>NC_090439.1:1155850084-1157164666 GCF_031143425.1 Pleurodeles waltl | reverse complement strand
TTTATAACAAAAATTAGCAAAACCCACTAATAGTGAGCAGTTCTAGCAAATTTTGCAAATTTTTCAAATAGCTCAGGCTGGATATCAGACACACTTTCCGAGTGCACAGGACCTAAAAACACTTTTTTAGAAAACTCAGTTCGGATGCTTTCAAAGGGTATATGTACCTTTTGCAATACACAAAGTTTTTTTTTTTCACTTCCAGCCAAGGGAAAAACTTACCCGACTTGGAGATCCATAGCCTTGGGTAGAAAAAGTGACTTTGTCCCCTTGGACCTGAACACTTCAAAATGTCCCAAATAAGAGTCAAAAAGGTACCAAGAGGCTAGAAATGGGTCCTAGACACCCCTGCCATTTGATCTGAGTCATAAAATGTGGTTTTCAGGCCCACAAAGTCATGAGGTTTGATAACAAAAATTAACAAATCTCGCTAATAGTGAGCAGTTTTAGCGAGTTTTGCTTATTTTTCAAATAGCTCAGGCTGGATATCAGACACACTTTTTGAGCGCACAGGACCTAAATACAATTTTTAGAAAGCTCAGATCGGATGCTTTCAAGGAGCATACATCCCTTTTGGACTATATGATGAAAAAAAAATCACCTCCAGCCAAGTGAAAAACTTACCCGACTTGGAGTTCCAGAGCCTTAGGTAGAAAAAGTGACTTTGTCCCATTGAACCTGAACACTACAGAAAGTCCCAAATAAGAGTCAAACAGGTACCAAGAGGCTAGAACTGGGTCCTGGACACCCCTACCATGTCATCTGAATCATAATATGGGGTCTTGGGGCCCACAAACAATCATGAGGTTTGATAACAAAAATTAGCAAAACTCGCTAATAGTGAGCAGTTTTAGTGAGTTTTGTTAATTTTTCAAATAGCTCAGGCTGGATATCAGACACACTTTTTGAGTGCATGGGACCTAACTACACTTTTAAGAAAGCTCAGATCGGATGCTTTCAAGGGGTATATCTTCCTTTTGGACTATATGGAAAAAAACAATTCACCTGTAGCCAAGTGAAAAACGTACCCAACTTGGAGTTCCAGAGCCTTACGTAGAACCCTTGAACCTAAACTCTTCAGAATGTCCCAATTAAGAGTCCAACAGGTACCAAGAGGCTAGAAATGGGTCCTAGACACCCCTGCCATGTCGTCCGAGTCATTATATTGGGTCTTGGGGCCCACAAACAATCGTGAGGTTTGATAACAAAAATTAGCAAAACTCGCTAATAGTGAGCAGTTCTAGCGAGTTTTGCTAATTTTTCAAATAGCTCAGGCTGGATATCAGACACACTTTTTGAGTGCATGGGACCTAAATACACTTTTTAGAAAGCTCAGATCGGATGCTTTCAAGGGGTATATATTCCTTTTGGACTATATGAAAAAAAACAATTCACCTGTAGCCAAGAGAAAAACGCACCCGACTTGGAGTTCCAGAGCCTTACGTAGAAAAAGGGACTTTGTCCCCTTGAACCTGAACACTTCAGAATGTCCCAATTAAGAGTCAAACAGGTACCAAGAGGCTAGAAATGGGTCCTAGACACCCCTGCCATGTCAGCCGAGTCATAATATTGGGTCTTGGGGCCCACAAACAATCTTGAGGTTTGACAACAAAAATTAGCAAAACTCGCTAATAGTGAGCAGTCCTAGCGAGTTTTGCTAATTTTTCAAATAGCTCAGGCTGGATATCAGACACACTTTCCGAGTGCACAGGACCTAAAAACACTTTTTTAGAAAACTCAGTTCGGATGCTTTCAACGGGTATATGTACCTTTTGCAATACACAAAGTTTTTTTTTTTTCCACTTCCAGCCAAGGGAAAAACTTACCCGACTTGGAGATCCATAGCCTTGGGTAGAAAAAGTGACTTTGGCCCCTTGGACCTGAACACTTCAAAATGTCCCAAATAAGAGTCAAAAAGGTACCAAGAGGCTAGAAATGGGTCCTAGACACCCCTGCCATTTGATCTGAGTCATAAAATGTGGTTTTCAGGCCCACAAAGTCATGAGGTTTGATAACAAAAATTAACAAATCTCGCTAATAGTGAGCAGTTTTAGCGAGTTTTGCTTATTTTTCAAATAGCTCAGGCTGGATATCAGACACACTTTTTGAGTGCACAGGACCTAAATACAATTTTTAGAAAGCTCATATCGGATGCTTTCAAGGAGCATACATCCCTTTTGGACTATATGATGAAAAAAAAATCACCTCCAGCCAAGTGAAAAACTTACCCGACTTGGAGTTCCAGAGCCTTAGGTAGAAAAAGTTACTTTGTCCCATTGAACCTGAACACTACAGAACGTCCCAAATAAGAGTCAAACAGGTACCAAGCGGCTAGAAATGGCTCCTAGACACCCCTGCCATGTCATTCGAGTCATAATATTGGGTCTTGGGGCCCACAAACAGTCATGAGGTTTGATAACAAAAATTAGCAAAACTCGATTATAGTGAGCAGTTCTAGCGAGTTTTGCTAATTTTTCAAATAGCTCAGGCTGGATATCAGACACACTTTTTTGAGTGCACAGGACCTAAATACACTTTTTAGAAACCTCAGAGCGGATGCTTTCAAGGGTATATGTACCTTTTGGATCATCTGAATTTTTTTTTTTCACCTCCAGCCAAGGGAAAACGTACCCGACTTGGAGTTCCTCATCCTTTGATAGAAGAAGTGACTTTGTACCCCTTCAACCTGAACACTTCAAAATGTCCCAAATAAGAGTCAAACAGGTACCAAGAGGCTTGAAATGGCTCCTAGACACCCCTGTCAGGTCATCTGAGTCATAATATGCGGTCTTGGGGCCCCAAACAGTCATGAGGTTTGATAACAAAAATTAACAATACTCGCTAATAGTGAGCAGTTTTAGCGAGTTTTGCTAATTTATCAAATAGCTCAGGCTGGATTTCAGACACCTTTTTTGAGTGCACAGGAGCTAAATACACTTTTTAGAAAGCTCAGATTGGATGCTTTCCAGGGGTATATCTTCCATTTGGACTATATGGATAAAAACAATTTACCTGTAGCCAAGTGAAAAACGTACCCGACTTGGAGTTCCAGAGCCTTCCGTAGAAAAAGTGACTTTGTCCTCTTGAACCTGAACTCTTCAGAATGTCCCAAATAACAGTCCAACAGTTACCAAGAGGCTAGAAATGGGTCCTAGACACCCCTGCCATGTCAGCCGAGTCATAATATTGGGTCTTGGGGCCCACAAACAATCGTGAGGTTTGATAACAAAAATTAGCAAAACTCGCTAATAGTGAGCAGTTCTAGCAAGTTTTGCTAATTCTTCAAAGAGCTCGGGCTGGATATCAGAGAAACATTCCGAGTGCACAGGACCTAAATACAATTTTTAGAAAGCTCGGTTCAGATGCTTTCAAGGGGTCTATGTACCTTTTGCAATATACAAAGTTTATTTATTTTTTCACCTCCAGCCAAGGGAAAAACTTACCCGACTTGGAGCTCCATAGCCTTGGGTAGAAAGAGTGACTTTGTCCCCTTGGACCTGAACACTTCAAAATGTCCCAAATAAGAGTCAAACAGGTACCAAGCGGCTAGAAGTGGCTCCTAGACACCCCTGCCATGTGATCTGAGTCATAATATGTAGTTTTCAGGCCCACAAAGTCATGAGGTTTGATTACAAAAATTAATAAATCTCACTAATAGTGAGCAGTTTTAGCGAGTTTTGCTAATTTTTCAAATAGCTCAGGCTGGATATCAGACACACGTTTTGAGTGCGCAGGATCTAAATACACTTTTTAGAATGCTCAGATTGGATGCTTTGAAGGGGCATACATCCCTTTTGGACAATATGAAAAAACAATTTCACCTCCAGCCAAGTGCAAAACATACACGACTTAGAGTTCCAGAGCCTTAGGCAGTAAAAAGTGACTTTGTGCCCTTGAACCTGAACACTTCAGAATGTCCCAAATAAGAGTCAAACAGGTACCAAGCGATTAGAAATTTGTCCTAGGCACCCCTGCCATGTCATCTGAGTCATAATATTGGGTCTGGGGCCCACAAACAGTCATGAGGTTTTAAAACAAAAATTAGCAAAATTCGCTAATAGTGAGCAGTTCTAGCGAGTTTTGCTAATTTTTCAAATAGCTCAGGCTAGATATCAAACACACTTTTTGAGTGCATGGGACCTAAATACACTTTTTAGAAAGCTCAGATCGGATGCTTTCAAGGGGTATATATTCCTTTTGGACTATATGAGAAAAAAAGATTCACCTCAAGCCAAGTGAAAAACGTACCCGACTTGGAGTTCCAGAGCCTTAGATAGAAAAAGTGACTTTGTCCCCTTGGACCTGAACACTTCAAAATGTCCCAAATAAGAGTCAAAAAGGTACCAAGAGGCTAGAAATGGGTCCTAGACACCCCTGCCATTTGATCTGAGTCATAAAATGTGGTTTTCAGGCCCACAAAGTCATGAGGTTTGATAATAAAAATTAACAAATCTCGCTAATAGTGAGCAGTTTTAGCGAGTTTTGCTTATTTTTGAAATAGCTCAGGCTGGATATCAGACACACTTTTTGAGTGCACAGGACCTAAATACAATTTTTAGGAAGCTCAGATCGGATGCTTTCAAGGAGCATACATCCCTTTTGGACTATATGATGAAAAAAAAATCACCTCCAGCCAAGTGAAAAACTTACCCGACTTGAAGTTCCAGAGCCTTAGGTAGAAAAAGTGACTTTGTCCCATTGAACCTGAACACTACAGAATGTCCCAAATAAGAGTCAAACAGGTACCAAGCGGCTAGAAATGGCTCCTAGACACCCCTGCCATGTCATTCGAGTCATAATATTGGGTCTTGGGGCCCACAAACAGTCATGAGGTTTGATAACAAAATTTAGCAAAACTCGCTAATAGTGAGCAGTTCTAGTGAGTTTTGCTAATTTTTCAAATATCTCATGCTGGATATCAGACAAACTTTTTTGAGTGCACAGGAACGAAATACACTTTTTAGAAACCTCAGAGAGGATGCTTTCAAGGGTATATGTACCTTTTGGATCATCTGAATTTTTTTTTTTCACCTCCAGACAAGGGAACACTTACCCGACTTGGAGCTCCACAGCCTTTGGTAGAAGAAGTGAGTTTGTGCCCCTTGAACCTGAACACTTGAAAATGTCCCAAATAAGAGGCAAACAGGTACCAAGAGGCTTGACCTGGGTCCTGGACACCCCTGTCAGGTCATCTGAGTCATAATATGCGGTCTTGGGGCCCCAAACAGTCATGAGGTTTGATAACAAAAATTAACAATACTCGCTAATAGTGAGCAGTTTTAGTGAGTTTTGCTAATTTATCAAATAGCTCAGGCTGGATATCAGACACCTTTTTTGAGTGCACAGGACCTAAATACACTTTTTAGAAAGCTCAGATCGGATGCTTTCCAGGGATATATGTACCTTTTGGACGATATGAAGTTTTTTTTTCACCTCTGGCCAAGTGAAAAAACTCACCGGACTTGGAGTTCTTTACCCTTTGGTAGAAAAAGTGACTTTGTCCCCTTGAACCTAAACACTTCAAAATGTCCCAAATAAGACTCAAACAGGTACCAAGCGGCTAGAAATGGGTCATAGACACCCCTGCCATGTCATTTGAGTCATAATATGGGGTCTTGGGGCCCAGAAACAGTCATGAGGTTTGATAACCAAAATTAACAAAACTCGCTAATAGTGAGCAGTTTTAGTGAGTTTTGCTAATTTTTCAAATAGCTCAGGCTGGATATCAGACACACTTTTTGAGTGCATGGGACCTAACTACACTTTTAAGAACGCTCAGATCGGATGCTTTCAAGGGGTATATCTTCCTTTTGGACTATATGGAAAAAAACAATTCACCTGTAGCCAAGTGAAAAACGTACCGGACTTGGAGTTCCAGAGCCTTACGTAGAACCCTTGAACCTAAACTCTTCAGAATGTCCCAATTAAGAGTCCAACAGGTACCAAGAGGCTAGAAATGGGTCCTAGACACCCCTGCCATGTCGTCCGAGTCATTATATTGGGTCTTGGGGCCCACAAACAATCGTGAGGTTTGATAACAAAAATTAGCAAAACTCGCTAATAGTGAGCAGTTCTAGCGAGTTTTGCTAATTTTTCAAATAGCTCAGGCTGCATATCAGACACACTTTTTGAGTGCATGGGACCTAAATACACTTTTTAGAAAGCTCATATCGGATGCTTTCAAGGGGTATATATTCCTTTTGGACTATATGAAAAAAAACAATTCACCTGTAGCCAAGAGAAAAACGCACCCGACTTGGAGTTCCAGAGCCTTACGTAGAACCCTTGAACCTAAACTCTTCAGAATGTCCCAATTAAGAGTCCAACAGGTACCAAGAGGCTTGAAATGGGTCCTAGACACCCCTGCCATGTCATCCGAGTCATTATATTGGGTCTTGGGGCCCACAAACAGTCATGAGGTTTTATAACAAAAATTAGCAAAACCCACTAATAGTGAGCAGTTCTAGCAAATTTTGCAAATTTTTCAAATAGCTCAGGCTGGATATCAGACACACTTTCCGAGTGCACAGGACCTAAAAACACTTTTTTAGAAAACTCAGTTCGGATGCTTTCAAAGGGTATATGTACCTTTTGCAATACACAAAGTTTTTTTTTTTCACTTCCAGCCAAGGGAAAAACTTACCCGACTTGGAGATCCATAGCCTTGGGTAGAAAAAGTGACTTTGTCCCCTTGGACCTGAACACTTCAAAATGTCCCAAATAAGAGTCAAAAAGGTACCAAGAGGCTAGAAATGGGTCCTAGACACCCCTGCCATTTGATCTGAGTCATAAAATGTGGTTTTCAGGCCCACAAAGTCATGAGGTTTGATAACAAAAATTAACAAATCTCGCTAATAGTGAGCAGTTTTAGCGAGTTTTGCTTATTTTTCAAATAGCTCAGGCTGGATATCAGACACACTTTTTGAGCGCACAGGACCTAAATACAATTTTTAGAAAGCTCAGATCGGATGCTTTCAAGGAGCATACATCCCTTTTGGACTATATGATGAAAAAAAAATCACCTCCAGCCAAGTGAAAAACTTACCCGACTTGGAGTTCCAGAGCCTTAGGTAGAAAAAGTGACTTTGTCCCATTGAACCTGAACACTACAGAAAGTCCCAAATAAGAGTCAAACAGGTACCAAGAGGCTAGAACTGGGTCCTGGACACCCCTACCATGTCATCTGAATCATAATATGGGGTCTTGGGGCCCACAAACAATCATGAGGTTTGATAACAAAAATTAGCAAAACTCGCTAATAGTGAGCAGTTTTAGTGAGTTTTGTTAATTTTTCAAATAGCTCAGGCTGGATATCAGACACACTTTTTGAGTGCATGGGACCTAACTACACTTTTAAGAAAGCTCAGATCGGATGCTTTCAAGGGGTATATCTTCCTTTTGGACTATATGGAAAAAAACAATTCACCTGTAGCCAAGTGAAAAACGTACCCAACTTGGAGTTCCAGAGCCTTACGTAGAACCCTTGAACCTAAACTCTTCAGAATGTCCCAATTAAGAGTCCAACAGGTACCAAGAGGCTAGAAATGGGTCCTAGACACCCCTGCCATGTCGTCCGAGTCATTATATTGGGTCTTGGGGCCCACAAACAATCGTGAGGTTTGATAACAAAAATTAGCAAAACTCGCTAATAGTGAGCAGTTCTAGCGAGTTTTGCTAATTTTTCAAATAGCTCAGGCTGGATATCAGACACACTTTTTGAGTGCATGGGACCTAAATACACTTTTTAGAAAGCTCAGATCGGATGCTTTCAAGGGGTATATATTCCTTTTGGACTATATGAAAAAAAACAATTCACCTGTAGCCAAGAGAAAAACGCACCCGACTTGGAGTTCCAGAGCCTTACGTAGAAAAAGGGACTTTGTCCCCTTGAACCTGAACACTTCAGAATGTCCCAATTAAGAGTCAAACAGGTACCAAGAGGCTAGAAATGGGTCCTAGACACCCCTGCCATGTCAGCCGAGTCATAATATTGGGTCTTGGGGCCCACAAACAATCTTGAGGTTTGACAACAAAAATTAGCAAAACTCGCTAATAGTGAGCAGTCCTAGCGAGTTTTGCTAATTTTTCAAATAGCTCAGGCTGGATATCAGACACACTTTCCGAGTGCACAGGACCTAAAAACACTTTTTTAGAAAACTCAGTTCGGATGCTTTCAACGGGTATATGTACCTTTTGCAATACACAAAGTTTTTTTTTTTTCCACTTCCAGCCAAGGGAAAAACTTACCCGACTTGGAGATCCATAGCCTTGGGTAGAAAAAGTGACTTTGGCCCCTTGGACCTGAACACTTCAAAATGTCCCAAATAAGAGTCAAAAAGGTACCAAGAGGCTAGAAATGGGTCCTAGACACCCCTGCCATTTGATCTGAGTCATAAAATGTGGTTTTCAGGCCCACAAAGTCATGAGGTTTGATAACAAAAATTAACAAATCTCGCTAATAGTGAGCAGTTTTAGCGAGTTTTGCTTATTTTTCAAATAGCTCAGGCTGGATATCAGACACACTTTTTGAGTGCACAGGACCTAAATACAATTTTTAGAAAGCTCATATCGGATGCTTTCAAGGAGCATACATCCCTTTTGGACTATATGATGAAAAAAAAATCACCTCCAGCCAAGTGAAAAACTTACCCGACTTGGAGTTCCAGAGCCTTAGGTAGAAAAAGTTACTTTGTCCCATTGAACCTGAACACTACAGAACGTCCCAAATAAGAGTCAAACAGGTACCAAGCGGCTAGAAATGGCTCCTAGACACCCCTGCCATGTCATTCGAGTCATAATATTGGGTCTTGGGGCCCACAAACAGTCATGAGGTTTGATAACAAAAATTAGCAAAACTCGATTATAGTGAGCAGTTCTAGCGAGTTTTGCTAATTTTTCAAATAGCTCAGGCTGGATATCAGACACACTTTTTTGAGTGCACAGGACCTAAATACACTTTTTAGAAACCTCAGAGCGGATGCTTTCAAGGGTATATGTACCTTTTGGATCATCTGAATTTTTTTTTTTCACCTCCAGCCAAGGGAAAACGTACCCGACTTGGAGTTCCTCATCCTTTGATAGAAGAAGTGACTTTGTACCCCTTCAACCTGAACACTTCAAAATGTCCCAAATAAGAGTCAAACAGGTACCAAGAGGCTTGAAATGGCTCCTAGACACCCCTGTCAGGTCATCTGAGTCATAATATGCGGTCTTGGGGCCCCAAACAGTCATGAGGTTTGATAACAAAAATTAACAATACTCGCTAATAGTGAGCAGTTTTAGCGAGTTTTGCTAATTTATCAAATAGCTCAGGCTGGATTTCAGACACCTTTTTTGAGTGCACAGGAGCTAAATACACTTTTTAGAAAGCTCAGATTGGATGCTTTCCAGGGGTATATCTTCCATTTGGACTATATGGATAAAAACAATTTACCTGTAGCCAAGTGAAAAACGTACCCGACTTGGAGTTCCAGAGCCTTCCGTAGAAAAAGTGACTTTGTCCTCTTGAACCTGAACTCTTCAGAATGTCCCAAATAACAGTCCAACAGTTACCAAGAGGCTAGAAATGGGTCCTAGACACCCCTGCCATGTCAGCCGAGTCATAATATTGGGTCTTGGGGCCCACAAACAATCGTGAGGTTTGATAACAAAAATTAGCAAAACTCGCTAATAGTGAGCAGTTCTAGCAAGTTTTGCTAATTCTTCAAAGAGCTCGGGCTGGATATCAGAGAAACATTCCGAGTGCACAGGACCTAAATACAATTTTTAGAAAGCTCGGTTCAGATGCTTTCAAGGGGTCTATGTACCTTTTGCAATATACAAAGTTTATTTATTTTTTCACCTCCAGCCAAGGGAAAAACTTACCCGACTTGGAGCTCCATAGCCTTGGGTAGAAAGAGTGACTTTGTCCCCTTGGACCTGAACACTTCAAAATGTCCCAAATAAGAGTCAAACAGGTACCAAGCGGCTAGAAGTGGCTCCTAGACACCCCTGCCATGTGATCTGAGTCATAATATGTAGTTTTCAGGCCCACAAAGTCATGAGGTTTGATTACAAAAATTAATAAATCTCACTAATAGTGAGCAGTTTTAGCGAGTTTTGCTAATTTTTCAAATAGCTCAGGCTGGATATCAGACACACGTTTTGAGTGCGCAGGATCTAAATACACTTTTTAGAATGCTCAGATTGGATGCTTTGAAGGGGCATACATCCCTTTTGGACAATATGAAAAAACAATTTCACCTCCAGCCAAGTGCAAAACATACACGACTTAGAGTTCCAGAGCCTTAGGCAGTAAAAAGTGACTTTGTGCCCTTGAACCTGAACACTTCAGAATGTCCCAAATAAGAGTCAAACAGGTACCAAGCGATTAGAAATTTGTCCTAGGCACCCCTGCCATGTCATCTGAGTCATAATATTGGGTCTGGGGCCCACAAACAGTCATGAGGTTTTAAAACAAAAATTAGCAAAATTCGCTAATAGTGAGCAGTTCTAGCGAGTTTTGCTAATTTTTCAAATAGCTCAGGCTAGATATCAAACACACTTTTTGAGTGCATGGGACCTAAATACACTTTTTAGAAAGCTCAGATCGGATGCTTTCAAGGGGTATATATTCCTTTTGGACTATATGAGAAAAAAAGATTCACCTCAAGCCAAGTGAAAAACGTACCCGACTTGGAGTTCCAGAGCCTTAGATAGAAAAAGTGACTTTGTCCCCTTGGACCTGAACACTTCAAAATGTCCCAAATAAGAGTCAAAAAGGTACCAAGAGGCTAGAAATGGGTCCTAGACACCCCTGCCATTTGATCTGAGTCATAAAATGTGGTTTTCAGGCCCACAAAGTCATGAGGTTTGATAATAAAAATTAACAAATCTCGCTAATAGTGAGCAGTTTTAGCGAGTTTTGCTTATTTTTGAAATAGCTCAGGCTGGATATCAGACACACTTTTTGAGTGCACAGGACCTAAATACAATTTTTAGGAAGCTCAGATCGGATGCTTTCAAGGAGCATACATCCCTTTTGGACTATATGATGAAAAAAAAATCACCTCCAGCCAAGTGAAAAACTTACCCGACTTGAAGTTCCAGAGCCTTAGGTAGAAAAAGTGACTTTGTCCCATTGAACCTGAACACTACAGAATGTCCCAAATAAGAGTCAAACAGGTACCAAGCGGCTAGAAATGGCTCCTAGACACCCCTGCCATGTCATTCGAGTCATAATATTGGGTCTTGGGGCCCACAAACAGTCATGAGGTTTGATAACAAAATTTAGCAAAACTCGCTAATAGTGAGCAGTTCTAGTGAGTTTTGCTAATTTTTCAAATATCTCATGCTGGATATCAGACAAACTTTTTTGAGTGCACAGGAACGAAATACACTTTTTAGAAACCTCAGAGAGGATGCTTTCAAGGGTATATGTACCTTTTGGATCATCTGAATTTTTTTTTTTCACCTCCAGACAAGGGAACACTTACACGACTTGGAGCTCCACAGCCTTTGGTAGAAGAAGTGAGTTTGTGCCCCTTGAACCTGAACACTTGAAAATGTCCCAAATAAGAGGCAAACAGGTACCAAGAGGCTTGACCTGGGTCCTGGACACCCCTGTCAGGTCATCTGAGTCATAATATGCGGTCTTGGGGCCCCAAACAGTCATGAGGTTTGATAACAAAAATTAACAATACTCGCTAATAGTGAGCAGTTTTAGTGAGTTTTGCTAATTTATCAAATAGCTCAGGCTGGATATCAGACACCTTTTTTGAGTGCACAGGACCTAAATACACTTTTTAGAAAGCTCAGATCGGATGCTTTCCAGGGATATATGTACCTTTTGGACGATATGAAGTTTTTTTTTCACCTCTGGCCAAGTGAAAAAACTCACCGGACTTGGAGTTCTTTACCCTTTGGTAGAAAAAGTGACTTTGTCCCCTTGAACCTAAACACTTCAAAATGTCCCAAATAAGACTCAAACAGGTACCAAGCGGCTAGAAATGGGTCATAGACACCCCTGCCATGTCATTTGAGTCATAATATGGGGTCTTGGGGCCCAGAAACAGTCATGAGGTTTGATAACCAAAATTAACAAAACTCGCTAATAGTGAGCAGTTTTAGTGAGTTTTGCTAATTTTTCAAATAGCTCAGGCTGGATATCAGACACACTTTTTGAGTGCATGGGACCTAACTACACTTTTAAGAACGCTCAGATCGGATGCTTTCAAGGGGTATATCTTCCTTTTGGACTATATGGAAAAAAACAATTCACCTGTAGCCAAGTGAAAAACGTACCGGACTTGGAGTTCCAGAGCCTTACGTAGAACCCTTGAACCTAAACTCTTCAGAATGTCCCAATTAAGAGTCCAACAGGTACCAAGAGTCTAGAAATGGGTCCTAGACACCCCTGCCATGTCATCCGAGTCATAATATTGGGTCTTTGGGCCCACAAACAATCGTGAGGTTTGATAACAAAAATTAGCAAAACTCGCTAATAGTGAGCAGTTCTAGCGAGTTTTGCTAATTTTTCAAATAGCTCAGGCTGGATATCAGACACACTTTTTGAGTGCATGGGACCTAAATACACTTTTTAGAAAGCTCAGATCGGATGCTTTCAAGGAGTATATATTTCTTTTGGACTATATGAAAAAAAAAAGAATCACCTCCAGCCAAGTGAAAAACTTTCCCGACTTGGAGTTCCAGAGCCTTAGGTAGAAAAAGTGACTTTGTCCCATTGAACCTGAATACTACAGAATGTCCCAAATAAGAGTCAAACAGGTACCAAACGGCTAGAAATGGCTCCTAGACACCCCTGCCATGTCATCTGAGTCATAATATTGGGTCTTGGGGCCCACAAACAGTCATGAGGTTTGATAACAAAAATTAACAAAACTCGCTAATAGTGAGCAGTTCTAGCGAGTTTTGCTAATTTTTCAAATAGCTCAGGCTGGATATCAGACACACTTTTTGGAGTGCACAGGACCTAAATACACTTTTTAGAAACCTCAGAGCGGATGCTTTCAAGGGTATATGTACCTTTTGGATCATCTGAATTTTTTTTTTCACCTCCAGACAAGAGAAAACTTACCCGACTTGGAGTTCCACAGCCTTTAATAGAAGAAGTGACTTTGTGCCCCTTGAACCTGAACACTTCAAAATGTCCCAAATAAGAGTCAAACAGGTACCAAGAGGCATGAAATGGGTCCTAGACACCCCTGTCAGGTCATCTGAGTCAGAATATGCGGTCTTGGGGCCCCAAACAGTCATGAGGTTTGATAAAAAAAATTAACAATACTCGCTAATAGTGAGCAGTTTTAGCGAGTTTTGCTAATTTATCAAATAGCTCAGGCTGGATTTCAGACACCTTTTTTGAGTGCACAGGAGCTAAATACACTTTTTAGAAAGCTCAGATTGGATGCTTTCCAGGGGTATATGTACCTTTTGGACGATCTGAAGTTTTTTTTCACCTCTGGCCAAGTGAAAAAACTTACCAGACTTGGAGTTCCATACCTTTCGGAAGAAAAAGTGAATTTGTCCCCTTGAACCTGAACACTTCAAAATGTCCCAAATAAGAGCCAAACAGGTACCAAGCGGCTAGAAATGGGTCCTAGACACCCCTGCCATGTCATCTGAGTGATAATATGGGGTCTT
This sequence comes from Pleurodeles waltl, assembly GCF_031143425.1. Taxonomy (NCBI): domain Eukaryota; kingdom Metazoa; phylum Chordata; class Amphibia; order Caudata; family Salamandridae; genus Pleurodeles; species Pleurodeles waltl. Next base: position 1,157,151,028 of record NC_090439.1, on the reverse strand, counting down.
GGAGCCCACAAACAGTCATGAGGTTTGATAACCAAAATTAACAAAACTCGCTAATAGTGAGCAGTTTTAGTGAGTTTTGCTAATTTTTCAAATAGCTCAGGCTGGATATCAGACACACTTTTTGAGTGCATGGGACCTAAATACACTTTTAAGAATGCTCGGTTCGGATGCTTTCAAGGGGTCTATGTACCTTTTGCAATCTACAAAGTTTATTTATTTTTTCACCTCCAGCCAAGGGAAAAACTTACCCGACTTGGACCTCCATAGCCTTGGGTAGAAAAAGTGACTTTGTCCCCTTGGACCTGAACACTTCAAAATGTCCCAAATAAGAGTCAAAAAGATACCAAGAGGCTAGAAATGGGTCCTAGACACCCCTGCCATGTGATCTGAGTCATAATATGTGGTTTTCAGGCCCACAAAGTCATGAGGTTTGATTACAAAAATTAACAAATCTCGCTAATAGTGAGCAGTTTTAGCGAGTTTTGCTTATTTTTCAAATAGCTCAGGCTGGATATCAGACACACGTTTTGAGTGCGCAGGATCTAAATACACTTTTTAGAAAGCTCATATCGGATGCTTTGAAGGGGCATACATCCCTTTTGGACCATATGAAAAAAACAATTTCACCTCCAGCCAAGTGCAAAACTTACACGACTTAGACTTCCAGAGCCTTAGGTAGAAAAGTGACTTTGTGCCCTTGAACCTGAACACTTCAGAATGTCCCAAATAAGAGTCAAACAGGTACCAAGCGGTTAGAAATGGGTCCTAGACACCCCTGCAATGTCATCTGAGTCATAATATTGGGTCTGGGGCCCACAAACTGTCATAAGGTTTTATAACAAAAATTAGCAAAACCCACTAATAGTGAGCAGTTCTAGCGACTTTTGCTAATTTTTCAAATAGCTCAGGCTGGATATCAGACACACTTTCCGAGTGCACAGGACCTAAAAACACTTTTTTTAGAAAACTCAGTTCGGATGATTTCAAGGGGTATATGTACCTTTACCAATACACAAAGTTTTTTTTGTTTTTTTTTCCACCTCCAGCCAAGGGAAAAACTTACCCGACTTGGAGCTCCATAGCCTTGGGTAGAAAAAGTGACTTTGTCCCCTTGGACCTGAACACTTCAAAATGTCCCAAATAAGAGTCAAAAAGATACCAAGAGGCTAGAAATGGGTCCTAGACACCCCTGCCATGTGATCTGAGTCATAATATGTGGTTTACAGGCCCACAAAGTCATGAGGTTTGATTAAAAAAATTAACAAATCTCGCTAATAGTGAGCAGTTTTAGCGAGTTTTGCTAACTTTTCAAATAGCTCAGGCTGGATATCAGACACACGTTTTGAGTGCGCAGGATCTAAATACACTTTTTAGAATGCTCAGATAGGATGCTTTCAAGGGGCATACATCCCTTTTGGACTATATGAAAAAAACAATTTCACCTCCAGCCAAGTGCAAAACTTACACGACTTAGAGTTCCAGAGCCTTAGGTAGAAAAAGTGGCTTTGTGCCCTTGAACCTGAACACTTCAGAATGTCCCAAATAAGAGTCAAACAGGTACCAAGCGGTTAGAAATGGGTCCTCGACACCCCTGACATGTCATCTGAGTCATAATATTGGGTCTGGGGCCCACAAACATTCATGAGGTTTTATAACAAAAATTAGCAAAACTCGCTAATAGTGAGTTTAGGAAAGTACCATCTTGCCTGGCATGTTACCCCCATAATTCACTGTATATATGTTGTTTTAGTTGTATGTGTCACTGGGACCCTGCCAGCCAGGGCCCCAGTGCTCATAAGTGTGCCCTGTATGTGTTACCTGTGTTATGACTAACTGTCTCACTGAGGCTCTGCTATCCAGTACCTCAGTGGTTATGCTCTCTCATTCTCTTTCCAAATTTTCACTAACAGGCTAGTGACCAATTTCACCAATTTACATTGGCATACTGGAACACCCTTATAATTCCCTAGTATATGGTACTGAGGTTCCCAGGGTATTGGGGTTCCAGGAGATCCCTATGGGCTGTAGCATTTCTTGTGCCACCCATAGGGAGATCTGACAATTCTTACACAGGCCTGCCAGTGCAGCCTGAGTGAAATAACGTCCACGTTATTTCACAGCCATTTACCACTGCACTTAAGTAACTTATAAGTCACCTATATGTCTAACCTTTACCTGGTAAAGGTTGGGTGATAAGTTGCTTAGTGTGTGGGCACCCTGGCACTAGCCAAGGTGCCCACACATTGTTCAGGGCAAATTCCCCGGACTTTGTGAGTGCGGGGACACCATTACACGTGTGCAGTATACATATGTCACGACATATGTATAGCGTCACAATGGTAACTCCGAACATGGCCATGTAACATGTCTAAGATCATGGAATTGTCACCCCAATGCCATCCTGGCATTGGGGAGACAATTCCATGATCTCCCGAGTCTCTAGCAAAGACACGGGTACTGCCAAACTGCCTTTCCCGGGGTTTCACTGCAGCTGCTACTGCTGCCAACCCCTCAGACAGGTTTCTGCCCTCCTGGGGTCCAGCCAGGCTTGGCCCAGGAAGGCAGAACAAAGGACTTCCTCAGAGAGAGGGTGTTACACCCTCTCCCTTTGGAAAAAGGTGTTAGGGCTTGGGAGGAGTAGCCTCCCCCAGCCTCTGGAAATGCTTTCATGGGCACAGATGGTGCCCATTTCTGCATAAGCCAGTCTACACCGGTTCAGGGATCCCCCAGCCCTGCTCTGGCGTGAAAATGGACAAAGGAAAGGGGAGTGACCACTCCCCTGACCTGCACCTCCCCTGGGAGGTGCCCAGAGCTCCTCCAGTGTGCTCCAGACCTCTGCCATCATGGAAACAGAGGTGCTGCTGGCACACTGGACTGCTCTGAGTGGCCAGTGCCAGCAGGTGACGTCAGAGACTCCTTCTGATAGGCTCCTTCAGGTGTTGCTAGCCTATCCTCTCTCCTAGGTAGCCAAACCTCCTTTTCTGGCTATTTAGGGTCTCTGCTTTTGGGAATTCCTTAGATAACGAATGCAAGAGCTCATCAGAGTTCCTCTGCATCTCTCTCTTCACCTTCTGCCAAGGAATCGACTGCTGACCGCGCTGGAAGCCTGCAAAACTGCAACAAAGTAGCAAAGACGACTACTGCGACCTTGTAAAGCTGATCCTGCCGCCTTCTCGACTGTTTTCCTGGTGGTGCATGCTGTGGGGGTAGTCTGCCTCCTCTCTGCACTAGAAGCTCCGAAGAAATCTCCCGTGGGTCGACGGAATCTTCCCCCTGCAACCGCAGGCACCAAAGAACTGCATCACCGGTTCTCTGGGTCTCCTCTCAGCACGACGAGTGAGGTCCCTTGAACTGAGCAACTCTGTCCAAGTGACTCCCACCGTCCAGTGACTCTTCAGTCCAAGTTTGGTGGAGGTAAGTCCTTGCCTCCCCACGCTAGACTGCATTGCTGAGAACCACGTCTTTTGCAGCTACTCCGGCTCCTGTGCAGTCTTCCAGGATTTCCTTTGTGCACAGCCAAGCCTGGGTCCCCGGCACTCTAACCTGCATTGCACGACCTCCTGAGTTGTCCTCCGGCATCCTGGGACTCTCTTGTGCAACTTCGGGTGAGCACTGATTCACTCCACTTCGTAGTGCCTGTTCTGGCACTTCTCTGGGAGCTGCTTGCTTCTGAGTGTGCTCTTTGTCTTGCGAGATGCCCCTTCTGTCTCCTCACGCAATTAGCGACATCCTGGTCCCTCCTGGACCACAGCAGCATCCAAAAACCCTAACCGCAACCCTTGCAGCTAGCAAGGCTTGTTTGCGGTCTTTCTGCACGGAAACACAACTGCACGACTCTTCAGGACGTGGGACATCCATCCTCCAAAGGGGAAGTTTCTAGCCCTTGTCGTTCTTGCAGAATCCACAGCTTCTACCATCCGGTGGCAGCTTCTTTGCACCCACAGCTGGCATTTCCTGGGCATCTGCCCACTCCCGACTTGATCGTGACTTTTGGACTTGGTCCCTTGTTCCACACGTACTCTCGTCTGGAAATCCATCATTGTTGCATTGCTGGTGTTGGTCTTTCCTGCAGAATTCCCATATCACAAATTCTGTGCTCTTTGGGGAACTTAGGTGCACTTTGCACCCACTTTTCAGGGTCTTGGGGTGGGCTATTTTTCTAACCCTCACTGTTTTCTTACAGTCCCAGCGACCCTCTACAAGGTCACATAGATTTGGGGTCCATTCGCGGTTCGTATTCAACTTCTAGAGTATATGGTTTGTGTTGCACTTATCCCTATGTGCCCCTATTGCATACTATTGTGTACATATATCTTGTGTATATTTGCTATCCTCATACTGAGGGTACTCACTGAGTTACTTTGGCATATTGTCATAAAAATAAAGTACCTTTATTTTTAGTATATCTGTGTATTGTGTTTTCTTATGATATTGTGCAAGTGACACTAGTGGTACTGTAGGAGCTTTACTCGTCTCCTAGTTCAGCCTAAGCTGCTCTGCTAAGCTACCTTTTCTATCAGCCTAAGCTGCTAGACACCCCTCTACACTAATAAGGGATACCTGGGCCTGGTGCAAGGTGTAAGTACCCCTTGGTACTCACTACAAGCCAGTCCAGCCTCCTACATTGGTTGTGCAGCGGTGGGATAAGTACTTTGCAACTACTTACCACTTTGTCATATTGTACTTTTCATAAGAGAAAAATATACAAAACAAGTTCAGTGTATGTACACCTAACCAAAAAGTTTTGCTTTTCTTGTCTCACTTCTTTGCTAAGTGCTGAAAGTACCTCTAAACTTTCAAAAAGTTCTTAAAAAGTTGTAAAAGTTTTTTTTTTCTGCCTTTTAAAAAAAAGTTCTGAAAACTTTTTCTTTCTTTTTCTATCCCTTAAACACTTTCTAAAATGTCTGGCACAGGCCAATCTGTTGATCTGTTCAAACTTGCTTATGATCACCTTAGCTGGAAAGGAGCAAGGAGTCTCTGCATAGAAAGAGGTTTAGGGGTAGGGAAGAATCCCTCTAGAGAACTGTTGGTTAATATGCTCATTGAACAAGATAAGACCAGAGTTGGCACTTCTGTTGAGAAATTAGCTGATGGTTCCCAATCTGACCCTGGGGCACCCCTAGCAAAGGATTTAGAAGGGAATCTTCCCAACCTGCCCATTAGCAGACCACCTAGCATAGCTGGTACTGATGTGAATTCACACCCCAGTAATAGTGTTACCTCACATCACAGTAAGAGTGTTACTTCTCATCACAGTAGGAGTGTTACTTCTGTTAGCAAGGTTGTTAGAGTGCCATCTGTTAGGGCCAGGTCTCCTTCTGTTCATTCTCACCATACTTCTGTTTCAAGACATGCCTCACCCACCCACCCTGATGACAGAGTGTTAGAAAGGGAGCTCAATAGATTGAGAGTGGAACAATCCAGGCTGAAGCTCAAGAAGCAACAGCTGGATTTAGATAGGCAGTCCTTGGATTTAGAAAGAGAAAGACAGAAATTGGGGTTAGGACCCCATGGTGGCAGAGGCAGTATTCCAAATAGTCATCCTGCAAAAGAGCATGATTCTAGGAATCTGCACAAGATAGTTCCCCCTTACAAGGAGGGGGATGACATTAACAAGTGGTTTGCTGCACTTGAGAGGGCCTGTGTTGTACAGGAGGTCCCTCAAAGGCAGTGGGCTGCTATCCTATGGCTATCTTTCAGTGGAAAGGGTAGGGATAGGCTCCTTACTGTGAAGGAAAGTGATGCCAATAATTTTACAGTTCTTAAGAATGCACTCCTAGATGGTTATGGCTTAACCACTGAACAGTACAGGATGAAGTTCAGAGAAACCAAAAAGGAGTCTTCACAAGACTGGGTAGACTTTGGTGACCATTCAGTGAAGGCCTTGGAAGGGTGGTTACATGGCAGTAAAGTTTTTGACTATGAAAGCCTGTATAACTTAATCCTGAGAGAGCATATTCTTAATAATTGTGTGTCTGATTTGTTACACCAGTACCTGGTAGACTCTGATCTGACCTCTCCCCAAGAATTGGGAAAGAAGGCAGACAAATGGGTCAGAACAAGGGTGAACAGAAAAGTTCATACAGGGAGTGACAAGGATGGCAAGAAGAACGATGGTAAGTCTTCTGACAAGGGTGGGGACAAATCTAAAAATGAGTCTTCATCAGGCCCACAAAAACACTCTGGTGGGGGTGGTGGGCCCAAATCCTCTTCAAATCAAAACAAAGAAAAGAAACCATGGTGCTATTTATGTAAAATAAAAGGCAATTGGACAACAGATCCCAGTTGTCCAAAGAAAAGCACCAAGCCCCCTACCACTACAACCCCTGCTGCTACACCTAGTGCCCCTAGTAATAGCAGTGGTGGTGGGAGCAAACCTACTAATAGCCAATCCAAGGGAGTAGCTGGGCTCACATTTGGTAATTTAGTTGGGGTTGGTCTGGTTAGGGAGACCACAGAGGCTGTGTTAGTCTCTGAGGGGGCTATTGATTTAGCCACCTTGGTTGCTTGTCCCCTTAATATGGATAAGTACAAGCAACTACCCCTAATAAATGGTGTTGAGGTTCAGGCCTACAGGGACACAGGTGCCAGTGTTACAATGGTAATAGAGAAACTGGTCCACCCTGAACAACACCTACTTGGTCACCAGTACCAAGTGACTGATGCTCATAACAACACTCTTAGCCACCCCATGGCTGTTGTAAATCTCAACTGGGGGGGGGGGGGGGTTACTGGTCCAAAGAAAGTTGTGGTTGCCTCAGATTTACCTGTAGACTGTCTACTAGGGAACGATTTAGAGACATCAGCTTGGGCAGAAGTGGAGTTGGAGGCTCATGCAACAATGCTGGGCATTCCAGGGCATATTTTTGCTTTGACCAGGGCTCAGGCCAAAAAGCAAAAAGGACAGGGTGACTTGGATCCTGGAAGAATGGACCAAGTGTTCCCTAAAGCTAGGGTTAGTAAAGGTAAAACAATACTTACTATCCCTCCCTCTACAGTAGATTCTACTTCTGAGGAAGAAGAATTTCCACCCTGTGCAGAACCTACACCAGAAGAGCTGGAAGCAGACACTGCTGAGATTTTGGGTGAAGGGGGCCTGCCAGGGAGGAGCTGAGTGTGGCACAGCATACCTGTCCCACACTAGAGGGTCTAAGGCAGCAAGCTGTCAAACAAGCAAATGGGGATGTCAGTGACTCTCACAGAGTTTACTGGGAGGACAACCTTTTGTATACTGAAGCAAGGGATCCAAAACCTGGAGCTGCCAGGAGATTGGGGATTCCTCAGGAATACAGAAAGTTCCTCCTAACTCTAGCCCACGACATTCCCTTAGCTGGACATTTGGGGCAAATGAAAACTTGGGACAGGCTTGTTCCCTTGTTTCATTGGCCTAGAATGTCAGAGGACACAAAATAATTTTGTAAGTCCTGTGAAACCTGTCAAGCCAGTGGCAAGACAGGTGGCACTCCAAAGGCACCCCTTATTCCACTACCTGTGGTTGGGGTTCCCTTTGAAAGGGTAGGGGTTGACATAGTTGGCCCTCTTGACCCTCCTACTGCTTCAGGCAATAGGTTTATCTTGGTGGTAGTGGACCATGCCACCAGATATCCTGAAGCTATTCCTCTAAGGACCACTACAGCTCCTGCAGTGGCAAAGGCCCTCCTGGAAATCTTTTCCAGGGTGGGCTTCCCAAAAGAGGTGGTATCAGACAGGGGAAGCAATTCCATGTCTGCTTACTTAACGGCCATGTGGAAGGAATGTGGGGTGACATACAAGTTCACCACACCCTATCATCCACAAACAAGTGGACTGGTTGAGAGGTTTAATAAAACTCTCAAAGGAATGATAATGGGACTCCCTGACAAACTCTGCAGGAGATGGGATGTCCTGTTACCTTGCCTCCTTTTTGCTTACAGGGAGGTACCCCAAAAAGGAGTGGGCTTCAGCCCCTTTGAACTCCTATTTGGACACCCTGTGAGAGGTCCTCTAACACTTGTTAAGGAGGGTTGGGAACAACCTTTAAAAGCTCCAAAGCAAGACGTAGTGGACTATGTACTTGGCCTAAGATCTAGAATGGCTGAGTACATGAAAAAGGCCAGTAAAAACCTTCAGGCCAGCCAAGAGCTCCAAAAGCAATGGCATGACCAGAAGGCTGTTTTGGTTCAGTACCAACCAGGCAGAAAGTGTGGGTCTTGGAGCCTGTGGCCCCAAGAGCACTCCAAGACAAATGGAGTGGACCCCACATTATTGTTGAAAAGAAGGGTGAAGTCACCTACTTAGTTGACTTAGGCACTGCCAGGAGTCCCCTTAGGGTGCTCCATGTCAATCGCCTGAAACCCTACTATGACAGGGCTGATCTCACCCTGCTCATGGCAACAGATGAGGGACAGGAAGAAGAGAGTGACCCTCTCCCTGATCTCTTCTATTCCACAGAGCAAGATGCTCTAGTGGAAGGTGTAGTTTTGGCAGATTGTCTTACTGCTGAGCATAAAGACCACTGCATAAATCTCCTGGGTCAGTATTCTGAACTCTTCTCTACTGTGCCAGGCACCACTTCTTGGTATGAGCACACTATAGATACTGGAGACAGCTTGCCTGTCAAAAGTAAGATCTATAGGCAGCCTGACCATGTCAGAGACTGCATAAAGCAAGAGGTAGAGAAAATGCTTGAACTGGGAGTGGTTGAGCACTCTGAAAGTCCATGGGCCTCTCCTGTGGTACTTGTACCAAAACCTCATTCCAAAGATGGTAAAAGGGAAATTAGATTTTGTGTGGATTACAGAGGTCTCAACCAGGTAACCAAAACTGATGCTTACCCTATACCCAGGGCAGATGAGCTCATAGATACACTGGCATCTGCCAAGTATCTAAGTACTTTTGATTTGACTGCAGGGTATTGGCAGATCAAATTATCAGAAGATGCAAAAGCAAAAACTGCATTTTCAACCATTGGAGGCCATGACCAATTCACAGTAATGCCTTTTGGATTGAAAAATGCACCTGCCACTTTTCAAAGGTTGGTGAACACAGTCCTGCACGGGCTGGAAGCTTTTAGTGCAGCATATCTAGATGATATAGCTGTCTTTAGCTCCAGCTGGGATGATCACCTGGTCCACCTATGGAAAGTTTTGGAGGCCCTGTAAAAGGCAGGCCTCACTATCAAGGCTTCAAAGTGCCAGATAGGGCAGGGGAAGGTGGTTTATCTGGGACACCTGGTAGGTGGAGAACAGATTGCACCACTTCAGGGAAAAATCCAAACTATTATAGATAGGGTTCCCCCTACAACTCAGACTCAGGTGAGAGCCTTTTTAGGCCTCACTGGGTACTACAGGAGGTTCATAAAGAACTATGGCTCCATTGCAGCCCCTCTTAATGACCTCACATCTAAGAAAATACCTAAGAAGATATTATGGACAGCAAACTGTCAGAAAGCTTTTGAGGAGCTGAAGCAGGCCATGTGCTCTGCACCTGTCCTGAAAGGCCCCTGTTACTCCAAAAAATTAATTGTCCAAACTGATGCATCTGAAATAGGGGCAGGGGCAGTCTTATCACAACTTAATTCTGAGGGCCAGGATCAACCTGTTGCTTTTATCAGCAGGAGGTTGACCCATAGAAAAAAAGCGTTGTTCTGCCATAGAGAGGGAGGCCTTTGCTGTGGTCTGGGCACTGAAGAAGTTGAGGCCATACCTGTTTGGCACTCACTTCATTGTTCAGACAGACCACAAACCTCTACTTTGGCTAAAACAAATGAAAGGTGAAAACCCTAAATTGTTGAGGTGGTCCATATCCCTACAGGGAATGGACTATACAGTGGAACATAGACCTGGGAGTACCAACTCCAATGCAGATGGACTCTCCAGATATTTCCACTTAGACAATGAAGACTCATCAGGTCATGCCTAGTCTTATTGTCCTTCGTTTGGGGGGGGGGGGGGGGGGGGTTGTGTAGGAAAGTACCATCTTGCCTGGCATGTTACCCCCATAATTCACTGTATATGTTGTTTTAGTTGTATGTGTCACTGGGACCCTGCCAGCCAGGGCCCCAGTGCTCATAAGTGTGCCCTGTATGTGTTACCTGTGTTATGACTAACTGTCTCACTGAGGCTCTGCTATCCAGAACCTCAGTGGTTATGCTCTCTCATTCTCTTTCCAAATTGTCACTAACAGGCTAGTGACCAACTTCACCAATTTACATTGGCATACTGGAACACCCTTATAGTTCCCTAGTATATGGTACTGAGGTACCCAGGGTATTGGGGTTCCAGGAGATCCCTATGGGCTGCCGCATTTCTTGTGCCACCCATAGGGAGATCTGACAATTCTTACACAGGCCTGCCAGTGCAGCCTGAGTGAAATAACGTCCACGTTATTTCACAGCCATTTACCACTGCACTTAAGTAACTTATAAGTCACCTATATGTCTAACCTTTACCTGGTAAAGGTTGGGGGCTAAGTTACTTAGTGTGTGGGCACCCTGGCACTAGCCAAGGTGCCCCCACATTGTTCAGGGCAAATTCCCCGGACTTTGTGAGTGCGGGACACCATTACACGTGTGCACTATACATATGTCACGACATATGTATAGCGTCACAATGGTAACTCCGAACATGGCCATGTAACATGTCTAAGATCATGGAATTGTCACCCCAATGCCATCCTGGCACTGGGGAGACAATTCCATGATTCCCCGAGTCTCTAGCACAGACTCGGGCACTGCCAAACTGCCTTTCCCGGGGTTTCACTGCAGCGGCTGCTGCTGCCAACCCCTCAGACAGGTTTCTGCCCTCCTGGGGTCCAGCCAGTCTTGGCCCAGGAAGGCAGAACAAAGGACTTCCTCAGAGAGAGGGTGTTACACCCTCTCCCTTTGGAAAAAGGTGTTAGGGCTTTGGAGGAGTAGCCTCCCCCAGCCTCTGGAAATGCTTTCATGGGCACAGATGGTGCCCATTTCTGCATAAGCCAGTCTACACCGGTTTAGGGATCCCCCAGCCCTGCTCTGGCGCGAAAATGGACAAAGGAAAGGGGAGTGACCACTCCCCTGACCTGCACCTCCCCTGGGAGGTGCCCAGAGCTCCTCCAGTGTGCTCCAGACCTCTGCCATCTTGGAAACAGAGGTGCTGCTGGCACACTGGACTGCTCTGAGTGGCCAATGCCAGCAGGTGACGTCAGAGACTCCTTCTGATAGGCTCCTTCAGGTGTTGCTAGCCTATCCTCTCTCCTAGGTAGCCAGACCTCCTTTTCTGGCTATTTAGGGTCTCTGCTTTTGGGAATTCCTTAGATAACTAATGCAAGAGCTCATTAGAGTTCCTCTGCATCTCTCTCTTCACCTTCTGCCAAGGAATCGACTTGCTGACCGCGCTGGAAGCTTGCAAAACTGCAACAAAGTAGCAAAGACGGCTACTGCGACCTTGTAACGCTGATCCTGCCGCCTTCTCAACTGTTTTCCTGGTGGTGCATGCTGTGGGGGTAGTCTGCCTCCTCTCTGCACTAGAAGCTCAGAAGAAATCTCCTGTGGGTCGACGGAATCTTCCCCCTGCAACCGCAGGCACCAAAGAACTGCATCACTGGTCCTCTGGGTCTCCTCTCAGCACGACGAGCGAGGTCCCTTCAACTCAGCAACTCTGTCCAAGTGACTCCCACTGTCCAGTGACTCTTCAGTCCAAGTTTGGTGGAGGTAAGTCCTTGCCTCCCCACGCTAAACTGTATTGCTGAGAACCGCGTGTTTTGCAGCTACTCCGGCTCCTGTGCAGTCTTCCAGGATTTCCTTTGTGCACAGCCAAGCCTGGGTCCCCGACACTCTAACCTGCATTGCACGACCTCCTGAGTTGTCCTCCGGTGTCGTGGGACTCTCTTGTGCAACTTCGGGTGAGCACTGATTCACTCCACTTCGTAGTGGCTGTTCCGGCACTTCTCTGGGTGCTGCTTGCTTCTGAGTGGGCTCCTTGTCTTGCTGGACGCCCCCTCTGTCTCCTCACGCAATTGGCGACATCCTGGTCCTTCCTGGGCCACAGCAGCATCCAAAAACCTTAACCGCAACCCTTGCAGCTAGCAAGGCTTGTTTGCGGTCTTTCTGCACGGAAACACCTCTGCACGACTCTTCAGGATGTGGGACATCCATCCTCCAAAGGAGAAGTTTTTGTCCTTGTCGTTCTTGCAGAATCCACAGCTTCTACCATCCGGTGGCAGCTTCTTTGCACCCACAGCTGGCATTTCCTGGGCATCTGCCCACTCCCGACTTGATCGTGACTTTTGGACTTGGTCCCCTTGTTCCACAGGTACTCTCGTCTGGAAATCCATCGTTGTTGCATTGCTGGTGTTGGTCTTTCCTGCAGAATTCCCCTATCACGACTTCTGTACTCTTTGGGGAACTTAGGTGCACTTTGCACCCACTTTTCAGGGTCTCGGGTGGGCTATTTTTCTAACCCTCACTGTTTTCTTACAGTCCCAGCCACTCTCTACAAGGTCACATAGGTTTGGGGTCCATTCGTGGTTCGCATTCCACTTCTAGAGTATATGGTTTGTGTTGCCCCTATCCCTATGTGCCCCTATTGCATCCTATTGTGTACATATATCTTGTGTATATTTGCTATCCTCATACTGAGGGTACTCACTGAGATACTTTGGCATATTGTCATAAAAATAAAGTACCTTTATTTTTAGTATATCTGTGTATTGTGTTTTCTTTTGATATTGTGCAAGTGACACTAGTGGTACTGTAGGAGCTTCACTCGTCTCCTAGTTCAGCCTAAGCTGCTCTGCTAAGCTACCTTTTCTATCAGCCTAAGCTGCTAAACACCCCTCTACACTAATAAGGGATACCTGGGCATGGTGCAAGGTGTAAGTACCCCTTGGTACTCACTACAAGCCAGTCCAGCCTCCTACATTGGTTGTGCAGCGGTGGGATAAGTACTTTGCAACTACTTACCACTTTGTCATATTGTACTTTTCATAAGAGAAAAATATACAAAACAAGTTCAGTGTATGTACACCTAACCAAAAAGTTTTGCTTTTCTTGTCTCACTTCTTTGCTAAGTGCTGAAAAGTACCTCTAAACTTTCAAAACGTTCTTAAAAAGTTTTAAAAGTTTTTTTTTTCTGCCTTTTAAAAAAAAGTTCTGAAAACTTTTTCTTTCTTTTTCTGTCCCTTAAACACTTTCTAAAATGTCTGGCACAGGCCAATCTGTTGATCTGTCCAAACTTGCTTATGATCACCTTAGCTGGAAAGGAGCAAGGAGTCTCTGCATAGAAAGAGGTTTAGGGGTAGGGAAGAATCCCTCTAGAGAACTGTTGGTTAATATGCTCATTGAACAAGATAAGACCAGAGTTGGCACTTCTGTTGAGAAATTAGCTGATGGTTCCCAATCTGACCCTGGGGCACCCCTAGCAAAGGATTTAGAAGGGAACCTTCCCAACCTGCCCATTAGCAGACCACCTAGCATAGCTGGTACTGATGTGAATTCACACCCCAGTAATAGTGTTACCTCACATCACAGTAAGAGTGTTACTTCTCATCACAGTAGGAGTGTTACTTCTGTTAGCAAGGTTGTTAGAGTGCCATCTGTTAGGGCCAGGTCTCCTTCTGTTCATTCTCACCATACTTCTGTTTCAAGACATGCCTCACCCACCCACCCTGACAGAGTGTTAGAAAGGGAGCTCAATAGATTGAGAGTGGAACAATCCAGGCTGAAGCTCAAGAAGCAACAGCTGGATTTAGATAGGCAGTCCTTGGATTTAGAAAGAGAAAGACAGAAATTGGGGTTAGGACCCCATGGTGGCAGCAGCAGTATTCCAAATAGTCATCCTGCAAAAGAGCATGATTCTAGGAATCTGCACAAGATAGTTCCCCCTTACAAGGAGGGGGATGACATTAACAAGTGGTTTGCTGCACTTGAGAGGGCCTGTGTTGTACAGGAGGTCCCTCAAAGGCAGTGGGCTGCTATCCTATGGCTATCTTTCAGTGGAAAGGGTAGGGATAGGCTCCTTACTGTGAAGGAAAGTGATGCCAATAATTTTACAGTTCTTAAGAATGCACTCATAGATGGTTATGGCTTAACCACTGAACAGTACAGGATGAAGTTCAGAGAAACCAAAAAGGAGTCTTCACAAGACTGGGTAGACTTTGTTGACCATTCAGTGAAGGCCTTGGAGGGGTGGTTACATGGCAGTAAAGTTTCTGACTATGAAAGCCTGTATAACTTAATCCTGAGAGAGCATATTCTTAATAATTGTGTGTCTGATTTGTTACACCAGTACCTGGTAGACTCTGATCTGACCTCTCCCCAAGAATTGGGAAAGAAGGCAGACAAATGGGTCAGAACAAGGGTGAACAGAAAAGTTCATACAGGGAGTGACAAGGATGGCAAGAAGAACAATGGTAAGTCTTCTGACAAGGGTGGGGACAAATCTAAAAATGAGTCTTCATCAGGCCCAAAAAACACTGTGGTGGGGGTGGTGGGCCCAAATCCTCTTCAAATCAAAACAAAGAAAAGAAACCATGGTGCTATTTATGTAAAATAAAAGGCCATTGGACAACAGATCCCAGTTGTCCAAAGAAAAGCACCAAGCCTCCTACCACTACAACCCCTGCTGCTACACCTAGTGCCCCTAGTAATAGCAGTGGTGGTGGGAGCAAACCTACTAATAGCCAATCCAAGGGAGTAGCTGGGCTCACATTTGGTAATTTAGTTGGGGTTGGTCTGGTTAGGGAGACCACAGAGGCTGTGTTAGTCTCTGAGGGGGCTATTGATTTAGCCACCTTGGTTGCTTGTCCCCTTAATATGGATAAGTACAAGCAACTACCCCTAATAAATGGTGTTGAGGTTCAGGCCTATAGGGACACAGGTGCCAGTATTACAATGGTAATAGAGAAACTGGTCCACCCTTAACAACACCTACTTGGTCACCAGTACCAAGTGACTGATGCTCATAAGAACACTCTTAGCCACCCCATGGCTGTTGTAAATCTCAATTGGGGGGGGGGGGGGGTTACTGGTCCAAAGAAAGTTGTGGTTGCCTCAGATTTACCTGTAGACTGTCTACTAGGGAACGATTTAGAGACATCAGCTTGGGCAGAAGTGGAGTTGGAGGCTCATGCAACAATTCTGGACATTCCAGGGCATATTTTTGCTTTGACCAGGGCTCAGGCCAAAAAGCAAAAAGGACAGGGTGACTTGGATCCTGGAAGAATGGACCAAATGTTCCCTAAAGCTAGGGTTAGTAAAGGTAAAACAATACCTACTATCCCTCCCTCTACAGTAGATTCTACTTCTGAGGAAGAAGAATTTCCACCCTGTGCAGAACCTACACCAGAGGAGCTGGAAGCAGACACTGCTGAGCTTTTGGGTGAAGGGGGGCCTGCCAGGGAGGAGCTGAGTGTGGCACAGCATACCTGTCCCACACTAGAGGGTCTAAGGCAGCAAGCTGTCAAACAAGCAAATGGGGTTGTCAGTGACTCTCACAGAGTTTACTGGGAGGACAACCTTTTGTATACTGAAGCAAGGGATCCAAAACCTGGAGCTGCCAGGAGATTGGGGATTCCTCAGGAATACAGAAAGTTCCTCCTAACTCTAGCCCACGACATTCCCTTAGCTGGACATTTGGGGCAAATGAAAACTTGGGACAGGCTTGTTCCCTTGTTTCATTGGCCTAGAATGTCAGAGGACACAAAATAATTTTGTAAGTCCTGTGAAACCTGTCAAGCCAGTGGCAAGACAGGTGGCACTCCAAAGGCACCCCTTATTGCACTACCTGTGGTTGGGGTTCCCTTTGAAAGGGTAGGGGTTGACATAGTTGGCCCCCTTGACCCTCCTACTGCTTCAGGCAATAGGTTTATCTTGGTGGTAGTGGACCATGCCACCAGATATCCTGAAGCTATTCCTCTAAGGACCACTACAGCTCCTGCAGTGGCAAAGGCCCTCCTGGGAATCTTTTCCAGGGTGGGCTTCCCAAAAGAGGTGGTATCAGACAGGGGAAGCAATTCCATGTCTGCTTACTTAACGGCCATGTGGAAGGAATGTGGGGTGACATACAAGTTCACCACACCCTATCATCCACAAACAAGTGGACTGGTTGAGAGGTTTAATAAAACTCTCAAAGGAATGATAATGGGACTCCCTGACAAACTCTGCAGGAGATGGGATGTCCTGTTACCTTGCCTCCTTTTTGCTTACAGGGAGGTACCCCAAAAAGGAGTGGGCTTCAGCCCCTTTGAACCCCTATTTGGACACCCTGTGAGAGGTCCTCTAACACTTGTTAAGGAGGGTTGGGAACAACCTTTAAAAGCTCCAAAGCAAGACATAGTGGACTATGTACTTGGCCTAAGATCTAGAATGGCTGAGTACATGAAAAAGGCCAGTAAAAACCTTCAGGCCAGCCAAGAGCTCCAAAAGCAATGGCATGACCAGAAGGCTATTTTGGTTCAGTACCAACCAGGGCAGAACGTGTGGGTCTTGGAGCCTGTGGCCCCAAGAGCACTCCAAGACAAATGGAGTGGACCCCACATTATTGTTGAAAAGAAGGGTGAAGTCACCTACTTAGTTGACTTAGGCACTGCCAGGAGTCCCCTTAGGGTGCTCCATGTCAATCGCCTGAAACCCTACTATGTCAGGGCTGATCTCACCCTGCTCATGGCAACAGATGAGGGACAGGAAGAAGAGAGTGACCCTCTCCCTGATCTCTTCTATTCCACAGAGCAAGATGCTCTACTGGAAGGTGTAGCTTTGGCAGATTGTCTTACTGCTGAGCATAAAGACCACTGCATAAATCTCCTGGGTCAGTTTTCTGAACTCTTCTCTACTGTGCCAGGCACCACTTCTTGGTATGAGCACACTATAGATACTGGAGACAGCTTGCCTGTCAAAAGTAAGATCTATAGGCAGCCTGACCATGTCAGAGACTGCATAAAGCAAGAGGTAGAGAAAATGCTTTAACTGGGAGTGGTTGAGCACTCTGAAAGTCCATGGGCCTCTCCTGTGGTACTTGTACCAAAACCTCATTCCAAAGATGGTAAAAGGGAAATTAGATTTTGTGTGGATTACAGAGGTCTCAACCAGGTAACCAAAACTGATGCTCACCCTATACCCAGGGCAGATGAGCTCATAGATACACTGGCATCTGCCAAGTATCTAAGTACTTTTGATTTGACTGCAGGGTATTGGCAGATCAAATTATCAGAAGATGCAAAAGCAAAAACTGCATTTTCAACCATTGGAGGCCATGACCAATTCACAGTAATGCCTTTTGGATTGAAAAATGCACCTGCCACTTTTCAAAGGTTGGTGAACACAGTCCTGCACGGGCTGGAAGCTTTTAGTGCAGCATATCTAGATGATATAGCTGTCTTTAGCTCCAGCTGGGATGATCACCTGGTCCACCTATGGAAAGTTTTGGAGGCCCTGTAAAAGGCAGGCCTCACTATCAAGGCTTCAAAGTGCCAGATAGGGCAGGGGAAGGTGGTTTATCCGGGACACCTGGTAGGTGGAGAACAGATTGCACCACTTCAGGGGAAAATCCAAACTATTATAGATAGGGTTCCCCCTACAACTCAGACTCAGGTGAGAGCCTTTTTAGGCCTCACTGGGTACTACAGGAGGTTCATAAAGAACTATGGCTCCATTGCAGCCCCTCTTAATGACCTCACATCTAAGAAAATGCCTAAGAAGGTATTATGGACAGCAAACTGTCAGAAAGCTTTTGAGGAGCTGAAGCAGGCCATGTGCTCTGCACCTGTCCTGAAAGGCCCCTGTTACTCCAAAAAATTAATTGTCCAAACTGATGCATCTGAAATAGGGGCAGGGGCAGTCTTATCACAACTTAATTCTGAGGGCCAGGATCAACCTGTTGCTTTTATCAGCAGGAGGTTGACCCCTAGAAAAAAAGCGTTGGTCTGCCATAGAGAGAGAGGCCTTTGCTGTGGTCTGGGCACTGAAGAAGTTGAGGCCATACCTGTTTGGCACTCACTTCATTGTTCAGACAGACCACAAACCTCTACTTTGGCTAAAACAAATGAAAGGTGAAAACCCTAAATTGTTGAGGTGGTCCATATCCCTACAGGGGATGGACTATACAGTGGAACATAGACCTGGGAGTACCCACTCCAATGCAGATGGACTCTCCAGATATTTCCACTTAGACAATGAAGACTCATCAGGTCATGCCTAGTCTTATTGTCCTTCGTTTGGGGGGGGGGGTTGTGTAGGAAAGTACCATCTTGCCTGGCATGTTACCCCCATAATTCACTGTATATATGTTGTTTTAGTTGTATGTGTCATTGGGACCCTGCCAGCCAGGGCCCCAGTGCTCATAAGTGTGCCCTGTATGTGTTACCTGTGTTATGACTAACTGTCTCACTGAGGCTCTGCTATCCAGAACCTCAGTGGTTATGCTCTCTCATTCTCTTTCCAAATTGTCACTAACAGGCTAGTGACCAACTTCACCAATTTACATTGGCATACTGGAACACCCTTATAATTCCCTAGTATATGGTACTGATGTACCCAGGGTATTGGGGTTCCAGGAGATCCCTATGGGCTGCAGCATTTCTTGTGCCACCCATAGGGAGACCTGACAATTCTTACACAGGCCTGCCAGTGCAGCCTGAGTGAAATAACATCCACGTTATTTCACAGCCATTTACCACTGCACTTAAGTAACTTATAAGTCACCTATATGTCTAACCTTTACCTGGTAAAGGTTGGGGGCTAAGTTACTTAGTGTGTGGGCACCCTGGCACTAGCCAAGGTGCCCCCACATTGTTCAGGGCAAATTCCCCGGACTTTGTGAGTGCGGGGACACCATTACACGTGTGCACTATACATATGTCACGACAAATGTATAGCGTCACAATGGTAACTCCGAACATGGCCATGTAACATGTCTAAGATCATGGAATTGTCACCCCAATGCCATCCTGGCATTGGGGAGACAATTCCATGATTCCCCGAGTCTCTAGCACAGACCCGGGTACTGCCCAACTGCCTTTCCCGGGGTTTCACTGCAGCTGCTGCTGCTGCCAACCCCAATAAACAGGAGGGCCAACCCCTCAGACAGGTTTCTGCCCTCCTGGGGTCCAGCCAGTCTTGGCCCAGGAAGGCAGAACAAAGGACTTCCTCAGAGAGAGGATGTTACACCCTCTCCCTTTGGAAAAAGGTGTTAGGGCTTGGGAGGAGTAGCCTCCCCCAGCCTCTGGAAATGCTTTCATGTGCACAGATGGTGCCCATTTCTGCATAAGCCAGTCTACACCGGTTCAGGGATCCCCCAGCCCTGCTCTGGCGTGAAAATGGACAAAGGAAAGGGGAGTGACCACTCCCCTGACCTGCACCTCCCCTGGGAGGTGCCCAGAGCTCCTCCAGTGTGCTCCAGATCTCTGCCATCTTGGAAACAGAGGTGCTGCTGGCACACTGGACTGCTCTGAGTGGCCAGTGCCAGCAGGTGACGTCAGAGACTCGTTCTGATAGGCTCCTTCAGGTTTTGCTAGCCTATCCTCTCTCCTAGGTAGCCAGACCTCCTTTTCTGGCTATTTAGGGTCTCTGCTTTTGGGAATTCCTTAGATAACTAATGCAAGAGCTCATCAGAGTTCTTCTGCATCTCTCTCTTCACCTTCTGCCAAGGAATCGACTTGCTGACCGCACTGGAAGCCTGCAAAACTGCAACAAAGTAGCAAAGACGGCTACTGCGACCTTGTAACGCTGATCCTGCCGCCTTCTCGACTGTTTTCCTGGTGGTGCATGCTGTGGGGGTAGTCTGCCTTCTCTCTGCACTAGAAGCTCAGAAGAAATCTCCTGTGCGTCGACGGAATCTTCCCCCTGCAACCGTAGGCACCAAAGAACTGCATCACTGGTCCTCTGGGTCTCCTCTCAGCACGACGAGTGAGGTCCCTTGAACTCAGCAACTCTGTCCAAATGACTCCCACAGTCCAGTGAGTCTTCAGTCCAAGTTTGGTGGAGGTAAGTCCTTGCCTCCCCACGCTAGACTGCATTGCTGAGAACCGTGTGTTTTGCAGCTACTCCGGCTCCTGTGCAGTCTTCCAGGATTTCCTTTGTGCACAGCCAAGCCTGGGTCCCCGGCACTCTAACCTGCATTGCACGACCTCCTGAGTTGTCCTCCGGCGTCGTGGGACTCTCTTGTGCAACTTCGGGTGAGCACCGATTCACTCCACTTCGTAGTGGCTGTTCCGGCACTTCTCCGGGTGCTGCTTGCTTCTGAGTGGGCTCCTTGTCCTGCTGGACGCCCCCTCTGTCTCCTCACGCAATTGGCGACATCCTGGTCCTTCCTGGACCACAGCAGCATCCAAAAACCCTAACCGCAACTCTTGCAGCTAGCAATGCTTGTTCGCGGTCTTTCTGCACAGAAACACCTCTGCAAGACTCTTCATGACGTGGGACATCCATCCTCCAAAGGGGAAGTTTCTAGCACTTGTCGTTCACGCAGAATCCACAGCTTCTACCATCCAGTGGCAGGTTCTTTGTACCCACAGCTGGCATTTCCTGGGCATCTGCCCACTCCCGACTTGATCGTGACTTTTGGACTTGGTCCCCTTGTTCCACGGGTACTCTCGTCTGGAAATCCATTGTTGTTGCATTGCTGGTTTTGGTCTTTCCTGCAGAATTCCCCTATCACGACTTCTGTGCTCTTTGGGGAACTTAGGTGCACTTTGCACCCACTTTTCAGGGTCTTGGGGTGGGCTATTTTTCTAACCCTCACTGTTTTCTTACAGTCCCAGCGACCCTCTACAAGGTCACATAGGTTTGGGGTCCATTTGTGGTTCGCATTCCACTTCTAGAGTATATGGGTTTGTGTTGCCCTTATCCCTATGTGCCCCTATTGCATCCTATTGTGTACATATATCTTGGGTATATTTACTATCCTCATACTGAGGGTAATCACTGAGATACTTTGGCATATTGTCATAAAAATAAAGTACCTTTATTTTTAGTATATCTGTGTATTGTGTTTTCTTATGATATTGTGCAAGTGACACTAGTGGTACTGTAGGAGCTTCACTCGTCTCCTAGTTCAGCCTAAGCTGCTCTGCTAAGCTACCTTTTCCATCAGCCTAAGCTGCTAGACACCCCTCTACACTAATAGGGGATACCTGGGCCTGGTGCAAGGTGTAAGTACCCCTTGGTACTCACTACAAGCCAGTCCAGCCTCCTACAGTGAGCAGTTCTAGTGAGTTTTGCTAATTTTTCAAATAGCTCAGGCTGGATATCAGACACACTTTTTGAGTGCATGGGACCTAAATACACTTTTTAGAAAGCTCAGATCGGACGCTTTCAAGGGGTATATATTCCTTTTGGACTATATGAAAAGAAAAGATTCACCTCCAGCCAAGTGAAAAACGTACCCGACTTGGAGTTCCAGATCCTTAGAGAGAAAAAGTGACTTTATCCCCTTGAACCTGAACACTTCAGAATGTCCCAATTAAGAGTCAAACAGGTACCAAGAGGCTAGAAATGGGTCCTAGACACCCCTGCCATGTCATCCGAGTCATAATATTGGGTCTTGGGGCCCACAAACAGTCATGGGGTTTGATAACAAAAATTAGCAAAACCCACTAATAGTGAGCAGTTCTAGCGAGTTTTGCTAATTTTTCAAATAGCTCAGGCTGGATATCAGACACACTTTCCGAGTGCACAGGACCTAAAAACACTTTTTTTAGAAAACTCAATTCGGATGCTTTCAACGGGTAAATGTACCTTTCGCAACACATAACGTTTTTTTTTTTTTATCACCTCCAGCCAAGGGAAAAACTTACCCGACTTGGAGCTCCATAGCCTTGGGTAGAAAAAGTTACTTTGTCCCCTTGGACCGGAACACTTCAAAATGTCTCAAATAACAGTCAAAAAGGTATCAAGAGGCTAGAAATGGGCCCTAGACACCCCTGCCATTTGATCTGAGTCATAATATGTGGTTTTCAGGCCCACAAAGTCATGAGGTTTGATAACAAAAATTAACAAATCTCGCTAATAGTGAGCAGTTTTAGCAAGTTATTTTTCAAATAGCTCAGGCTGGATATCAGACACAATTTTTGAGTGCACGGGACCTAAATACAATTTTTAGAAAGCTCAGATCGGATGCTTTCAAGGAGCATACATCCCTTTTGGAGTATATGAAAAAAAAAATTCCCTCCAGCCAAGTGAAAAACTTACCCGACTTGGAGTTCCAGAGCCTTAGGTAGAAAAAGTGACTTTGTCCCTTTGAACCTGAACACTTCAGAATGTCCCAAAATAAGAGTCAAACAGGTACCAAGCAGTTAGAAATGGCTCCTAGACACCCCTGCCATGTCATCTGAGTCATAATATTGGGTCTTGGGGCCCACAAAGAGTCATGAGGTTTGATAACAAAAATTAGCAAAACTCGCGACTTGTGAGCAGTTCTAGCGAGTTTTGCTAATTTTTCAAATAGTTCAGGCTGGATATCAGACACACTTTTTGAGTGCATGAGACCTAAATACACTTTTAAGAACGCTCAGATCGGATGCTTTGAAGGGGTATATCTTCCTTTTGGACTATATGAAAAAATAATATTCACCTCCAGCCAAGTGAAAAACTTACCCGACTTGGAGTTCCAGAGCCTTAGGTAGAAAAAGTGACTTTGTCCCCTTGAACTTGAACACTTCAGAATGTCACAAATAAGAGTCAAACAGGTACCAAGCGGCTAGAAATGGCTCCTAGACACCCCTGCCATGTCATCTGAGTCATAATATTGGGTCTTGGGGCAAACAAACAGTCATGAGGTTTGATACAAAAAATTAGCAAAACTCGCTAATAGTGAGCAGTTCTAGCGAGTTCTGCAAATTTTTCAAATAGCTCAGGCTGGATATCAGACACACTTTTTGGAGTGCACAGGACCTAAATACACTTTTTAGAAACCTCAGAGCGGATGCTTTCAAGGGTATATGTACCTTTTGGATCATCTGAAATTTTTTTTTTTCACCTCCAGACAAGGGAAAACTTACCCAACTTGGAGTTCCACAGCCTTTGATAGAAGAAGTGACTTTGTGCCCCTTGAACCTGAACACTTCAAAATGTCCCAAATAAGAGTCAAAGAGGTACCAAGAGGCTTGAAATGGGTCCAGGACACCCCTGTCAGGTCATCTGAGTCATAATATGGAGTCTTGGGGCCCCAAACAGTCATGAGGTTTGATAACAAAAATTAACAATACTCGCTAATAGTGAGCAGTTTTAGCGAGTTTTGCTAATTTATCAAATAGCTCAGGCTGGATATCAGACACCTTTTTTGAGTGCACAGGAGCTAAATACACTTTTTAGAAAGCTCAGATTGGATGCTTTCCAGGGTTATATGTACCTTTTGGACGATATGAAGTTTTTTTTCACCTCTGGCCAAGTGAAAAAACTTACTCGACTTGGAGTTCCATACCTTTCGGTAGAAAAAGTGACTTTGTCCCCTTGAACCTGAACACTTCAAAATGTCCCAAATAAGAGCCAAACAGGTACCACGCGGCTAGAAATGGGTCCTGGACACCCCTGCCATGTCATCTGAGTCATAATATGGGGTCTTGGGGCCCACAAACAGTCATGAGGTTTGATAACCAAAATTAACAAAACTCGCTAATAGTGAGCAGTTTTAGTGAGTTTTGCTAATTTTTCAAGTAGCTCAGGCTGGGTATCAGACACACTTTTTGAGTGCATGGGACCTAAATACACTTTTAAGAACGCTCAGATCGGATGCTTTGAAGGGGTATATCTTCCTTTTGGACTATATGGAAAAAAACAATTCACCTGTAGCCAAGTGAAAAACGTACCCAACTTGGATTTCCAGAGCCTTACGTAGAAAAAGTGACTTTGTCCCCTTGAACCTGAACTTTTCAGAATGTCCCAATTAAGAGTCCAACAGGTACCAAGAGGCTAGAAATGGGTCCTATACACCCCTGCCATGTCAGCCGAGTCATAATATTGGGTCTTGGGGCCCACAAACAATCGTGAGGTTTGATAACAAAAATTTGCAAAATTCGCTAATAGTGAGCAGTTCTAGCGAGTTTTGCTAATTTTTCAAATAGCTCAGGCTGGATATCAGAGAAACATTCCGAGTGCACAGGAGCTAAATACACTTTTTAGAAAGCTCAGTTCGGATGCTTTCAAGAGGTCTATGTACCTTTTGCAATATATAAAGTTTATTTATTTTTTCACCTCCAGCCAAGGGAAAAACGTACCCGACTTGGAGCTCCATAGCCTTGGGTAGAAAAAGTGACTTTGTCCCCTTGGACCTGAACACTTCAAAATGTCCCAAATAAGAGTCAAAAAGATACCAAGAGGCTAGAAATGAGTTCTAGACACCCCTGCCATGTGATCTGAGTCATAATATGTGGTTTTCAGGCAAACAAAGTCATGAGGTTTGATAACAAAAATTAACAAATCTCGCTAATAGTGAGCAGTTTTAGCGAGTTTTGCTAACTTTTCAAATAGCTCAGGCTGGATATCAGACTCACGTTTTGAGTGCGCTGGATCTAAATTAACTTTTTAGAATGCTCAGATCGGATGCTTTCAAGGGGCATACATCCCTTTTGGACTATATGAAAAAACAATTTCACCTCCAGCCAAGTTCAAAACTTACACGACTTAGAGTTCCAGAGCCTTAGCTAGAAAAAGTGACTTTGTGCCCTTGAACCTGAACACTTCAGAATGTCCCAAATAAGAGTCAAACACGTACCAAGCGGTTAGAAATGGGTCCTAGACACCCCTGCCATGTCATCTGAGTCATAATATTGGGTCTTGGGGCCCACAAACAGTCATGAGGTTTGATAACAAAAATTAGCAAAACTCGCTAATAGTGAGCAGTTCTAGCGAGTTTTGCTAATTTTTCAAATAGCTCAGGCTGGAAATCAGACACACTTTTTGGGTGCATGGGACCTAAATACACTTTTTAGAAAGCTCAGATCGGATGCTTTCAAGGGGTATATATTTCTTTTGGACTATATGAAAAAAAAAGATTCACCTTCAGCCAAGTGAAAAACGTACCCGACTTGGAGTTCCAGAGCCTTGGATAGAAAAAGTGACTTTGTCCCCTTGAACCTGAACACTTCATAATGTCCCAATTAAGAGTCAAACAGGTACCAAGAGGCTAGAAATGGGTCCTAGACACCCCTGCCATGTCATCCGAGTCATAATATTGGGTCTTGGGGCCCACAAACAGTCATGAGGTTTGATAACAAAAATTTGCAAAACCCTCTAATAGTGAGCAGTTCTAGCGAGTTTTGCTAATTTTTCAAATAGCTCAGGCTGGATATCAGACACACTTTCCGAGTGCACAGGACCTAAAAACACTTTTTTTAGAAAACTCAGTTCGGGTGCTTTCAACGGGTATATGTACCTTTCGCAATACACAAAGTTTTTTTTACTTATTTTTTTCACCTCCAGCCAAGGGAAAAACTTACTTGGAGCTCCATAGCCTTGGGTAAAAGAAGTGACTTTGTGCCCCTTGGACCTGAACACTTCAAAATGTCCCAAATAAGAGTCAAAAAGGTACCAAGAGGCTAGAAAGGGGTCCTAGACACCCCTGCCATTTGATCTGAGACATAATATGTGGTTTTCAGGCCCACAACTTCATGAGATTTGATAACAAAAATTAACAAATCTTGCTAATAGTGAGCAGTTTTAGCGAGTTTTGCTTATTTTTCAAATAGCTCAGGCTGGATATCAGACACACGTTTTGAGTGCCCAGGATCTAAATACACTTTTTAGAATGCTCAGATCGGATGCTTTCAAGGGGCATACATCCCTTTTGGACTATATGAAAAAAACAATTTCACCTCCAGCCAAGTGAAAAACGTACCCGACTTGGAGTTCCAGAGCCTTAGGTAGAAAAAGTGACTTTGTCCCATTGAACCTGAACACTACAGAATGTCCCAAATAAGAGTCAAACAGGTACCAAGCGGCTAGAAATGGCTTCTAGACACCCCTGCCATGTCATCTGAGTCATAATATTGGGTCTTGGGGCCCACAAAGAGCCATGAGGTTTGATAACAAAAAATAACAAATCTTGCTAATAGTGAGCAGTTTTAGCGAGTTTTGCTTATTTTTCAAATAGCTCAGGTTGGATATCAGACACATGTTCTGAGTGCACAGGACCTAAACACACTTTTTAGAAAGCTCAGATCGGATGCGTTCAAGGGGCATTCATCCCTTTTAGACTATATGAAAAAAAAAATTCACCTGCAGCCTAGTGCAAAACTTACACGACTTAGAGTTTCAGAGACTTAGGTTGAAAAAGTGACTTTGTACCCTTGAACCTGAACACTTCAGAATGTCCCAAATAAGAGTCAAACAGGTACCAAGCAGCTAGAAATGCGAGGCAGGGCCCCATTGCTCATAGTATGTGCCCTGTGTGTGTTCCCTGTGTGCTGCCTAACTGCATCACTGAGGCTCTGCTAACCAGAACCTCAGTGTTTATGCTCTCTCTGCTTTCCAAATTTGTCACTACAGGCTAGTGACTCAATTTACCAATTCACATTGGCATACTGGTACACCCATATAATTCCCTTGTATATGCTACTGAGGTACCCAGGGTATTGGGGTGCCAGGAGATTCCTATGGGGTGCCCCATTTCTTTTGCCACTCATAGGGAGCTCTGACAATTCTTACACAGGACTGCCACTGCAGTCTGCGTGAAATAACGTCCACGTTATTTCACAGCCATTTACCACTGCACATAAGTAACTTATAAGTCACCTATATGTCTAACCTTCATCTGGTGAAGGTTGGGTGCCAAGTTACTTAGTGTGTGGGCACCCTGGCACTAGCCAAGGTGCCCCCACATCGTTCAGGGCAAATTCCCAGGACACCAGTACACGCGTGCACTATACATAGGTCACTACCTATGTATAGCGTCACAATGGTAACTCCGAACATGGCCATGTAACATGTCTAAGATCATGGAATTGTCCCCCCAATAACATTATGGTATTGGGGGGACAATTCCATGATCCCCCGGGTCTCTAGCACAGAACCCGGGTACTGCCAAACTGCCTTTCCGGGGTTTCCACTGCAGCTGCTACCAACCCCTCAGACAGGTTTCTGTCTTCCTGGGGTCCAAGCAGCCCTGGCCCAGGAAGGCAGAACAAAGGATTTCCTCTGAGAAAGGGTGTTACACCCTCTCCCTTTGGAAATAGGTGTGAAGGGCTGGGGAGGAGTAGCCTCCCCCAGCCTCTGGAAATGCTTTGATGGGCACAGATGGTGCCCATCTCTGCATAAGCCAGTCTACACCGGTTCAGGGATCCCCCAGCCCTGCTCTGGTGCAAAACTGGACAAAGGAAAGAGGAGTGACCACTCCCCTGACCAGTACCTCCCAGGGCAGGTGCCCAGAGCTCCTCCAATGTGTCCCAGACCTCTGCCATTTTGGAAACAGATGTGTTGGGGGCACACTGGACTGCTCTGAGTGGCCAGTGCCAGCAGGTGACGTCAGAGGCTCCTTCTGATAGGCTCTTACCTCTCTTGGTAGCCAATCCTCCTATCTTGGTAGCCAAACCTCCTTTTCTGGCTATTTGGGGTCTCTGCTTTGGGGAATTATTCAGATAACGAATGCAAGAGCTCACCAGAGTTCCTCTGCATCTCCCTCTTCGCCTTCTACGAAGGATCGACCGCTGACTGCTCCAGGACGCCTGCAAAACCACGACAAATTAGCAAGACGACTACCAGCAACATTGTAGCGCCTAATCCTGCCGGCTTTCCTGACTGTTTCCAGGTGGTGCATGCTCTGGGGGTAGCCTGCCCACACCCTGTACCAGAAGCTCCGAAGAAATCTCCTGTGGGTCGACGGAATCTTCCCCCTGCTAACGGAGGCACTAAAAGACTGCATCACTGGTCCTCTGGGTCCCCTCTCATCCTGACGAGCGTGGTCCCTGGAACACAGCAACTCTGTCCAAGTGACTCCCACAGTCCAGTGACTCTTCAGTCCAAGTTTGGTGGAGGTAAGTCCTTGCCTCCCCATGCTAGACTGCAAAGCTGTGTGCTGCGTGATTTGCAGCTGCTCCGGCTCCTGTGCACTCTTCCAGGATTTCCTTCATACACAGCCTAGCCTGGGTCCCCAGCACTCCGTCCTGCAGTGCACAGCCCTCTGAGTTGGCCTCCGATGTCATGGGACCCTCTTTTGTAACTTCGCGTGGACTCCAGTTCACTAATCTTCTAAGTGCCTTTGAGGTACTTCTCGGGTGCTACCTGCTTCTGTGAGGGCTCTCTAAGTTGCTGAGCGCCCCCTCTGTCTCCTCCTCCAAAAGGCGACATCCTGGTCCTTCCTGGTCCTCAGCAGCACCCAAAAACCTCTACCGCCACCCTTGCAGCTAGTAAGGCTTGTTTGTGGTATTTTGCGTGGGAGCACCTCTGCAAGCTTATAGCAAACAGGAAGATAGTCATAGGATTAGGGCGCTCACAGTGAGTCCACATAGTAACATTTACACTCCAATTGTGGCACGGTGCTCCTGGCAAGAGGATCTTCCTTATTCCTCTAATGTTTCAAGGGAAACTAACAGTGAAAAAAACAGCTGTCAGGGCACTCATGAATCAATGATTAGAAGTTAGTGATGTATCCAATCTTCCAAGCTTCTTCCATCTGGGGCAGCTTCCTTGCACCTTCATCCGGGGTTTCCTGGGCTCCTGCCTCCCCTGGACACTGTCGCGACTATTGGACTTGGTCCCCTTGCCTTGCAGGTCCTCAGGTCCGAAAATGCGTTGTGAGTGCACTGCTGGTGTTTGTTGTTCCTGCAGAATCCCCCTATCACGACTATTGTGCTTTTTTGGGGTAGTAGGTGCACTTTACTCCTACTTTTTAGGGTCTTGGGGTGGGGTATCTTGGACACCCTGACTGTTTTCTTAGAGTCCCAGCAACCCTCTACAATCTCCCATAGGTCTGGGGTCCAATCGTGATTCGCATTCCACTTTTGGAGTATATGGTTTGTGTTGCCCCTATACCTATGCTTGCCTATTGCAACCTATTGTAATTCTACACTGTTTGCATTACTTTTCTGACTCTTACTTACCTATTTTTGGTTTGTGTACATATAACTTGTGTATATTACTTACCTTCTTACTGAGGGTACTCACTGAGATACTTGTGACATATTGTCATAAAAATAAAGTACTTATATTTTGAGTAACTCTGTGTATTGTGGTCTCTTATGATATTGTGCATATGATATATGTGGTATAGTAGGAGCTTTGCATGTCTCCTAGTTCAGCCTAAGCTGCTTTGCCATAGCTACCTTCTATGAACCTAAGCTGCTAGAAACACCTCTATTCTACTAATAAGGGATAACTGGACATGGCACAAAGTGTAAGTACCTTTGGTACCCACTACAAGTCAAGCCAGCCTCCTACATCAATTAACTAGCAATGCTGAGAACACCTCGGCCCATATTTATACTTTTTGACGCTAAACTGCGCTAACACAGTTTAGCGTCAAAAAATTTTGCGCCGTCTAACGCCATTCTGAAGCGCCATGCGGGCGCCGTATTTATGGAATGGCGTTAGCCGGCGCTAGCAGACCGGCGCTGCCTGGTGTGCGTGGAAAAAAACCACGTAGACCAGGCAGCGCCGGCGTAGGGGGAAAATGGCGTTAGGGCGTCTTAAAATGGGGCAAGTCAGGTTGAGGCAAAAAAATCGCCTCAACCCGATTTGCGCCATTTTTTTCGACGGCCAGACGCCATTTAAATGACTCCTGTCTTAGTAAAGACAGGAGTCATGCCCCCTTGCCCAATGGCCATGCCCAGGGGACTTATGTCCCCTGGGCATGGTCATTGGGCATAGTGGCATGTAGGGGGGCACAAATAAGGCCCCCCTATGCCACCAAAAAAAATTAAAAAAAATAAAAAATTATACTTACCTGAACTTACCTGAATGTCCCTGGGATGGGTCCCTCCATCCTTGGGTGTCCTCCTGGGGTGGGCAAGGGTGGCAGGGGGGGTCCCTGGGGGCATGGGAGGGCACCTGTGGGCTCATTTTAACGCCTACCCTGACCCAGGTATAAATACGGGCCCTCAGGTCAGTGACTGCCACAGACGGGGGGATGGACGTAGGTGGAAACAGATTACAAACACCTTGGCCCGTATTTATACTCCGTTTGCGCCGAATTAGCGTCGTTTTTTTCGACGCAAATTCGGCGCAAAACTAACGCCATATTTATACTTTGGCGTTAGACGCGTCTAGCGCCAAAGTATGGGCAAATAGCGTCATTTTTTTGCGTGAACACCTTCCTTGCGTTAATGAGATGCAAGGAAGGCGTTCCCGTCTAAAAAAATGACGGTGACGCAAATGCGTCGTATTTATACTCCCGGGCAAAAGTCACGCCCGGGAGGTGGCGGGTCAAAAAACCCCGCATTTGCGCCACTATTTAACGCCTGGGTCAGGGTAGGCGTTAAGGGGCCTGTGGGCTCAAAA
Organism: Pleurodeles waltl; assembly: GCF_031143425.1. Taxonomy (NCBI): domain Eukaryota; kingdom Metazoa; phylum Chordata; class Amphibia; order Caudata; family Salamandridae; genus Pleurodeles; species Pleurodeles waltl. Next base: position 1,157,120,649 of record NC_090439.1, on the reverse strand, counting down.
TGAGCCCACAGGTGCCCTCCCCTGCCCCCAGGGACCCCCCCTGCCACCCCTGCCCACCCCAGGAGGACACCCAAGGATGGAGGGACCCACCCCAGGGACATTCAGGTAAGTTCAGGTAAGTATAATTTTTTATATTTTTTAATTTTTTTTGGGTGGCATAGGGGGGCCTTATTTGTGCCCCCCTACATGCCACTATGCCCAATGACCATGCCCAGGGGACATAAGTCCCCTGGGCATGGCCATTGGGCAAGGGGGCATGACTCCTGTCTTTACTAAGACAGGAGTCATTTAAATGGCGTCTGGGCGTCGAAAATAATGGCGCAAATCGGCGATTTTTTTGCCTCAACCTGACTTGCCCCATTTTAAGACGCCCTAACGCCATTTTCCCCCTACGCCGGCGCTGCCTGGTCTACGTGGTTTTTTTCCACGCACACCAGGCAGCGCCGGTCTGCTAGCGCCGGCTAACGCCATTCCATAAATACGGCGCCCGCATGGCGCTTCAGAATGGCGTTAGACGGCGCTAAATTTTTTGACGCTAAACTGCGTTAGCGCAGTTTAGCGTCAAAAAGTATAAATATGGGCCCTTGTCTAGGTGAGCAGAGAGGAACCAGCAAACAGCCGTAGGACCGAAACCTCAGCAGCAGTCAGAAAGAGGTCGATCCTGAGACTGGTGGTTTGCTTTTGCGCTTCCAATTAACAAACAAAAACACCTAATAAGGTCCATTTTGAGGGAAACACTTGTGGTGGGACAAAAAACTAGGGCTTCCTGGTCGTTTAATGGGCGCGCTGCACTCTCAGCATTTATCAATTCTAAGAGCACAGCGAGTTCACCTGCACAAATCTAGAATGTTTAATTGCAATATTTCCTATATTTAATAAAGACAAAATGCTTAAAATTTACATTTTGAATGTATATATTTTATTTTTCTTTGAATATTTCAAAATTATTTCTGTCATATTGTGTCGTAATACATGGGAGGGTTGACAGCAAAAGGCATTTCCATATTTTAGGCACATTTGTAATCGTGCATTTACTTATTTTATCATTTTTTTCAAACAGGTTAGCACTGTTTGGGCAAACGTTTCATCGTATTAGTACCACTTTAAAACCAAAATACAGCAATTGGCAACAGAAGGGAGGCCAAGCAGCCCTTGAAGAGAGCCTTCTACTGCAGGGCAAAGTGTGTCACTTCGGTCATTTTGATGTATTTGAGCTAGAGGCATTTTTTATTCACTTCTGCAGATTGTGCAGCAGATGAAAGATAATGTGGCAAGTGGTGAACATAAATGGAGGCACAATTATATAAATCAAGTGGACCCAGGTATAGAGAGCACAATCCCCAAGTGTGGCTGGCCTGACAGGTGCACATCAGAATGAAGCCAGGGCTCCCAGGCTGACTATTCTCTGATCACAGCCCCAACCCAGGAGGATTGTACATGAAATCAACATTTGTGTGCTCTCTGCAACAAAAACAGCAGGATATGTTATTTTAAAATATATTACAAAATGTTGGAAATGGTCATAAACATATGAGAAGTGAATCTGAATTCATGTGGAACCCTCATTCTTGTCCTCATAAGGGGGTGAACCATGAGAAGCGCAGCCTCTTTGTCATGTATGAGGAGCTACACTTCTAAGGAAAAAGTAAGGCATGGGAGAAATTAATAGTTTTGTGTATTTTAACAAAGGAGCAGTTTTTACATTTGCAGTTTTAGTTGCGGTTTTCTTTTGATTGTAATATTTCAACAGAATAACAAAGGGCACCCACTACCTTCTTTAAGAAGTCAAGTATGGCTCGGATTTACTAAACTTCATGCAGCGCAAAGCTGTGTAATAATCAGCAGGACTGCACTAAATGAATAGTAAACAACTGTGCAGCGTCACATGTAGGAGGAGTCAGAAACTGACATCCTCACACGCATCTGCACTAAAAAAGCCATTTTAGCCTGAGGCTAAACATCATGCAACAGCACAAAGGTGAGGAAGCACTACCTTGAATGACAGCTGGGCCTAGCTCCAATGGGAAAAGTCCAGCCTGAACTGCCAGGGAAGGGCCCCCATAATTCCACTGGGACCAAGCCGTACTGGGCTCAAGAGCTTTGTGCACCAGTTCATGGAGGACCTGTTCTGGCAGTTCGGGCTGGACTGTTCCCATTGGATCAGGGTCAAGTCTGATTTTCAAGAGCTGGGTCCAAACTTAGGTGGCATAGTGTTACAAATAACAATGGACTGGTATGCAGTGTTGAGTATTTACCATTGGCTGAGATTAATTTAAGCATTCTATCCTTGACTTTGTTGCATATGTCAGTTTTTTTTTGCTGTGAGCAAGCATTTTTAGGTGGAAGCTACCAGCCAGATCATCTGTCCAGTTGCAAAAGGCCTACTGTCAGCTTACCAAGATCTTACAGTGGGATAAAAGCCCAACCCTTGCTTGCCATTGGATGGCTTTATTTTCATTCGTATTTGCATAGTACTTTTTAGATGGCTTGCCTTACTCATCTTGTGTTTGTGCCTCCCATGGAGCATAACCTCCTTATGTGTTCTCCCATTGCTCACCTTAAGGGAACTACTTTTTTAATTTTGTAAGCAGTCCACAAGAGTGCATATGTTTTCCAGCTGTCTTGTTTGGGTGTGTCTCTTGTTTTCCCATTTCTTGTTGTTCTTTCTCACCTGTCTGCTTTTTTCCCTCCTCACTGCTATCTCTTGTTTCTTTTTGTTTAAACACTCCACAAGTGCACATGTTTTTAGCTGTTTCCCTTGTGTGCTTCTCCCCCTCACACTGTTGCTCTCTCTTCTTCGTGTCCTTCTTTCCCCATCCTGCCGTCTCTTGTGCACATGCTTCACTCCTTCCTCTCCACACTCCATGTTATTCTCTCTTACCTGTGTACTTCTGTGATGCTTTATGCCTCTTTTGTTTCCCCCCCACCCACTGTCCATGCTGTCCCACTGTTCCCCTTCACCCACTCGTCCACTGTCGGGCACCACCACCGCCAACACCTGTGGTCCTTTTTTGATTGGCAAGTTTGTGCAAAAAAATATATATTTTTCATATTTACTGATCCAAATGGCATCTGTAATCTTGGATCACTAAATGATAAAAACAAATGGCACTTGCGTCCTTCCAATGGTGAGCACATGATTTCTGATGCATGTGTGCATCAGTGAAAAGATGTCACCACTATAGTGCCTTTCTTTTGATGACTCTGCAAAGCATCCCAATGCTATACAGCACAACTAAAAGCAATTGGCAAAGCCAGTAGGTCTATAGCGTGAGACCAGTTGGCTTTGCGAATACTTATTGTGGTCAGTCACTGGCCACTCTCTTGATGTTAGAGTGTGTTCGTGTAAGTATTACCTTAGTTGAGACATGGTGTATATGAAGAGATGCTATACCTGTGGACAGCTTTGAAGCTATTACAGCACAACATAGATATGGCATGATGGTAGGGCTGTAAACCTATGAGGATTATGAGAGAGCTGTGGAAGGTTGAGGAGATATGGTTAAGAAGGTAATGAAAACAACCTGTAGCTGTGGCGAATTGTGTCAGGCTGTAAACTGAAGCTTGTAAAAAGTGAGAGCTGGCTGTTGGATACGATGTGGTTAAGGGGAGGTGCATGTCCTGTGAAGAACAAAGTGAGGTAACATGTTGAGTTATGGAGAAATGTAGTGCGTGGAGATATATAAGGGTACTACAAACAGATGCTGCCCTGCTGGGGCTGTACAACGTTTTACGGCTAAGGAGAAAAGTAGGGAATCTGCAGATCTCAGGGGAAATGGGAACCTGACTGGAGCCTCGACTCAAGGCAAGACTCTGGGATAACTTAGTATGAGCAGCATCGCAGCTTAGCCTGCTATAATTCTGGAGACCTCATCTATATGGGGAATTTGCTGCATTTGGAAGTTCAGAGTTTGGGTTGGAATTGAGGACTGTGTGTTCCTGACGAGGCACAATGTACCAGTCGGTGGTCACTAAGTGTAGCTGTGCACATACCACTTGTATTTATTTGTTAAAAGCAAGAGCAAATGTATATCCTGGATGAGGATTTAGAGGGAACATTCTCCTATTTAATGATGATGCAGGCATAAAGGTTTGCTCACAGAGAAAAATCCCTTCCCTTGGAGATAAACATGGTGATGCACGTTTGTATGACATATAGAAATGTGGAATGTTCCAGCTGGTGAAAAATCTGCATGCCATAACATTACTTGTTGCACTGTTTTTGGACTTGGACTTCTCTGCAGGGTTATCCCCAAACTTTCTGCCTTCATACCTCCTGTTTCCTGAACCCATTTTTGTTGGCTTTTAGGACTCTGTGCGCTTTACCTCTGCTAACCAGTGCTAAAATGCTTGTGCACATTCCTTTGAGCATGGTAAACTTGGCTTGCACCCAACTGGTACATTTGATTTACTTCTCAGTTCCCAGTAAAGTAGTAGTATGTGAACCCAGAGCTTGTAAATTAAATGCTATTAGTGGGCCTGCAGTACTTATTGTGCCACTACTTAGGTAACAAGTTGAAAGGTTTCCGGCCTGCTATTGCAGCCTGTGGGCAGTTTTGAACTGCCAGTTTGACTTGTCATAATTGCCCCTTGCCAAGGCTAAACCTTCTTTTTTAATACGTACCAATCACCCTTAAAGGTAGGCCCTAAACAATAATTAGTGCAGGGTGCCGTGTATTAAAAAAATTGGTGATGTACTTTTAGGTTTTACATGTCTTGGTAGTGACAAACTCTGAATTTTTTTTTTCACTACTGCAAGGCCTACCTCTCCTATAAGATAACATAGGGTTACCTTGTTACATTTAATAAGTGTTAACGTTTGATTGGCAATGAATAGAATTATCACATTCGGTCTCAAATGAGTTGTAATTTAAAATCCTCTTTAATGGTAAAGTCAAAACATAGGGGGTCATTCTGACCTCGGCGGTAAAAGGCCCTTACCGCCGGTCAGAAGTCCGCCATTCTACCGCCGCGGCCGCGGTAAACCGCCACGGTCATTCTGACCACCAACTGTGAAACCGCCAAAAATCCGACATCCAAGGAAGGCCGCCTCATCAGCGGGCCGCGGAAAACTGGAGATGACCAAACCTCCACCGTCACGGCAACACAAACACACCCATGCCATTCTGACCCACGAATCCACGCGGCGGTCTTTCAACCGCGGTATTCCATTGGCGGTACACACCACCGCGCTCAAAATACACACACAGCTCCAAAACACAGCCACATTGGACAATTTGAAATACACACACCTGACACACATACAAACAACACTCCCACACATCCAATCAACTATAAAACACACACCCACATCACCCACAAACCCCCACTAGTTGGAAATCGGAGAGAAGGCGAGAGAGATAGAGATAGAGAGAGCGAGCACAGCAATAGAAAACCCCAACACACACAGGAACCCAACTTCATCACCCACACCACATCTACGCACACATCACCACATATCACCACGCACATCACCACAAACACCACCCCACACCTCATCCACACCACCCCATGGCACCCCAAAGACACCCCAGGTTCTCGGACCAAGAACTCAGGGTCATGGTGGAGGAAATTATAAGGGTTGAGCCCCAGCTCTTCGGCACACAGGTGCAGCACACCACTATAGCAAGGAAGGCTGAGCTATGGCAAAGGATCGTAGACAGGGTCAACGCTGTGGGACAGCATCCCAGGAATCGGGAAGATATCAGAAAGCGTTGGAACGACCTACGGGGGAAGGTGTGCTCGATGGTGTCGCGACACAACATCGCTGTGCAGAAGACTGGCGGTGGACCCCCACCCACTCCACCCCAATTCACAGCATGGGAGCAAGAGGTGGTAAACATCCTGCATCCTGATGGCCTCGCTGGAGTACACTGAGGAATGGACTCTGGTAAGTCGAATCTCAACTACTTCACCCCCTCCCAACCACCAGCATGCCAACCCCCCCCCCCTCGCCCCCAATCTCAACCCCCCAGCACACAACCTCCCTGCCAATGTCTCACCAGCACAACCCACCCTAAACAACACCAACCCCCGAATGCCAACACAAACCATAGACAGCCACCACCAAAGCATGACCATTGCACATACCCATACACCCCCACCACCCTCACAACACCTCCCACAAGGGAATGCCAGCACTGGGGGCCAAGGGCACTCAAAATGCACGCCATGGCACACACCGAAACAATAACCATACTCCTTTACCCCTGCAGGACCCGAACGCCAACATACCGCCACGGAGGGTCCAGATTTGTCCATCCCACCCCCAGAACAGGCCCCCAGCGAGGACAGCAGCTCTGTCGACCTAGAACCTGATGACCAGCCCGGACCATTGGGGACCTCTGGACAGTCGGTTCCCCACACACAGACACAAGCCACAGCAGACCCAACCCCCTCTGGGAACACAAGCACAGCTCCCACCCAGCGGGCCCATGCCTCTGTCTCGCGGATGCGTCAATCAGCGGTGTGTCCGCCACTACAGGGCACCCAGGCTGACCCAACACCCCAACAGCAACAGGGACCTGGGGGCAGTGGTAGTGGGCACACCGTCAAGGGGACAGAGGCCCGGGAAAACAGGGCAACTGGGAGGGCTGCTGTGCGACAGGGGGGGGAGGACAGGCCCAGGGAACCGACTCTCCAAGAGGCCCTCACCACCATCATGGGAGCATACCATCACTCCCAGGAGACGATGGCGACGGTACTGGCCAGGTTCACCGAGATCCAGGCACAGCAGGAGGAACGGTACATGGGGTTCAGCAATCAGCTCAGGAACATCGCTACCGCTATGGGGACCATAGTCCAGGCCCTCAACCGGATAGAAACCACATTGCGGACCATGTGGCACCACAAAGGGCCCCTGTCACTAGCCAGGAACAGCCTACCACCTCCGCCGGCGCTAGTGGTCAGGAGGCCCCCACAGAACGACGGCCCACCAGAACCCCACCTCCTGCTGAAGAACAACCACCCCGCAAGAGGAACCTGAGATCTCAAAGGAAGACAGAGTAGGATGCCAAGACCCCCGCCAGCCTAATATCCCCCCGGATGTCATTCCACTGTCCCACAGTGTCACCCTGTCCAACCTTGAACTGCCACTGCTCCATCCTTCCACAGGCATATGGACAATGCACCTGTGCGACCGAGAACTGGACTCTGCCATGGACATAACTCCACCCTCACCCAACACCGTTTTAATATCATGTACCAATATCTAGCACTAAAAATAAATCACTCATTGCACTGAAATCATTCTGGAGTCAGCCTGTATTATTTACAAATGTATAACACATTACTGATCAATAATGTTCTGTTATTTATGTGATGACAACATACCGATGTCAATAAGCATTAGTCCATGGGCTAACCAAGCAGAAGTCACGCAGTGGGTCATACAGCACTGAAAAGGGAAGGGAAAATCAAACATCAGTTTAAAAGAACTGGGGGGAAATACACAAAGTAAAGATGCAGGGGGCTTTCAGTAAATGTTAAATGGCGTGGGTGATTCCTACCTGTGTGCTACTGAAAATACTGTTGGATAACTCTGTCCCTGTTGTCTGGGTCGTCCTCTTCGTCTTCCTCCTCTTCACTCTCCGCAGGCTCCTCAGCTGCTACAACACCACCATCTGGACCATCCTCCTGCAGGAAAGGCACCTGACGTCGCAATGCCAGATTGTGAAGCATACAGCAGGCCACGATGATCTGGCACACCTTCTTTGGTGAGTACATCAGGGATCCCCCTGTCATATGCAGGCACCTAAACCTGGCCTTCAGGAGGCCAAAGGTTCTTTCAATGATCCTCCTAGTTCGCCCATGGGCCTCATTGTACCGTTCCTCTGCCCTGGTCCGGGGATTCCTCACTGGGGTCAACAGCCAAGGCAGGTTGGGGTAACCAGAGTCACCAATTAGCCACACACGGTGTCTCTGTAGCTGTTCCATCACATAAGGGATGCTGCTATTTCGCATCACATACGCGTCATGCACTGACCCAGGGAACTTGGCATTCACATGGGAGATGTAATGGTCAGCCAAACTGACCACCTGGAAGTTCATAGAATGGTAACTTTTCCTGTTTCTGTACACCTGCTCATCGTCTTTTGGGGGTACTAAAGCCACATGGGTCCCATCAATGGCACCAATTATGTTGGGGATATGTCCAAGGGCATAAAAATCACCCTTCACAGTGGCCAAATCAACCTTCTCAGGGAATACAATGTGCAGACAACACTCTAGACAAGATTTTTGAAAACATAGGCTGAGACATTCCAGATGACATGGCCACTGTTGTCTGGAATGAGCCACTTGCCAAAAAATGGAGGACTGACAGAACCTGCACTAGAGGGGGAATTCCTGTGGGTTGGCGGATGGGGGACATCAGGGCTGGCTCCAGCTGGGCACACAGTTCATGTATAGTGGCTCGGTCAAGTCGGTATCGTAGTATGATATGGCGTTCTTCCATTGTCGACAGGTCCACCAGCGGTCGGTACACGCGAGGATTCATCCTTCTCCTCGCAAGTCCCAGCGGACGGTGCCTAGGAAGGACAACATGGAGCACAGAGTCAAGCAAATCACAGGTACGTTCATCACTGCATACATAGCACACGATTATCTATGTATTGAAAGGCGTGTATGTGTGGCAATGCAAGGCCTAGGCCTGTGTGACACAGTACAAATTATGCCATGTGGGCCCTTGAAATGGCGGCTGCCTGACCTGTGAAGTGGGACAATGGGATGTGAGGTCAATGCGCTGGCGTGGCACACCGTGGCGGTAGGCGGTCGAAGACCGCTATATGAAGCCGCATTGGCTAACATTGAAGCCTATGGGTTTCAGGAGCCAATGACGAGGTGCGCCGGCGGTCGCAGTACGCACCGCCGCGGTACGCACCGCCGCGGGCGTGACCGCCATTTTCTATCTGCTTAATCACTCGAGACCTGATCATCCACAGGAGAGGACCTATACTGCAAGTGCTGCTGTGACCTCGGTCTGGAAGTGACAATGGCTGCTGCGACTGGGGAAAGGGCCCCTGCCTTCACGTCTGAGGAGTTGGAGAAACTTGTGGATGGGGTCCCCCCCCAGTATGCGTTACTCTACGGTCCTCCAGACCAACAGGTAAGTACACTGGGTGCACATTGAATGGGCTATGCCTGTGTGGAGTGGGGTGGATGTAAGTTGGTGGGGTGGGGGGCGAATGAGGAGTGCAACGCACGACAGATGAGAGCATGTGCCATATGGCAAGGTTGGGGAGGGGGGGCCAATCGCATCTAACATGCAGAAAATTGATGATTTTTCCTTCCCACCCTGTACATGTCAAATAGGTCAGCGCCCATCAGAAAGTGGACATTTGGCGTGCCATCGCCAAGGAAGTCCGGGCCCTGGGGGTCCACGTCAGACGGGGCACCCACTGCCGCAAGAGGTGGGAGGACATCCGCTGCGGGACCAGGAAGACCGCCGAGTCACTGCTGGGGATGTCCTCCCAACCTAGGAGGGGTGCCAGTCGTACCCTGACCCCCTGATGTCCCGGATCCTGGCGGTGGCCTACCCTGATTTGGATGGGCGCTTGAGGACATCACAGCAGACACAAGGGGGTGAGTATCAGCACATTCTGCTATCTCTCTGCGCAGTGGAGGCGTCTGGGTGGGGGAGGAGGGTTGTGGGTGACATTAGGCCAGGGCGCTTTCTGTAGTGTAGTCCTCTCCTTTAGGCATGGCCCTGTGCTCCCGGCCCCAACCTCTGTAGGGTGACAAGTACAGCTATCGATGGTCCAGCATCACACATGTGCGCCTTTGTCGTCTCTAGACCTGTTGTCCTAGTCAGAAGTACTGAGTAGTGTACCCCGAATGCGCGGCTTAGTGCATGAGGCTCCTGTGTCTGTCCTCTCCGCCAACGGTGTTGACATTGCATGCACTCAACCTGGTCTTCGTTTTTCTCCCCCCACCCTTCTTCTTCATCTTCTTGTGCATGTGTGCATTAGCATCATCAGGCGGAGGAGAATTGGCATCGGAGCACGAGGGAGCTGCAAGTCACAAGGCCCCGGTGGGACCAGGAACAGACACTGAGGGCACCAGTGATCCAGAGGGCGAGGGGAGCACCACAACGAGGACCGGTGGTGACACCAGCGACAGCGACACGTCCTCGGATGGGAGCTCCCTAGCGGTGGCGGCAACATCCGGGCCCCCCGCCTCTACAGGTACAGCCGCCACCCAGCGCACCAGCCCCGCCCTCCCAGCAGCCCCTCAGCCTACGCTCCGTGCCCGCTCGCCCAGGAAGGCGGGCGTCTCCTTCGCCCCAGGCACCTCAGCCCCTGCCCCTGTTACCCCTGCTGCCCTCAGTCAGGAGGTCATTGACCTCCTTCAGACCATCATTGTTGGGCAGACTACCCTTTTGAATGCCATCCAGGGGATAGAAAGGGAGGTGCATCGGAGCAATGCCTACCTGGAGGGCATTCATTCGGGTCAGGCTGCCCATCAACGATCGTTCAATGCTCTGGCCTCAGCACTGACGGCAGCCATTGTCCCTGTTTCCAGCCTCCCTCTTCTGACTGCCTCCAGCCTGTCTCTGTCTCCTGTTCCTCAGCCTATCCCATCCACACCATCAGACCAGCCTGCACACACCTCAACACCCAAGGGCAGCTCATCCAGACACAAGCACCACAGAACCCACAAGCATTCATGTAAGCAACACCCAGATGCAGACATTCCAACAGTCACTACCACCTCTGTGTCCCCCTCCTCCTCGTCTCCCTCCTCCCTCCCTGTGACGTCTACACTCACACCTGCATGCACACCACCATCAGCCAGTGCTTCCATCACCAGCACACCCTCCAGTCCAGTCCGCACACGTGCAGTCACCACCCCCACTACCATTTACACGTCCCCTGTGTCCTCTCCCACTGTGTCTGTCACCCCCTCTTCCAAGACACACAAACGCAGGCAGACACCCACCCAACAGCCATCCACCTCACGACAGCCTCCAGCACAAGCACCTGCACCCAAAGACAGCACACCTGACTCTCCTACAACCACATCCTCTTCCTCCACTCCCATCACCACTTCTCCTACCTTTTACCTTGGTCCTAAGAAAGTTTTCCTCGCTAATCTTGACCTCTTTCCCTCCACTGACCCACCCCCTCCATCTGCAAAGAGTCCCAAGAGCACCTCAGCCACCACCAGCCCAGCTTCGAGTGTCACTGTGGTGCATGGGTTTTGAAGTCCACCCTTTGCCAGCAGAGACACTTCAATCAGCAGCAAGGGGACAGCCAGCCCCCCCCCAGACAAGAGGACCCAGAAACTAAAGGGCCGCCGTGAGAGGACTGACACAGCTGCCCCCAAGGAGCAAAGTTCGCCCACTTCACCAGCCACAACAGCTAGGGGAGGCAAGGGCCCGAGAGCCCCATCTAAGGAGCGAAAGGGCAGCAGGGCGGAGAAGTCAGCCAGCAGGAGCACGGAGCAGGAGGGCCCCACAAGCCCCATCCCGGGTGTTAGGGAGAACACCAAAGGGCCCAGGACTCCGTCACCTAAGGGTCCAGCAACAGCACGGTCGGAGGGCGACTGAGCAGTGAGTCCAGGCCAGGTCTGGCTCCCTTGACTTACTGGACGAGCACCGCTGAAGAGGGCTCCGCCGTGCAGAAGAGCACCGTTGAAGAGGGCCCCGCTGTGCAGAAGAGCACCGCTGAACAGGGCCCCGCCGTGCAGAAGAGCACCGCTGAACAGGGCCCCGCCGTGCAGAAGAGCACCGCTGAACAGGGCCCTGCCGTGCAGAAGAGCACCGCTGAAGAGGGCCCTGCCGTCTCAAGCACCGCTCCGCTGGGCCCTTCCTGTCAAGCACTGCTCCGCTGGGCCCCGCCGTCTCAAGCACCGCTCCGCTGGGCCCCGCCGTCTCAAGCACCGCTCCGCTGGGCCCTTCCTGTCAAGCACCGCTCCGCTGGGCCCCGCCGTCTCAAGCACCGCTCTGCTGGGCCCTTCCTGTCAAGCACCGCTCCGCTGGGCCCTTCCTGTCAAGCACCGCTCCACTGGGCCCTTCCTGTCAAGCACCGCTCCGCTGGGCCCCGCCGTCTCAAGCACCGCTCCGCTGGGCCCCGCCGTCTCAAGCACCGCTGCGCTGGGCCCTTCCTGTCAAGCACCGCTCCGCTGGGCCCCGCCGTCTCAAGCACCGCTGCGCTGGGCCCTTCCTGTCAAGCACCGCTCCGCTGGGCCCCGCCGTCTCAAGCACCGCTCCGCTGGGCCCCGCCCTTCCTGTCAAGCACCGCTCCGCTGGGCCCTTCCTGTCAAGCACCGCTCCGCTGGGCCCCGCCGTCTCAAGCACCGCTCCGCTGGGCCCACCGTCTCAAGCATCGCTCCGCTGGGCCCCACCGTCTCAAGCACCGCTCCGCTGGGCCCTTCCTGTCAAGCACCGCTCCGCTGGGCCCCGCCGTCTCAAGCACCGCTCCGCTGGGCCCCGCCCTTCCTGTCAAGCACCCCTCCGCTGGGCCCTTCCTGTCAAGCACCGCTCCACTGGGCCCTTCCTGTCAAGCACCGCTCCGCTGGGCCCCGCCCTTCCTGTCAAGCACCGCTCCGCTGGGCCCTTCCTGTCAAGCACTGCTCCGCTGGGCCCTTCCTGTCAAGCACCGCTCCGCTGGACCCCGCCGTCTCAAGCACCGCTCCGCTGGGCCCTTCCTGCATGCACTGTTAACAGTTCACTGTGCCCACCATGCCTCCTCCTTGACCAGTGGAGACTGTAATCCACTTGAGAGACTGTGGCTTTGCACTCCCCAGGATGGAACAGTGGGCAACCCACCCACTTGTGAGACTTGAGAGACTGTGGCTTTGCACTCCCCAGGATGGCACAGTGGGCAACCCACCCACTTGTGAGACTTGAGAGACTGTGGCTTTGCACTCCCCAGGATGGAACAGTGGGCAACCCACCTACTGTAGAGACTTGAGAGACTATGGCTTTGCACTCCCCAGGATGGCACAGTAGGCATGGTGGCCCCTTCGTGGTTCTGGCGTCGTGGACTCATGTGGCTGTGGTGCCCCCCCCTTCCCTTCCCCCTGAGGTGCCTGTAGTTTTTTCATCAGATGCCCCTGCAGTGTTCTCTCCAGAGGACGCAGGTCTCCTGTGTGGGCTTTGCCCTTATGTTGTTACACTTTGGCCCACGGACACTTCGATTTTCTTTTGATGTGCAGGACTAATTGCCTCGGTTATCCATTGCACTGTATATAGACTTATTTTTATATTGATTTTTTGGCTAGTTGGCCATAACTTGTCAGAGCCTATTTTGTACATAAATTTTTATTCACAATTTAATTATGTCTTTGCATTTATCAGGGGGGTTTGGGTGGTGTCACTGTGACTTGTTGCTCTGCATTGGTGTGTACATAGTTTGGGGGGGTGGGGGTCGCATATGTGTGTGCCGTAAGCTTTCCTCCTCCCCCCTCCCGTGTGTCGTAGGTGCAGTACTCACCGTTGTCGTCTGCGCCGGCGTTCGTACTCGTGGTAGATGAGCAGGTAGACGAGAGCAGGTAGTATGTTTAATTCGGGTTCCATGCTGTCCTCCTTCCTCGTGGAGTGCGTAGAGGTGAGCGTTTTCCCGTTCGTAGTCTGTTTCCGTCGTGTTTTTCTCGGCGGGGCTACCGCCCCGGAAAAGTTGGCGGATTGGTGAGTTATGATACTGTGGGCGGTACATTGTCTGCCGCCTGCCTGTTGGCGGTGACCCCCGCGCTGTTTGTCTGTACCGCCGCGGCGGGCGGAGTGTTAATGTGGCGGGCTGTGTTGGCGGTTCCCGCCAGGGTCAGAATTCCATTTTTTGGACAGCCAGCGGGTTGGCCGCCGCTTTATCACCGACCGCCAGGGTTAGAATCACCCCCATAGTTTTGAAAATGTCACTTTTAGAAAGACATTTTTGTGTCCCAACCATTTGGTGCCTGGAGCCTGTGTCCTGGGTCATATGATTAGGTGTAGTTAGCTGGTAGTTGGCCTTTATAAGTTCCTTCCAAGCTGATAGACACTTCTAGCTGCAGACTCCTTGCATTTGAATTTCTCCAGGCATCAAACTAGATCTGGAATCTTTTGCTTCAGTAATATCCCTGTACGTGCCATTGGGTGGCTCCTCTCAGTTCTGTGTGTCATCGTTGGCACCGGATATATAGGGGCCACCCAGGCACGTGGACGTCAGTTAGTGTAGATCTGGCAAAAGCTACCCTGTTGTCGTTTTTTAACAGGCTTTTTTCGACTTTTCGCTTGATGTTTTTTCTTGAAGTGTGTTGAGGATGTCATCCAGAAAGGTAGAATTCCAGCCATGTGGTGCCTGTCACCATGCCATGTCGGTTATGGACCCCCACCTTGTCTGCCTCTGGTGTCTTGAGTGTGACCATGATTTGAAGTTGTGCTTGGACAGCCAGGCAATGGCTCTGAAGCGTTTTAAGGTTTGGTCCCTAAAGCTGCTTGCGGCCCATCAGTCGACACCAGCATGTGCGACTCCTCGGAGGGCAGGTTCGTAGAGGAGGTTGCAGGACCGCTCCAGGAGCCCCAAGTCTTCTTCATCTAACTCGAGGTCCTCGGAACACTCAGGAAAGAGGCACAAAAAGAAGAACTTCAAACTGACTTCTTCTTCACCTTGCCTGTCGGCTGACACGATAAGCAAAGAACATCTGTGTTCTTGGCATGGTTCTGTTAAGCCATTGCCAAGTCCAACTCAGTGCCCTCCAATTCCCCTTCATTTCCGGGAGCGGAAATGAAAGAGTTCTATGGGGCCATGCAGCACATATTAGAGCTGTAACTCTTTTGGCCCCCGCAGGGTCGGAAGAAGCCCCATCAGGTTATGCACCAGTGGCTTCAGCATTGGCTCCCATGGGGTCTCATGGATCAGAATCCGGATCAGCGCAGGTTGTACCCACGCAACCTTCTCCGGCGCTGATCCTTATGCTAATGCTCCCGGCGCCATCGGTGCCAGCCCCATTCTGATACCGGACTATCCAGAGTCGGAACCGCATCGCACAATGCCGATTCCAGCACCAACAGCGCCCATAGGTGCCAGATCATTGCCTGAGCATTATTTTCAATGGTCAGGCATGGGGGAAGAATGGGAAGGGTCACTGGACCCTGTATAACAACAGTTAGAGCAATCATCCCCCTGCACTGGGTGACCTTGGTTTCCTCAGCCAACACTCACCCATGAAAACCTGGTAGTCTAAACCTCATCGGTAAACACCTTGTGCTTATTGGACTGTTTTTCCCACATCTTATAGGATACAGTTGCGCAAGTGCTGCCACAGGTCCCGTAGGAGGCCAAGCCCATCCTCTTCCAAGCAGTGAAAGATGGGAAAGATGCAGCAAAGTTCACAATTAGGTGTGGCCTCGATACGACTGACTCACTGAGCAGAGCAGTTTCATCAACAGTGGCCCTTTGGCACCACTCGTGGCTGAGAATATCTGACTTTTCACGAGATGTCCAGGCAAACCTTATGGACATGCACTTCGATGGAACTTGCTTGTTTGGTGAGAAGGCAGACTCAGCGCTGGAGCGCTTTAAGTAGTCTTGGGCTACGGCCAAGTCCTTGGGCCTCTCAGCAACCCCCATCTACCATCTGCCTTCTGCCCCTTTCGTAGCTATAGAAGGGGCGTGCCACCACACCAGCCCTATGCCAGCCACTGTCTTATTCAAGCACCCCAGGCTATGTGTGAATGTGGGCTCAGCGCCTTCGGACCTAGAGGGTCTGGAAGCCAGAAATCATCTACCTCCCAGCAGCTGCAGTCTCCAAGCCCTCCTACATTGATTTTGCAGAGCCATGGTTATCCAGTTGGAGGGAGAATTCAACATCATCTCCTGCACTTGCAGTCCGTTACAGGAGACGCATGCGTTCTGCAGATCACTCAGAAGGGCTACGCCCTGCCTTTCCATATCTTTCCTCCCCCAATACTGTCAACACAAGAGCAGTTGGTGAAGGATCATATGACTTTGCTCAGACAGGAAGTTACAGCGCTCATGGCCAAGGGAGCTATAGAAAAGGTCCAGATATCAAAAGTATGCTGTGGTTCTTATTCCCACTACAAGGACCTTCACCCTATTCTTGACCTCTGTACCGTCAATCTCCTCAAAAAGGAGACGTTCATGATGCTCACTTTGGCTCAGGTTGTGTTTTGCCTAGACCAAATAGACTGACTGGTAGCATTGGACTTGCAGGATGTGTACTTTCACATCCCAATCCTGTCTGCCCACAGGCCTTAAATGCAGTTCAAGGTACACCACAAACACTTTCAGTTCACTGTGCTGTCATTTGGTCTGACCAGCTCCCCAGGGTGTTCACCAGGGTGATGGTGGTGGTCGCAGCTCATCATAGCAGGTTAGAGGTTTCATTCAAGACTGGCTGTTGAAGGTGGGCTCGCCCAGGCTGTCATCTCCTACCACCAGACTATGGCGAACCTCCTGCATTGGCTAGGGTTCATTATAAACATGCAGAAATCACACCTGACGCCCTCTCAGATACTCCCTTTCATTGGAGCAGTTCTGGACACAGTGTTGTTTCGGGCTAATCCCCCAAACAGCAAGTCCAGGACACTCAGATTATGATTCAAATATTTTGACCTCTATCCTGAGTATCAGTGAGGGTGACTCTGAGGCTGTTGGGTGTCATGGCCTCCTGCATCCTGCTTGTGAATCATGCCCAGTGGCATATGCGAGCTCTGCAGTGGGGCCTGAAGTTCCAGTGGGCTCAGCATCAGAGAAATATCTCTGACATGGTCCAGATTTCGGAGGGAACTGCAAAAGACCTGCAGTGGTGGATTATGAACCGCAATTGGGTCAAAGGCAGACTCCTCTCCCTTCCCCACCCAGACCTAACAGTAGCGACATATCCGTCACTACTGGGATGGGGTGGCCATGTGAGAGAGATGGAGATCTTAGGACTCTGTTCTCTGGCTGAATTCAGACTCTGCATAAACTTGCTGGAGCTCCAGGTGATCTGGCTAGCACTGAAAACATTTCTTCCTTCTGCCAAAGGGAAGTTAGTGCAGTTGTTCGTGGACAACACCACCACAATGTGGTACTGCAACAAGCAGGGCAGTGTGGGGTCTTTGACAAGAAGCCCTGTGTCTCTGGACATGGCTGAAACAGCAGTGCATAACCCTGGTGGTCCAACACCTGTCAGGTTCTCTGAATGCCAGGGCAGACAAACTCAGCCGTCGATACCTAGCAGATCACAAGTGGTGTCTCCATCCAGAGGTGGTGCAAGAACTCTTTCAGCAGTGGGGAGAGCCCTGGTTAGATCTGTTCATCTCTGAAGAGAATCCGCATTGTCAGCAGTATTGTGTTTTGGAGTTTACAAGGCGGTATTCACTCTGTGATGCTTTTCGTTGTGAGTGGAGTTCAGGCCTCCTGTACGCCTTTCTGCCCATACCACTTTTGCACAGAGTTCTCAAGAATATCCAGAATGACTGGGCCCAAGTAATCCTTGTGGCTCCGGACTGGACAAGGAGAGTCTGATATCTCAAGCTTCTGACAATAAGCATAGATCATTCGATCAGGCTATCCCTTTGGGAGGATCTTCTGTAGCAGGGGAGGGTCCACCACCAAAAATGTCAACTTTATGCCTTAATGCGTGGAAACTGAGAGGCCACAATTCACATCCTTCGACCTTCTTCCTGAAGTCTGTAATGTTATTCTGAGAGTCAGGCATTCCTCCACTAAAACGGTATATGCTTGCCGTTGGCAAAAAATGTGTAAAATATTGTACAGAGAAGTCTAAAGAGCTTCTTCCTGCTTCTCTCTCTGATGTTCTTCTTTTCATTCTGTACCGTGCCTGGCAAGGCTCTGCTGTGGGCTTTCTGTCACCAATCTGGGTGTCAAAGTTCTTGGCACTGTTGTTTCACATCGATTATCTTTCTACTTGGATTCCACAGCCTCCTCACTGATGGCCAATCTGGATTCAAGCTGCAGAAAAGTACTGAAACCACTTTACTAAATGTAAGAAAGGAGTGCCTATCAGCCCACAGCCATGTCCCAGAAAAGGTTTGAGTAACTCTTCATTTTTTAAATGCATCCTGTTTTCCTTTAAGAAAAAAACACCACCTGAATTTTAATATTATTTGCAACAGCTTGGAGTGATAGCATAACTAAACAACAGTGTTGCTTCAAAAATGACTGCTGGCCTATAAAAATCATCTAAAAAACATGAATGAATCACAGACAGATATCACCCTGTATGGAGCTCTTCAGTGTGATACACTTGACAATAATGAAGTGCATATGGAGGTTAACACTGAATACCTTCAGTATTATAGCAAGAAAAAACAAGTAACCCCTCAAAAAACAAACATGCCTCTTCATGAAGCAGACCTCGTTAAAGGTTTTCACACCATATTCAAGATAAAAGCAGGAGCTTTGTGGTTATTTTGGGTTTGAGTTTGGGCTCAGATAAGGCCAAGATTAATTTAACAAACCAGTTTCATAGGGCCAGGTGTACCAAGCTTTTTTCTGTATGCAAACAGACTGATTCGTAGAAAAAAAGCATTTTGGAATGTACAAATGCTATTGTGCAATTTGTTAATCTATTACCGAATCGCAAAATAGGTTTGCGAGTCATTATTAGGAAGGGCCATGCCAAAGACGTCCCTTCCTGATAGAGAGTCGTAATGAAATGTATGACTTTATTCACGATCGCAAAACAATTGCAGTTACCACCAGCTTCAAGTTGGTGGTAACTCATTCGCAAACAGGAAGGGGTCCCAAGGGACCAGTTCCCCTTTGCGAATGTGGGGGTGCAATTTTTTTTTACGAGAAGGCAGTTGTCCCAAGCACCACTGCCTACTCTGAAAAAATGAAAAGAAAACTTTTCAGTTTTCTTTTTGTAACACACCCTGTTTTCCTCTAAGGAAAACATGCTAGATTACAAAAAGCATTTTTCTTGATTTAAAAGCAAGAGCAAAGAAATTGGTCTGCTGTCCCCAACAGGTCACCATCCCTGTGATTGTAGACATTCACAGTGGGTCTCAAATTGCGACCTGCTTTATGAATATTGATGAGGCTAGTCCCTTTGCGACCCACGGCGAATCGATAACAGTGTTGAAGACACTGTTGAACATTTGGTATTGTGACTCACAATTTGGGAATTTCAAAAAGTCGCATATTGCGAGTTGCACTACCAAATGGTCATAAATCTGGTCCATGGTAGGTAGGCCTACGACATGGAGAGATATAATGTATGCACGGGGAAGGTGGTGATGATCTCACTTATATGCCTATGATTTCAGTCTAAACATGATATGATTACTGCTTGAGGACAATGTTTCTGTGTTGTGTGAGACATTGGTAGCATGCTCTGGATGCCATGTCAGATCATATTCACTCCAGCACCATCACCTGAATACAACAGGCAGAGTGTTTCTTCATTTAAAGGAGCAGTAATGTATTGTTCAAAATCTAACCTGAGCAAATGATCACGATTTGTGCGTTCAAACCAAGTAGTTTTGACATAGGCTTTGAAAAGTTGTAAATATACACCTGTAGTTTTATCTCTATATTTGGAAGAGATTTCAGACATTTTGTTTCTGTTCATAGAGGAAATATTTTTCCTGTTGGAGAAATCTGTTTCTAAACACCCCCAACAAAGGTTTGGTTCATGCCAACCCATTCCCACTTCAGAAAGATACTCTCCTCTTTCACAAAAGTGATAATGAATGTACTTGCAGAGTAGTAAAGTATCTTTAAATGATCACATATAAGCAAAAACTACATTATACCAGCATATTCTCACATAATTTGGGTAAGTGAATTTTACTCTTCTCACACCAAATTACCAAAACTACGCAACTGCTAATTGTGGCTAAATTTTATTGGGAGCATTCAGTAACAAAACAAGTGGGCAGAAAACAAGCAGCTGTTGTGTAAAAATTTTTGCTTTGTTTTTTGTGCATTACTTTTTACATGAAATATGTCCTTGTTTACAAAGTGGAAGCAAGGACAGGAGTGTAACAAAGGTGGGTGGGGGTGTGTGCCCAGGCTCCAAAGGGCCCTCTCAGCACAGCACCAGGTCTGAGTGAGTCCAGAGGGGGGCTCCCTCCATGTTCTGTGCATAGGCCCTCTCCAGTTTTGTTATGCCACTGAGTAAGGATGCAAGCTTCTATTTGCTTTTCAAATTCTGCACAATTTTCTTGAAATTCTTTGTCAGAATGCAAAAGAAAATTTTGCACACCCCTACTAAAATTGTACACCTATGAGGCTGTTTACTTTTTTCTACATTATCTTTGTGGGGATCTCAGCAACACAATAATCACACAAATCCCCGCAGGGACTTGAATGTGACTATTATCTCAAACTATCTTTCTGAGGACACGGGCAACACTATAATCACACACTATCTTTCTGGGGACTTCAACATGACTATCATCACAGATATATTTGTGGGGACATGAATGTGCTATAATCACACCCTATAGCTTTGGGGATCAAACATCACTATTATCATACACTATCCCTGCAGGAACGTAACACAACTCCCATTACAAACTATTGTTGTGGAGAACTGATCATCAAAATAATTTCAAACAATATCTATAAGAACTTGAACATAACTATCATCACACACTATCTTTGTGGGGACCTGAATATCAGTATAACCACACCGTATCTTTGTGGGGACCTGAATATCAGTATAACCACACAGTATCTTTGTGGGGACTTGAACATAAAATCATCACACACTATCTGAGCGAACATGGGCATAGCTATAATCACACACTATCTTTGCGGGATGTGAACATAACTGTAATCCCATACTATTATTATGAGGACCTGGTCATTACAATAATCACACACAATCTCTGAGGGGACATGATCATCACAAACTATTGTTGTGGAGACCTGATCATCAAAGTATTCACCCACAATCCCTATGAGGACTTGAAAATAACTATCATCACACACTATCTTTGTTGGGACCTGGGCATCACAATCATTACACACTATCTTTGTGGGGACCTGGTCATCACAGTTATCACACACTATCTTTGTGGGGACTAGGACATCACTATAATCACAGACTATCCCTGCGGGGACCTGAACATACCTATAACCACATACTATGGGGCATACTTACAAGCCCCTAGCTCCACTAGAGCGTGACGTTTTGGGATGCTCCAGTGGCACTGTGCACTGCATCATACTTACAAGGCAGCGATAAGTCACTTTTTGTGGCTTAACATCTCCTTGTAAATAAGGGCCCCTCCAATGCAGTTTTCTTTGGCAGAGGGGCGTACAATGGGTGTTGCTGTAGACATTCCGCTGAAACACCCATCGCTTTTGACACTGCCCCAGATTTACACACCCCAGGGGTGGTGTTAGCATGGCGCAATGAGGAGACATACTTTTTATTTCTCTTCATTTTTGCTATTTCTATGTGTGCATTTTTTGCAGCTTACATTGAGCAAAATGCCATGAATTATTGTTTATGCAGGAAGGTATCCCTTCCTGCGCAATAACGACCATTCAATAATGGCAATTTGTTACTTCTATGTGTGCTGCATTCTGCAGCACACATATAAATGCCAAATCGCCATTGTAGATTATTTATGTGCAGGAATGGACACCTTCCTGCACATAAACAATAATCCCCTTCAACGAAGACACCCTTGCACTTTGGTGCAAGGATGCCTGCATTGGCAGCAAAAATTTGCACCAGTGCTAGGGGAAACACAGAGGTGCGCATATTTTTGTAACTATGGCGCATCCCTGCTTTTCAGAACTGACACAGCATGGCGCTGCCAATTTTGTCGCAGCTCTGCACCAGTTCCTTGTAAATCTGGCCCCATGACATGATTACCATATCATACTATGTCAGCCAGTTCTTCAACACTGATATAATCACATGCCATCTCTAAGAGGACTAACAATACAAAAACACATTAAGCAGATAATACCTACTCATGAACTTGATGAAAATGGAACCTGAAAGTCTAACTCTGGCTTTCTCACCTAACCCCATTGTATGTTCTATGGCAAGTCAATTATTTTGCCTGTGTGTCCTTCCTTTAACTCTTAACATTTGTGGGAACTTAGCAATGGTTTGGTGTCTGTGACTCCCTTTATGTAGACTACATTGTCTAAATGTTTGTGGTGACCACAGTATTATCATCAAAACCCATTTTGTGTGCACCCCTAGGACGAAAGCATCTATTTATTTATGAATAAACTATGATAAAATCTAGGTAGAACACTGGCAATTAAACATTTAACCATTTGGTTGTGAATGAATTAAATGAAAAATGACAGTTTTGGAGGAAGTCCTCACAAGGTTAGACAACACGTGTTCAGGTCCCCATAATGATGGTTCTATTCACGTGATTAAATAGAGCTATATTTGCAAATTTGAAGCAGGATCCTGTATCCTGATTTGTTTCTTAATATTTTTCTATTATTTGTATATTTTGAAACCATTGGGAAAGGTCAGTACCCACAAGGCAGGTATCTACACATAGGGGGTCATTCTGACCCCGGCGGTCATGGACCGCTGGGGCCAGGGTTGGCGGGAGCACCGCCAAAAGGCTGGCGGTGCCCCGCAGGGCATTCTGACCGCAGCGGTTTGGCCGCGGTCAGAAGAGAAAAACCGGCGGTCTCCCGCCGGTTTTCCGCTGCCCAAAAGAATCCTCCATGGCGGCGCAGCTCGCTGCGCCGCCATGGGGATTCTGACACCCCATACCGCCATCCTGTTCCTGGCGGCTCTGCCACCAGGAACAGGATGGCGGTGTGGGGTGTCGTGGGGCCCCTGGGGGCCCCTTCAGTGCCCATGCCAATGGCATGGGCACTGCAGGGGCCCCCGTAAGAGGGCCCCACTTTGAATTTCACTGTCTGCATTGCAGACAGTGAAATTCGCGACGGGTGCAACTGCACCCGTCGCACCTTCCCACTGCGCCGGCTCTATTCAGAGCCGGCGTCCTCGTGGGAAGGTTGTTTTCCACTGGGCTGGCGGGCGGCCTTTTGGCGGTCGCCCGCCAGCCCAGTGGAAAACCCAGAATCACCGCAGCGGTCTGACGACCGCAGTGCGGTGTTCTGGCGGGGGTAGCCCGCCCGCCCGCCCGCCAAGGTAAGAATCACCCCCATAGTCCCCACAAGGATGGTAACATGTGTATGCGTGTGTGTGTGTGTGTGTGTGTGTGTGTTTGTGTGTGTGGGTATGTGTGTGTGTGTGTGTGTGTGTGGTACAAGGTTGTTTGAAGTGCACTCACACAGGGGGTGAGAGAGAGCTCGATATCGCAGTAGACATGGAGCTGTCCATGTGTCCTTAGATGCAAAGCAGATCTGCAAGCTTAGTTGTGTTGCATCACATGCTAGAAATCTGCCTCTTGGAGTCTTGCCTCAGGTCATGTCATTTCAACTGTGTTGGCATGCAAATCCGTCTCTGGTTATTTCACCTAACGTGAGCTATCTGCTTGGACCGGCAACTGTGTTTTCCTGATACGGAATTAGGTGGTCCCTGATTGACCCGGCTCTACTTAATACATTTTGTA
Source organism: Pleurodeles waltl (assembly GCF_031143425.1). NCBI lineage: Eukaryota > Metazoa > Chordata > Amphibia > Caudata > Salamandridae > Pleurodeles > Pleurodeles waltl. Next base: position 1,157,097,179 of record NC_090439.1, on the reverse strand, counting down.
CATTAGATTGAAGATGTAAACATTCTCAATAAGTATGGCAGACAAGGGCTAATTTTCAAAAGTTTACTGAAACAATATAAGTATAGAAACACATAACTGGATCATCAATTAATTAGGAATATGGGCATGCAAATCATCAGGTTGAAGAAGAACTCAATAAAGTTCTATAACAAATTCAGCATAGATCCACTTTCTAAGAAAAGGGAAAAAGTGGAGGGCAAGCAGAGGAAAAGCATCTCCTTTTATGCGACTTAAGGCAAAGGATTTCATACATTCAGTACACTAGTACACGGTTCACAGGGTACACACCAATAGGGAACGAGCCAGAAGAAACAATTTACTACAGAATACATTTGACGATTCTCTCATAATGCTAGTTCATTAGATTCAGAGGTTTCCCAGAGTCTCCTCAGGTGACATGATTCGAAACACACTATGTAATTCAGTCTGGGACATCTAGGTTTGTCCTTGATTAGGTACATCACATTTAGTATAGCTGGGAAAGCCTCAGCCTTTCAGTGTAACACTCACAATTCTTCAACACACTAAGAGAAACAACAGCAACAGTGATCATGTGATATACTGTGAATTCACATCACAAACTGAAGGAAGCATGAAAGTGACTTAGGTTAGAGTAAGCTTAATGGCTCATACATTACACTAAATTCAAGAAAGAGACACAGATTCCAGAACTTTAATAGTCCAAAGTTGAACCGATAACTCTCAAGGGCCAGCCTACATCCATAAGTTGAGTCTGTGCCAAACCAACGATCCCTTCAGGTCTTGTGCTACGTGTAGGAGGCTGGACTGGCTTGTAGTGAGTACCAAGGGGTACTTGCACCTTGCACCAGGCCCAGTTATCCCTTATTAGTGTATAGGGTGTCTAGCAGCTTAGGCTGATAGATAATGGTAGCTTAGCAGAGCAGCTTAGGCTGAACTAGGAGACGTGTGAAGCTACTACAGTACCACTTAGTGTCATATGCACAATATCATAAGAAAACACAATACACAGTTATACTAAAAATAAAGGTACTTTATTTTTATGACAATATGCCAAAGTATCTTAGAGTGTACCCTCAGTGAGAGGATAGGAAATATACACAAGATATATATACACAATAGCAAAAATATGCAGTATAGTCTTAGAAAACAGTGCAAACAATGTATAGTTACAATAGGATGCAATGGGGAAACATAGGGATAGGGGCAGCACAAACCATATACTCCAAAAGTGGAATGCGAACCACGAATGGACCCCAAACCTATGTGACCTTGTAGAGGGTCGCTGGGACTATTAGAAAATAGTGAGAGTTAGAAAAATAACCCTCCCCAAGACCCTGAAAAGTGAGTGCAAAGTGCACTAAAGTTCCCCTAAGGACAAAGAAGTTGTGTTAGAGGAATAATGTAGGAAAGACACAAACCAACAATGCAACAACTGTGGATTTCCAATCTAGGGTACCTGTGGAACAAGGGGACCAAGTCCAAAAGTCACAAGCAAGTCGGAGATGGGCAGATGCCCAGGAAATGCCAGCTGCGGGTGCAAAGAAGCTTCTACTGGACAGAAGAAGCTGAGGTTTCTGCAGGAACGAAAAGGGCTAGAGACTTCCCCTTTGGTGGACAGATCCCTCTCGCCGTGGAGAGTTGTGCAGAAGTATTTTCCCGCCAAAAGAACGCCAACAAGCCTTGCTAGCTGCAAATCATGCTGTTAGCGTTTTTGGACACTGCTGTGGCCCTGGAGGGACCAGGAGGTCGCAAATTGGACCAGGAGAGAGAGGGGACGTCGAGCAAGACAAGGAGCCCTCTCAGCAGCAGATAGCACCCGGAGAAGTGCCAGAAACAGGCACTACAAGGATGCGTGAAACTGTGCTCACCTGAAGTCGCACAAAGAAGTCCCACGTCGCCGGAGAACAACTTAGGAGGTCGTGCAATGCAGGTTAGAGTGCCGTGGACCCAGGCTGGACTGTGCACAAAGGATTTCTGCCGGAAGTGCACGGAGGCCGGAGTAGCTGCAAAAGTCGCGGTTCCCAGCAATGCAGTCTAGCGAGGTGAGGCAAGGACTTACCTCCACCAAACTTGGACTGAAGAGTCACTGGACTGTGGGGGCCACTTGGACAGAGTTGCTGGATTTGAGGGACCTCGCTCGTCGTGCTGAGAGGAGACCGAAGGGACCGGTAATGCAGCTTTTTGGTGCCTGCGGTTGCAGGGGGAAGATTCCGTCGACCCACGGGAGATTTCTTCGGAGCTTCTGGTGCAGAGAGGAGGCAGACTACCCCCACAGCATGCACAAGCAGGAAAACAGTCGAGAAGGCGGCAGGATCAGCATTACAGAGTTGCAGTAGTCGTCTTTGCTACTATGTTGCAGGTTTGCAGGCTTCCAGCGCGGTCAGCAGTCGATTCCTTGGCAGAAGGTGAAGAGAGAGATGCAGAGGAACTCGGATGAGCTCTTGCATTCGTTATCTAAAGTTTCCCCAGAGATAGAGACCCTAAATAGCCAGAAAAGAGGGTTTGGCTACCTAGGAGAGAGGATAGGCTACTAACACATGAAGGAGCCTATCAGAAGGAGTCTCTGACATCACCTGGTGGCACTGGCCACTCAGAGCAGTCCAGTGTGCCAGCAGCACCTCTGTTTCCAAGATGGCAGAGGTCTGGAGCACACTGGAGGAGCTCTGGACACCTCCCAGGGGAGGTGCAGGTCAGGGGAGTGGTCACTCCTCTTTACTTTGTCCAGTTTCGCGGCAGAGCAGGGCTAAGGGGTCCCCTGAACCGGTGTAGACTGGCTTATGCAGAATTGGGCACATCTGTGCCCAAGAAAGCATTTCCAGAGGCTGGGGGAGGCTACTCCTCCCCTGCCTTCACACCATTTTCCAAAGGGAGAGGGTGTCACACCCTCTCTCAGAGGAAGTTCTTTGTTCTGCCATCCTGGGCCAGACCTGGCTGGACCCCAGGAGGGCAGATGCCTGTCTGAGGGGTTGGCAGCAGCAGCAGCTGCAGTGAAACCTCAGGAAGGGCAGTTTGGCAGTACCAGGGTCTGTGGTACAGACCACTGGGATCATGGGATTGTGCCAACTATGCCAGGATGGCATAGAGGGGGCAATTCCATGATCATAGACATGTTACATGGCCATATTCGGAGTTACCATTGTGAAGCTACATATAGGTAGTGACCTATATGTAGTGCACGTGTGTAATGGTGTCCCCGCACTCACAAAGTTCAGGGAATTGGCTCTGAACAATGTGGGGGCACCTTGGCTAGTGCCAGGGTGCCCTCACACTAAGTAACTTTGCACCTAACCTTTACCAGGTAAAGGTTAGACATATAGGTGACTTATAAGTTACTTAAGTGCAGTGTAAAATGGCTGTGAAATAACGTGGACGTTATTTCACTCAGGCTGCAGTGGCAGGCCTGTGTAAGAATTGTCAGAGCTCCCTATGGGTGGCAAAAGAAATGCTGCAGCCCATAGGGATCTCCTGGAACCCCAATACCCTGGGTACCTCAGTACCATATACTAGGGAATTATAAGGGTGTTCCAGTAAGCCAATGTAAATTGGTAAAAATGGTCACTAACCTGTTAGTGACAATTTGGAAAGAAATGAGAGAGCATAACCACTGAGGTTCTGATTAGCAGAGCCTCAGTGAGACAGTTAGTCACTACACAGGTAACACATTCAGGCACACTTATGAGCACTGAGGCCTTGGGTTACCAGGGTCCCAGTGACACATACAACTAAAACAACATATATACAGTGAAAAATGGGGGTAACATGCCAGGCAAGATGGTACTTTCCTACAAGCGCCCACTCTGATCCCCAGGATTCCATCTTTTTGCTGAACACCAGTGCGAGAGGCTTTTAGGCCAATGTGAATAGAAGAGGGGAGAGAGGGCATCCCTGGCGTGCTCCTCTACCCACCTTCCACGGGTGTCATAAGATGTGTCTCCTGTAGACAGGCAATTTGAGTTTTGTCACTCTTGAGGAACAAATGGACCCTGTATCTCTTGGCACATCCCTGAAGTCCCCTGACATTCCACGTTACAACATTAATGTGTCCTGCCAAAGTGTGAATACTGTGCTCCACCCCCTCAACACCTTCCCACCCGCCGCCTTACTGTGAACCGTCTGACACTAAGAACCGTGTGCTCTCTTGCACTGTAAAGAACATCTAACAAATGTCCCCCGCCAGCCCCCCAACCTGGGCTCAACATACAAACTGGTAACTAAAACCGAACCTCCCATCCCAGACATGCAATGTAACACTCCAGACTGCAAATCTCATACATCATGGACCCACAGCCTAACCCCCCCTTCCCCAACCATAATCTACCCCTAGTGTGTAGGAGCAACCCGACCAGTGTTGTTCACCCAGTTTGCAAAAGAGTAGTGAGGACCACTTCTCTTTAGCCCTAGTAAATCATAAAAGTACAGTTTGTACTTCCAGTCCAGCTTGAACCTCCTCCGGACCACTTCTCCACCTGGACTCACAGAATTCATAGGATACTCCACTCCTTGACTGCAGTGTTTAAACATGAATGAACCGTAAACTTGAGTTTAAGTGACAACTCCGTTGAATGAACCCCACCCCTATGAAAGAAGATGAAGTTAGTTATCAAACAGCACTGTTAAGCATTCAACATTCTTACAGCAAATACATAGCCAGATCATAAACCGGATCATCAAGCCACCTGCCCCACGGTGTCCAATCAATGTCCAGGATCGACTGAATCCAGAGGCTCTGTAGGATGATAGCCTCTTTCTAGCCTTGTTACCCCCACTTTTAGCCTGTTTGTGAGTATATGTATAGGGTGTTTTTACTGTCTCACTGGGATCCTGATAGCCAGGACCCCAGTGCTCATAGTGAAAACCCTATTTGTCAGTGTGTTTTATTTGTCTCACTTGGACCCTGCTAGCCAGGACCCCAGTGCTCATAGTTGTGGCCTGAATGTGTTCCCTGTGTGGTGCCTAACTGTGTCACTGAGGCTCTGCTAACCAGAACCTCAGTGTTGATGCTCTCTCTGCCTTTAAAATTGTCACTGCAGGCTAGTGACCATTTTTACCAATTGTGATTGGCACACTGGAACACCCTTATAATTCCCTAGTATATGGTACCTAGGTACCCAGGGTATTGGGGTTCCAGGAGATCCCTATGGGATGCAGCATTTATTTTGCCACCCATAGGGAGCTCAGACAATCCTTACACAGGACTGCCAATGCAGCCTGGGTGAAATAACTTCCACGTTATTTCACAGCCATTTTATACTGTACTTAAGTAAATTATAAGTCACCTATATGTCTAACCCTCACTTGGTGATGGTTAGGTGCAAAGTTACTAAGTGTGAGGGTACCCTGACACTAGCCAAGGTGCCTCCACATTGTTCAGGGCAATTTCCCCGGACTTTATGAGTGCGGGGACACCATTACACACGTGCACTACATATAGGTCAATACCTACATGTAGCTTCACATTGGTAACTCCGAATATGGCCATGCAACATGTCTAAGATCATGGAATTGTCTCCTCATGCCAAATCTGGTATTGGGGTGCCAATCCCATGCATCCCCGGGGCTCCAGCATGGACGCCGGGTACTGCCAAACTAGCTCTCTAGGGTTTTCACTGCAGCTACCACTGCTGCCAACCCACAGACAAGCTTCTGCCCTCCTGGGGTCTGGGCAGCCCAATTCCAGGAAGGCAGAACAAAGAATTTCTTCTGAGAGAGGGTGTTACACCCTCTCCATTTGGAAATAGATGTTAAGGGCTGGGGAGGAGTAGCCTCCCCCAGCCTCTGGAAATGCTTTGAAGGGCACAGATGGTGCCCTCCTTGCATAAGCCAGTCTACACCGGTTCAGGGATCCCCCAGCCCCTGCTCTCGCACGAAACTGCACAAAAGAAAGAGGAGTGACCACTCCATTGTCCATCACCACCCCAGGGGTGATGCCCAGAGCTCCTCCAGTGTGTCCCAGACCTCTGCCATCTTGAATGCAGAGGTGTGAGGACACAATGGAGGCCTCTGAGTGGCCAGTGCCAGCAGGTGACGTTAGAGACCCCTCCCGATAGGTGTTTACCAGCCTAGGTGGCCAATCCTCCTCCGATGGCTATTTAGGGTCTCTCTTGTGGGCTTCTGTTCAGATAATGAATGCAAGAGCTCACCAGAGTTCCTCTGCATCTCCCTCTTTGACTTCTGCCAAGGATCGACCGATCCAGGACCCCGGCAAAACTGCAACAAAGTAGCAAGAAGACTACCAGTGACACTGTAGCACCTAATCCAGCCGGCTTTCTCAACTATTTCTGGTGGTGCATGCACTGGGGGCTGTCTGCCTTCACCCTGCACTGGAAGCCAAGAAGGAATCTCCCGTGGGTCGACGGAATCTTCCCCCTGCTAATGCAGGCACCAAATTTCTGCATCACTGATCCTCTGGGTCCCCTCTCATCTTGATGAGTGTGGTCCCTGGAATACAGGAGCTGGATTCAAGTGACCCTGACAGTCCAGTGGTCCTTCTGTCCAAATTTGGTGGAGGTAAGTCCTTGCCTCCCCACGCCAGACAGTAATCCTGTGTACAGCGTGATCAGTAGCTACTAGGGCTTCTGTGCACTTTTGCAAGACTACCTTCATGCACAGCTCAGCCCAGGTCCCCAGCACTCCGTCCTGCGTTGCCCAACTCACTAAGTTGACCTCCGGCTTTGTGGGACCCTCTTTTGTTGTGTTGAGACAACGGCAGTGCTCAGATTTCCTGAATGCCTGTTCAGGTGCTTTTGTGGGTGCTGCCTGCTTCTGCATGGGCTCTCTCTGTTGTTGAGTGCCCCCTCTATCTCCTCCCCCAAGGAACTACCTCCTGGTCCTTCCTGGGCCATGGCAGCACCCAAAAACTTCAACTGCGACTCTTGCAGCTAGCAAGGCTTGTTTGCAGTCTTTGTGAGTAGAAACAACTCTGCGTCCTCCAGCACACCGTCGGACATCTTCTGACCAAAGGAGAAGTTCCTAGCACCTTCCGTTGTTGCAGAATCTTTGGCTTTTCCCACCCAGAGGCAGCCCTTTTGCACCTTCATCCAGGATTTAGTGGGCTCCTGCCCCCCCTGGACACTTGCGTGACTCTTGGTCTTGGTCCCCTTCCTTTGCAGGTCCTCAGGTCCAGGAATACGTCTTCAGTGCTTTGCAGTCAGTTGTTGTCTTTGCAGAATCCCCTATCTCGACTTTACTATCTTTCTGGTGTAGTAGGGTAACTTTACTCCTACTTTTCAGGGTCTTGGGGTGGAGTATGTTGGACACCCTTAGTGTTTTCTTACACTCCCAGCGACCCTCTACACACTACACTAGGCTTGGGGTCCATTCATGGTTCGCATTCCACTATTAGAATATATGGTTTGCGTAGCCCCTAGGCCTATTGTCTCTGACTGCATTCTATTGTGTTCTACAGTGTTTGCACTACTTTTCTAAGTGTTTTACTCACTTGATTTGGGTGTGTGTGTATATTTTGTGTATTTTACTTACCTCCTAAGGGAGTATATCCCCTGAGATATTTTTGACACATTGTCACTAAAATAAAGTACCTTTATGTTTAGTAACTCTGAGTATTGTGTTTCTTATGATATAGTGCTATATGATATAAGTGGTATAGTGGGAGTTTTGCATGTCTCCTAGTTCAGCCTAAGCTACTCTGCTATAGCTACCTCTATCAGCCTAAGCTGCTAGAACACTACAATACTACTAATAAGAGATAATTGGACCTCTCACAAGGTGTAAATACCACAAGCTACCCACTATAAGCCAGGCCAGCCTCCTCCACTCCTCCACACCACTCCACAGGATCTGCAACATCAGGGCCAGAAGTTTCTGTACATTTTCAGGGCCTCCACTGCCTGGAAGCCCCCTGAGGCAACACGGAATCCATATGCCCTGCACAAGTCCAGCCAGCACCAAGCCTCCTCAAATCCAGCTAGCTACCCATGCATGGTGCAGTGCCTCTCCTTGATGGGACAGACAGGCTATAGCGCACCGGATGCAGGTCTGCTGCTGGTGTCAGGACATTCCCGAAAAGAAGGAGTGGCAAGCCCGGAGTTTGCAGGCCCACCCCATACTGTCTATATTGAGAATGTGGCACGCTGGGCTACCAGGCTTCAGTCATGGCATCACAGGTCACGAAGGGTTCTGGACCTCACCCAAGGATCACCACTGGAGAAGAGGACTTCCCTCTTCTATTGTGGCCTTCGGGACGATCTCAAGGATGTTTTAGCCCAAATTGTGGCACCTCCTATGGAGTGTTCTGAGTTAATTGACCTGGTGGTACGATTGGATCACCGCTTGAGTGAAAGTAAGGGAGAAAAAAATCATGGGGAGACACACGCTTAGTGGTGCTCAAAACTGAGAAAAAGGAGTCCACCATTCCCACTCATGATACATCTGGGCCCATGCAAATTGGCAGTGTGGGGCCCACTATCTAAGGAAGGGAAAGAACGTAGGGAACAATTGAAACTGTGTTTACACTGCAGTAAGGCAGGGCATTTTGCTCGGGAATGTCCTATCAAGCCTACTGCTCCTTAGAAAGCCATCAGAGCGGTAACAGGGCCTGAATTCTCTCTTACTGACCAGGCAGAAAACAAAATGCCTCGATAACTTCTGAGACCATTTTATTGAGGGCTTCTATCAATATGGTCTCACATCTTCTGGCTAATACCACCAGTCCAGTACCTCGACATCTAACTCTTATTGTGACGTTAGTGTTGTCCCCTCAGGTTCGTAAGGTCATTCCCATATTGCTTGACACAGGGGCTACTGGAAACATTTTAGATTTGGGTTTGGCTAAAACTCTAAATATTACGACTGTCAGAAAAGACGACCCTGAACCAGTCAGAGCCATGGATGGCTCAGAATTGTCCTCCGGGCTTATTGTTTATCAAACAACACCCTGGTCCATGCTTTGTGCAAACAACCATACAGAACAAATTCAGTTTGACCTCATAGATACCCAAGTATTTGGAGCCATTTTAGGGATACCCTGGCTTCAGTTACACAATCCCAAAATTGACTGGGCAGCAAGGACAGTGACATTAGACTCTAAACATTGCTGGCACTCCTGTTACCAAGACAAACCATTACTAGTGACACCCTTGCATTGTGAGTCCACACACAGTACGGCTATCCAGCCGTATGACACACTGGCCATTCCTGCACCGTATAAAGACTTCTATGATGTCTTTAGTGAACAGAAGGCCACCCAGCTGCAGCCACATAGGTCATACAATTGTCGTATAGACTTGATTCCAGGGGCAACGCTACCATGTAGTAGGGTGTATGCTCTTTCTGAGCCTGAGAATCAATACCTGCAAGACTACCTGGATGATCTATTGGCTAAGGATCTCATTCCTCATTCAATGTCACCAGTATCGTCGTCTTTGTTCTTCGTGCCCAAGATAAATCGTGAGCTGCACGCCTCTATAGATTATCGCGCAGTGAACAAAGTAACCATAAAAAATCGGTATCCACTTCTGTTGATCCCAGTGCTTTTAGATCAGGTACATCAGTCGATCATTTATACTAAACTCAACCTCCGGGGCACCTACCACTTGATCCGAGTGATGAAGGGGGATGAGTGGAATATGGTGTTCCGAACTAAATTCGGACTCTTTGAGTACACAGTGATGTCCTTCGGGTTGTGTAACGCTCCTGCAGCGTTTCAATTTTTCATCAATGAAGTGCTGCAGGAGTTTCTGGTTATCTGTGTAGTGGGATACATAGATGACATTTTGATCTATTTGTCTTCCATTGAGGAACATACAGGGCATGTAAGAGTGGTTTTACAAAGCCTTTGTGAGCATCATCTCTTCGCCAAGCTGGAAAAATATGTTTTTCACACTACAACTGTAGAATTCCTGGGATATGTGATCACTCCTGATGGAATTTCCATGGATAGGTCCAAGGTACAGGCCATCCTGGACTGGGTAGGCCCAAGATCCATCAAGGAAGTGCAACAGATTTTGGTCTGCGCAAATTTTTATCAGAGATTTGTACCCCAATTTTCTACCACTGAATCACAATAACACGTCTCCTACAAAAGGGGGTTAAGTTCCTCTGGGATGCAGAAGCTGAGAAAGCCTTCAAACATCTTAAAAACACATTCACTGAAGCACCCATTCTCCAACATCCCGACCTGGCTCAGCCATTTTTCGTGGAAGCAAACACTTCCCAAATGGCAGTGGGTGGTGTCTTGTCCCAACGAGATCCTGAGTCTGGGCATTTCCATCCAGTTGCTTACTTCTCAAAGAAATTGCTACCCTCTGAGCAAAATTACACAGTGGCGGAGCGGGAACTTCAGGTCATCAAGCTTGCCTTCCAGTAATGGCGTCACCACCTACTAGGAGCCAGACACACCGTAACTATTTACACAGATCACTGTAATTTACAGTTTTTTCATGCGACCAAGGCTCTGACACCTAGTCAATTACACTGGTTTCTATTCTTTAACGAGTTTGACTTCGTAATCACTCATAGGCCCCGTACTACAGAACAAAAGGCGGACAGGTTGTCTAGGATGGGTTTCTCCTCTGATGTTGCGCTAGAACAGGTTAGAAGCATTAAACTCCCAGAAAACATTGTGGCTGTGTGCACTTCCCAAGAGTTCCTTGAGAAAATACGGGTAGCCCAACACAAGGTTCCCTGTTGAATTGATGTGTGTGAAAAAGAGGGTTTACTATTCCATGCTGATCAGTTGTACGTCCCTATCAAAGAATTACGGGATACAGTGTTACATTGGGGCATGATTCTGTCCTCTCAGGTCACCCGGGTGAGAAAAAGACGTTAGATATCTGTCATAGATGGTTTTGGTGGCCCACACTTGTGCAAGATGTCCGAAGCTATGTCCAGACTTGTTCCACCTGTGTTCGGGCTAAAACCCCACATACTCCAGCCACAGGATTGTTACTTCCCATGCCAATTCCGGTAGCCCCATGGCATACCATAAGTATGGATTTTATTTCTGATCTCCCAGCTTCCAATGGACACACAGTCATATGGGTGGTTGTAGATTACCTAACTAAAATGGCTCATTTTGTTACATTAAAATGCCTCCCTACGGCTTCCAAGCTCTCTGATTTGTTTGTCCAACAACTTGTATGGCTTCATGGGTTGCCCACCACAATTGTTTCCGATCGTGACCCCCAATTTATATCACGGTTTTGGCATAGCTTCTGTTCCTCTGTCGGCATGGACGTCCGCTTGTCCTCTGCATATCATCCACAAACGGATGGGCAGACGGAACGTGCCAACCAATTGCTGGAGCAAATCCTGAGATGTTACCTTGACACATGGTCTAATGAGTGGGATATGGCTTTACCTCTTGTTGAATTTGTATATAACAACAGTGTCCACATGTCTACAGGAGTATCCCCATTTTACTGTTTGTTTGGTCTGCACCCAAGAATGCTACCTATAACTGGGTTCCAAACATCCACAAGAGTCCCATCACTACAGAAACACCATAAAGAGTTATGGGAGATTCAAAAACAAGTACAACACAATTTAAAAGACTACCAAGCTCAAGTAAAAATTAAAGCAGACAAAAGAAGGAGACCTGCTCCCTCTTATTAGATAGGCGATCAGGTGTGGCTCTCATCAAAAAATCTCCATCTTGCAGGATCCAGAAAATGAAACCCCCGATTTCTAGGCCTCTTTCCTATTGCCAAAATCATCAATCCTGTGGTAGTAGAACTGACATTGCCAGATGATTTCAAGGTGCACCCCATGTTTCATGTGTCATTACTCTTTCCCTATTCCCCTGATACCCCCTATGCCCCACCACCTCCCCCGGTTAAAGTACACGGGCAATGGGAATTTGAAGTGGCCAAAATTCTTGACTCGAGGCGCTTCTGTGGTGTTCTACACTATTTATTGGCTTGGAAAGGCTATGGGTCTGAGGACAATTTATGGGAACCCGGGTCCACAGTTCATGCTTCACGTCTTACTAAACCATTCCATCTCCTGCACCCTTCCAAGCCCCGCCCTTTGAGAGGGTCCTTGGTGGGGAGGACTGTCAGGAATCCCCAAGGTGCCTCCTGCGTTATCTGTCAGCATCCCCAGGGATCAGGGTTAAATCATATCTCTGTTCTTGGTTAAGTCTTCATGTTTCCAAGTAAACATAATGTGCTGTGTTACACAATTGGTTTTATCAATGCTTGTTTTACCAATGCTTGTTTGTTAAGGTGAGCAGGTGTAGACATGTGCTTCTAATTGGGTGTGGTGTAGACATGTGCTTCTGATTGGGTGTGGTGACTCATCCACATGTGTAAACTCAACTACTTTCCTGATTAGCTATAAATAGCAGAGTGAAGCATGTCTCCCTGCTTGGCTTTGTTTTGCTTCCTGATCTCAGCATCTGATTTGGCAGTCCAGCCCCTGCTGTCATCCTCATATTCAGGACTTTTGAATCAATTCTTTTCTTCGTTCCTGTACCAGCTGACACCAGGCATTTCTCCAGCACTCCGGAAAAGACTGCAGCTAAGTGACTAGTATTCTCCAGGGAGTTTGTCCTTTGAGCGCCGCACTTTCCTAGAACAGCTGTTGTATTTCAGACCTCGTATTTTGGCAGAGTGCTTATCTTGAAGAGACAAATGCATTTCTGAACATTCTACATTATTATTGTAGTTACTTGCCTAAATGTGCTTCAGGAAATCTGCTTGAGCTCAAACACTACAAAAAGTGACAGTGCAATTTTAAAAGAGCATTTATGTGACTTTTCTTCCTCTAATAGCATAACTCTTGGATTTAAATTGTGTTATTCATGCCTGTGTTTCAGGTTTGAGCAATTTGCTTTTAAAGGGTTTTTCACACACACAGTGAAACCAAACTGTGCCACCCTAACAGTTTAAACCTAGAGTGGACATTTGTATTTCTTGGATTGTTTTTGTTCCTTTTAGTTTAACCTTATGCATGCATGAAAGTTATATGTGATATAATTAATGCCCTTGTTTGTCTTTCTTGTGCATGATAAGTGCAACCACAGTTCTAATTGTTGTGTGCAACAGTGAATCTCTGTGAAGCCAGCCCTAGTGTTGCAGTACTTTTTGCTATGGTACTCAGTTTGAGATTTTGGGGATGCAGTGCTAGTAATTGTGCCAACAGTTATTATTATCCAAGAGAAGTGCTGGAGCATCCCGGTGTTCTTCTACCGCTCCCGTGCCCATATCAGAAAGAGAGATTCAGTTTCAAGGAAGTTGAGTGCACTAACTCTACTATCACTATGTCAACAACAACCTGCCCCCCGAAGATGCAGGGTGCGTGGCTGGACCGGCAAGACGTGGTAGTGTTTTGTCTCTTTCTCTTCCACTCCCCCTTTCCTTTTGGGACACCTGTCGGGGTTTCTGTGTCTAAAGGTGTTCCAGGATGTCGGGGCCATACCATCGTTCCTGCAGACATTCTGCTTTTCAGGTGAGTGGCCCGTCTCAACAATGATAAGATCATTATGCACATATGTCAGCCTCAATGCTTACACAGAAGATATCTGATGAGTACTATCATAATGAATGCACTGACAATATGCTGGTAAAAATGTCCAGATTTCTTCAGTATAGCATCATACCTATGCCAATCAATGATGTAGAAGCTCAGTGCTACATTTTGGATGTTATTAAACATGAACTGCAACTACTAAATGGTGTGTCAAAGCACACTGGGATACAAAGTGACAATGAGTGCTTATGGCACTGAGAGTGACTGTAACCACATATGACATCAACTGTACTATGTACACACATGACAATATAGAGGAGCCAGACCACAGAGCTTGGAAACAAGCTACAAATCCCTAGGCTGAGAGGAAATGTCAGACAATTATGTATTCCAGCATAGCAAGTATTTGCACTAATTCCCATGCAGGATGTGCCTCACTTAGCAAGTACTCAATGTCAACATTGACTGACATTTCTAGTCAGATGGGGGGCACGTTCATGGATATAAACCAGCAAACCACAATGGCATACTACTACAATGCTGCAAGGGTGAATGTGTATGTGCCAGGCACCAGTGTGTGTACAAAGCTATGATTGTGTACCCTGTAGTGACTGTTCCATCCCTGTTGTATCTTACCTTACACTCAGTGCAAAAGTAGATGACTAGATGTGGGTCCCTTGCTCACTGTGACACTGGATTCAAGTTAGCCTGGCTGATGAAGGGTGGTTGTTTCCGGTCCAGTGAGGACCTGGCTTGGCAGTTCGGGCTGGACTGTTCCCATGAGGAAAAGGGTCAAGACTGATTTGCATATGGCTGGGTCCAAACTGGGGTGGCATGGTGAGCAAAAGAATGATGGATTAAACCCAGATCTGTGACTGGGGGTGAGTGTTTGCATTGTTCAGCACTCCGTCCATCATCCTTTTGTGTTGCTAAAGTTGCCCTAAGTGGGAAGGGTATGCCCAGACGTGGGTCCCTTGCTCACTGTGCCACTGGATTCAAGCACGCCTGGCTGATGAAGGGTGAAACCCTGAAACCGGTCCCAGGATGTTTCTTTCTGGTCCAGTGATGGCCTGGCTTGGCAGTTCGGGCTGGACTGTTCCCATGAGGAACAGGGTCAAGACTGATTTGCATATGGCTGGGTCCAAACTGGTGTTGCATGGTGAGCATAAGAATGGTGGATTAAACCCAGATCTGTGACTGGGTGTGAGTGTTTGCATTGTTCCGCACTCTCTCCATCGTCCTTTTGTGTTGCTAAAGTTGCCCTAAGTGGGAAGGGGGTGCCCAGACATGGGTACCTTGCTCACTGTGCCACTGGATTCAAGCTAGCCTGGCTGATAAAGGGTGAAACCCTGAAACCGGTCCCAGGATGCTTGTTTCCGGTCCAGTGAGGACCTGGCTTGGCAGTTCGGGCTGGACTGTTCCCATGAGGAACAGGGTCAAGACTGATTTGCATATGACTGGGGTGGCATGGTGAGCAAAAGAATGATGGATTAAACCCAGATCTGTGACTGGGGGTGAGTGTTTGCATTGTTCAGCACTCCATCCATCCTCCTTTTGTGTTGCTAAAGTTGCCCTAAGTGGGAAGGGTATGCCCAGGCTTGGGTTCCTTGCTCACTGTGCCACTGGATTCAAGCTAGCCTGGCTGATGAAGGGTGAAACCCTGAAATCGGTCCATTGAGGACGTGGCTTGGCAGTTCGGGCTGGACTGTTCCCATGAGGAACAGGGTCAAGACTGATTTGCATATGGCTGGGTCCAAACTGGGTTGGCATGGTGAGCAAAAGAATGATGGATTAAATCCAGATCTGTGACTGGGGGTGAGTGTTTGCATTGTTCAGCACTCCGTCCATCATCCTTTTGTGTTGCTAAAGTTGCCCTAAGTGGGAAGGGTATGCCCAGACGTGGGTCCCTTGCTCACTGTGTGACTGGATTCAAGCTAGCCTGGCTGATGAAAGGTAAAACCCTCAAACTGGTCCCAGAATGCTTGTTTCCGGTCCAATAAGGAACTGGCTTGGCAGTTCGAGCTGGACAGTTCCCATGAGGAACAGGGTCAAGACTGATTTGCATACTGCTGGGTCCAAACTGGGGTGGCATGGTGAGCAAAAGAATGATGGATTAAACCCAGATCTGTGACTGGGGGTGAGTGTTTGCACTGTTCAGCACTCCGTCCATCATCCTTTTGTGTTGCTAAAGTTGCCCTAGGTGGGAAGGGTATGCCCAGACATGGGTCCCTTGCTCACTGTGCCACTGGATTCAAGCTAGCCTGGCTGATGAAGGGTGAAACCCTGAAACCGGTCCCAGGATGCTTGTTTCCGGTCCAGTGGGGACCTGGCTTGGCAGTTCGGGCTGGACTGTTCCCATGATGAACAGGGTCAAGACTGATTTGCATATGGCTGGGTCCAAACTGGGTTGGTATGGTGAGCAAAAGAATGATGGATTAAACCCAGATCTGTGATTGGGGGTGAGTGTTTGCATTGTTCAGCACTCCATCCATCATCCTTTTGTGTTGCTAAAGTTGCCCTAAGTGGGAAGGTTATGCCCAAACATTGTGGTCCCTTGCTCACTGTGTGACTGGATTCAAGCTAGCCTGGCTGATGAAGGTTGAATCCCTGAAACTGGTCCTAGGATGCTTGTTTCCGGTCCAGTGGGGACCTGGATTGGCAGTTCAAGCTAGACTGTTCCCATGAGAAACAGGGGCAAGACTGATTTGCATATGGCTGGGTCCAAACTGGGGTGGCATGGTGAGCAAAAGAATGATGGATTAAACCCAGATCTGTGACTGGGGGTGAGTGTTTGCATTGTTCAGCACTCCGTCCATCATCCTTTTGTGTTGCTAAAGTTGCCCTAAGTGGGAAAGGTATGCCCAGACGTGGGTCCCTTGCTCACTGTGCCACTGGATTCAAGCTAGCCTGGCTGATGAAGGGTGAAACCATGAAACCGGTCCCAGGATGCTTGTTTTCGGTCCAGTGAGGACCTGGCTTGGCAGTTTGGGCTGGACTGTTCCCATGAGGAATAGGGTCAAGACTGATTTGCATATGGCTGGGTCCAAACTGGGGTGGCATGGTGAGCAAAAGAATGATGTATTAAACCCAGATCTGTGACTGGGGGTGAGTGTTTTCATTGTTCAGCACTCTGTCCATCATCCTTTTGTGTTGCTACCTTTGTAAATGCTCCTCTTTCACCCCATCTCACATGTTAATGATATGGAGTACTCTAAGGGATGCTAAGGTACACATGAGGCAGGATTACTGTTGCTATAGTTTAGGATAAATGTTGCCTAAGTGATGAAAGGAAGTAAATGATTTCTATAGACAATGTACTTACATCCTCAACGCAACACACGGTGAAATGCCATCTGGCCACTGTCATTACTCTAATCAATACTATGTTTAACTTTACCCCCTCACAACTACATATGCAGCATCTATTTTAGGAAGGGGTGTTGTTTTGTGATGCCTAGCCTGCTCATGTGGTCACACAAGTTTACCTGATTGTGAAGTTTGGCTACATGCCTAGCTATTGGTACATGCATGGATCACAAAACATTTCTTATTGAACAGCATGAATGTCTGATCATGCCTATAGTCTTTTACACTGTGTTAATGTTGGTAGCGAGGATAAACGTATTCTGTGTGTATGGGCATAGTATCATGCTAAACAACAATAGTGGAAGTATTGTTTTTGAAAGGAGGTTCACTGTGTATAGTATTCCATCACCCTGTAATGTTGACAATTGTTAATGTAGTCTTGAATATTTGTTACACTGCACCTCATCCGACTCATGTTCAAATTTGGACATAGGTAAGCATTCTGTGCCCTGAACAACTAAGACTATGTCATGCCACTTCTCAGTAACATATTTTGGATCAACATTTTTGACGGTTTTGCCATGGTATAGGTGCTAGACAATAAAACTCCTGACCACCTGTAGCTAGTGGGGCTGGTGATGGTACATGTGCCTTAAGCATCCAAACCGTAGCTGGCCAAATATTACCACAGCAGATACTGAGGCATCCATCATGTGGGCATGCATACATTGCCACTACATGCACATTGACATTCGTCCTTATAATTGGCACGTTACAATGTGCTACTTCATTGGTGAATTGACATGTACTGTAAATTAGTTTCAGGTGAATGATGCAACACCATACACATCAAAATGTCAATAATATCATATATCACTCACAATCCTTAAAAAGCTGAAAACACATTCTACTGACACTCACTGGTAGCACTGGGATCCTTGAAAGGCTCCACCTCGGCCGGAGTGTATGGTCAAGGACCACCTACAAGACAAAAACATGGTACATTGCTTTGTGAATATTGAACATGCACACTGTGGGCCGTATTTATACTTTTTGACGCAAAACTGCGCTAACGCAGTTTTGCGTCAAAAAAATTAGCGCCGGCTAACGCCATTCTGAAGCGCCATGCGGGCGCCGTATTTATTGAATGGCGTTAGCCGGCGCTAGCAGACCGGCGCTGCCTGGTGTGCGTGGAAAAAAACCACGTACACCAGACAGCGCCGGCGTAGGGGGAAAATGGCGTATGGGCGTCTTAAAATGGGGCAAGTCAGGTTGCGTCGAAAAAATCGTCGTAACCCGACTTGCGCCATTTTTTTTCGACGCCCATCCCCCATCAACATGACTCCTATCATTGTAAAGATAGGAGTCATGCCCCCTTGCCCAATGGCCATGCCCAGGGGACTTATGTCCCCTGGGCATGGTCATTGGGCATAGTGGCATGTAGGGGGGCACAAATCAGGCCCCCCTATGCCACAAAAAATAAAAAATAAAATACTTACCTGAACTTACCTTAATGTCCATGGGATGGGTCCCTCCGTCCTTGGGTGTCCTCCTGGGGTGGGCAAGGGTGGCAGGGGGGTCCCTGGGGGCAGGGGAGGGCACTCTGGGCTCATTTTGAGCCCACTTGTCCCTTAACGCCATCCCTGACCCAGGCGTTAAAAAGCGGCGCAAATGCACCGTTTTTGGCCACGCCCACTCCCGGGCGTCTCTTTTGCCCGGGAGTATAAATACCACGTAAAGGCCTGGGAGTCATTTTTTAAGACGGGAACGCCTCCCTTGCATATCATTAACGCAAGGAAGGGGTTCACGCTAAAAAATGACGCACACTCCGGGCACTTTGGCGCCCGAAGCGTCTAACGCCAGAGTATAAATATGGCGTTAGTTGGCGTTAGTTCTGCGTCGAATTTGCGTCGAAAAAAACGACGCAAATTCGGCGCAACCAGAGTATAAATATGGCCCTGTGTACATACAAAGCACAGATCAATGGCTTTACAAATATCTTGTATTCTCTGCATGTTGGACACGTAGCATGTGACAAAGTTGAAATGGCTTAATAATGGACAGATGTATGCCATATGGAAGTGTTTAAGGGCAACATCAAACTAATCATGTCACTGGTGCACAGAGAGCAGAGTGTGCACAAATCATCTTTCCTTGCTACATGGTGCAAGGGTGAATGCCTTTGATGGCTGTATCAACATTCAGTTTTGGAAGGACTACACTCTGGAAGTTATTAAATTGGCAGGGGTATGCCCACTGTGCTGAACAATGCAAAAAACACAGCAGACAGTGAACATGGTAGGTGATTTTCATTACCTTGCTCTTCACATGCTACAAGTGGAGGGTATTTCAACTTTAAACATTCCTGTTCTGTACAGGCTCATTTGTGAATTGTGGCATGAAGAAATGTGAGGGGGGCCTCCCCGCAACGTATATAGTCGATGGCCCCACATTCTGGACCAAGTCATGAGCTCTCAGGCCAAAGGCCAGAACTGCCTGCACAGTGCCAGAGGGGGACTCCGGGACCTCTGGGCCTCCCCTGCACTGCAGGGTCTTCAGGGGCTAATTTTTAAAGTCCCAGGCCCATATATATACTTTTTGACGCACAACTGCGCCAACGCAGTTGTGCGTCAAAAATGTTAACGCCGGCTAACGCCATTCCAAAGCGCCATGCGGGCGCCTTATTTATTGAATGACGTTATCCGGCGCTGCGGACTGGTGTGCGTCAAAAAAAATGACTCACACCAGGCAGCGCCGGCGTAGGGGAAAATGGAGATTGGGTGTCAAAAAATGGGGCAAGTCAGGTCTGATGCAAAATTTTGGCCTCAACCCGATTTGCACCATTTTTTTTGACGCCCAACCCCCATTGAAATGACTCCTGTCTTAGCAAAGACAGGAGTCATGCCCACTTGCCCAATGGCCATGCCCAGGGGACTTCTGTCCCCTGGGCATGGTCATTGGGCATAGTGGCATGTAGGGGGGCACAAATCAGGCCCCCCTATGCCACAAAAAAAAAACGAAAAAAAAAACTTACCTGAACTTACCTTAACTTCCCTGGGATGGGTCCCTCCATCCTTGGGTGTCCTTCTGGGGTGGGCAAGGGTGGCAGGGGGTGTCCCTGGGGGAATGGGAGGGCACCTCTGGGCTCCTTCTGAGCCCACAGGTCCCTTAACGCCTGCCCTGACCCAGGCGTTAAAAAACGGCGCCCATCAGGCTGGGCGCCGTTTTTTAAGGCCTGCCCCCTCCTGTGCATCAAAATGACGTCACAGTATAAATATGGGGCACAGGCCTTAAAGTCATTTTTTGGAAGGGAACGCCTACCTTGCATATAATTAACGCAAGGCAGGTTCCCCTTTCCAAAAAATGGCGCACATGGTGGAACTTTGACGCCCGCTGCGTCGGACGCCACAGTATAAATATGGGGCAGGGTTTGCGCCGAATGTGCGTCAAAAGTTTTGACACACATTCGGCGCAAACAGAGTATAAATAGGCCCCCAAATTCCTAGTATCTGTCTGAATTTTGCCATAGGATAGATTAGAGATGCAATACACACTCAGGGAACATGATAAACTGGCTGCTTCAGCCAGTCTACAGTGTTTGTGGCATCCAGCACAGAGATTGACTTGTTATATATGAAGGTATGGTGTTAGGCCAATATGACACCTTTGACTGTGGGGCAGACATAATTTATCAGACTGAAATAGCCAACAACCACCATGGCATTTTGGGGTACAGAAACATCTGCTGTCTGGGCTTTGAGTCTGGAACAATATGTGTGGCACATGAACAAAACACCTGGAAAAAGTGTTAGCTAAATCTGTTTGCCCATAGATTGATCATCACAAAGCCAGCTTGAGTAGGCCAGACAAGTGTGGTGAATCCCAAGTGTCACTATGTTTCACAATTCCTTGCATCAAATTATTCTGAACCAGAGACGGGGGGGGGGGTCCTTGAACTTTGAATGTTGCTAGCCATTCACACCAGACAGTCATATGTACATTTACTGACAGAGGACACCACACAAACCTGCACCGTGCCAATGTGGACTACCTTGACAGGAGTGATATTCCATATAGCTAGACCATTACATCTTAACTTTACTTTGACTTTCTTTGTGTCATGTTTTCCTTAGCATATATAGATGGCCCGGCCCCACCACAAGGACTCCTGCTGCTGTATTCTGAGCAGTAATATGGCATGGCGGGTCCTGATGGCGGAGTGCTGTCGGAGCTGGAAGTACCCGTTACCTTCCTGTTGACCTCCTCCCCAGACTAGGTAAGTCGATCCTCCGACAGGGGAGGGGGTGGGAGGGTGGGCGGTGTTGTGTGTGTGAGAGGGTGTTGGCTGCATGTGTGCATGTATGTTTGTATGTGTGGTTGAATACGTGTATGAATGTAGAAGTGAGTGTGTGTGTATGAATGGTAGTGTGTATGCGTGTGTGTATGAGTGGTGTGGTGAATGCGAGTGTTAGTGTTGTGGTGAATGCGAGTATGAGTGTTGTGACGAATGCGAGTCTGAGTGTTGTGGTGAATGCGTGTATGGATGCATGTGAGTGAATGCATGTATGTCAGTGTATGCAGGGTGTGTGTGGGTGTTTGTGTACGTGTGCATGTATGCGGGGGTGCTGTACCTGGAGGGAGGGGCGTGCTTGCTGCTTGGGGAGGGCCCGTCTGCCGGAGATAGTGAAGAAATTCCCTGTCACCGGTAGCCTTTCCGCCAGGGTTTTCGTGGCGGTGCTACAGCTGCAGGAACCCTGGTGGAAAGGCAGCTCCTAATACCGCCGCCAGTCTCCTGTGGACCACCGGGTTAGTGATGGTCATCTACAGCCCAGCGGGTCCGACAGCCCTGGTGGTCTGAGCGGAGATGTGGGGGGTTGGCAGAGCCCAACCCGCCACACTCATAATGTGGCAGTCTTCACCGCCAGCCTGTTGGCAGTGATACCGCCACTGTGGCCCAGGGTCATAATGAGGGCCTAAGTCATTGCACACTATTTAGTACTACACTCACTTTAAACTGCGGCAGAGGGTTTCTTGCTGAACACAATGTAGCAGCACACACAATCTATGCATGTGCAGACAGTTACACATTTCAACTTTTCGGTTGTGAATGCCTTGGCAAGGCCCAAGCTTGCAGTACTTGATGTTGTCATGACCACATATATCATGAAACACGACGTAGATCTGGGGTGAGTGTGTCACGCAACATACCTTTAGAATAGGTGAGTTAGTCATCAGTCATCCCTCAGTTAGACATGTTTAAATAGTCCATTTTATATCTTACTCTTGTCAACATTAATAACACCACATAGACTCTGAGGGCAGGACTTTGTATGTGCCTCCTGGTCCAAGGAGACTGCATTTCCAGACACAAGCATTTTGTAGTGGGACACTCTCAACTTACATTTCACCTTTGGGTGAATACAAGATTTGTGAGTTACTCTACAATGCACTTGTACACTCAGGTCAGAGGTATCCAACTCTTGCCATGCAAAGCAAAGTTCATATCAAATTCCCTCCATCCAATGTTCTGCCTATTTACTGACTGTACGATGTCATCAGATCATATTGTATTTTTACATGCCTTAGGGCCAGATGTAAGAAGGCTTTTGCGCAAAAGCCCCTATGCGATGCTGAAACACATTTTGCGAGTCGGTACCGACTCGCAAAATGTGTTTCAGACTCGCAAATAGGAAGGGGTGTTCCCTACCTATTTGCGAGTCGCACCGCGATGTAGTGTTTATTTGTGACCGCGAAAGCGGTCGCAAATCAACTCGTAGTTACCATTCACTTGAAGTGGATGGTAACTCATTCGCAAACGGGAAGGGGTCCCCATGGGACCCCTTCCCCTTTGTGAATGCTCACAATAATATTTTTTCAGAGAGGGCAGTGGTCCTATGGACCACTGCCTACTCTGAAAAAAACCGAAACTAAAAGGTTTCGGTATTTTTTCTATTTGCAGCTCGTTTTCCTTTAAGGAAAACAGGCTGCAAAGAGAAAAAAAAAAAAACTGCTTTATTCAAAAGCAGTCACGGACATGGAGGTCTGCTGTCTCCAGCAGGCCACCAACCCCGTGAGTGACTAGACTCGCTATGGGGTCGCAAACTGCGACCCACCTCATCAATATTTATGAGGTGGGTCTTTGCGACCCCATAGTGAGTCGCAGAAGGTGTCTGAGACACCTTTCTGCATAAAATTTTGCGAGGTGCAAATTGCGAGTCGCTGGGACTCGCAATTTGCACCTCGCAAAATGTTTTCTACCTACATCTGGCCCTTAGTCCCTAATTGCATTCTTGAGCAATGCATGAGAAATGCGTCCTTTATCTATTATAGCATGATGTGGCATATGTGAGAATGTAGCCAGAAAAAAGTTTAGATGTGCTATTTCTGACGGATACAACTACCTGTAGATTCCACACCTTAAGAATTCTCCCAAATGCGCCAGCATTTGACTGCCATTTTTCCCTAGCTGTCCACTTTGAAGAGGATGAAACAATTGCATGGCTCTGCACGTGACTCCATCTGACATCATCGAAGCCATAAGAAGTCCTCGACCACCGTGCTGACGTCAGTTCCCTTTTTCCGCGTGTTCGCTGCTAATGGTTTTTCTACCTCTCTGTAGTTTCTCAACTGTATCAAGGGAATTGTTTCATGGCGCTACTATTTCTCGACTGAAGAAATCTGGTTTTAAACCTTGTAGCGAGTGCGGAGGCCACGTCGTTAGATCTGCAGAAGAATTGCCTCTGGTATCTGAGCTCTGATCACGACGTGGCAGATTGCTCGTCCGGTCAACTTATGAACCCAAAAGCTCTAAAGTAAAGAGAGGATAAGCTTTTCCTAGCAAAAGATAAGAAGAAGAAAAGAGGTTGGCAAAGATCGAGGACACAGGACACTTCATCACACAGATCTTTGAGGTCTCATAAGAAGCAACGCCATGAGTCACAACGCCGTTCATCCCGAGATCAGTCTCAGTCTTCTCCGAGACGGCGCAGCACGACGTGGGAGGTCAGCCCCACCGTGTCTCCTCAGCCACAGTCTCCGGAGGCATGTCCGGCCCCAACTTTGAACGAGATCTCCGAGTCACCAGCAAGTCCAACAGCTCATTTCTTTCCTGCATCCTCACACAGTCAGGAGTTTGGAGTTCAAGTGACTGATCCAGCACAGCCACTGCAAGGGGATCAAGATTATCATGCATTCCCGGCTCCGGCAGCGAATCCGTCTTTATTCCTCAATGCTATGTTTAGCATTTTTAATAGGGCGAGAGTCCCCTCTGGTGCACCTGTTGGTCCCACAGGTCCATTGGCTTTCATGTTGGGGTTGCCTGAGCTGTATAAGCAGGCCGGATTTATGCCCTTTTTACCAGCAATTCCTTGCAAGGATACTGGCTCGGCTCCGAGGGTGTCACCGCCTCTGCCCCAGATGACGGCACTGATGGAATCGATACCGGCTCCAGATGGATCCCAATGCTCTACTTCAGCACGGAGTGTGGTTTCACTTCCCTCACCTCCTCCGCCAGTGTTACCTTCTCCTTCAAAGCCTGCATCTTCGACGTCGATTAACTTTCTATTGACACTACATTTGGAGTCCAGGCTGAGGTTGAGAAGGAGGGCCTTGAGACTTTTGGAGAAGCAACAGTATCAGGAAAAACAACAACAGTTGGAGGAAGGGGAAATCCCTGGGCCTTCAGGTGATTTCCAGGGCTTAGACTCTGCTAGCAGGTTAGATGTGTCCCCGGAGTGGGAGATTTTATCCCCTGGAGGTGAACTCATGGCAGAAGCTACTACATACCATTGCGTAATAAGGAAGGTGGCAGAATTTGTACGATTTGCTACTTCCATCGGCTTCCTCTTCTGAACCCCTTCTCCCATTCAATGATTTGTTGACAGAGCCCATAATGGAGAAATGGAGGAAACCGGTTATGACACCTTCGGTTTCCAACACTGTAGCCAGAAGATACAAGGTTGCCCCAGGTGATCTACAGTTTCGGTCCCAACACTTAACACCAGAGAGCTTGGTGGTGCAAGCTTCTTGTTCTTCAAGGTCGGCTCCGGGTGCGTTCCCTACAACACCGTCGGATAGGGAGTCAAAACGCATGGAACAGTATGCTAAGAAAGGCTTCTCCTCAGGAAGTACGGCCTTCAAATCTTTGAACACAACATGTGTACTGGGGAGATATATCCATGTCCTAATGGATATAGTAAAGGAAGTCATCCCAAAATTGCCACAGGAAGTTCAGGGACATTTTAGCGAACTGTTGCAGGACAGTCAAGCAGCAGCAAAGCAGGTGTTTCAGTCAGGTCTGGACACTGCAGACTTAGTTGCTAGAGCTATGGGGACTTCCGGTGTAACTAGGAGGCATCCTCGGCTCAGAGGTTCTGGTTTTTCTTCTGATGTACAGGCTACGTTGATGGACCTCCCATTTGATGGTGCAAGACTGTTCGGGGCAAAGGCAGACTCAGCCCTGGAGAGATTTAAAGATAGCAGGGTCACTGCAAAATCTTTGGGCCTTCAGGCTTCTTCTGCCACCTTCAGATCTTTCCGAAGATTCAGAGGGTTTGGCCGTGGGTCATCCTTTCGTGGGAGGCACCAGTCCCATGTCCAGCAGCCTGCAAACCCCCTCTACAGGTCCTTTAGGGGCCATGGGAGAGTTAGAATGATAGGAGCCACAGAGCAGCCTTCCGCCTCATCTTCATCCTCTGGAGGAACCCAGCCAGGGAGCAACCCTAGTTCTCTCTCATTCACCAGCATGTTCTACTTGTAGGGGGGAGGCTGTTACATTTTCTCCACGAGGGTAGTTAATTACATCAGACTCTTGGGTGCTGAGCACAGTGAGAAAGGGTTATGCCCTTCGCTTTTGGGAGTTTCTTCCCCTCTTCACTCCCCATCATTTGCTTTACACAGAAGATCATCTCCTGTTGCTTCACCAGGAGGTGCATACCCTTTTGTTAAAAGGTGCAGTGGAGTTGGTTCCAGAGCAGGAAAGGGGCCAGGGATGTTATTCAAGGTATTTCCCGATTCCCAAGAAGAATGGTCATTTGAGGCCTATCCTGAATGTGAGGATTTTGAATTGGTTCCTCAAGCAGGAAAAGTTCAAAATGCTGACCTTAGCACAGGTGCTTCTTGCATTGAAAAAGGAAGTCTGGATGGTGTTTATCGATTTACAGGATGCTTATTTTCATATACCTATAATGAAGTTGCACAGGAAGTCTCTCCGGTTCGTGGTAGGATCACCACACTACCAGTTTGCGGTCCTTCCTTTTGGTCTTACTTTCACCCCTCGAGTCTTCACGAAGGTAATGGCAGTGGTTGCCCAATCTCAGAAGGAAGGGAGTATCAGTATTCCCTTACCTGGACGATTGGCTGATCAAAACCAGGTCCCCTGAGCTCATGCTGCACCATTTGCAGGTGACGACCCAGTTGTTGTTCAAATTGGGCTTTATGGTAAATGTGCCCAAGTCTCACCTGGAGCCCTCTCAGTGCCTCCTATTCATAGAGGCAGTACTGGACACAACATTGAATTGAGCCTACCCTCCTCCACAGAGGATTCAGGACATTCAGACAATGCTTTCAATGTTTCAAAAGGAAGCGTCTGTTCCAGTCCTCAGGGTGCTATGTCTGCTCGGTCTGTTTGCTTCCTGCATTCTGTTGGTCACTCATGCACGTTGCCACAAGAGGGTTCACCAGTGGTGCCTCCGCAAGCAGTGCTTTTGAAACAAAGGGGATCTCAAAGAGTCGATAACAATCTCTAGAGATGCTGCAGTGGATCTGCAATGGTGGGCTGTGTACAGCAACCTCTCTCTAGGAAGGCCGTTTTGTCTTCCATCTATGGTGACCACTGTCTTAATGGATGCTTCCACTCTGGGGTAGGGAGCTCATCTGGGGGACCTGGAGATAAAGGGCCTTTGGTCTCCAGTAGAACAGATCTTTCACATCAGTCTGTTAGAACTGCGGGCAATACGTCTGGCTACATCAAAATACAGGGAGGAGTAGGGTTGTACCTTCTCTGCAGAGAGGATCTGCAGCTCCGGTCCTGGGCACAGGACCATCAAATTTGCAAAGTAGCAAATCATCAGGCCGGAGTTCTCAATGTGCGACAGTCTCAGTCGGCAATTCTGGACCGATTACGAGTGGCATCTCCAACCGCACGTGATTCTTCATGTCTTCCGGATGTGGGGAGCGCCTCAGATAGATCTGTTTGCCACTCATGAGAACGTGCACTGCCCGTCGTTCTGCAGCCTCCAGTATCCGATGCAGGCGGATTTGGGGGATGCGTTTCAGCTGTCCTAGAGCGATCAACTGCTTTACGCGTTTCCTCTCATATCCTTGCTTCCTCGAGTTCTGATGAAGATTCACCAAGATCGGGCCCAAGTCATATTAATGGGCCCGGATTGGCCAAGAAGGGTGTGGTACACGGACCTCCTTCAACTCTCACTGTGCCCTCCGCTCCGTCTCCCTCACAGGGTAGACCTCCTCTCGCAATTGCAGGGCAGATTCTACACCCCCACCCCCACAGCCTCACTCACATGCCGGGAGATTGATCAGGACAATCTGAGTTCTTTTTCTCTCCCTCCAGAAGTGATGGATGTTATCTTATCGGTCAGGCAACACTCCACCAAGACTGTTAATGCCGGTAGATGGGCAAAATGTGTTACTTGGTGAGGAGAAAGACAAATTGATTCCCAAAAGGCCCATTTATCTGATATTTTGCAGCTTGCGCTTTCCTTGGCACAGAAAGATTGCGCAGTTGCAACAGTGAAAGACTATTTATTGATGCTGTCAGATTTTCTCTGCCTTCCTTATCACCCTTCTTATTTAAGGGTTACCTAGCAAGTTCCCTCCCACTCCGTTTGTAATGCCTCAGAGGAATTTGAATTTAGTTTTGACTTGCTTTATGGATTCTCTGATTGAGCCTATGCATACTTGCCCATTGAGGCTTTCAGTTTTTAAGACAATTTTTCTCACAGCCATCACATCGGCTAGATGTGTGAGTAGGCTTTAGGCTCTTAGTGTGAAACCACCTTTCACTACCTTTCATGCTGACAAAGTGGTGCTGAGAACCAGGGTGGCTTTCCTTCCTAAGGTAGTCACTCCCTTCCATCTGGAACAATCTATAACTCTCCCGTCCTTTTAACCTCCTCCTCATCCATCAAAGAAGGAGAAAAGGCTGCGTTGCTTGGATCCGAGAAGGCCCCTGAGCTTCTATGTAGAAAGGACAAGAGAATTCAGAACTGATGATCAGATCTTCATTGGATATGTGGGCAAAATGAAGGGCAAAGCTATTCCCAAGAGGACTCTTTCAAGGTCGGTCATTTTTTTGCATAAAGATTTGTTATTCTCTAGCAAACAAGGTTTCCCCTGACGGCATCAAGGCCTATTACACCAGGGCCAAGTCTGCCACTTTGGCTTTGGCTAGAGGTTTGCCGGTTGCCGATATTTGTTAGGCAGCAACTTGGGCTTCCCTCCACACTTTCACAAAGCATTACTGTTTAGGCTTGGAAGTTAGGAGGGATGGCCATTTTGCCCGTTCTGTTTTGCAGGACTTCTTCTGCAGGGCACCCACCTTTGAGTGCGGGACTGCTTTGGAATTCTTTTCATAAGGTGATGAATCCACAGGTAGTTGTATCCATCAGAAGAACAAGTTACTTACCTTCAGTAATGCTTTTTCCATTGGATACAGTAGCTACCTGTGGATTCCTCACAGTAACACCCGCCTCCCCGTTGCCTGTCTTGTCATACCAAGAGTGCTGTTAATGTTATCAATAGTATATATATTGTATATGTATTATTGTTTTTTATATACATATTTATTTCTGTATAAATAATTATTTTAATATATATATATATATATATATATATATATATATATATATATATATATATATATACATGTTTACTGAGTTGGCATGTGTTGTGCTTGTGATGTCTGTGTTCATCTGTTTTGCCTCGAAGGCACAGTAAAAAATGGTGAAACTGACGTCAGCACGCCGGCGAGGACTTCTTATGGCTCTGATGACATCAGACGGAGTCGCATGCGGAGCCGTGCAGCTGTGATGTCCTCGTCGACGTGGAGAGCTAGGAAAAATTTCATATGAATGTATGCGTTACATGTTTGCGTGACACTAGACCTTAGTCCATGACAACTGTCTGAGGCTATTTGCACCAACATTAGTTCCAGCAAGATGCTGTCATTCTGCATGATCACACATTTGTGAGACACTACATTGTGAGGTTATTCTCTGGTATGGAATTTATTGGGGTGTGTTCAACACTTCACTGAGATCTATCTGCTGTACACTTTGCTGCTGCACAACACAGCAAGGCTGCTAGTTTTTCAGCTCTGCAATTCTCAGGTGCAAAGTGAAAGTGAGGATCAATTTTGAATTTGTGATGTTTCATGGCTGGCCTGTCCCTTAAACGCAGGTCACTGCTTCACATAACATCTCTGTAAATGTGCAATTGATAGATGTGAGACATGGCCCCATGTTGCTCAACAGGTCTGATGACATGATTGTTACTTTTTGAGGCCTACTTCTAGTAGACGAGTTGTGGGTGAGTTGATTTTTCTTGAGTCTGTGACATAAAAAAAACAAATGAAAGATTAAGACATTTATTTGAATGTCGAACATTCCAATTATGTATGGACGTGCTCCATCACAGTACATGTGCTTCAGGAGAAGAAATGTTGCACAATGTGTGTCCGTCTCCTGTTCCCAGCCACTGTACTGTGGATTTCACCACCATCCTCATACTCCATTGGGTCCTGTTCTGGATGGTCCCTGTCCCACAGGACATTTGTCTGGACAAACAGATATTGTGAAGAATGGTACAGGCAAGTATTATCTTGCAGACGAGAGGGGACGAGTAGAGCACTGTCCCCCCAACAAGTGAACCAGGACTTGAACACACCGAAGGTCCTCTCAACAATGTTTCATGTCTTGATCATTACCTGATTGTAGTTTCTCTCTGGCTCAGTCTGTGGATGTGGTTTTGCAGCCATGTCCCATGTTTGGAGACCATATCCTTGGTCAACTAAAAGTGAAAAAAAATTACAGTGGTCTACTTTTGATCTCTGTTACAGCTACATTCATGTGCATGTGTGTTATGTGTACTGAAATAATCATACACAGTTCTTACAATATTTCACAATATGTATTACTTATGCAGTTGGCCATGGAATTACACAGGTCTCTTAAATTTTTCTGTGTTACAGCAAATGCTGAGCATGGGCTGCTACATTGTACTGATCAGCATCCTGACTTTCATGGTGATTCAGTAGTTTTCTGTAATAGCTACGTGGAGATGTGCCTGACCGCTCTATGTTATGTGCACTCACTACATGTGTGAAAGGACAGATTGGTGATCAGATATTTGGATCGTTGGTCTTCCCTAGGTAGGTAGTTACATTGCCAAAATGTATTCTACTTGCACATGCATAGGTCCATGATAAACCACAGATGTCGTTGTTGGTCTCCATGACATTGGCACAGCCGTTTCATAGTACACTTACTTGTTCCTGTGATTTTGTGGCATACATGTGGTGCAGTTCACATGTCAGAAGGATTGTTATGTTGTTCATTGTTGATCTTAAACTATCAATTTTGGCAGAGAAGTTGTAACGGTGCACTTTGATTACAACATGTATTGCAATATGGGCCATTTTCATGTGAAACACACTGATGTTGTTACAAGGAGCTGGGCACTACTAACGTAGACACATTACATTGATTGTTCACATGTATCTGTATGTCTGTTACTTGTAGGAGATTGTGTACTTGATTTTCTTCATCATTGCTATGGCAAATTAATGTTGAAACTGGCAGGCTGAGGACACTGTGTGCCTTGTCCAGGTTAGTTATTAATTTATGTTGATCACTGATGTATGGCATGTTTGCCAGCATTGTGTATGACTTTGTGAGTTATACGTTGCTGGGTTCATCTGCTTTTCATTTGGGCAAATTACAACACAGAACAGGTTAATGATCACATTGGTTACATCCGTGGATACATCTGTCTGCCTACATGTATAGACTGTCAGTACTGCAGAGGAGACATATGTGTGTTTTGTATTGTATTAGTGTTGTTATTTTATCCAGGATTGAAATTTGTATGGGGTCTACATTGACATGACAAGCCACACACCGGACTTACGCATACTTCTTCCAGTGTTGCTCCTACAACTTAGGTCAACATACATGTAAACTGCCATGTGTAACACACTTGCTGATTTCCTTAGTACTTTTTTAAACACCACTGAGCTTGTAGACCTGTGACTGATACCAAGAGTTGGTACACCATTGAGGGGACACTCACGTCAGACTTCTATCAGGTGTTGCAATTGTGCCCATAATTAGCTTGTCTATTATGCCACATGATTTAATTGATGATTCGTTACCCAGGGCAGTTGATTTGGTTCCATCCTTCCATACAGAGTGAAATGGCACATTGAAACACACTGACAATCAACCACTATTGCAATTGACAGATTAGTAAGTGCATGTCAATGTGGCACATCACTGTGTACACATTGCAGTGCATGCACAATCATCTGTCTCCTCTGCACTGCGGCTCAGAGAAAGGACAGTAGCACACAGTATTTAGGCCATACAGCACGTCCTTCACCTCTCCACATACACTGGCATACAGAAGGGCATATTCATGAGTGGCTTGCCCCCCGTATGGTCACTTTTCTTTGGGCTTTGGTAATGCAAGCCTCTCAACCATATCTCCTACTGAGTGCAAATTGTTGCGTTGCTTTACTCTGCACCAGGGAGGTGTTCCATGGACGTTGCAGTGGGTTTTCACACGTGTCATCCATGGATTCAGACGCAGACCCAGATTTACTTTAACACATAAACCTGGGGCAGTGGCAAAACCTTCCACCTCCCTACAGCAGGTGTACCAAGGAAAAAAAAATGTATTTTCCTTTTTTTTCATCTTTCCATGTGTGCTGCGTTCTGCAGCACACATAGCTATAGGAAAATGCCTCAGGGGATTGTTTTTGTGCAGGAAGGTGTCCCTTTGTGTCCAAAAACAATCCTCTTGCAATGCAGGCACCCTTGCACCACAGTGCAGGAGTGCCTGTGTTGGCACTAGGCAGTCAATTGTATGCCAGCACAGAAGGGAAGGAGAGGAATTTGCCGTATTTAAGAAATATGGTGCATTCCTGCCCTTTTACATTGGTGTAGGACAGCACAGCAAGAAGTCTTGCTGTACTGCCCTACACCAATTCCCCATTAATTTGGACTACTGTCTTGCCTAGCACAGACACACTTGCAAAACTGTACTTGGATGCCTGCATGGCATGCAGGATTGTCTTTGTGCTGGAAGGGCACCTTCCTGCACATGATGTGATGGTAGAGCCATGATCCTCTATGTATGTTTGCCACTGGCTGCAGCACGCATAGGCAGTGTTAGTTACTTGGCTGACTTCTGTTATTTTCCTTGTTACACATCACCTGAGGGACCCGAACGATTTGTCGCATTCCAAAGTTTACCTAGTGTGGGATACATGACATGCCTCATGAACCATCAGTTGCAGGGAGACACCCCCAGAACTACCAAGGAATCCCTCTCTTGCACACAGTGATGCTCAACTGCATTTTGTACACCACGCAAAGGCACAGAAAGTGGCTTTGCAAGTCTTAACCTGTGTGACTTGGGGTTTGCATTACACGTGTACCATGAATCATGGGTGCATGTATGATACACACCCATCAGACATATGGC
The DNA here is from genome assembly GCF_031143425.1 of Pleurodeles waltl. Classification (NCBI taxonomy): domain Eukaryota; kingdom Metazoa; phylum Chordata; class Amphibia; order Caudata; family Salamandridae; genus Pleurodeles; species Pleurodeles waltl. The sequence continues at coordinate 1,157,064,719 of NC_090439.1, read as the reverse complement.
CCTGTCTTCAACACACACACAGATGGCTATTATGTAATACATTTATTACTGTCAGTTTATCTGTGATGTACTTCAGGTTTGCTTATCAACAAGTAGGTCATTCCCATATTGCCCATTCTGTAACCGGTCATTTATAATGGAGTGCTGGAAGATATATGCATCATGCGCACTCTGAGGGTATCTTGCCAGCACGTTTGTGAAGATCCCCGAATGCTCCATACTGGCCTGCACATTGATTGAGAATGTGTGTTTCTGCTTCCTACACAAATGTGATGTTGCAGCAGGGGGGGAATCAGCTGCACGTGTGTGGAGTCCATAGCTCTCAAGACGTGTGGAAACCCAGTAATGGCATAGAATCCTTGCTTAGTTACCAGCTGCTGTTGTGTAGTGAATCCTAGTTTGTTTTAATGGGAAAGAGGACTTAGCTTGGCCTTCGTTTTGCAGACTCATTCCCCCGTCCCCTAGTGACTTTTACCCTACTTAGCTTGCTCTGTTTTAGCACATTTATTTAATTATGGGCCAGATGTATGAAAAGTTATTGCACTCGCAAACGGTGAGATTTGAAAAAATTGGCCTTTTGCGAGTGCAAAAACGGGGTCTACGATGCACGAAAGGCATTCGCAGACCAAAAATAAGAAATCGCAATTTTTGCGATTTTTTGCATTGCGAGCTTGTTTTGCGAGTAGCATTTTGCGATTCGGTATTTCCAGTAGGAAATTGCAAGGCGCAAAATGTGATTCGCAAAATCCAAGTCGCAAATAGATGAATCAAAAAATCACGAATTGCGATTTTTCACAGAATGGCATTTTGCACTTGCAAAATACCACTAAGTGAAACCAGGTGGTAACCAGGTGCAACCTATATAAAGAGGCCCAGAATGCCTCAGACACTTTTCCACAATGGCTGCACTCTACGTCATGGCGAGGAGGATGAGGATCTTGGCAGGTTTGAGGAGAGGGAGGAGGAGACAGGAGCGCATTTTCAGAGTGCGCATTACACTTTTTGACCTGACAGAGGAGGAAATATATGAGAGGTATAGGTTGAACTCAGCCATGATACTTGACCTGATAGCTGAGCTACAACCCATACTGCAGCGCAGAACACTAAGGACTCACAGCATACCTACCCATGTGCAGGTATTATGCTCCCTACCCCTACTCGCCTCAGGGAGCTATCAAGGGGTCATAGCAGCAGCTGGAGGGGTATCACAGAGTAACCTCTCTAGATTTTTTAATTCTTTCATCAACGCCATGCTGAGCAAACTCCAACAGTACATCAGATTCCCCCACACCCCACAGGAAATACAGCAGACAACAATAGAGTTTTACCGGATAGCACAGTTCCCCACGTCCTAGGTGCCATAGATGGCACACATGTGGCAATCTGTCCACCATCATCCACAGAGTATGTGTACCGAAACCGTAAATACCATCATTCCATGAATATTCAGGTGATATGCAATGCCTCCTATATGAGAACTGATCTTGTGGCCAGGTACCCAGGGAGCACACATGATTCGTACATCTTTCGCCACAGCGGCATTCACACAAGTCTGCTAGCTGGGGAGTTTGGTGAAGGATATCTACCAGGTATTTTCCCTCTGTACACTGGCGCATTTATGCAGTTGTGACGTCTGATGGCTCACTTACTCATCGTACCCTCTGTTCCTTCCAGGAGACAGTACCTATGCAGTGCGCACCTACATGATGACGCCATACCTCAATCCTACAACACCAGCAGAACGGAGATACAATGCAACACACAGGGCAACCCGCAACATGGTGGAGCGCACATTTGGACTGCTGAAGAGTCGCTTCCGTTGCCTCCACAAAAGTGGAGGGGCACTACAGTACAGTCCAGAGACCACATGTAGAATAGTGGCTACTTGTGCAATCTTGCACAATATAGCTACAACCAGGGGCATACCTATAGAAATCAGTGACACTGAATCAGATGATGATGACGATCCCATACCACCTCTACAGCCAGCAGACAGGACCAGTGCAGCAGAGGGAAGGCAAAGGCGTGCCGACGTCACACACAACCATTTCAGACGTGAGTATGAATGACACAAATCTACTGACAACTGTACCTGTAGTGATATAAATTCATTACCTTACGTCAGGTAATGTATGATTGAGAAATAAATGAAACAGGTGATGTCACAAACGCAAATAAACTAATTACCAGAGTCAAGCACTATTTCCTCATAGTGGCAACAGCAGTCTAATGGTGGCAAGAGTCACTTTTTTCTCCCACGCACACCACTCGTGCCCAGTTAAATCACTGGCACCTCTATTGTCACCTTCAGTGGCAGTGCTGTGCCTGGCACTGTGCCGTCTGGTGTCTGCTGCTGGTACGGCAACACTGCTGAGGCTTGAACTGTCCTCAGTGTCCCCCAAGGCTACCTCACTTGGAGTGGCAGATCTTTGCCCCATCATGTGTTCTATCACATTTGTGATGTGAACTAGTCCCTGGACAACGTCCCTGCTGCTATGTGCAGCCTCCACTTGCGCCGCCACTGCGCGACGGGCAATTAATGCAGTGGAATTTGCCATCCTGTTACAGGACCTGCAGTAGCTGCCAAACATTGTCCGGAATCTGTGCTCCTGTCTGCGCCGGCTAACCCTCTCATGGCACAGCTCCTGGCAGAAGTCACAGACAGCACTTGTTAGGTCCCTGGTGTCATCTGAAGCCTGCACCTGTCCCTCACGCAGCTGTACAATATTGCCATTGAGTGCATCCAGTTGGTGATGCAGGCCCATCATGCGGTTGTGTATGCGCAGGTTTCTGTCTAAACTGAGGATCCGCTTATTTTGCAGACGCTGCTGCAGCAACATAGCAGCTTCAAGGCCCCTGAATAAGGAGGGACCCTCACCTGCCTCATGTTGTTGTGCTCGGGACTCCATCGCAATCCTGCGTGGTGCTGTTGTTGGATGACCCCTGCCCTCCAGAATCTGTCTGCGCCTGTCTGGTGCTGACGGTGTGCTTGGCCCTTCCTGCTGCTCATCAGAGTCGCCGCTAAACTCTGGCAGTGCTAGTGCCCTGGGCCTGCGTCGGACAGTGGACATGTGGAGGGACCCACTGGTGTTTGTATCCGAGGGCTGATGGGTGTCCGTCTCTCCTACACATGTAGATGGTGTGGCTGCTGGGCCTGGCCCACCTGCAACAACAATATGCAGCATGTCAGTTCTGTATGTTACATTATCTGTCAGAAAATGGCAATAAAGGTACAGGTACTGCTCTACACGGTGTTGTGTTACCTTGGGTGTCACGTTACTTCATTACATTGTTGTGCTACTTTCAGTACTAGTTTGTGGACTGCCACTCCCATAATCCATTGTTGTGCTGCTTCTAAGATGTGGACTGGACTACTTCACACACTTCTTCACATTACATGCTAATTCCTAAGGGGCTTTTGTGCATACACATATAGGGTTACAAAACATTATTGCACTTCCCTTGGCTGGTACTCGGTGTGCCGGAGGTGTCGATGTCTGTGACCCCAGTCAGGGAGGAGTGTGGACTCCACCAGGTCCTCCAATGGTGTTGATGGTGCTTCTATTGGTGGTCCGCCACCTGTACCCCTGGCCTCTGCAAGTCTCCTTGCCACCCTCTCCTTTGCACGGGAGCGCAGGTCGTACCACCTTTTTTTGATTTCTTCGATGGAGCGCTGTGCCACTCCAATGGCGCAGATTTTGGACTGTATGTCCAGCCATAACCTCCTATTTTCACTCTCAGGCACCTGGAGTGAGCTTTTTCCAAGCAGGCGGTCATGGCTCCTCACCACCTCCTCAGTTAGAACCTCAAGCTCCTGTTCACTGAATTTCAGCTTGCACTTCCTTTCAGCCTTCTCCTGTGCTTGGCCTGGGGTATCCATCCTGGTTCAGGTGTTCTTGCTTCTGAGTACTGCTATGTGTGGCTGGGCTGCTCTCTCTCAGGATGCTGGTTTGGGTGTGGCACCTGAAACTGCCTGGGATGACTCATTTCCTGCTGGTGATGCCATCAGGCTCCTTCAGGTGTGCATTCTCGAACTTTCTCGCATTTTGTGATTTTTTACCGAGTCGCAAAAAAATCGCAATTTGCGATAATGCAAATTGCGATTCGGTAAATGGGCCTCGCAAACCACAAATAGCGATTTTTAAGAAATCGCTAATTCCGATTTGCAATTTTGTTACATGGCCAATTGCGACTCGGAAATAGCGATTTCTTAAAAATCGCTATTTGCGATTTGCAAGCTCATGTTTTCATACATATGGCCCTAGATCTTTTAAGATGGCTGCCTTGTTTATAGTTAGGCCCATATTTTAGTTTCATGTTATCAGTGCCACCACACTAAGGCGTCAATATCAAGCGACAAAGGTAAACAAACTGTAGGTGATCACATTATGTACTTTCCCTCTTCACGTCTTCGAGGGAATTGTTTATATAAATTACAGTCCAAAGCATGTCTTGTTGTCTATTGTTTGGGAACAGACCTGTGTCAGGGGTCTGAGCAGATCTGTATAAATTCTCCTCACTTGGATAGATAGAGGGATTCCGACCAGATGCCATCGCTGCTATCGATGCTGCACGTCACCTTGACGCTGACCCAGTCTTCGTGTTCCTACGAAGTCTGAGCTAGAGGCCTCATTCCAAGGTAACAAGGGTTAGGGGGGCTCTTCTCATGGACCTGGCGTTGGCACATTAGATTTAACACGCCTACCTCTCCTTTAGGTTAGAGGTTAGGTTGACCTCAATAGGGTACAAGGCCATATATTGCACTTCATGTCATTTCATGTCATTGCAAGATGGTGGGGGTCTTTGTATTAATGACTCGTGTCTTTACCATTCTGTTTCTTGCACTGTTCATTATCCTAATCATTGCAGCCCATGCAACTTATAGTGGATTGCAGTTCTGTTAAAATAAAACCTATTGAAACCTTACTGCATCTCTTTCATTGCCTGTGTTTGATTGAGGCATGTTGTTAATGTGAGAAAGGGGTAATCTCCGTTTAACCACGACACTCCCTGGGATGTCACACTCTTGAGTCCACGCGTAAAGGCTGCCACAAATCACCTTTTACTGTTTTGCGTTTTTGTTGAGGTGCTGCTTGTGACCCGGGAGGGTTGGGATGACAGTTGCGATTTGTTGTAGGATTGGCATAGTCACCTACAAACATAAGTAATGTCATCCTTAAACCAGCAGTCATGCCCAGAGCAAGAGTCAAACTACACCACCACCTCACACCTTCACAATGCATCCGAACACCCTCACTTGACATCATAACACCTGAGGCCCCTTCACAATAAACCTAAACATAATCAAAATGTCACTCAGACAACCCCACATCACCCCCAGTAATGGTACACAACACCACAAGACACAATGAGAGTTCGGCTATACACCATGAAAATACCCCTGCACGCCCTCACTCTGTCCCCAGCCTCTCTCACATTGTCCCAGACTCAACCAATAAAAAAGTAAAATACACAACTGCGCCCAGGTGTCAACAGGCACCCCACAGCCAAGTGACTGCCAATACCTGCACAGACTCAAAACTCCTTCAAGTTATTCAAAAAACCAAACACAATCAAAGTATACTTCAGACACAATAATCGGCTAGTGACACTTCCTTTATATACTTTCACTTACTCTATCCTTGTCATTTGTACTACTGCAACTCCACAATCATACTTCTGAAGCTTTCTCACTCTTACTTATCCTCCTGCAGCTCTCATCCCTTCCTACTTCACCTACTGATCTCTCTGTCAAAAGTCCTCATGTAATTCTCTCCAGGCTCTCAACAGCAATAGCTACACAGTTCATGTTTCCTATATATATATATGTTTCATATATCCTCTCTCCTGACACTAGCTGAGGGGAAATTGGAATGTGATGTCTGCAAAAGTTCAGTCACCAACACGAGGCAAGGGGCCTGTTTTTCTCAGGCACTGGAAATGCAGTACCAAATATCCCAGTAAGAGATGTGGGACACACAACTTAAAAAAACAGTAAACCTCTGCCCACCCTCCAGCCAACCTGATCGTCAAGAATAATTTTGGGGCAGAAGTCACACCCCTCATGTACAGCTGGAGCAGTCCTTTTCTCTTCTGAGGCCACATAAGAGTTCTGACTGCAACAAAGAGTTAAAAAAGTGTGCAGCACAAAATCCTATGGATTAGTCTCCCTTCGCCCATGCTTGGCCTGCTGGCTAAAAACTGGAAATCAGGCGATTTGAAGAGTGTTTACTTTCTACAGCCCCTTGAGTATTGCTTTTCTGCGTAAAAGAATGGAAAGGTGCAGCTTGATGGAAGCACAGCTGATAACAGTCGCCAATTACTTCATTTGTGAAGAAAAATAATGCAAATAAAAAAAAAACAAGTAATAAAACAATTCACCTGCTGCATCTTCTGACAAATAAAGTGCAGAAGAGACATCCAGAGAAACGGAACCGGTTTCTGTCACTTTTTTTAGATTCCTTGTCCACTTATAACACACATAACACCAGTATTCTTACATGGAGGCCTGAATCAATTCCTCAGTTGTACTGGGATATGCATTGTTTTAATTACATTTGCATTTAGAAATGCTCAGCGCTGCATATTTGGGGTCAGCATTTCTCTGCTCAAAAATCACATTGTTTTTACAAGCGAAGATAGGGCTTGCAGACATTCAGTGATTATTCCAGGAGGCATCTGCTACAGAAAATGAATGCACATTTCATCAAAAGTAGAGATGGGTAAATGTTGGAAAAAATAGCTCATACAGCCAAAGAATGCGAGGGGCTTCGAGGAAAGCTGTTAACTTGTGCGTATCCTCACTATCTAATATGCCCGTAACTCAATCATTCTATTAGAAGTTTTTTCTTTGGACTATAGTACAGAAGTCAGGAAATTATAATGCAAAATCAGAGATTGTAGCGAGAGAGCGGTCGTAGGAAGGCGAGTCCGAGACAGAGTACAGTGGGAATACCTGGAACCGAAGAGGTGCAAATCAGGCGTCCAGGAAACAGAGCACCGTCGCCCCAGCTGCAGGGTGGACATATGAGGATGTGGGTCAATCCATACGGGCTCCGAGGAGGATATACATCATCCTCCAGGACGTGTTCCTCATCCCTGAACACTGAGGGGGATTCCCTTCCGCATCGATGCGTGCTGCTGGCGAGATAGTGATAGAGCGGTCCGTAGTAATAATTTTACCTGTTTTCGGACGCTCTTTAGGCCGATGAATCTTTTGACTAAGTGGGACTCTCTGTACTCCTAATCGGTTAATTTCATCAAATCAATAATCAATAACGAACATAAGCAATACCTTGATCGACATAACACTTAACAATTAATCCAGAATACATTTCGGCGAACCCTGACCTTTCAGTCAGGAATAACCACACCAGTTTATTCAAAATTAGTAAATTTATTTCCCTATATTAACAAAGCTAGCACAATATAGATGTGTCTCAACACCAAATGATAAACATATATGAACATTAATAGCTGTCCATAACGGCGAAACAGGTGCAATCTATGTAGCATTTGAATCACAAGGCATTCGATAATAGCAATGCAAATCACTAATACGATAATCTGTAACGAACTAATTGCATACATCTAGTCAGCATAACAAGATCTCAAATTGCATCGTGCGACAAAAGGAATCCTCATCTAACCTCAAATTAGCATCGGCATGTGGGACTTCATGCAAAAACAATTTAGCAACATTAATTTAGAAAACTCCTAACTAGGGATCTTACCAAAAATCAGCAGTTGGTTACCTAAAAGAAACACAATGCAATTTTACAATTTCCTTTCATATTTACCAATTACGATCAGCATACAAGGAAGTCTTCGTCTCACAGGTACCGTTTCTCGATCAGCATGGGTACCGTTTCGATCAGCATAGGACGGGGCAAAGGGGCAGGGGTGGACGGGGCAATTGCCTCACGGCGGCAAGGTAAAACTACTACTTCATGTAAAGGGATCAAATCAAAGTTAAAGTCTCTAGGGCAAGAATCATTAAAGTCTCTTTCTCTCGATTAGAGAAAGCATCAAAGTCTCTCAAAATGGCGTCGCAGCAAAATGGGCCATAATAGCTACGAAGTCTGCAAAATGGTGGGATGTCCAATAAAGGAGGAGTACTTTCCTCTCGTGCACCTGGGTTTTATAGACAACAGTTCGAATCCAGTAGGGTCTCCATTGGAGGGTTCATAGGTTAGCTTCAAATTATCCAATCAAAAACGACAGTTCTCAAGCCTTTACTTAAGCATACATTATCCTTGGAGATGGGTACGCAAGTTGCAACATTTTATGCCAATTAACTCACTTTCAGAGCTTCCATTGTCCGCACCTGCAGATCGACCTTGGAGTAAAGAGAAAATATGCCAGGCTGGCACGAAACCTTAAGATAAGCATGTGAACGGTTTCTGTGGAAAAGTACAGCTTCAAGCAAAAATACACGTTTATTAGCACAGTGGAAAAATACGAGCATCTAAACCGTGAGACCAGGCAGCTAGGCCAAAGCCTCCGCTAAAGTAATGCTAAGCTAAAACATTTCAAACGAGCAAATCATAGCACACGTTTACGATTATGTCGGATTAGTGCAATTCTAATACACCACGTTATATAAAGCACGCTTATAAATGTTGGCAAACTACTCTGAGGGCACATTTTGTCCCCGTACAATCTTTATTAGTTCGGTTAAAGTCACACATGATTATTTCACACTACGTTTACGCGTTAATAAATGTAAAACCTTCATTTTCTGCTTCATCAATAGTGAAGCCAGGCCCTATGTCTGCTTATGCGTCTCCAGGCCTTGCAACTTCGGAAAGCAGCAACTTGCAGATTTCACGCGGGCTGTCTGCAAAACTGACCTGAGAGCAAGTGCCCGATGGGAACTTTCCAAGCTCCAGTGAATGGACATCTGCACACGTTTTCACTCCTGTCGACGCTGTAAGGAATCCGGTCCCCACGTATTGCAAAATAAATAAGTAAATAAACGCACCAGTCCCTTTTACACAGCAAATCCCATATATGCGAGATCTCCTTGGTCTCTAGGGGCTGGTGAACTGCTTCTGCAAGCTGAGCCTGCAGAACGAAACAGAATAAACAGGACATCAGCGCCTTGGTTACTTTCACACATTTTACAAATCATTTGCAAGAATTTAATCTGCAATTTCATTTGTAAAACAAATACAATTACATGCGATCTGACTGACGACTTCCAAACACGCTTCAAGCTTGAGAGCTCAGCGCCAAATGACTTGCAAAGGCTCATATTTAACAAGTCCGCATCTCGAATGTCGAAACATATCACAGACATACGTGTATTCAACTTAACATATGTTATGGTGACGCTCATGCTATTATAATGTGAGTCACGACTGTGAATGTCAAATATTATGTAGGGAAGAAGTGCTTTCAAGTTCCAGGGGTGCGCTCTTTTCTGAGAGCCCCCACAAATGTAGGCAGGACTTGTTCCCACCTCATGCCCGGTTGGCATAACCAGATCCAAACTGTGCGGTGCCCTCCGTCTGGCCTGTTGGGAGAGAAATTATACTCAGGAGCTTGCGGACGTCATGGAAACTTTCAATGCCCAGACTCCTAGCACCCTGTATCCTTATTACCTCTTTCCTTCAGCCAATGTGTTGCTGCCAGGGTTGCAAGCCCTATCCTAAAAGAGTGAGAGCCCCAGATAGAAAGTGGAATTGATGACGCAGAAAAAGAGGGTCCAACATATATTCATATATCGTGTAACCAAAATCGTATAATGTAGTGTGATTTTAGTAAAGAAATAATGTACGAGGGAAATTGTGCCCACGGGGTAGTTCGCCATCATTGTAAACGGGCTTTATTAATCATGTAGAATTGAAAAATGTAGTAATCCGTGATAATTACAAATGTATGCCATGATTTCTTATTTGAAACTGTTTATGCTTAGCTTAAATTTAGCAGAGGCTTTGGCCTAGTTGCCTGGTCTCAGATTCTAACTGCGTGGTTTTTCCTTGAACTAATGAAACATATATTCTTGCTTGAAGTTGTTTTTTTCCAGTAGAGATGACTAATACACTTATCTCCAAGGTTTCGTACTAGGCCGGTTTCATCCCCTTTGATACAAGGTCAGTCTCTGCAGGTGCGGACAATGAAGGTACAGATACCAAAAATAATTGGCAAGCCATGTTGCAACTTGTGTTCCAAGGCTCCAAGGACAATGTATGCATAAATGAGCGCTAGTAGAAAGACAGTTTTCATTGGACAATTTGAAGCCAACCTATGAACCCTCCAATGGAAGACCCTGCAGAATTTGGAATGTTTCTTACTTAAACCCACTGGACAAAGAGAAGTCAGCCATTTTTTCCTTGATGCCAATTTGAAGCCAGATGCCAGACTCCATTTTGGACGACACCCTGATGCCCTTTTCTTTATTCCAGAGAAAGAGACTTTAAGAATTCTCACCCTAGAGACTTTAATTTTGATTTGCCCCGTCTTGCCCATGCAGTAACTTTGCCCCATTCTCCTTGCCGCTGCAAGGAAGCTTGCCCTTAACTTTGCCCCTTTGAAACCTGCCCCATGCTGATCGAACCGGTACCTGAGGGACGAAGACTTTTCTTGAATGCTGATTGTATTTGGTAAATATGAAAGGATAATTGTATTATGCATTGTGTTTTTCCTTTTAGGTACCAACTGCTATTTTGATAGGGCCCAAGCTAGAAGTTTTCCAAATTTGTGTTGACTAAATTCGTTTTGCACGAAGCCCCACATGCCAATGCTAATCAGAGGTTAGTCAGGGTATTCATTCGATGCATCATGCAAATTTGAAATCTTGTCATGCTGACCAATGTATGAAATTAGTCAAATACAGTTACTCATATTAGTGATTTGCATTGCCATAATTGAATGTATCATAATTCAGATTTTGCGTAGATTGCGTTTCTTCCGCCGTTATGGACAGCTAGTAATGTTCGTTTACGTATATCATTTGGTTTTGAGACTTATATACATCGTGTTAGCTTTGTTAATATTGGGAAATAAATTCATTAACTTTTAATAAACTGGTGTGGTTATTCATGACTGAAAGGTCATGGTGCGTCGAAATACCAACTGTTATTGATTTCTGATGTGTTATTTTGATCTATTAATTGAGTATTGATTACCGATTACAATAGTTATTGATTACTGATCTGAGTGACCCGACTATTCTAGGATGAGGAGAGCCCGACTCGGCTAAAAGATTCACCGACCTCCAACGTGTCCAGACACAGGTAATTTATAAGGGCTGGACGCGTTATCAGTAGATGGTAGCAGAGATTGATGGTTTTGCCCTTTGGGACCCCATCCGAACAATAGACGGAGTCAAGTTAGAATTTTCTTTGATAAAACAAGTTGGAGGGATGATGATGCCCTAAGTCCCCAATGACTTTCCCGGAATCTCGGAGCTTGCGAATGGAGGACATGGAGGTGTGAGAATGTTTTCGGTGTTTCTAGTGACGGTATGAGAGAGGTTAGGGTTTTGCGCTTGCACAGCTTATCGCCGCAGATGAATTGAGAAGTTTGTGAGGATTTTAGGGGGGAGTTGCGAACTCCAGTTGAAGTTTTAGAGGAGTGTGACTTCAAAGTCTGAGAGTAGGGAAGTCGTCTAACTTCACATGTGTGTAGCGCTTTGTGCAGAAAATTGTCCACGTGGTTGTTGATGTTGAGACGGGCCCTGCGAGGTCAAGAGACTCCGGAGTATGTTGAAAAGTGTATGAGACACTTGTTTGATGTTGTGATCTGGTCGGTTTAAAAGGTTGATCGGGCGTGGTCAACAAGTCGGTATGAATTTTGAGGAATGAAAGAAAAAATTTCGACTTTGAAATTTGACAAATTCTAAAGTGCACTAGAATAGTTCATTGATCAGTTGAGGGTAAAGTTTGCGGGTCAAATTTTGCTTGCGAAAGCGGGAAACCGAGAAAGATGGAATAACTGCAGAGGCTAGTGAAAAATCCCTAAGGTTTCTGAAGCGATTGTATTACCCTTCCTGTAGTAAACAGACAGATTTGTTTTCTTCTTTTGGTTAGTGCTTGCATTATATTGCAGAAATTAGTTTGTGAGTGAAGTCGCAGTGTGTGAGTGTGACGTCACAAGGAGCCACGCTGGGATAGGTCGGTTGGTGAAAAGGGTCACGCACGGATTGGACACAGTCCGTGAAGCTCAATTGGTAGGGGAAAGGCAAGCGAAGAGTATTCTGGGAATTAAAGTCACTTATTGATTACACATTTTAGAAAAATAAAAGACGGAAAGATGAAATTTTTCAAAGCATTTAAGAGTGCCATGAGGGGAGACGTTTATATTAAAGCAAATATAGGAGAAGAAACACCGCCTGAGGGTACACCAGCTTACATCGTGATTGAAGAAAAGGGGGTAGCACCATGTCTTTGGCTAAAGCAATGGTGCAAATTAACAGAGAAGCATGGAAGTGTAGCGTTCCCTATCCACGGGTCGTTTAATCTAAGGGTTTTGGAAAATCTAAGATTTGCGCTATACGACATGAAAGTACCCCCTAGACCAGCACAGTTTGAGGCACTGGCAATTTGGGAGCTAATAGCTAGAAACCAACAACAAAAGACATTTGAGACAAGAATAAGAAAAGTAGAAAAGACACTAGCGGATGCTAGATGGGACAGCACACAAAAGGTTTGGAGATCAGATGTATTGCAGGGGATTAAATTGTTTCCAGCAATTACTGATGAAGCGGAGATGGAAGGAACGAAAGTTACCTATAAGACAAACAGGAGTCAGTCCAGAGATAGAGAGAACAACAGAAACTCGAAAAGGTCAGACGAGTCAGACGATGAGGAGTTCGTTATACAATTGCTGAATGATCGCCCGCCACCATATGTGGAAAGCGAAAAAGGCTCAAGCATTAGTAAAGCCCCTCCAGAACCAATACAGGGTAATGTAACACCGAATTTGAGAATATCTCAGAGGCAGAGCAGTTCCGATATGCCTTTCTCACCACAAATACCACAGATTCAGAGAATATACCCAGACGTGCCTAAATTGAAACCTGCTGATAATTATCAGCCACAGGTTCAAAGGCACTGCTGTGATGAGCATAACATGGGAATGACTTCTGATTCAATGGCGCAGGGAGGACAGAGTTATCAAAGACCAACATTGATTCAAGCCGAATCAACATAGTTTTTGATGCCTCAAAAGCAGGCACAAGAAGTGCTGAGGTATACTCAAGTAACAGAGAGCCAGTTAGGCATGCCACCAATAATGAACCATAATGTGGGGATTAACATGCCACAGAATTTGGGGAACAGACAGAATCCAGATGCAATATCTCTGCCTATCACCGTGGGTCCGCCAGTACCATTATATATACAGGCAAACTCAAACGTATGCGACCGAGGGGTAATGACACAAAGTGGGTCAGGGAAAAGATGCATAGAAACAACTCCAGAAACAACTCCGATAGCGACACTGCCAAACGGATCTGGATCCTTGTCGGGATTTAGTCCAATTCCAATTTGTGCTCCGTCAACAGTGGTACGGTCAAATCCACCACTATTAATACCGTTAACCCCAGAGACTGAAACATTACAGCAACCTTCAGTAGCAGTTGATGTAAGTGCTACATTGATGGGACTGAATGCACAACAGCTAACACAATGGTTCAAAAGTCTGAACTCCCCACAGAGTACATCCAGCGGGAAGGGAGAAGAATACCTGAATAAAATAAGATTGGGCATGGAGGCAGATCAACGGGTAGAGGGAACTATGGGTCTGAACAGATTAGAATCATACACAGAAGAAGAGCTGAGATACATGTGCCCTAGAATTACAAGAGAAGTAAGCAGCATACATAAGAAGTTACAAGAAATTGCAGACAGAAATGGATCGATATAGGCAAGACTAAACACTTGAGCAGAAGTTACAGGCTAGACTTTGAGACAAAAGACTTTGAACACATGAGATCCTCAGGGATGAAAACACACCTTAAGGAGATACTGCAGAGCGCACAGGTCTGGAGATGTTTAGACAAGTGGGAAAGTAGATGGGTTAAGAAAAAAGACAAAAAGAAAGAAAATACACCAGAGCAGAATGAGAAAGCACAACAGAATGACGACCTGATAACCATGTTACCAATGAGAAAGACAGCAGGGGGAAAACTTATACATGTACCATGGCACAGGTGCGATATTCAATCCTTTACGATGATTTCCCTAAATTAAGAGAGAAACCGATCGAGTGGTATCAACAAACAGATAGATTTGTGAAACTTGCAAAATGTCTCTGGGAAGACCTAAATACCTTATTTGAAATCGTGGTTCCGGCAGATTTGTGGGAAGATTGAAAGGGCTGTAGGTTGGCCGACGAGTGAACCAGAGAGAGATAGGGACACAGGTGCACCATCACCTACTGTAATGAGTTTGTACCACAAGGTGATCAAGCACTTGAAAACCAAGGTTGCGTCGAAAAATGTGGATTGGCAGAGGATTGACAGAACAGCCCAAGAGGTTAAAGAGTCTATACATGCGCACTATGAGAGATTGTTGAAAGCGTTTAAACATTACAGTGGCACAGAAACGATTGAGGCAAAGGACATGCTCCATTTTGTGTTCAGATTTGTGGAAGGATTGAGACCCGAAATCAGCGAGATGATTAAATCACATTTGATTTGTTGGCAGTCAAAGTCGATCGTCGAAGTATTGAACCATGCAAAATACTGCAGTGACGAGATTGAGACAAAGCAGAAAAGGTTGAAAGAAAAGGTGATGGTGATGCAGCTTAGAGCAGCTCAGACAGGTTTGCAAGGTTTGCAAGGTTTTCAACAACAGATGCCGCAGCAGCAGCAGCAGGGAAATGCTATGTTTCAGCCGCACATGAGAGGCAGAGGCCGAGGAGGTTTTGTGAATAATGGTCCTGATTTGTATACTGTTATGATTCCAAATGGTATACAGGCAATGAAGAAGGTGATGCCATGTCACACGTGCGGAATCGTCGGGCATTGGAAACGGGAGTGCCCAATGATGGTGCAGGAAGGTGTAGGTCAGCAAAACAATGATGTCAATGCATTTCAGAATATGAGAGGACTAAAATTGAGAGGTCCAAATCCAAATTATCAAAATAATGTAAACCAGATGCAGGGTTTACAACCCATACAATCGCAGCAGGTGCAAATGCCCCGTGTACAAATGGCACAGTTGCAGCCAATGCAACAGCAGTTTCCTATGGTACCTAATCAGCAAATGCAAATACCCTTAGCACCAATGAATCAGCAGCAAGCAATGCTTCCTCAACAGGTCACGGGTCAAGGAGTGAATCAAAGTGACACAGTACACCGATTCCCATTACATAGTGAGAATGGAGTAAACGATGCATGGGAGAGTGAAAGTTCAGATGAGGAGGGAAATTGTATGCTTGCAGCATCTTTGGAAGTTGATCAAAAGGGTCCATATGTGGAGGGAAGAGTTATGGGTCACCGCGTTTCATTTTTGGTTGACACAGGAGCTACATGTTCCACTGTTAGTAGCATTGAAGTACCAAATTTACCACTTTCAGGGAGAACAGTTCAAGTAGTGGGAGTAGCAAATAGGTACCTGAAGAACCCAATCACAGATCCAGTTCAAGTCAGAATTGGTAACTATCAAGGGTCACATAAATTTGTGGTGTGTGACTCAAGCCCGATTTCACTATTAGGGAGAGACTTATTGTGCAAATTGGGGTGTTCAATTATGTGTTCAAATGATGGGATTAAAATTCAGACAAATAGTGATGGGGAAGAAGAGGACAGTGTAGGAGGGGACGAAGTGGAAACTGTCGATGAAGAGTATCCCCTGATTACTCTTTATCCAATGCTCACTGAAGCAGACATTCCTGCTGAGTTACAGGAAACAGTCGGAAAGGAAGTGTGGGATATGACAGGGAAAAAGGTAGGATTGGTCAAAGGAGTAGAACCAGTGAAAGTGACTGTAAAACCCAATGTAACTTTTCCCCAGACCCCACAGTACCATATGGCACAAGACACCCTCATTAAAAAGTCGCCCAACTCATTGATGAGTTTGTAAAACAGGGAGTACTGAAAGAAGTGTTAAGCAGCCCATGTAATTCACTAATCATGGGACTAATAAAACCAAGTGGAAAGGTCCGAATTGTTCAGGATTTGAGGAAAATAAATGACATAATAATAAAATGTTGTCCCGTAGTACCAAATCCAGCTGTGATAATGTTTCAAGTTCCCTGTGATGCTGAGTGGTTCTCAGTCATCGACTTGTCACAAGCATTCTTTTCTGTGCCTCTTCATGAGGACAGCCAATTTCTCTTTTGTTTCAAATTCCTAGACAGAGTCTACAGTTGGTGTCGAATTCCTCAAGGGTTTTCGGAGTCACCATCAATTTTCAATCAGATTCTAAAGAAAGATTTGGAATCGGTGGAGTTACCATTCGAGTCAACGCTAGTACAATACATTGACGATTTGCTGATCGCATCCAAAACAGAAAGTGACTGTACAGCCGACACCATTGCCCTATTGAACCATTTGGGAAGGAACGGACACAAGGTGCCCCCTTCAAAATTACAGTTCTGCCAGAAGAAAGTGAAATATTTGGGTCACCAAATAAAGAATGGGTCACGAAGAATTATGAAGGAAAGAATAACAAGTGTACTTCAAATGAGTCCCCCAAAGATGAGGAGGGAGGTGAGAAAGTTTTTGGGAATGGTGAGCTACTGTCACCAATGGATTCCCTGTTTCTCAACTCTAGCAAAACCTTTACTGAAACTGACCCAGAAGGATGCGCTGGATGAAATAGAGCTGAAAGGAGATGAGATGGATGCTTTTATTGAATTGAAAGAATGCATGTGCAGGGCTCCAGCTTTAGGTATGCCTGACTACACAAAGCCTTTCACATTGTTTTGTCATGAACGTGATGCATGTTCCTTGTCTGTCTTGACCCAAGCCCATGGTGGCATAAACAGACCAGTGGCATATTTTTCAGCCCCTTTGGATCGGTCGCAGCAGCACTGCCAGGGTGCTTGCGTGCCGTAGCTGCAGTTGGTATCAGCCTAACTCAAAGTGAAGAAATAGTGATGGGACACCCTATAACAGTCATGGTCCCTCACTCAGTCAAGATACTTTTGACACGTTCCCGAACACAGCACATGGCTGGTGCTAGGCTCACAAGGTATGAAACAATAATCCTGGGATCACCCAATGTGCAGCTGAAACGGTGCACTATGTTGAATCCAGCAACCTTGTTTCCCAGTGAAAATGCAGAAATTGAGAACGCTGAAGACATCGAACACAACTGTCTTTCTTTAGGTGACTGAATTTTGCAGCAAACCAAGACCTGATATCAAAGATACCCGATTGGAAGAAAATGATCAAGTTATTTTTGTTGATGGTTCATGTTTAAGAGATGCACTGGGAATATTGAAAGCAGGATATGCTGTATGTACGGTAACAGGTGTTCTGGAAGCATCTTGGCTTCAAGGAGTTTACTCTGCACAAGTGGCAGAATTGGTAGCCCTTACTAGAGCTTGCCACCATTCCGCATTAATGAAAGTCACCATTTACACTGATAGCCAGTACGGATTTGGAATAGTGCATGACTTTGGACAGTTGTGGTCACAGAGAGACTTCAAGACCTCTTCAGGATCACCAGTGAAAAATGGTGAAATAATAAGAGAATTGTTACATGCCATCCAGTTACCAGGAGAAGTAGCAGTGGTAAAATGCAGTGCACACTCGAAGGCACAAGACTATGTTTCTCTGGGAAATGGATATGCGGATCAAGTCGCAAGGTTTTGCGCATTGAACTGTATATTGCTCAGGGATGAATGGAACTTGATAAATGAGCCAGAACTTGAACCAAGTGAAGCTTTTGCTCTAAAGGTTGTAGATACAATGAATGAATTGAAGTCCTTACAGAATGATGTCAGTGAGGATGAGAAACTCTCATGGACCAAATCGCAATGTGTAAAGAGACTAGATGAATTATGGGTTTCAAATGAAGGGAAATTTGTTCTACCAAACAGTCTTTTGACACACTTAGCCAGATTCTACCATGGACAAGCCCATCTTGGGAGGGATGCCATGATTAGACTATTTAAAACTGATTGGTTCAACCCCAAATTCCGTCAAGTTGCTGAAGCAGTTTGCCATCGTTGCGTCATTTGCCAACAGATGAACGTGGGAAAAGGAACCATAGTAAATTTGAGCCACATTGGAAGAGCAGGGGTTCCTTTCAGCAGGATGCAAATGGACTTTATTGAGATGCCGGTGCATGGAGGCTTGAAGTATGTGTTGGTGGTTGTGTGCATTTTTAGTCACTGGATTGAGGCATACCCTACACGCAGGAATGACAGTCGCACAGTTACAAAACTACTCTTGAGAGAGCTAATACCACGTTTCGGATTCCCGATCTCCTTAGAATCAGATAGGGGAAGTCACTTCAATAACGAAGTAATAAAATTACTTTGTGCAGCGCTGAACATTGAGCAAAAGTTGCATTGTAGCTACCGCCCTGAAGCGTCAGGACTGGTGGAGCAAATGAATGGCACATTGAAATCGAGGATGGCAAAAATATGTGCATCAACAAACTTAAAATGGCCTGACGCATTGCCCTTGGTGTTAATGTCAATGAGAAACACCCCTGACAGAAAGACTGGACTGTCCCCGCACAAGATCCTCATGGGCAGAGCCATGAGACTTCCAGCAGTTCCTGCAAATGCTCCTTTGAATATTACAGATGATATGGTGTTAGACTACTGCAAAGGTCTAGCTGATGTGATCCACTCTTTCTCTCACCAGGTGGAGACAACCACCTTGCCACCGATCCAAGGTCCAGGACACACCCTGAAAGCAGGTGACTGGGTCATGATAAAGAAGCACGTGAGGAAGTCGTGTTTGGAACCCCGTTCGAAAGGACCTTTTCAAGTGATCCTGACAACTACCACCGCTGTGAAGTGTGCGGGAGTTCCCAACTGGATTCACGCCAGTCACACGAAGAGGGAGACATGCCCCACAGACGAGGAAGTTGAAGCGCTGAAATCACCAGTGTCTGACAACAGAGTACCAATCACCGAGACAGAGCGAAGAGGACCTAGAAACGAACAGGTAGAAATAGAGGAAGGAGAAATATTCTCTGAGGACGAAGTAACTGATTCATTTGGGGAGGACCAAGGAGGAGCTTCAGAAAGTGACGAAGGTCCTGAAGGTGACAAAGAGCCTGAAATCGCTGAAGGCGACAGAGAGCCTGAAGCAGGTAACAGTGACAAAGAGCTCGAGACGGGTGAAGGAGCAGGAGAGCCTGATCAGAGGAGGGCTTTCCCAGAAACAGACGATACAGGAAAAGAAAAGGAAAACCTGATTGACTTCCCAGAGGGAGAAGACAAGGCAGGGCAGGGCGAAATTGTTCAAACTTCTTCAGAAGAGGTGGCAGGTCCGTCAAGTGGACACAGTGCAAAACGAAGACAAAGCATATCGCCAGTAAAATTGAGGATCAGAGAAACATTAAACGAAAATGAAGGGCCAAAGGTGAAAGAGAAAAGAAAGGAAGTGTCTGTCGCAACAGCAGCACCAAGTGAAGAGAAAGACTTGGCCAAGGAAGAGAGTACTAGCGAGAAAGAGTCAAAGAGAGATGCAAAATTGAAAAGGAAAAGAATACCGAGCAAAACAGTTTCTGGTCCGGAGTGGGCATACTTAGCAACTAACGATTGGTCAGACAAATTCGTATCCCTCAGTCTCGAGAACGAAGAGGCAGAACTTCACTTTGGTACTTGAGGAGTAAAAACTCCATGAACTTTACCGAATAAAGACATTGATAACCTGATTGACTTTTCAACCGGCTAAGACATTGCTAACTTCATTGACTTTGAAAACGATTTTGAGACAATGCTGCTAAACTGATAAAAGACGAAGCTGCTAAAGAAAACTGTGTGAACATTGAACTCGTTCAGCTTTGTATATATCTGCAAATCCAATTTGATAAAGTGTCTTCAACTTTCTGATTCTATACAGATCATGACAGGCTACACTACACAGGGACATAAAATGAAGTGTTGTAAATACATGTGTATAGGTTTAATAACTGCATGCGTACTAACCAATAGTTCTTGGAATGCATGGAAAAATGAGAGTGAAACGAATGATGCTTCTATTTCTAACCCTATTACTACTACTGAACTAACAGCTTTGAAGAAACTCGAACAAGACGAAAGACATTTGCATGATAAAAAGGAACTTTCATCTAACGTTTTCTATCGCTTGTTGAGTGAGTATGTTGAGACAATGGATGCGAAAGATTGTTATGTGTGCACACAAATACCTAACTCAGTAGTGGAAGGGGTGACATATCATAGCATGCCTCTTACGTACGGAATTACATGTAGTATAATAACGTCTAGGTTTTATGCTCAGGAGTATATTCACTATTTTTATTCTAATTACAATGTTACTTTTGCATATGTTCCCATAATCGAGTACCTGAGTAAAGTGGACAGGGATTATAATATAAAATTGATGAGGGGCTTCTTTGAGCCGTTGTCACCTTGTCACACAGCTCACGCACATAGAAAGAACCTTACATGCTTGCTTTCACCGGTAGAGATAAGTTTTTTAGATAACACTGACGATAGGAGGAAAGAAATGAAGGAGACATTAGAGAGGGAACTACACAAAAGGACATCTGTAGATAACTATGCTTTTGCCGCAATAAAGACACAAGGGAAAATAGCATTAGATACATTCCACATGGGAAATTCTGTATACACCGACATAAATCATATTATGACACCGTTTTTGTGAGAACGAGTGAATGCAAACATACGTTTTTGTTTCAACCTAAGTGGACGTTCATGCTGAACGGACAAGACCCAGTTATTCCAGGGGTATATTATATTTGTGGACTTAATGCCTATTATCGTCTTCCTAAAGGATGGTATGGGAGATGTTATTTGGGAATAGTATTCCCAAAGGTTTATCAACTGGACGACTTAAAGAAATCTCCAAAGCTGTCTGAATCACATCATGTTCAGAAAAGGGAGAAAGCTTCTGGTGTGGTAGGAGATATATTTGGAGCATTGATTCCTTCAGTGGGAGTCATATTGAATTCAATCAAAATACAAATGTTGTCTACTATTGTGGATAACATGTTGACAAAATTCTCGGGAGCTATAATCCTGATGGATGCTGAACTCGCTGCAGAAAGAGCTATGACTCTTCAAAATCGGCTTGCCTTAGACATTCTTTTAGCAAAGGATGGCGGCGTTTGCAAAATGCTTGGTACACGTCACTGTTGTACATATATACCAGACAGCAGTGGAAAAATTAGAAAGATGCTTACAAATTTAACTAATGAAAGTACAGATTTAAAGGAATTGAAAGAACCAGGAGTCTGGGAGAAAGTTGGAAAGGGATTTGCTTCTGTGGGAAATTGGCTCAGCAACGTTTGGAACGGATTGTTACTAAAAATAGTGAAGGGAATATTGATAATATTAATTTGTTTATTAGGCTTTTGGGGAATATGGAAAGCTATCAAAATATTGAAAACAAGACGCAAAAGGAAAAGAGAAGAGAAAGAACAAACCAAAATGGTAGAAATATACAGAGAAAAGTCAAAAGGAACGAAAAAGAAGAGGGAGTTGACTGAAATGCCAGGTTACTAAACAGAATTTTAATGGAATAAAATATGTGGATAGATTTGATGTGATAACATAATTAGTCATCAGAGGAGGGATTGATGACGCAGAAAAAGAGGGTCCAACATATATTCATATATCGTGTAACCAAAATCGTATTATGTAGTGTGATTTTAGTAAAGAAATAATGTACGAGGGAAATTGTGCCCTCGGGGTAGTTCGCCATCATTGTAAACGGGCTTTATTAATCATGTAGAATTGAAAAATGTAGTAATCCGTGATAATTACAAATGCATGCCATGATTTCTTATTTGAAACTGTTTATGCTTAGCTTAAATTTAGCAGAGGCTTTGGCCTAGTTGCCTGGTCTCAAATTCTAACTGCATGACTTTTCCTTGAACTAATGAAACATATATTCTTGCTTGAAGTTGTATTTTTCCAGTAGTGATGGCTAATACACTTATCTCCAAGGTTTCGTACTAGGCCGGTTTCATCCCCTTTCATACAAGGTCAGTCTCTGCAGGTGCGGACAATGAAGGTACAGATACCAAAAATAATTGGCAAACCATGTTGCAACTTGTGTTCCAAGGCTTCAAGGACAATGTATGCATAAATGAGCGCTAGTAGAAAGACAGTTTTCATTGGACAATTTGAAGCCAACCTATGAACCCTCCAATGGAAGACCCTGCAGAATTTGGAATGTTTCTTACTTAAACCCACTGGACAATGAGAAGTCAGCCATTTTTTCCTTGATGCCAATTTGAAGCCAGATGCCAGACTCCATTTTGGACGACACCCTGATGTCCTTTTCTCTATTCCAGAGAAAGAGACTTTAAAAATTCTCACCCTAGAGACTTTAATTTTGATTTGCCCCGTCTTGCCCATGCAGTAACTTTGCCCCATTCTCCTTGCCGCTGCAAGGAAGCTTGCCCTTAACTTTGCCCCTTTGAAACCTGCCCCATGCTGATCGAACCGGTATGAGGGACCAAGACTTTTCTTGAATGCTGATTGTATTTGGTAAATATGAAAGGATAATTGTATTATACATTGTGTTTTTCCTTTTAGGTACCAACTGCTATTTTGATAGGGCCCAAGCTAGAAGTTTTCCAAATTTGTGTTGACTAAATTCGTTTTGCATGAAGCCCCACATGCCAGTACTAATCAGAGGTTAGTCGAGGTATTCATTCGATGCATCATGCAAATTTGAAATCTTGTTATGCTGACCAATGTATGAAATTAGTCAAATACAGTTACTCATATTAGTGATTTGCATTGCCATAACTGAATGTATCATAATTCAGATTTTGCGTAGATTGCGTTTCTTCCGCCATTTGGACAGCTAGTAATGCTCGTATACATATATCATTTGGTTTTGAGACTTATATACATCGTGTTAGCTTTGTTAATATAGGGAAATAAATTTATTAACTTTTAATAAACTGGTGTGGTTATTCATGACTGAAAGGTCATGGTGCGCCGAAATACCAACTGTTATTGATTTCCGATGTGTTATTTTGATCTATTAATTGAGTATTGATTACCGATTACAATAGTTATTGATTACTGATCTGAGTGACCTGACTATTCTAGGATGAGGAGAGCCCGACTCGGCTAAAAGATTCACCGACCTCCAACATGTCCAGATACAGGTAATTTATAAGGGCTGGACGCGTTATCAGAATCGAGGCATACTTGGTATTCGGCAGATCTGCCATACATCAGCATCAGAGACTCCTAATAAAAAACACTTCTAGACTGCCACACAAATTGGTCAAACGTTGGCCAGTGAATGGCAGCGTCATCTCTGGACAGGATCAGGGAATAGTGTCATTCTGCTCGGAACGGGCTTTGTTGTCCAACATAAAGCCTGCTGCATTGTTCAAACGCCTCCACAACCGAGATAGCTGCCTTTTGCCTCATTTTGCAAACCAGCTCCTCCCCGTCCTCCAGTCTCAGACAGGTTCACCGGCAGTTCTTTCCCTTGAAGATGTTTACGTCATTTCACTCGACTCGGCTGTCATTTTGTACATCAGCACAGAGATGTCTGGAATGCTTACTAATGAAAAACGTGTTTTCTACATTTTAACAGCAAAAACGTTTTACCTGCATGATTGTTTTGTTTGTAATCTGATCTTGAAATATTTGAGGTACGGGTCAGGGAAGGTGTTAGGAGCCGTGCGACGGAGTCACTTGCAAAATATGAGCGCAACAGAAAAGAAAAAACATTGTCCACAAGAGGTCGGTGTTCAGGGCCGATCTGATCGGCCGGAGCACTTTCACTTTTAACATGAGGCCGATTAGATCGGCCGCGGCACTTCCTGGGTTAATATACCGTTATGTCTGCTGGACCTTCTGGTTGTGGAGATATCTACGGCTTGTAGGTTCATCAAGATCCCTAGGTACCCAGAGCCAATAAATGAGCTGCACCTTGCAGTGGGTTTTCATTGTATACTGGGTATAGAGCAATTCATTTGCTGAAATATAAAGAGTGAAAAATAGGTATCAAGAAAACATTTGTATTTCCGAAATGGGCACAAGATAAGGTGTTGAGAAGCAGTGGTTATTTGCACATCTCTGAATTCCGGGGTGCCCATACTAGCATGTGAATTACAGGGCATTTCTCAAATAGACGTCTTTTTTACACACTGTCTTACATTTGGAAGGAGAAAATGTAGAGAAAGACAAGGGGCAATAACACTTGTTTTGCTATTCAGTGTTCCCCCAAGTCTCCCAATACAAATGGTACCTCACTTGTGTGGGTAGGCCTAATGCTCGCAACAGGAAACGCAACATGGACACATCATATTTTTACATTGAATTCTATTGTGTTTTTTGCAAAGTGCCTAGCTGTATATTTTGGCCTCTAGCTCAACCAGCACCTAGGGAAACCTACCAAATCTGGGCATTTTTTAAAACTAGACACCTAGGGAAATCCAGGATAGGGTGACTTGAGGGGCTCTCACCAGGTTCTATTACCCAGAATCCTTTGCAAACCTCAAAATTTGGCCAAAAAAACACCTTTTCCTCACATTTTGGTGACAGAAAGTTCTGGAATCTGAGAGGAGCCACACATTTTCTTCAACCCAGTTCCCCCAAGTACCAAGTACTCTGATAAAAATTGCACGTCACTTGTGTGGGTAGGCATAGCGCCCGCGACAGGAAGTGCCCCAAAACACAACATGGACATATCACATTTTCCCAAAGAAACCAGAGCTGTTTTTTGGAAAGTGCCTAGCTGTGGATTTTGGCCTCTAGCTTAGGCGGCTCCTAAGGAAACCTACCAAACCTGTGTATTTATTAAAACTAGACACCTAGTGGAATCTACGATGGGATGACTTGTGGGGCTCTCACCAGGTCCTGTTACCCAAAATCCTTTGCAAACCTCAAAATTTGGCCAAAAAAACACTTTTTTCCTTACATTTCGGTCACAGAAAGTTCTGGAATGTGAGAGGAGCCACCAATTTTCTTCTACCCAGCATTCCCCCAAGTCTCCTGATAAAAGTGGTACCTCACTTGTGTGGGTAGGCCTAGTGCCCACAAAAGGAAATGCCCCAAAACACTATCTGGACACATCAAAATGATCAAATACAAAACTACCTGTTTTTGCGGGGGGTACCTGCGTTTTTGGTCCTGGGCTCAGCAGCCATACAGGGAAACCTACCAAACCCAGACATTTCTGAAAACTAGACACCTGAGGGAGTCCAGGGAGGTGTGACTTGCGTGGATCCCCCAGTGTTTTCTTATCCAGAATCCTCAGCAAACCTCAAATTTAGCTAAGAAATCAAATTTTTCCCACAGTTCTCTTTGGGATCACCGCACCAGGACAAAACTACCACCCAACATTCCCCTCAGTCTCCAGGAAAAAATGACACCTCACTTGTGTAGGTGGGCCAAGTGCCTGTGACAGGGAAGAGCCAAAACGAAGCTGAGGGGGAACCAACGCGGGTCCAAAAGAGCAGTTGGGAAAAAAGACCATTTTTAGACTGACAAGTGGGGCAGAATTGTTATAGGTATAGATGAGACAATGCTAGTTGGTAGGGATTTTGTGGATTCCTGCAAGATTCCATCACAAAAATGGGGAAAAAATGTGTGATTTCCAGCAAATTTGGCGGTTTACAGGGCATTGTGGGTAAGAAAATGGTGCGGGGTGAATGTGAAGCACACCACCATGGACTTACCCAGATGTTTAGTTTTGAGATGTGTCTAGGTCTTGTGGATTTTTCTACATGGCAGTGTCCCAAAGTCCAAAAAGTGCAGCCCTCAACATTCCAAGTGGGACGATTTTGAGATCTCTCATGGCCCAAATATAAAACCAAAACCCAGAATAATCAAATGTCCTCTTGCTTGCTGTGGGATAAGATGTTTTAGTGTGCCAGGGGAGAGCTGAAAGACCGTTACCCACTTCATTTGGGGTGGGGGCATAACCAGGCCCATACTGGTTGGTAGCCACCACCCCACTATTTTTTTTATTTTTATTCCCTGGCATCTAGTAGACTTTCTGCCCCTCCCTGGGTGTGGATCGGGGGAAATTGCCCTACCTACCCACTGGTGGGCAGAACAACTTCGGCCCCCTTTATTTGGGGTGTGAGTATGGCCATATCCCCACCGTCTTATTTTGGAAAAAAAATCTTCCCTGGTCTTTGGGGGGCTATCTGCCCCCCTTGGTGGCAGATGGGCCTTCAAAAAATAGGGCGAACTGCCCCGGGAGCAACCCTTGCCTAAGGGTCGCTCCCCTTATCAATATAAATAAAATTAAAAAATCCTTGGTGACTAGTGGCTTCTGCCCCCCTGGGGGCAGATCGGCCTTATGAATATAGGCTGACCTGCCCCCAGGGGAGACAGAAAAGGCCTAATAAAAAAATTGCCCCCCCCCCGGAGCGACCCTTGCCTAAGAGGTCACTCCCCTTATCAATATAAATGAAAAGAAAAACTCCCTGTTGTCTAGTGGCTTCTGCCCCCCCCAGGGGCAGATCGGCTTAATTAATATAGGCCGATCTGCCCCCAGCCGGGGCAGAAAAGGCTAACAAACAAATTGCCCCCATGGGAGCGACCCTTGCCTAAGGGGTTGCT
Source organism: Pleurodeles waltl (assembly GCF_031143425.1). Lineage (NCBI taxonomy): Eukaryota > Metazoa > Chordata > Amphibia > Caudata > Salamandridae > Pleurodeles > Pleurodeles waltl. Next base: position 1,157,038,046 of record NC_090439.1, on the reverse strand, counting down.
CCCCTTATCAATATTAAAAAGAAAAACATCCCTGGTGCCTAATGGCTTCTGCCTCTCCTGGGGCAGATTGGCCTGATTAATATGTGCCTTAAATAAAATGCTCCGCTTATGACAATAAAAAAATAAAAAAATCCCAGTGTCTAGTAGCTTCCTGCAGCACGATCGCTATGTGATCGTGCTGCAGGAATGCATAGAGAGACATGACAAGGGAATAAAAAGCCTTTCCTTTCCTTTTCATGCCTCTCTGCATCCCCTGTCCCCCGTACTGAGGAGAAACTAATCAGTTTCTCCTCAGTGCTTTTGGTGCGATGGGAGTTGACCTCTGATGAGGTCAGCGTGCGTTGGCGCGCTGACATCATCAGACGTCACTGTTGGGGCTGGGGGGGGGGGGTCGGGGGTGGAAGGGGAAGTGATTCCCCTTCCAACCCAGACCTTGGCCCTCGTGGGAGCGCCTGCGCTTCCCCGGAGGGCTGGTCCCAGGACGTAATGGTTACATCCGCGGTGTCTGAGCGCCGCATCCACGGACATAACCATTACGTCCTTGGCGGGGAAGGGGTTAAAACAAATACAGAATGAGCATGGGGCTGCTCCAGCTCTAGATTTGGTAATGGAACTAATGCATAACTTCAATGCTGTCTCCTCAATCATACTCAGGAACATTAAAGGGGAAGCGGTAGCACTGGCTATATGCCAATGCCTCCAAGAGACTCCACATTTGGACCGGGAGAAAGAGCTACCGAAAATAATTTCCGACACCTGTACTAGTATATGCTGCAGTAGTTTGGTAGCCAAGACGAAGAAGCTTGAACTACAGAGTACTACCACTAAGGAAGGTACTAAACAAACACAGGGGAGTTCTAAGAAGCGCTGGGATAAGCAAAAACAGTTTAAAGATAGACAAAATCAGAGAGCTGATTTTCCACACCCAGAGAACTCCGACAGGAGATATATTCTCAGCAACAGAAAAAATATAAAAGGTCATGACAGATATACTGATTCACGTCCCTCTCATTCCTTTCAAGATGTCCCGGATAGACGTAACGAGAGAGGGGGCCGTCCTGTTCGACGTCCTGAATATGTGAAACAGAAGAAAAACTCACCACACTCTTCAGACAAAAAAGAAGATAAGTCCCCACAACAAAAGCCACAGTTTAAAAAGAAAAAGTTGGCAGCACTGTCAATGAAAAATGCCAGTACACTTGAGAACATTTCTGAAGAACAAGACGTTGGCAGTGACACTGTTAGACAGCACAGCGGAGGTCACGACATGTCACTACAGTCTGAAAGATAATCTGGATGCAACAGCAACTAGCGATTTAATTGCAGTTTAGACTGCGGACGGCCGTGTTCTCCCACCCAACAGGGTTTATGATTTAAATATCCAAACTGAGGGAGATGTGGAGCTCACCATTGGTGTGGCATTTTGGGATGAACTCAGTTCTGATATCCTGTTAGCCGAGAGGGACTAGCTTCCCGAGCATGAATTCCCCCCTAGACAAGTGTAGTGTGTGCAGAATCGCTGGGAAAGTAAGAATACAGTAAAGGTAAGTAAATTACCCCACCCCAGAGCCCAGAAAAGCAGGAGTAAAGTACTGCAGGTCTCCTTAGGACACACCACACCTCGTTTTTTGGGATTTTGCAGCAGCCAACCAAGTCTGCAAAGAACAACTGCTGGATTATTGGACCGGAAGATCTGCAAAGGAAGGGGTTCAAATCCGGAAGTCGAAAGAAGTTCCAGGAAGGACGGGAGCCCCTGCCAACCCAGAAGAGGGAGCAATAGAAGAGTCCCTGGTTAGTCGAAGACTGCAGAAATGCACCCTATGAAGATGCCAGCGGGTTCCTGCATGATGCAAAAGATGTTCCACGCGTGAAGATCGTTGCAGATGAGATTTCGTGTTGGAAGGCACCAACAAGCCTTGGCTACGACAAAAGTGCATTTTGCATCAAAATGGCACTGGATGGACCCAGGAGAGACCTGGGGGCCTCAACTTTGTGTGAGGAGGAAGAGGAGCCTCTCAGCACTTTAGAGAGCCCTCGTGATACCAGCCAGCACCCACAGGAGTCACAGGATCTGGGTTTAAAGGAGGTGCAAAATGCAGTTGATGCAGCACAACAAAAGAGGGTCCCACGACGCCGGAGAACAACTCAGCGAGTTGTGTGTTGCAGGATAGATTGCAGGGGATCTGGGCCAGGCTGTGCATGAAGTAATTTTGCAAAGAGTGCACAGAGACCTCAGGAGGCGAAGAAGACGCAATACACAGGGGTACCGTCACTCTCGGGGAAGGCAAGGTCTTACCTCCTCCAAATTGCGTCAGCAGGACCTCAGGACAGTCTATGTCAATGATGTCCACCCTCTGTGTCCTTAGGAGCATGCTCGTCGCTGTGAGAGGAGTCCCAGGGTACTGGTCGTCGTCTTGGAAGGTGCCTGCTTGGAGCAGGGGACTGACTCCAGCACTCCACAGGAGATTTCTTCAGTCCTTCTGGTGCAGGATGAAGACAGGGAGTCCCCAGAGCGTGCACATCATGGAAACTGTTGCAGTTGCTGACTTGGAGTGGAGGTTGCTGAAGAAAAGTGTCTCTTATAGACAGTTTGTTGCAGTTACAGCATTTCTTGGAGCAGGCTGCGGTTGATCCGAGGCCAGAAGAGTCTGAAGTTGTTGCAGAGGATTCCTGAAGGAAACGTGCAAGCAAAATCTGAAGAGAACTCACAGGAGAAACACTAAATAGCTCTGGGAGGGGGATTGGCTACCTTTTCAGGTATGGACCTATCAGGAGAGGCCTCTGACGTTGCCTGCTGGCACTGGCCACTCGGAGCCCTCCAGAGTGCCCCTACACCTTGCAAAGCAAGATGGCTGAAGTTTGGGACACACTGGAGGAGCTCTGGGGACCACCCCTGGGGTGGTGATGGACAGGGGAGTGGTCACTCCCCTTTTCTTTGTCCAGTTTCCCACCAGAGCAGTGGAGAATGGGTCCCTGAACCAGTGTAGATTGGTTTATGCAAGGAGAGCACCATCTGTGCCCTTCAAAGCATTTCCAGAGGCTGGGGGAGGCTGCCCCTCCCCAGCCTGTAACACCTATTTCCAAATGGAGAGGGTGTAACACCCTTCTCTTATAGAAAATGCTTTGTTCTGCCTTCCTGGGACTGGGCTGCCCAGACCCCAGGAGGGCAGAACCTTGTCTGTGAGGTGGCAGCAGCTGTAGCTGCAGTGCAAGCCTCAGAGAGCTGGTTTGGAAGTACTGGGGGTCCATGGTGGAGCCCCCAGGATGCATGGAATTGGCTCCCCAATACCAGATTTGGAATGGGGGACAATCCCATGATCTTAGACATGTTACATGGCCATATTCGGAGTTCCCATTGTGAAGCTACATATAGGTATTGACCTATATGTAGTGCACGCGTGTAATGGCATCCCCGTCTGGGAAAATGGCACTGAACTATGTGGGGGCACCTTTGCTAAAGCAAGGGTGCCTTCAAACTTAGTAACTTGCGCCTAACCTTCAGCAAGTGAAGGTTAGACATATAGGTGACTTATAAGTTACTTAAGTGCAGTGAAAATGACTGTGAAAATAGTGTGTGCACTATTTCACGCAGGCTGAAGTGGCAGTTCTGTGTAAGGGTTTTCCTGAGCTCCCTATGCCTGGCAAAAGAAATGCTGCAGCCCATATGGATCTCCTGGAACCCCAATGCTCTGGGTTTCTAGGTACCATATACTAGGGACTTATAAGGGGGGGTCCAGTGTGCCAATTCAAATTGGTAAATGAAGTCACTGGCCTACAGTGACCAATTTAAAAGCAGATAGAGCATAAACACTGAGGTTCTGATTGGCAGAGACTCAGTGACACAGTTAGGCACTACACAGGCATACACATTAGGCCACAAACTATAGGCACTGGGGCTCTGGCTAGCAGGATCCCAGTGAGACAGGCAAAATACACTGACATATAGGTTTTTATCTATGAGCACTGGGGTTCTGGCTAGCAGGATCCTAGTGACACAGTAAAAACACACTGACACACTCACAAACAGGCCAAAAGTGGGGGTAACCATGCTAGAAAGAGGCTACTTTCCTACACAACTCCCCCCCCAAACAAAGGACAATAAGGCTAACCTTGGCCAGTTGAGACTTGTCTAAGTGGTGATAAGTGGAGAGTAGATCTGCAATAGAGTGGTTACTCCCTTTATCATCCACCACATGGTTACTTCCCTGTGGGGATGTAAACCACCCTGTTTGGAGATTTTTACCTAACCAACAGTGTGAGTGTGCATTTCTGAGTTCCTATTAGTATGTTTTAAAGTTGGGCAGTGGGATTGGTCCACTGGGCCTTTGTCAAATGCAGGAAATGCTAGACAGGTATGCTGTCTCAATAAAGCCATAGCTGGGCAAATTTGTTTTCCATACGGCTGAAAGAGAGAACAGGGTTGCTGTTTCTCTTGAGTTGGAGCAGGGCAGGGCTGCTGTCCTAAGTGTTTAGATGTAGTGCAGGGTTGCTGCACTAAAGTGTCTCTGGGAGGGCTGGAGGGCTGCTACATATTTACTAAAATGGTGCAATTTTGTACATCTGGCTTAGTAGTTTCACAGAGAGGTGCTTTTACCTCTGGGAGTCCAGCTGTGGTAGCTGAGGGCTCCCTTGGTACAGGTTCCCCCCTAGGAGAAGTTTCTCCCACCACAGGAATTGTATCCTTAGTGGCAGGGTGGGGAAGGGATACTTTGATACCCTTCTTACCTATTGGTGGAGAGGGATCCTGCGATTTCAGGCCTTTTTCTTTCCTTTGCTTTTTCATTTCACCAGAAATGAGAGGAAGCAATTCCTCAGGGATACCCAACATGGATGCATGGGTACTAAACTCTACCTCAGCCCAACCTGAGGCCTCTAGGTAATTCCCTAAGAGACACTCTACAGGTAAGCTAGGTGATACCACCACCTGCTTAGGGCCAGTAACTCCACCCCAACTAAGTTGAACTACAGCTAAGGGGAGAGACTGCATGGAGTAATTGACATCAGTAACTTGGTACTTCTGTCCAAGGAGGTGTTGTGCAGGAGAGACCAGGTTTTCAGTCACCAAAGTGATACTAGCACCTGTGTCCCTGTAGGTCTGGGCCTCAACACCATTTATTATGATTGACTCCCTGTACTTATCCATGTTAAGGGGAAAAGCAGCCAATGTGGAATGGCCAATGCCACCAGATGTGACAGAAACTGTCTTGGGACTGTCTACCCCAGTTTCTATTATGGTCCCAAACGTGAACCCAACTATACCTTTAGTTTGACTATTGCCAGTAGTCCCGCCACTATTACCACTACTGCTGGGGGCACTAGAGTCTGATGTCTTAGTGGTGGTAGGCTCAGGGGCTTTACCTGTGCAGGACTTGTCCCCTGGCCAATGGCCTTTATTTCTACACACATAGCACCAAAACCTTTTCTGATTGTGTGAAGAGTTTGAAGAAGATGAAGACGTTTTATTCCCACCCCCAGAAGAGTGTTTTAGACCTGGAGAAGGATCTTTGTGTTTACTTTTATCCCCATGTTTATCCTGAGATTTTTCACCATCTTCCTTTTTGCTATCCTTGTCACCCCCTGTATGAGCTTTTCTGCTCACCCTTGTTCTGACCCATTTGTCTGCCTTATTTCCCAATTCTTGGGTCGAGGTAAGATCTGAGTCCAAAAGATACTGATGTAACAAGTCAGACACAATTATTTAAGATATGCTCTCTCAGAATCAAGTTATATAGACTTTCATAATCAGTCACCTTACTGCCATGTAACCAACTTTCTAGGGCCTTCACAGAACAGTCCACAAAGTCTGTCCAGTCCTGTGATGACTCCATGCTGGTCTCTCTGAACTTAAGTCTTTACTGTTCAGTGGTTAAGCCCAGACCATTAAAGAATGCATTTGTAAGAACCTGGTAATTATCTGCATCATCCTCTCTGACAATAAGAAGTCTGTCTCTACCTTTGCCGGAGAAGGATAACCAAAGGATAGCAGCCCACTGTACATGAGGGACCCTCTGAACTTTTCAGGCCCTCTCAAGTGCAGCAAACCACTTGTTGATGACATCACAATCCTTGTAAGGAGGGACAACGTTGTGCAGATTCTTAGAGTCAAATGAGGGTTCCCTAACATTTGTATTCCTAAAACTGCTGCTGCCACCATGGGGAACTAACCCCAAACCCTGCCTCTCTTTCTCCACAGCCAGGGATTCCCTGTCTAAGACCAACTGCTGCTGCATTAGCTTCAGTCTGGCCTCCTCTAACCTCAGCTTTCTGAGTTCCCTATCTAGGGACTGGTCCTAAGGGTTAGAATTATGTGAATCCGCTGAAACAGAGGTAAGATGAGAGTGTGCAGAGGCAGGCCTATCTCTAACAGGTGCCACTCTAGTGACTTGGCCTCTTGGGGTGAAGGGAGCCCTACTTGTCTGTGAACCCTTACCACTACCAGTTATAGTAGGGGGGCTTGTTGACAGATAGGTCTGTGGAAGGACCCTCCCCAGGATTGTCATCTTGCTCATCTGAGCTTTCCTTGTTCGAGTTATCCTCTACCTCTTCCTCAGTGCTGATTCCCTGGACATCCTGGAGGAGGAGATTTAAGAGGTACTCCTTATTGGGGTTCTTCCAAATCCCTAAATTTCTTTCAATGCAGAGCCCCTTCAAGCTTTTATAGTTTAAATTGTCATCGGTAGTCTTTGACAGCTCTAGGGGTGGCTTCTACAGACGACATATTGAAAGAAAAAAGTTTAGGAAAGTGAGTCTAACGTTTTAGAGAAAAGAGGAAAACTTCTCAGAACTTTGTAAAAACGTTTGCAAAGTTTAAAGAACTTCTAAGAAAGTTAGAACATTGTTTCTAGGTATATATTATATATGCTCTAAGTATTGGAGCAAGCTTTTCTTGTGAAAAGCACAGGGACCAAAGTGGTAAAGCAATTGCAAATACTTATCCCACCGCTGCACCCCCACTGTAGGAGGCTGGCCTGGCTTCTAGTGGGTACCTTGGGTACTTACACCTTATACCAGGTCCAGTAATCCCTTATTAGTGAAATGTAGTAGTGTTCTAGCAGCTTAGGCTGATAGAGGTAGCTATAGCAGAGCAGCTTAGGCTGAACTAGGAGACATGCAAAGCTCATGCAATACCACTTATCGTTACACAGTACTTATACACAAGGAAAGACAATACTCAGTGTTAACAAAATTAAAGCTATTTATTTGGGTGACACAGTACCAAAAATATCTTAGAGACAATACTACTTCTGGTAAGTATAATACACAATATATACACTAGACACCAAAATTAGACAAGTAAATAGTCATAGAACAATGCAAGCAATAGGAAATCCTATGGAATGCAATGGAAGAAAATAGGTCTAGGGGCAGCACAAACCATATACTAAGAAATGTGAAATGTGAATCACAAATTCCCCCCTAGATGAGTGTAGTGTGTGCAGAATCGCTGGGAGAGTAAGAATGCAGTAAAGGTAAGTAAATTACCCCACCCCAGAGCCCAGAAAAGCAGGAGTAATGTACTGCAAGTTTCCTTAGGACTCACTACACCTCGTTTTGGGGATTTTGCAGCAGCCAACCAAGTCTGCAAAGACAAACTCCTAGATTATTGGACCTGAAGACCTGCAAAGGAAGGGGACCAAGTCCGGAAGTCGAAAGAAGGTCCAGGAAGGACAGGAGCCCCTGTTTCTGAAGAAATTATTTATTTGACTTGTTTCAAATATTTTCTTTTTTGGGGGGAGTTTTGTGAATTTCAATGTATGTATGTTTGTCCTTGATATAGTTGAGTGAATGTTGTCTTATATGTTGTGTTTGTGTCTATGCGGTGGTGTTATTTATTAACTTAACTTTGGAGGAATGTTGGTTATCATTTTATGAAATTTGTAGGTTTGTTCTTTTTGACATAGAATAAAGGTATTTCCTTCTTCATAAAATAGGAATGTTTCATTATTTGAGTTTTTCCTCATTTAGTAGATAGGAGAGGTGTTTTAAATTTCTTAGAATTATTGGACCTGAAGACCTGCAAAGGAAGGGGACCAAGAGCAGAAGTCGAAAGAAGTTCCAGGAAGGACAGGAGCCCCTGCCAACCCAGAAGAGGGTTCAAAAGAAGAGTCCCCGGTTAGTAGAAGACTGCCGAAATGCACCCTAGGAAGATGCCAGTGGGTTCCTGTATAATGCAAAAGATGTCCCACAGCGTGAAAATTGTTGCAGATGAGATTTCATTTTGGAAGGCGCCAACAAGCCTTGGCTACAACAAAAGTGCGTTTTTCATCAAAATGGCGCTGGATGGACCCAGGAGGGACCTGGGGGCCTCAACTCTGTGTGAGGAGGAAGAGGGGGCTCTCAGCACTTTAGAGAGCCCTCAGGATGCCAGCCAGCACCCCTAGAAGCCAAAGGATCTGGGTTCAAAGGAGGTGCAAATTGCAATTGGTGCAGCACAACAAAAGAAGGTCCCACGCCGCCGGAGAACAACTCAGCAAGCTGAGCATCACAGGGTGGAATTTTGCAGAGTGCACAGAGGCCTCAGGAGGCGGAGAACACACAATAAAGAGGGGTACTGTCGTTCTCGGGGAGGCAAGGTCTTACCTCCTCCAAATTGCGTCAGCAGGAACCCAGGACAGTCTATGCCAATGATGTCTACCCTCTGTGTCCTTAGGAGCATGCTCGTCACCGTGAGAAGAGTCTCAGGGTACCGGTTGTGGCCTTGGAAGGTGCCTGCTTGGAGCAGGGGAGTGACTCCATCACTCCACAGGAGATTTCTTATGTCCTTCTGGTGCAGGATGAAGACAGGGAGTCCCCAGAGCATGCACACTGTGGAAACTGTTGCAGTTGCTGACTTGGAGCTATGGTTGCTGAAGAAAAGTGCAGACTTTTTTGTTGCAGTTACAGCATTTCTTGGAGCAGGCTGCGGTTGATCCGAGGTCAGAAGAGTCTGAAGTTGCTGCAGAGGATTCCTGAAGGAAACTTGCAAGCAGAATCTGAAGAGAACCCACAGGAGAAACCCTAAATAGCCCTGAGAGGGGGATTGGCTACCTTATCAGGTATGGACCTATCAGGTGGAGTCTCTGACGTCACCTACTGGCACTGGCCACTCAGAGCCATCCAGAGTGCCCCCATACCTTGCAAAGCAAGATGGTTGAAGTCTGGGACACACTGGAGGAGCTCTGGGCACCACCCCTGGGGTGGTGATGGAGAGGGGAGTGGTCACTCCCCTTTCCTTTGTCCAGTTTCCTGCCCGAGCAGGGGAGAAGGGGTCCCTGAACCGGTGTAGACTGGTTTATGCAAGGAGGGCACCATCTGTGCCCTTCAAAGCATTTCCAGAGGCTGGGGGAGGCTGCCCCTCCCCAGCCTCTAACACCTATTTCCAAAGGGAGAGGGTGTAACACCCTGCTCTCAGAGGAAATGCTTTGTTCTGCCTTCCTGGGACTGGGCTGCCCAGACCTCAGGAGGGCAGAACCCTGTCTGTGAGGTGGCAGCAGCCATAGCTGCAGTGCAAGCCTCGGAGAGCTGGTTTAACAGTACTGGGGGTCCATGGTGGAGCCCCCAGGATGCATGGAATTGGCTCCCCAATACCAAAGTTTTGAATGTGGGGACAACTCCATGATCTTAGACATGTTACATGGCCATATTCGGAGTTACCATTGTGAAGCTACATATAGGTATTGACCTATATGTAGTGCACACATATAATGTGGTCCCCGCACTCACAAAGTCCGGGAAATGGCCCTGAACTATGTGGGGGCACCTTTGCTAGTGCAAGGGTGCCCTCACACTTAGTAACTTTGCACCTAACCTTCAGCAAGTGAAGGTTGGACATATAGGTGACTTATAAGTTACTATATGCAGTGAAAATGGCTGTGAAATACTGTGTGCACTATTTCACGCAGGCTGCAGTGGCAGTCCTGTGTAAGGGTTTGTCTGAGCTCCCTATGGTTGGCAAAAGAAATTCTGCAGCCCATATGGATCTCCTGGAACCCCAATGCCCTGGGTACCTAGGTACCATATACTAGGGACTTATAAGGGGGGTCCAGTTTGCCAATTGAAATTGGTAAATGAAGTCCCTAGGCTGCAGTGACAAATTTAAAAGCAGAGGGAGCATAAGCACTGAAGTTCTGGTTAGCAGAGCCTGAGTGACACAGTTAGGCACCACATGCGCATACACGTTAGGCCACAAACTATGAGCACTGGGGTCCTGGCTAGCAGGATCACAGTGAGACAGGCAAAACACACTGACATATGGGTTTTTATCTATGAGCACTGGGGTCCTGGCTATCGGGATCCCAGTGACACAGTAAAAACACACTGACACACACTCACAAACATGCCAAAAGTGGGGGTAACCATGCTAGAAAGAGGCTACTTTCCTACAAGGACTATTCAGTATTTGTGATGATGTATATAGACATACAATGAATTATGGGGAAATGTTCTGCTAAAACAACTGGGGACATTACTACCTGCACCGTGCCACTAGACACAGACCAGTACTTAACTACATACAGTGGGAACACTGTTCAACACCACCTGTGGGGAGCCCAAAACGTTATGCAGATAAATGTACTTATTTTTCTGGGCATGACACAAACATCCAGAGTCATATTATTTCGAATTACCTCCTTCAAGAATAAGGAACATTTTTGCTAACTGATACAAAACTGATTTATTCAGATTCCTTTGTTTCCCGTCTTGCAGTTGAAGGTTACAAATACTGGAAGAACACTATTGACTTAAAGAGTGTATAGGGAACACAAGATTGGCAAATACAGGGTAGGGAAGCTTTATTTAGAGTGTGCATGATTCCTGTGCAAATTATATATTTAAAAAAAAAACAATTCAACAGACATCATGTCTGTGGTTAGCAATCCCCACACTGGCAAAGTTTAATAATTGGCAATCCTTCCTGAATATCACTGGGGAAGAAGTAGATGCAATGGTTCAGGTTGGTACCTATAATTCTTCACTTTCCAGTCCCCAAAGGTGGTTAATTTGTCCAAAAGACACCAATGGATGTCATGCACATTTTGTGAATTCCTCAGGGGGTTTCAAGATTAGCCAGCCTCACCCTCGCTTTGTATCGGGTCAACATACGGGTATAGTTACAACATACAGTGTGGGTAAACTGTGGCAACAATGGGTACAGTCTAACACGTTGGCCACAGTAAAGGAACATCTTAACACTCTTTCTGAAGATGTAGACTTGCAGGACTTTTTGCTAGGTCCTAGAAAGCCACGCTCTAAGAGATTCATATATGCTATGTATAATGAGATCTGGAAGCTTTCCCCAATAGAAGCTGTTGCACGTTTAAGGCAAATCGATAAGGAAAACTTAGAAAAGGCTTTAGCTGTAGTCCATAATGGCATTAACACCTTGTCCAACAGGATTTATTCCCTGACAAATATAGTGTCATCTGCGATAGATATCATTCAGACAGACATGTCCGTTTTATATCATGGGCAAAGTCAGCTGAGTTCCATCAGACAGTTAGGTTGGACGTTACAGACTTTGAAAAATGGCTGAGTTCCATGGAAGTACATTAACTGTTGTGAATTGTTCACTGCTTTTAATTTATCCAGGGAACAACAGTGGATGGCTGAAAGGAAAGCTAGTTTCACCTTGCTTCACATACAAAAGTTAGAAAAGTTGCCCTGTACAGTCGCAGAGTCCTTTAACAGTGTGGCTCCTACATGGCATTATTAATTCCACCCATTTCCACTTTTCTTTTTTCGAACTGCCTGAAACATATTGCCGTGAGCGGGTACGGCCGACTAGGTGATGGCAATATTAAAGAAGAGTGGGAGTTGCCCTTTCAGTACAAATGTCTGAAAGGCGAAACAGAGGTCTTTCTTAGTGGAAGTGAATGCAAGACTACTGTTAGTCATTCAATGATCTGCAAGCAGGTGTCCCTTAACGGCCTTTGCAATGCGGGGTCACAAACTTGGCCTGTTTTCTCAGGGTACTCCCGTCCCTTTGATTCGATGTACTTTCAAATGGAAGTTATATGGTGCTGAGTGACCTCAGCTGTTGCAGTATGTGACCAGGAACCAACCAGGAATAACCAGGTTACCAAATCGCAAAACGAGGTTTGTGCATTGCGATGTGCTTTTTGCACGTCGCAAACAGCAAAGTTTGCTGTTTGCGACGTGCAAAACGCTGTCTACATCTGGCCCTATACTTCTTCCAGACTTCTTCCACGGATGCCCACTCAGAAACCTTTCACTCTGGCTGTTGTGGCATTGAATGAACCAGTTGCCACCATGTGGAGGACTACCATGAGCTTGAACTGCAGAGGGATGTTGGTGGCCCAGTCAGTTGTTGGCTTCAGCCTTGGCGCAATCTGGTTCAGCAGGTTTATGAAGGACTCCCTCCTGAGTCTACAATAGATGATAACCTCATCCTCCCTTAGGTCAATAAGGGAAATCCTCTGGTGGCAGATCCGCTCCCTTCTCCTGTGCTGCCTTGAAGGTGGTCGTTGTAGTCTCGTTGCTACCCCGAGCTGAGAAATTAGCAACTCCATGGTGCAGTTGAGCTTGCCAAGATGCTTTGTCTGTACCAGAGCCACTGCATCATTTCTTATGCCAGAGTTGCTGATTCACAGAAATGTTGACACATTTCATGATCGGCACACCGCTTGCCGATGATGCACCATGTTTTCCAAAACTGGCAAATAACACTGCACTGGTTTTACGTTCGAATTTAGGAGAGAACACCTACCTTGCATATTTTAAAATCTGCGTGGCTCATCCAGTTCTGGCACAGGTATTTTCTGATGCTGGCCTAAAAAAAGAGACGCATTGGCCAAAATGTAATACCTTGTAAATATGGAGTAGTCATTGCACCTCCGGAGCTTCAAAAATAATGAAGCAACAGCAGCGGAAGCCCTTGTAAATATGTCCCTGGGTTTCTGGTTCGCAGAGATATGCACCCTCTCCAAGAAGGAACCACAATCCTAATCAGGGTAAGTCACAAATACTCACAAGGTTAACCTGTGCTCACCCTCGGGTAGCTTGGCACAGAGCAGTCAGGCTTAACTTAAGAGGTAACTTGGACAGTATTTGTGCAACACTTCAAGCTGTAAAACAGTGAAAACACCATACAGAAAGATACCACATCTGGTTCAAGAAATAGAGATTAATTTAATAAATAAAACAAGACCAAAAGAATTAAAATCCAATAAGTAGAACTTGAGATCTGATTTTTTAAAGAATAACGGTAAAATAGCACAAACAAGCAATAAGCGCATACCTGGGAGATCTGAACCGAACCGAGACAGAGTCAAGAGTTCAGGCTGACTACAATGGAGCATGGGCCTGCTACAGGGACCCAGTGAGGCACGCTGATCAAAAGCACCTTAATCTTGTTTGTGTCGATGGAGATGTGGGGAGCAAAGCTGTTGATCATGCAGCAGATGCGATGCATTGATATTTCCCCACACGATCGGGAAGATGCACAATTTTCCCCATGCAGCAGCAGCAAAGCAGCAATAATGGTTGAGCTGTGGTTCCGAAGGCGAAGCACCAGACTCGATCCCTGCAGCAGAGGTGATATGTTCATTTTCTCCACACAGCTGTGACCATGAGGTTGCTCCAAGGTATGGCAGTTCTGCAGGCGACACGTGGTTCAGGCCTTGCAGCAGTGGCGATGTGTCTGAGTATATCCCTGCAGCTTTCTGATCCACACAACAGAGGCGATACACTGGTTCTGTCCCTTGCAACAGCGACAATATGTCTGTTCTAGTGGAGCAGCACATTATATACCCCCTTTCTAGGGCCCAGGACTGGATTGGCACCAAGTGACAGGGCAAGACTCACATCTGGCAGAGTCCAGTTGCTGTAGCACGTGATTTTGAAATCTTTTGTGTCCCTAAACCTTCAGAAGTACAGGAGGCAAGCCAGCAAGCCTTTGGAGTCATTCTGGATCTGGGTTGGGGAGATGCAGGTCCAGACCTTCTCACTACCAGGCAAGGAGGGCAGTAGGTCAGCACACCAGAGAAGGAGTCAAGCGGAGTCCAGCAGTGTCACAGTCTTATCAACAGCACAGCAGTCCTTCTTTCTGGCAGAGTATCCACAGGGCCAGAAGTGTAGTAAGTTGGTGGTGTCTGAGGTCCAGTTCCTATACCCAAGTGTGCCTTTGCAGTGGAGGAGACGTCAAAGAGAGACCTTCGAACTGCACAGAGGTTCTCCATTTCTGCCCTGTCTCCAGACTGACTACAGGGGGGCTATGCAGCCCTTTGTATGAGGACAGGACTCTGCCAATTCAGGCGTAAGTGTCAGCTCCTCTCTCCAATTCTTCCCAGGATGGCCCATCAGGCTGTGGATAGCCCATCAGTCACACCTAAGCTCCCTTTGTGTGTAACTGTCTAGAGGCAATACACAAGACCAGCTGTCACCCCACCCCAGACGTGCATTGGAGCCAGGCAATAGGCACCATATGGAGAAACTAAGGAAAATGCCAACTTTCTAAAAGAGGCTTGTTCAGGACTGCAATTTCAAATCCGACTTCACCATAAGTTGTGAATTTAAATTGTGATACCAGTGACACCAAACCTGACAAATGTATCTCTTCCAGAGTGTTAACTACACATATAAGATGTAATAAGGTAATCTCAATGTTATCCAATGGGAGAGATCCGCCTTCCTGTATTGAAAATTGACTTTGGGAGTTTTTCACTACCAGGACATGTAAATTTATAAGTAAATGTCCTGCCTTTTCAATACATTGCACCCAGTCCTCTGGTTTCTCCAGGGCCTACCTTAGGGGTGACATATATATAAAAAGGGACGTTTTGGGCCTGGCAAAAGGGTTATTTTTGCAAAGGTCCACATGAAGGTGTAAAATTGCACTTACAACCTCTTTAGTGGCAGGCCTGAAACATGGTTAGAGGGCTACTTAGTGGGTGGCACAATCAGTCCTGCAGACCCACAAGTAGCATTAAGGGGCATATTTATACTCCGTTTGCGCCGAATTTGCGTCGTTTTTTTCGACGCAAATTCGACGCAAAACTAACTCCATATTTATACTTTGGCGTTAGACGCGTCTAGCGCCAAAGTTCATGGAGTTAGCGTCATTTTTTTGCGTGAACACCTTTCTTGCGTTAATGATATGCAAGGAGGCGTTCCCGTCTTAAAAAATTACTCCGATGCATATGCGTCGTATTTATACTCCCGGGCAAAAATGACGCCCGGGAGTGGGCGGGGCTAAAAAACCCGCATTAGCGCCGGATTTTAACGCCTGGGTCAGGGCAGGCGTTAAGGGACCTGTGGGCTCAGAATGAGCCCAGAGGTGCCCTCCCCTGCCCCCAGGGACAGCCCCTGCCACTCTTGCCCACCCCAGGAGGACACCCAAGGATGGAGGGACCCACCCCAGGGACATTAAGGTAAGTTCAGGTAAGTTTTTATTTTTTATTTTTTTTGTGGCATAAGGGGACCTGATTTGTGCCCCCCTACATGCCACTATGCCCAATGACCATGCCCAGGGGACAGAAGTCCCCTGGGCATGGCCATTGGGCAAGGGGGCATGACTCCTGTCTTTGCTAAGACAGGAGTCATTTCAATGGGGGTTGGGAGTCGTAAAAAAATGGCGCAAATCGGGTTGAGGCGATTTTTTTGCCTCAGCCTGACTTGCACCATTTGTGGACGCACATACTCCATTTTCCCCCTACGCCGGCGCTGCCTGGTGTACGTAGTTTTTTTTAACGCACACCAGACAGCGCCGGCGGCTAACGCCGGCTAACGTCATTCAATAAATACGGCGCCCGCATGGCGCTTCAGAATGGCGTTAGCCGGCGCTAATTTTTTTGGCGCAAAACTGCGTTAGCGCAGTTTTGCGTCAAAAAGTATAAATATGGGCCTAAATTTACATACCCTGGGCAAATGTCGTGCATTTTACTAGGGACTTACAGGTTAATTAATGTGATAATTAAGGTTAATACAATGTTACCATGATTAAGGGGTGAGAGCACAAGCACTTTAGCGCTGGTTAGCAGTGGTAAAGTGCAGAGTCCTAAAGCCAGCAAAAAAGAGGTCAGACAAGTGCAGTAGGCAGTCAAAGAGCTAGGATGAAGACCACTCTAAGGTTGTCAGGTCTACCATCAGGAGGTAGTCAAAGAGTTAGGATGAAGACCACCCTAAGGTTGTCAGATCTACCAATCATATAAAGAAAGAGAAACTTCCACAACAAAATCCTCAATTCAAAAAGAAAAAGATTGCAGGAATTTTAGCTAAATATGCCACACATACAGAGGACATTATTGCAGAACAGGACGTGGGAGGTGACTGCTAGACAGCGCAGCAGAGGTCACGATATTTCACCAGAATCTTCAAGAGTTTCTGAATGCAAAAGCAATTAATCACTACATAGAAATCAAAACCCCAGATCAGTGGGTCAGCCCTCCAGACAGACTGACTTAATCTAGATTAAACATATAGATTGAGAGTGACATAGGACCAGATGTAGCAACCGGTTTGTATGTCGCAAACTGCAAAACGGCCATCGCGATGCTGATTCACATTTTGCAAGTCGGTACCGACTCGCAAAATGTGAATCACACTCGCAAATAGGAAGGGGTGTTCCCTTCCTATTTGCGACTCGCACCGCGATGTGGAATTGCTTTGGGACCGTAAAAGCGGTCGCAAAGCAATTCGCAGTTAACACCCGCAGTTAACACCCACTTGAAGTGGGTGGTAACTCATTCGCAAACGGGAAGGGGTCCCCATGGGACCCCTTCCCCTTTGTGAATGTCGCTGAAAATATTTTTTCAGAGCAGGCAGTGGTCCAATGGACCACTGCCTACTCTGAAAAAATGAAACCAAATGGTTTCATTATTTTTTTGAATTGCAACTCGTTTTCCTTTAAGGAAAACGGGCTGCAATTAAAAAAAAGAACTGCTTCATTAAAAAAGCAGTCACAGACATGGAGGTCTGCTGTCTTCAGCAGGCCACCATCCCTGTGAATGTATGGACTCGCTATGGGGTCGCAAAATGCAACCCACCTCATTAATATTCATGAGGTGGGTCTTTGCGACCCCATAGCGAGTCGCAGAAGGTGTCTGAGACACTTTCTGCATACAATTTTGCGAGTTGCAAATTGCGAGTCGGTATGACTCGCAATTTGCAACTCGCAAAATTGTCTTTTGCTACATCTGGCCCAAAATGCAAAGAATTAAAGTAATATTCAGGAAACAAACACTGAGCTCTGACATTCTCTTGGCTGAAAAGGATTGGCCACCAGAGTTCGTTAGAACCCTCCCACAAAGTGAAGATGTAATATTACCATCATTCTCGGTCCTTGTTCCTGAGCAATCAACCAATCAATCAAAGAAATTTGTTGAGCGCGCTACTCACCCGTCAGGGTCTCAAGGCGCTTTGGGGGGGGGGTGCGGGCCAGGGAAGGTCACTGGTCGAATAGCCAAGTCTTGAGGTTCTTTCTGAAGACTAGTAGGTCTTTGGTTTTTCAACGGTCGGTGGGGAGGGAGTTCCAGGTTTTGGGGGCGAGATAGGAGAAAGACCTGCCTCCTGTGGTGGTGTGCAGGATGCGGGGGACTGTGGCTAGGATGAGGTCGGCTGATCGGAGGTTGCATCTGGGAGTGTGGAAGTTTACTCTTTCATTGAGGTGGGTTGGGCCGGTGTTGTGGAGGGATTTGTGTGCGTGGATGAGGATCTTGAATGTGATTCTCTTGTCTATGGGGAGCCAGAGCAAGTTAAACAAGCATACGCTGCAGAATGAGCCCTTGCGCAAGCCTCTGCACAATACCACAACCATGTGGGCTGTGATGAGAATTCACCTTATGATGTAATACCCATAAGGCCCAGCCCCAAAGTGCAACCACAATACCCAATTAAACATGAAGGATATTCTTCAGTGGGAGGAATCCTCTCACAGCTCGAGTATCAAGGGGTAATTGAACTTTGTGTATCTCCTATGTGAATAACCCTTTGTTTCCAGTGGGAGGAGCCAAGATGGCGGCCGGGACGGTCGCTTGATACGTGCGCTCCGTTCCCGGCTCCATCAAATCATCCTGATAGGCGCCCCCCGCGGCCCGAAAACGGTGGTCGGGACGGCGGCTTGACAGTGGGCTACCGGGGCGCCCGGCTAGCGTCGCGGGCGTCCCTAGATGCAGGCTCGGGGCGGTGTTGCGCCCGCGCTGGGTTGGACGTGTGGCGAGGGTGCCGGCGGCGGCGGCCTCGGCCGCGCTCTCGTCGGGCGCGGCCGCCCTCGCTCTCAAATCCTGTTCGGGGCTGGGGAGACCGAGCGGGCGCACCCGAGAGGTCGGTGCGGACCGCGCGACTGATGCTGCTCAGCGCCTGGGACCGGGCGAGGACGGCGTGAGGAGCGGAGGCGCCATCTTGGGAATTGCTCCACAACAAAAGAAGAGGGCGACTGGAGGCAGCGGCGGCGACTCATCAGACAGTGGGGGTCCCGAAACAGGGGGGAAAAATACCCTTGCAAGAAGGCAGAGGATCGAGGTGAGGAGGGCATCAACGAAGGGGGGGGGGATCAGCACAACTAAGCAGAAGGGGGGGAACCCCGGAAAAGACAAGCACCCTCCCCCCCTCTACACCTCACCTCTGCCTCTACATAAAAGACAGAACAATTGGGGAACGTGTACTCCTGGAGCTTATACTAATGTAGAGTCGATGGACAGGTCGGACTGAGGGTATGCGGCTGGCTGTGGTCTTCCCCTCAACGGGTGCCCGCTGCGGCTGTCCTTAGCTGCGTGAGCTTTATGTATGGTGCGCCGCGGCCGCCCCGGCCCGCGCTTTACCTCCTGTGCCGACGCTTCTCCCGGCTGCCCAGCACCTTTCCCCTCCTCCTGAAAGAACCTTTGGCACCAGGCCCTCCCGCCACACCGAAAGTAGCGAGCGTCCTCCCTCAGCGTGTACAGCCCTGCATGAACTTGCAGCCGGATCATTGCACTTGGAGTAGCCTGTAGCACTCGTGGTTGAGCACCCACGCCACAACAAACTAGAACAAGTCTAAGCCCCCATGTTTGGCTGCCTAAGTTAACGCTATCAAAGCCGGCTGTGTACTCCAGGCCCAGGCGACTCAGTAAAAGCTTAAAACAACGGAATAGGAGGAGTAAAAGTGAACAATTGTCGCGGCCTGGAAGGCAATCTCAACACAGCTAAAATGGCCGGCAGAGCCAAGTCAACCAGAAATCCGGACCGAACCACCCAAGCAATAACGCCTACAGATCAACAATCCGGCCCATCCCTACAATCTCTGGAAAGCACACTTCTAGCGCATTCTGCTCAGTTTGAGAGAGTACTGCAGGCAATATTGGACACTAAGCTATCTCTGGAAGGTAGAATTGACGCAGTCGCGCAGGACTTGAACCTCTTACGAGTGGATCACCGAAGCCTAGCTGAAAAAGTGAAAACAGCTGAAGTTGAGATAGCTGATCTAACTCCAATAGTACAAGGGAACCAAGAACAGATTCAACGCATGGATGTGGAACTGAAGAAGCTTTGGAGAAGATCGGAGGAAACGGAGAGCAGGGCGCGCCGGAATAATGTAAGATTCTTGGGCTTGCCGGAAAGTATGCGTCAACCGGAATCAGAAATTACTCTAGAGCAGTGGTTAATCAAGGAGGTGCTAAACGGGGCTCCATCAAAGTTTTTTTCAGTTGAAAGGGCTTACAGAATCCCGGGCAGACCCCCAGCTCCCGGCCAGACTCCCAGGCCATTGATTGCCAGGTTCTTGAACTATAGAGACCGAGACGCAATACTGCAACAATTCCGCAACAAGGGCCCGTTCAAGTACGAGGACGCGAACATCAACGCTTACCCAGATTTTACGCAGGAAGTGCAGAACCAACGTAATTCTTTCGTCAAAGTTAAGCAACGCCTACGTGAACAGAACATAAAATATGCCCTGCTATTCCCAGCCAAGTTAAGGGTAGTGATGGAGGACCGAACCCATATATTCACCAACCCAGAGGATGCATGGACATGGCTCCACGCCAAGGGCCTTGCGCACCCCCGAGAGGACGCAGAAGAGGACGGGAAATGGCAAAAAGCAGCTGCAAGAAAGCGCTCTAAACGGCGCACCAGAGGTCAGCCCAATGTTTGGCAAGCAGCAGAGGAAAGAGCGAAAGTCCTGAAAGAGACGCCACTGCATTTGCAAAGCTGTAGTGCAACGGCCAGCGGCCCTGAAGAACTGGGTTCGGACTCAGACGCAATCAGCTCTGTCTCCACGATAACAGGAGAATTAGTTGGGCCGACGTTCACCCCAAGAACCGCCGACGAGTTATAATTCACTCATTCAGACCCAGAGAGACTATCAGTGACACTGATTGGAACGCGATAAGCCTACAGATGTTCTGGGACTCTGCCGGGGCGAAGGGACACAGTACCTTTAATAATATGCTTCTTTATTACAAATGCTAAGCTAAGTGTCTGGGGGCATAAATAGATGGTATATGGTGGGGGGCGGGACCAGGGGGAACGGATTTATGCTAAGGGGGGCGCCTGTAGATAATGGCAGACTGAGTCTGCGGCACGATGTGAGCCCCTTACAAGAGTCACATCTGTACGATATGAGAATCCCACTATGCAAATCCAACTGGATAAGAGTTATGTTATACATTTTTAAGTTTTGTAGTTTCACTGCAGTTGTAAGCAGTATAGGGGGTTTAAGTAGGGGGGGTGGGATTTATAGTTCAGTAGAAGTGCAAGAATCGGAACCACTAAACGCACATAATATAGTCCTGCACCCGCTATATAAAAATATAAGCAATAGAGAGGCAGAGTTCAGGTGGACCAATACTAAAGCCCAGATCCACAGCACAGCAATATACCCACAGCGCCCTTTGCGATGTCTTCCCGAGTCAACACGAAAAACCAGTACATAATAGTAACGTGGAATATTAGGGGCCTTGGGATGCGGAGTAAACGGGCTAGAGTGCATGCTCGACTTAAAAGACTAGGAGTACATATTGCTATTCTGCAAGAGACGCACATGCTGGAGGGGGACTTGCGCGACCTGCGTACGAAGTGGGGGGGCCAGATGATAGGCACAACCTACTCGGCCTTTGCTAGAGGGGTGTTGATCTGGATAGCGGTTGTCCCATTCCTCATGTCAGCACACAAAATAGATCAGGAAGGGAGGTACGTAGTGGTGGAAGGCAGACTAGACGGTAGACAAATGGCTGTGATTGGGGTATACGCCCCTAACAGTGGCATCCCGGGCTTTCTCACCACTCTCACCCCAGCGTTGCTGTCTAACCCCATGCCCCTAGCCATCTGGGGCGGGGATTTTAATAGCACCCCATCAGCAGCATTGGATAGATCCAGTGCTCACCCGAGTGCTCCAACTAGCAGGAGGCTCGTGAGCCCCCTGCAAGAATGGGCGAATGCTATGGGTCTATACGATATATGGCGATTAGGCCACCCAGAGCATAAAGAATACTCATTTTACTCGGTCCCACACAACACCCACACTAGAATCGACATAATCTGGGGCACCCGCGAGATAGGAATGCTGATCGCTGAATCTGAATACCTGGCAAAAACAGTCTCGGACCATGCGCCCCTGAGAGTTACATTGAATTGGGGGAGGGCACGTCAGGTAATCCCCACTTGGAGATTACAGGTGGAGGCATTACAAGATCAAGCATTCGCCGCATCATTGAGTAAATCTATAAACCAATATTGGGAAGCAAACGCTATGTCTGCAACAACCCGGGCGATAGAGTGGGATGCCCACAAGGTAGTAGCACGCGGAGTATGCATGTCCACTACGTGGGGAGTAAGACGCTCTTTACAAGCGGAAATTAGCAAGCTAGAGAAGGAGCTAAGGATTGTGGAAAAAGCGGTGGCACGGGGGGAGGCCGCCAGTACTGCCCTCAAAGAAATGCGCTCAAAATATAATGAAGTAGATGGCAGGCTCCGCTGCCACGACTACAATTATTACTTAGCTAGGCTGCAAACGGAAGGAGATAGATCAAGTAGAATGCTAGCGTGGCTACTCCGAGAGGATAGACAGCAAGCACCGATCGGTGCCATCCGGGTGGGCGCGCAGGAGATGGCTACTACGCAACTAGAAATAAATGAGACGTTTAGGAATTATTACGCAAATTTATACACTAAACGCACATCGTGCACAGCCACTCAATTCGAGGATTTTCTGGCGGATTCCTCCCTGCCCCAATTGCCACAAAATGACAGAGAAGGAATGGAAACCCCTATTACAATAGATGAAATAGAGCTAGCGCTTGCGCAGCTGCCTAGGAACAAAGCGCCTGGCACAGACGGCCTCCTGTCGGAGTACTACAAAGCCTATCTGCCCAGCCTAAAATCCCATTTGCTAGGACTTTTCCAGGAGGCATGGATTGCAGAAAGCTTACCCAGGTCACAAAGGGAAGCTATGATAGTGGTACTTCCCAAAAAGGGCCGAGACCATACGGATGTTAAATCATACAGACCACTGTCATTACTGAATACAGATTGCAAAATATTAGGCAAAATATTGGCTAACAGGCTAGCTCCCCTCATGCACTTATTAATTCATGCAGATCAAAATGGCTTCATTCCAAAGCGTAACACCTTCCTAAATATTCGCAGATTACTGAGCATAATGGGTGACACCCCCAAGAGCGCTCAGGAGGAAATGGTGCTCTCACTAGATATAGAAAAGGCTTTCGATACGCTGGAATGGGACTTCCTGATGGCCACGATGGTCCGCATGGGAATAGGTCCCAATTACATTCGGTGGGTCCGGACATTGTACTCCAACCCAAGTGCCAGGGTGAAATCAGGCGGGGTGATCTCTGATGGTTTCCAGATATTCAGGGGAACGCGACAGGGATGTCCTTTATCCCCACTACTGTTTGCCATAGCAATGGAGCCGCTAGCTGCAAAAGTACGCCTTATGGAGCAAGAGTGGGGAATTATCAGGAATGGGAGGCACCATGTGATTTCATTATATGCAGATGATGCTTTGATATATATCAGGAACGGTAGTGCAGCTATCCCACCAGTAATGTCATTATTGGCTGAATTCGGAGGATTGTCTGGCCTTGTGGTAAACTGGGAGAAGTCCTGTGTGTTCCCCCTGGCAGAAAGGGCTCCCAATAACCAAGACCCCCCGAAGGTAGGAGGCCTAAAGTGGTGCCCGACAACATTTAAATATCTTGGGATAAACATATATCATACCACAGAAGACTTAAGGGACGGGAACTTGGGTAAGGCGCTAACCTCCATAAAAGGCTCCCTACAATTCTGGAACAGGCTTCCGCTCTCGCCACCCGGCAAGGTGGCAATTGCTAATATGTTGATCCTGCCTAGGCTCCTATATTATTTTGCGGCCTTGCCGATAAACATTCCCAAAAGCTTCTTTGGTAACTTACACACAGCGCTAGTGCGGCTTATTTGGGGAGGTGGCAGAGCGCGAGTGGCGCTATCTGCGCTGCAATGTCCATTGGACGATGGTGGCTTGGGAACTCCGAATTTTGAGAGATATTACGCAGCCGCACAACTACAGTGGGTCCAACATTGGATCCACAGTCCGGAACATGCCGAATTTATGAGTCTAGAGCCCCAGTGGAACGGGACCCTTCTCCTAAAGTGGCTTACGTCAAAGCCCTCCAAACTGGTACTGGTTAACCCATTGCTTGCAACCGCGCATGCGTGCTGGAATAAATATGTGCAAAAAGGAGCGGATAAGCTTCCATACTCCCCACATATACCACTAAATTATCTATTGGCTGGGACGGTTGCGGGCAGGCAAGCTGGGAAGATTTGGAATGAAGCAGGAATACAGGTAGTAGGAGACTGTTTCGAAGACGGCAAATTAATGACGTTCGAGGCCCTCCAGGCCCTCACGGAGATAAACCCGGGTCAATTCCTGACATACCATGCCGTATGTCACGAAATCAGGAAAATTTGGGGAATGGGCGCTTCGGAACCAGAGATCTCCCCAGTAATTCATCAGCTTCTACAACACAGCGATCAAACATAAATAATATCCAATCTATATAGAACCCTTAACAAAACCCCGGAGGCGCAGGCAGGGAAAGCATGGGGTAGATGGAACGCAGTACTCCCCAACCCGATCCCACTGGTAGACTGGCCTAAGGCCCTGTCTCACATTAGAGGCGTGTCAAGGAATCCAAGATTTAGATACACCCAATTCAATTACACGCACCAAACATATCTTTCTCCAGCCAGAATAAAGCGCATGTTTCCTGATTCAGCACCAACATGCCCCAGATGCAGGGCACCCTCAGCACCCTTCTACCACATGGTATGGGACTGTCCTAATATACAAACGGCCTGGGCGGAGGTGGTAGGGGAGGTATCCGGACTAACGGGACTCCTGCTGTTGGCAGATCCTGGGTCCTGCCTGCTGGGTTTGAGGAAGAGACCAAAGAAACAAAGACACCTGCATAAATTTACAGATCTGGCCTTCTTAATGTATAAAAGATTAATAGCAATGCACTGGAAGGCCCCTAAAGCTCCCAACCTGAAATCCTGGTACTCATTAATTATCCGCTGGGCTCGCACCGAATACCACGTACTAAAAAGAATGGTGCGTGAGGGGCGGCAGCACACAGGATGCTCCACATGGGAAGATTTGGTAACAAAAATGGAGGCCAAAAACGATGAGAAGCCTCCCTGAACTGGGGCACACATAAACGGGACAAGCGAGGCACAAATTCCCCAGCATTCCCCAACTCGGAAACAGGCCCACAGGGCACCCAGGCACCACAGCGCACACATATAATTCCTTCCCATCACTCAGGAAACAGTTGCCCTTCAAATATTCGTCATCACAGGCCCAGCGCCACGCGAGGAGCGGAGAAACAGGCTAGTTGTCTGCATATACCAATTGGGACGATGCCCTCCTCAAGCGCCCAGGGAACCCAAGCATGCAGTGTTAGGCCCACACTGGCCTCGAGCGTATGCCTATATAGAATAAACAATAAAGGATAAACCCATGCAGGGTGCAGCCAGAAAGGATACTGTGAAACTAGAAGCGTTCCGTGAAGTGCATATTGGGGGGGGGTGTGATTGTTATATGATTTAGGTATTAGTTATTGTATTGATTTATCCTGAGCTTACAAATTGGACAATTTGTATTACATGTTGAAATATAAAATCAATAAAAATATTTTAAAATAAAAAATAAAAATAAAAATAAAAACCCTTTGTTTCCAGTAGCTAAGCTGGATCACTCCTATAGAACAGTCTTAGATTACAGATATTTAAACAGTCATACACGCACATTCACAATACATAGTACTGATTGCATATAAATTGCATTTAAACTCTAATTCTGAAATGCGTTTTGAATCCATTGAAAGAAATACTGACTGCATTTTAGATGGCTGTCATAAATGAAAGACCACTGGCTCAAGGGAAACGCATAATTGTCACTACTGCCGTCCCAGCCTTAGAGGCTGTCACAAAGACCAGCATCCAGAATGTAAAAGACGCACATCCTAGATGGATACAGTGGGCCACTTCCCTGACAGCTACTTTTGCAGATTATGGTGGTCATTGAGACCCTGGCGGTCTTCCAGGGTGAATGTGGCGGTCCCACTGCGAACAGGCTGGCGGTACAGAGCGCCACATTATGAGTGTGGCAGGTTGGTCTCTGCCAACCCGCCACATCCCCACTCATACCGCTATGGCGGTCTGAACTGCCGGGCCGGAGATGATCATCTCCGACCAGACGGGCCACAGAAGACCCCCGGTGGTATTAGGAGCCGGCTTTCCGACATGGTTTCCGCAGCGGTAGCACCACAACGAAAACCATGGCGGAAGGGCTACCGGTGACAAGGAATTCCTTGCCTGTCATCGGTAGACGGCTCCCCACCCCTGCAAGCACTAGGTCCATGGAGAGGTCATCCATCAGGGAACAGGATGGGGCGGTTCCACTGCCGGTAGCACCCCGCCAGCAGGACACCGCCAGGCCATATGATGACCCATAATATAGCAGCCTGTGTCCTACTGGTGGAGCGGGGTTGGTGGTGGAACCGCCAGTCCACCTCCGCCCGCTAGCACGACTACTGCCGTATTTTTGCCCAAAGTGTGGCAGAAATCCAGCAGTATCTGTGATATGGTGGGCAGGAGACCACCAGCACTGGTGGACTCCTGGCGCCTGTGGCTTTGGCAGTTTTCAAGGAAGACCGCCAAAGGCATGATGAGGGTCTATGTCTTAAACTCCACTTTACAAACTCAAAAATATCTCAAATACGAACAAGAATACCCCATGCCCATTAACACATTGCCTAGAGATCAACATAAATATATAGTACATATTGATGGTTCAGCTCAGCTTGCCATAGGCACTAAACACCAATACTCTGTGGCTTCCACAGCTGTTTATGGAGTTATAAAGGATGGACTACCACACAATCAAACCTTTATGCAGTCCTTAGGGCATTGCTCTGCACAACTAGCTGAACTAAAAACTTTGATTCTGGCACTAGAACATACGGATATAGAATTCCCCTCTCTTACAGTGTGTGATTTGTAGTACTGTGGCTAGTCCTTTAATGAAAACTTGTAATATTCGCGCATAAATCGATTCAGAGACTCAAAATGTAATACTATAAAGCATAAAGTGCTTTGGAGAAAGGTGGCAGAACTTAAAGACAGTCTGGCACGGGCTAAAGTAATTCATACATTGAGTCATCAGCGTGGTGGAATATATGTAGGGAATTCACTGGCTGATGAAGCAGCCAACTCTTCTGTTAAAACTGCTACAGTAACTGCGATTGCTCATTCTCATACAAGGGTAGATGAAGATATCATGGCTGTTATTAATGCTTCTCACAACAGCACACCCTTACCTAAAGCATAGCCAGCAAAATATTCCTACCACTTAAGTGCCCAAAACATTCCTTGTGCAACCATTCCAGGCGTTGGTGATTGTGTGATAGCCAACCAAGACTGCAGGCTAGAATTAAAGCTGCACATGAGGGTGTAGCATCTGCCCATGCTGATGTGGAGGCCTCAGTCTCCCTGTTACAAAAATGCTATTGGTGTCATGGTCTGTGCAAACAGACAAAGCAATATGTCCTTAGTTGTCGACATTTGCTAACAAATTAAAAACTCCACCATTGCTTGTCCACCGCAGACACCCAAGTTAGTTTCAAACAAACCACTACAATGTGTGTATCTAGACAATTGCAGCCCCATAAATTTGGATGATGCAAATCAAGACATCCTACTTGCTGTACATTGTTGATCCAGATTTCTCTGGGTGTGGCCACTGTGCTATGTCAACGCTCGCATTATTACTAAAGATTTGCAAGTCTTTATTGAGAAATATGCAGTAGCTCCATTCCACTTGGATCAGGGCCCTGCTTCTGACTCTGTGGCTTACAGGGACACCATGGGAACCCTGGGCAAGAGGTGCATTATTCCTCTCCGTATCATCCTGAGGGAAATTCGACTGTGGAGACAAAGAACTGAGACTTAATGCAATCCTGAACTGCTAGAGTATTAGGCGCACGTCGTAGTTTGATCCACCACCTGAATGGAGTCCAGAGAGCATAAAATAATCTGCCGACATGATTTTTGGGTGGCCAGACCCATTTGAAAGATCTGTTCAGCATCCAGATGTATGTCACAGCTCTTGATCTCCCAGCTTTTGACATGAATGAACGTGTCGCTGTCTTACAGGAACTCTAAGACTTCGGGGATGAGTATTCAAATGTACGTTCTGCCACTGAAGGAGTGAAGGAGCAACCAGCACCTTCTGGCTGGCAGGGGCGGCTCCTCGGTTAGGAGGAGCATTGCCCCCTTACGCCAGCAGCGGCAGCTGCAAAACCTTAACCATAATAAACTTATTTTATTATTGCTTTCTAGTAAAGGGGTGGGGTCACGGGGCTGACAAGCAGTGAGGGGGATTGCACAGCACTCACCCTCACTGAGCATGTGTGTTTGTGGTTTTGTCATCTGAAGAAGCAGGATCTGTTCTGAATTCCAGTGATACAGACAATACGGATGACATCTTGGGAGCCTCCACTAAGTTTCAAACTTGGGCCATGTTTCATCAAATTGTGTTTTTTTTTTTTTTTAAATTGGCATGTTTTAATGGCTTGTTTGCTTTGCTTGTTGGAGAGAACATGTTATCCCTTTTTAGTTTTTAATAATGTTTTTATTAGATTAGATTTTATTAGAATCATTTTTTTTATGGCCAAGAGGAGGGTGTAGTGAGGCCTTCCTGGGCCCTCTTTGGTTTTCCATTTTAGCTTCATTTTATTCTGGGAACCTGCTAGCCATAGTGCTCATAGTTTGTGGTCTAAATGTGTTCCCTGTGTGGTGCCTAACTGTGTCACTGAGGCTCTGCTAACCAGAACCTCAGTGCTTATGCTCTCTCTGCTTTTAAAATTGTCACTGCAGGCTAGTGACCATTTTCACCAATTCTGATTGGCACACTGGAACACCCTTATAATTCCCTAGTATATGGTACCTAGGTACCCAGGGTATTGGGGTTCCAGGAGATCTCTATGGGCTGCAGCATTTCTTTTGCCACCCATAGGAAGCTCAGACAATTCTTACACAGGACTGCTACTGCAGCCTGAGTGAAATAACGTCCACTTTATTTCACAGCCATTTTACACTGCACATAAGTACCTTATAAGTCACGTATATGTCTAACCCTCACTTGGTGAAGGTAAGGAGCAAAGTTACTAAGTGTGAGGGCACCCTGGTACTAGCCAAGGTGCCCCCACATTGTTCAGGGCAAATTCCCCGGACTTTGTGAGTGCAGGGACACCATAACACGCGTGCACTACATATGGGTCAATACCTATATGTTGCTTTACAATGGTAATCCGAATATGGCCATGTAACATGTCTAAGATCATGGAATTGTCCCCCCATGCCAAATCTGGTATTGGGGTGCCAATCCCATGCATCCCCGGGGCTCCAGCATGGACCCCGGATACTGTCAAACTAGCTCTCTTGGGTTTTCACTGCAGCTACCGTTGCTTCCAACCCACAGACAGGCTTCTGCCCTCCTGGGGTCTGGGCAGTCCAGTCCCAGGAAGGAAAAACAAAGGATTTCCTCTGAGAGAGGGTGTTACACCCTCTCCATTTGGAAATAGGTGTTATGGGCTGTGGAGGAGTAGCCTCCCCCAGCCTCTGGAAATGCTTTGCATAAGTCAGTCTACAGCAGTTCCGGGATCCCTCAGCCCCTGCTCTGGTGCAAAACTGGACAAAGGAAAGGGGAGTGATCACTCCTCTGTCCATCACCATCCCAGGGGTGGTGCCCAGAGCTCCTCAAGTGTGTCCCAGACCTCTGCCATCTTCAATGCAGAGGAGTTAGGGCACAGTGGAGGCCTCTGAGTGGCAAGTGCCAGCAGGTGATGTTAGAGAGTCCTCCTGATAGGTGCGTACCTGGTTCGGTGGCCAATCCTCCTCTGAGGGCTATTTAGGGTCTCTCCTGTGGGTTTCTCTTCAGATAATGAATGCAAGAGCTCATCAGAGTTCCTCTGCATCTCCCTCTTGGACTTCTGCCAAGGATCGACCGCTGACTGCTTCAGGACACCTGCAAAACCACAACAAAGTAGCAAGACTACTACCAGCAACATTATAGCACCTAATCTTGCCGGCTTTCTTAACTGTTTCCTGGTGGTGCATGCTCTGAGGGCTGTCTGCCTTTACCCTGCACTGGAAGCCAAGAAGAAATCTCCTGAGGGTTGACGGAATCTTCCCCCTGCTAACGCAGGCACCATACTTCTGCATCACCGGGCCTCTGGGTCTCCTTTCCTCCTGACGAGCGTGGTCCCTTGAACACAGGAGCTGGATCCAAGTGACCCCGACAGTCCAGTGGTCCTTCTGTCCAAATTTGGTGGAGGTAAGTCCTTGCCTCCCCACACGAGACAATAATTCTGTGTACTGCGTGATCTGCAGCTGCTAGGGCTTCTGTGCACTTTTGCAAGGAATCCTTCATGCACAACATAGCCCAGGTCCCCAGCACTCCATCCTGCATTGCTCAACTTGCTGAGTTGACCACCGGCTTCGTGGGACCCTCCTTTGTAGTGTTGAGACAGCCGCCATGCTCAGATTTCTTGAATGCCTGTTCAGGTACTTCTGCAGGTGCTGCCTGCTTCTGCATGGGCTCTCTGTATTGCTGAGCGCCCCCTCTGTCTTCTCTTCCAAAGGGCGACCTCCTGGTCCTTCCTGGGCATGGGCAGCACCCCTTTTTTTTCAACCGCGAGCTTTGCAGCTAGCAAGGCTTGTTTGTGGTCTTTTTGAGTGGAAACAACTCTGCATCCTCCAGCACGCCGTAGGACATCTTCTGTGCAAGGAGAAGTTCCTGGCATCTTCCGTTGTTGCAGAATCACCCTGAGGCAGCCATTTTGCACCTTCATCCAGGGTTTAGTGGGCTTCTGCCCCCCTGGACACTTTCGTGACTCTTGGACTTGGTCCCCTTCCTTTACAGGTCCTCAGGTCCAGGAATCCTTCTTCAGTGCTTTGCAGTCCGCTGTGGTCTTTGCAGAATCTCCTATCACGACTTTAGTGTGTTTCTGGGGAAGTAGGGTAATTTTACTCCTACTTTTCAGGGTCTTGGGGTGGGGTATCTGGGACACCCTTAGGGGCATATTTATACTCTGTTTGCGCCGGAATTTGGTCGTTTTTTTTTACGCAATTCCGACGCAAAACTAACTCCATATTTATACTTTGGCGTTAGACCCGTCTAGCGCCGAAGATCTTGGAGTTTGCGTCATTTTTTAGCGTGGACACCTACCTTGCGTTAATGATATGCAAGGTAGGCGTTCCCGTCTAAAAAATGACTCCGAGGCATGTGCGCCGTATTTACACTCCCGGGCAAAAATGACGCCCTGGAGTGGGCGGGTCAAAAAAAATGACGTCCAGCCGTTTTAGCGTCATTTTTTAACGCCTGGTCAGGGCAGGCGTTAAGGGACCTGTGGGCTCAGAAGGAGCCCAGAGGTGCCCTCCCATGCCCCCAGGGACACCCCCTGCCACCCTTGCCCACCCCAGGAGGACACCCAAGGATGGAGGGACCCATCCCAGGGAACTTAAGGTAAGTTCAGGTAAGTATATATATATATTTTTTTTGTGGCATAGGGGGGCCTGATTTGTGCCCCCCTACATGCCACTATGCCCAATGACCATGCCCAGGGGACATAAGACCCCTGGGCATGGCCATTGGGCAAGGGGGCATGACTCCTGTCTTTGCTAAGACAGGAGTCATTTCAATGGGGTTTGGGAGTAAAAACAAATGGCGCTAATCGGGTTGAGGCGAAAATTTTGCCTCAGCCTGACTTGCCCCATTTTTTGGCGCCCAAGCTCCATTTTCCCCTACGCCGGCGCTGCCTGGTGTAAGTCATTTCTTTTTACGCACACCAGGCAGCTCCGCCGGCTAATGTCATTCCATAAATAAGGCGCCCGCATGGCGCTTTGGAATGGCGTTAGCCGGCGTTAAATTTTTTGACGCACAACTGCGTTGGCGCAGTTGTGCGCCAAAAAGTATAAATACGGCCCTTAGTGTTTTCTAACAGTCCCAGCGGCTTTCTACACACTACACTAGGCCTGGGGTCCCTAAGTGGTTCGCATTCCGCTTTCTTAGTATATGGTTTGTGTTGCACCAGGCAGATTGCATCCTATTATATTCTACAGTGGTTGCACTACTTTTCTAACTGTTTACTTACCTGATTTTGGTTTGTGTGTATATTTTGTGTATTTTACTTACCTCCTAAGGGAGTATATCCTCTTAGATATTTCTGACACATTGTCACTAAAATAAAGTACCTTTATTTTTAGTAACTCTGAGTATAGTGATTCTTATGATATAGTACCTATATGATATAAGTGGTATAGTAGGAGCTTTGCATGTCTCCTAGTTCAGTCTAAGCTGCTCTGATATAGCTACCTCTATCAGCCTAAGCTGCTAGAATACTACTAATCTACTAATAAGGGATAACTGGACCTGGCACAAGGTGTAAGTACCATCAGGTTCCCACTATATGCCAGACCAGCCTCCTACAGGCTTGCACAATTTTATACCATGAATACATTGTACATATCGCTTGTTGTAGTAAGCCTGTTCTCATCTTATAATCAGTCAATTCTGTCCAAGGCTGGGAACACAGTACAAAATATCCTAATGGTTGTATTGCCCGTTCGAAGACAGCTTGCAACACCTAGATATATCATTGCACCAGATCTGTGCCTCTAACACAGTGTCACTTTGATTATATAAACAATGTGCTGGTCCAAAGAGGGGCACTCCAGCTGGTACTGTCCTGGGACAAATGCTGTGTTCAACATGCAGCTCTGCTGGCACTGATCTTCCAGCTTCCCGAAAAGATTGCCATTCACACTACAGGCTGATTCCTGACTCAGTTCTCCAGGTATGGGGGCTAAGGCAAACCTCTTAGATCAGGCAAAGGCAAAAGGTACACCCACTATGCTCTCAGTATAATCTTAGGGTTATGTAGGAATCTCCAGAAATCTTTTACTGTGGTTGGGGTGTTCATTCTTTTCACCATGTTCATAAAGGCAGCAACTTTGCTTTGTTTCATCTGCCTAATCATTGCAGCTCACTCTATCCAAGATTACAATAGTTTCAATAAATGTATTGAAAACGTATCTCATATCTCTCTTGTGTTTCATCTGGGCATGCATAAGTAGTATATCAAAAGGGTAAGATCTGTTTCCAAGACTTCCTTGGGAGTCAAAGTGTCATGTTTAGATTGCCATAATCACTTTCCACCCTGGTAATGTTAGGGGTTTGGATGATGCACAGTGAGCTGGCCAGGATTTGTGGAAGGACTCAGTCCCTACATTCTGAAACTCTGTCATTTTAATACGCAGTCCTGTTGTTTTAATAGGAACAATATAACAATTCTACTTTGCAGGATGTCTTGACCTTTATCCCCAAAATCAGGAAATGTATTTAAAATTAAGAAAGGCGTTGGGACACTCGGACAGTTGTCTGAAAAATTTAAAAATCCCAGACATCACTTTGCCACATGTGTGCCTGGGTATCCCACTGTGGTGGGTGCCCTAAACCCTATATCAGCTACAATGAATGGTGTGGAAATTAGTTCATTGTATACTATAGTTAAACTCCCATATCCATGAAAGAAATAAGAGCTCCCTTTCCACTGTAGAATAGATCCATTGGCTTACGTGAGAGACATGATAGCAGTGTGTAGGAGGCTGGCCTGGCTTATAGTGGGTACCTTGTGGTACTTACACCTTGTGCGAGGTCCAGTTATCCCTTATTAGTAGAATAGACATTTACTAGCAGCTTAGGATGATAGAGGTAGCTATAGCAGAGCAGCTTAGGCTGAAGTAGGAGACATGCAAAGCTCCTACTATACCACTTATATAATATTGCACTATATCCTAAGAAAACACAATACTCAGAGTTACTAAAAATAAAGGTACTTTATTTTAGTGACAATATGCCACAAGTATCTCAGAGGATATACTCCCTTAGGAGGTAAGTAATATACACAAAATATATGCACACAAACCAAAATCAGGTAATTAACAGTGTGAAAAGTAGTGCAAACAATGTAGAATCACAATAGAATGCAATAGGGAGAAATAGGCCTTGGGGCAACACAAACCATATACTCCAAAAGTGGAATGTGAACCAAGAATGGACCCCAGGCCTAGTGTAGTGTGTAGAGGGTTGCTGGGAGTGTAAGAAAACACTAAGGGTGTCCAAGATACCCCAACCCAAGACCCTGAAAAGTAGGAGTAAAGTTACCTTATTACCCCAGAAAGACAGTAAAGTCGAGATAGGGGATTCTGCAAGCACAACAACTGACTGCAAAACACAGAAGACAGATTCCTGGACCTGAGGACCTGTAAAGGAAGGGGACCAAGTCCAAGAGCCATGCAAGTGTCCAGGGGGGCAGGAGCCCACTAAACCCAGGATGAAGGTGCAAAAGGGCTGCCTCTGGGTGGAAGAAGCCAAAGATTCTGCAAAGGAAGGTGCCAGGAACGTCTCCTTTAGTCAGAAGATGTCCCATGGCATGCTGGAGGATGCAGAGTTATTTCCACGCAGAATACCGCAAACAAGCCTTGCTAGCTGCAAGGGTCACGGTTAAGGATTTAGGGTGCTGCCAGGGCCCAGGAAGGACCAGGAAGTCGTCCCTTTGAGGAGGAGACAGAGGGGCACTCAGCAACACAGAGAGCCCATGCAGAAGCAGGCAGCACATGCAGAACCACCTGAACAGGCACTTAGAAGATCTGAGTACAGCAGTCAACTCAGAGTCAAAAAAGAGGGTACCACGACGTCGGAGTCCCACTCAGCGAGTTGGGCAATGCAGGATGGAGTACTGGGGACCTGGGCTAGGCTGTGCACGAAGGAAGTCTTGAAAAAGTGCACAGAAGCCCGAGCAGCTGCAGTTCATGCAGTACACAGGATTACTGTCTGGCATGGGGAGGCAAAGACTTACCGCCACCAAATTTGGACCAAAGAGCCACTGGACTGTCGAAGAAACTTGGACCCAGCTCCTCTGTTCCAGGGACCACGCTGGTTAGGATGAGAGGGGACCCAGAGGACCGGTGATGCAGATGTTTGGTGCCTGCGTTGGCAGGGGGAAGATTCCGTCGACCCACGGGAGATTTCTTCTTGGCTTCCAGTGCTGAGTGAAGGCAGACAGGCCCCAGAGCATGCACCACCAGGAAACAGTTGAGAATGCCGGCAGGATGAGGTGCTACAATGTTGCTGGTAGTCTTCTTGCTACTTTGTTGCGGTTATGCAGGTGTCCTGGAGCAGTCAGCGGTCGATCCTTGGCAGAAGTCGAAGAGGGAAGTGCAGAGGAACTCTGGTGAGCTCTTGCATTCGTTATCTGGTGATATGCCCACAGGAGAGACCCTAAATAGTCCACAGAGGAGGATTGGCTACAGACAAATGTAAGCACCTATCAGGAGGGGTCTCTGACGCCACTCAGAGCTGTCCATTGTGCCCTCACACCTCTGCATCCAAGATGGCAGAGGTCTGGGACACACTGGAGGAGCTCTGGGCACCTCCCCTGGGGTGGTGCTGGTCAGGGGAGTGGTCACTCCCCTTTCCTTTGTCCAGTTTTGCGCCAGAGAAGGGCTGGGGGATCCCTGAACTGGTGTAGACTGGCTTATGCAGAGAGGGCACCATCTGTGTCCTTTAAAGCATTTCCAGAGGCCAGGAGAGGCTACTCCTCCCAGGCCCTTCACACCTATTTCCAAAGGCAGAGGGTGTAACACCCACTCTCAGAGGAAATCCTTTGTTTTGCCTTCCTGGGACCAGGCTTCCCAGGCCCCAGGGGGGCAGAAACCTGTCTGAGGGGTTGGCAGCAGCAGTAGCTGCAGTGGAGACCCCGGAAAGCTAGTTTGGCTGTACCCGGGCTCTGTGCTGGAGACCCGGGGATGCATGGAATTGTCCCCCCCTATAGCAAAATGGTATTGGGGGGACAATTCCATGATCCTAGATATGTTACATGGCCATGTTCA
Source organism: Pleurodeles waltl (assembly GCF_031143425.1). Classification (NCBI taxonomy): domain Eukaryota; kingdom Metazoa; phylum Chordata; class Amphibia; order Caudata; family Salamandridae; genus Pleurodeles; species Pleurodeles waltl. Next base: position 1,157,002,622 of record NC_090439.1, on the reverse strand, counting down.
GAGTTACCATTGTGACCCTACATATAGGTAGTGACCTATATGTAGTGCACGCGTGTAATGGTGTCCCCGCACTCACAAAGTCCGGGGAATTTGCCCTGAACAATGTGGGGGCACCTTGGCTAGTGCCAGGGTGCCCACACACTAAGTAACTTTGCACCTAACCTTCACCAAGTGAGGGTTAGACACATAGGTGACTTATACGTTCCTTAAGTGCAGTGTAAAATGGCTGTGAAATAACGTGGACGTTATTTCACTCAGGCTGCAGTGGCAGTGCTGTGTAAGAATTGTCTGAGCTCCCTATGGGTGGCAAAGGCAATGCTGCAGCCCATAGGGATCTCCTGGAACCCCAATACCCTGGGTACCTAGGTACAATATATTCTAGGGAATGATACAGGTGTTCCAGTGTGCCAATCCGAATTGGTAAAATTAGTCACTAGCCTGCAGTGACAATTTTAAAAGCAGGGAGAGCATAAACACTGAGGTTCTGGTTACCAGAGCCTCAGTGATATAGTTAGGCACCTCACAGGGAACATATATAGGCCACGACCTTATGACCACTGGAGTCCTGGCTAGCAGGATCCCAGTGACACATATCAAACACACTGACAACATAGGGTTTTCTCTATGAGCACTGGGCCCTGACTAGTAGGATCGCAGTGAGACAGTAAAAAAACCCTGACAAATACTCACTAACAGGCCAAAAGTGGGGGTAACAAGGCTACAAAGAGGCTAACTTCCTACACAACCCCCCCCCACACGAAGGACAATAAGGCTAACCTTGGCCAGTTGAGTCTTTATTGTCTTAGTGGCGATAATTGGAGAATGGCTCTGCAATAGATTGGTTACTGCCTTTATCATCCACTATATGGTTACTTCCCTGTGGGGATGTAAGCCACCATGTTTGAAGTTTTTTAGCTAGCCAACAATGTGAAGTTATATTCTCAGAGTTCCTATTAGTATGTTTAAGTTTAGAGCAGTGGGAATTGTCCACTGGACCTATATCAAGTGATGAGAACGCCAGACAGGGATGCTGTCTCAGTAAAGCCATAGCTGGGCAAAAACTTTGTCCATATGGCTGTAAGAGAGAACAGGGATGCTGTTTCTCTTGAGTTGGAGCAGGGCAGGGATGCTGTCCTATGAGCTCCACACTAGGGCAGGGCTGCTGTCCTAAGTGTTGTGAGGTAGTGCAGAGTTTCTGCACTAAAGTTTCTCTGGGAGGGTTGGAGGGATGCTCCATGTTAACTAAAATGGTGCTCTTTTTCTCACCAATGTTAGTTATCCCACAGAGAGGTACTTCTACCTCAGGGAGTACAGCTATGCCAGCTGATGGTTCCCTTGGAACAGGTGCCACCCCAGGAGAGGTTTCTCCCACCACAGGAATGGTATCCTGAATGGCAGGGTGGTTAGGGGATACTGTGATACCCTTTTTACCTGTTGATGGAGAGGGATCTTGAGTTTTCAGGCCTTCTCTCCTTTGCTTTTTCATTTCAGTAGAAATGAGAGGAAGCAATTCCTCAGGGATGCCCAGCATGGCTGCATGGGCATAAAACTCTACATCAGCCCAACCTGAGGCCTCTAGGTCATTACCTAAGAGACAGTCCACAGGTAAGCTAGGTGATACCACCACCTGCTTAGGGCCAGTAACTCCACCCCAACTAAACTGAATTATAGCTAAGGGAAGAAACTTAGTGGAGTTATGGACATCAATAATCTTATACTGTTGTCCAATGATGTGTTGTTCAGGATGCACTAGGTTTTCAGTCACCAAAGTGATACTGGCACCTGTGTCCCTGTAGGCCTGAGCCTCAACACTATTTATTGAAACTGTCTGCCTGTACTTCTCAATTGTAAGGGGACAAGCAGCCAGTGTGGCAAGGCCAATGCCACTAGGTGTAAAGCAAAACACAAACGCTGTGGGATAGCGTAACTGGATGGACGGAATGCGGAACCAATAAAACATTCACCCCCAGTCACAGATCTGGGTTTAATCCATCCATTATTTTGCTCACCATGCCACCCCAGTTTGAACCCAGCCATATGCAAATCAGTCTTGACCCTGTTCCTCATGGGAACAGTCCAGCCCAAACTGCCAGGCCAGGTTCTCCCTGGACCGGAAACAAGCATCCTGGGACCGGTTTCGGGGTTTCACCCCTCATCATCCAGGCTAGCTTGAATCCAGTGGCACAGTGAGCCCGGGACCCACGTCTGGGCATACCCGGCGCACTTAGGGCGGCAAAAGCAAAGCAAAACACAAACGCTGTGGGATAGCGTAACTGGATGGACGGAATGCGGAACCAATCAAACATTCACCCCCAGTCACAGATCTGGGTTTAATCCATCCATTATTTTGCTCACCATGCCACCCCAGTTTGAACCCAGCCATATGCAAATCAGTCTTGACCCTGTTCCTCATGGGAACAGTCCAGCCCGAACTGCCAGGCCAGGTTCTCCCTGGACCGGAAACAAGCATCCTGGGACCGGTTTTGGGGTTTCACCCCTCATCAGCCAGGCTAGCTTGAATCCAGTGGCACAGTGAGCCCGGGACCCACGTCTGGGCATACCCGGCGCACTTAGGGCGACAAAAGCAAAGCAAAACACAAATGCTGTGGGATAGCGTAACTGGATGGATGGAATGCGGAACCAATCAAACATTCACCCCCAGTCACAGATCTGGGTTTAATCCATCCATGTGACAGAAACTGTCTTGGGACTGACTACCCCAGTTTATATGATGGACCCATAAGTGAACCCAACTACACCCTTATTTTGACTGTTGCCAGCAGTCCCACCACTATTACCACTACTGCTAGGGGCACTAGAGTTTTCATGTATTAGTGGTGGTAGGCTCAGAGGGTTTACCTGGGCAGGACTTATCCCCTGGCCTATGGCCTTTATTCTTACACACATAGAACCAAGGCTTTTTAATGTGTGTGGTTTGTGAAGAAGAGGAAGAAGATGATTTATCCCCACCCCCTGAAGAGTGTTTAGGACTTGAAGTAGGATTTTTTGTGTTACCTTTATCCCCATGCTTATCCTGAGAGTTTTCACCATCTTTCTTCTTGCCATCCTTGTCACCTCCTGTATGAAGTTTTCTGTTCACTCTTGTTCTGACCTATTTGTCTGCCTTCTTTCCCAATTCTTGGAGAGAGGTCAGATCTGAGTCTACCGTGCAACAAATGAGACACACAATTGTTAAGAATATGCTCTCTCAGGATCAGATTATACAGGCTTTCATAGTCAGTCCCCTTACTGCCATGCAGCCAACCCTCCAAGGCCTTCACTGAACAGTCTACAAAGTCTGTCCAGTCTTGAGAGGACTCTTTTCTGGTGTCTCTGAACTTAATCCTGTATTGTTCAGTGGTTAAGCCAAATCCATCCAAGAGTGCATCCTTCAAAACTGCAAAATTATTGTCATCACTTTCTCTCACAGTAAGGAGCCTATCCCTACCCTTACCAGTGAAAGATAGCCACAAGATAGCAGCCCACTGCCTTTGAGGGACCAACTGTACCATACAGGCCTGCTCAAGTGCAGCAAATCACTTGTTAATGTCATCCCCCTCCTTGTAAGGTGGGTCTATCTTATGCAGGTTTCTGGAATCTTGCTCTCTAACAGGATTGCTATCAAAAACACTGCAGCTGCCACCATGGGGAACTAACCCCAATCTCTGTCTTTCCCTCTCTACATCCAGAGATTCCCTGTCCAAGGCCAGCTGTTGCTGTTTAAGCTTCAGCCTGGCCTCTTTCAACCGCAGCTTTCTGAGTTCCCTTTCCATTACATTCCCCTCAGGGTGGGAGGCGTGGGAATGTTTAGATACAGAGGAAATTTGGGAATTGGCAGAGAGAGAGACCTGTCCCTAACTGGCTGGACCTACTAACCTGGCCTCTAGGAGTGAAAGGTGCCCCACTAATGTGTGACCCCCCTCCCTCTACCAGTGTCACTAGGTGGCCTGCTAGGTGGCAGGTCTTTGGAAGAACCTTCCTCAGTCTCTTCAGGGAACTGCTCTGAGTCTGATTGGGCACCCTCCCCTCCTACCTCCTATTCCTGGGATGGGCCAGACTGGTTCTGGTCACTTTCTAGGCGAAGGTTAAAGAGAAAGTCTTTGGTAGGATTCTTACCAATGCTTAAACCTCTTTCTATGCAGAGACCCCTCAAACATTTAAAGTTTAAACTCTCATAGGTTGCTTGAACAATTTTGTGAGTGAGATCTACTGCAGACATGATAGAAAAGGTTTAAGACAGAGAGAAAAAACGTTTTAGAACTTTTGAAAGCACAGAGAAAATAACTTTTTCAAACTTTTGGAAAACTTTAAAAAGTTTTCAGAACTTCTCAGAAACTTTGTAGAACGTTTTAGAGCAGAACAGTAAACTGTTTTGGTTCAATGTGTATATATTGAAATATTTGGTATATGTTTTTCTCATGAAAAGCACCAATGACCAAGTGGTAAAGCAGTTAGAAGTACTTATCCCAACGCTGCACGACCAATGTAGGAGGCTGACCTGGCTTATAGTGGGTACCTTGTGGTACTTACACCTTGTGCCAGGTCCAGTTATCCCTTATTAGTAGAATAGAGGTGTTCTAGCTGCTTAGGCTGATAGAGTTAGCTATAGCAGAGCAGCTTAGGCTGAACTAGGAGACATGCAAAGCTCCTACTATACCACTTATATCAAACAGCACTATATCATAAGAAAGCACAATACTCAGAGTTACTAAAAATAAAGGTACTTTATTTTAGTGACAATATGCCACAAGTATCTCAGGGGATATACTCCCTTAGAGGTAAGTAATATAGACAAAATATATGCACACAAACCAAAATTAGGTAAGTAACAGTTAGAAAAGTAGTGCAAACAATGTAGAATCACAATAGAATGCAATAGGGAGAAATAGGCCTAGGGGCAACACAAACCATATACTCCAAAAGTGGAATGCAAACCACGAATGGACCCGAGGCCTAGTGTAGTATGTAGAGGGTTGCTGGGAGTGTAAGAAAACACTAAGGGTGTCCAAGATACCCCACCCCAAGACCCTGAAAAGTAGGAGTAAAGTTACCCTACTACCCCAGAAAGACAGTAAAGTCGAGATAGGGGATTCTGCAAGGACAACAACTGACTGCACAACACTGAAGACGGATTCCTGGACCTGAGGACCTGTAAAGGAAGGGGACCAAGGGCAAGAGTCACGCAGGTGTCCGGGGGGGGCAGGAGCCCACTAAACCCTGGATGAAAGTGCAAAAGGCCTGCCTCCGGGTGGAAGAAGCCAAAGAATCTGCAACAACGGAAGGTGCCAGGAACTTCTCCTTTGGTCAGAAGATGTCCCACGGCGTGCTGGAGGATGCAGAGTTGTTTCCACGCAGAAAGATCGCAAACAAGCCTTGCTAGCTGTAAAGGTCACGGTTGAGGATTTTGGGTGCTGCCAGGGCCCAGGAAGGACCAGGAAGTCACCCCTTGGAAGAGGAGACGGAGGGGACACTCAGCAACACAGAGAGCCCAAGCAGAAGCAGGCAGCATCCGCAGAAGCACCTGAGCAGGCACTTAGAAGATCTGAGGACAGCGGTCGAGTCAGAGTCACAAAAGAGAGTCCCACGACGTCGGAATCCCACTCAGCGATTTGGGCAACACAGAACTGAGTGCTGGAGACCTGGGCTAGGCTGTGCAGAAAGGAAGTCTTGCAAAAGTGCACAGAAGCCCGAGCAGCTGCAGTTCACGTTGTACACAGGATTACTGTCTGGCGTGGGGAGGCAAAGACTTACCTCCACCAAATTTGGACAGAAGGGCCACTGGGCTGTTGAAGACACTTGGACCCAGCTCCTGTGTTCCAGGGATCACGCTAGTCAGGATGAGGGGGGACCCAGAGGACTGGTGATGCAGAAGTTTGGTGCCTGCGTTGGCAGTGGAAGATTCCGTCGACCCACAGGAGATTTCTTCTTGGCTTCCAGTGCAGGGTGAAGGCAGACAGCCCCCAGAGCATGCACCACCAGGAAACAGTCGAGAAAGCTGGCAGGATGAGGCGCTACAATGTTGCTGGTAGTCTTCTTGCTACTTTGTTGCGATTATGCAGGCGTCCTGGGGCAGTCAGCGGTCGATCCTTGGCAGAAGTCGAAGAAGGAGGTGCAGAGGAACTCTGGTGAGCTCTTGCATTCGTTATCTGGTGAGATGCCCACAGGAGAGACCCTAAATAGCACACAGAGGAGAATTGGCTACAGAGAAAGGTAAGCACCTATCAGGAGGGGTCTCTGACGTCACCTGCTGGCAATGGCCACTCAGAGCTGTCCATTGTGCCCTCAAACCTCTGCATCCAAGATGGCAGAGGTCTGGGACACACTGGAGGAGCGTTGGGCACCTCCCCTGGGAGGTGCTGGTTAGGGGAGTGGTCACTCCCCTTTCCTTTGTCCAGTTTTGCACCAGAGCAGGGCTGGGGGGATCCCTGAACCGGTGTAGACTGGCTTATGGAAGGAAGGGCACCATCTGTGCCCTTCAAGGCATTTCCAGAGGCCAGGAGAGGCTACTCCTCCCAGGCCCTTCACACCTATTTCCAAAGGGAGAGGGTGTAACACCCTCTCTCAGAGGAAATCCTTTGTTCTGCTTTCCTGGGACCAGTCTGAGGGGTTGGCAACAGCAGTAGCTGCAGTGGAGACCCCGGAAAGCTAGTTTGGCAGTACCCGGGCTCTGTGCTGGAGACCCGGGGATGCATGGAATTGTCATGATCCTAGACATGTTCCATCGCCATGTTCGGAGTTACCATTGTGACGCTACATATAGGTAGTGACCTATATGTAGTGCACGCGTGTAATGGTGTCCCCGCACTCACAAAGTCTGGGGAATTTGCCCTGAACAATGTGGGGGCACCTTGGCTAGTGGCAGGGTGCCCACACACTAAGTAACTTTGCACCTAACCTCCACCAAGTGAGGGTTAGACACATAGGTGACTTATACGTTACTTAAGTGCAGTGTAAAATGGCTGTGAAATAACGTGGACGTTATTTCACTCAGGCTGCGGTGGCAGTCCTGGGTAAGAATTGTCTGAGCTCCCTATGGGTGGCAAAGGCAATGCTGCAGCCCATAGGGATCTCCTGGAACCCCAATACCCTGGGTACCTAGGTACAATTTATATTATGGAATTATAAGGATGTTCCAATGTGCCAATCAGAATTGGTAAAATTAGTCACTAGCCTGGAGTGACAATTTTAAAAGCAGAGAGAGCATAAACACTGAGGTTCTGGGGCCAGATGTAGGAAACAATTTGCGAGTCGCAAACGGCAAAAAATGCAGTTTGCGAGTCGCAAATGTGAGTTTCCAATGCAGAAATGCATTTTGCGAGTTGGGACCGACTTGCAAAATGCATTTCCAAATCGCAAATAGGAAGGGGTGTTCCCTTCCTATTTGCGATTCGCAGTGGTATGCAATACCATTTGCGACCACACATGCGGTCGCAAATGGTGTCGCAGTTACCATCCACTTGAAGTGGATGGTAACCCACTCGCAAATTGGAAGGGGTCCCCATGGGACCCCTTCCCCTTTGTGAATGGACCACAAATTATTTTATATTTATTAAAGGTTTCGGATTTTTTTTAAGTGCAGCTCGTTTTCCTTTAAGGAAAACGGGCTACACTTAAAAAAAAAAACTGCTTTATTTATAAGCAGTCACGAACATGGAGGTCTGCTGACTACAGCAGGCCTCCATGTTTGCGAGTGCCCATAGTCGCTATGGGGCCACAATTTGCGACCCACCTCATTAATATTAATGAGGTGGGTCTTTGTGACCCCATACCGACTCGCAGACGGTGTCTGAGACACCGTTCTGCATATTAAATAGCGAGTTGCAATTTGCGAGTCGGAAGGACTCGCAAATTGCAACTCGCTATTTGGATTTTTGCTACATCTGGCCCCTGGTTAGCAGAGCCTCGGTGATACAGTTAGGCACCTCAGAGGAAACACATATAGGCCACAATCTTATGAGCACTGGGGTCCTGGCTAGCAGGATCCCAGTGGCACATATCAAACACACTGACAACATAGGGTTTTCTCTATGAGCACTGGGGTCTGGCTAGCAGGATCCCAGTGAGACATAAAAACACCCTGACATATACTCACAAACAGGCCAAACGTGGGGGTAACAAGGCTAGACTTCCTACACAGTGACATAACATCCCTTAATGTTACATAACTTCCAGTGAAGTTACTTCATGTAACGCACACTGGCTGCACTAAATAGCCTTCCCACAATTTTTAGGGATATTGCTCCGCATGCAGGGCACAAGTCGGGGTACACTCGGGTAGGCGTTTTCCACCACAATTTTTACTAGGTAGATGCCGTCCACCCTGTCAAGAAGCTGGGCCCGCTGAAATATGCTGAACTTGCCCCAGTGTAATTTTCAGTCACCAGGACACATTCAGCAGTGCCTGCACGTTGTCTCCTTTCCATTCTCAGCAGCATTATATTTCACTTCCACCCTGGCCAAAGATAAAGGTCGAAATTAAGGGGCCTTCAAGCCTCCTTTGTTCCAATATGATTCTGGCTGGATGTGGTCTGGAGCCTCACACTTAGATAAAAATGCATCTAAGTGAAAACAAAGGCACACAGCTAGGTATCACTTCACAGGTACTTAAGAGAACAATGCTTTTTACTTTTATCAGTCTGTTTATAAGAGATATGCATGCACAGTAAGAACGTCAGATGTGTTGGTCTGTACCACTTTTAGACAAATAACAATTTAAATGTCACTGTTTTATTTCTTTTTTTTTAGCGCTCCTCCTCCCAGTGCAGGATGTCAGAGCACTTTATGTAACATACACATTATACATTGACAATAAATCATGCAAGTGTGTAAATAAATGTACAAGATGTGATACATAAGACAGTGAAGGATGTAAAGTGTAGGAGTCACATGTATCTGCTGTCACTTCCTGTGAGGCTACGTGTAATGTCACGTGTCGTGATGTCACATGCCATGATGTCTCTTGCATACTGCTTAACTTGGTTAGTCCCCTCACTTCTTTTTTTAGGACTTGTGCCCTGCCCTCATGTAAATATTGTAGTGAATAATGTTCGGGGACAATCGGTGTCTCTGACTAACTTAATGTAGTGAGCCATCTGGACTCACTGTGGAAACAGTGATGCAAGCACGCACCATATCGGCTTGGTGTTGCCGAGGTGATATAATAAAGGTGGGGTGACCCACATAATGATCAGTCCCAAAGTGTACAAGTATGTGTGGTGTCATGTAATTGCATTCTTTGAGTAGCCCGTTAGCTGGGATCTAGGGCCATTGCGCTTAGCTTCCATGCACAGCAAACTGGTGATTAGAATGGAGGCCTTCACAGCTGTCAGGGCTGCCAATCAATGCTCACACACCCATCAGAACTGTTGGTGAGCTGTGGTGCAGCCCTACCACATGGGCAACCCCACCCACTTCTCCTGGTCGTCAAGGACCGCAAATGGAGAACATCCCTGGCGGACACCTGCTTCTGACAGTGAGAGGTAGCACCGTGTGGTGGTGGAACGCCACCTAGCAGAAGTCGAGTGGTACTGAGCCCCTCTTCTGCCTGTAGATCACGTGGAGAAGGATCAGAAGCTCAGAGAAACAGGCCTGTTGGCAGAACTACAGGAGGGACTCTCGGTGGCCAGAAAAAGTGAGAGGAGCGACACATGCAAGGTACTGGGCCCATGCAGTACCTGCACACAGCATCAGAAGGAGAGTAGATCCCAGTAGCAGACAGACACTGAGCATTGAGGAAACTACCCAGGAACGACAGTAAGGACACTCGATAGTCTTAAAAAAAAAAAAATTGGGAGAAAGACACAAAAGCAAATAATACTGAGGAAATGTAATAAGGCATAAGAAGTGCTTAAGACATCCAAGGGGCAGGCCCGAGCCCAGTTGCGGCAGCCACACCAATGCACTCAGCCATTGGTGCCCTTGTATCGTTTAGTGAACTAGTAGTCCCAGCCACTGCTCCTCCCTGAAGGAAAGTCTGGGGGGGAGGTTGGAAAATTGCTTCAGAGCCACAAGGGAGGGCGACAGTGAGGTTAAACTGCCCCTACTACTACATTTTTGCGGAGACTAAATATACAGACTGTTTCATCCCCTCCCAGATACGGGGTTTGTCAATTACTATGATGCTGCAATACTAGCCTTGAATGCACACTTTGACCCCCCAACTAAATCCTGATTTTGAACATTTCAAACTCCGCCTGGGAAGGCAGAGGGAGGGAAATCGATGGACAATTTTATTTGCACCTACAGGCCCTTGGAAGCACCTGCACTAACAATGACCAACAGAAGGAGTTCCGGGCACAACTAATACAGGGGTGCAGGTCAGCAAACCTGATGAGACTTATCATAAGACAACTAGTGATAAAGCTGGAAGACCTGCTGATACTGGGGCACACATATGACCTCTCCAGCGCCAGAGCAAAAGAGATGGAAATGGCACTCAGTGGATCAGGAGGCAGGAGCACCCTGAAATCATCAGTAATAAAGTGGGAGGTGGTGCACACGGTCCACAGCAGTAAATGTGGTAAATGCAGTACAAAGTTTGTGCTTACTTAGATATTAGCTGTAGAGTTTCACAAGAGCTGGTACAGATAGTGCTGTACATCTCTAGACATGTGTTTCTGCCTTTTATCCTTCATCAGTAGAGATCAAAATATGTCTAGTGATTTACAGAACTGTCTGCACTGTGCACCTGTGCACCAGTGAGTGGTAGTGAGACCTGGGAGGCCAGTGGCAGCACTGTCAGCAATCCCTGATGAAATTTGTTTTTTTATCTCGACTGATAATGGACAAAATCCAGAAATACATGTCTAGAGATGTACAGCACATCTGCACCATCTGTGGTGAAAAACTACAGCTAAAAGTAAAGTAAAGTCAAACTTTGTACTGCATTTACCACAATGCAAAGGGTAACCCGTGCTGTGATGTTGTTCTGCTTTGTTTCAAACAGAGGAAACAGTGCCAAGGAATGCAGCTTTCTTATTTTCATAAATATGAACATGAGCATTTAACTTGAATGCAGTAAAACCAGTGTAAATGCCAAAATACTCACAGCAGTTAGGCAATAACAGATGGCAACAATGAATATATGTAGTGTGAATAACCAAGCTAGATAGTTCAGAATAAAAATGCAACACCATGGGGGTTGACTACATCATCATCCTTGCCAACATCAGGCTGGAGAACCCTGAGCGGCTGAGACCTAAGAATTCTCCCCAATCAAATCTGATCTGATTGGGCAATGTGTCAGCTCCCAAAATGAGCTCCTCTATGTCAGTGCTCAGTTATCCCCGCTTTATATACCTTAAATGAACTCAAGAGGAAGATTCTAGCAATTGACCCCTCCCTTCACTTCAAATGCTGGCTGTACTTGGTCTGTGCCAAAAACACGCCAAAGTACTGACCAGGCCCCAATGCGCATTCCTGAGACAGAACTGTACATTTCTCTGCTGTAAACTTTCACATCCTGGTACACTCTTATCACTTCCTCGTCCCCTCGATATGTTCCCTGCTCTGATGAGAAGAGCGAAAACATGTTCAGTGTAGAAAACAAGCTTGCTGTGGAAAAGACTGCGCCACCGATGTGACTGCACCTGAAGCTACGTACAAAATGGAGTCAGTGGTCAAGATGGAGTCAGTGGTCAAATAAAGATAGCATTGCACTCCACCCTTTGACCAGTGACTCTTGTAACATATTTGTCTAAAAGCAACCAATTTTGGTCTAAACATTGCAATTAAATTAAGTTTAGTATGCATTGTACACAGCAACATAGCATTATGCTTATACAAATCACTAAGAGAATTCCACCTAAAATAGTGCGTAGTTGCCCAAAATCAGGTAACCAGTTAAATAACCAATCCCACCACTCTTTGTCACCATCTTGCTTCACTCCCTTCACCAATTCATGTAAAGCTTCAAAAGGGGACTGTAAGGAGGTGGAATGGTCTGACAGGTCAAAGTAGCACATGCCCTCAAATAATTCTGAGCAGCCATGATCGTGCTTTCACAGTGAATAGTCAATGACGGCCCTGTTTTGCAATGCAGTTTTACTAGTACCTCGTATATCAAGCAGTAACTCGGCTAAAGCAATGGAGGTATGATTAATATGCTTGACCATCAAACATGCTAACTTGTTAGTAATTCAAGTATTATAAACAGCTAATCCTGGAAATCCTACTACAGAAATACGTAAGCTCACATATTGTGATTTAGATAATACCTGAATTTCAGAGTCACAGTCTTCGCTTAGTTAAACTGTTTCCCTTATATGTCAAGTATGCCTGGAATCATGAGTCCTAACCGTATAAAAGCACATGGTCCTCCGGTTATATTGGCAGGAATGTCTGTATAGGTGGTATTTCCACAAGAGGACAACCACCCCACTGGTAGTTTAATGTGCTTACTAGCAGCAGTCACAATGTGTTGACATGACATGCTATTATTCATGTTTTTACACGTTTTAGAATTTCTATGCTGACACAGTATTCGTTGCTCCCACAGGATCTCTTGAGGAGACCCGGTTGTTGCTTCAAGACGCATTTGAGCACATTTTCTGATTTTGTATGTGTTGCAAGTTAAGTGGTAGCAGACCTCACCAGTAGTAATTTTGTAAGTAATCACATGTATTATGTTATCCCATTTTTCGTCCATTACCTCTTGGCAAAACCTACAATACTCATAGGGAGTGAAGTGAGTCAGTACATCACTTTCTCCGACTGCTCCATCTTTGTTGGTGGCATTAAAGATTTTCAGCAAAACGCTGGTAGGCATCGGTATGGTGCCTAAACCAGGGAGATAACATTAACTGTACTTTTCATATTTGTCATGCAGAAATCCGGTCTGTTGAGCACGGTGCGGGCCAAATGAATCCAAACTTTCGCACTTTGGTGCATTAACAGACGCGGACCCTCCCTTTAAGCAGAGGAGCGTCGCCCTGCCAAAAAAATGCCCCTATAACGGAATAATAAAATGGTAATAAACTTTATTCATTACCATTTTATTTTTCAGTGCCCCGCCCTGAATCGAGTGTCAGGACGGGGCAGGGCAATTACTGCTGAGTGGCAGCAGGGAGCTGTGCACTTGTTTAAAGTGTGCATGACACATCTCTAATCCTGCTGTTTTAAGACAGCTGAGTTAGAGAAGCCACAGGCCTCCAGAGCTCTGGTTATCTCTGAGAGAGCCCGCTCCCACCAATCCTGATGCTGCTTTCCTTCTGGTTGCCAGCAGGAAAGCAGCGTCAGGATTGGTTAGTGGCTTTTCCTGGTCCCGTGCGTTGAAACTTCCAGGAGCAGGACGCTACGAAGAAGACATCTCAAGGTAAGAGCCTTTTTTTTGTTTTTATTTTTTATTATTAATATTGTGTTCCCTCCGCCCTCTGCTCCCCCCACCGTATACATAAGACAGCCACCGCTGTGCATTAAAGATGGCGATCGCTAGGGTCGGTCAATCACTTCAGAGCTGGGGGCTTTCGGTCTCTCGCAACCCCACACGGACACGCCAAAACACCGAGCATGTAGTGCACTCAGCACAAAGACACCTTGCAGTATGATCTGTAAAACAGACCAATATGATCATTCTCGTAAATAACATTTACCAGCTGGTACATGCTCCCACTTTTCCCGTCCTGGTTTCACAACTAACAATACACTGTCCTTGTCTTTTTGCTATGACTTCTGCTGGTTCAGGAGGATGATTTGGGGATTCTTTCCACACCTTAGTATCAGGATTTTCGTCAGTTGAGCTAAAACCTCCATCCCCATGCACAGTAAGAAGGGCTGGGGCAGTCCCCTTTTTAACTATTCCTGTATACACTGGAATAATGATAATCTGAGCAATTCTATCCCCAGGTTGTATAATCAAGTCAGTGTTTCCACTGTTCAACAAAATTATTTTAAGTTCTCTTTGGTAGTCTGCATCGATCACTCCCCCCAGGGCCTGAATATCTTTGAGTGCCAATCCAGATCGAGGAGAAATCAATCCAAAATGCTCCCAAGGAATCTGTATTCCAACACCTGTTTCAAGAAGCATCATGCCTCATGGTTTCAATCTGTACATTTTCAAAGCATGTAAATCAAGACTTGCAGATTCTGGTGTTGCTCGGTATGGAGCTAAAGCTCCTAGTTTCATTTCCCAATACATGATGGTGTTTGTTGCTACATGTGGTTGTATCTGTAACGCTGGGGTCAACATTCACATTAAAGGGGTCTCTGCATTTGTCAAAGGTCTATTATTTAAAATCTGGAGGGCCTCATTTAGCTACTGTCTCCAGTTTCTCAAGTTTCCATCAGATAATTTTCATAATTGGGCTTTTAGTAAGCTGTTCATTCCCTCAATCAGCCCTGCAGTTTGTGGGTGATATGGAATGTGATAAATCCACTCAATATTGTGTTGTGAGCAATAATCTTGCACCAATTTACCTTTGAAATGTGATCCGTTATCACTCTGGACTTGGAGTGGTACTCTGTAACACAACATTAACAAGTCCAAAGTTTTTTTGGTGTTGAACTGGGTAGTACATTTACATGGGAAAGCAATCAGAGAGCTAGAAAAAGTGTCCCTCACTGTGCAGGTGTATTTACACCTGCAACTATTCGGTAGTGGCCCACTGTAATCAATCTAGCATATCTGCCCCGGCAACTTCCCTCTCCCCAACTGACCTCTGACAGTTTGTGGGACAGATTTCTGTTGTGTCTATTGACAAGTAGGACATTGAAGAATAACAGTTTTAATCAAATCTAGGGGAATATGCATCCCTCTAATCTCTGCCCACCTGTTAGTGGCCTTCTCTCCAAGGTATCCACATTTTTGGTGCGCCCACTTAGCCATCCCCACCAAGTCAAAATCCTGTATCGCCACTTCTTCCTCTGAGATTTTGGCTTTAGCGTCTGAAAGGGAATTAAACCATTGTTCTAAAGAGTCGGTAGGACATCGGGTATCTACATGATATACAGTAACAGTACTTTGTTCTAACATTTCCCAAATTTGCTGCCACAACTCTTTACCTCACACCTCATTTGAATGTATTTGCCAGTTGTGTGCATGCCACGGGGGACGCCAGGTGGCTAACCCATTGGCGGAAGACCAAGAATCAGTATAAATGTGACATGTCTCAGGCAATTCTTGTTTCAGTGCCTGATATTTTGCATACAATTCTGAATATTGACTACTCCTCCCTTCTTCGGTAGTAGAAAGCAGCTTCTTGATTTTAGGATTATATGACACTGCCTTCCAATGTCTCTTAGCCCCCACATATTTGGATGAACCATCAGTGAACCCTACATGCTTCATATCCTCATGGGACAAGGACTCACATGGCCCACCCCGCCTCATTGGTGACTCTTTTATCTTGGGCACCTCTTGCCTTACTTCATCATCCTGCATGTGGGCCTCTGCCACCTGTTCATGCAGGGCCGCTGTTCCTGCTGGTCCCACTCGGGCCCTGTCCTGTATGTACCACTTCTACTCGATCACACTAGCTTCCTGTGCATGTGCATTCAGTGAGTTTTGGGTGGGCTCATCACCCACTGCATTATGGGAATCTCAGGTTTCAGTATCACATTATGACCTATGGTAATTTGCTTAGTATCCACTGGAGCCAGTAACAGGCTAACAACTGTTTCTCAAAGGTAGTATATCGCTCTGCAGCATCTGGTAACTTTGGGGTCCAAAAGCTCAGGGCTACCCGCTTTCTTCCCTGTTTTGCCACATACTCCAATCTGCATATTGCTCTTGAACTGGTACATGTAACTCAATGTCTCATTCTTGTACTGGCCATAAGTCTAATGCCTGTTGAATCGCCTCCTTTGCCAACTCAAACGCACACTGCTGCTGCCCTTCCCTCTCAAACCCTTGCTTCTTTCTTGTCACTTTGTACAATGGGGTCAAAATCTGACTCAAGTGAGGGATATGCTGTCTTCACAAGCTGAAGAATCAAATGAATTGCTCAGTCTCCTGCTTAGTATGGGGTGTGACAAATTCTAGTATCTTATGTTTTACCTGTGGCAACAACTCCCTATGCCCCAAATTCCACTGAGTTCCTAGATACTTCACATTTTGAGAGGGTATTTGCATTTTATCTGGATTGATTATCCACCCTTTGCTTTGCAAAAGTTCCACAACCCTGTCCAACTGAGTCTGCACCTGTTGTTGTGTTTCTCCCTGAATCATCACATCATCGCTATAATGAGACAACTGCACCCCTGGAATGACAGATACTTCATACAGGTGTTCTGTCCCCATCCGGTTGCAGATGGTGGAGCTGTATACATACTGTAGGAAGTTGGCTCTGTATGCACTATTTCAAAGTAAGAAATAGCATGCACAGAGTCCAAGGGTTCCCCTTAGAGGTAAGATAGTGGCAAAAAGAGATAATTCTAATGCTCTATTTTGTGGTAGTGTGGTCGACCAGTATGCTTATCAGAGGGTAGTGTTAAGCATTTGTTGTACACACACAGGCAATAAATGAGGAACACACACTCGAAGACAATTCCAGGCCAATAGGTTTTTATATAGAAAAATATATTTTCTTGGTTTATTTTAAGAACCACAGGTTCAAGATTTACAAACAATACTTTAAATTAAAGGTATTTCACTTAGGAACTTTAGGAACTTTGAATTAGCAAATTAGCATATACAGTTTTCACACAAATGGCAATAAGCTATTTTAAAACTAGACAGTGCAATTTTCAACAGTTCCTGGGGGAGGCAAGTGTTTGTTAGTTTTGCAGGTAAGTAAACCACCTACAGGGTTCAAAGTTGGGTCCAAGGTAGCCCACCGTTGGGGGTTCAGAGCAACCCCAAAGTTACCACACCAGCAGCTCAGGGCCGGTCAGGTGCAGAGGTCAAAGTGGTGCCCAAAACGCATAGGCTTCAATGGAGAAGGGGGTGCCCCGGTTCCAGTCTGCCAGCAGGTAAGTACCCGTGTCTTCGGAGGGCAGACCAGGGGGGTTTTGTAGGGCACCAGGGGGGACACAAGTCAGCACAAAAAGTACACCCTCAAAGGCACGGGGGCGGCCGGGTGCAGTGTGCAAACAGGCGTCGAGTTTGCATTGTAATCCAATGAGAGATCAAGGGGTCACTTCAGCGATGCAGGCAGGCAAGGGGGGGGCTCCTCGGGGCAGCCACCACCTGGGAAAGGGAGAGGGCCACCTGGGGGTCGCTCCTGCACTGGAGGTCGGATCCTTCAGGTCCTGGGGGCTGCGGGTGCAGTGTCCTTACCAGGCGTCGGGTCTTTGAAGCAGGCAGTTGCGGTCAGGGGGAGCCTCTGGATTCCCTCTGCAGGCGTCGCTGTGAGGGCTCAGGGGGGTCAACTCTGGCTACTCACGGGCTCGCAGTCGCCGGGGAGTCCTCCCTGTAGTGTTTGTTCTCCACAAGTCGAGCCGGCGCGTCAGGTGCAGAGTGCAAAGTCTCACGCTTCCGGCGGGAAACGTGTGTTCTTTCAAAGTTGCTTCTTTGTTGCAAAGTTGCAGTCTTTGTGGAGCAGGGCCGCTGTCCTCAGGAGATCTTGGTCCTTTTAGATGCAGGGTAGTCCTCTGAGGCTTCAGAGGTCACTGGACCCAGTGTAAAGCATCGCTGGAGCAGTTCTTTTGAAGTGGGGAGACAGGCCGGTAGAGCTGGGGCCAAAGCAGTTGGTGTCTCCATCTTCTCTGCAGGTTTTTCAGCTCAGCAGTCCTTCTTCGTCTTAGGTTGCAGGAATCTATCTTGCTGTGTTCTGGGAGCCCCTAAATACTCGATTTAGGGGGGTGTTTAGGTCTGGGGGGTTAGTAGCCAATGGCTACTAGCCCTGAGGGTGGCTACACCCTCTTTGTGCCTCCTCCCTGAGGGGAGGGGGGCACATCCCTAATCCTATTGGGGGAATCCTCCATCTGCAAGATGGAGGATTTCTAAAAGTCAGAGTCACCTCAGCTCAGGACACCTTAGGGGCTGGCCTGACTGGCCAGTGACTCCTCCTTGTTTTTCTCATTATCTCCTCCGGCCTTGCCGCCAAAAGTGGGGCCGTGGCCGGAGGGGCGGGCAACTCCACTAGCTGGAGTGCCCTGGGGTGCTGTAACAAAGGGGGTGAGCCTTTGAAGCTCACTGCCAGGTGTTACAGTTCCTGCAGGGGGAGGTGAGAAGCACCTCCACCCAGTACAGGCTTTGTTACTAGCCACAGAGTAACAAAGGCACTCTCCCCATGTGGCCAGCAACATGTCTGGTGTGTGGCAGGCTGCTAAAACTAGTCAGCCCACACTGGAAGTCGGTATGGTTTCAGGGGGCAGCTCTAAGATGCCCTCTGGGGTGTATTTCACAATAAAATGTACACTGGCATCAGTGTGCATTTATTGTGCTGAGAAGTTTGATACCAAACTTCACAGTTTTCAGTGCAGCCATTATGGTGCTCTGGAGTTTGTGCATGACAGACTCCCAGACCATATACTCTTATGGCTACCCTGCACTTACAATGTCTAAGGTTTTGCTTAGACACTGTAGGGGCATAGTGCTCATGCACTTATGACCTCACCTATGGTATAGTACACCCTGCCTTAGGGCTGTAAGGCCTGCTAGAGGGGTGACTTATCTATACCTATAGGCAGTGTGAGGTTGGCATGGCACCCTGAGGGGAGTGCCATGTCGACTGAGTCATTTTATCCCCACCAGCGCACACAATCTGACAAGCAGTGTGTCTGTGCTGAGTGAGGGGTCCCCAGGGTGGCAATAGATATGCTGCAGCCCTTAGAGACCTTCCCTGGCTTCAGGGCCCTTGGTACCAGGGGTACCAGTTACAAGGGACTTACCTGCATGCCAGGGTGTGCCAATTGTGGAAACAAAAGTACAGGTTAGGGAAAGAACACTGGTGCTGGGGCCTGGTTAGCAGGCCTCAGCACACTTTCAAATCATAACTTGGCATCAGAAAAGGCAAAAAGTCAGGGGGTAACCATGCCAAGGAGGCATTTCCTTACACAACACCCCCCCCCCAATGAAAGAGGATGAGACTAACCTTTCCCAAGAGAGTCTTCATTTTCTAAGTGGAAGAACCTGGAAAGGCCATCTGCATTGGCATGGGCAGTCCCAGGTCTGTGTTCCACTATAAAGTCCATTCCCTGTAGGGAGATGGACCACCTCAACAGTTTTGGATTTTCACCTTTCATTTGCATTAGCCCTCTGAGAGGTCTGTGGTCGGTCTGAACTACAAAGTGAGTACCAAAGAGGTATGGTCTCAGCTTCTTCAGGGACCAAACCACAGCAAAGGCCTCCCTCTCAATGGCACTCCAACGCTGCTCCCTGTGGAGTAACCTCCTGCTAATTAAAGCAACTGGCTGGCCAAGGCCATCATCATTTGTTTGGGACAAAACTGCCCCTATACCATGTTCAGAGGCATCAGTCTGCACAATGAACTGCTTGGAGTAATCTGGAGCTTTGAGAACTGGTGCTGTGCACATTGCTTGTTTCAGGGTGTCAAAGGCCTGTTGGCATTCTACAGTCCAGTTTACCTTCTTGGGCATTTTCTTGGAGGTAAGTTCTGTCAGGGGTGTCACTATGGATCCATATCCCTTCACAAACCTCCTGTAGTATCCAGTCAAGCCAAGGAATGCCCTGACTTGAGTCTGGGTTTTTGGAGCTGCCCAGTCCATAATAGTCTGGATCTTGGGCTGGAGTGGCTGAACTTGGCCTCCACCTACAAGGTGTCCCAAGTAAACCACAGTTCCCTGCCCTATCTGGCATTTGGATGCCTTGATAGAGAGGCCTGCTGCTTGCAGGGCCTTCAAAACCTTCTTCAGGTGGACCAGGTGATCCTGCCAGCTGGAGCTAAAGACAGCAATATCATCAAGATAAGCTGCACTAAAGGACTCCAAGCCAGCAAGGACTTGATTCACCAACCTTTGGAAGGTGGCGGGGCATTCTTTAAAACAAAGGGCATAATAGTGAACTGATAATGCCCATCTGGTGTGGAGAATGCTGTATTTTCTTTTGCTCCTGGTGCCATTTTGATTTGCCAGTACCCTGCTGTCAAGTCAAAGGTACTTAAGTATTTGGCAGCACCTAGTTTGTCTATCAATTCATCTGCCCTTGGAATGCGATGGGCATCTGTCTTGGTGACAGAATTAAGTCCTCTGTAGTCCACACAAAACCTCATCTCTCTCTTGCCATCTTTGGTGTGAGGTTTGGGACTAAGACCACTGGGCTAGCACAGGGGCTGTCAGAGTGCTCAATGACTCCCAATTCCAGCATCTTGTGGACTTCCACCTTGATGCTTTCCTTAACTTGGTCAGACTGTCTGAAAATTTTGTTTTTGACAGGCATGCTGTCTCCTGTGTCCACATCATGGGTACACAGGTGTGTCTGACCAGGGGTTAGGGTAAAGAGCTCAGCAAACTGTTGCAGGACCTTCCTACAGTCAGATTGCTGTTGGCCAGAGAGGGTGTCTGAATAGATCACGCCATCAACTGAGCCATCTTTTGGGTCTGTGGAGAGGAGATCAGGGAGAGGTTCGCTCTCAGCTTCCTGGTCCTCATCTGTTACCATCAACAGATTCACATCTGCCCTGTCATGGAAGAGTTTGAGGCGGTTCACATGGATAACCCTTTTGGGGGTCCTGCTAGTGCCTAGGTCTACCAGGTAGGTGACCTGACTCTTCCTTTCTAGCACTGGGTAAGGGCCACTCCATCTGTCCTGAAGTGCCCTGGGAACCACAGGCTCCAGAACCCAGACTTTCTGCCCTGGCTGAAACTCAACCATAGCAGCCTTTTGGTCATACCACAACTTGTGGAGTTGTTGGCTGGCCTCAAGGTTTTTGCTTGCCTTTTCCATATACTCTGCCATCCTTGAACGTAGGCCTAGTACATAGTACACTATATCTTGTTTAGGCTCATGAAGAGGTCTCTCTTAGCCTTCTTTTACAAGAGCTAGTGGTCCCCTTACAGGATGGCCAAACAGAAGTTCAAAGGGGGAAAACCCTACTCCCTTCTGAGTCACCTCTCTGTAGGCAAAAAGCAGACATGGCAAGAGGACATCCCATCTCCTTATGAGTTTTTCAGGAAACCCCATGATCATGCCTTTCAATGTCTTGTTAAATCTTTCAACAAGACCATTGGTTTGTAGATGGTATGGTGTGGTGAATTTATAAGTCACCCCACACTCATTCATATGTTTCAGGTATGCTGACATGAAGTTGGTACCTCTGTCAGACACCACCTCCTTAGGAAATCCCACTCTGGTAAAAATACCAATGAATGCTTTGGCTACTGCAGGGGCAGTAGTCGACCTAAGGGGAATTGCTTCAGGGTACCTAGTAGCATGATCCACTACTACTAGTATGTATTGGTTCCCTGAGGCTGTGGGAGGTTCAAGTGGACCCACTATGTCCACACCCACTCTTTCAAAGGGGACCCCCACCACTGGAAGTGGAATGAGGGGGGCCTTTGGGTGTCCACCTGTCTTACCACTGGCTTGACAGGTGGCACAGGAGACACAAAACTCCTTGATCTTCTGGGACATGTTGGGCCAATAGAAGTGGTTGACCAATCTCTCCCACGTCTTGGTCTGTCCCAAATGCCCAGCAAGAGGAATATCATGAGCTAAGGTCAGAATGAACTCGCTAAACTCCTGAGGCACTACCACTCTCCTAGTGGCACCAGGTTTGGGATCTCTTGCCTCAGTGTAAACAAGTCCATCTTCTCAATAGACTCTATGTGTTCCTGTTATTTTTCCATTGGACTCTTCAGCAGCTTGCAGCCTAAGGCCTTCAAGAGAGGGACAGGTTTCAAAGTTTTACCCTTGTACCCAAAATTGGATTGTGAAGAGGCTCTGGACCCTCCCTCCTGAGCAGGTTGTTGGGGCCCTATAGAAGACTCTTTACTGTCTCCCTTGGATGTCTCAACACTCTTCCCCTGGGGAGTCTTTGTGACCCCTTTCTTTTGGTCACCCCCTGTGAAAGTCTCGGTCACCCTTGTCTTGACCCAATGATCCGCTTTCTTTCCCAATTCTTGGGGAGAAATTGGTCCTAGGTCTACCAGATGCTGATGAAGTTTATCATTGAAACAATTACTTAACAGGTGTTCTTTCACAAATAAATTGTACAGCCCATCATAATCATTTACACCACTGCCATGAATCCAACCATCCAGTGTTTTTACTGAGTAGTCAACAAAATCAACCCAGGTCTGGCTCGAGGATTTTTGAGCCACCCTGAACCTAATTCTATACTCCTCAGTGGAGAATCCAAAGCCCTCAATCAGGGTAGCCTTTGTGAGGTCATAGGATTCTGCATCTTTTCCAGAGAGTGTGAGGAGTCTATCCCTACACTTTCCAGTGAACATTTCCCAAAGGAGAGCACCCCAGTGAGATCTGTTTACTTTTCTGATTTCACAAGCCCTCTCAAAAGCTGTGAACCATTTGGTGATGTCATCACCATCTTCATATTTAGTTACAATCCCTTTTGGGATTTTCAACATGTCAGGACAATCTCTGACCCTATTTATGTTGCTGCCACCATTGATGGGACCAAAACCCATCTCTTGTCTTTCCCTTTCTATGGCTAGGAGCTGTCTCTCTAAAGCCAATCTTTTGACCATCCTGGCTAACAGGAGGCCATCTTCATTGAGGCTGCCCTCAATGCTTCCAGAGTTGCTGGACTCTCCTGTGAGAGAAGCAGCATCTCTGAATAACACTTGTGGAGACAGGGTTTGAGGGACCCTGTTTTCCCTAACTAGGAGTGGGGGTGGGAAATCCTCCACTTCACTAGCTTCCTCCTCTGGGAAGGTATCCTCAGAGGGGTTGTTCTTAGCAAACTCTACCAAAAGCTCCTGGAGCTGTACTTTGGTAGGGTTTGAACCAGTTTTAATCTTTTTGGTTTTGCAGAGAGACCTTAACTCTGACATCCTAAGATGCAGGTAAGGGGTCGCGTTGAGTTCCATCACAATCTCTTCTGCATTAGACATTTGGGCCAGATGTATGAATCTGGCCCATTGCGATTCGGTAATTGCGATTTTTAAGAAATCGCTATTACCGACTCGCAAAGGGCCATGTATCACATTTGCGAATCGGTAATAGCGATTTCTTAAAAATCGCAAATGCAATAACCGAATCGCAAATTGCGATACTGGCCCCATTCGCAGCTATGTTGGCCCATAGCTGCGAATTTTTTGCATTTCCTAAATTGCGATTTCTGAACAAGAAATTGCAATTTGGGAAATGCAAAAGGGCAGGGTGCTGGGGGCCTAAGGCCCCCTCTCCTGCACCCCAATTCTTTTTTTTTTACCATGTAAAGTACACACATGCCAAAAGGGCATGTGTGCTTTACATATTACATTTAAAAATGCAGTTTTACTGCATTTTTAAATTTTGCACCAGGTTACCACCTGGTTGCAGACAATGGTATTTTGCATGTGCAAAATACCATTCTGCGAAAAATCGCAATTTGCGATTTTTTGCAGAATTGCCTTGCGACCTGGATTTTGCGAATCGCAAATTGTGATTCGCAAAATCCAGGTCGCAATGCAAAAAATCGCATTTTTTGCAATTTCTATTTTGTGGTCTGCGAATGCCTTTGATGCTTTGCAGACCACGATTTTGCACTCGCAAACGGCCGATTTCGCCGTTTGCGAGTGCAAAATATTTTGATACATCTGGCCACAAGTGTCTAAAAGTTGGAATACTTTTTAAAAATCTAAAACTATCTCTAGAACTTAATTCAAACTTTTACAAAACTTTTAAACTCTAAAAGAAATGCTAACAGGGACTAAGACAAGGCCCTAGCAGGACTTTTAAAAATTTAGAAAAATAGCTCAAATTTCAAAAATCATTTTCTAATGACAATTTTTGGAATTTAGTCGTGTGATCAGGTATTGGCTGAGTAGTCCAGCAAATGCAAAGTCTTGTACCCCACCGCTGATCCACCAATGTAGGAAGTTGGCTCTGTATGCACTATTTCAAAGTAAGAAATAGCATGCACAGAGTCCAAGGGTTCCCCTTAGAGGTAAGATAGTGGCAAAAAGAGATAATTCTAATGCTCTATTTTGTGGTAGTGTGGTCGAGCAGTAGGCTTATCAGAGGGTAGTGTTTAGCATTTGCTGTACACACACAGGCAATAAATGAGGAACACACACTCAAAGACAAATCAAGGCCAATAGGTTTTTATATAGAAAAATATCCTTTCTTGGTTTATTTTAAGAACCACAGGTTCAAGATTTACAAACAATACTTTAAATGAACGGTATTTCACTTAGAAACTTTAGGAACTTTGAATTAGCAAAATAGCATATAAAGTTTTCACACAAATGGCAATAAGCTATTTTAAAACTAGACACTGCAATTTTCAACAGTTCCTGGGGGAGGTAAGTGTTTGTTAGTTTTGAATGTAAGTAAACCATCTACAGGGTTCAAAGTTGGGTCCAAGGTAGCCCACCGTTGGGGGATCAGAGCAACCCCAAAGTTACCACACCAGCAGCTCAGGGCCGGTCAGGTGCAGAGGTCAAAGTGGTGCCCAAAACGCATAGGCTTCAATGGAGAAGGGGGTGCCCCGGTTCCAGTCTGCCAGCAGGTAAGTACCCGCGTCTTCGGAGGGCAGACCAGGGGGGTTTTGTAGGGCACCGGGGACACAAGTCAGCACAAAAAGTACACCCTCAGCGGCACGGGGCGGCCGGGAGCAGTGTGCAAACAGGCGTCGTGTTCGCAATGTAATCCAAAGGGAGACCAAGGGGTCTCTTCAGTGATGCAGGCAGGCAAGGGGGGGCTCCTCGGGGTAGCCACCACCTGGGCATGGGAGAGGGCCACCTGAGGGTCGCTCCTGCACTGGAGGTCGGATCCTTCAGGTCCTGGGGGCTGCAGGTGCAGTGTCCTTACCAGGCGTCGGGTCTTTGAAGCAGGCAGTCGCGGTCAGGGGGAGCCTCGGGATTCCCTCTGCAGGTGTCGCTGTGGGTGCTCAAGGGGGTCAACTCTGGCTACTCACGGGCTCGCAGTCGCCGGGGAGTCCTCCCTGTAGTGTTTGTTCTCCACAAGTCGAGCCGGGGGCATCGGGTGCAGAGTGCAAAGTCTCACGCTTCCGGCAGGAAACGTGTGATCTTTCAAAGTTGCTTCTTTGTTGCAAAGTTGCAGTCTTTGTGGAGCAGGGCCGCTGTCCTCAGGAGATCTTGGTCATTTTAGATGCAGGGTAGTCCTCTGAGGCTTCAGAGGTCGCTGGACCCTGTGGAAAGTGTCGCTGGAGCAGTTCTTTTGAAGTGGGGAGACAGGCCGGTAGAGCTGGGACCAAAGCAGTTGGTGCCTCTGTCTTCTCTGCAGGTTTTAAAGCTCAGCAGTTCTTCTTCGTCTTAGGTTGCAGGAATCTATCTTGCTGTGTTCTGGGAGCCCCTAAATACTTGATTTAGGGGTGTGTTTAGGTCTGGGGGGTTAGAAGCCAATGGCTACTAGCCCTGAGGGTGGCTACACCCTCTTTGTGCCTCCTCCCTGAGGGGAGGGGTGCACATCCCTAATCCTATTGGGGGAATCCTCCATCTGCAAGATGGAGGATTTCTATAAGTCAGAGTCACCTCAGCTCAGGACACCTTAGGGGCTGTCCTGACTGGCCAGTGACTCCTCCTTGTTTTTCTCATGGACGGAGGGGACGGGCAACTCCACTAGCTGGAGTGCCCTGGTGTGCTGTAACAAAGGGGGTGAGTGTTTGAGGCTCACCGCCAGGTGTTACAGTTTCTGCAGGGGGTGGTGAGAAGCACCTCCACCCAGTACAGGCTTTGTTACTAGCCACAGAGTGACAAAGGCACTCTCCCCATGTAGCCAGCAACATGTTTGGTGTGTGGCAGGCTGCTAAAACTAGTCAGCTCACATTGGAAGTCGGTATGGTTTCAGGGGGCATCTCTAAGATGCCCTCTGGGGTGTATTTCACAATAAAATGTACACTGGCATCAGTGTGCATTTATTGTGCTGAGAAGTTTGATACCAAACTTCACAGTTTTCAGTGCAGCCATTATGGTGCTGTGGAGTTTGTGCATGACAGACTCCCAGACCATATACTCTTATGGCTACCCTGCACTTACAATGTCTAAGGTTTTGCTTAGGCACTGTAGGGGCATAGTGCTCATGCACTTATGCCCTCACCTATGGTATAGTTCACCCTGCCTTAGGGCTGTAGGGCCTGCTATAGGGGTGACTTATCTATACCTATAGGCAGTGTGAGGTTGGCATGGCACCCTGAGGGGAGTGCCATGTCGACTGAGTCATTTTATCCCCACCAGCACACACAATCTGGCAAGCAGTGTGTCTGTGCTGATTGAGGGGTCCCCAGGGTGGCAATAGATATGCTGCAGCCCTTAGAGACCTTCCCTGGCATCAGGGCCCTTGGTACCAGGGGTACCAGTTACAAGGGACTTACCTGGATGCCAGGGTGTGCCAATTGTGGAAGCAAAAGTACAGTTTAGGGAAAGAACACTGGTGCTGGGGCCTGGTTAGGAGGCCTCAGCGCACTTTCCAATCATAACTTGGCATCAGCAAAGGCAAAACGTCAGGGGGTAACCATGCCAAGGAGGCATTTCCTTACACATACCCTATGGGGAGCCTTAACATCTTGAATTGTCTTCCACCGGGTGAAAAGCTAGATTACTCCTGATTCTCAGGGACCAATGGTATAGAAAACAAAGCATTGGTAATATCAATAGTTGCATACCAGGGGGGTCATTCTGACCCTGGCGGTCCGACCACGGAAGCACCGCCAACAGGCTGGCGGTGCTTCCTGGCCAATTCTGACCGCAGCGGTAAAGCCGCGGTCAGAAAAGGGAAACCGGCGGTTTCCCGCCGGTTTTCCCCTGGCCAAAGGAATCCTCCACGGCGGCACTGCAAGCAGCGCCGCCATGGGGATTCCGACCCCCTTCCCGCCAGCCTGTTCCTGGCGGTTTACACCGCCAGGAAGAGGCTGGCGGGAACGGGTGTCATGGGGCCCCCTAACAGGGCCCCAGCAAGATTTTCAGTGTCTGCTTGGCAGACACTGAAAATCGAGACGGGTGCCACTGCACCCGTCGCACCTCAGCAAATCCGCTGGCTCCATTCGGAGCCGGCCTCATCTTTGCTGGGGCTTTCCCGCTGGGCCGGTGGGCGATCTTTTGCAGATCGCCCGCCGGCTCAGCGGGAAAGTCGGAATGCCCCCCATGGTCATCTGACCGCGGGGCGGTGTTTGGGTGGTTTCCGCCCGGCGGGCGGCGCCCGCCGCCCGCCGGGGTCGGAATGACACCCTAGGTCCCTTTATGTTTTCGTATCCTCTCAACCAAAGTGATGGTGTCAGGGGCATCAGCCATCAACTGGGGTGTATATTTGTTCAAGTCACAGTAATTGATGTCATTCTATAGCTCCCATATTGTAACCACAGTACACTGTAGCAGATTTGAGCATACACTGCTGTTGTCTTACAAAAAGGTAGGCCTCAACAGGTCTGGGTTTGCTTGTGTTCTTGTTCAAAGGGGACCTGGTTTGGCAGCTTTGGCTAAACGTTTCCTACTGGAGCGAAACCAAATCTAATGTGCATAAGCCTTGCCTTTGGATTGGCATGATGGGTAAAAAAGCAAAAAATGATGAACTAATGTGGCGCATGAGTAATTACTTGTGGCTGAGATTAATCCAAGTATTTCCAGCATCACTTTTTTAAGGTCAGTACCTAATGACAATTCATGTTATAATGACATGACAGGAAAACAACTAAGTCACAAGAATGATTTGGTGTGATTTTTCTTTCAATACAAGAATTTTACTTTTTGTTTTCTGGTTCTGTACAAATATCTTAGTTTCTGACTACTAAACAGGAATCAAAATGGAGTAAACCACATATGCAAATGTTCATATATTTATATAATAGCGATGCTGTTTATTTTCACTTTTGAGAGAGGGGAGGGGCAGCATAGCTGACAAAAGACTTCTCTCGTGAGTCAGGACCCCGTAACATTCAACAATGATGATAAATAGCACATTACATTCATCTCTAGAGATATCTGTCTGTATTTCTCTTCCAAACCGCACATGCACACTCACACAAACACATACTGAAAAAACACTGACTTATGATTTGCTCACTCATACCCAAGCAACAGGAACCTTCTGGTTCTTCTCCTGAAATGGCATATAGAGGATCTTGCTATAGTTAGAACCACTCCGCCCGCCTATCTACTGCCTCTCCCAGGCGAGGTCTTGGAAAGGGGAGCCAATGTCTAGTTTTCTTCCTTTCTGGAAAGTAGTACTTTTCATGACCCTGTGCAAGTCAAATTATGTCCAACGCATGGTACTGAGAAAATCCGGGTATCATTTCTTGACAACCTCTCTTCATTTCTGGATACCAACTATGTCATGCTATTGTTCTGGTAGATTTGTCAGCCATTTTCAAAATCGTAGATTATGTTGTGCGCATATCCAGACTGCAGGGACTGGGAATCAGGGCTGTGGTCTTGGCATTGATTTTGCCAGATATTCAGAAATACTATTGCGGTGTAGAACGTCCTCCTTTACAATCTACTGCTTCCCAATTTCACTGTAAGGCCCAGCAGGGATTTTCTCTCAGCCCTCCTCCTTTTAATAATTTGTCACACAGCTGATGTCCCTTATTGTTTCTTACGGTTTCCCTTCTATTCCTGTGCTATGGACACCTAGTTTATTAATCAGTTACCAAGGATCAGTTCCACCTTTGCATGACCTCCAATGGTACATGGATAACTAGTGACACTTTGAAGGTGAACCAGTGCTTTCAATGGGAAGGTAGTATATGACCCTGACAGAGTAGCAGCAGTTACAAGCACAAAGAAGGCACTCTGTACATCTCTCTCTCCAATTCAAGTTGCGGATGTCAACACCGACCAGTGCTTATTTGAGCCGGTGGTTTCTGGTGAGGGGCACCAGGACTTCTTTTTGAAGGCCTGCACTTATTTTTCTGCCTCAAGCATTTATTGCAAGCAAAAGGCACCTACGGTAAAGACGGAGGAAGAGAAAACAAAAAAGTTTCACAAAGGGAGAAAGCAGAAAGCTGCAAGAGTGAGCTGAAGGAGCAGGGAGTGTCTGTTAATGGATTAAAGAGGTCCGAGATGGCCTCAGGATTAGGCTGCCTCAGTAATCTGTGCTCGCATATTTAATTGCAACAGCCGCATGTTTGAGGAGAGCTTTGGCTCCGGCACGTTTTTATTTACAAATTAAGCACTGACACCAACAAGATTTAAGTTGTTGTCCTTGGGAAGCACTACACCAGCCGGTCATTCACTTGATGGCCTAAGGATCTTGGAGTCCCTTCTGAGCCTACAGCTTAACTTGGAGTCCTGATAGACAACTTGTTGCATTAAAGAATTGATTAACTATGTGGTATCCACTTATTGGCTTCCAATTATCCCTTTGTGAGCGTGAAGACTTAAGGCCATTGTGTCCTCCTGATGGATTGTGGAGCAACTCCTAGTCGTGTCTCCCTAATTCTATAATTGCCTAACTCTCTTTTGGCTTGAATTGCTGCACCCCCTCTCTTCCTAACTTGCCACATTGCATTTGCTCTCAGATAAATGGCTATTCTCTAGAAACCTCTGTGAACCTGTTAGCATGTCATCCAAAGCTCTAGTACTGATTTCCTGTTTAAATTACTTGTCCTATGTCCCAAAGCACACTCTTAATTCTCCCTTGTTTCACTTACTTGACGATCACATGATCTGCAGGGCCCAAGATTTTTCAACCATGTTTCACATCACAGAAAAAACTATCGTGATCTCCAGAGTAATGTAGCCATGTTTATGAGCTTTCTGAAGATAGGGATAGTCTCCATGTAATTCGCCTTCTGTTCTCGCCCAGAGCTCGGACGCCTTTTCTGTAGCTCAAGCACTGAGGAGGTTGCGGAGAACACAAACAGACTACACACAAAGATTCCCAGCTACCTGTATTTGGCCAGAGTCAAAACCCAGAATGAGGCACAAAACGTCTTTCCAGACTGTCGAGAGGGCTACAGTGCCAAAGTAATATCAGGCATGTCCACAGGGTGCCTGGCATGGGCACAGGAGGATGGGTCACTGTCATATTTTCAGGCTAACAACTGATCATATGAACTAGTTTCACTGATATCCACTCTATAAACATTTATCTTTTGTCATTGTCCTGATAATATGACATGTACACAACCTTCTGCACACATACTGGACACACCTGAGAGTGGTGAATGTTACTACTTATTGCTTATTACACACATAGTTACAGGTCATTACAGGTAATTCCCAAGCATTACAAGAGGGTGCCTATGCAGTGCACAGGGTGGTGGGTGATTTGTTTATTTACAGATCTGCCCTCCCTACGATGACACATGCCTGGTCAGGGGTGATGCATTCTTCAGTCCTGTGCCATGGATTGCCACGTCTCGAGCTGAGGTGGGATCAGGTTGAAATCTGATTACAGGAAACAAGACTAACGTGTGTACAAAGGCTTAGTGAGAAATTAATTTGGAATACTAGCTTTTTGGTGGTGGGCGCAGGTTATGGAAACGAGGCAATTACTGCTCCCCTGACCTTACCCTGCAGGGGCCTCCTGGGCTCTGTGACGCCAGTGGTGAAATAGAAATTAGCCTTGTTTTATGTTTTCTGTTTGACCCGCTCCCTCTGGGTCAGTTATTAGCCGAGCAGTGCCCGGGGGCGAAGATGCCCCCAAGTAGCCCCTGCATCCCGAGCGTTTTAAAGACAGATGGCTGTAGCTATGTGTGCACTGTGCAGAGGAGGGGTGCACTGAGGGAACCCTTGTGTCTGGTGGCCCCGAGGCGGCGTGTCATTTACAGTTAGGGGCGAGATCTCACTCAGGATGGCTTGACTGTCTTATTGGCGTCAAAGCCTGTCGGCCGCGGCGTCAGTCAACAAACGCAGCCGCTGCGCAAAGCTCCAAACACATCTTTATGACATCACGGGTGATGGTCACAATGGGCGCGGAGTAAATACCCAGCACGTCAGTCTTTGCAGACATCCTCTCCCTCCTGCCCTCCCTTGCCCATCCGCCCCACATGGCCAGGCAGCAGCGCCCAGTCCGAAGGAAGCCCGCCTCTGACGCCCCCCAACATGAGTTCCTCAGATAGACAGCATCCTCCATTAGCTAATATCAACCAGTTCTCCCCTATGCGGCCCTCGGACATCAACGACGCCTCTAGGCCGCCCGCCCCGGAGAAGGGCACCCGCCTTCGGCCTGCAGAGAATGTGGCACCGTGCCCCCTGCCAACTGATGCCCACACCGCTACCCCTGCTCCTTCTCCCAGCGCCTCTCCCTCTGTCCCTTCCTCCAACCCCACTCCCTCCTTCCCTTTTGTCCCCGACAGCACCTCTAGCTCTCGTTGTACTTGCAGGGACGTCCCCCCCAGCCCATCCTTTGTGAAGCGCTTTGAAGAAGTACTAAGGAGATTCGAGGAGCTGTATCCTGGGGAGAAACTCGACGACGCCACCACCTCGGATCAATGTAAAGATTCTTGCATCCGGTGCGCCTTGGAGCGTGCGAAAAATAACTCTAGTTTACAGACCCCCCAAATTCCCTCGGAGAATACTAACCCCCCGAAAAATACCAACAACCCTATGTCAGTCTCCGAGACCGCTGACACCTGTGGTGTCAGCCTAGTAGAAAGTGCTCTAACTGTGCCATCCCCGGAGAAGAAATCGGACAGTGTGCCAACCTCCCCAACACCTTTAGAAGAGCCCAAACCTCCTACTCACCCGTTAGACAAGGATGACCCCTCTCCCCTCCCCTCCAGGGAATCTGACCCCAGAATAGACACAAACCTCACCCCTGTTAAACCTGATCCGCCACCCCTTCCACATGCAGCTTGTCCCCATTCAGAGAGAACCAACCGTTTGCCCACCTCCGACAAAACTATGTCCCCCCTTCCTCCTTCCATCTTTGACAACCCCGCTTCCTCCCTGCCTCCTTCCATCTTCTACAACCCTGCTTCCTCCCTTCCCCCTTCCATCCCTGACAACCGTGCTGTCTCCCCTCTTCCTCCCATCCCTGCAAACCCCCCTCCCTCTCTTCGTTCGTCTCTTTCCGACAACGCTACTCCCTTACTTACTTATCGCAAGAATAACACCCGTGGTCCATCCTTTGCGGAACATCTTGAATGTTTGTTGAAGAGACTCTACTCTGTGTCTCCTCGTCCTGGGGAGAAAGACTCAGACACCACTTTCCCGCCAGGCAATGCCAATCCATCTCCTGAGCAGTCTGCGGCTTCTTCCCGTTTAGACAGTACCACCTGTTTGCCCAAGTCTGACAACACCGCACCCTCTCTCCATGCTTCCATCCCTGGCAGTACCGCTCCTACTATTCGTGCTTCCATTTCCGCTAGCACCACTCCTTCTCTTAGTACTTCCATTCCTGGCACAACTCCCTCTCTTCCTTCTTCCATCCCTAGCAGCACCCACTCTATTTGTTCTTGCGAGGACATCACCCATGATCAATCCTTTGAGGAACATCTTGACGCTTCAATAAAGAGATCCAGTACCATATATACTTGTTCTGAGGTAAAAGGCGTACACTCTTCCACCTCGGATTCATCGGAAAAGAGCTTCTTCTGGCCTAGCCTTAGATTACCGACCCCCCAGGTTTGCCCTCATCGTGATGATACTAGCTCGTCTCCAGGGTTAACCTCTCCCGAGACTATTCACCCGGAAGATACCAACACTTCTAGGCCTTTGTCAGACCTCCCTCCTCCCTCGGGAGATAATACCTCCTCAGTATGCATCATCCTCCCTTCTGGCAAAGCTGATACATCTTCGTCTCCTGCTTTGGACACCAGCTTTCCACCTAACGCTTCACTGGAAACAGCCTCATCTCAGCTTCATCTGTACCCTTACCTCGCAGTGGATCCCTCATTCTTCCCTATCGCCTCATCTGATTCAAGCGTTGCCACCTGCTCTGTCCCCCCTTTAGTGGACGGCACCCCTTCTCTTACAGCATCTCTGGATACTGATGGTACTCCTTCTGCCTCTTTGAAACCCCATATGTTGGAAAAAAGCACATCGACATCCCTATTTGACCTGTTCCCTCCCCTGGCAGTGGATCCCTCATTCTTCCCTACTATCTCATCTGTTCCAAGCGTTGCCACCTGCTCTGTCTCCCCTTTAGTGGACGGCACATCTTCTCTTCCAGCATCTCTGGATACTGATGGTACTCCTTCTTCCTCTTTGAAACCCCATATGTTGCAAAAAAGCACATCGACATCCCTATTTGACCTGTACCCTTCCCTGGCAGTGGATCCCTCATTCTTCCCTATCACCTCATCTGATTCAAGCGTTGCCACCTGCTCTGTCCCCCCTTTAGTGGACTGCACCCCTTCTCTTCCAGCATCTCTGGATACTGATGGTACTCCTTCTGCCTCTTTGAAACCCCATATGTTGCAAAAAAGCACATCGACATCCCTATTTGACCTGTACCCTTCCCTGGCAGTGGATCCCTCATTCTTCCCTATCACCTCATCTGATTCAAGCGTTGCCACCTGCTCTGTCCCCCCCTTAGTGGACGGCACCCCTTCTCTTACAGCATCTCTGGATACTGATGGTACTCCTTCTGCCTCTTTGAAACCCCATATGTTGGAAAAAAGCACATCGACATCCCTATTTGACCTGTACCCTTCCCTGGCAGTGGATCCCTCATTCTTCCCTATCACCTCATCTGATTCAAGTGTTGCCACCTGCTCTGTCTCCCCTTTAGTGGACGGCACATCTTCTCTTCCAGCATCTCTGGATACTGATGGTACTCCTTCTGCCTCTTTGAAACCCCATATGTTGCAAAAAAGCACATCGACATCCCTATTTGACCTGTACCCTTCCCTGGCAGTGGATCCCTCATTCTTTCCTATCGCCTCATCTGATTCAAGTGGTGCCACCTGCTCTGTCACCCATTTAGTGGATGGCAGTCCTTCTCTTCCAGCATCTCTGGATACTGATGGTACTCCTTCTTCCTCTTTGAAACCCCATATGTTGCAAAAAAGCACATCGACATCCCTATTTGACCTGTACCCTTCCCTGGCAGTGGATCCCTCATTCTTCCCTATCACCTCATCTGATTCAAGCGTTGCCACCTGCTCTGTCCCCCCTTTAGTGGACGGCACCCCTTCTCTTACAGCATCTCTGGATACTGATGGTACTGCTTCTGCCTCTTTGAAACCCCATATGTTGGAAAAAAGCACATCAACATCCCTATTTGACCTGTTCCCTCCCCTGGCAGTGGATCCCTCATTCTTCCCTACTATCTCATCTGTTCCAAGCGTTGCCACCTGCTCTGTCTCCCCTTTAGTGGACGGCACCCCTTCTCTTCCAGCATCTCTGGATACTGATGGTACTCCTTCTGCCTCTTTGAAACCCCATATCTTGGAAAAAAGCGCATCGACATCCCTGTTTGACCTGTACTCTCCCCTGGCAGTGGATCCCTCATTCTTTCCTATCGCCTCATCTGATTCAAGCGTTGCCACCTGCTCTGTCCCCCCTTTAGTGGACGGCACCCCTTCTCTTCCAGCATCTCTGGATACTGATGGTACTCCTTCTGCCTCTTTGAAACCCCATATGTTGGAAAAAAGCACATCGACATCCCTATTTGACCTGTTCCCTCCCCTGGCAGTGGATCCCTCATTCTTCCCTACTATCTCATCTGTTCCAAGCGTTGCCACCTGCTCTGTCTCCCCTTTAGTGGACGGCACCCCTTCTCTTCCAGCATCTCTGGATACTGATGGTACTCCTTCTGCCTCTTTGAAACCCCATATCTTGCAAAAAAGCGCATCGACATCCCTGTTTGACCTGTACTCTCCCCTGGCAGTGGATCCCTCATTCTTTCCTATCGCCTCATCTGATTCAAGCGTTGCCACCTGCTCTGTCCCCCCTTTAGTGGACGGCACCCCTTCTCTTCCAGCATCTCTGGATACTGATGGTACTCCTTCTGCCTCTTTGAAACCCCATATGTTGGAAAAAAGCACATCGACATCCCTATTTGACCTGTTCCCTCCCCTGGTAGTGGATCCCTCATTCTTCCCTACTATGTCATCTG
This sequence comes from Pleurodeles waltl, assembly GCF_031143425.1. Classification (NCBI taxonomy): domain Eukaryota; kingdom Metazoa; phylum Chordata; class Amphibia; order Caudata; family Salamandridae; genus Pleurodeles; species Pleurodeles waltl. The sequence goes on along the minus strand of NC_090439.1, from coordinate 1,156,967,656 downwards.
TTCCAAGCGTTGCCACCTGCTCTGTCTCCCCTTTAGTGGACGGCACATCTTCTCTTCCAGCATCTCTGGAAACTGATGGTACTCCTTCTGCCTCTTTGAAACCCCATATGTTGCAAAAAAGCACTTCAACACACCTGCTTGACCTGTACTCATCTCTGGCAGTGGATCCCTCATTCTTCCCTATCGGCTCCTCTGATTCAAGCGTTGCCACCTGCTCTGCCCCCCCTTTAGTGGATGGCACCCCTTCTCTTCCAGCATCTCTGGAAACTGATGGTACTCCTTCTGCCTCTTTGAAACCCCATATGTTGGAAAAAAGCACATCAACACACCTTCTTGACCTGTACTCATCTCTGGCAGGTGATCCCTCATTCTTTCCTGTCGCTTCATCAGATTCAAGGGGTGCCACCTGCTCTGTTCCTCCTTTAGTGGATGGCACCCCTACTCTCCCAGAATCTATGGATACCGATGTCCCACCTTCTGCCTCTTTGAAATCCAATGTGTTAGAAACTGGCTCTCTTTTTCACCCATCGGAGAATATCGACTCCTCTGAATACCGCCATATTTGTCCTCATCGTTTGAAATATCTACATGTCTGGCGCCCTCCTAGTGGAAGACCAGCTCCACTCCTTCACGAGTGGAGTACCTACATCGTTGTGGTCCCTGTGTCAGATACTGACATGCCTAATCTCTGGGTACCTGCCCCTCCAGTAACAGACAGGCTTGCTTCCCCATCAGAAGATACTTCTGTATGCTTCTTGACAATAACAGATTCTTCTGTTCCCCCCTTACTGGATGTTACCATCCCCGCTCCCCTTGGGGTTGATGGAAATCTCTTTGATCACCATCGAGGGATTTCCGATACCTTTTCCACACCTGTCGTAGATACCAATGTTTCTCCGTGTACCACCTCATATATAGATCTTACTACACCAGCTCCTGCGGCAACAGATATTTATGCTCATTCATCAAAGATTATCGCCCTTGCACCAGTGCCATCAAGGACTACTACTCCCATCGTGGACAGAAGTGCCTCTGCTTCTCTCTTCAGGAAAGATGCCTCCTCTTCTCCCCCCTCAGTGTACACTGACTTTGCTCGTCCACCAGAAGCTACTACTCCCATAGTGGAGAGCAGTGCTTCCTCTTCTCCCCCCTCAGTGTACACTGACTTTGCTCGTTCACCAGAAGCTACTACTCCAATAGTGGAGAGCTGTGCCTCCACTTCTCGCCTTTCAATGGACACTGACTTTATTCGCCCACCAGAGGTTACTACTCCTATAGTGGAGAGTGGTGCTTCCTCTGCTGTCTGTTCAGTGAACAGTGACTGTTCTCGTCCACCAGAGGCTACTTCTCCCATAGTGGAGAGCGGTGCCTCCTCTCCCCCCCCCTCAGTGTACACTGACTTTGCTCGCCCACCAGAAGCTACTACTCCCATAGTGGAGAGCGGTGCCTCCTCTTCTCCCCTTTCAGTGGACACTGACTGTACTCTTCTGTCTGGTTCCACCTTACAGGAAAGTGGCTTCTTATTGCCTCCCACAATGGATATGAACCCATCTGTTCCACACCTAGAGAAAGTCCACTCCTGCGCAGCTCCCTCCATTGAATACAAAAATATTTGCTTCCCTCTGAAGAAATACCAACATCTATGGTCGACGCTAGAGGGAATACCAACCTCCCTGCTCAGTCAACAGATTGCTGATATGTCTTTGCCAGGGTGTAGTGACCATTCTGCTCCACCTTTCATGAGCCCTGACCTCCCTCCTCAACTCTTGGGCAACAGTGAGTCTGTTTTAGTTCCATCAGGGATACTTGACTACTCTTCCTCCACAACAGAGAAAGCCTACGTCTCAATATCACAGCAACATGACCTCCCTGTATTACTCTCAGAAGAAACCAGCTCACCTGTCTCTGGCACAGAGACCACCAAATCTTCTATTCCACGTCCAGAAACAATTGAGGTCTCGATGTCCAGGCTAGATAAAGCTGAATCGTCCTCTTCCACCACTGAGAAAACCAACCTCCCTCCTTTCTTCCCAGAGGAAACTAGTCGCAGTATCTTTGGTGAAGAGAAAACTGATTTCCCTGTCTTCACAGAAAAAATGGACCCTTCTGCCCACCGTTCTGAGAATTCAGTCCTCTCCATGCCCACCTTAGAGAAAATGGATTCCCCTGCCTGCTTTTTAGAGACTGAGAAATGCGATGCATCTCTTTCCACCCCAGTGAAGGAAACTCTCTTTGTCAAAGTTGAGCTCAGTCTTTCTGCTACCGAGAAAATTGACCTTTCCATTTCCTCGCCTGTAAAAAGCGATCTCTCTCTTTCCTGTCCAGTTAAATCTAATACCATTGTCATCTCCTCCGTGAAAACTGAGGTGTCAGTGGAAACAGGCATCCCAGTTGTCTCTCCAGAAAACAACAAATTTGCTGTTGAATTGCCAGTGGAAAGAGGTGCCCAGGATGTCTCTCCAGTAAAAACTGATCTCTTTGCCCCCTTTCTAATGGAGACTGATGTTCAGGACGTCTCTCCTGTGGCAACTGATGATCTAGTTGTTTCACCAGGGGGGAAAATGCTCTCTTTTGGCTCTGCATTGGAAAGTGATGCCCAGGACATCTCTCCAGTAGAAACTGACCTCTCTGACACCTCTCTACTGCAAAGTAACACCCAGGATGTCTCTCCGGTAAAAACCAACCTCTCTTTCACTTCGCCAGTGAAAACTGACATCCAAGACGTCTTTCCAGTAAAATCCGACCTTCATGTTGCCTCTCCCATGGCACCTGATGTCCCAGTTGTCTCTCCAGAAAAAAATAACATCTCTGTTGCCTTTGTAGAGGAATCTGACATTCACGACGACCTCTCTGTCGTCCCTTCAGGGAAAAATGAAATCCAGGCTGTCAATCAAGTACAGCGCTCGGTCACATTTGACACCGATATTCTGACATTATCCTATGAAAGGGATTCCGAGGCTAGAGCTCCCTGCTCCTCTTGTGGCCACAGCCAACCTGGTGTCTCTTGCGGAAATATTTCTCCCAGTGTTCCTTCCTTATGGGATGATGATGAGTCATGTGAAAGCTCCCAACGGAATTTAAACTCTTCGATATGCCCAAATTATGCTTGTACTTGTGCTGCCAGCCCCAGCGATCTTGTCCCCTCTGTCTTCATGCCAGGGAATACACCTCCCACTGTTTCCTCTTCCAGTTGTTCCTTCTCTCATGGTGTGAGTACCAATAATCTCACCTCTTGTTTCTCTTCATTGAGGAAAATTGAGCCCCTCGCTTACTCTCTAGAGGGTAATGATGTGGGTGTTTGCTTCGGGGGGAGCAGCTGTTCTGTCTGCCCCAAGAATGTTTCCACCTCAGTTTCTACCCATGGTAATAATGCCACCTGCTCTTGGTCCTCTTTTAGGAAAGCTAAGCCCCTTGCTTACTCTCTAGAGGGTAATGAGGAGGGTGTTTGCTTCGGGGGGACCAGCTGTTCTGTCTGCCCCAAGAATTTAGACTCCTCAGTTTCTACCCATGGGAGTAATGCCACCTGCTCTTGGTCCTCATTTAGGAAAGCTGAGCCCCTTGCTTACTCTCTAGAGGGTAACGATGAGGGTGTTTGCTTCGGGGGGACCAGCTGTTCTGTCTGCCCCAAGAATATAGACTCCTCAGTTTCTACCCATGGGAGTAATGCCACCTGCTCTTGGTCCTCTTTTAGGAAAGCTAAGCCCCTTGCTTACTCTCTAGAGGGTAACGATGAGGGTGTTTGCTTCGGGGGGACCAGCTGTTCTATCTGCCCCAAGAATATAGACTCCTCAGTTTCTACCCATGGGAGTAATGCCACCTGCTCTTGGTCCTCTTTTAGGAAAGCTAAGCCCCTTGCTTACTCTCTGGAGGGTAATGAGGAGGGTGTTTGCTTCCGGGAGACCAGCCATTCTGACTGCCCCAAGAATATAGACTCCTCAGTTTCCACCCATGGGAGTAATGCCACCTGCTCTTGGTCCTCTTTTAGGAAAGCTAAGCCCCTTGCTTACTCTCTAGAGGGTAACGATGAGGGTGTTTGCTTCGGGGGGACCAGCTGTTCTATCTGCCCCAAGAATATAGACTCCTCAGTTTCTACCCATGGGAGTAATGCCACCTGCTCTTGGTCCTCTTTTAGGAAAGCTAAGCCCCTTGCTTACTCTCTGGAGGGTAATGAGGAGGGTGTTTGCTTCGGGGAGAGCAGCTGTTCTGTCTGCCCCAAGAATATAGACTCCTCAGTTTCTACCCATGGGAGTAATGCCACCTGCTCTTGGTCCTCTTTTAGGAAAGCTAAGCCCCTTGCTTACTCTCTAGAGGGTAACGATGAGGGTGTTTGCTTCGGGGGGACCAGCTGTTCTATCTGCCCCAAGAATGTTTCCACCTCAGTTTCTACCCATGGTAATAATGCCACCTGCTCTTGGTCCTTATTTAGGAAAACTGAGCCACTTGCTTATTCTTTACAGAGTGATGATGAGAATGTTTGCTTCAAGGGGACCAAATGTTCTGTCTGCCCCAAGACTTTCGCCTCCTCAGTTTCTACCCATGGAAAAAGCAATTTCTATTCTTCCTCCCTACAGACTACTGAGCTCCCTATGTTTTCCTCAAGAGATGCCTCACCCTGTAGTATCTGTGACACAAAAGTTGCCCCTCCTGCCTCTCCCCCAGAGAGTACTGGCCCATGGGCTAACTACTTAGATGATATGAAAACTGTGACCTCCAGTTATGGGGGTACATTGTGTCCCAAGCATACAGCCTCGTCTGCTTCTCACTTAGGGCGCACTGATCCTTGCTCACCGTCCCTAGAGATTAGAGATTTCTCCACTTCTTCCTCCTCCGGGGATGTCTCACGTCATTGCACCTACAAGAGACACATTTCTCCTTCTGCTTCTGGTGCTTCTTCCCTAGAACAAACTGCCCTCTTTTCTTCCTCTTTATTTGACAGCTGCTCCTGCACGCTACCCTCTAAAAACATCAGCTTGGCGTTTTCCTCCCCAGGAAAGTCATGTTCTTGTTCTCGGTACACCAGTACTTCTGACCCTTATGCTCTCTCCACTGAGAAAACGTACACCTCTGAATTGTGCCCCATCAGAACCTACCTTTATTTATTCCGTAGCATGAAATATGAGCCTTGACCTTGACTTTACCCTGCCACGTTTGCCCAAGCGTTCTCTGCCACATCATTAATACACCTGTTTAGGAATTGCTGCCTGGCCATTTTTAGCACCATCATGCCCCTATCTCATGTTGGACTTCCCTGTATCCGTTCATCTTTTGATTTTCTGTGTAGAATTAATTCTCCCTCACACCGAGGAATGATCTCTAGTTCTTTGCCTCGCTCATGGCGCTCAGTATGCTGCTCATGCTATCTTGGAAGAAGGCGCATAACAAGGCAGAAATGGTGAGTTATCTCTCTGGAAGGGTGATGGTCGCTGCATAGAAGACCATGGGGAGGGTGGGGACTATGCAGAACTCATAATGCAAAGCCTTGTTTACTTTTAACTATAGAAGCAATATATACATGGAGGTAATAGCAGGCAAGCTGAGCCAACCAAGTATGTAGTTTTGTCACAGCTTCTTTATACATTATTTTGCCACAGTGCAGATCCATAAAGCAACAACCTATGAAATATATACCAATTTGGTCACTACAATATATTTTAAAAAGTTGTTAATTAAACATGTGTAATTGAGGATGAGAGGGTCCCTCGTAGCCCATGGTTCCTGGTAACACTTAACCTGCTGCACAGTTGAGAGCTAAGCCTCAACAGAGAGCAGCACCTCCTCCTCTTTGACACACGAAATTATTGAATAACTACAGTGCACCAAATGTACGTCTTTGCGTCAAAATTTAGTAGTGGGTTGCTGTAGGAAGGTAGCCTCTTTCTAGCCTTGTTACCCCCCCTTTTGGCCTGTTTGTGAGTATATGTCAGGGTGTTCTTACTGTCTCACTGGGATCCTGCTAGTCAGGGCCCAGTGCTCATAGTGAAAACCCTGTGTTGTCAGTGTGCTTGATATGTGTCACTGGGATCCTGCTAGCCAGGACCCCAGTGCTCATAAGTTTGTGGCCTATATGTGTTCCCTGTGTGATGCCTAACTGTCTCACTGAGGCTCTGCTAACCAGAACCTCAGTGTTTATGCTCTCTCTGCTTTTAAAATTGTCGCTGCAGGCTATTGACTAACTTTACCAATTCTCATTGGCACACTGGAAAACCCTTATAATTCCCTTGTATATGGTAGCCTGGTACCCAGGGTATTGGTGTTCCAGGAGATCCCTATGGGCTGCAGCATTTCTTTTGCCACCCATAGGGAGCTCAGACAATTCTTACACAGGACTGCCACTGCAGCCTGAGTAAAATAACGTCCATGTTATTTCACAGCCATTTTACACTGCACATAAGTAACTTATAAGTCACCTATATGTCTAACCCTCACTTGGTGAAGGTTAGGTGTCAAGTTACTTAGTGTGTGGGCACCCTGGCACTTGCCAAGGTGCCCCCATATTGTTCAGGGCAAATTTCCCAAACTTTGTGAGGGCTGGGACACCATTACACGAGTGCACTACATATAGGTCAATACCTATATGTAGCGTCACAATGGTAACTCCGAACATGGCCATGTAACATGTCTAGGATCATGGAATTGTCCCCCCAATACCATTCTGGTATTGGGTGGACAATTCCATGCATCCCCGGGTCTCTAGCACAGAACCCGGGTACTGCCAAACTAACTTTCTGGGGTCTCCACTGCAGCTACTGCTGCTGCCAACCCCTCAGACAAGTTTCTGCCCCCCCCCCGGGCCTGGGCAGCCTGGTCCCAGGAAGGCAGAACAAAGGATTTCCTCTGAGAGAGGGTGTTACACCCTCTCCCTTTGGAAATACATGTAAAGGGCTGGGGAGGAGTAGCCTCCCCCAGCCTCTGGAAATGCTTTAATGGGCACAAATGGTGCCCTCTCTGCATAAGCCAGTCTACACCCGTTCAGGGATCCCCCAGCCCTTCTCTGGTGTGAAACTGGACAAAGGAAAGGGGAGTGACCACTCCCCTGACCAGCACCTCCCAGGGGAGGTCGCCAGATCTCCTCCAGTGTGTCCCAGACCTCTGCCATCTTGGATGCAGAGGTGTGAGGGAACAATGGACAGCTCTGAGTGGCCTGTGCCAGCAGGTGACCTCAGAGACCCCTCCTGATAGGTGCTTACCTTTCTCAGTAGCCAATCCTCCTCTGTGGGCTATTTAGGGTCTCTCCTCTGGGCTACTCCTCAAATAACAAATGCAGGAGCTCACTAGATTTCCTCTGCACTTCCCTCTTCGACTTCTGCCAAGGATCGACTGCTGACTGCTCCAGGACGCCTGCAAAACCACAACAAAGTAGCAAGAAGACTACCAGCAACATTGTAGCGCCTCATCCTACCGGCTTTCTCGACTCTTTCCTGGTGGTGCATGCTCTGAGGGCTGTCTGCCTTCACCCTGCACTGGAAGCCAAGAAGAAATCTCCTGTGGGTCGACGGAATCTTCCCCCTGCTAACAAAGGCACCAAACTTCTGCATCACCGGTCCTCTGGGTCCCCTCTCATCCTGATGAGCATGGTCCCTGGAGCACAGGAGCTGGGTTCAAGTGTCTCCCACAGTCCAGTGGCCCTTCTGTCCAAATTTGGTGGAGGTAAGTCCTTGCCTCCCTACGCCTGACAGTAATCCTGTGTACTGCATGATCTGCAGCTGCTCAGGCTTCTGTGCACTTTTCCAAGACTTCCTTTGCGCACAGCCTAGCCCAGGTCCCCAGCACTCCGTCCTGCATTGCCCAACTCGATGAGTTGGACTCCGATGTCGTGGGACCCTCCTTTGTGACTCTGAAATGACCGCTGTCCTCATATCTTCTAAGTACCTGTTCCGGTACTTCTGCGGGTGCTGCCTGCTTCTGCGGGGGCTCTCTGAGTTGCTAGGTGCCCCCTCTGTCTCCTCCTCTAAGGGACGACCTCCTGGTCCTTCCTGCGCTATAGCAGCACCCAAAATCCTCAACCGCGACTGTGTTTGCGGTATTTCTGCGTGGAAATAGCTCTGCATCCTTCAGCACGCCGTGGGACATCTTCTGACCAAAGGAGAAGTTCCTGGCACCTTTCATTGTTGCAGAATCTTTGGCTTCTTCCACCCGGAGGCAACCCTTTTGCACCTTCATCCGGGGTTTGGTGGGCTCCTGCCCCTCGGACACTTGTGTGACTCTTGGACTTGGTCCCCTACCTTTACAGGTCCTCAGGTCCAGGAATCCGTCTTCAGTGTTTTGCTGGCAGTTGTTGTCCTTGCAAAATCCCCTATCTCGACTTTACTGTCTTTCTGGGGTAGTAGGGTGACTTTACCCCAACTCTTCAGGGTCTTGGGGTTGGGTATCTTGGACACCCTTAGTGTTTTCTAACAGTCCCAGTGACCCTCTACAACCTACACTAGGCCTGGGGTCCATTTGTGGTTCGCATTCCACTTTTGGAGTATATGGTGTGTGTTGCCCCTAGGCCTATTTCTACCTATTGCATTCTATTGTGATTCTACATTGTTTGCACTACTTTTCTAACTGTGACCTGTTTTTGGTTTGTGTACATATAATTTGTGTATTTTACTTACCTCCTAAGTGAGGGTATCCTCTGAGATACCTTTGGCATATTGTCACTAAAATAAAGTACCTTAATTTTTAGTAACTCTGAGTATTGTGGTTTCCTATGATATAGTGCTATATGATATAAGTGGTATAGTAGGAGCTTTGCATGTCTCCTAGTTCCACCTAAGCTGCTCTGCTACAGCTACCTCTACCAGACTAAGCTGCTAGAACACCTCTATTCTACTAATAAGGGATAACTGGACCTGGCACAAGGTGTAAGTATCACAAGGTACCCACTATAAGCTAGGCCAGCCTCCTACAGTTGCCTTATTTCCTCCTCAGTTTACCCTCATCAGTCAGTAGTAAGAAACTGGACATTCCACCTGTTTTTAACACTTTTCCATTCCTTGTATGCCCCTGTCCATTCTGCTCAATATATCACATAATCCTAGGTGACTGCTCTGGCACCCGGGAAAATGCTTCAAAATGGAGCTTCTTTGACAGTAGCAGGAACCAGGTATGAACTGGCCTTTCATTGTCATGGAATATCACAGGTGGGCTGGAGAAATCTATTGGAGACTGGTTTGGAAAGCCCATGGCCGCTCCTGGAGCCTCTGTCACGTTCCACGGCTCCCCAAGATTAGTTGCAGCAAACACAGGAGGGTCGGAGGGAGGAGAGAGATGGAGGGAGCAAGAGATCAGAGGAGGAGGGAAGAGTGTACCGTAAGTGAGAAATGGCGCAAGTAGAGGAAGGGAGCCGGACTGATTCAGGCAGGGCTTTAAGTGAGATGACAAAACTGGGGTGTCTCTAAAGGAGCGTGGTAAGCCTGTTCAGGGTGCGTGACCAACACAATTAGGAGAGGGGCCTAAACTACGGGTATCAAGGCACTGTGTGTAGATTAGACAAATGCAAGGAGCTGTGATATGTCAGGCTTACCAACTTCGAACTCCCCTGCTGTACACCACTGAGTAGATGACGAAATTAGCCTGTCTTCTCAGTATGCTCTTGGGGGCTGAGTGAGGGGCACAGTGGTCCATCTGACTTGTTGTGAATGCATAAGGAAGGTAAAATCACAGACGCCACTAGCAATTCCCACTTGGTGTCATTAGCACCCTTTCAAAAGTATGCCCGAGTTTGTTCTGTATAGACAGTATATGTTCCTATGCACCTGCACCCTCGTCTTTGTGGCATTGTTAAAAGTGAAAACAGGTGTTTTTGTTTAAAGTTCTATCTCTGTATTGTGTCCAGACCTTTGCAGCAACTCAAGATGCAAACAAACAGGATAATAGGTTTCTTGCAATCTGTGTCAGCGCACTTAGGACTAAGGGGGGAATATTGTATGTATTGTCATTACAGCTGATGGATACAAACAACTATTAGGTTTTATGCACACAATGACTCCTTCACTGACTGTGACATTACAATAATTACAATTCCTTTCTTGAGGAACAGTGTGCTACCACTTCATAACATGCTCCTAATTCCAGACAGCTGATAGCCCATGAAGAGCTTAATAAACAGGACAAACAGATCAAGAGTTTTACAAACCGGCAGCAGGCATGCAATACCCTGACAATATTACTATAGGATTGCCGCTGTCCCTGTGTAACGTTCTAGGTTTCATCCCAACTCAGCCTTTCGTCCTTCTGACGCCCAGTGGAGTAGCAAAGGAGCTACAGCTGCTTGTGCAAGCTGGGAATCAGAGGTGTCCCTGGGGGTAGGAGATGAGGGGTGCAAAGGGGGAGTGCTGGCCAACCCCTGGGATGTAGGTACAGCCTGGTGGGCAGGCTCACAGTGCAGCGTAACTATACGGCCGCCATAGTGATACCGCGGCCCCTGTTAAAATTATGCCCACCCCTGAAAAAAAATCTGCGGACGTCCATGGTTGGAATGGAAGGGTGAGTGTACCCAGAGTACGGCTGAGTGACAGATTCCTTGTGTTCCACTTCCAGGCCGGAGCTGTCCCTCATTGCCCACTCCTGTGCTCCCAGAGAAGCAGCAAAAGGACGCCACCTCCATTCCTTTGATCTTAACTCTGAGGGCTTCAGACAATGGGCCTTGTTGAATGTCTTCAACAAGTCATAGTGCTGCAAAAGCACCAGCATGTGTGGTGTCCTAAGTATGTCACAGGCAAAAAAACAGCCCAACAGGACCCGTTTTGATGTCCTTTTTTAGGATGGGCGTGCAAGCGCTCTGACTTGTTGTAATCTCTGTGGGCTTTTAACCACTCCCATCGCCATACGCCCATCATTATCACTCGTTCATGGGCTTGGTTTTCAAAAATCCTTTGTTATCATTGGTAAATACTTTACGTTTTCCCCTCCTTGGGGCAGTTTTGTTACCGCCTTGGCCATTGACCCTGTTACATAGATAATTGCACGTTTGGCTATGTTTGACTGCGCACAAACTATTTTCCTTTTGCGTCTCTCCTTCGCGCTCACGCTTATGGCAGCTGCGGCACTTTGAATCACCTTGCTTATGTCAACTGTTTTACTTTTCTTTTCCAATTTATGTGGCAAGAAAAGTCCACTTAGGAATTTACACTGCTAATAGCTCTAACTCGAGACAACGTGAGACCCCTTGCATTGCAAATGCTTGTTTAATAACAGCCAGTGGTCATCACCGGCAGGACTCGGTCCACTTAAAGTCTTGGGTTCAGGGATGGACTGAGGACTAATAGCAGCATTGGCAAAAGGTGTTTAAACCAAGCCTGCATAGCGCAAACTAGTGAGCATAGAGAATCCTACTGTTTCTATCCCAGCATCATGACCTTCAATTCCCCTTGTTCCCTTCCTCCACTCTTTCCATTTATCTTCAGTCTCCCCTTCCCTCTTTTCCCTCTCTCCCCCTCAACTCTTGTGTTCTTCTCCCGCCGTCCCTACTGGAATAAACCCTGGAGGGCTGTAGAGAGTGCCATCGTTGTCACTGCCACGGGCCTTCAAACTCTGGGCTCCAGCCCTCAGTGAGATGGCCAGTGAGATTAGTGGCCAGTCCGGCCCTGGTCTGGTTTGAGCATTTTTTGCCAGGGCTGTTTAGCCTCCCCTCTCCCAGTCCAGCCCTGCCAAACCGTCAACATTCAGTCAGGTAGACCATTTGGGCTCTCTGCCCATGTCGATGGCGAGGTTTTTAGCGCCTATTTACATTGCGATACTGCTTAGACAAATACAGGAGCAGTGTTGTACTCCTAGGGTCAGACAAGGGCGTAACAGAGGCCCCGTGCTCCCTGGGTGCAGGCTTACCCATTCAGGAGGGGAGAACTCGAGATCCTCAATGACGTGAGTTGATTGGAGGGGGCTGCTTCAACATATCTCGCCCTTTGTTAGGCAACTGGGGACAGACTGCGCGTGCCATGACATCATAGGCATACCGTCCACGACAGAACCTAGGGCAAGGCAACAACTGTCGAAACTGGGGCTGGACAAAGTCAATGACCTGTACAAATTGGAGGAGTTATATTGTTTTAACATTACAACAATTCAAGGCCTTGGGTGCTACGCACCCCCTTGCATATAGCCTCCTTTACGGTAGACTAGCTGATCAACATGCTTCTTGCTAGCTGCCAATCACATCCACTCGGTGTAGGAAAGTACCATCTTGCCTGGCATGTTACCCCCATTTTCACTGTATGTATGTATGTTTTAGCCCCTGTGTCACTGGGATCCTGCTAAGCAGGACCCCAGTGCTCATAGTATGTGCCCTGTATGTGTTCCCTGCCTGTGTGGTGTCTATCATTGTCACTAAGGCTCTGCTAATCAGAACTTCAGTGTTTATGCTCTCTCTGCTTTCTAAATTTGTCACTGCAGGTTAGTGACTAAATTTACCAGTTCTCATTGGCACACTGGTACGCCCATATAATTCCCTTGTATATGGTGCTTAGGTACCCAGGGTATTGGGTTTCCAGGAGATCCCTATGGGCTACAGCATTTCTTTTGCCACCTATAGGGAGCTCAGAAAATTCTTACACAGGCCTGCCACTGCAGCCTGAGTGAAATAATGTCCACGTTATTTCACAGCCATTTTTCACTGCACATAAGTAACTTATAAGTCACCTATATGTCTAACCTTCACCTGGTGAAGGTTACTTAGTGTGTGTGAACCCTGGCACTAGCCAAGCTGCCCCCACATCGTTCAGGGCAAATGACCCGGACTTTGTGAGTGCAGGGACACCATTACACATGTGCACTATACATAGGTCACTACCTATGTATAGCGTCACAATGGTAACTCCGAACATGTCCATGTAACATGTCTAAAATCATGTTATTGGGGGGACAATTCCATGATCACCTGGATCTCTAGCACAGAACCCGGGTGCTGCCAAACTGCCTTTCCGGGGTTTCCATTGCAGCTGCTGCCAACCCCTCAGGCAGCCCTGGCTCAGGAAGGCAGAACAAAGGATTTCCTCTGAGAGAGGGTGTTACACCCTCTCCCTTTGGAAATAGGTGTGAAGGGCTGGGGAGGAGTAGCCTCCCCCAGCCTCTGGAAATGCTTTGATGGGCACAGATGGTGCCCATCTCTGCATAAGTCAGTCTACACCGGTTCAGGGATCCCCCAGCCCTGCTCTGGTGCGAAACTGGACAAAGGAAAGGGAGTGACCACTCCCCTGACCAGTACCTCCCAAGGGAGGGGCCCAGAGCTCCTCCAGTGTGTCCCAGACCTCTGCCATCTTGGAAACAGAGGTGTTGGGGGCACACTGGACTGCTCTGAGTGGCCAGTGCCAGCAGCTGACGTCAGAGACCCCCTCTGATAGGCTTTTACCTCTCTTGGTAGCCAATCCTCCTTTCTTGGTAGTCAAACTTCCTTTTCTGGTTATTTAGGGTCTCTCCTCTGGGTAATTCTTCAGAATACGAATGCAAGAGCTCACCAGAGTTCCTCTGCACTTCCCTCTTTGACTTCTGCCAAGGATCGACTGCTGACTGCTCCAGGATGCCTGCAAAACTGCAACAAAGTAGCAAGACGACTACCAGCAACATTGTAGCGCCTCATCCTGCCGGCTTTCTCCACTGTTTCCTGGTGGTGCATGCTCTGAGGGTCACCTGCCTTCACCCTGCACTGGAGGCCAAGAAGAAATCTCCTGTGGGTCAACGGAATCTTCCCCCTGCTAACGCAGGCACCAAAAGACTGCATCACCGGTCCTCTGGGTCCCCTCTCATCCTGACGAGCGTGGTCCCTGGAACACAGGATTTCTATCCAAGTGACTCCCCAGTCCAGTGATCCTTCAGTCCAAGTTTGGTGGAGGTAAGTCCTTGCTTCCCCACGCTAGACTGCAAACCTGTGTACTGCGTGATCTGCAGCTGCTCCGGCTCCTCTGAACTCTTCCAGGATTTCCTTCGTGCACAGCCTAGCCTGGGTCCCCAGCACTCCCTCCAGCAGTGCTCAACCCTCTGAGTTGGCCTCCGGCGTCGTGGGACCCTCCTTTGTGACTCTGAAGCAGCTCCGGTTCACAAATCTTCAAAGTGCCTGTTTGGGTACTTCTGTGGGTGCTGCCTGCTTCTGTGTGGGCTCTCTGAGTTGCTGACTGCCTCCTCTGTCTCCTCCTCAAAGGGGCGACATCCTGGTCCTTCCTGGTCCCCAGCAACACCCAAAAACCTCTACCGCAACCCTTGCAGCTAGCAAGGCTTGTTTGCAGTATTTCTGCGTGGGAACACTTCTGCAACCTTCATCACGATGTGGGACATCTTCCATCCAAAGGAGAAGTCCCTAGTCCTCTTTGTTGTTGCAGAATCCTAAGCTTTTTCCATCCGGAAGCAGCTTCCTTGCACCTTCATCCAGGGTTTCCTGCCCCCCCCTGGACACTATCGCTACTCTTGGACTTCGTCTCCTTTCCTTGCAGGTCCTGAGGTCCAGGAATCTGTCTTCAGTGCTTTGCTGGTGTTTGTGGTTATTGCAGAATACCCCTATCACGACTATTGTGTCCTTTTGGGGTAGTAGGTGCACTTTACTCCTACTTTTCAGGGTCTTGGGGTGGGGTATCTTGGACACCCTGACTGTTTTCTTACAGTCCCAGTGACCATCTATAAGCTCCCATAGGTCTGGGGTCCATTCGTGATTCGCATTCCACTTTTGGAGTATATGGTTTGTGTGGCCCCTAGACCTATGTTTGCCTATTGCATCCTATTGTAATTCTACACAGTTTGCATTACTTTTCTGACTCTTACTTACCTGTTTTGGGTTTGTGTACATATAACTTGTGTATATTAGTTACCTTCATGCTGAGGGTACTCACTGAGATACTTGTGGCATATTGTCATAAAAATAAAGTACCTTTATTTTTAGTAACTCTGAGTATTGTATTTTCTTATGATACTGTGCATCTGATATAAGTTGTATAGTAGGAGCTTTGCATGTCTCCTAGTTCAGCCTAAGCTTCTTTGCCATAGCTACCTTCTATCAGCCTAAGCTGCTAGAAACACCTCTATTCTACTAATAAGGGATAACTGGACTTGGCACAGGGTGTAAGTACCACAGGGTACCCACTATAAGCCAGGCCAGCCTCCTACACTCGGGCCACCAAGTTACTCAGCCGTCACCATCCTGCTGAGCCTGAGTTCTCCCGAAGCCTTAAAGGGCAGGACAACTCAGATTCCCGTCACTGGGACCCTCACCTAAACACACAACTGAATGACGAATGGTGGAAATACTGCTGTATGCGCGGGGTAGCTCTCATTGGTGGAGCAGGTGCAGTGGCACCGGGGCCCAGAGGAACGAGGGACCCACCAAACCCTGAATAGTGCTGTAATTTATCATTTGTAATTAATTTATAATTTATAAGAGACATAGGGGCTCATTCCGAGTCCGGCGGGCGGCGGGCACCGCCCGCCAGGTGGAAACTGCCCAAAGACCGCACCGCGGTCAAATGACCGCGGGGGTCATTTTGACTTTCCCGCTGGGCCGGCGGGCGATCTCCAGAAGATCGCCCGCCGGCCATCGGGAAAGCCCCTGCAACGAGGAAGCCGGCTCCGAATGGAGCCGGCGGAGTTGCAGGGGTGCGACGGATGCAGTAGCACCCGTCGCGATTTTCACTGTCTGCATAGCAGACAGTGAAAATCATGGTGGGGCCCCCAGGGGCCCCATGACACCCGTTCCCGCCATCCTGTTCCTGGCGGGTTTTACCGCCAGGAACAGGCTGGCGGGAAGGGGGTCGGAATCCCCATGGCGGCGCTGCAAGCAGCGCCGCCATGGAGGATTCCCTGGGCCAGGGGAAAACCGGCGGGAAACCGCCAGATCCCTTTTCTGACCGCGGCTTTACCGCCGCGGTCAGAATAGCCCTGGAAGCACCGCCAGCCTGTTGGCGGTGCTTCCGTTGCCCTCAAACCGCCAGGGTCGGAATGAGGGCCATAGTTGTGTCCTTGCACTAGGTCCCAAGACACACCAGCAACACTACTGGCTGTATGCATGCAAATGAAGTCTCATAGAGTAGCAAACATAGACTACTAAACGATAAGCAAGGACACTGGAATTATGCGATTCTGTGGTTGCTGCATTTCTCGTATACTTTTAGATTTGCTGCTTTTGCCACATAATCAATCCATCATCTGCTGCATAATCTGCAGATTTTAAGAAAAATGATTTTTAGCTCGAAATGATTAAAAATGTTACTGAAATGCAATGACATGTTGACATCTAGTGGAAGGCACTATGCAAAGGTTGACTGGTCATCTTTCACTGTCTTGCTACTGTATTTTGATGTAAAAGTGGTGCTAATGTGATGATCATATGTGAAAAAATTATGTGGTAATAGTATCACAAAATGTACCACATCATGCCTCATAATTTGGCTTTTCCTGCCGCACAATTTAGTAACCCCTGCCACATAATTTGTTCCTGCTCTGCTGCATAATTCCATGGGCCATGACTATAAGCAGGGCCACTGGAAATATGTGTTTTTTTGCCATAAGTATGAATTTAACAGATGTGACACATTATCCATCATCTGATGCATAATCTGCAGTTTTTATAAAAAAAAAATTCTAATTCAAACAGATACTAAAACAATTGCCTCACAATGGACTGCCCTTCACATTGCTTGGCTGGTCACCTTTCTGTTACTTATTGGTATATTTGGGATTTAGGCCGGTACTAATGAGGTGGAACTTTTACCTAGACAATGTTAAGTGTAAAAATAACAATATAATGAATTAATACAATCACAAAAAATACAGTGTTATTTCGCTTAATTTGCCTTTTTGTTGTGGCATAATTTAGTCAAGCCTGCCACATGATTTGGTCCTCCCTTGTCGCGTGATTTCAGTATTCCTGACTATAAGTTCCTGCACAGGCTTTTCTACTCGCCACTGTAGCTTAAATTATTTGACTTGGTTGATATGCTTGAGGTGCCACCATCCGGAGGCAGATTTCTTGCACCTGGTGTGGCAGAGTCTGTGGTTTCAAATACTGGGGGGATTGATGTATTTCACTCACTGACTGAGATAAGACCCACCTATTCAGGACACTGCAGGGAAATGGCCTTGCTCTCCCTACATCAATCAATACGTAAATATGCGGGGATGGGCTATTGCTAGCCACTTGTAGCGACAGGATGCCTCAGACTATAGAGTATGTACGTGCAAGAAACACCTCCAGATGCCTCAAATTGTGCAGGTTTACTTCATGTCTCAGACTGATGCATTCAAATTTTGATTTGGGGAGAACTGTGATTTGTAATGTTATGAAACTGCCATATAGCAATTTAACATTAATCATGTCCTGATAAGATTAATGTCTGAAAAATATATCACAACCTCAAGTCGTTGGCACTCCTGATTTGCAGCTTTTCTATTATTCTTATTAAACCGATTTGTTGTCTACAGGAGCCTCAGAACTGCACATTTCACTTGAATTAAGCATGCAGTGCTTGATGCACATTCTACAGCTCTACATTCCATAAATGTGCATCTTTCAGCCTTACCCACCTTCCATTATTAGATGGTCTTCTATGTGGCTTTAAGTCCGCGTTCCGAGCCCTAGTAAAAATTTTTCTGTATGTTCTAAAATGCTAAACTTCATATACTGGGAGGACGAGATAGAGACAAACCAGAAGGACAGGTTCATCACCTTGAGTAATGTCTTTTCTAGTAGAGACTCTTATCTAACCGCAGATAACACAATGGTCCACTTCTGCACCGCTCTTCCCTACCTTGCTCCCACAACCCCACTAAAGAGCTAATTGTCCACCTGTTGTTGCCTGGTATGATCAATAGAGAAGCTCAGTGCCCTCTTCTGGTGCAGGGGATGGAGACGCTACTCCAGCTTAGAGGGATGAGGTGAAGCTGGGAACGTAGACAGGGTGAAGGAACGTGAAACAGCATCACCACCTTTGGTAAGAAGAATGCATGAGTCCTGAGAACCAGCTTGTCTGAATAGGAGGTAGTATAAGGAGTGGTAATGGAGAGAGCCTGAAGCTAACTCACTCTCGAGGCTGATGTTATGGCCACCAAGAATACTATCTTAAGGGTGAGCAACCTGAGTGCACAACTATGCAAAAGTTCAAATGGAGAACAAATGAGGAAGGTCAAAAGCAAATTCAAGTCCCACTGGAGAATAACAAAAGAAGGGGGGGAACAAATGTTGAAGCTCTTTAAGGAAATGTATCACAATTAGTGGTTTAAACAACAAAGGCTGGTCCAGCAACAGCAAAAAAGCCAACATAGCTGACATAACATTTAACTGTGTCCAAAGCAAGGCCCTGCCTGGCTTTAGACAATACAAACAACAAAACCTCAAACAGCTTGGCACAAAGTGGGTCAACCTGTTTGGTCCTGCACCAAGCCCCCAACTTGTCTTAACAACTGGTGTATACAGATTTGGTAGAGTGATGCCTTGCGGTGAGAATAACATCCACAACCTTGAGAGGAAGGTCAAAAGCACTCAGCTGCTGATGCTCATTTTCCAAGCATGGAGGTGGAGCATGCACAGGCGTGGGTGGAGAACACTGCCCTGTGACAGAAGGTCTTACCCCAGGGGCGGCCTGATCAGAGGACAGATGTTCATGCTCAGTAGTTCTGGATACAAAACTCTCCTTACCCAGTTATCCCACCAGATGCTGAAGGGCCACAACCCCACCCACTCTGCGTGTTGCAATACCACATGGCAGTGGTGTTGTCTGTGAACACCTGAACTAACTTTCCTTGAATGGATGGCAGGAAGGCTTCCAACACCATGCCGATGACGTTTAACTCCATCAGGTTGGTGTGGAGCTGAGTATCCACTTGAGACCAGAGGCCTCTGATCTCCACCTCTCTCAGATGGCCACTGAGCCATGAAGTGATGCATTGGTCACCACTATCAGCTCTGGGTGGGGAAGGGAGAATGGTCCGCTGCTGTCCAAATCGAGGGCCTATAATCACCATGGTAGGTCTTTTGTAGTCTCCTCCAAATTCCAGACTAGTGCAGAGTGGTAACCTTGATGTTGCTGCCCTGGAACTTAAGATCCCACTACAGAACCCACATATACCATCTAGTGTGCTTCACCAGCAGGATGCTGGACTGCATCAGCCCCAGAACATCAGAGTCAACCTAACTGAGATCCAGGACAGAGGATGAAATTTTGGGATCATAGCCTGAATGTCCTGACCTTTCCAGGGAACAGGTGTGAAACCACACTGTCTAGAATTGCTCAGATGAAAGGGAGCATCTGAGAAGGAGTCAGGCAATCTGGCAATTAACCAGGGGGATCCCTGAGCAAGGCTTAGCACAGGGACCTAAAAGGGTATCGCTCACAGCTTATTGAAGAGCAGGATAGCCTTAGAAGCAGTTTGGCCAGGTTGGAGGACATCAGACAATACATTTGTTTTGACCTCCTGACTGGGGAGCTCAAGATCCAGAATATCTGCAGCTCTGTGCACAACCATAACAAATGACTTGTAGTACTGTGGCCAGACCTGAAGGGGAGAACAACACACTATCCGGGGACGGAGCGAGCCCAGTAGCTTTTTGGAGCTCATCCTACCAGTTGTCTCCCTGATAGACCTGGTCATTGGTGTGATCATAGGTGCCATCATTGGAATCTGTGCCAAACATGTCATGAATGAAGCACTACCTGCTTGGGGGCAAAGGAACAGTGTTAGAGTCAGGAACTAGCACATGGCTGTTCAGCATCAGACAAAGGCATCAGTCTAACAGCAGCAGTGAAGTTGACATCAATGTTGGGGCGGTCACGTCTCAGCATGGCAAACTGCACCAGTAGCGGCATCAGTGCCAGGCTCAGCACAGATCCGGGAGTGTATCCAGACAGCTCAACTGGCACCAAGCAATGTCCTGCCAGTGGAGTCCCAATTAGATGGCTGTTGGCTTTATGGAGCCCTAGAGTGCTCCAAAGTGGGTTGTGCAAACAAGTGTAACATAGCTTCCTGAAATTCATGGAGTTAAACAGGAGTCTCCTGGGGCCCAAGAAACGTGGGCTGCATTGGAAGGGAGGCTGGGACTGGCACTGGAGAACATCTTTGGGAGTGGGTCCTGGAGTCACAATGATCACGCTGGCTCATGGGACTTGGAGCCCTGCTTAGATCACTTCTTGGATTTAGTGGTGGAGTTAACTAACCCCAACCTCTGCCTTTCCCTTTCCACAGCCAAGGCCTCCCTATCTAGGGCTAGCTTTGCTGCTGCAGCCTCAGCCTGTCCTCCTCCAGTCTATGTTTCCTGAGCTCCCTATCTATGGATTCATCACCTGGATTTGAACCATGGGATCCCTCAGAAACTGAGGTGATATGGGAATGGGCAGAGGTAGATCTTTCCCTAGCTTTTGAGACCCTAGTGACCTGACCTCTAGGTGTGAAGGGAGCCCTACCTGAGTGACTACCCCTCCCACTGCCAGCTACACAAGTAGGTCTGTTAGGTGGAAGATCTTTGGAAGAGCCCTCCCCTGAATCTGAAGGATGATTCCCTGACTCTAAGGGGTTATAATCTCTCTCACCCTCCTCCTCCTGGTTATCAGTATGTTCCTGATCATCCTGAAGGAGAAGGCTCAACAGAAAATTCTTGTTGGGGTACTTCCCTACATCTAGGCTCCTTTCTGAGCAAAGCCTTTTTAATTCTTTGAAGGTCATGCCCTCATAGGAGGTACCCATGACCTCAGAGCTAGGCCCAGCAGTAGACATAATGTAGTTGTGTGGTAGTGTAGTGTAAGGAAAACCTAACCTACCATCCCTCTAGTCTCTTGGAAAGGAAAGTAAGAGACTAGAGCCCTGGTACTAGGTATATGTGTATAGCTTTAGGTATAGAGTATTCTTTCCTGTGAAGAGCACCGGTGACAGAGTGATAAGGCAACTGCAAGTACTTATTCCACAGCTGCACCACCAATGTAGGAGGCTGGCCTGGTTTGCTTTGCTGGATTCCGCCAACAAGCCTTGGCACACGCAAACCTCGTGGCTAGCAGAAAATGGCTCTGCCCAGGACCAAGAGGGACCTGGTGGACTCAGAGGGGGCTCTCAGCAACTCAGAGATTCCACAGGAGTCCCACAGCATGGGGACAAAGAAGGTGCAAAAAGAGGCCAATGCAGCACTACACAAAGGGATCCCACACCGCCAGAGAACCACTGAGGATGCGGTGCATCACAGGAAGGAGTGCTGGGGGCCGGAGCTGCACAGTGCACGTAAAACTTCGTGGAAGGATGCCAACAAGCCTTGGCAACTGCAAAACATGTGGTGCACGGGTATACTGTCTTCTGTGGGGAGGCAAGCTCTTACCTCCACCAAAGTTGGACAGCTGGACTTCAGGACCATCAGGACCACTTCGGTTCATCACCCGTGTTGCTGGATCCATGCACTTCTTTAGGAGAAGGGACCCAAGCCAACGGTCCTCACTGCTGATGGGTGCCTGCTTGTAGGAGGCTGGCCTGGCTTATAGTGGGTACCCTGTGGTACTTACACCCTGTGCCAGGTCCAGTTATCCCTTATTAGTAGAATAGAGGTGTTTCTAGCAGATTAGGCTGATAGAAGGTAGCTATGACAAAGCAGCTTAGGCTGAACTAGGAGACATGCAAAGCTCCTACTATACCACTTATATCATATGCACAATATCATGAGAAAACACAATACACAGAGTTACTAAAAATAAAGGTACTTTATTTTTATGACAATATGCCACAAGTGTCTCAGTGAGTACCCTCAGTAAGAAGGTAAGCAATATGCACAAGTTATATGTACACAAACCCAAAACAGGTAAGTAAGAGTCAGAAAAGTAATGCAAACAGTGTAGAATTACAATAGGTTGCAATAGGTAAACATAGGTATAGGGGCAACACAAACCATATACTCCAAAAGTGGAATGCAAATCACGAATGGACCCCAGGCCTATCGGAGCTTGTAGAGGGTCGCTGGGACTGTAAGAAAACAGTCAGGGTGTCCAAGATACCCCACCCCAAGACCCTGAAAAGTAGGAGTAAAGTACACCTACTACCCCAAAAGAGCACAGTAGTCGTGATAAGGAGATTCTGCAAGAACAACAAACACCAGCAAGACCCTGAAGGTGGATTCCTGGACCTGAGGACCTGCAAGGCAAGGGGACCAAGTCCAAGAGTCGCGATAGTGTCCAGGGGGGAAGGAGCCCAGGAAACCCCGGATGAAGGTGCAAGGAAGCTGCCTCCGGATGGAAGAAGCTTGGAGTTCTTCAACAACGAAGAGGACTAGGAACTTCTCCTTTGGATGGAAGATGTCCCACGTCGCGCTGAAGGTTGCAGAAGTGTTCCCACACAGAAATACCTCAAACAAGCCTTGCTAGCTGCAAGGGTCGCGGTAGAGGTTTTTGGGTGCTGCTGGGGACCAGGAAGGACCAGGATGTAGCCCCTTGGTGGAGGAGACAGAGGGGGCTCTCAGTAACTCAGAGAGCCCCCTCAAAAGTAGGCAACACCCGCAGAAGTACTTGGAAGATTTGTGAACCGGAGCTGGCTCAGAGTCACAAAGGAGGGTCCCACGACACCGGAGGCCAACTCAGAGGGTTGAGCACTGCAGGACGGAGTGCTGGGGACCCAGGCTAGGCTGTGCATGAAGGAAATCCAGGAAGAGTGCACAGGAGCCGGAGCAGCTGCAAATCACGCAGTGCACAGGTTTGCAGTCTAGCATGGGGAGGCAAGGACTTAGCTCCACCAAACTTGGACTGAAGGATCACTGGACTGTGGGAGTCACTTGGATAGAGTTCCTGTGTTCCAGGGACCACACCTGTCAGGGTGAGAGGTGACCCAGAGGACCGGTGATGCAGTCTTTTGGTGCCTGCGTTATCAGGGGGAAGATTCAGTCGACCCACGGGAGATTTCTTCTTGGCTTCCAGTGCCGGGTGAAGGCAAGTGACCCCCAGAGCATGCACCACCAGGAAACAGTCGAGAAAGCTGGCAGGATGAGGGGCTACAATGTTGCTGGTAGTCGTCTTGCTACTTTGTTGCGGTTTTGCAGGCATCCTGGAGCAGTCAGCAGTCAATCCTTGGTAGAAGTCGAAGAGAGAGATGCAGAGGAACTTTGGTGAGCTCTTGCATTTGTTATCTGAAGAATTCCCCAGAGGAGGGACCCTGAATAGCCCTCAGAGGAGGTTTGGCTACAGAGAGAGGTAAGCACCTATCAGGAGGGGTCTCTGATGTCACCTGCTGGCACTGGCCACTCAGAAGTCTCCATTGTGCCCTCACACCTCTGCATACAAGATGGCAGAGGTCTGGGACACACTGGAGGAGCTCTGGGCACCACCCCTGGGGAGGTGCTGGACAGGGGAGTGGTCACTCCCCTTTCCTCTGTCCAGTTTCGTGCCAGAGCAGGGGATTGGGGATCCCTGAACCGGTGTAGACTGGCTTGTGCAAGGAGGGCACCATCTGTGCCCTTCAAAGCATTTCCAGAGGCTCGGGGAGGCTACTCCTCCCCAGCCCCTCACACCTATTGCCAAAGGGAGAGGGTGTAACACCCTCTCTCAGAGGAAATTCTTTGTTCTGCCTTCCTGGGACGGGCTGCCCAGACCCCAGGAGGGCAGAAACCTGTCTGAGGGTTGGCAGCAGCGGTAGCTGCAGAGAAAACCCCAGAGAGATAGTTTGGCAGTACCCGGGGTCCAGGCTAGAGCCCCGGGGATTCATGGGATTGGCACCCCAATACCAGATCTGGCATGGGGGGGCAATTCCATGATCTTAGACATGTTACATGGCCATATTCGGAGTTACCATTGTGAAGCTACATATAGGTATTGACCTATATGTAGTGCTCGCGTGTAATGGTGTCCCCGCACTCACAAAGTCCGGGGAAATTGCCCTGAACTATGTGGGGGCACCTTGGCTAGTGCCAGGGTGCCCTCACACTTAGTAACTTGGCACCTAACCTTCACTAAGTGAAGGCTAGACATATAGGTGACTTAAAAGTTACTTAAGTGCAGTGTAAAATGGCTGTGAAATAACGTGTGCGTTATTTCACTCTGGCTGCAGTTGCAGCCTGTGTAAAGGTTTGTCTGAGCTCCCTATGGGTGGCAAAATAAATGCTGCAGCCCACAGGGATCTCCTGAAACCCCAATACCCTGGGTACCTAGGTACCATATACCAGGGAATTATAAGGGTGTTCCAGTGTGCCAATTAGAATTGGTGAAAATGGTCACTAGCCTGCAGTGACAATTTTAAAGCAGAGAGAGCATAAACACTGGGGTTCTGGTTAGCAGAGCCTCAGTGATACAGTTAGGCACCACATAGGGTACACAATTTCAGGCCACAACTATGAGCACTAGGGTCCTGGCTAGCAGGATCCCAGTGAGACAGGCAAAACAAACTGACATACATGTAAAAATGGGGGTAACATGCCAGGCAAGATGGTACTTTCCTACAGTGATGGACAGGGGAGTGGTTACTCTCCTTCCCATTGTACAGTTTCACGCTAGATCAGGCACTCGGGTCCCTGAACTGGTATAGACTGGTTTAATCACAGAGGGCACCAAATATGCCTTTCAAAGCGTACCAGTGGCTTGGTGAGGCTACCCCTCCCAAGCCGTATAACATCTATTTCCAAAGGGAGAGGGTTTTACCCCACTCTCCCAAAGGAAATCTTTTGTTCTGCATTCCTGGGCTTGAGCTGTTCAAGCAGCAATAGGGCAAAAATCTGTCTGAGGGGTGGCAGAAGCTTGGGCTGCTGGAAAACCCCAGAAGACTGGTAGGAGCAATGCTGGAGATCCTTTAAGGAGCCCACAGTGCAGTGGCGACCAGCAGCTTTAGGAGGGATGGGGGTGGGCGGGAAGCACACACACACTCATTCTTTCACACACAGACATGCACGCAAGCACATCCATTAACAACACTCATAACATTCAAACATGCACACACACACCAAACATCCATGCTAAATGTTCACACACACTCATTCTTTAACACACACACGCACACCCATTAACAACACTCATACCATTCAAACATGCACGTACGCACCAAACATTCATTTCTAAAACATCATACACACTTATTCTTTAACACATGCACGCACATCCATTAACACTCATAACATTCAAACATGCATGCACACACCAAACATCCATGCTAAATGTTCACACACACTCATTCTTTCACACATGCACGCACATCCATTAACACTCATAATATTCAAACATGCATGCACACACCAAACATTTATTTCAAAAGATAACACACACTCATTCTTTCACACACACGCGCACGCACATCCATTAACAACACTCATAACATTCAAACATGCACGCATGCACCAAACATTAATTTTAAAATATCACACAAACACACACACTTACCTTCAGCCTCGAGGTCCCAGGAGGGTTGGGACTGCTGCCTTCCCTCATTGGCGACCTCAGGTCAGCTAATGAGGGAAGGCAGCAGTCCCAGCCTTGTCACCGAGTGGGATGGGGTCAGTGAGACTGCTAACTCCACCCCACTCTGTGACGAAGTGTTACTGATTGACACTCTCCCTGGGCGCTTCAGGGCTTAAACCTAAAGCGCCCAGGTCGAAGTCAATGGGTGACACTTTCCTCATCACCCAGGGGAGGGCCTTTGCTGAGCCGAGGAGGTCACGCCCATAGGAGCTGTTCAGCAAAGTTCAGCTCAGGCAGCCAGGAGTCTGCGCAAATCATGCATGTCTCACTCCTGGCTGTCTGAGCAGAAAATGAAGAGTGTCTGTCCGGCTGACCTGTGTTCAGCCTGACAGACACTCTTCATGAGGGGCAAAAGGTGGGGGAGCGTGGCCCTTCCGCCCTAAATGACGGACCGCACCTGCCTCAGTGCATGGAATTATACTTCCAATGCTGGCAACAGTATTGGGATATGATTCCGACATGTTTGATACCTAACAAGCCTAGGTTCAGAGTTACCATTATGTAGCTGGACACAGGTAGTGATCTATGTCCAGTACATGTAAACCTTGGTGTCCAAGCACTCACGAAGTCCAGGAAAATGGAACTGGAGTTTGTGGGGGAACCTCTGCTAGTGCAGGTGGGCCCTCACACACAGGTATGTGCACCCTACCCTCTGGGCTAGAAGGACCAGACATAGGGGTGACTTATACCTGGTGCAGTGGCTTGTGGTGAAAGGTGCATGCGTCTTTTCATGCAGGCTTCAAAGGCAGGCCTGCAGTTACATTTTACATGGGCTCCCCATGGGTGGCATAATACGTGCTGCAACCCATGGGGGTCCCTGGTACCTCAATGCCCTGGGTACCATGTACTAGGGACTTACATGGGGACACCATTATGCCAAATGTGAGGTGTATGTGGTTCAAGTAACCAAGTTTAAAGGGAGAGAGCATAATCACTGGGGTCCTGGTTAGCATGATCCCAATTGAACACAGTCAAACACACTGACAACAGGCAGAAAACGGGGGTAACCATGTCAAGAAAGAGGGTACTTTTCATACACAACCCCCCTAAATGAAGGACAAAAACTCTAACCCTCTAACTCTAAACTCTTGACCGGTTGAGTCTTCATTTTGTAAGTGGAAATATCTGGAGAGTCCATCTGGATTGGAGTGGGTACTCCCAGGTCTATGTTCCACTGTATAGTCCATTCCCTGTAGGGATATGGACTGCCTTAACAGTTTGGGATTTTCATCTTTCATTTGTTTGAGCCAAAGAAGGGGCTTGTGGTCTGTCTAAATAAGGAAGTGAGTGCCAAACAAGTATGACCTCAGCTTCTTCAAGGCCCAGACCACAGCAAAGGCCTCCCTTTCTATGGCTGACCAACACGTTTCCCTGTGGGTCAACCTTCATCTTATAAAAGCTACATGTTGGTCCTGGCCCTCAGTGTTAAGTTGTGATAGCACTGCCCCAGCCCCTACCCCAAAAACCATCTGTCCGAATGATGAACTGCTTGGAGTAGAAAGGGCTTCTTAAAATAGGTGCCGAGCACATGGCCTGTTTTAGATCTTCATAAGGTTTTTGACAACTAGCTGTCCATAAAACTTTCATGGGCATTCTCTTTGAGGTGAGGTCAGTAAGATGGGCTACAATGAAGCCATAGTTCTTCATAAACCTCCTGTAATACCCAGTGAGGCATAAGAAGGCTCTCACCTGAGTTTGAGTGGCATGGGAAGTCCAATCAAAAATATTTGGAATTTTCCCTTGCAGTGGTTGAATCTGACCTCCACTTACCAGGTGGCCCAGATATACAGCCTTCCCCTGCCCTCTCTAGCACTAATAGGCCTTGATAGTGAGGCCTTCCTTCTGCAGAGCCTCCAAAACATTCCACAGGTGGACCAGGTAATCCTCTCAGGTGGAGCTAAAGATAGCTATATCATCCAGATAAGCTGCATGTTAGAAATGGTGTTTCTGGTTGGCTAGGGTATGCACCAAAGCCAGGCAGAACCCACCCACTATAGTCAGGACAAGGGAGTTACACGTCCAAGATAACCCCTACTCACCCTCTTGGTAGCTTGGCACAAGCAGTCAGGCCTAACCTGGAGGCAATGTGTAAAGCATTTGCACAACACACATAACGCAAGCTGTATACCACAAAGTAAACACAACACTGAGCTATGTAAAAATAAACTGTATTGCACAAAACATAATTAGACCAAACATTACACATCAGTAATACCCTGCTACCTTAGCAGTTGTCAGAACGTTACACAAGTTACTAATACTCTGCAAGAATAAGCAGTTTTCACATTAGAACATGTAAGTACTCAGGATTCTGCAACATAAGCAGTAGTCAGGAATCAAAGTAAATACATGCACTTGTCATAAATACCGCACACATGCCCATAAAGGAACATTATTACATATGGCAAGTCATGAAAAATATATATATATCCTTAGGAAAAGAGCCCTAGAGCATACCACCTTCCCAGTGTCCCCAAATGTACCTGGTTCTTGTAGAACAAGGCACTGCTAGTGCCTGGAAGATCGATATAGTGGCCCCCGGCGCTCCTATGCACTCAACGGGGGCCACGCTTAGCTCCTAAGGGAGAAGGGCAGTCAGCGACCTCTCTGATTTCCTAATGGACCCCTCTTGGGGCCCATGATTTCTGGGAGGCCCCCCGGGTCCCCACTGGCCCTACCTCTAAGGGTGGCCACCAAAAATGCCCAAAGGTAAGGTACTGGGGCAATCGTGCCCCTAAGGCAGTGGCTGGGCGGAAACAAACTCCCTTTCCTCTCCCCGTGCTCTGCGTCTGGTAGACAGCCGCCCGTGTCCTCGGGCAGCTGTCAAATCAAAGGTAAGTGTGGAGCAGGGGCCTCCGATGAGGCTTTCCTCCTGCTATGGAGAGCGGCCGCACCTGACACGGTGCCCGAGCCACTCCTGGAGAGGAGGCACCAAGGATGGTGCTTGTTGGTGACCCGGGGGCGTGTCTGAAAGCGCGATTCGCCCTGGGTGCTCGGTAGGAGTGGACTTGCTCCTCTCTTCCTGCTTTTGGAGCCCCAGGGGCACTGGATAGAGCGAGACGCGCTCCGACCATAAAAAAATACACTCTGGCTGCGGCGGTGATTCTACAGCACCTGGGCTGCGGCGGTGATTCCCCCAGCGACACACTTCCAAGGGCAAATTGAGGGAATCCCTAGGAGAGCACTTACGAGGCGCTAGGGCAGTCCAGGAGGCGCTCCACTCAGCGCTGTTGCAGCCCAACGAGAGATGAAGCACCCCTCGTGAAGAATATGATTGCAGGGGTTAGGGGCCACGGCATCCTGCCCCTGGGGACTAGTGTGAAAAAGGAGCACAGGGCTGGCAGGCCCAGCTACAGTCCAGCACAAGGGTTGCAGATGGTGGCAGTTCTTTCCAGTGACCAGGCAGGTCACAAGTCAGCACAGCAGCAGCAGTCCAAGGTGGGTCCTGGTGAGTCCTTTCAGCAGCGTCCATTGTCCAGTTTCAGGTAAGTCTCTTCAAGTTCAAGAATGTCCGAATTGTGGGGAAAATTCCCCTGTACTTATACTCAGTTTGCAGTGTCTCTTGCAATGAGGAGGAGAAGGGGTTCCAACCAGTTACAACTGATTCTGGGAGTGCCCCTTTTTCTCCTCTACCACAGGCTCCAAACATCAGTGAGGGGTAAATGACCCTATTGTGCGAGGCCATGGCACAGCCTTTACAAATGCTGGTGTGCCCCGCCTCTCCCTTCTCTTGGCCCAGGAAGACCATACAATATGTAGATGCACATCTGTGACACCTCTACCCTCCCTGTGTACAGGCTGTCTGAAAAGTATGCACAAAGCCTCACTGTCAGCCTGTCCAGATGTGGATTGGAGTCAAGCTGCAAAAAAAAACAGTCTCATAAGCACTGAGAAATGCCCACTTTCCAGAAGTGACATTTCTGTAATAGTAATAAAAAATATACCTACACCAGTAAGAAGCATTTCTTATCACCATTACAACCATACAAAACATGCTTACGCTACCCCTCATAAATCAGACAACACCCCTTACACATAAGGCAGGGCATTTCTAATGCAATCCCCTGAGAAGGCAGCACTCACAGCAGTGAGAAACTGAGTAAGGTTGTTTGTCCCTACCAGGAGAGGCCACGCAACCTGGCACATGCTCTGCCTTCTACATACATGGCACCCTGCCCATAGGGCTTGCTAGGGCCTACTTAGGGGTGACTTACAAGTAGTAAAAGGGGAGTTCTGGGCCTGGCAAGTAAATTTAGATTTCAGGTCCCTGTGACAGAAAACTGCGCACCCAGGCCCTGCGCTAGCAGGCCTGAGATAGGTTTGAAAGGCTATTTCAGTGTGTGGTGCAAGCAGCGCTGCAGGCCCACTAGTAGCATTTATATACAGGCCCTGGGTATAGGGATACCACTTTACAAGGGACTTATAGGTAAATTAAATATGCCAATTAGGTATAAGCCAATTATACCAATTTCCAAGGGAGAGCACATGCACTTTAGCACTGGTTAGCAGTGAAAAAGTGCTCGGAGTCATAACGTCAGCCAACAAAGGTGAGAAAAATAAGGAGGCAAAGGCAAAAAGTCTGGGGAATGACCCTGTAAGAGGGCTAGGTTCAACACTGCACTATAGGCTTCCAATCCCTGGAGGACTGTATTCACCAGCCTCCGAAATGTGTCTGGTGCATTTGTCAAACCAAAGAGCATCACAGTAAAGTGATAGTGCCCTCCAATGGTTGAAAATGCTGTCTTGGGGTTAGCATCATTTAATAATTTGATCTGCCAGTATCCAGCAGTCAAATCAAATGTGCTCAGATACTTGCAGATGCCAGTGTATCTATTAGCTCATCTGCCTTAGGGATAGAATTAGCATCTGTCTTTGTGACAGTGTTAAAACCTCTATAGTCAACACAAAACCTCATTTCTCTCTTCCCATTCTGGGACTGAGGTTTTGGGACCAGGACCACTAGGCTAGCCCTGGAGCTGTCTGAGTGCTCAATTACTCCTAGGTCCAGAATATGTTGCATTTCTTCCTTGATACCGTCTCTAACAAGGTCAGGTTGCCTTTAGATTTTACTTCTTATGGTCAAACTGTCCCCTGTATCATTGATGGGTTCACACCATGTGGTTTGTCCAGGTGTTAGAGAGAACAGTTCTCAGAAAGGCAGACATCAAGGACTACCCCATCAATTGAGCCATCAATTGCATTGTGGGAGAAGAGGTCAGGGAGAGGGTCACTCTCTTCCTCCTATCCCTCATCAGTGACCATGAGCTGGGTGATATCAGGCCTGTCATAGAAGGGCTTCAGCTGGTTCACATGTAGCACCTTGAGGGGGCTTCTAGGAGTACCTAGGTCTACCAAGTAGGTGACCTCACCCTTCTTTTCCATTACTGTGTGGGGACCAATCCACATGCCCTGGAGTCCCCTGGGAGCCACGGGCTGCAGGACCCCCACCTTCTGCCCTGCTGCTAAGCAGTCAGTACAGCCTTCTGGTCATGCCACTGCTTCTGCAGCTCCTGGCTGGCCTGAAGAATTTTAGTGGCCTTTTTCATGTACTCAGCCATCCTTGATCTGAGGCTAAGTACATAGTCTACTATGCCCTGTTTAGGGGGCTTGAGAGGTTGCTCACAGCCCTCTCTCACAGGGGCAATTTGATCCCCAACAGGGTGCCTAAAGAGAAGGTCAAACGGGCTGTAGCCCACTCCCTTCTGAGGGACCTCCCTGTAGGCAAAAAGGAGGCATGGCAGTAGGACATCCCATCTCTTCCTGAGTTTTTCAGAGAGTCCCATGATCCTGCCTCTGAGAGTTTTGTTAAATCTCTCTACCAAACTATTTGTTTGGGGATAGTAAGGGGTGGTGAACTTCTAAGTTACCCCACACTCCTTCCACATGGTTTTGAGATATGCAGACATGAAGTTGGTACCTTTGTCTGACACCACCTCGTTAGGAAAGCCCACTCTTGAGAAAATTCCCAGGAGGGCTTTTGCCACTGCAGGAGCTGTAGTGGTCCTTAAAGGAATAGCTTCTGGGTACCTGGTAGCATGGTCTACCACCACCAGAATAAATCTGTTCCCAGAGGCTGTGGGCGGGGCGGGGGGCAACAATATTCACACCAACCCTCTCAAAGGGAACCCCATCCACTGGAAGTGGAATTAAAGGAGCCTTTAAGATGCCACCTGTCTTTCCACTGGCTTGACAAGTAACACAGGAGCGACAAAACTCCTTAGTGTTTTCTGACAGGTGGGGCCAGTGAAAGTGATGTACAAGTTTGTTCCAAGTCTTAATTATTCCCCAGTGACATGCCAGGGGAATATCATTTGCCAGGGTCAACAAAAATTCTCTATATTGCAGAGGGACTACCAATCTCCTAGTGGCACCAGGTTTGGGGTCCCTTAGCTCTGAATACAAGAGGTTGTCTTCCCAGTACACCTTCTGGGTGCCTCTGACACCCCCTGCCTCCTGACTGACATCTTGCTGCCTCAGGTCCTGCAGTGTGGCACACGATCTTTTGCGCCATACTGAATTCCTCCCTGGCAGGCCCCCCCTGCACCCCAGAGCTCAGCTGTGCCAGACTGGAGCTCCTCTGGTGTAGGTTGTGCCAAGGGAGTAGATTCCTCCTTAGATGGAGAATTCTCACTGGAGGTTGGGGTAAGGTGCACCTTTTTACCGTTCCTACCCTTAGGTTTTAGAAGCTCTTGGGCCACTGTTCCAGGTTCCAAGTTTCCTTGATCTTTTTGCCTTTTGGCATGTGCTCTAGTGATGGCGAAGATATGCCCTGGGATGCCCAGCATTGCTGCATGGGCCTGTAACTCCACTTCAGCCCAAGCTGAGGCCTCCAAGTCATTCACTAGTAGACACTCTACAGGTAGCTCTGTGGACACAACAACTTTCTTAGGACCAGTAACCTCACCCCACCCAGCTGAAATCAACAACTATCATGGGGTGGCATACAGTGTTGTTATGAGCATCCGTCACTTGGTACTGGTGACCAAGTGGGTGTTGCTCAGGGGACACCAGTTTTTCAGTCACCATAGTCACACTGGCACCTATCTCCCTGTAGGCTTCTGCCTCTGCCTAAACACCATTTATCAAAGGCTGCTGCCAGAGGATGCACAGCCGGGGAAGTGTTGCAGAAGCTGGAAGGAGCCGTGGAAACAATGTTGCAAGCAGAGTCTTTGTCGTGGATGCAGATTGTCGGTTCCTGGAGGGTCCAGTCACAGTTCCAGTGCCTAGAAGTCGAAGCAGATGTTGCAGAGGAGTCCTGCTGGAATCTTGCAACCCGAATCGGAGTACTCTCCTCAGAGGAAGACCGTAAATAGCCCTGAAAGGGAGATAGGTCACCTAACCAGGTGATCACTTATCAGGAGGGGGCTCTGACGTCACCTGCCTGACCTGGCCACTCAGATGCTCCCAGAGGCCTCTGCCCACCTTGGATTCAAGTTGGCAGATTCAGGAAAGTAGCCTCTTTCTAGGTTGGTTACACCCATTTTTGGCCTGTTTGTCAGTGTGTTTGACTGTGTCTAGTGGGATCCTGCTAATCAGGACCCCAGTAGTTATGCTCTCTCCCTTACATTATGGTTGTCGCATACTGGTATCCCAGTATGTCACACACAATTGGCATACTGGTGCCCCCTTATAAGTCCCTAGTATATGGTTCTTAGGTATCCAGGGCATTGGTGTTCCAGGGGATCACTATGAGCTGCAGCATATCTTTTGCCACCAATAGGGAGCCCATGCAAAAGCTTTTGCAGGACTGCCATGGCAGCCTGCGTAAAAAGGTGCATGCACTCTTTCACTACTATTTACACTGCACCAGGTCATTGATAAGTCACCCCTATAGCAGGCCCTCCAGCCCTGAGTGCAGGGTGCAGAGTACCTGTGTGTGTGAGGGCACCCCTCGCTGGCAGAGGGGTCCCCACGACCTCCACGACCATTTTCCCTTTGTGAGTGAGGGGACCCCATTTTACACATGTTCTGGACATAGGTCACTACCTATGTCCTGCTACTTAATGGTAACTCCGAACATAGGCATGTTTGGTTTCAAACATGTTGGAATTATACCCCAAGGCTTTTGCAAGCATTGGTTGTATGTTTCAATGCACTCTGGGAGCACCTCAGAGGGCCCCCAGTATTGCCATTCCAGCTTCTGCCACCTCTTAGACAGGTTTCTGCCCTCCTGTTGCTTGAAAAGCTCGAACCTAGGGAGGCAGAACAAGGGATTTCCTTTGGGAGAGGGGAGTTACAACCTCTCCCTTTGGAAATAGGGGTAGCCTTCCCACGCCACTGGAAGTGCTTTGAAGGGCACATTTGGCACCCTCCTTGCATAAACCAGTCTACACCGGTTCAGGGACCACCAGCCCCTGCTCTGGTGTGAAATTGCACAAAGGAAAGGGGACTGACCACTCCCCTGTCCATCACCACCCCAGGGGTGGTGCTCAGAGCTCCTCCAGAGGTTTTCCTGGATTTGCCATCTCGGATTCCAAGTTGTCAAGAAACTCTGAAAGCATCTGAGTGGCCAGTACCAGCAGGTGACGTCAGACACCCCCTGATAGTTGCTTAACTGTTTATCTGAACAATCCCCCTATCAGGTCTATTTAGTGACTCTCCTTTGGATGGTTCTGCAGATTTTGATTGCAAGATTCCAGCAGGAATCGTGTGCATCCTCAACTTCAACTTCTCACTGAAGAAACTGTATCTGAACCCTCCAGGAACTCTACAAACTGCAACAAAGATGCAAAGTCGACTTCTGTAACACTGTATCTTCAGCTCCTACCAGAAACTGCAACTGTTTACTGGTCGTGCATCCTCAGAGGACAGCCTTTTTTCAGCCTGCACCAGAAGAGCAAAGAAATCTCCCTTGGAGTGAAGGAGTCACTACCCTGCTGCAGCAGGCACCTACTGCAATGACGACCGGCTGTGTGGATCCCCTCTCCTGCTGAGCTGTGTGGATCCTGCATCACGAGTGGTGGACTGAAGTGGTCCTGACGATGGTCCTGACTTCCTACTGTTCAACTTTGGTGAAGGTAAGAGCTTGCCTCCCCACGCAAGACAGTACCCCGTGCACCGTGTGTTTTGCAGTTGCCAAGGCTTGTTGGCAATTTTCTACTAAGTTCTTTGTGCACCGTGCAGCTCCGGACCCTAGCACTCTATCCTGCAACGCACATCTTCCTGAGTGGTTCTCCGGCGGTGTGGGAACCTTTGTCATAGTGCTGCGTGAACCTCCTTTCGCACCTCCTTTGTCTCCATGCTGTGGGACTCTTGTATGT
Organism: Pleurodeles waltl; assembly: GCF_031143425.1. Classification (NCBI taxonomy): domain Eukaryota; kingdom Metazoa; phylum Chordata; class Amphibia; order Caudata; family Salamandridae; genus Pleurodeles; species Pleurodeles waltl. Next base: position 1,156,933,038 of record NC_090439.1, on the reverse strand, counting down.
GCTGCCTGGGCTTCTGTGGGCTCTCTGAGTTGCTGAGAGCTCCCTCTGACTCCCCCACCAGGGTCGAGTTCACCTGGTCCTTCCTGTCCAGGGCAGCTCCATTTTCTGCTAACCACGAGCTTTGCGTGTGCCAAGGCTTGTTGGCAGATTCCAGCAATGCAAACCAGACTGCAATCCTCCATCTGGTGTGGGACATCACTTGCACTAACCAGAAACCCAAATATGTCGTCTTGGGTGCAGTACTGACTGTTCTTCTTCACCAGTGGTTCTTTTACACCTTCATGCGGGTTAGCAGGTGCTCCTGTTCTCCCTGGACTGTTCTGTTCTTCTTGGACTTGGTCCCCTTCTTTCACAAGTCTTCAGGTCCAGGAATCCACTATTGATGTCTTGCACACTCTTCTGGTTCTTGCATATATTCTTTCTAATTTTTCTGTGTTTTCTGAGAAAGTTACTGTGTTCTACTCATGCTTTCCTGGGCTCTGGGGTGGGTTCTATTACTTACCTCTGGTGTTTACTAATACTGCCAGCGCCCCTCTACACATTACACTTGCCTAGGTGGGAAACCGACATTCACATTCCACTTTCTTAGTATATGGTTTGTGTTCCCCATAGGCACATTTCTAACTATTGCGCCTGTTCTTGCATACTAGAGTATATAATTTGTGTATTACTTACCTCCTAAGGAAGTTTGATCTCTATGGTATTTTTGCCATTTGTGTCACTAAAATAAAGTACCTTTATTTTTGTAACACTGAGTATTTTCTTTCATGTGTGTGAGTACTGTGTGACTACAGTGGTACTGCACGAGCTCTGCATGTCTCCTGCTCAGCTACAGCTACCTCTAGAGAACCTGACTTCTAGACACTGCCTACATATCACTAATGAGAGATAACTGGACTTAGTATAAGGTGTAAGTACCATAGGTAACCATTACAAACCAGGCCAGCCTCCTACAGCAGGCTCAAGGGACCCTCTGGAGGAGCTGTGAGCACCACTCCTGTGGTGGTGATGGGCAGGGGAGTGGCTACTCCCATTTCCTTTGTCCAATTTTGTGCCAGAGCAGGGAATGGGGGTCCCTGAAGTGGTGTAGACTGGTTTATGCAGGGAAGGCACCAAAATGTGTCCTTCAAAGCATTTCCAGTGGCTTGAAGAGGCTACCCCTCCAAAGCCTGTTACACAAATTTCCAAAGGGAGAGGGTGTAACACCCCTTCTACCAGGGAAATCCTTTGTTCTGCCATCCTGGGCTTGAGCGTTACAAGCAACAGGAGGACAGAAACCTCTCTGAGAGGTAGCATCAGCTGGGGCTGCCTGGAAAACCTCAGAAGGCTGGAATGGAAATACTGGGGGTCCTCTAAGGAGTCCCCAGAGTGCATGGAATCATACAACCAATGCTTGCAAAAGCCTTGGGGTATGATTCCAACATGTTTGATACTAAACATGCCTATGTTCGGAGTTACGAGTATGTAGCTAGACATAGGTAGTGCCCTATATCTAGTATGTGCGTAAAATGGGGTCCCTGCACTCACAAAGTGTGGGAAATGGTCCTGAAGGTCATGGGGGCACCTCTGCTAGTGCACACTCAGGTACTCTGCACCCTGCCCTCAGGGCTGGAGGGCCTGCTATAGGGATGACTTATCAGTGATCTGGTGCAGTGTAAATGGCTATAAAAGAGTGCATCCACCTTTTCACACAGGCTGCAATGGCAGTCCTGAGAAGCCTTTGCATGGGCTACCCATGGGTGGCAAAAGATATGCTGCAGCCCATAGTGATCCCCTGGAACCCTAATGCCTTGGGTACCTAAATACCATGTACTAGGGACTTATAAGGGGGCACCAGTATGCCAATTGTGGGTGAAACACTGGGTTACCAGTATGTAACAACCATAATTTAAGGGAGAGAGCATAACTACAGGGTCCTGATTAGCAGGATCCCAGTGAACACAGTAAAACACACTGACAAACAGGCCAAAAGGGGGGAGGGGGGTAACCAAGCTAGAAAGAGGCTACTTTCCTACACAACACCCTCCACCCCCCAAATGAATTTAATAAGGCTAACCTTGGCCAGTTGAGACTTCATTGTCTAAGTGGTGATAAGTGTGAGTAGCTCTACAATAGAATGGTTACTCCCTTTATCATCCACCATGTGGTCCCTTCCCAGTGGGGAGGTGAACCTCCCTGTTTGGTTACTTTTAGCTAAAGAACACTGAAACTGTGAACCCTGGGATTCTCTGTGTTTAAGGTTAGAAAAACGTTTGAAAGTGGGGTTGGATGTCTGTCCCTGGGCCCCTATGTTAGGACAGCGTTACTGTCCTAAGGGTTGTAATGCAAGACAGGAATACTGTCTTAGGCTAGAGCAGGGCAAAATGTTTGTTACCATGGCTCTAAAGGAAGACAGGGCTGCTGTCCTTTTTGGGGTAGAGCAGGACAGAGTTGCTGTCCCAAGGGCTCTATATAACGTCAGGTGTGCTGTCCTATGGGTTTAGAGGTAGTGCATGGGTGCTGCACTAAAGTTTGTCTGGGAGGGCTGGAGCGTTGCTCTATATTTTCATAGACAGGGCAGGGTTGCTGTTTTGTTTTAGGATTCCCACAGAGAAGTACCTTTACCTCTCGGAGCTCGGCTGTGGTAGCTTTTGACTCCTTTGATACAAACCCCACCCTAGGAGTGGTGTATCCCACCACAGGAATGATATCCTTAGTGGTAGGGTGGGTAGGGCATCCTTTGATATCCTTTTTATCTTTGTTCTGATGAGAATCCTGAGGTTTCAGGGCTTCTTCCATTCTTTGCTTTTTAATCTCTCCTGAAATTAAAGGAAACAATTCCTTGGGTATACCCAGCATGGATGCATGGGTATGAAACTCTATTTCAGCCCAATCTGAGGCTTCTAGGTAATTTCCTAGGAGACAGTCTACAGGTAAGCTAGGTGACACTACCACCTGCTCAGGGCCAGTAACTCCAGCCCAACTGAGTTGTACTACAGCTAAAGGAAGGAGCTGAGTGGAATTGTTGACATCAGTAACTTGGTACTTTTGACCAAGTAGGTGTTGTGCAGGTGACACTAAGTTTTCAGTGACTAAAGTGATACTGGCACCTGTGTCCCTGTAGGCCTGGGCCTCAACACCATTTATCTGAATGTGCTTCTTGTACTTATCCATGTTAAGGGGACAAGCAGCTAAGGTGGCAAGGCCAATGCCACCTGGTGAGATAGAAACTGTCTTGGGGGTTTCTACACCTACCCCAGTTTCTATTATGGACCCAAATGTGACTGCAACTGCACCTTTGCTTTGACTATTGCCAGTAGTCCCACCTTTATTACTATTAATACCACTACTACTATGAGGGGCACTAGAAGCGGATGTAAAGTTAGTAGTGTTAATAGGCTCAGGGCCTTTTCCTGGGCAGGATTTGTCCCCTTGCCTATGCCTTTTACCTCTACACACATAGCACCAAGGTGTTTTAGTGTGTGCAGAAGAAGAAGAGGAAAAGGTGTTATTCCCACCTCCAGAGGAGTTTTGTGAACCTAATGAGGAGTCTTTACTCTTGTCCTTGTCCCCACCCTTGTCCTGAGGCTTACCACCTTCTTTCTTCTTGTCCTTGTCACCCCCTGTATGAGCTTTTCTGCTCACTCTTGTTCTGCCCTATTTTCTGCCTTCTTTCCCAAGTATTGGGGAGAGGTCAGATCTGAATATACCAAGCTACTGGTGCAACAAGTCAGACACACCATTATTTAAAATATGCTCTCTCAGCAACAGATTGTACAAACTCTCATAATTAGACATTTTGTTGTCATGTAACCAACGATCTAAAGCTTTAACAGAGCAGTCCACAAAGTCAACCCAATCCTGTGAGGCCTCTTTCTTGGTCTCCCTAAACTTGATCCTATATTGTTCAGAGGTGAGACCAAAACCTTGCAAAAGAGCTGTTTTTAAAATACTGTCGTTGTCTGCATCCTCCTCTCTGAGAGTGAGAAGTCTATCCCTCCCCTTGTCAGAGAAGGTCAATCAAAGAATAGCAGCTCCCCATCGGTGGCATAATACATGTTGCAGCTGGTGGGGATCCCAGGGTACCCCAATGCCCTGGTTAACTGGGTACCATATTTCAGGGACCTACATGGGGGCAGCAGTATGCCAAATGTGGGGTGTATGTGGTTCAAGTAACTAAGTTTAAAGGGAGAGAGCATGATCCCTGGGGTCCTGGTTAGCCTGGATCCTAGTGAACACAGTCAAACACACTGACAACAGGCAGAAAATGGGGGAACCTATGCCAAGAAAGTGGGAACTTTCCTACATTACTCCACATAAAAAGTGCAATGCCAGTCAGTGAAGAAATACAGAAAATGGCACATTGATGATACCAAGCCCACTACATCTTACACTCTCCTCATTGAATCCAGCAATGGTCAACCTTCAAAGCCCAACTTCCTCTTCCAAACTGACGCCAGAGCACCCAACAGGGGAACCCTCGCGTGCAGACCCCTGGATTCACGAACTGCCTTCTGAAGGCCCCTGCTGACCTCATTGCCCACCTAGCCATCAACTCGACAGACTACATATTCTTAGGAGATATGAATTTCCAACTCGACGACCACCAACAATCACAGCTCCACCAACTTCCTGGACAACCTAAACAACATAGGATTCAAACAACTAGTCACTGTAGGAGGCTGGCTTGGTTTGTGGTGGGTACCCTAGATACACACACCTTATACCAGGTCCAGTTATCCCTTATTAGTGAAATGTAGACAGTGTTCTAGCAGCTTAGGCTGTCTAGAGGTAGCTGTAGCTGTAGCTGAGCAGCTTAGGCTGAACTAGGAGACACGCAAAGCTCCTCAAATACCACTATAGTTACACAGTACTTATACAGTATAATAGACAATACTCAGTGTTACCAAAAATAAAGGTACTTTATTTTGGTGACACAAGGCCAAAAATATCTTAGAGGCAATACTCCTTCCGGAGGTAAGTATTATACACAATATATACACTAGAGACCAAAGTCAGGTAAGTAAATAGGCATAGAATAGTGCAAACAGTAGAAAATACAATAGGATGCAATAGGCCTAGGGCAGAGGTCTTCAAACTTTTTGATGCCGGGACCCCCTCTTAAAAAAAGTTAGGTGTAAGGACCCCCTCCTGATTAAAATGTCTTGAACCAGGTACTCCTCATCATCAACAATAATAAACATCCCCATTTTGCACAGCAAATCATTTTTACTGTGAGGAAATAATATTAAACAGTGTTTAGCAAATCAAAGATCAGTGAGTGTGGGGGCGTGGTCAAGGGTGTGGCTAAAAACAAATGTCCTCATTTATTAGGAATTGACATGGGGCAGAGCTGCAAGTCTTCTTGCTACACTGCCACACTCCAATACAAAAGGGAAGGAATGGACCGTCTTTATGAAATACAGCACATTTCTGTCCTTTCCCCCTGTGCTGGCGCACAATTGCTGCCTAGTGCCAACATAGGCAGCATTGTATTTGTGCAGGAAGGGGCACCTTCCTGCACAAAAATAATCCAGAAAGGCATTGTACCTCTTTCTACATGTGTGGCAGATAGCAGCACACATGGAAAGAGAAAAACAAGGAGCAATTAAAACATTTCTCCGCTTTATGGGTGCTCTGGGGAGATGTAAGGTTTTGGTACTACTCCAGTTTACGTGATTTTGTAAATCTGGGTCAGTGCCCAAATCCATCTGTGTTGCATAGGAACACCCACCACTACACCCGTGGAACGCCTCCTTGACGCAAAGTAAGGCAATGCAGCGACTTGCACTGACTTGCCTTACTCCATATCTACAAGGCCGTTCAATCCACTCAGGGTGGCTTTGAGTCAGCTCATAGGTACGATTGAGATGCTTGTGATGCTGGAGCATCAAAAAAAGTGATGCTCCACCAGCGCAAGCCTCCCATAAATAAACCCAAAATATTCTCTACATTTTTTTTTAAGTCTTTCACCGCCAGGTAGCTACATATAAAATAATAGCCAGCTGAAATGAAAAATAAGTAAAATAAAGTTGTTACTCATTGGGAAATGCACTGTAGTGCATTATGAAACCTCTATTGCTTAATGCACTGCAGAGGTCTGTGTTTAACCGGAGAGCAACAGAACTAAGGCCCATATTTATACTCTTTTTGCGCCGCGTTTGCGTCATTTTTTGACGCAAAAGCGGCGCAATGGTACAAAATACAATGGCATTTTGCAAGTTTGCGCTGTTTTTGCGTAAAAAAACGACGCAAATGCGGCGCAAAAAAAGTATAAATACGGGCCTAAATCTTTGTTAGTACAGTTGAGAATAGTGACTTGTGTATTTTTAGTGCCATGAGGTCACAGCCTGTGACAGAAAGCACTGTGAATATATAAAAAGGCATTATTTTATACTTGCATTGCATACAATATAATATAGGCCACTACAAAAAGGTTTATTATAAAACTGTGCTTCCAAAATGTGGATTTAAGTAATATCAGAGCATATACAATACCTTTTTTTTGTTTAGTAGCTGTCCCTTCAACACCTCCAGGTAAAGTGAGCACTGTGTAAATACAATTACAATTAAAAGCATGCACTTCACAGCTCAGTTGTTAACTCTTCGCACTACCCCTCAAAAAAAAAAAATGTTTGTCCTCACAAAGCTTTGATCATTTAAAGCTGCTCCCAAGCACCCTTTACATTTGCAGATCAGCTTGTAGGGCACATTTGCTTTTCATTCAGGAAGCAGAAGCCCTGGGCTGAAAGTCTCCTCAGCTGTTTGTGCGGCTTTCACAGCACAGGAGACTCAAATTAAAGTTCAGCTGAGGCATTTTAAGGATCAGCTGGGGGAATGTGCGACCCCCTTTTCAGGTCTCCACGGCTCCCCTGGGGGTCCCGACCCCCAGATTGAAGACCTCTGGCCTAGGGGCAACACAAACGATATACTAAGAAAGTGGAATGCGAATCACGAATTCCCCCCTAGGGAAGTGTAGTGTGTAGTGGTGCGCTGTGAGTGTAAGAAAACACCAAACGGAAGTAAAATACCCCACCCCAGAGCCCAGGAAACTAGGAGAAAGTACTGCAAGTTTCCTCAGGACACACTATAAGTTATGATAAAAGTTATTGCAAGAACCAAGCAAGACTGCAAGCAACAAAATGGTGGATTCCTGGATCTCAAGACCTGTGAAGAGAGGAGACCAAGCTAAGAAGTTGCAGAAGATTCCAGGAAGGACATGAGCCCCTGCCAACCTACAAGATGGTGCAAAAGAGGATTCTCCGGTTAGAATCAATCTGCAGAAGAGCACCAAAGAAGATGGCTGCGGGTTCCTGCGTGGTGCAGGAGATGTCCCCCGTCAAGGTGTTGGATGCAGGCTGTTTGCATCGCTGGATTCCTCCATCAAGCATCGGTTCAAGCAAGGTCGCGGTTTCCATCAAAATGGCGCTGCTGTAGGAGGCTGGCTTGGCTTATAGTGGGTACCTTGTGGTACTTACACCCTGTGCAAGGTCCCGTTATCCCTTATTAGTAGAATAGAGGTGTTTCTAGCAGCTTAGGTGGATAGAAGGTAGCTATGGCAAAGCAGCTTAGGTTCAACTAGGAGACATGCAAAACTCCTACTATACCACTTACATCATATAGCACAATATCATAAGAAAACACAATACTCAGAGTTACTAAAAATAAAGGTACTTTATTTTTATGACAATATGCCAAAAATATCTCAGAGAATACCCTCACTTAGGAGGTAAGTAATATACACAAGTTATATGTACACAAACCCAAAACAGGTAAGTAACAGTAAGAAAAGTAGTGCAAACAATGTAGGATCACAATAGAATGCAATAGGCAAACATAGGTCTAGGGGCAACACAAACCATATACTCCAAAAGTGGAATGCGAATCACAAATGGATCCCAGACCTATGGGAGCTTGTAGAGGGTCGCTGGGACTGTAAGAAAACAGTAAGGGTATCCAAAATACCCCACCCCAAGACCCTGAAAAGTAGGAGTAAAGTTACCCTACTGCCCCAGAAAGACACAATAGTCGTGATAGGGGGATTCTGCAAGAACCACAAGCACCAGCAAAACACTGAAGACGGATTCCTGGATGTGAGGACCTGCAAGGCAAGGTGACCAAGTCCAAGAGTTGCGATAGTGTCCAGGGGGGTGTAGGAAAGTACCATCTTGCCTGGCATGTTACCCCCATTTTTCACTGTATATATGTTGTTTTAGTTCTATGTGTCACTGGGACCCTGTTCACCAGGGCCCCAGTGCTCATAAGTGTGCCTGAATGTGTTACCTGTGTAGTGACTAAGGCCCATATTTATACTTTTTGACGCTAAACTGCGCTAACGCAGTTTAGCGTCAAAAAATTTAGCGCCGTCTAATGCCATTCTGAAGCGCCATGCGGGCGCCGTATTTATGGAATGGCGTTAGCCGGCGCTAGCAGACCGGCGCTGCCTGGTGTGCGTGGAAAAAAACCACGTAGACCAGGCAGCGCCGGCGTAGGGGGAAAATGGCGTTAGGGCGTCTTAAAATGGGGCAAGTCAGGTTGAGGCAAAAAAATCGCCTCAACCCGATTTGCGCCATTATTTTCGACGCCCAGACGCCATTTAAATGACTCCTGTCTTAGTAAAGACAGGAGTCATGCCCCCTTGCCCAATGGCCATATAAAAAATGATACTTACCTGAACTTACCTGAATGTCCCTGGGGTGGGTCCCTCCATCCTTGGGTGTCCTCCTGGGGTGGGCAGGGGTGGCAGGGGTGGTCCCTGGGGGCAGGGGAGGGCACCTGTGGGCTCATTTTGAGCCCACAGGCCCCTTAACGCCTACCCTGACCCAGGCGTTAAATAGTGGCGCAAATGCGGGGTTTTTTGACCCGCCACCTCCCGGGCGTGATTTTTGCCCGGGAGTATAAATACGACGCATTTGCGTCGCCGTCATTTTTTTAGACGGGAACGCCTTCCTTGCATCTCATTAACGCAAGGAAGGCGTTCACGCAAAAAAATGACGCTCTTTACTCATACTTTGGCGCTAGACGCGTCTAACGCCAAAGTATAAATATGGCGTTAGTTTTGCGCCGAATTTGCGTCGAAAAAAATGACGCTAATTCGGCGCAAACGGAGTATAAATATGGGCCTAACTGTCTCACTGAGGCTCTGCTAACCAGAACCTCAGTGGTTATGCTCTCTCATTTCTTTCCAAATTGTCACTAACAGGCTAGTGACCAATTTTACCAATTTACATTGGCTTACTGGAACACCCTTATAATTCCCTAGTATATGGTACTGAGGTACCCAGGGTATTGGGATTCCAGGAGATCCCTATGGGCTGCAGCATTTCTTTTGCCACCCATAGGGAGCTCTGACAATTCTTACACAGGCCTGCCACTGCAGCCTGAGTGAAATAACGTCCACGTTATTTCACAGCCATTTTACACTGCACTTAAGTAACTTATAAGTCACCTATATGTCTAACCTTTACCTGGTAAAGGTTAGGTGCAAAGTTACTTAGTGTGAGGGCACCCTGGCACTAGCCAAGGTGCCCCCGCATTGTTCAGGGCCAATTCCCCGGACTTTGTGAGTGCGGGGACACCATTACATGCGTGCACTACATATAGGTCACTACCTATATGTAGCTTCACAATGGTAACTCCGAATATGGCCATGTAACATGTCTATGATCATGGAATTGCCCCCTCTATGCCATCCTGGCATAGTTGGCACAATCCCATGATCCCAGTGGTCTGTAGCACAGACCCTGGTACTGCCAAACTGCCTTTCCTGGGGTTTCACTGCAGCTGCCGCTGCTGCCAACCCCTCAGACAGGCATCTGCCCTCCAGGATGGCAGAACAAAGAACTTCCTCTGAGAGAGGGTGTTACACCCTCTCCCTTTGGAAAATGGTGTGAAGGCAGGGGAGGAGTAGCCTCCCCCAGCCTCTGGAATGTGCCCAATTCTGCATAAGCCAGTCTACACCGGTTCAGGGGACCCCTTAGCCCTGCTCTGGTGCGAAACTGGACAAAGGAAAGGGGAGTGACCACTCCCCTGACCTGTACCTCCCCTGGGAGGTGCCCAGAGCTCCTCCAGTGTGCTCCAGACCTCTGCCATCTTGGAAACAGAGGTGCTGCTGGCACACTGGACTGCTCTGAGTGGCCAGTGCCACCAGGTGACGTCAGAGACTCCTTCTGATAGGCTCCTTCAGGTGTTGCTAGCCTATGCTCTCTCCTAGGTAGCCAACCCCTCTTTTCTGGCTATTTAGGGTCTCTGTCTCTGGGGAAACTTTAGATAACGAATGCAAGAGCTCATCCGAGTTCCTCTGCATCTCTCTCTTCACCTTCTGCCAAGGAATCGACTGCTGACCGCGCTGGAAGCCTGCAAAACTGCAACATAGTAGCTAAGACGACTACTGCAACTCTGTAACGCTGACCCTGCCGCCTTCTCGACTGTTTTCCTGGTGGTGCATGCTGTGGGGGTAGTCTGCCTCCTCTCTGCACTAGAAGCTCCGAAGAAATCTCCCGAGGGTCGACGGAATCTTCCCCCTGCAACCGCAGGCACCAAAAAGCTGCATTACCGGTCCCTTGGGTCTCCTCTCAGCACGACGAGCGAGGTCCCTCGAATCCAGCAACTCTGTCCAAGTGACTCCCACAGTCCAGTGACTCTTCAGTCCAAGTTTGGTGGAGGTAAGTCCTTGCCTCACCTCGCTAGACTGCATTGCTGGGAACCACGACTTTTGCAGCTACTCCGGCCCCTGTGCACTTCCGGCGGAAATCCTTTGTGCACAGCCAAGCCTGGGTCCACGGCACTCTAACCTGCATTGCACGACTTTCTAAGTTGGTCTCCGGCGACGTGGGACTCCTTTGTGTAACTTCGGGTGAGCACTGTTTCACACATCCTCTTAGTGCCTGTTTCTGGCACTTCTCTGGGTGCTACCTGCTGCTGAGAGGGCTCCTTGTCTTGCTCGACGTCTCCTCTACCTCCTGGCGTAATTTGTGACATCCTGGTCCTTCCTGGGCCACAGCAGCATCCAAAAATGCTAACCGTACGATTTGCAGCTAGCAAGGCTTGTTGGCGTTCTTTTGGCGGGAAAACACTTCTGCCCGACTCTCCACGGCGAGAGGGATCCGTCCATCGAAGGGGAAGTCTTTAGCCCTTTTCGTTCCTGCAGAAACCTCAGCATCTTCTGTCCAGTAGAAGCTTCTTTGCACCCACAGCTGGCATTTCCTGGGCATATGCCCATCTCCGACTTGCTTGTGACTTTTGGACTTGGTCCCCTTTTTCCACAGGTACCCTAGATTGGAAATCCATCGTTGTTGCATTGTTGGTTTGTGTCTTTCCTGCATTATTCCTCTAACACAACTTCTTTGTCCTTAGGGGAACTTTAGTGCACTTTGCACTCACTTTTCAGGGTCTTGGGGAGGGTTATTTTTCTAAGTCTCACTATTTTCTAATAGTCCCAGCGACCCTCTACAAGGTCACATAGGTTTGGGGTCCATTTGTGGTTCGCATTCCACTTTTGGAGTATATGGTTTGTGTTGCCCCTATCCCTATGTGTCCCCATTGCATCCTATTGTAACTATACATTGTTTGCACTGTTTTCTAAGACTATACTGCATATTTCTGGTATTGTGTATATATATCTTGTGTATATTTCTTATCCTCTCACTGAGGGTACACTCTAAGATACTTTGGCATATTGTCATAAAAATAAAGTACCTTTATTTTTAGTATAACTGTGTATTGTGTTTTCTTATGATATTGTGCATATGACACTAAGTGGTACTGTAGGAGCTTCACTCGTCTCCTAGTTCAGCCTAAGCTGCTCTGCTAAGCTACCATTACCTATCAGCCTATGCTGCTAGACACCCTATACACTAATAAGGGATAACTGGGCCTGGTGCAAGGTGCAAGTACCCCTTGGTACTCACTACAAGCCAGTCCAGCCTCCTACATTGGTTGTGCAGCGGTGGGATAAGTGCTTTGAGACTACTTACCACTCTTGTCATTGTACTTTTCATAAGAGAAAAATATACAAAACAAGTTCAGTGTATATACACATAACCAAAAAGTTTTGCATTTCCTCTTTTCACTCTTTTCTAAGTGCTGAAAAGTACTTCTAAACTTTCAAAAAGTTCTTAAAAGTTTAAAAAGTTTTTTTCTGTCTTTCTAAAAAGCTCTGACAAACTTTTTTCTCTTTTTCTATCACTTTTAACTCTCTCTAAAAATGTCTGGCACAGGCCAAAATGTTGATCTGTCCAAACTTGCATATGACCACCTTAGCTGGAAAGGAGCAAGGAGTCTCTGTGTAGAGAGAGGTTTGAGTGTAGGGAAGAACCCTTCCTTGGAATTGTTACTTAACATGCTTAGAGAACAAGATAAGGCTAAAAGTGCCCCATCTGTTGAAAAAGTAGCTAATGGTTCCCAATCTGATCCAGGGACTCCCCCAGGAAAAAGTTCAGGAAAGAAACTTCCTAGCCTGCCCATTACTAGACAGTCTAGCATAGTTGGTAATGATGAAGAGCCACACCATACAAATAGTATTGTTTCACATCATAGCAAAAGCATTTATTCTCACCACAGTGGTACTGATGTTTCTGTTAGCCAAGCTGTTAGGGTGCCCTCTGTAAGGGACAGGTCTCCTTCTGTTCATTCCCATCATACCTCTGTATCTAGGAATGTCCCTCCCACCAACCCTGTTGACAGATTGTTAGAGAGGGAACTCAATAAGTTGAGGGTGGAACAAACCAGACTGAAGCTTAAAAAGCAACAGCTGGATTTGGATAGACAGTCTTTAGAATTAGAGAAGGAAAGACAGAAGTTGGGTTTAGAAACCCATGGTGGCAGCAGCAGTATTCCCCATAGTCATCCTGCAAAAGAGCATGATTCCAGGAATCTGCACAAGATAGTTCCCCCTTATAAGGAGGGGGATGACATTAACAAGTGGTTTGCTGCACTTGAGAGGGCCTGTGTTGTACAGGATGTCCCTCAAAGGCAGTGGGCTGCTATCCTATGGCTATCATTTAGTGGAAAAGGTAGGGATAGGCTCCTTACTGTGAAAGAAAGTGATGCCAATAATTTTACAGTTCTTAAGAATGCACTCCTGGATGGTTATGGCTTAACCACTGAACAGTACAGAATAAAGTTCAGAGAGACCAAAAAGGAGTCTTCACAAGACTGGGTTGATTTCATTGACCATTCAGTGAAGGCCTTGGAGGGGTGGTTACATGGCAGTAAAGTTACTGATTATGACAGCCTATATAACTTGATCCTGAGAGAGCATATTCTTAATAATTGTGTGTCTGATTTGTTGCACCAGTACTTGGTGGACTCTGATCTGACCTCTCCCCAAGAATTGGGAAAGAAGGCAGACAAATGGGTCAGAACAAGGGTGAACAGAAAAGTTCATACAGGGGGTGACAAAGATGGCAACAAAAAGAAGGATGGTAAGTCTTCTGACAAGGGTGGGGACAAATCTAAAAATGAGTCTTCATCAGGCCCACAAAAACACTCTGGTGGGGGTGGTGGGCCCAAATCCTCTTTTAATCAAAACAAAGAAAAGAAACCATGGTGCTATTTATGTAAAGTAAAAGGCCATTGGACAACAGATCCCAGTTGTCCAAAGAAAAGCACCAAGCCTCCTACCACTGCAACCCCTACTGCTACACCTAGTGTCCCTACTAATAGCAGTGGTGGTGGGAGCAAACCTACTAATAGCCAATCCAAGGGAGTAGCTGGGCTCACTATTGGTAACTTAGTTGGGGTTGGTCTGGTTAGGGAGACCACAGAGGCTATATTTGTCTCTGAGGGGGCTATTGATTTAGCCACCTTAGTTGCTTGTCCCCTTAATATGGATAAGTACAAGCAGCTACCCCTAATAAATGGTGTTGAGGTTCAGGCCTACAGGGACACTGGAGCCAGTGTGACTATGGTCATAGAGAAACTGGTCCACCCTGAACAACACCTGCTTGGTCACCAGTACCAAGTAACCGATGCTCACAACAACACACTTAGCTACCCCATGGCTGTTGTAAATCTCAACTGGGGGGGGGTTACTGGTCCAAAGAAAGTTGTGGTAGCCACAGATTTACCTGTAGACTGTCTACTAGGAAATGATTTGGAGACATCAGCTTGGTCAGATGTGGAGTTGGAGGCCCATGCAGCAATGCTGGGCATCCCAGGGCATATTTTTGCTTTAACCAGGGCTCAGGCCAAAAAGCAAAAAGGACAGGGAAGCTTGGATCCTGGAACAATGGACCAAGTGCTCCCTAAAGCTAGGGCTAGTAGAAGCAAACCACTTCCTACTATCCCTCCCTCTACAGTGGATTCAACTTCTGAGGAAAAATAATTTCCACCCTGTGCAGAACCTACACCAGAGGAGCTGGAAGCAGACACTGCTGAGCTTTTGGGTGAAGGGGGGCCTGCCAGGGAGGAGCTGAGTGTGGCACAGCAAACCTGTACCACACTAGAGGGTCTAAGACAGCAAGCTGTCAAACAGGCTAATGGGGATGTCAGTGACTCTCACAGAGTTTACTGGGAGGACAACCTCTTGTACACTGAAGCAAGGGATCCTAAACCTGGAACTGCCAGGAGGTTAGTGATTCCTCAGGAGTACAGAAAGTTCCTCCTAACTCTAGCCCACGACATTCCCCTAGCTGGACACCTGGGACAAATGAAAACTTGGGACAGACTTGTTCCCTTGTTTCATTGGCCTAGGATGTCTGAGGACACAAAGGAATTTTGTAAGTCCTGTGAAACCTGTCAAGCCAGTGGCAAGACAGGTGGCACTCCAAAGGCACCCCTTATTCCACTGCCTGTGGTTGGGGTTCCCTTTGAAAGGGTAGGGGTTGACATAGTTGGCCCCCTTGACCCTCCTACTGCTTCAGGCAATAGGTTTATCTTGGTGGTAGTGGACCATGCCACAAGATATCCTGAAGCAATTCCTTTAAGGACCACTACAGCACCTGCAGTGGCAAAGGCCCTCCTAGGAATATTTTCTAGGGTGGGCTTCCCAAAGGAAGTAGTATCAGACAGGGGAAGCAATTTCATGTCTGCATACTTAAAGGCCATGTGGAAGGAGTGTGGTGTAACTTACAAGTTCACTACACCCTATCATCCACAAACAAATGGACTGGTGGAGAGATTTAATAAAACTCTCAAAGGCATGATTATGGGTCTCCCTGAAAAACTCCGCAGGAGATGGGATATCCTGTTATCATGCCTCCTTTTTGCCTACAGGGAGGTACCCCAGAAAGGAGTGGGCTTCAGCCCCTTTGAACTCCTCTTTGGTCACCCTGTTAGGGGTCCACTAACACTTGTCAAGGAGGGTTGGGAACAACCTTTAAAAGCTCCAAAACAAGATATTGTGGATTATGTACTTGGCCTCAGATCAAGGATGGCTGAGTATATGAAAAAGGCCAGTAAAAACCTTCAGGCCAGCCAAGAGCTCCAGAAGCAATGGCATGATCAGAAGGCTGTGTTGGTTCAGTACAAACCAGGACAGAAAGTGTGGGTCTTGGAGCCTGTGGCCCCAAGAACACTCCAAGATAAATGGAGTGGTCCCCACACAATTGTTGAGAAAAAGGGCGAAGTCACCTATTTAGTTGACTTAGGCACTGCAAGGAGTCCCCTTAGGGTACTCCATGTAAACCGCCTGAAACCCTACTATGACAGGGCTGATCTCACCCTGCTCATGGCAACTGATGAGGGACAGGAGGAAGACAGTGATCCTCTACCTGATCTCTTCTCCTCCACAGAACAAAATGCTCTTGTGGAAGGTGTAGTTTTGGCTGATTGTCTTACTGCTGAGCAGAAAGACCATTGCATAAATCTCCTAGATCAATTCTCTGAACTCTTCTCTACTGTGCCAGGTACCACTTCTTGGTGTGAGCACACTATAGATACTGGAGACAGTTTACCTGTCAAAAGTAAGATCTATAGGCAGCCTGACCATGTCAGGGACTGCATAAAGCAAGAGGTGCAGAAAATGTTAGAACTGGGAGTGGTTGAGCACTCTGAAAGTCCATGGGCTTCTCCTGTGGTACTTGTACCAAAACCCCATTCCAAAGATGGAAAGAAGGAAATGCGGTTTTGTGTAGACTATAGAGGTCTCAACTTGGTAACCAAAACTGATGCTCACCCTATACCCAGGGCAGATGAGCTCATAGATACACTGGCATCTGCCAAGTATCTAAGCACTTTTGATTTGACTGCAGGGTATTGGCAGATCAAATTATCAGAAGATGCTAAACCTAAAACTGCATTTTCAACCATTGGAGGATATTACCAGTTCACTGTAATGCCTTTTGGTTTGAAAAATGCACCTGCCACTTTTCAGAGGTTGGTGAACACAGTCCGGCAAGGGCTGGAAGCTTTCAGTGCAGCATATTTGGACGATATAGCTGTCTTTAGCTCCAGCTGGGATGATCACCTGGTCCACCTATGGAAAGTTTTGGAGGCCCTGCAAAAGGCAGGCCTCATTATCAAGGCTTCAAAGTGCCAGATAGGGCAGGGTAAGGTGGTTTATCTGGGACACCTTGTTGGTGGGGAACAGATTGCACCACTACAGGGGAAAATCCAAACAATTATTGATTGGACTCCCCCTACCACTCAGACTCAGGTGAGAGCCTTCCTAGGCCTCACTGGGTATTACAGGAGGTTCATTAAGAACTATGGCTCCATTGCAGCCCCTCTTAATGACCTCACATCCAAGAAAATGCCTAAAAAGCTATTATGGACAGCAAACTGTCAGAAAGCTTTTGAGGAGCTGAAGCAGGCCATGTGCTCTGCACCTGTCCTGAAAAGCCCTTGTTACTCTAAAAAATTCTATGTCCAAACTGATGCATCTGAATTAGGAGTAGGGGCAGTCCTATCACAACTTAATTCTGAGGGCCAGGATCAACCTGTTGCTTTTATTAGTAGGAGGTTGACCCCTAGAGACAAGCGTTGGTCTGCCATAGAGAGGGAGGCCTTTGCTGTGGTCTGGGCTCTGAAGAAGTTGAGGCCATACCTGTTTGGCACTCACTTCATTGTTCAGACAGACCACAAACCTCTACTTTGGCTAAAACAAATGAAAGGTGAAAATCCTAAATTATTGAGGTGGTCCATATCCCTACAGGGAATGGACTATACAGTGGAACATAGACCTGGGAGTAGCCACTCCAATGCAGATGGACTCTCCAGATATTTCCACTTAGACAATGAAGACTCATCAGGTCATGGCTAGTCTTATTGTCCTTCGTTTGGGGGGGGGGGGTTGTGTAGGAAAGTACCATCTTGCCTGGCATGTTACCCCCATTTTTCACTGTATATATGTTGTTTTAGTTGTATGTGTCACTGGGACCCTGTTCACCAGGGCCCCAGGGCTCATAAGTGTGCCTGAATGTGTTACCTGTGTAGTGACTAACTGTCTCACTGAGGCTCTGCTAACCAGAACCTCAGTGGTTATGCTCTCTCATTTCTTTCTAAATTGTCACTAACAGGCTAGTGACCAATTTTACCAATTTACATTGGCTTACTGGAACACCCTTATAATTCCCTAGTATATGGTACTGAGGTACCCAGGGTATTGGGGTTCCAGGAGATCCCTATGGGCTGCAGCATTTCTTTTGCCACCCATAGGGAGCTCTGACAATTCTTACACAGGCCTGCCACTGCAGCCTGAGTGAAATAACGTCCACGTTATTTCACAGCCATTTTACACTGCACTTAAGTAACTTATAAGTCACCTATATGTCTAACCTTTACCTGGTAAAGGTTAGGTGCAAAGTTACTTAGTGTGAGGGCACCCTGGCACTAGCCAAGGTGCCCCCACATGGTTCAGGGCCAATTCCCCGGACTTTGTGAGTGCGGGGACACCATTACACGCGTGCACTACATATAGGTCACTACCTATATGTAGCTTCACAATGGTAACTCCGAATATGGCCATGTAACATGTCTATGATCATGGAATTGCCCCCTCTATGCCATCCTGGCATAGTTGGCACAATCCCATGATCCCAGTGGTCTGTAGCACAGACCCTGGTACTGCCAAACTGCCTTTCCTGGGGTTTCACTGCAGCTGCTGCTGCTGCCAACCCCTCAGACAGGCATCTGCCCTCCTGGGGTCCAGCCAGGCCTGGCCCAGGATGGCAGAACAAAGAACTTCCTCTGAGAGAGGGTGTTACACCCTCTCCCTTTGGAAAATGGTGTGAAGGCAGGGGAGGAGTAGCCTCCCCCAGCCTCTGGAAATGCTTTCTTGGGCACAGATGTGCCCAATTTTGCATAAGCCAGTCTACACCGGTTCAGGGGACCCCTTAGCCCTGCTCTGGCGCGAAACTGGACAAAGGAAAGGGGAGTGACCACTCCCCTGACCTGTACCTCCCCTGGGAGGTGCCCAGAGCTCCTCCAGTGTGCTCCAGACCTTTGCCATTTTGGAAACAGAGGTGCTGCTGGCACACTGGACTGCTCTGAGTGGCCAGTGCCACCAGGTGACGTCAGAGACTCCTTCTGATAGGCTCCTTCAGGTGTTGCTAGCCTATCCTCTCTCCTAGGTAGCCAAACCCTCTTTTCTGGCTATTTAGGGTCTCTGTCTCTGGGGAAACTTTAGATAACGAATGCAAGAGCTCATCCGAGTTCCTCTGCATCTCTCTCTTCACCTTCTGCCAAGGAATCGACTGCTGACCGCGCTGGAAGCCTGCAAAACTGCAACATAGTAGCTAAGACGACTACTGCAACTCTGTAACGCTGACCCTGCCGCCTTCTCGACTGTTTTCCTGGTGGTGCATGCTGTGGGGGTAGTCTGCCTCCTCTCTGCACTAGAAGCTCCGAAGAAATCTCCTGTGGGTCGACGGAATCTTCCCCCTGCAACCGCAGGCACCAAAAAGCTGCATTACCGGTCCCTTGGGTCTCCTCTCAGCATGGCGAGCGAGGTCCCTCGAATCCAGCAACTCTGTCCAAGTGACTCCCACAGTCCAGTGACTCTTCAGTCCAAGTTTGGTGGAGGTAAGTCCTTGCCTCACCTCGCTAGACTGCATTGCTGTGAACCGCGACTTTTGCAGCTACTCCGGCCCCTGTGCACTTCCGGCGGAAATCCTTTGTGCACAGCCAAGCCTGGGTCCACGGCACTCTAACCAGAATTGCACGACTTTCTAAGTTGGTCTCCGGCGACGTGGGACTCCTTTGTGTAACTTCGGGTGAGCACCGTTTCACGCATCCTCGTAGTGCCTGTTTCTGGCACTTCTCCGGGTGCTACCTGCTGCTGAGAGGGCTCCTTGTCTTACTCGACGTCCCCTCTACCTCCTGGCGCAATTTGCGACATCATGGTCCTTCCTGGGCCACAGCAGCGTCCGAAAACGCTAACCGCACGATTTGCAGCTAGCAAGGCTTGTTGGCGTTCTTTCAGCGGGAAAACACTTCTGCACGACTCTCCACGGCGAGAGGGATCCGTCCTTCAAAGGGGAAGTCTCTAGCCCTTTTCGTTCCTGCAGAAACCTCAGCTTCTTCTGTCCAATAGAAGCTTCTTTGGACCCACAGCTGGCATTTCCTGGGCATATGCCCATCTCCGACTTGCTTGAGACTTTTGGACTTGGTCCCCTTGTTCCACAGGTACCCTAGATTGGAAATCCATTGTTGTTGCATTGTTGGTTTGTGTCTTTCCTGCATTATTCCTCTAACACGACTTCTTTGTCCTTAGGGAAGGAACTTTAGTGCACTTTGCACTCACTTTTCAGGGTCTTGGGGAGGGTTATTTTTCTAACTCTCACTATTTTCTAATAGTCCCAGCAACCCTCTACAAGGTCACATAGGTTTGGGGTCCATTCGTGGTTCGCATTCCACTTTTGGAGTATATGGTTTGTGTTGCCCCTATCCCTATGTGTCCCCATTGCATCCTATTGTAACTATACATTGTTTGCACTGTTTTCTAAGACTATACTGCATATTTCTGGTATTGTGTATATATATCTTGTGTATATTTCTTATCCTCTCACTGAGGGTACACTCTAAGATACTTTGGCATATTGTCATAAAAATAAAGTACCTTTATTTTTAGTATAACTGTGTATTGTGTTTTCTTATGATATTGTGCATATGACACTAAGTGGTACTGTAGGAGCTTCACTCGTCTCCTAGTTCAGCCTAAGCTGCTCTGCTAAGCTACCATTATCTATCAGCCTATGCTGCTAGACACCCTATACACTAATAAGGGATAACTGGGCCTGCTGCAAGGTGCAAGTACCCCTTGGTACTCACTACAAGCCAGTCCAGCCTCCTACAGGGGGGCAGGAGCCCAGGAAACCCCGGATAAAGGTGCAAAAGGGCTGCCTCCGGGTGAAAGAAGCCAAAGATTCTGCAACAACAAAAAGGGCTAGGAACTTCTCCTTTGGATGGAAGATGTCCCACGGCATGCTGGATGTTGCAGAAGTGTTTGCACGTAGAAATACCGCAAACAAGCCTTGCTAGCTGCAAGAGTCACGGTTGAGGATTTTGGGTGCTGCCAGGGCCAGGAAGGACCAGGAGGTCGCCCCTTGGAGGAGGAGACAGACGGGGTGCTCAGCAACATGGAGAGCCCACACAGAAGCAGGCAGCACCCGCAGAAGCACCTGAACAGGCGTTCAGAAGATCTGAGCACTACGGTCGACTCAGCACAACAAAAGAGGGTCCCATGAAGTCGGAGTCCAACTCAGCGAGTTGGGTAATGCAGGACAGAGTGCTGGGGACCTGGGCTAGGCTGTGCACAAAGGAAGTCTTGCAAAGGTGCACAGAAGCCCGAACAGCTGCAGTTCATGCAGTACACAGGATTACTGTCTGGCGTGGGGAGGCAAGGACTCACCTTCACCAAATTTGGACAGAACGGCCACTGGACTGTCGTGGATACTTGGACCCAGCACCTGTGTTCCAGGGACCACACTCGTCAGGATGAGAGGGGACCCAGAGGACCAGTTATGCAGAAGTTTGGTGCCTGCGTTGGCAGGGGGAAGATTCTGTCGACCCACAGGAGATTTCTTCTTTGCTTCCATTGCAGGGTGAAGGCAGACAGCCCTCAGAGCATAGTGCCATAGTGCTAGTGCCAGGGTGCCCACACACTAATAAACTTTGCACCTAACCTTCACTAAGTGAGGGTTAGACATATAGGTGACTTATAAGTTACTTAAGTGCAGTGTAAAATGGCTGTGAAATAACGTGAACGTTATTTCACTCAGGCTGCAGTGGCAGTCCTGTGTAAGAATTGTCTGAGCTCCCTATGGGTGGCAAAATAAATGCTGCAGCCCATAGGGATCTCCTGGAACCCCAATACCCTGGGTATCTAGGTGCCATATACTAGGGAATTATAAGGGTGTTACAGTGTGCCAATAAGAATTGGTAAAATTAGTCACAAGCCTGCTGTGACAATTTTAAAAGCAGAGAGAGCATAAACACTGAGGTTCTGGTTACCAGAGCCTCAGTGATACAGTTAGGCACCACGCAGGGAACACATATAGGCCACAAACGTATGAGCACTGGGATCCTGGCTAGCAGGATCCCAGTGACACATATCAAACACACTGACAACACAGGGTTTTCACTATGAGCACTGGGCCCTGGAAAGCAGGATCCCAGTGAGATAATAAAAACACCCTGACATATACTCACAAACAGGCCAAAAGTGGGAGTAACAGGGCTAGAAAGAGGCTACCTTCCTACACCCCCCCTCCCAAATGAAGGACAATAAGGCTAACCTTGGCCATTTGAGTCTTTATTGTCTAAGTGGTGATAAGTGGAGAGTAGCTCTGTAATAGATTGGTTACTCCCTTTATCATCCACTATATGGTTACTTCCCTGTGGGGATGTGAACCACCCTGTTTGAGGTTTTTTAGCTAGCCAACAATGTGAAGTTATATTCTTAGAGTTCCTATTGGTATGTTTAAGTTTAGAGCAGTGGGAATTGTCCACTGGACCTATATCAAGTGATGAGAATGCCAGACAGGGATGCTACTCACGGTAAAGGCATAGCTGGGCGAAAGCTTTGTCCATATGGCTGTAAGAGGGAACAGGGTTGCTGTTTCTCTTGAGTTGGAGAAGGGCAGGGATGCTGTCCTAAGTGCTCCACACTAGGGCAGGGTTGCTGTCCTAAGTGTTGTAAGGCAGTGCAGGGTTGCTGCACTAACGTTTCTCTGGGAGGGTTGGAGGGATGCTCCATGTTAACTAAAATGGTGCACTTGTTCTCACCAATATTAGTTATCCCACAGAGAGGTACTTCTACCTCAGGGCGTACAGCTGTGTTAGCTGATGATTCCCTTGGTACGGGTGCCACCCCAGGAGAGATTTCTCCCACCACAGGAATGGTATCCAGAATGGAAGGGTGGGTAGGGGATACTTTGATGCCCTTTTTACCTGTTGTTGGAGAAGGATTCTGAGTTTTCAGGCCTTTTTCTCTCCTTTGCTTTTTCATTTCAGCTGAAATGAGAGGAAGCTATTCCTCAGGGATACCCAGCATGGCTGCATAGGTATTTAACTCTACCTCAGCCCAACCTGAGGCCTCTTGGTCATTACCTAAGAGACAGTCTACAGGTAAGTTAGGTGATACTACCACCTGCTTAGGGCCAGTCAATCAATCAATCAATCAATCAATCAAAGGCATTTGTATAGCGCACTGCTCACCCGGAGGGTCTCAAGGCGCTGGGGGGGGGGGGGGGGAACGCTACTGCTCGAACAGCCAGGTCTTGAGTTGCTTCCTGAAGGCGAGATGGTCTTGCGTTGTCCGGAGGTGGATGGGGAGGGAGTTCCATGTCTTGGCTGCCAGGTAGGAGAAGGATCTTCCTCCGGCGGTGGCTCTGCGGATGCGGGGGACGGTGGCGAGAGCGAGGCTGGCGGAGCGGAGCTGGCGGGTGGGCTTGTGGAAGGTCAGGCGGCTGTTGAGGAACTTGGGGCCCAGGTCGTGGAGGGCCTTGTGTGCGTGGGTGAGGAGTCGGAACGTGATTCTTTTGTTGACTGGGAGCCAGTGCAGGTCTCTCAGGTGTTCGGAAATGTGGCTGTGTCGGGGGATGTCCAGGATGAGTCGTGCTGAGGCGTTCTGGATCCGTTGGAGTTTCTTCTGGAGTTTGGCGGCGGTGCCGGCGTAGAGGGCGTTCCCGTAGTCCAGCCGACTGGTGACGAGGGCCTGGGTGACCGTCTTCCTGGTCTCGGTGGGGATCCACCGGAAGATCTTTCGAAGCATGCGCAGGGTGTTGAAGCATGAAGATGAGACGGCGTTGACTTGTCTGGTCATCGAGAGGGAGGAGTCCAGGATGAAGCCTAGGTTGCGAGCGTGGTCCGTTGGCTTGGGGGTGGCTCCCAGGGCGGGGGGCCACCAGGAGTCGTCCCAGGCGGATGGTGATGATCCCAGGATGAGGACCTCCGTCTTGTCTGAGTTCAGTTTCAGGCGGCTGTTCTTCATCCATTCGGCGACGTCTTTCATCCCTTCGTGTAGGCTGGCTCTGGCGGCGTCCGGGTCGCTGGTGAGGGAGAGGATCAGCTGGGTGTCGTCGGCGTAGGTGATGATCTTGAGGTTGTGTTGACGTGCGATGGTTGCGAGGGGGCTCATATAGACGTTGAAGAGGGTGGGGCTGAGCGATGACCCTTGTGGAACTCCGCAGATGACTTCGGTGGCCGCTGACCGGAACGGGGGGAGGCGGACTCTCTGGGTTCTTCCGGCGAGGAATGAGGTGATCCACTCCAGGGCCTTCTCCTGGATGCCGGTGTTGTTCAGGCGCTGTACCAGGGTGCGGTGGCAGACAGTGTCGAACGCTGCGGAGAGGTCCAGGAGGATGAGGGCCGCAGTTTCCCCATTGTCCATTAGGGATCTGATGTCGTCTGTGGCTGCGATGAGGGCGGTCTCCGTGCTGTGGTTGGCTCGGAAGCCGGATTGCGAGTGGTCGAGGGATCCGTTGGTCTCGAGGAAGGCGGCTAGCTGTCTGTTGACGGTCTTCTCGATGACTTTGGCAGGAAACGGGAGGAGCGAGATGGGGCGGTAGTTCTTGAGGTCGGAGGGGTCTGCAGTTGGTTTCTTCAGCAGGGCACTGATCTCGGCGTGTTTCCAGCACTCCGGGAAGGTGGCGGTGTTGAAGGAGGCGTTGACGATGTCACGGAGGTGGGGTGCGATGATGTGGTCGGCCGTGTTGAAGATGTGGGGTGGGCAGGGGTCCGTAGGGGATCCGGAGTGGATGGTGTTCATTGTGCGTGTTTTGTCTTCGGTGCTGACTGGGGTCCAGGTGCGGAGGGTGGCGGTGGGGGGCATCGGCTCGGTGGTGGGGTTTGTGGTTGGTGGGCCGAAGCTGTTGTGAATGTTGGCGATCTTGTCGTGGAAGAAGGCTGCGAGGGAGTCGCAGAGGTCTTGCGAGGGAGTGATGTCATTGTTTCCGGCGTCGGGGTTGGAGAGCTCTTTGACGATGCTGAAGAGTTCCTTGCTGTTGTGGGTGTTGTTGTCCAGTCGTTCCTTGAAGGCTGTCTTCTTTGTGGCGCGGATCAGTTGGTGGTGTTTGCGGGTGGCGTGTTTGAGGGCCGTCATGTTGTCTGTGGTCTGGTTGGTGCGCCAGGTGTTCTCCAGGGAGCGGCAGTTCTTCTTGGAGGTGATGAGCTCGTCGGTGAACCAGGAGGCTTTCTTGCTGCTGCGTCTGCTGGGGGGGTTCTTCTTCAGTGGTGCGAGGGCGTCTGCGCAGTTGGTGATCCACTGTGTGAGGTTGTTGGCGGCTTCGTTGGGGTCCGTTGAGCTGGTGGGGGGGTTCTGGCTGAGGAAGGTGGTGAGCTGGTCGCCGGTGATCTTGTTCCAGCTCCTGCGGGGGGTTTGTTGAGGGTGGTGGTGGGTCGTCGTTTTACTGAAGCTGAAGTGGACGCAGCTGTGGTCAGTCCACTGGAGATTGGTGGAGTGGCTGAAGGTGACATATTTGCTGGATGAGAAGACTGGGTCAAGCGTGTGGCCGGCGTGGTGGGTAGGGGTGGTTACCAGTTGCTTGAGTCCGAGGTTGGCCAGGTTGGCCAGTAGAGCAGTGGTGTTGCGGTCCTTGTCGTCCTCCAGGTGGAAGTTGAGGTCCCCCAGGAGGATGTAGTCGGTGGAATTGATGGCGTGGGGGCTGACGAAGTCTGTGATGTCTTCGCTGAACTGTGTGCGTGGTCCCGGTGGTCTGTAGATGAGGGTGCCTCTGAGCGTGGTCTTGGGGTTGGTGTGTATCTGGAAGTGGAGGTGTTCGGCGGAGGTGAAGGTGTCATCGGAGTTGGTCGTGATGCGGATGGTGTTCTTGTGGATGATGGCGATGCCTCCTCCTGTCTGGTTGACGCGGTCCCTCCTGGTGATTTTATAGCCTTCTGGGACGGCGATGGCTACGTCGGGTGCTGAGGAGGCGTTCATCCAGGTTTCTGTCAGGAAGGCGATGTCTGGTGCTGTCGAGTCGAGGAGGTTCCAGAGTTCGACGGCATGCCTGTGAACGGAGCGGGTGTTGAGCAGGATGCACATCAGGTGTTTGTTGCTGGGGCTCGGTTTAGTAGGTGCAGTGTTGGGTCGTAGGCTGGTGAAGCGGCAGGTCAGGCAGGTGAAGGGTCCGTGGGTGCGTCTCGGGGTGGCTCGGTAGCAGGCGGTGTTTCGGCCGGCGTTGAGTGCGTGGAGGGTTCTGGCATCGTAGCTGTGCAGGGTGTGCTGGCGAGGGCGAGGACCAGGGGGTCTGGCGCTGGGCGTGGTCCAGGCGCGGACGGGCGCAGACGGGCTTACCTTTGGCGCACCTTCGGCGCTCAGTCGGTGCTCCCGCTGCGCGCGTCCGCTGCGCGGTCGCTCTGGGGGCGTCATAAGTAAGGAGCCGGGAGGGAGGAGCAGCTGGGTGGCGGGAGCGGTCCGGCGAATGGAATCACAGGGGGGCGGGGCCGCAGGGAGGCAGCGGCGGGAAATCCCAGGAGCAGCGAGCGAAGGAATCTGCAGGCAGGAGGCGGCAAAGGCAGGCAGGAGCGGCGGCAGTGAGTGGGGCGACCAAGCCCTGTGGAGGGCTGAGCGGTCACACTCTGTGGTCCCCTACGGTCCCCTTAAGTAAGGAGCCGGGAGGGAGGAGCAGCTGGGTGGCGGGAGCGGTCCGGCGAATGGAATCACAGGGGGGCGGGGCCGCAGGGAGGCAGCGGCGGGAAATCCCAGGAGCAGCGAGCGAAGGAATCTGCAGGCAGGAGGCGGCAAAGGCAGGCAGGAGCGGCAGCAGTGAGTGGGGCGACCAAGCCCTGTGGAGGGCTGAGCGGTCACCTAACTCCACCCCAACTAAACTGAATTATAGCTAAGGGAAGGAACTTAGTCACCTAACTCCACCCCAACTAAACTGAATTATAGCTAAGGGAAGGAACTTAGTAGAGTTGTGGACATCAATAATCTTGTATTTTTGTCCAATGATGTGTTGTGCAGGAGACACTAGGTTTCAGTCACCAAAGTGATACTGGCACCTGTGTCCCTGTAGGCCTGAGCCTTAACACCATTTATTGAAACTGTCTGCCTGTACTTATCCATTGTAAGGGGACAAGCAGCCAGTGTGGCAAGGCCAATGCCACCAGGTGTGATAGAAACTATTTTGGGACTGACTACCCCAGTTTCTATGATGGACCCAAAAGTAAACCCAACTACACCCTTATTTTGACTGTTGCCAGCAGTCCCACCACTATTACCACTACTTACTAGGGGCACTAGAGTTTGATGTATTAGTGGTGGTAGGCTCAGGGGGTTCACCTGGGCAGGACACATCCCTTGGCCTATGGACTTTATTTTTACACACATAGCACCACAGCTTTTTAATGTGTGTGGGTTGTGAAGAAGAGGAAGAAGATGATTTATCCCCACCGACTGTAGAGTGTTTAGGATTTGACGAAGGATCTTTAGTTTTACCTTTATCCCCATGCTTATCCTGAGACTTCTCACCATATTTCTTCTCGCCATTCTTGTCACCTCCGGTATGAACTTTTCTGTTCTGTTCTGTTGATCTGACCCATTTGTCTGCCTTCTTTCCCAATTCTTGGGGAGAGGTCGGATCTGAAGTCTACCAAGTACTGGTCCAACAAATCAGACCCACAATTGTTTAGAATATGTTCTCAGGATTAGATTATACAGGCTTTCATAGTCAGTCACCTTACTGCCATGTAACCAACCCTCCAAGGCCTTCATTGAACAGTCTACAAAGTCTGTCCAGTCTTGAGAGGACTCTTTTCTGGTGTCTCTGAACTTAATCCTGTATTGTTCAGTGGTTAAGCCAAATCCATCCAAGAGTGCATCCTTCAAAACTTTGTAATTATTAGCATCACTTTCTCTGACAGTAAGGAGCCTATCCCTACCCTTACCAGTGAAAGATAGCCACAAGATAGCGGCCCACTGCCTTTGAGGGACCAACTGTACCATAAAGGCCCTCTCAAGTGCAGCAAACCACTTATTAATGTCATCCCCCTCCTTGTAAGGGGGGAATATCTTGTGCAGATTCCTGGAATCTTGCTCTCTAACAGGATTGCTATCAGGAATACTGCTGCTGCCACCATGGGGAACTAACCCCAATCTCTGCCTTTCCCTCTCTACATCCAGAGATTCCCTGTCTAATGCCAGCTTCTGCTGTTTAGGCTTCCGCCTGGCCTCTTCCAACCTCAGCTTTCTGAGTTCCCTTTCCATTAAGTTATCCTCAGGGTGTGAGGCTTGGGAATTGTGACACACAGAGGAAATATGGGAACTGGCAGCGAGAGACCTGTCCCTAACTGGCTGGACCCTAGTAGCCTGGCCCTTAGGAGTGAAAGGTCCCCTACTAATGTGTGACCCCCTTCCACTACCAGTGTCACTAGGTAGCCTGCTAGCTGGTAGGTCTTTGGAAGAACCCTCCCCAGCATCCTCAGGGGACTCCTCTGAGTCTGGCTGGGTACCCCCCTCTTCTACCTCCTGTTCCTGGGATGGGCCAGACTGGTTCTGGTCATTTTCTAGGAGAAGGCTAAAGAGAAAGTCTTTTGGCAGGAGTCTTGCCAATGCTTAAACCTCTTTCTATGCAGAGACCCCTCAAACTTTTAAAGTTTAAACTCTCATATGTTGCCTGAACAACTGTAGGAGTAAGTCCTACTGCAGACATGATAGAAAAGGTTTAGGACAGAGGAACGTTTTTAGAACTTTTGAGAGAACAGAGAGAAAACTTTTTCAAACTTTTGAAAACTTTTTTAAGTTTTCAGAAAGTTTTCAGAAACTTTGTAGAACATTTTAGAGAAGGAAAGTTAAACTCTTTAGGTCAATGTGTATATTCTGAAGTATTTGGTATATGTTTCTCTTCTGAAAAGCACAAATGACAAAGTGGTAAAGCAGTTACAAGTACTTATCCCAAAGCTGCACCACCAATGTAGGAGGCTGGCCTCGCTTATAGTGGGTACCTTGTGGTACTTACACCTTGTGCCAGGTCCAGTTATCCATTATTAGTAGATTAGAGTTGTTCTAGCAGCTTAGGCTGATAGAGGTAGCTATAGCAGGGCAGCTTAGGCTGAACTAGGAGACATGCAAAGCTCCTACTATACCACTTATATCACTTGGTACTATATCATAAGAAAACACAATACTCAGAGCTACTAAAAATAAAGGTACTTTATTTTAGTGACAATATGCAAAAAGTATCTCAGAGGATATACTCCCTTAGGAGGTAAGTAATATACACAAAATATACACACAAACCAAATCAGGTAATTAAACAGAAAAGTAGTGCAAACACTGTAGAACACAGTAAAATGCAATAGGGAAAAATAGGCCTAGGGGCAACACAAACCATATAATCCAAAAATGGAATGCGAACCACGAAGGGACCCCAGGCCTAGTGTAGTGTGTAGAGGGTCGCTGGGAGTGCAAGAAAACACTAAGGGCGTCCAAGATACCCCACCCCAAGACCCTGAAAAGTAGAAGTAAAGTTACCCTACTACCCCAGAAAGACAGTAAAGTCGAGATAGGGGATTCTGCTAAGACAACAACTGACTCCAGTCCTCTTGGTCCCCTCTCATCCTGGCGAGTGTGGTCCCTGGAACACAGGAGCTGGGTCCAAGTATCTCCCGCAGTCCAGTGGCCCTTCTGTCCAAATTTGATGGATGTAAGGCCTTGCCTCCCCACGCCAGACAGCAAACCTGTGTACTGCGTGATTTGCAGAGGCTCTGGCTTCTGTGCACTTATCCAAAGATTCCTTGTGCACAGCCTAGCTTGGGGCCCCAGCACTCCGTCCTTCAGTGCTCAACCCCCTGAGTTGGACTCCGATGTCGTGGGACCCTCCTTCTGTGACTCTGAGTTCACAGATCTTCTAATTCCTCCTCCGGTACTTCTGCGGGTGCTGCCTGCTTCTACGGGGGCTCTCTGAGTTGCTGAGCGCCCCCTATGTCTCCTGCTCCAAGGGGTGACATCCTGGTCCTTCCTGGTCCCCAGCAGCACCCAAAAACCTCTACTGCAACTCTTGCAGCTAGCAAGGCTTGTTTGCAGTATTTCTGTGTGGAAACACTTCTGCAACCTCCAGGACGCTGTGCAACATCTTCCATCCAAAGAAGAAGTTCCTAGCCCTTTTCATTGTTGCAGAATCTTTGGCTTCTTCCACCCGGAGGCAGCCCTTTTGCACCTTCATCCGGGGTTTTCTGGGCTCCTGCCCCCCCCTGGACACTATCGTGACTCGTGGACTTGGTCCCCTTGCTTTACAGGTCCTCAGGTCCAGGAATCCGTCTTCAGTGCTTTGCTGGTGCTTGTGGTTCTTGCAGAATCCTCTATCACGACTATTGTGTCTTTCTGGGGTAGTAGGGTAACTTTACTCCTACTTTCTAGGGTCTTGGGTTGGGGTATTTTGGACACCCTTATTGTTTTTTCGCAGTCCCAGTGACCCTCTACAATCTCCCATAGGTCTGGGGTCCATTCGTGATTCGCATTTCACTTTTGGGGTATATGGTTTGTGTTGCCCCTAGACCTATGTTTACCTAATGCATCCTATTGTGATTCTACATTGTTTGCACTACATTGCTTACTGTTATTTACCTGTTTTGGGTTTGTGTACATATAACTAGTGTGTATTACTTACCTCCTAAGTGAGGGTATTCTCTGAGATACTTTTGGCATATTGTCACTAAAATAAAGTACCTTTATTTTTAGTAACTCTGAGTATTGTGTTTTTTATGATATTGTGCTATATGATATAAGTGGTATGGTAGGAGCTTTGCATGTGTCCTAGTTCAGCCTAAGCTGCTTTGCCGTAGCTACCTTCTGTCAGCCAAAGCTGCTAGAAACACCTCTATTCTACTAATAAGGGATAACTGGACTTGACACAGGGTGTAAGTACCACAAGGTACCCACTATAAGCCAGGCCAGCCTCCTACATTGGTGGTGCAGCAGTGGGATAAGTACTTGCAACTGCTTTACCACTTTGACATGTGGTGCTTTTCATAAGAAAATCTTATACCAAATAGTTCAGTATATGTACACTTAACCAAAACAGTTTACTTTTCTACTCTAAAACTTTTAACAAAGTTTCTGAAAAGTTTTGAAAACTTGTAAAAGTTTTCCAAAAGTTTGAAAAAGTTTTTTCTCTGTGCTTTCTAAAGTTCTAAAACTTTTTCTCTCACTATCCTTAAACCTTTTCTATCATGTCTTCATTAGAGCCCACTCCCAAAATTGTTAATGCAACATATGAGAGTTTAAACTACAAAAGTTTGAGGGGTCTCTGCCTGGATAGAGGTTTACGTATAGGTAAGAATCCTACAAAAGAGTTTCTCTTTAACCTGCTCATAGAGGATGACCAGAACCAGTCTGGCCCATCTCAGGAGAGGGTAGAAAAAGGGGAGGCTTCCCAGTCAGACTCAGAGGAGTTCCCTGAGGAAGCTGGGGAGGGTTCTTACAAAGTCCTGCCCCCTAGCAGGGCACCTGGACACTGGTAGTGTTAGAGGGTCACACATTAGTAGGACATCTTTCACTCCTAGAGGCCAGGTTACTAGGGTCTAGCCAATTAGGGACAGGTCTCTCTCTTCAAATTCCCAAATCTCCTCTGCGTCCAAACATTCCCAAGCCTCCCACCCTGCGGATACCTTAATGGAAAGGTAACTCAGAAAGCTGAGGTTGGAAGAGACCAGACTGAAGCTTAAACAGCAGCAGCTGGCCTTAGACAGGGAACCCCTAGACATAGAGAGGGAAAGAC
The DNA here is from genome assembly GCF_031143425.1 of Pleurodeles waltl. NCBI lineage: Eukaryota > Metazoa > Chordata > Amphibia > Caudata > Salamandridae > Pleurodeles > Pleurodeles waltl. Next base: position 1,156,901,959 of record NC_090439.1, on the reverse strand, counting down.
AGAGAATGGGGTTAGTTCCCCATGGTGGCAGCAGCAGTGTTTCAGATAGTAATCCTGTTAGAGAGGAAGATTCTAGAAACCTGCATAACATAGCCCCCCCTTACAAGGAGGGGGATGACATTAATAAGTGGTTTGCTGCACTTGAGAGGGCCTGTATGGTACAGTTGGTCCCTCAAAGGCCCCCCTGTAAGGCCTCAATGATGTGACTCCTTTCCCTCAAATGGCAGAATGCTGCACAGCCAAGAAGCAGTTTTATGAAACTAGGAACATAGACTTCTGTTTTTGCTAATAAGCGTCTTATTTCATGCTGTTATGCAACATAAGTTTGTAGGATTGCAGAGTGCCAGAATGGAGATTTCCTAAATTGTGACTACCATCTTGACCACTCAGCCATGCCACCACCTGCCCACCACCTTCAGATGCCAGATGCCCCCAGTAGCCCTATTGCTAATTTACCAATAGCACTGAAGGCAAGAATGAATAAAGACTCACAGTTCATTAGTGTATTCAAACCTTTCTGGAAGAGAAATACTAATCTGTGCCTTCTAGTCCAGTTCCTACCCAGAAAGTGAGTGGACTCAGATGAAGATTGATGTATGGCCTGACAGAAACTGCAGGACGTAAAGCATCCTGAATTGAGGCTGGTTGGTGTTACCATGGCTTGGCTTTCATTAAAGGCTTTCACCGTTTTTAAATTGAACAGTTTCATTACTACTACAGTTTCTTGAACCGGGATATTGCAGGAATCCAGACTTTCCCCATTCCTATTAATTTGCTTTATGAATACAAGTTGGAATACCAGCCTTATGGCAATTGCATCTGAATCATGGTCCGTATGAAAGGGTCAATAGGGGCTGAAATGATTGACAATTGTATGTGTGATATTTCATGTCGGGGAAGAAGGGTAAACTGGTCACCTGAATGTTGAATTTACTCCGTCCTCCCAGTGGATGTGGAATTGGCGTTGTCCTTTCAATTTCCTTTTGCATGACCTGAAAATGCTGGGACAACTGTATTAGATGGCAGCCATGGTGAACTAAGCTTGTGGTCTCCTTTGCCTTGACTTCTCTTTGAAAAGGCAATTTTTGGGGAGATTAGAGCTGTAATTCTCAGTTGACACTGTCAAGAAACAGCATAGTATGTTCAGATACGCGGTGTCAAACCACTAATCATGTCAAGGCTCGAACATGTAAATGAGATCTTCCCCAGACAGGTAGCCTATGGGGTTCATAGTCTCCAGATTCCTGCATTCCTATACAGCTGTGTTGGCTTTCAGATAGAAAAAGAAAGATCATATTGCTCCAGGTCTAACCTGACGGTTAGGTATCCAATTGAACTTAGTGCTGTATCTGGCCAACCATACAATGCAAGTTAAACAACCACACCAGCTAACGGGTGCCTTCTGGACATATATGCCTTGGGGCCCTTCAGAAGAAATGTCAGTCTCAGGCTAGTCATTATCAAAGGCAATACCATGCGCTCTGCAGGCCCATCTTGTTAGATGCATGCATGCGTGATTTAGTGGGGATTTAGGTCTGCAGTCAGGGGGAAGACAGACATGAATAGAGGGAAGAGAATGTTCGATTAAGAGCAATCCTTTTTCACCAGGTTCATATTGGGTCATACATTTTAGTACGGCTTTGGCACTCAGTGCAGGCTGCATTTTTAAGGAACTTGGATGGGTGGTGCTGGAGGGCCTTTGGCCAGGGAGGTGGGTGTTGTGGTTGTATTATTAGTGCTGTTAAGAGGCAAACATAGCTATCTGAAAGACCCCTGGTACTGTGATGGTTGCATGAGTCTGGTATTGTTTCTAGTGGGTTCTATGATATGGGGGTGCTGAGAAATGATTGTAGAGTTGAGGTTCTGGTTGTGTTTAGTGCATTCTGCACTGAGTGTTGTAGGTGATTAAATATTTTGGATCTGTTTGGTGCGGTTGGAGATTTACACACTGCCATCTGAGATGCTTGGCACCATATTGTTTAAATGTGAGTGTGGGGTTGGTGCGTCTAGTGCGTTGTCTTGATTTTGATATCTTCTGTGCAGATTGACACGTTGTCGTCTGTTTTTCCCCTATTCATTAGTAATTCCTCTTGTATGACCAGTATGTAGATATGAATTGCTGGGATGAAGGATTAGTAGATGTAAGTTTTGTTTCTATTTATTACTGGTTGTGCTGCATGATGAATTGTGGTTATAGTGGTGCATTACTTGTGTTGTGGGTTCAAGGTGTTACCAGTGCTATCAGACGTATATTTTGCTTGATTTACTCCATCTCATATTTACTTCCCGGTTTTCACTTTTACACTCCACCCACCTGTTCAGACAGTCTTAATAATACCTTTCCCCACTATATACTATCAATTAACCATGTCTGACAGACAGCTGCGAAGACTCCACCTTCCCTCTGGCCTCCTGGCATCCATTGTTTACTTACTATCCATTCAAATAGTTCAAACGCTTGCTTGATTTATTTGTTATGCATTTTGATTGCCACAGGTTAGGGTGCATAAAAAACTAAATAAATGCAAGGAGCAAAGAGGCAAATAAACTAGAAAGTGCTATGGTTTCATTTGAAAGCAATATAGTATATGGTGTACTTGAAAAGGACTTGCTTCATCATAAAGAGGAAATTATTCTTCCCCAGCTGTTATGTTTTGCAAACTCACCTTCCAGTGTTACTCTTTATGTGTATAATTAGCTGCCATTACTGCATACAAAAAGAACCTTGCTCAGACTTTTTTTTTTGTTTATTCCAATTACTAAATACTTTTAGGCAGTTTTAAAATATTTTATCCCATTCAGAATTGCAGCTCTTTCTTAGGAATTTTATGTATTTGATATCTTAGGCAAAGTACAGGCTTGAAATGAAGTGGATTTCATGGAAGTTAGCCTTTATTATAACTATATGTTCAGCAAAGAGGATTAATAACATTTCTGGTATGATATTTCATGTTTTTCCTAGGTAAACAGTTGTGCTTGATATGTCGTTCTTTCTGCCCTAAAGGAATCCCACTGTCCCATCCGATCCAGGCTGTTAATTTTCTCACTTTCTGTTCTTAGCCAAAAGCCTCTGCACAACAATCCTTCCATTCTTTTGATGTTCAGAGGCTTGAAGATGTTAAACTAAACTAACAACGGGAGGCCTTCAAAACCACTGCATGTGGGGGGGGGGTGGCCTGGCCGTCATGCATAATGGCAGCCACACTGTGAGGCTCTGCCCTGCTGGGGACTTCATAGACGCTGCTATCGTGTGGATCAGCCACCCGTCTTTCAGTTCCTGCCGAGCGCTGCAGGGGTAGGCCCGGGGAGGCTGCAGGCTGCAGTGGAGTACCGGCTGGCTGCCTGTGGCCGCTCTGGCCTGTGCGTCCCTACGTGGCGGGCCCTGGTTTGGCGCGTGGTGCGCATGGGCCTTGGCAGCGCATGTGGCTTCGGCAGCCGGAGGCCGTGCTGGTGAGTGGCCTCTTACTCCCTTTAGTGTCTTGACCCCACGACCCCCCCTCCTTCTTTGCCGTGATTCGAGCTACAGGTTGGTGCCTGAGAGGAGCTTCTGTCCTTGGGTGGCTCTACTTCTCTGGTGATTTCTGCCGGTGTGGAGCGGTTGCGTCTCTTTGGTTGCCGGCCTGGTCTGCTGTGTAGAGGATGGGAAGGGCGGACAGTGGCAGCCTAAGCTCACCTTTGACGGTGGAAAAAAGAGAAGTGGCCCGGCTGGCCGGTCGGCGGATGACTTGTCGCTTGAGGAGGAGGCTTCTGCGTCCTCCATGAAGGCTATGTTTTTAGATCTTAAGCATGGCCTGGCTAGCATTGACGCCAAGCTCGACCATTTGACTGAGCAAATGGATCATTTAAAGGAACAGGTCGATGGCCAGGACGCCCGCATTGAGCAGCTGGAATCACGTACCTCAGATTTGGAGGACAAACACCGCAGAGATGGGGAACAGTTGCTGCGCATGGAGCACGTGTTGGAGGTTATTCAAAATAAAAATTGAGGACCTTGAGGCCTGCTCCCGCCGTAATAACATCCTCATTTTGGGCTTTCCGGACTCAACCGCCATGGGGCACATGGAGGACTATGTCGAGACTATGCTTTCTGAGTTATTCCCTGGTGAGCTTTCCCGGGTGCTGGTGGTGGAGAGAGACCACCGATCTCTGGGGCTGCGGACTCTGCCGGGGGCTCCAGCGCACCCTATTATTGTACGTTTACTGAATAACAGAGACAGGGATACCATACTTCGACTGGCCAGGGAGCGCCGAACTGGGATCTACAATAATAACAAAATGAGTATCTTCCCTAACTACACTCCTGGAGTGCAGGCGGCCCATAAGGCATTCTTGCCAGTCAAACGCACTCTGAGCCAGACTCAAGCCAAATACTCCCTCATTTATCCAGCTAAACTACAAGTGCAACATAGGGTCAAGCTGCTCTTTTTCGCTGACCCGAAACTGGCTACTAAATCTGTCCCTAAGAAGGCACTGTCAGAGGGCCCGCGGGCTGCTGGCGGAGAAGATGACGCCCTCAGGGCCAATGACTGAACCCCTTCTACTGTTTGGGGTCCCCAGGGCCCTGTCCAGTGACTTGTGACCTGCAAATTTGCTGTTGATTTAACTGTTGGTGCGGACTGTTCTGCTATACATCCTACATTGTGTGTCCCCTTGCCCACCCATCCCATATGGGATGGTTATCGGATGGCCTCGCTGACGCCCCATTGGATGAGTCCACTCAAGCTGTTCATTATCATGTTGTGGGATCTGTATTTGGGTTTGGGCGGGATTGTAGTTCTGACCTGTTTGGGGGGTCAGCGTGGGTCAGGGTTTGTAAGGTTTTGCGCTTGGTCTACTCTCTTTGCCTTTTTTCTTTCTCTCCTGCTCCATGCAGCTGATGCTTCTATTGAGATGGTAGAATGCTGGAATGGCACAAAAAAGTGTGACGCCTCACTTGTTCGTGGGCTGAATGATAGGCACAAGATAAGGTTGCTGTCTGCATATATACAGCGGCATGCGATTGACATTTGTATGTTGCAGGAGGCTTGCCTGGTGGAAGACATGAAACACCGGATTAAAGCTGGTTGGATTGGTGAATGTCACACTGCGGTGTACTCGAGATATGCGCATGCCGTGGTGATCTTGATCCGGAAGGGACTGCAGTGGCGAACTGAAAAGGTGCTTGTGGATATGAATGGCTGCTATGTTAGAGTTCGTGGTGCGCTACTGGATTGACCATGTAGGTTGGTGTTGACCTACGGCTCAAATACTGATGACCCTGAGTTTTTTGGGGAAGTGTGGTGGTTGATTGGCTTCCTGGGTCCTTGCTGTGGGGGGGGGGACTTCAACTTGGTGCTGGACTTTGTGGCGGATCGTGAAAGCCAGGATAGACCACGGCACGTGGCGGCTGCTAGGGCCTTGTTTCTTGTGATGGCTGAGGGTGCTTTGGTGGACCTATGGAGGGCAAAACATGGAACTGCCAGGGAGGGTACCTGTGTCAATTATGTGCATGGTAGTTGGTCCTGTATAGATAGATGGCTCAGTACCAGGGACATGGAGCTCTGGACGCAGTCAATTCAGAATAGGGCCTGTACCTGATCGGATCATTCGCCAGTCTTGCGGAGTTGCTTGTTCCTGGAGGCCCTGGTCTCGCCTTTATGTGGAGGCTGCCTCACGGTGCGCTCAGGGATGGGGTTTTTAGGGACGCGATCCGTGACGCCATCATGCATTACTTCGCTGAGAATCAGGGTTCTGTGTCCTCTGCGGGCACCGTGTGGGAGGCCTTTAAAGTAGTAATTTGCGGGCTCTGCCTCTCTAAACAGCACGGTGTGCTGAAGACGCTAAGACGGGACGTGGCAAATCTGGAGTCCTAGCTTGCTGATCTCGAAAAACGATTAGTATCTGACTGGTCTGATGACCTTCTGGCTGAAGTGAGAGGTAAGATGACACAGTATGAGGAGGCTGCTCTTCGCGAGGTTTGTTTTCTCGGGAAGGATGCCACGGTGAGAAAATATGGTGAGGGTGAGAAAGCTGGCCGCACGCTGGCAACAATGTTCTGTAAGCCATGGGCAAGTAATTTTATTGTTGAGCTGACTGATTCAACTGGCGTACGGCATACTGGCACTGAGGCAATCAGGCAAATCCTCACTGAGTTCTATTCTGACCTATATATGGAGCACTCAGTGCCGAGCTCTGCTGCTGCCACTGATTACTTTGAGGATATCAGCCTTCTGTGGTTTGAGAATTCGCATAGGTAATATCTTAATGTTACCTTTTCAGTGGACGATGTGATCCAGGATATACGTAGTCTGCCGGGGCATAAGGCTCCTGGACTGGATGGCTTGACGCCGTCCTTCTATAAGGAATATGCAGATATATTAGCGCCGCACCTCCTGGAGGTCAATGCAGAGGCTTTTGAGAATGGTGCTCTCCAGGCCTCGTTGAGGGAGGCTCTCATTGTGACTATTTTGAAGCCTGGGAAAGACCTGTGCTGTTGCGATTCTTATCAGCCCCTCTCATTAAAAAAATGAGGTAATAAGATTTTGGTGAAGCCTTTTGTGGCCCGACTGCAGCCTCTGCTCCCTTCATTGGTGCTGCCGGATCAGTCCGGCTTTGTGCCGAGGCACTCTACTTCGTAAAAACTCTTGAACCTACTTTGCAATATCCAGCATGATCGATCCTGATGACCGGGCGGCGGTGGTGTTCCTTGATGCCACTAAGGCTTTTGACTCTCTTGCGTGGCCGTATATGTTCACCTTGTTAGCTCGTGTGGGGTTGAGCCCTAGTTTTATTCAGTTGATTCGCCTGCTGTATTCGGAGCCATCCACTCGACTGAGAGTCAATGGAACTATTTCCGACCCCTTTTTGATTGCTAGGGGCACTCGCCAGGGATGCCCGCTCTCTCTGCTGCTTTTTGCGTGCGCAATGGAGCTGCTCGCGGCACGGCTGCGTCAGCATCATAACTACAGGGGATTGGCATTCCGACAGCATCCAATATTGATCTCTATGTACGCCGACGATGTAGCTCTATACATTCGCGATCCGCAGCTGCACCTTGACGCTCTGCTAGATGAGATAGTTTGCTTTGGGCAGATCTCTGGAATCACCATTAACTGGTCCAAGTTGGTGGTCTACCATAGTCTGAGGCGACGGTGCAGTGCCCTTCTAGATATCCCCTCGGCTGGGCTGATGGACCGGTGCGGTATTTAGGTATCTGGTTGAGTAGGGACATTAAGACGTTCTAGTCAGCAAATTGCGGTAAATCTATTGCATGGTTGGAAGATACGGTGGATGTGTGGCGTTCATTGCCGCTTTGGCTGATGGGTCGCATTGAGATAGCGAAGATGGTTATACCGCCCAAATTTCTGTATTTAATTATCAATCTACCTCTTGTCCTTACAGTTAGCTTCTTGAAGCGGCTCAGATCTGCGCTTGTGGCTCTGGCCTGGGCTGGTCCTCAGCCTAGGATTTCATGGGATAAACTGAGACTTCCGTTTGCACTGGGTGGGCTGGCGCCCCTGGACTTTCAGATGTTGCGGACATGCTATTGTCGGTGGATGCCTGAGTCTGTGAGTTTCTTCGAGAGTCCAACTTAACTACTTTGGGATCTTGGTTTTCAGATGGGATGTTTATCTCCTTGGGGGATGCGCTTGGTGATGTGCATGATACTGCATTGCACCGATTATTCTTTCTCAGAATCAGCGAAATGCTTCGTGCGCGTTAACCCTGCTTTCCTGCAATGCCCCTGGTGTGCTGAGTGTTGGAACTTATATATCAAGGGCGATCTCTGCACAGGCTTATCACAAGCCTATATGTCTGCATGCAGAATGTGGTGTCTGAGACTGCGATTAAAGCTAAAGTTCACTGGGAGGCAGACTTAGGTGAAACTATTCCTGATGATGTGTGGAGGCGGTGCTGTGCCCACATGAGAGAACTGTCCCCTAACTGTAGATTTATGCACCTTATTCACTTCAGTTTTTTACATCGCCTATATTATATGCCCGTAGATTGAAGTGTATGGGTATTCGAGCTGATGCGAGCTGCGAGAGGTGTCTGGCTCCTGACGCGGACTTCTTGCATTTTGCCTGGAGTTGTACGGCGGTGCAAGAGTATTGGAAGGATGTGTTGCGGGCGATTGAGGAGATGGCTGGGCACCTGCTGCCGCACACTCCTATGCTTGCTCTTCTGGGATATGTGGAGGGGATTCCCTCTGCAAACAGGAGGCTGGTGGGCCTATTGTTGCTGCTGGCTTTGGCCAGGGTCGCGATGTGCTGGGGGCGGTGACGAGTTGCAGGATGCTGCGTACTGTCAGGTGCAACTGATGTTGTACTGGGACCTGATGCCTAGGGTTTCCCGCCCGAGGGATATGTAGGCCCCCCTGCGATCATTTCTGGAGTCCCAAGCATCGCGCAACGTACGGTTGCCGAACGCTTCCCACTGGTTAGGCGATAGCTGCGCTACCCTTATACGCCATTCAATTACTGCTTACACTCTAGTTCATGATTTGATGGCTGTGGTCTTCCTTTGTCCCCCCTTTTTCTTTTCTGTTTATCTTTCTCTTTCTTATCATCTTGCTCTTTGTTCTTCCTCCTTTCCTATTTTTCCTCTTCCCTTTCATATGTCTCAGGACGTTTCATTGATGCGGCTTTGATTATGCTGTGCCTTGAGTAGGCCTTCTCCTCGATTTATACTTGTGATGGTTTATGAGCCTTGTACTCTACTCTGACTATAACCTGTATCTACTGACCTCAGTGCTTTGTTCTGTTTGGGCTTTGTATCAATAAATGCAATAATAAATAAATAAAAATAAAAAAACACGATGTGTCAAATGCTATTCGATGTACATGAACTCCTGTTTCCCCAAACAAATGCGTAGGTTTCTTTATCAAAATGCTATCTGTCCACTTCATGGTAGACCTGGAGCTCACTGCGGTAAGTAGAAGTAAAATATGCATGCATGATATGAGTATGTGTAAGTGAGCTAGCCCTGAACGTGCTCCCCGTTCATGTACTGGGCTGGGGTGAGGAGCCTTCATGGCGTCGGCGGCCAGTGCTGTTTGGAGAGCTCAGTGCTTCTCTGCGCGTCGGGCACAGGGAGGCAAGGGGGTGTCTTTTTAGTAAATGCAAGACTTGCAGAGGGCCAGATTGCATTAGTTTCTGCCCCTTTAAAAAGATGTTGCTTTTAGCGCATCTCTGCACAGCAGTTTAGGTTATCTGACAACAGTGCTTAATTTGAGCCGGTGGTTTTCGACGTGGTGCACTAGCACTTTTTTTTTAGGGCTGGCACTTATTTTTCTGCCTCAATAATTTACTTCGAGGAAAATAGACATGGGAAAGATGGAGGAAGAGCAAACGAAAAGCGTCACAAAGGGAGAAAGCAGAAAGCTGCAATAGTGAGCTGAAGGGGCAAGTAGTTGCTGTAAATGGATTACTGAAGTGCGAGATGGATTTAGGATTACACTGCCTCAGTGTTCCATGCTCGCACATTTATTTGAAGCAGCCGCGTGTTTCAGTGGAGAGGTTTTGGCACCAGTGCTTTTTTATTTACAGATTAAGCACTGCCGGACAAGCTGGTGTGGACGCTGCCTTAGCCTGCCAGTTTCCTGTGCGCATTCATGGAAGGGCAAAACGCGTTTTTTAAGCAACATCATTTGGAGCCAAATGAGATGGAGATGATAGATTTGGGGATTTGAAGGACTGAACTCCAGTCTCTTATTGAGAAAGCACAGGACTCTGCACTTGCTGAGCCACAGTTAAAGCGACAGTTGGAGGATCCAAACGATGAAAAGGGCACTGATCGCAGGGACAAATATGTCCAGGGAAATCACTTTTGTGTTCTCCTCAGCCATATAGATTCTGCTTAAGGAATGGAAGGACACTTAAACCTAAACCTTGCTTCTTGAACACGAGTTATGTTATGGAACAGTATGATTCCTCTCTTCTGCGAGTTCCAAAAGGGAACTCGATTTTGGCGTCCATGAGCTCCTCTTCATCCTTAGCTTCTGAACACCCACTCAACCAACCTTGCCTAATATGCTGGGTAGAGACCACGCTTAGGAGGTCTTTTGCTGCATATTCACTCTGCATATGCCACTCAGGAGCTTCTTAAGAACTCCCAGTCATACTTTGATTATTTACAAAGCAGAGGAGATTCCACACCAGTTTTTGTCAAAATGGAGCTGCTTGCTAAGTTTTTATGGGATGTGTGGTCTCTGGGCTGCTTCCTCCTCCACTGAGGTGGGGGTAGCTGGCAGACGATTATTGTGGATGAAACATGAAAATCTGAAGTGTCTCAAAGATCTCTGATCCATAAGCTGGCATTTATGGGACCTACATTTTTTGGCGGTGAGCTAGGCATGCTGGTTTAGAAAGCGGTGGAAGAAAGAAAGATCATTAAGCCATTTAAATTGTATTCTGGGAAAAAATATTTTCTTCTAAAACGAGCACCTCAGAAGACACAAGATAAACGTCACTTTCGTGGACATGCCCGAGGTAAGGAGGCTGCATCCACCAATAAATGCCAACCCAACCAGTCAACTCTCAAGATCAAAGTCAAGCACAAAAGTAACTACCTCAGAGTTGGGGGCATGACTTGCACTTTCCTTCAACCGTGGAAAGAGGGCTCTATCGGCTCCTGGGTTCTGGATATTAAAGGACAAGGTTACTCCATCCCCTCTCTGAATTCCCCTCTTCAGATTCATTACGTACTTCCTTAGCAAAAGAAGCATTAAAAGCTTAATCAATGATCCTGGGGAGTTTAGTCACTAAGAAGGTAGCAGTAAGCTCGGTGCCATATAAACAACTTGAAACGGGATTTTATTTTATTCACTTTTTAGTGCCGAAAGTAGATGGCACTTTCCGGCCTGTTATAGATATGAAGGCATTGACCAAGCACAGCCTGGTGTTTACGTTTCTTATGATTTCCCTGCAAACGATTATACCTCTACAGGGAGTGCGGAATTATTAGGCAAATGAGTATTTTGACCACATCATCCTCTTAATGCATGTTGTCTTACTCCAAGCTGTATAGGCTCGAAAGCCTACTACCAATTAAGCATATTAGGTGATGTGCATCTCTGTAATGAGAAGGGGTGTGGTCTAATGACATCAACACCCTATATCAGGTGTGCATAATTATTAGGCAACTTCCTTTCCTTTGGCAAAATGGGTCAAAAGAAGGACTTGACAGGCTCAGAAAAGTCAAAAATAGTGAGATATATTGCAGAGGGATGCAGCACTCTTAAAATTGCAAAGCTTCTGAAGCGTGATCATCGAACAATCAAGCGTTTCATTCAAAATAGTCAACAGGGTCGCAAGAAGCGTGTGGAAAAACCAAGGCGCAAAATAACTGCCCATGAACTGAGAAAAGTCAAGCGTGCAGCTGCCACGATGCCACTTGCCACCAGTTTGGCCATATTTCAGAGCTGCAACATCACTGGAGTGCCCAAAAGCACAAGGTGTGCAATACTCAGAGACATGGCCAAGGTAAGAAAGGCTGAAAGACGACCACCACTGAACAAGACACACAAGCTGAAACGTCAAGACTGGGCCAAGAAATATCTCAAGACTGATTTTTCTAAGGTTTTATGGACTGATGAAATGAGAGTGAGTCTTGATGGGCCAGATGGATGGGCCCGTGGCTGGATTGGTAAAGGGCAGAGAGCTCCAGTCCGACTCAGACGCCAGCAAGGTGGAGGTGGAGTACTGGTTTGGGCTGGTATCATCAAAGATGAGCTTGTGGGGCCTTTTCGGGTTGAGGATGGAGTCAAGCTCAACTCCCAGTCCTACTGCCAGTTCCTGGAAGACACCTTCTTCAAGCAGTGGTACAGGAAGAAGTCTGGATCCTTCAAGAAAAACATGATTTTCATGCAGGACAATGCTCCATCACACGCGTCCAAGTACTCCACAGCGTGGCTGGCAAGAAAGGGTATGAAAGAAGGAAATCTAATGACATGGCCTCCTTGTTCATCTGATCTGAACCCCATTGAGAACCTGTGGTCCATCATCAAATGTGAGATTTACAAGGAGGGAAAACAGTACACCTCTCTGAACAGTGTCTGGGAGGCTGTGGTTGCTGCTGCACGCAATGTTGATGGTGAACAGATCAAAACACTGACAGAATCCATGAATGGCCGGCTTTTGAGTGTCCTTGCAAAGAAAGGTGGCTATATTGGTCATTGATTTGTTTTTGTTTTGTTTTTGAATGTCAGAAATGTATATTTGTGAATGTTGAGATGTTATATTGGTTTCACTGGTAATGATAAATAATTGAAATGGGTATATATTTTTTTTTGTTAAGTTGCCTAATAATTATGCACAGTGATAGTCACCTGCACACACAGATATCCCCCTAACATAGCTAAAACTAAAAACAAACTAAAAACTACTTCCAAAAATATTCAGTTTTGATATTAATGAGTTTTTTGGGTTCATTGAGAACATGGTTGTTGTTCAATAATAAAATTAATCCTCAAAAATACAACTTGCCTAATAATTCTGCACTCCCTGTATTATCACAATGCAAACCTCTAGCCACGCTGGACATCAGGACATGTATTTTGACGTTACCATTCATTCGAACAGTCAGATTTTCCTCTGGTTTGCAGTGGGAGACCAACATCTGCAGTTCCAAGCTATTCCATTTGGGCTGGCAACTTCTTCCAGGCTTTTTACAATGGTACCTGTGCTAGTTGTTGCCTATCTTTAGTTGTGTGGAGTATCTGTTTTTCCATACCTTGATGATTGGCTGTTTATTGCTGCTTCTATTTCTCGGGCACAGCGGAATGTAAACAAGATGATAGAACATTTGCAGCACATATGCTTCATATTCAACCTTAAGAAATCACACCTTGAGCCACTGCAATTGAATACTTTTATAGGGGCCCAATTTGATATGTAAGTGGGTTGAATTCTCCTGCCTCACTCCAGGATTGTGACACGTCAGAACTGTCTTGCTTTTCTCCTAAGTCAACCGATGGTACTAGCCAGAGGATGCTTGAGGGTCCAGGGACTAACAGCAGCATTGACCACAGAGGTTCCATGGGCATGTGTCCACCTCAATTAGTGAACCACCTGCTCTCCACTGGGCCCCAAGTTCCAACAACCTTACTTATCAAGTACCTGTGTCCCTGATCATTCAACAACAGCGACATCAGTGGTTAATAGAGACTAAGATATGAAAAGTGGTGCCCCTACGCCTTACTCCCCCAAAGCACCTGACCACAGATGCAAGTCTATGGGGCTACGTGCAACACTGGAAGACCTAGAGCTGAAGGGTTAGTGGTCACAAGAGGAGCGATTAAACCCGAAAAATTGGAGAGCGCTTGCAGCTCTGTGTAAGGCTCTATAAGCTGAGAGTTATTTGTTAGAAGGTTGCAATGTGTCAGAAACAACAGACAACCAGGTGACAAAGGCCTACCTAAATGGGGAGGTATAGGTGGAGGACAGATACATCAGATGAAATCTTCAGGCCACACCAGATATTTTATATAGATTCCCCTGTTATCCCTGTCAGCTCTTTACCTCTAAGGATGGTTGAGCTTCAGTGCAGATGGTCTCACACCATCCTCTATGATGTACCACCTATTCATTCAGGAGTTCAATCAGATTTGTGCATGGTTCGGAAACCCATAGCTAGCTATGTTTGCGACACAAGCAACTCAATGCTGCTCTTATTTTGTCAGGAGACATGTTGTCCAAAGGTCTGGCCGACAAACTCTCTCTCAGTCCCTTGGCCAGAGAGTCTTTTATATGCTTTCCTTCTGATTCCCCCTCCTCTTGAAGGCGCTTCAGGAGATTCAGAAGGAGAGGACCACAGTAATCTTGATTGCGCTCATTTGGCCTTGTGATTCGACTCTTAGGGGGTCATTACAACCCTGGTGGATGGCGGAGAACCGGCGGTAAGACCGCCAACAGGCTAGCGGTCTTACCTTGGTGAATTATGACCATGGCGGTTATGACCAGGGCGGAGACGACCGCTGGGCTGGAGACCTGGGTCTCCAGCCCGGCGTCCGTCAGTATACCGCCGGCGGTATTTGGACCCGGCTTACCGCAGTGGATTTCCAGCGGTTTCAACCGCCATGAAATCCATGGCGGTAAGCACTACCAGTGCCAGGGAATTCCTTCCCTGGCACTGATAGGGGTCTCCCCACCCCCCACCCCTACCGACTCCCTCCCCTACACCCCCCACCACCCCCCAAAGGTGGCAGGGCCCCCTCCCCACCTGACCCCCAACATAACATTACTCACACACACCCGACACGCATGCAGGCACCACCAACACACACACGCACACACCCCGACATACATGCCTACATCCAAACACACAGTTAGACACGCACACCCACATTCAAACATACACGCACACATCCATACAGCCATACCCACAGCCATACACGCACTCATTCCCATACACACAACACCCCTGCAAGCATACACGCACCCACACACCCCCTCTACATACACACACGCACACCCCCATGCACGCACACAACATACAACACCCCCCCACCCCCTCCCCTAACGGACGATCGACTTACCTGGTCCGTCGATCCTCCGGGAGGGGACGGGAGCAATGGGGGCAGCTCCGCCGACACCACACCGCCAACAGAACACCACCATGGCGAATCACAGGACGTGATTCGCAGGGCGGTGTTCTGTTGGCGTGGCGGTGGAGGTGGATCAACCTCCACTTCCCCGCCGCCCGCAAGTATGGCTGTTGGCGGCTCTCCGTCGGAATAACGACGGAGAGCAGCCAACAGTCATAATACGTTGAGCGGCAAACCGCCTGCACAGGTGGTCTTCCGCACGGCGGTCCCTCAGCGGTCTTGCAAAAAGACCGCTGAGGTCGTAATGACCCCCTTAGTTTTTTAAACCATCAGAACTTCAGCTGCTTCCTGGTTTTGAAAGGGTTACGGATGACTCAGTTTGAACTCCTACAAGAAGCAGACTTGGCTGTCAGCTAAGTCGGCCTTCTTAACAGTTATTACCTCGGCAAGAAGACTTGGGGAGTTGGTGGCTTTGATGATCTCTTAGCCTTATTTGAGATTCTTCCTGGACAGAGTTGTTCTTGAACAAAACCCAAATTCCCCCCCAAGGTCAACTCATATTTCCATATTAGCAGGAGATAGTGTTGTTTAGATAGGACAAAAGATTTCAGACTGTCAAATGATCCGTTTATTTCACATGGGTTAACAAATAAGGGTAAAAAGGCAGCCTCTCAAACAATAGGTCGATGGGTTAAGTAGTCTATTATTCAATCGTACAAGTGTATCAATGTTTCTCCTCCCACATCAGCCCAGGCCAAAGCTACTATGTTGGTTTCTCTATTATGGGCAGAGTTGGGGAACAAATCTCTACAGGAACCATGCAAAGCCATGACATGACATGATCCTTGCATTTGACATTTTGAAGCTAGCACCTGGCAGATGAACAAAATTGTAATTTTACTACTGTGTTGAGGATGGCAGTGGATTAACTATCATCTTAATGAGTTTAAGTTCTGCATCAGTGATGAGTCGGTCCACAAATTTGTTTTTATGTAAAACTTGTGATATCTTTACTAAGTTAGTACACGGGAGGACCTTGATGAGGGGACTAATGAACACATTAGTTACAGTAGTCTTCATTACACCAATTCCAAATCCTCCGAATCCCAGTCTATCCATCCCACCCTCCTGTATTTTGGCACCAGTATTCAGCAGTATAAATTATGGGGGATAGTAGTAGATGAGGGGCATTTTTCTACCTCTGAAGGCACAGAGTTGGAGGAAAGACTACGATAAATAGGAACTGTCTCATTAAAAGGTCTGTCTTGAGGAAGAAATACCACACTTAGTTAGTACTGGGACAAGGAGGGCTCTGAATTGGGGTAATCAAGATTACAAGTAATAAATGTGTTCATTTACATTTGTTGCATTGCTACGTCGAGATTATACCCTAGAAAATCTAGATTACAAAACAGATTCTCAAAAAGGGCAGACGATCCATGTGAATTTGTCCCACTAGATCCTCTAGGTTTTTTCATCTTTCCCTACTTACTAATTGAAGACTGCCTATTACTTTAGATCATCATAAGATAATAAAACTCCCATGAACTAGAATGTAAAGATGCTAACTTTCAATTTCAGTTTGCCATCATAGCTATCTTCATTATTCATGACTGACTTTCCCACCCTCCCCTTTGTCCAAGGAATCAAGGACATGTCTGTTGCATTGCATTGCGAATGCTGAAATGATGGTAGCCTTAAAGGGGTAGCAACTAATTTCCTGTACAGCTTCTATTCATTTTTGTGTAAAAAGATTGAATATATATATAAAAACAAAATTGTGATTTATATATTAATTTTAAAAGTGCTCACCTTTCTATTTTCTATAGCTATAGAACCAACGGCATGACTGTTGTGTAGGGTGCTGGGACCCTGGGAGATCCGGGTGGGGGAGACCAAACATGTGGTTTCCCTATATGTGGATGACACCCTGATCTTTGTGTGTTGTTTGGAATACTCGATTCCCATACTCTTGAATTCCCTGCAACTCCTTGGAGAGGGGTCAGGACATCTGGTGAATGTCCTTAAATCCCACCTGTTCCCAATGGGTATGCTGGCTGAGACATGGGTTGACTCCCTCCCTCGGGTGGGGCTGCTATGGGGGTGAGGTGGGGGGGTGGCTGATGGACTCCGATATCTGGGAATAAAGCTGGCCCAAAGCATCAATACAGTTGATATCTCATATATATAGGGCATCAAGGAGGATCTCTCTAGGATAACACCTAAGGCACAGGTAAAATGGGAGGGGGTCACTAGGGGATGCATTGATTGCGCATAAGTGGGAGCGAGTACATGAGGGTGCCAAAGTGGTGAACTCTAATGAGCGTGTTGAACCCATCCAATATAACTTCACACCGAGCATACCTGGCCCCCAACGACATTGCACCACATCTATCCCACTTGGTCGGATGGTTGTCCCCGGTGCGGCACCTCCGCATCAAATTTTACATACGGTATGCAGTGCTCGTCCTTAACACCTTTTGGGGGGAGGTTGTAGGGATCCTCAATGGGGGCACAAGTTGTAAGATATCATCTGTGCCTAAAACCCTTCTGCTGGGATTGGTCCCTGCGCCGAAGTGAAGAAACATATTGTAAATTTGTATTAATGGCGCCTCAGTTGGCAAAACGTCATACAGGTATGAAATGGCTCAGTGCTGGGCCACCTAAATATGACAACTGGCTCAGAGATATGTCGGAATGGGCAAAGGCAGAAGAACTGAGGATGAAACGTGTGGAGAAATGAGAAACCTGCGAATTACTTGGCCACGTGGGCGTAGATGAACTTGAAGAACACATCTGATGAGCTGGATGAGATGGGGTGAGTGAGGGAGGTGAACCATGCAATGCCTGTCATCCTGTGTTACTGGGAAGGTTAGGAGGCTGGGCCAGTTCAAGCACACAGGCCTCTGGGTTGGGCTGGCGAGGTGTGGGAACAAGACCTCCCTTGGCTGCTCAGGGACTGGTCATTGAAAGATCCCTGATTAATAGAATCCACCTATCCTCATACTGCTAACTGTTTACTATATGGAATAGGCATTCAGGAAAGAAGTGACATGGATGAGGGAGCAGCACAGATAGGGGGACCTTTGGGATATGTTTACAAGGATAGTTTCATGATACTGTTTATGTCTTTGTGGTAATATTGGATTGCTGATATGATGTACTATCACTTGCCACTTAAAAAAACTTAAAACAAATATATATATATATAATTAAAAGTGCCTTTGGATTCCTGTGGACTTGTGACAACGCGCTAACCTACTTGGATAATGAAGATACCCATTGTAGGAATTACAATTGAAGGTAACAACATTTTATTGTATTTAACATGGAAAATAGAAACTGTCTTGGCTCCCATGTGTGTAACATGTATAAGTGAGGTTCACACTGTTCATTTTTTCATATAGGTTATTTCGTTCTTAAGGCAATAAAAAAGGTTTTTAACGTTGTTTCAGATTTCCATATTACTCAGTCCATCTCTCTTCTGTTTTTCGTTGCAGTGCAATTGCACCAGCAAACATCTCAATACTATAAATGCTAAGAGGGCTCTTGGATATTTTCTTAAGGGAATGACAACAGAATGAAGCTCTAAATAAGAAGAGGACTCTTTTTGCGAATAGAACCGCTCCAAAGGACAAAGTGAGTCTAGACAAGTTATATCAAGGTGGACAGATTCTCATTTAAACTATTAATATTACCAACTGTCAAATTACCCATCTCACAATCCTAGCCAGACTTGTTCTTCAAGTTTGTCATGACTTCCCAGTTCAGGTCTTTCTGCAATATTTAGTTACTTAAGATATCTAAATAGGTACCTGGAAGGAGTTCCCATAGTTGACATATGCTACTGTGTTGATTTTTGTGCTCCTTCTCAAGTGGTGAAAGTTGCCTTCGAAGGACTGTTTTCATCACATACTGCCACATACTCTTTTCTAATAATAAATAGTACAAAAAACACTCATGCTGGTAGATGTTGCTCACTGTGGGGCCTACTCACAAACTGCATTTTGTAGTTCATTTAGTAATACTACAATATTACTACTATAAAAGTGCTACAAAATGCTATTCGCAAACTAGCTAGTCTAAATCTCCAACTTCACCTCTCCTATCTTTTCTATGGGAAGATCCTTACACATGTAAGTTAGTACGTGGTAGTAAATTTGGGAGTGACAAGGGGAGTGGCCGGCAAAAGGGCATACTTACGACTAAAAGGGAATGGTTTAGGGAGAAGTAAGGAGGGATTTAGGAAAGGACATACACCCACCTACAACCTGACAACATTGTGGGAGGTTATTATGACCCTGGCGATCAGCGCAAATGTGGCGGCAGTACATTATGACATTGGCGGGTTGGCTGAAGCCAATTCGCCAATGTACCACTCCGACCGCCATGGCGGTAGCAGCCGCAGTGCTGGAGATGTCCATCTCCAGCCTGGCGGCCGCCATTGTGCCACCTGGTTTTTGTGGCATTCGTAACATCACGAAAACCATGGCGGTAGGCCCTTTCCTGTCCCCCACACCCCACATCTCTAAAGACCCCCCACCCCATCCCCTACATCCACACCCCCATTCACACACACACACACGCATACACACACTCATTCAAGCATGCATACATCTAATCACACACACACATCCGCACACACTTCCCACATACACACAGACACGCATTATGATTTCTAAACATACATGCACTCACACTTCCATACATTCACGCTCGCAATCAACACTCAACACACACCTGCAATCACGCACACACATACATGCACACACCCCCACACAAACACACACAACACCCCCCACCCCCTCCCCTGTTGGAAACACGACTTACCTGGATCCAGGGGGGTATTCCGGTAGGGGACGGGATGGGCCGCTGCTACGGCCAGCAGAACACCGCCAGGCCGTATTATTTGTCATAATACGGCTGACGGCTGTCTACTGGCGTGGTGCTGCTTGTGGTAGCAGCGCCACCTTATCGCCATCTGCTAGTATGGCCACAGGCGGATTTCCGCTCTTGTGGTGGGAATCCGGCTGTGGTCATAATATGGCGGACGGCTGGTAGCCGCGGCAATGGTCTTTTGGCTGCCGTCGCCGCAGCGGTAGGCGTTTTTTACCGCCAATATTATAAAGAGGGCCTATGACTTTTAATTTCGGAATAACCAAGGGAGTGGCTGAACTCTGAACTGAACAGTCCTTTGGAAGCTCTACAACCAAATGTTTATGCTGTTCTAGAATCTTTAGAGACAAGAGCTGCTTCTAAAACCTTGATGACTTTAGTACCAAGCCTGCTTGGCATTGCAGAGGAAAGGTTTCTTACCCTCGCCACCATAAAAGTTACCACTCTGCGCCTACTGAAAACATATAAGGTGCCACAACAGGATCCAGGCTTCCTGAAATCTGAAAGACAGCCTGATTTAATTATAGTACACTTCAGCTCCGGAAACCACAGCTCCGCCAGACTGAGAAAGCAAGGATTTGGATACTATAGGCAGAAAAGTATGTTGGATTGCAGCTACTCATTGAAAAAAAAAATGGCAGTGCGACAGCAGTCCTCAGAAGGTCGCAGAGAGTAATATGCAAGGGCATGCGATTTGTTATAGATTACCTGTCAAAACATCCTCAGCAAGACGCCACTGATATGCTGCATGAAAATTCACGTATTGAGAACCAAATTATTCATAGCTCTGTAAACTCATATGGATAGATTACAAATATGGAGATTGGTCTTCCATAATTGCGCTGTGTATACCTCCCATTGATATTGTGTGGTTAGCTGTGTTGTATGGTTCATTCCTACACTTTAAAAAAACATCACAGTACCATCACCTTTCACAGATAGGTTTAGGACTGGTATGTTGCCACCTTCTTGAGATACCTGCCTGTCAATCCTTTTGAACATTTGTTATTTGACTGCAGTATGTTCACATTGTATGGTGAGAGGTTCTTGTCACAGACATCACCCACATTAATTTAGGTGTATTAGTGTTCTATCTGTGTCAAATGTTGGACTTTCTCTGTGTATGAAGTTGTATTTTGTATCTTTAAAAAAAAAAAAAAACGTGCTAATGAAGTAACTGTTCAACAAATTGAATGAAAATGTATATCTTCAATAAATTACCTTTGGTAATTTTTCATTGCTCACCTGAAAAAGTATACAGGTGAGGTCTTTTGTTTCAAATCAGGTTTGTAGTGGTCCAATCTCCCATGTTTTAAGGAACGGTCCCCTTTCCTTTTCCTGGGTGCAGGTATATCATCAATCCATCCCTGTGATGGCAGTGAATACCAGCTTCATTAATAGTGATGAGTTAGGTTGAATTGCAACCCACTACGAGTCAGTATTTTGTGAACTAAGTTATTATTATATGGGTCAGTCCGCAAAAAATTTGAATTCGCTAAAAGTCTGTGCAAATCACAACAACTTTTAGCGCGTCTAATGTATGTACTTGTGGCCCCTAGTTTAGAATACAGTCCCATTCTGTGTTTGAAATTCTCAACAAATAGGTCAAGAGATAGAGGAAATATTTACATCCTAGTCCTTTGTCTGATCTTGGACACAGGTACACCAGTCACATTGGATGGCCACTGTAGATCCCCAGAACATATATTTGCACATTCCAATGTGTGTAAAACACAAAAGAGTCATAAGGGTTTCAATGGGGAGCTGCCACTACTAATAAAGTGTTATGGCATTCAGACCAGAGACTTCTCCCTGTCCCTTTTTGCAAGTTCATAGCCATCATAGGAACTCTCTTCCGTGGAAAGGCATCATCATGTATCTGTATCTAGACGAAAGGCAGATATAGCTTATTCACCACAATGGCATTTTCTCCAAATAATTCTGATTTATGACTCGGGGAGGAGCCAAGATGGCGGCTGGGACGGTCGCTTAATTCGAGCGCTCCGTCTCCGGCCACTCCGAGACATCCTGGAAGGCGCCCCCCCAGCGGCCTGGCAGTGACGGCCGGGACGGCGGCTTGGCCGGGGAAGACCGGGGTACCCAACTGACGCCGCGAGCGCTCCTCGGACCACGAACGAGGTGAGACTCGGACTCGCCGGTCCGCGACGGGAGCAGCACGGAGCGAGGGGAGCTGCTGCTGCACTCCCGGTCGCGATCTCGCCGGGCGCGGCCTCCTCCTGCCTCCCCGCCAGCCCGCGGCTGGGAGAGCAGAAGAGACGCGGCCGGCAGTGAACCGTGCAGTTTATCCTGCTAGGCGCCCCGGCTCACCGACTAGAGGAACTGGGGCGCCATTTTGGATCTCGGCGACCGGCACGGGTAAAAGCAGCAGAGGGTCAGTGAAGAGTCCCGGTAAAGTAGAGGCAAAGTGGCGGCGGCCCAGCGGGCAGCGGGGATTCCAGGCGTAGACATATTTTAATCTAAAAAAAAAAAAGAAAAATTAAAGAATAAGGTGAGGAGGGCGCCTACGAGGAGGGGAACACCAAAATTACACGGAGGAGGTAAACCTTGGGAACGGCAAGCGCCCCCCCCCTACACCCCACCGCTCCATCCTCGCAATTGGGCAAATTAGAAGTGGACCACGTGCTCCTGGGAGCACAGCTTACTCAATAAACGCAGAATGGATGGCTGGGCTGGACTGTGGATGTGAGGCCTGCCCTGGACTCCCTAGCGGTGGGTCCCTGCCGCAAATGCTCCTAGCGGCGCAAGATATATTTGCAGCGCCCTGCGAGCGCCTCAACCTGTGATTTCTCCCGTGTCTCGGCGCCTCACCCGACCGTCCAGCACTTCTCCCCTCTATCTGAGGGAAACCTCTGGCACCAAGCCCTGCCGCCACACAAGAAGAAACAAGTGTTCTTCCCTAACGATTGCACCCTCTGCACACCTCAGGGGGCTCGGTGGACAGCCCCACAAGAACGTATAGTTGGATCAAAGAATTCATCAATGACTGCAGTATTAGTCACTGAACACACAGGCCATAATAAGCCCAACTAGGACTAGATGTTCCTTTGCTTTGCTGCCTAACTGCAAGCCCACCAGTGCGAAGTCTCTGCAGATTGGGAGGCAACCTCATAACAGCCAAAATGGCCAGTAGAGCCAAGTCAACCAAGAACCCAGATCGAACTACCCAAGCGATAACGCCCACAGATCAACAATCTGGCCCATCCCTACAATCCCTGGAAAGCACACTTCTAGCGCATTCTGCTCAATTCGAGAAAGTATTGCAGGCAATACTGGACACTAAGTCGTCCCTGGAGGGCAGAATTGATGCAGTGGCGCAGGACTTGAATCTTCTACGAGTGGATCACCGTAGCCTAGCCGAAAAAGTAAAAACAACTGAAGCTGAAATAGCGGAACTAACTCCAATAGCGCAAGGGAACCAAAAACAAATTCAGCGCATGGATGAAGAGCTGAAGATACTCTGGAGAAGATCCAAGGAAATGGAGAGCAGGGTGCGCCGAAATAACGTGAGATTTCTGGGTTTTCCGGAAAGTATGCGTCAACCGGAAATAGAAATTTCCCTAGAGCAGTGGCTAATTAAGGAAGTGTTAAATGGGGCTCCATCCAAGTTTTTCTCGGTTGAAAGGGCTTATAGAATCCCGGGCAGGCCTCCAGCCCCCGGCCAGTCCCCCAGACCATTGACTGCCAGGTTCTTGAATTACAGAGACCGAGACGCAATATTGCAACAATTCCGCAATAAGGGCCCGTTCAAGTATGAAGACTCGAACATCAATGCCTACCCAGACTTCACGCAAGAGGTGCAGAATCAGCGTAATTCTTTTGTCAAAATCAAGCAACGCCTACGAGAACAGAACATAAAATATGCCCTGCTCTTCCCAGCCAAGTTAAGGGTAGTGATGGAGGACCGCACCCATATATTCACCAGCACCGAGGATGCCTGGACATGGCTCCATGCCAAGGGCCTTGCACACCCCCGGGAAGAAGCAGAGGAGGACGAGAAACGGCGGAGACCCACTGCAGGGAAGCGATCCAAACGGCGCACCAGAGGCCAGCCCAATGACTGGCAAGCAGCAGAGGAAAGAGCAAAAGTGCTTAAAGAGACGCCGCTACACATGCAAAGCAGCAGTATAACTCCCGGCGGGCTTGCGGAGCTGGAACCGGACTCAGACACAGCCAGCTACGCATCCACGATAACAAGAGAACTAGGTGGGCCGAAGGTCACCCCAAGATCTGCCGATGAACTATAAACCATCTGCTCAGGTCCAGAGTGAACACTAGAGATGGCAATAGCAACTGGAAAACTTATAGAGACTCCACGACACTGCCGAGATGTGGGGATAAAGTGCTTCCGACAATATACATTTTTGATATAAATACTAAGCTAAGTGATTTGGGGCACAAACAGGTGGCATGTGGCGGGTGGGTGGGGCCAGAGGGAACGGAAATATGCCAAGGGGGGGCGCCTGAAGATAGTGGCAGACTCAGTCTGCGGCATGATGTGAGCCCCTTATAAGAGCCACATCTGTAAGTTATGAGAATCCCACTATGCAAATCCAACTGGATAAAAGTTATGTTACACATTTTTAAGTTTTGTAGTTTCACCGTAGTTGTAAGTAGTATAGGGGGTTTAATTAGGGGGGTGGGGATTTGTAGTTTAGTAGAAATGCAGCGATCAGAATTACTTAATGCACAAAAGATGGCCCTGCACCCGCTATATCTAAATATTAGCAGCAGAAAGGCAGAGACCAGGTGGGCCAATATTAAACCCAGGCCCACAATACAGCAACATACCCCCTGCACCCTACAAGATGTCTTCTAGAAACAACATGGGGAACCAGTATATCATATTAACATGGAATGTCAGGGGCCTTGGGATGCCGAGCAAACGGGCTAGAGTGCATGCTCGACTTAAGAGACTAGGAGTGCATATCGCTATTTTGCAAGAGACACATATGCTAGAGGGGGATTTACGAGACCTGCGCGTGAAATGGGGGGGCTAGCTGATAGGCACAACATATTCGACCTTTGCGAGAGGGGTGCTGATTTGGATAGCAGCGGGAGTTCCATTCCTCATGTCAACACACAAGATAGACCAGGGAGGGAGGTACGTAGTAATGGAGGGCAGATTAGATGGCAGACAACTGGCTGTGGTTGGGGTATACGCCCCCAACAGTAACATCACAGGCTTTCTTACCACTCTCACCCCAACGTTGCTGTCCCACCCCATGCCCCTAGCCATTTGGGGAGGTGATTTTAACAGCACCCCAGTAGCAGCATTAGACAGAAACAGCGCCCACCAGAGCGCATCAACCAACAGGAAGCTTACAAGCCCCCTACAAGAATGGGCAAACGTTATGGGCCTATACGATGTATGGCGCTTAGGCCATCCAGAGCAAAAAGAATATTCATTTTATTCGGTCCCACACAACACCCGCACTAGAATTGACATAGTATGGGGCACCCGCGAAATAGGGGCGCTGATCACTGAGTCTGAATACTTGGCAAAGACAGTCTCAGACCATGCGCCTCTGCGGGTAACTCTGAACTGGGGCAGGGCACGTCAGGTAATTCCCACTTGGAGATTCCAGGCGGAGGCTCTACAAGATCAAGCATTTGCTGCAACACTGGGGAAATCTATAGGCC
Organism: Pleurodeles waltl; assembly: GCF_031143425.1. Taxonomy (NCBI): domain Eukaryota; kingdom Metazoa; phylum Chordata; class Amphibia; order Caudata; family Salamandridae; genus Pleurodeles; species Pleurodeles waltl. The sequence goes on along the minus strand of NC_090439.1, from coordinate 1,156,876,877 downwards.
AATATTGGGAAATAAACGCTATGTCTGCAACAACCCGGGCGATAGAATGGGATGCCCACAAGGTAGTGGCCCGCGGAGTATGCATGTCCACTACGTGGGGAGTGAGACGCTCCTTACAGATGGAAATTAGCAAACTTGAGAAGGAGCTGAGAATTGCGGAGAAAGCGGTAGCACGGGGGGAAATTGCCAGCACTGTCCTTAAAGAAAAGCGCTTAAAATACAATGAGGCAGATAGCAGGCTCAGCTGCCACGACTATAAATATTACTTAACCAGGTTGCAAACGGAAGGAGATAGATCAAGCAGAATGCTAGCGTGGCTACTCCGCGAGGATAGACAGCAGGCTCCGATAGGGGCCATCCGGGTGGGCGCGCAAGAGATGGCTACTACACAAGCAGAAATAAACGAGACGTTTAGGAATTACTACTCTAACTTATACACTAAACGTACTTCGTGCACAGCTACACAACTAGAGGCCTTTCTGGCGGACTACTTCCTACCCCAACTACCACAAACAGATAGAGATGGAATTGAAACCCCTATAACAACAGTAGAAATAGAATTAGCCCTTGCACAGCTGCCCAGGAACAAAGCGCCCGGCGCGGATGGCCTCCATTCGGAGTATTACAAAGCCTATTTACCCAGCCTGAAATCCCATCTGCTGGGAGTGTTCCAGGAGGCGTGGACTAAAGAAAGCTTGCCCACATCTCAAAGGGAAGCTATGATAGTGGTACTCCCTAAACAGGGTCGTGACCACACGGATGTGAAATCTTATAGACCACTATCGCTGTTAAACACAGACTGCAAAATATTAGGCAAAATACTGGCCAACAGGTTAGCCCCCCTCATGCACTTATTGATACATGCAGATCAAAGCGGCTTCATCCCCAAGCGTAACACCTTCCTAAATATTCGTAGGTTGCTGAGTATAATAGGAGATACCCCTAAGAATGCACAGGAGGAAATGGTGTTCTCATTAGACATAGAAAAGGCCTTTGATACGCTCGAGTGGGACTTCCTGTTGGCCACGATGGCCCGCATGGGAATAGGCCCGAATTACATCCGCTGGGTTCGGACATTGTACTCTAATCCGAGCGCGAGGGTGAAGTCAGGCGGGGTGATCTCTGATAGTTTCCCGATTTCCAGGGGGACTCGGCAGGGTTGTCCCTTATCCCCGCTACTGTTTGCCATAGCAATGGAACCGTTAGCGGCAAAAGTTCGCCTCATGGAGCACAAATGGGGAATTATTAGAAATGGGTTACATCACACGATCTCACTATATGCTGATGATGCTTTGATATATATCAGGAACGGTTGCGCAGCTATTCCACCCGTAATATCCTTATTGGCTGAATTCGGAGGCCTGTCTGGCCTTGTGGTAAACTGGGAGAAGTCATGTGTCTTTCCCCTGGTAAAAAGGGCTCCCAACAACCATGACCCTCCAGAGGTAGGACACCTTAAGTGGTGCCCTACAACATTTAAATACCTAGGGATAAACATATACCATGCCACGGAAGACTTAAGAGATGGGAACCTGGGGAAGGCGCTAACTTCTATAAAAGGCCCCCTACAATTCTGGAACAAGCTCCCTCTCTCGCCACCCGGCAAGGTGGCGATTGCTAATATGTTGATTCTACCCAGGCTTCTATATTACTTTGCGGCCCTGCCGATAATCATTCCCAAAAGCTTCTTTAGCAATCTAAACACAGCATTACTGCAGCTCATTTGGGGAGGTGGCAGAGCGCGAGTGGCGCTATCCACACTACAACATCCGCTGGATAACGGTGGCCTAGGTACTCCGAATTTTGAAAAATACTACGCAGCCGCACAACTCCAATGGGTCCAATATTGGATCCACAGACCAGAGCAAGCGGAACCTAAGAGCCTTGAGCCTCGGCGGAACGGGACCCCCCTTTTAAATTGGCTATCGTCAAAGCCCCCTAGAGTGGCAATGGTCAACCCTTTGCTTGCAGCCGCGTATGCGTGCTGGGCCAGGTTTGTGCAAAAAAGAGCGGATAAGCTCCCATACTCTCCACACGTACCGCTGAATTACCTATTGGTGGGAAATGCAGCTAGGATGCAAGCTGTAAAGCTGTGGAATGAAGCAGGAATACTGACCGTAGGGGATTGCTATGAAGACGGTAAATTAATGACGTTCGAGGCTCTCCAGGCCCTCACGGAGATAAATCCGGGGCAGTTCCTGACATATCATGCCATATGTCACGAAATCAGGAAAATATGGGGAATGGGCACCTCGGAACCAGAGATCTCCCCTGTGCTTCACCAGCTTCTACAATATAGTGATCAAACAAAAATAATATCCAATCTATACAGAACCCTCAACAGGACCCCGGATACACAAACAGGGAAAGCATGGGGTAGATGGAATGCAGTACTCCCCACTCCGATCCCACTGGATGACTGGCCCAAGGCCCTGTCCCACATCAGAGGTGTGTCAAGGAATCCCAGATTTAGATATACCCAATTTAATTACACGCATCAAACATATCTTTCCCCAGCCAGAATAAAGCGCATGTTCCCTGATGCAGTATCAATATGCCCCAGATGTAGATTAACGTCAGCACCCTTCTATCATATGGTATGGGATTGCCCGAATATACAAACGGCCTGGGCGGAGGTGGTATAGGAGGTATCTGGGCTAACGGGACTTGCACTAGTAGCAGACCCCGGGTCGTGTCTGTTGGGACTTAGGAAGAGACCAAAAAAACAAAGACATCTACATAAATTCATAGACCTGGCCTTTTTAATGTACAAAAGGTTAATAGCAATGCATTGGAAAGCCTCTAAGGCTCCTGATCTGAAATCCTGGCACTCTCTAATAATACGCTGGGCTCGCACTGAATATCAGGTACTAAAAAGAATGGTGCACGAAGGGCGACAACACACAGGATGCTCTACATGGGAGGATATGGTGACAAAGCTGGAGGCCAAAAACGATGAGAAGCCGCCTTGAACCGGGGCACGCGTATTCGCAACAACCACAGCATAAATTCCCCTGCACCCCCCATCTCGGAAACAAAATTCATAGGACACCCAGGCACCACAGAGTATGCACACCATCTCCCCCCATCTGTCTAGTAATAATCGCCCACTGAATCTATGTCACCACAGTTTTAGCGATACGTGGGGAGCAGAAAACCAGGGGAGCCACCCGCATACACTAATCAAGTTGAGGCCCCCCTCAGACATTTAGGGAACCCATGCACGCAAAGCAAGGTCCACACTGGTCTCAAGCGAATGCCTATATAGAATAAACAATGAAGGATAAACCCATGGAGGGTGCAGCCAGAAATGATACTGCAAGATTAGAAGTGTTCCGTGAAGTGCATATTGGGGGGGGGTGTAATTGTTACATGACTTAGATAATTAGCCATTGTTTTGGTTTATCCTGTGGTTGCAAATTGAACAATTTGTATCATATTTTGAAAAATAAAACCAATAAATATATATATTTTTTTTTAAATTCTGATTTATGACTCCAAATCAACTTTACAATTTCTATTTTTCAGTTTGTTCATATTCTCAGATATTTGTGAGGAATCCTGAAAACCAAAACTTTGTTTTGGAGAACAGACTGCTATCCATGCTCAAAAATATGACTTTTGGAAGAATATTACCAACAATTAGACTTCATATTGCACAATGCTTCAGGAATGTGCGGAGGTTTAATAGTCGCAGACAACAGGAGGTGGGAAAAAAGGATTCATCTCAAAGACAATTGTGCTCATTTACTGCTATAGTGAAGCATGAAAGATAAGCTTCATGGATTTGATTTCAACACCCCTCAACACATAACTTTATGAACAATGCATTGACGGAAGGATGGAGAGCCCACGTGTGTGATTTGTCAGTTCAGGTAAAGTGGTCTCTGTTAGATCAAAATAGAATGCGGTATGCTGGAAATGAAAGCTGTCCACATAGCTGTGACATTAGCCCTTGCAGTGACCTTTTCAAGAGCCATCCTTCTTCAGACAGACAACAATACAGTGCTGCATTTCTCAACAAACAGAGTGAATTAGATCACTGATCTCTGGGAAGGAACTTTAGGCATACTACCTGGGTATTCAGAATTGGAAGGTGGACAAACTGATCAGGCACCTCTCAGAAAAACACAAGTGGGTACTAAATGACAACATTGTTTTCGATTCTTCAAAGTTTTTATCTTTGTTGCCAGAAACTTGATCCATTGAGTGTACCTTTTTAACAGAATGGTTGAAGACATTAATATACTCTTTCCTTCAGATTACTTTGCTTTACAAGGTGATTGCCCTACTGAGATTCTTGATAGTTGTTTTGATGGGAGGCGTCCATGCAGATGAGACATCCTTACCATATTTAAAATCAGAATTCTTCATCCCAGCCTGTGTCTCTGGCCAGCTTGCTTCTCAGTACATCTACTAAGGCTACCTGAACTTGCCTTTTATGTTAATGAACATATTAGGAGAATTGAAAACTCTTATCACCAGGGCAGCATAAACCTCCATTTGGAAGAGATACTACCTGGTGTCTGTAGTACCTATTTATCTGGTGCCTCCAGTACCCTATTTATGCACGAAGTGTCCAGCAAGTGGCAGTACTACCTTATTTTCTCCATTTGGTCAAATATGGCATTCTGTTTATTCTGACAGTGTTTGCAATTGTCTTTTTCTTGTTAGAAGACCTACAACTTTGTGGGAGAAGGATGCTGTCCTCTCCATACTGATGGAAGTGACTATTGAGCCTTTGAATAAATGAGATCAACTACATTTATCTGGGAAAGTTTTGTTTCTTGCCTCCTTTACTTCAGCCAGTATGGTAAATGAGCTTGTAGCTGTCTGTACTGAAGGCTCGTATACATTTATTGTAGTAAGGCATCTTTGAAAACAATTGCACTTCTTGCCTTGGTAGTTTTGTCAGATAGCTTTTTCGATAACATGATTTCCCTTTCAACTTTTTTCCAGCCATGACTGAAAGGGTGTTTAATAAATTTAAAAACACTCTGAAATATTAAAAAGACTTGAGACAATCCAAACATCTGTTTGTTAGTCATGGAGCTGTTCTTATACACATGGTTTCCACAAAACGGACTATGCATTAGCTAGGTAGATAGTGTCCTGTTAAAGAGTTGTTCCCAAAACGGAAGCTGACATTTGCTTGGCAAACTTACAGCCCATAAATCCCAGAGGAAAAGGAGCTACTCTACTGTCATGAGGAAAGTCCTTATTCCTGACATTTATGAGGTGGCCACTTGGAAACCAGTTCAGGACTTCACTTAACAAGATTGTTTTGTTTTTGACTTTAGGGTGGACAGACACAATGGTGTCCAAGCTTCCCTCCATGATCCTATTGGGTTTAACATAATATATTATCCATTTTAGAAAGATGTGTATGAGAAATTATCATGGTGGGCAAAGAAAGGTTACTTAACCTAAAGTTTGTCCTGAGCAACAGTGAAATCCCAAAATAAAGACTCCACTGCTGAGTTGTGGTTCTGCAACTTCTTCATCTGTCACCTCAGCTAGAGGCTCTACAGAGCAACTGGCAATACTGCAACCCAGAACAGAATCTGGAACACACACTAGAACTCTGCTGAAGGCACCCAAGGCATGATTTCACAGCCAGGTAGAGCAAGCAGAAAACATACATCTCCATCTTTTAATGAAACAGTGAGAAAGCGTGGGCAAATAATAATAAATAAAAAAGTGATACCAATTGATAGCAAAGAGAAAGCATGAGAATAGACAACCCTCCTGGTAGAATTTGCCATAGTTAACATTTAAGCAAAGATACTTGTTTCATGTTCTATGTTTATCTGTTCATGCTTAAACATTTTAACCACCCTCAAGGGCAAGGAATACTTTGATGTTCCTTTTATTTACTACAACTAAATCACCAACGTTTTTGCCAGATTCACATACAGCCTTGCATACCTCATAATATAGCTTTCATTTAAGCCATTTTCACCTTCTCATTCGTAGAAATATCCCCAGTATCCCACAACACTGTCTTATCTTTCTCAGCCTTCAACCAACGAAGAGACAGAACAATAATAGTGTTTCTTCCTTGTAATATCTGGCATTTATTTTTTTCCGTGGTGATATAGGGAGTCATTGTGTATGTCACCAACCACATTATGAGTTTTACTTCCTATGATCTGTCCAAGCAGTTTGACGGTTGAATGGTGTAATGTTGTTAAGGGAGACAGGGACGGCGCATTTGTGACGCAACAACTGCCCAACCCAGGGACTTCTGAACCTGTCCCTGTCAGCAGGGGTATTTAACTTTTTCCCCTGTTACTCCAGCCAGAGGTGGTTCCACCCGAGGTCAGGAGGGCATAATGAACAAATAGGTGCACACAGCGTGAGAGTGGGGTAATTGCAACTACCCAATCGCACTGACTGCACGAAACATACACAGTGTTGTTTGCCTGATTAATGGGCCGACGCCCAGTGCTAGCGTGCGCGCAAACCAGAATACACAACAAATGGCAACGAGGGTGGGTGGATCCTCACCAGGTGCACATCCCGTCCCACACTAGGAATGACTTCCTGCCGGAAGTCCAGGGATTGCACCAGGCATTCACTCCGCCACACAGGCCAGCCCGCATGAAGCACATCCAAGGCCACCATGCTGAAAGTTGCACCTCAGGTTGGAGGAAAGAAATACGGGACCGCCCCAGAGCTACTGCTGCCGCAACTGCCCTGCTTTGCAGCCACAGAAAAATAAGGAACACTATCTTGCCGCCCTAGCCCTCACCCCACCTGAGAGGGCCAAGAGAGGCTTCGCTAAGGTGTGAAGGAGAGCATCCTCATCACAGGCAACACAGCGCAGCAGCCCCACTACAGTCCTACCATATGCATATATCCCAGGGAGTGCAGCTCAAACAAAACTGTTGTATTACCGCAGCGCCCATTTACAACGCTGCCGAATAACACATGTCACCCCTGGCTCCAGGACACCGAATCTCCGGACACCTAGAGAACAGTAACAGTGCTCGCGGTGGGGACAAAAACCACAACTGCACGACGCAATATACGCAACTGCGTAAACCAGAGAAGACGGCCAACATTCCCCCGGTGCCCCAGCTGCAGAAGCTGCTTGATGGAGGAACAGGTAGAACTTTTAAACCTCTACTTTGATGCCATGGAAGTAGCAGATGATAGAACTTCGCCATGATCCTTCAATTAGGGGAAAGGAGTTGCATTGCATATCCAAAATTCTAATTGAGGCCTCCCCCAAAACACATGCGATCCTGGTGACAGCGCTCAATAGGTACTTTGCACCAATGGTTAATAAGAAGTATGAAGATTTCATATTCCGCCGAACTAGACAGCAGGAAGCCGAATCCCTGGATGTCTTCTAAACGAGACTCAAAGAGTTAGCCCGTACATGTGAGTTTGCCACCGAAGGAGAGGACAATTGGTGCCAGATCATCCAAGGGTGCGTGTTCACAAAACTCCGAGAGCACATCCTAGAAGAACCAGGAAACCCACTGGCAGCCATACTCATGCTAAGGCAAAATAAAGAACTATCCAAGGCTTGAGCCTCTCATATGGAAGCAGCACTGAGCAACCCCATAAAGACAGAACCGGTCAATGCAGTTGCGTCAGTGAGCCCCATTAAGAAACCGTCAGGACAAGAAGCAAACCTCAGATTATGTGGATACTGTGGTGGCCCCACCCACCGCTCGCTGCTTGCCCGGCGAGAGGGAAAAGATGCGCGGCCTGTGGAAAGAACAACTATTTCAAAAGCAAGGGAATGTTGCTGGTATGCAGACAGTGGAAGCCCTCAAAATGGTAACCTTCACATTTTAGGGTACATCTGGAAGGTGCGTCGCACATTGTGGATGAATTCACAGCGGTATTCACAGGAATTGGCTGTCTGAAGGGGAGAGCAGTAACACTGCACATAGACCAGATCTTCGAGCAGGTCGCTCTAAGACACAGAAGAATCGCATTCCACCTCAGGCCTCAAGTAGAGCGAGAGCTGGAAAAACTCAAAGCAGTTGGGATCACCGAGAAGGCGTCCGGACCCACACTGTGGATGTCCCCGATTGTAGTAGCAAGGAAGCCGAAACAACCAAGAGAAGTCCACATCCATGTGGACATGAGACTACCCAACCTGGCAATCATGCGAGAGCACCATCTAAGCCCCACTGTGGATGATCCACTGGCCGAACTAAATGAAGCGTGTTGATTCTCCAAGGTCGACCTCCAGTCAGGATATCACCAACTAATCCTGGCCGAGAAATTGAGATACATCACCACTTTTTCGACCCAGGTGTGGCTCCGGCGATATCGCCTACTGAACTTTGGCATCTCCAGTGCTGCTAAAGTTTTCAAGAACACAATCTTAGAGATCCTCAGTGGCCTTCCCAGGGTGATAAATGTCAGTGACAACATTCTACTGTATGCCAAGTCAATACCCGAACACAATAGTTGCCTCTGAGGACTAATCCAGAGAATCTGAAACTCAGGGCTCAACCTTCACCGGGATAAATGCGAGTTCCTTACTCAGAAAATCATTTTTTTTGGCAACAACTTCTCGTCAGAGGGGATCACCCCTGATCCTGAAAAAGTTTATGCAATCAAGGAAGTCACTTCCTCAACCACTGTATTTAAGAAGTCCGTAGCTTCCTCGGGATGTGAAGTACTGTGGCAGATTCATCCCGGATCTCACCACCCTGGCACAACCGCTGAGGGAGCTACTGAAATCGTCCACGCTGTGGCACTGGGGAGAAGCCCAGGAACAGGCCATTCAGGCAACCAAAGAAGCACTCTCTGCAGATACCACTCTACCCTATTACGACCCCCGGAAGGAGACCAACATTGCCGTTGATGGCGGCCCAAAAGGGCTTGGAGCAGTCATGATGCAGCGACCCCCAGGAGGAGAATGGACACCAATGGCCTTTGCAGGCAGTTGACTAGCCGATACGGGGCAGTGGTACTCTCAGATAGAGAAAGAAGCCATCGCTGTTCACTGGGGGTGCCAATATTTTCATTTATATGTCTATGGCTGGCCCTTCGTAGTCACCACCGACCATAAACCCGCCATTCCGCTTTTCGAGGGACGTCGTCAAAACCGCCCCCTAGAATTGAAAAGTGGAAGTTGCAGTTACAGGACTATGACTGCCAAGTAGAATATCAACCTGGATCCACAAATTATCTATCCCAACATCCCTGAGCTGCCACCATGAGGGAGGAAGAAGCCGCACAAGAGATAGAAGAATATGTCCGGTACATGGTAGACCGGTCGTGACCCCGGCCCATTTCCATGGACCAAGTCATGCAAGCCACCGCCCAAGATGAGTGTCTCCAACAGGCGTTGGACTCAGTACAGACCAACCAGTAGCACCGTTTCAAAGGCAGATGGAGCCAGAAGACCCTAGAAGCCCAAAGGTTAATGGAGAGCCTGTTTAACATGCGTCACAAGCTAGTGGCTGATGCCTTCTCCAAGGACACTGGTTTATTATTCCCACCAGGGCCAAGTGATTTAACTGGATCACGCTGGGCCTCAAGGGACAGTAAAAACCAAGAGCAGGCGGCGCACAAAGGTATGGTTTCCTCTCATGGACAAACAAGTGGAGATGGTGGTGCAATCCTGACCCTGGTGCCTAGTCATTGGTACCCTGTCCACTCCAGCGCCCATCATCACAGAGGTAGGACCAAGTCAACCCTGGGTCTGTGCCAGTCTTGATTTCGGCAGCCTGCCAGATGGCAGATACACAATTGTCGTCATCGATGACTACTCCAAGTATCCAGAGGGAGAAAGGAGCAAACAAAGTAATCCCCAAGCTCGAAAAGATCATGGCCACCTATGGCCTGCTCAAAGAAATACGTACTGACTTGAGAGTATGTGCAAAATGCCACCTAACAAACACTCGAGCCAGCCAACGCCGCTGAGCGCAGCCGTCAAATCTCCACATAGGAGATCAGGTGCTCCGCAAAGATCGTCACCCAGGAAGCACATTTCGACTGTCATCGTCAACAGGAAAGGCATCAAAGTGATTGTCCAAAAAGGGTCAGAGGTTGTATCCAGAAAAGTTTCTCACTTCAAAAGTTCCACTCACCGGTATTGCACTGACCGCACCAAACACACAGAGTTGTTTGCCTGATTATTGGGCCGACGCCCAGTGCTAGCATGCGTGCAAACAAGAATACACCACAAATGGGTTCTTTGATTGTACAATTAAAAAGTACATGTAGGCATTTTCTTTCAGATGGTAAATAGAGCACTATTCATGAATCATCCCTCTACTTTTCAGAAACTGCTCCGGGGAATAAAAGACGGCCATTGTCTGTACGTAAGGTACAATAAAACCCCTCTCTAGTGGAAGTTTTTATCTAGAAAGTCAGTAACAGTTTTGGCCTCATTAGTGGAAACCAATTAAATTTCTGGCCATCAAGAAAAAATGTCAACTAAAATTATCATGTACACAGATTATCATTCATACCTCCTTAAAGATCTAGGGCCAGATGTAGCAAAGACTTTGCGAGTCGCAAACGGCAAAAATCGCCGTTTGCGAGTCGCAAATGCGTCTTTGCTATGATGAAATGCATTTTGCGAGTCGGAACCGACTCACAAAATGCATTTCCGACTCACAAATAGGAAGGGGTGTTCCCTTCCTATTTGCGAGTCGCAATGCTATGCATTTTCATTTGCAACCGCGATTGCGGTCACAAATGAAAGCGCAGTTACCATCCACTTGAAGTGGATGGTAACCCAGGCACAAACGGGAAGGGGTCCCCATGGGACCCCTTCCCCTTTGTGTCTGGCAAAAAAAATAATTTTTCAGGGCAAGCAGTGGTCCAATGGACCACTACCTGCCCTGAAAAATACCGAAACAAAAGGTTTCGGTTTTTTTTTCAAAGTGCAGCTCGTTTTCCTTTAAGGAAAACGGGTTGCACTTTGAAAAAAAAAGACTGCTTTATTTAAAAGCAGTCACGGACATCGTGGTCTGCTGTTCCCAGCAGGCCACCATCCCCGTGAGTGCCCTGAATCGCTATGGGGTCGCAAATTGTGACCCACCTCATTAATATTAATGAGGTGGGTCTTTGCGACCCCATGGCGAGTCGCAGAAGGTGTCTGAGACACCTTTCTGCATAGCTAATTGCGAGTTGCAATTTGCGAGTCGGAAGGACTCGCAAATTGCAACTCGCAACTTGCTGTCTTCCTACATCTGGCCCTTAATTATGTAAAGGGCTACGTCTTGACCTGGCCTATTACTTTTCTGCATGTCGTGGGCAATGTCTTAATCATTCTTACCTTGTCACCCACAAAACGCTCAAGAAATCCCTGCTAACCCTCACCATCTGAGAATTCATTGCAGGCCACCAATATTCAACTTTGCGATCTACTTTTAGCTATACTAATGCCTTATGTGTGTTTGGATCTCATCCTTGTCACCAGTATGGAATCCCAAAATAAAGCCACTGCCGAGTTGGGGTTCTGCAGATCCTGTATTAAACATCACACCCTTGACCTCTATGGAGAAACTGATAAGATTTAAATCCAGCATAGAATCTGAAACACACATTAGAACTTTCCTGACCTACCTCATTGCAGACTAAATTAGATATGTCACTGACCAAACAGGGCATGATAGGAGGCTGCCATTTAAGGAATGCAGTTTCGTTTTGCACTTTGTTTCCAGTGTACGTTATTTGCTGCATTTTCTCTTTTATAGTTAAATATGGTAAAACAGTTGTGTTTATAGTAGCAAGCACTTTGAGACTGAATTTGCTAAATAGCACTATTTTTTGGATTAAGGGGCACATGTACAAAGATCCGGTTTTGCAACTCGCAAACTGCAAGTCTTAGCAACTTGCAATTTGTGAGTCGCAAAAACGGATGTACAACAGTGTCAATGACACTCTCTGCGATTCGCAATGGGGTCGCAAATGACCTACCTCATGAATATTCATGAGATAGGTCGCAAATTTCAACCCCATTGGGAATGGTGGCACTCACTGGGATGGTGGCCTGCTGAGGACAGCAGACCAGCATGTCTGTGACTGCTTTTAAATAAAGCAGTTTAAAAAAAAAAAATGCAGCCAGTTTCCCAGGGGGATCCCTTCCCGTTTGCGAATAGGTTAGCACCAGTTTGAAACTGATGTTAACTGCGATTGTTTTGTGACCGCATTCACGGTCACAAAGCAATGCTACATCATTCTGCGACTCGCAATTAGGAAGGGAACGCCCCTTCCTAATTTGATTAATGCTTGAAGGATTACTCCAATTATGGCACTTCCCTGTACAGCCTCTTGGTCCGATTAACATCAGCAAGTTCTTTTTTCCAGTTCATAAACACCTGTCATCCTCTCTCAAGAGGCCTTTCTTTAACAAAGAATCAAGCTGCATGGCGAACCACTAAACAATTGTGAGACAGTTTCTTGTTATTTTCAAAAACTCTGCTGCGCTGTCACTATATTTCACAAAAGCTTCCATGATGTTTTGACTTAGAAACAATACTGCTGAGGATTAGTGCACTAACATGTTGTGGCGCTTCCTGTGCTGCATTCCAAAAGGTATTGTATGGATTCTATGTGCTCTTCCCTTTTTGCATTTCTGCAGTAAGCCACTACAAGATCTAACTTAGTAGATATAGTTGAGTTTCAGACTTGGTCCAACAGTACCAGGATTAGGAACAATTTTTTATTGTGTCATTGTTCACTGCACGATAATGTATACAGGCATGTAGCTTGCCATTTTTCTTCAGAAAAAATAACAAATATGAGGACACAGGTGCGGTAAAATGCTGTTTAAATCCAATCTCTAAGAGTTCATCAAGATATTGTTCTAAGTGTTGAATTTCTAGTTCTGTAATGGCAGGGAGAGGAGCCCAAGGAATTAAATATGTCCTACAACTAAATGCTCTGTATGGGGGGCACCTGTGTAGCCTTTTAGCACTGAACATATCTAAGACATCTTGGTAGACCTCAGGTAAATTTCCTTTCCAGGTTCCCTATACTACAGCACACACTAGGGGGAGACTAAGTTGGGTACGTCTTGATAACATGAGTTAAAGCAATAGTCTGGGATGACGGCAGAGTGGCCAGTCAGTTCTGGGATTCTGATGTTCTAATCAGGGCATTCCTAATTGTGTTCAAAGTAGGAGTATCAATTAAGTTAGTTATTTTCTTAGTGTCCTCATTTTCAGAAGCCACAACAAGTGGTATTGTTTGAAATCTAATCAATCTGGAGGATAATTCTGGCCTGTCCATGTCTCTCACAGTTTCTGGCTCATCCGTTGGCATCCTAGGTATTCCCAGTTGTGCAGCTAATGATGTCTAAAGAAAATCCATGTAGCTCCTAAGTCGATTAACATACACAACACTTTCAGCTGCTGAGTACAGATTATAATTTGCACTGCAATAGGTAAGTGACAAGGGATTTTACAGGTGTTGGCAAAATACTGTGAGATCTTAGTTCTTCCCTTTTTTCCCAACAAACTGATCTCTTCCCTTGTTGGGCTATCTAGTTTTCCTGGTTCAATTACCTAACTTCTTGTGGTAATTGCCACTTTCTTTGAATTTTTTGGTTAAGTTAGGTAGTCCTGGGGGGGCGTGGCCAAGATGGCGGCCGCATAGGACGCTACTAAACGAGCTCCGCGCGGGGCCCACACAACATCCTGCAAAGAATTACGTCTAAAGGAGCTCTCTGCATGCAGCTAGCTCCTTTGGCATCTCTCGCTGCAGTGGTGTAAACGGACGCGGTCTGTGAAAGTGTCCTGCGACGCACCAACCTTCGCACGCCGCTTGCAACCGGTATCTGCGTAGCTGCAAATGGCGACATGTCTGGCGGAGCTGGCGACCTCCGTGATCCAGATCTGCGGCCAGGATCCCAACGGCATTGTTGTTGTCCGCTTTGCCGAGGGTGTCGGACGGGAGAGCATCGAAGGTGCACTGGTGTGCGCACGCCCCGCTGAGAAGACGTGGGCCGGGGGCGCTCGCTGCCGCGAGTTGTTGGGGAAAGTGCGCGCCTCCACAGAGATCGCACTGGTAATGAGGCGGTAGGTGCACTGCGGTGGAAGCGAAGAAAGCGCGCACATAGCGGAGCAACCCGCTTTATAGGATTGCCAAGCGAAGTGGTTGCTCGCCCCTCCTTTTTCTCTTTAACTGACTGTGCATCCCAAGGCCGAGTGAAGGTCTACCGAACCCCCGTGCTTGCTGAGGGGAAACTGACCGGACTGCTGCCCAGGAACATTGTAAACCATAAGACGGGCAGCGACACCATTGAGTAACACGCTATAGCTGCAAATGCAAATAACCTTATGACTACCTCATAAATACTGAGATTGGAGCTCTATTGCCTGCCTATAAGACGTATTGACAACTATCCCTGGCACTACTTAGAACCTGGTGTTCCCAGCACACAGCGCTTGGATGCCCTTCTGCACGTGAATCACTGTGTGTTTATTAAAATCTATTCTACTGTGCTGAGTACAATTGCGGCACGACCGGGGTGCTCCCCAAAAAAGGGAAAAACAAAAAAACTACTACTCAGAACACCACAAATATATCAGTGCCACAAAGCGACTATCTTTTACAGCAGTCCAATAACCAGGGTTACAGCCCGCAGACATACACCCCCTGCTCACTGTTACCATGGGGAAATCACGGCCCAATAAGGCAATAAGTGACACTGGGGCCACAAGTGACAAAGCTTCTTCGGAACCACTATCACAAACTGAACAATTCCGTCAATTGGAAACCACACTGCAAAGTCACTCTGCAAAGTTTGAAAAAATTCTGCATGCAATACTGGATACCAAAACCTCGCTGGAAACCAAGATTGATACAGTTTCACTGGAAGTAAACCTGCTGAGAGCGGATCATTGTAAACTAACAGAGCGGGTTACCCAGGCAGAGGAAATCACACAGACTGTACCATCAACTTTTAAATCTATACAAACACGATTAACATCCATGCAAGAGGAACTCAATACCCTCCACGGCTGAGCCGAAGATGCAGAAGGCCGCTCAAGACGAAATAACATCCGTTTCATTGGATTTCTGGAGTGCTCTGAACTACCTAATGCAGAATTGTTTTTGGAAAAATGGCTCAGATCCACGGTATTCCAGGAGGATACCCCACCTCTGTTCTCCATCGAGAGGACCCACCGAATTCCAGGCTGACCACCAAAAGCAGGTGCCCCTCCACACCCTCTCAGCTCGCCTCCTGAATTTTCGGGATCGGGACTTGATCCTGTAATTGTTCCGCACCAAGGGTCCTTGGCATTTAGAAAGCACAACAATAGCGGCATATCCGGATTACACAATGGAGGTGCAATGGAAAAGGGGGTCATTCATGGCAGTTAAACAACGCCTCCGCACTTTACAAATTAAATATGCCCTTCTTTATCCAGCAAAACTCAAGATCATGGACCAAGAAACAACACATATCTTTCAATCACCCGAAGATGTATGGACATGGCTCCATGCCAAGGGCCTGGTGGCGGCAATTGAGGAAGAGAAAGATGCGGCTACATGGATCACTCCGAAACCGAGACGTTGTCGCAGAAAACCAGGTAGCTCCCGCCCGAATCGGGAACAGGTGGCGGCGGAATGCGATAGTGCAGTAGCGGCAGCTACACTCTGCTGTAAGAACCCCTTCAATACTCTTCGCTCGGAGCACTTACAAACATCAGGATCGGACTCTGGGTCCGAGATTTCAGAGACTGGCAGCAATATAGCCCCACATATTACGCCCCTCACAGCGGACAATATTATTTAACAATCAATGCAGGTCATACGAACGTTGTACTTCACCACTCTCTATATACCTCCTCATGGAACGCTTGGTTATCACTGCGGACATTGTCTGAATTGATCCTTTCTCCTTTGCCACATTAACTGTTCAGGGCCCCATAGCGGGGTATATTTTCACCGAAAACCGTCACTACCCCACCACAATGTACCTCTGGATGCGTTGTTCACTGAGTCACAGATAAACTTTTTATCTGTTATTAGTTAGTATATATTGGGCGGCACACCATATAGCTGCGGCCCGGGAGGGATTATTTTTATTGTTGGGGTTTTTTCTTATTAGTTTTTTATATGTTTCCCCATGCTCATTGATATGCAGCCTTGAAAATCACCGTAGCTCGAAACCTAGGGCCAAGACACGTCAGCTACCCATGCAGAATCATGTCCATGAAAACATAAGGTGCAACTGTGATATATTGTCTGTAATATCTTGCTTAAAATTTTATGAGTGATGTCTCATATACAACGGCCGACCCAACCCCCACAATATAGAATCCTGACCTGGAATGTGAGAGGCATGGCAACATACACCAAACGCTATAAAATACACTCATATCTTAAACGCTATGCTGTACACATTGCAATGCTTCAGGAAACGCATCTCACGAAAGTAGAATTAATGAAGGTAAGGTCTCGCTGGCGAGATCAAATATATGGTACTGTCACGTCAGCATCTGCCAAAGGCGTTCTAATATGGTTGGCTCCTGGTAGTCCCTTTGCTCTCACATCCCAGACAATAGACAAGGAAGGCAGATATGTGATATTGGAGGGTAAGCTGGATGGCACACCCATTAACCTAGCAGCTGTCTATGCCCCAAACACCAATCAGATCCCCTTCCTAGATTCCCTCACACCTGCCCTTCTCCATGATCCATTTGTTCCTACGATCTGGGGCGGAGACTTCAATTGCATTATGGATCCTCAACTAGACCGATCTCACCCCCCAATATCGGCTGCACCCGGACTACGAAATGCTTGTCATCTCCGAACCTGGAGTACACACATGAGGTTGGTTGATGTGTGGCATTTGAGTCACCCACAAGATCGTGAATATTCCTTTTACTCCACGGTACATGACCTTCACACCAGGATAGATATTCTATTTAGTACCACCAATAATGGTCCCCTTTTGAATCACACAGAATATCTGGCTAAAACACACTCTGACCATAACCCACTAACAGCACTTTTGTTTTGGGGCACCTCGTGACCCGCTATACCCACTTGGCGCATACAAACGGAAGCCTCAATAGACCCTCCGTTTCGCGAGTCATTGTCAGATACTATACGACAATATTTCCTAACAAATGCTAATACTGCTTCTTCCCGTGCAATAGAGTGGGAGACACATAGGGGCATATTTATGCTCCGTTTGCGCCGAATTTGCGTCTTTTTTTCGACGCAAATTCGACGCAAAACTAACTCCATATTTATACTTTGGCGTTAGATGCGTCTAGCGCCAAAGTTCATGGAGTTAGCGTCATTTTTTTGCGTGAACACCTTCCTTGCGTTAATGAGATGCAAGGTAGGCGTTCCCGTCTTAAAAAATGACTCCCAGGCATGTGCGTGGTATTTATACTCCCGGGCAAAAATCACGCCCGGGAGTGGGCGGGGCAAAAAAACCCACATTTGCGCCTCTTTTTAACGCCTGGGTCAGGGCAGGCGTTAAGGGTCCTGTGGGCTCAGAATGAGCCCAGAGGTGCCCTCCCCTGCCCCCAGGGACACCCCCTGCCACCCTTGCCCACCCCAGGAGGACACCCAAGGATGGAGGGACCCATCCCAGGGAAGAAAAGGTAAGTTGTGGTAAGTATATATATATATTTTTTTGTGGCATGGGGGGCCTGATTTGTGCCCCCCTACATGCCACTATGCCCAATGACCATGCCCAGGGGACATAAGTCAACTGGGCATGGCCATTGGGCAAGGGGGCATGACTCCTGTCTTTGCTAAGACAGGAGTCATGTTAATGGCGTCTGGGCGCCCCAAAAAAATTGCGCAAATCGGGTTAAGACGATGTTTTTGCCTCAGCCTGACTTGCCCCATTTTGGGACGCCCAAACGCCATTTTTCCCTACGCCGGTGCTGCCTGGTGTACGTCGTTTTTTTTCACGCACACCTGGCAGCGCCGGTCGGCTAACGCCGGCTAACGCCATTCAATAAATACGGCGCCCGCATGGCGCTTCAGAATGGCGTTAGCCGGCGCTAATTTTTTTGGCGCAAAACTGCGTTAGCGCAGTTTTGCGTCAAAAAGTATAAATATGGGCCATAAAGTGGTAATTCGGGGTCATTGTATGGCCACAACTTTGGGAATACAACAGCAATTAACACGTGATCTCATAACGATCGAACGTGATCTGCATCAAGAAGAAATTCATGCCACTGCACCCTCCGGATCCCCTACACAACTACGCCAACTTAGACAAAGTAGACACGAAGCAGAATCCACTCTAAGCCATTATGACCACCGCATACGCATGGCCTTACAACATGCTCAGGGAGATTGATCGGGTAAAGTGCTTGCCTGGCTCCTCCGAGAAGTGAACCATAAAACACCGGCAATGTCCATCCTGTTGCCATATGGACATATGGCCATGTCACAGCTCACAATAAACTATGCTTTTTGCGCCTACTACCAACGGCTCTATAAACGGCCGGCGGATTTAAATGCAGAGAGAGCATGCAGCTGTTTGGACGAGGTGTCCCTTCCTAAATTATCAGATACACAACGCAATATTATAGAGGAACCCATACAACTAGATGAAATCGCAACTGCGGTCTAACAGATGGCGCGTGGCAAGACACCAGGCACTGATGGCTTGCCCATCGAATACTATGCCACATACCCCATCACCCTCTTACCAAGGCTATTAGAAGTCCATCAAGAGACATTCCAACAGGGCTCCCTGCCGCTCTCAATGCGGGAAGCTCTTATTGTAGTGCTCCCTAAACCAGGGCGTGATTTGACTGATGTAAGATCCTACCGTCCTTTATCATTACTCAACCTAGATTTCAAAATCTTAGGTAAGATACTTGCTAACCGCCTGCTACCTGCAATGAACTCTTTGGTACACCAGGATCAATCAGGTTTTATACCAGGTCGCACCACACATATAAATATCAGACGTCTTTTACACTTAATACACAATACATCGACGGAGGACATTCCCCATGTAGCAGTCTCTTTAGATATAGAGAAGGCCTTTGACACATTAGGATGGGACTTCTTATTTGCTTGCCTGTAAAAAATGGGATTTGGGCCTTGCCTATTACGTTGGGTTAAGGCACTATACGGAGACCCATTAGCTAGAGTGAAGACAAGTAGGGTAATATCGAACTGCTTCAACATACAACGAGGCACACGTCAGGGCTGCCCACTATTGCCGTTGTTATTTGCTTTGGCCATGGAACCCCTAGCATGTTACCTACGCACCAAAGCCGAAGCCTGGGGAACATGGGACTCTCAAAGATTCCATGTGGTGTCCCTCTATGCTGATGATGCCCTTATATATATCAGAGATGTGCACTCCACGCTCCCTGAACTTGAGCACTTACTCTCACTTTGTGGGACAGCATCAGGACTCCAGGTTAATTGGCCTAAATCATGCTTGTTTCCACTAGTACTATATCCTCCTGCCAGGCGCCTTATAGCGGTATCTAAGATGTTAATTCTACCTCGGTTGCTGTATTATTTCTCAGCTCTGCCTGTTGTAGTCCCACGTGCCTTTTTTAGAGCGCTGAACAGTCTATTATTGGACTTAATATGGAGAGACGAATGTCGCAGAGTAGCACTTTCTATACTCCAGAGACCGCTCCATGAAGGTGGCCTTGGTGCCCCACACTTTGAATACTATTATGCAGCAGCAGAGCTGCAATGGCCAACCATATGGTTGACCTCTCCGCTGCACCCGGAAACACGTGAGGTACTAGCCCAACTGGGTGACACAGCAATATACACTTTGTTGACCAACACTAAGATGGGAGGTCCTAAAATGAATCCACTACTGAAAGCGGCACATGCTTCCTGATATCGTTATTTATACTCCAAACGATCACCCACACCATATTCCCCGGCGATAGTACTGTGGGATATACCTGGTGTACCACAGACTTTACCAGCCCAAACACTAGCCCTGTGGGTAGACAAGGGCATTACACGAACAGAAGGCCTCTTCTCGGACGGTGTACTTAAATCTTTTCAAGATATGATGGCTGAATATGATATTGCTCCAGAGCAATTCATCACTTATTATACTATAATACAAGGCATGCGTCACATATAGGGTCCGGGGAATATTGAGCCATCCATGTCTCACGCCTTACATGCTATTCTATCGGCAACGCCAACTAAACGCATCGTTACCACTCTATACACAGCACTTCGTGCACCCATCATTGCCCCATTACAAACAACATATGAAAAATGGAATACGGCGCTGTCACATTCACTGACAACATCAGAGTGGAACTCAGCATTGCGCTCAGTAAAGGAGGTCTCCCGTAATGCCAGATTCAGATTCACTCAATTCAACTACATACACCAAGCATACTTAGATCCACAACGGCTCCACCGTATGTACCCCACACATGAACCAGCCTGCCCGAGATGTGCTATATCCCCAGTGGGATTTTATCATATGGTATGGGATTGCCCAACCCTACATAGTGTCTGGCACACAATTATTGCAACAATCACGGAAATAACGGACTATACCCTACCTGCGACACCGTCTTCTTCCCTGTTTAGTATTCGACCCAAAACAAAACGAGACAAATACCTTCACAGGTTCATAGAGTTAGCACTGGTACTATTCAAACGCAGGATAGCCATGGCATGGAAATCCCAAGCCCTTCCATCCTTGTCGCAATGGTTGAAAGACCTTTTGATATGGTCTAAGGCAGAAGCTCATCATTTAAGATGGCTCCGAACACAGGGCATTGTTAATAGAGGAACGGAGTACTGGGAATCATTAATACTATAGGTGGAAGCTAAAAATGACCTGCATCCACCGTGAACCGGACGGTCCTCAACGACAAATAAACACAGTTGCTGTACGCTTATACACATGACAAGACACCAGTATGAAAATGTACTGAAGCCCGACTCTCAGCAATTGCTCTACACAATACGGTTTGGCCCTCACTGTACTCATGACACCTCACGATAAATGCATAACTAAGTGACTGCATGGTGATTGTTAACATTGTTAACTTTGTTAATCTTTTTTCTTTCTCCTTTTCTTCCCTTTTCTTTACTTTTCATATATGCGTTAACAATTACTTTGTAAGTTGCTGATACAGTTAACAGATTCAACAATATATAATACATATTTTGATGTATTCAATAATTTAACTACTAAATGAGAAAAACTCCACGGCAATATTAGCATTTATTGTTCTGTTTCCTTTATATATCAAGACTATACTTATATTTCAACAATCTGAAACAGAGAAACATTATATTGTATTGTATTATCTGAAACTAAATATGTGAAAATCAATAAATAAATATATAAAAAAAAAAAAAGAAGTTAGGTAATCCTGAGCAAAATGCCCTGACTTAACACAGTATAGGCATGTATTTAGTTTGCCCCTACGTTCCTTTTCTTCAGCAGGTACAGATCTGTCAGGTCACCTGATATGCATGGGTTCTACATCTTGCCCTTTGTGTTCCAGTTCCTTTCTTTTCAGATTTCATGTTTACCATTCAAGCATCACCTCAAGGCCCTTCCCCTTTTCTTTCGCCTGACTAGTGCTCCATATTGACTACTAGGGCAATAAATTCTGAGCAGTCCTGTGGTAAATCAAAAATATGAGACATGGACTCCTTCAGGTCACCTCTAGATGCCTTGTGAAACAAAGATTTTCTGTTTCTCTTCAGGCCATTAAATTATATGACCAAATGATTTAAAGTCATAATAGATGTTAAAAAGGTATTTGGGCCTTTCCTTTAGAGTTAGTAACTCATAATCACCCGATTGCATAAACACATGTTTTGCAAAGAATTTTCTAATAGCCACACTGAATTTCCTATGGTCATATAATATTGGATTAGTATTTTCAATCATGGGAATGGACCAGTTGCTCTTGCTACCTCCAAGATAGGAAATAACAAAAGCTACCTTTGCGGCATCATTAGGAAATACATTCAGACCACACAGGAGCTAGAGTTGAAACTGACTCAAATACATTGCACTTGGAGCTGTCTCTGTGGCATCCCTTGAGGGCTGCCAGAAGGATGGGGTATTAACAGTGGCTGTCAGTGATTGCATGCCTGAAGATGCAAGTGCTGGTGCTGCTTCATAACTTGATTCTCCAAACTTGTCATTGCAACATGGGGCACCTCAAATTAGGAACAAGTGGTTCTCCGAATCAGGATGGTTGTAAAAAGAGAGGGGTATTCCTTAGGAATCTAGAGGTTTTGGGCTGATAGTTGCCTCAGTCAGGAAAGGGGGCTGGGAAGAGCGGGATGCTTTCTAAGCAGTCTTCAGGAATGACGTGTCAGCTGATAAAACGATGAACTTCGTCGAGCTTCAAACATCTTCTATCTCAGCTGGGTGCTTTACTTTGACATTTAACTGTAAATATAACAGGCAAGAATTAACAAACACCTGACACAATTATGAACTATTTGAACTCTTTTGCTACATTATGTGCTATACCTTATTCTTGGGAACACACAGTCACCCATACAATGGTTTGCAGCTCCTTGATTAATGTCTCAAGGATTAATCCAGTTGTGGCACTTCTTTATAAAGTCTCCTGGGTCGATTCATATCAGCAATTTATTTTTTGCAGTTCATAAGCACTTGTTATTCTTGCTCAAGGAAACTGCCTTTGCCAAATAATCAAGCCTGATGGCACACCTGTTAATGTCTTTTAGAAAAATGGTTCCTGATGTTTTTAAAACCTACTCTGTGCTTTCAGGATGTGTCTCAAACGTTACTCTATGTTGTTTTGACTTAGTAATAGTGTTACTCAGGAGCCCAAACTTGTTGTAGAGCTTGCCATGTTATACTCCCAAGGGCATTCCGTTGATTCTTCCTTGTTCTTTCGTTTTTGTGTTTCTTTTTTTAGGGTTGCGGCGATCTCAAGAATGTCTGTGCAGGTGATGCCTCTGTAGCTGGAGTTCCAACAGGTAAGTAGTCTTGGATTCTTTTGTGGCTTTGTGCTTGAAGGGACTTCCACAGGTTTTTTTTTGTATGAAAAACCCTCTCACACCAGGGATACCCCTTGGTGGCATGCTTCATTATTGGGTTTCCTCCTGTTCTGCTACAGAACGAGGCGTGCTGCGACCGACGGAATACGTGGGAGTACTGATTTTGTCAGCAATGTGAGTGCTAAAAGGGATAGGAGTGGTGGGGTCTTAGTGAGTTAAAAATACCACCCTCTGGATGGAATTACTCCCACTCAGTCTTTTTGGCATTTTGACGGCCTGTCAGTATAAATTCTATTAATCTGCAGATGGTTAGTTGTCGCTTGGCGTATGAGTTACAACTTAGACACCATGTATAGTCTTTATGGGGTTTATTATGTGTATGGTTAAATATTTATGGATTTAGCATTCAAAATGCCTCTAAGCTTCTTTTCTTTCTTCCTTCTCATAGTTCCTTGCCAGCTGTGTGTCCTCCATCACCCTCGGAAAGACACATGTAAGTGCTTGAATTTTTTTCCTTTGTTTTGTTTGTAAGGGCTAGGGTGGGGTTAGTGAAGACCCGCCACCGAAACTTGTCTAAGATCACCCGGTTTGTGCAACAGAGATTGCCACATGTGTCTGCCCTTTGGTGGGTGGGGAGCAATGAAAAACAACAAAAATTTGAACTCAGACATCCTGAGGTGAAATGTGAATTCCTGTAAGATCGTAACCAAGAGAGTTAAAGAAATAAACTCAAGGAGGTCACTTGTAGGATCATGAGTGATTTTGTGTTAGGCAAAGCCACTTTTGTGTCTGTTGGGGTAGGGCCTTAAAGTACTGTTCCAAGTACATCTTGTCCATGATTTACTCTCGACTGGTCTCTTGGGGTTTTAACCACTTCTCAACAGTGCTTCCAATCTTAAAGTACAGGGTCTTTGTGGTATCACATGGTAGTCCTCTTTCCCTGCGAAAACAAATCCGATATGCCTCTTTGTCTAAGTCTGCCAAGGATGATTTTTTTGATTTCTTCATATGGGGTGTCACCTCTGATATTACTGGTTTGACAGGCTGCCTGTGCCTCTCCAGTCAAGAGAGGAGCTCAATAAATTGGCCATCTGTCAAAATTCAAAAGAAAGGAAACAACATACTCCCCAGGAAGGAGTTTTTGTAGTGACACAGTGGGACAAAAACGAGTGGCAAGTCTGCCAAGGGCTTGCCCTGTAGTGCCTTGTGCATGGTTCTCAGCCATTTTGGTGATCTGATCTGCCTGTCTCTTCATGGAGTCACAAAATAATTCATGAGCAGCTTTGGCTGATGACATCTGGCATTCTAAGGGCCATTCTAGTTTACTTTGTCCCTGGGCCAACTGCCGGATTAATGCATTAATTTTGCATCAACGGTTATGCCTGCATTTTCCACCACTTGTCGCTTGGCGTATGAATGACAACTAGAATACCATGCATTGTATTTACATGGTGTATTCTTTTTATGTATAAATATATAAGTATTTAGTGTTCCAAAGGCCTCTAAGCTTCTTTTCTTTCTTCCTTTTGATAAGTTCTTCTGAGCTGTGGGTCGTCCGGCATCCTCGGAAGGAAGGACACAGGTCAGAGCTTGGATTTTCTCCTGTTTCATATGTAAGGGCTCGGGTGGGGTTAGTAAAGACTCTCCAGCAAAACATGCCTAGGATCACCCGGTTTGTGCAAAGGAGGTTGTCCCATACACCCGCACTGGGGAGGGGGTGTTGTAGCAATGAAGAAAAACAAAATGTCGAAATTCAAATAGATCCTCAACCAGAAGTGAAATGTGAACTCCATTAAGACTAAAACCAAAAGAATTAAAGGAATCAACCTCAGGAAGTCACTCGTACGTTAGTTATTTTGCATTAGTATCAATATGTGGGGAACTCCCTTAAATTCTTATCGTAATCCCCAACCTGCCGTCTCATGTAATACTTTACCGTTTCCCAAATCAGAATGGCAACGTTTTATGCACCTGTGAGAGCCACGCTTCTCCGAGAGCCCTCCAGGCATTGGTTACTGCTGTCTGGCTCGGAATCTTCTGTTAACAGAAGCTCTGGGTTCTAGCTGCTGGCGAGGGCCTCCTCCGCTTCCTTGATCTCATTTCATCTCCTTCGGCTGCCTCTCTGAAGGCAAAATGTTGAACTCAAAACGATCTTCAACCTGAAGTGAAATGTGAACTCCATTAAGACCCTAACCAAAAAGCTAAAGAAATAAAGCCTAAGAAGTAACTCGTAGGTTCATGAGTGACAATGCCTTAGCATCAAAATATGGGCAACTCCCTTAGATCCTTATCGTAACCCCCAACCTGCTGTACCAGTAATACCCTCCTGTTTCCCGAATCGGAACAACAAGTGATTACACATCTGTGTGAGCTACACTTCTCCAAGAGCATGGCTGGGTGAATCATCTTGCTGATGGCCCTCCAGGAATTGGGTACTGCTCTCCGGCTCGGGTCTCCTCTTGATAGCAGAAGCTCAGGATTCTGGCTGCTGGTGAGGGCCTTCTCAACTTCTGTGATGGCTTCCACTAAGGACTCCTCACTTCCTCTCCTTTCGCTCTCTCTGGCATTGTGCATCATTTCTTGACTCCGCCTCTTGTTGTCTCTTCTCGGCCACTAGACCGCCTTCACTTCCTTTTATTCCTGATGCTGGGGCCTGACCTTGTGTTCCTTCTAAGTTATCTCCATTATGAAATGCCTGTAAGGAGAAAATGGGATGAGCTAGGAAGCAGCATTTAGAAGTTACCCGCAGTGCGGCCCACGGTGTAACTGCATGCAAGTCTTCCGCCCTATCTTCCCTCACATCCAGAAGTTTGTATAGGTGCGGTGGAGGTAATTAAAATCTGTGAGCTGGAACTAGGTGCTACTCAAAATTAGTTTCTCGTGCTCCAGCGTTTAGTCCCATTTTTTGTCCATTAGCGGTGACTCCAAATCTGCATCTTATATCTACTGAACTGGAAGATTAAGCCTTTGTCTATCAGTCATCAGTCTTCAGTGCCCTGTATATTTAGGATACAGTGTGTGTAGCACAACCCAGTCCCAGTAACCTGAAAGCTGGGGGGCAGCCAGGAACTTAGGCTAAATCTCCCTTGCTGTTTTGGATATTTTTCTGTATTGAAAGACTGCCAAGGGCCTAACCCAAACCGGAGTTGTGCCTCCTCAAATTAAATAAATCCGTCAAGTGCACGTCTCCCAGCATCAGAAATCTTCCCTCCTCCCACTGAGCAATAAGCATATCTCTGCTAATTTTGCAGAAGGGTTATAACCACTACATCTGCAAGGATCTAGAAAATGGGGAGCGCTTCAGAACCCTACCAGTCTCTGTCCACCACATGTCTGCAGTATGTTCATTAACGAACGGGCAGTGAGTGGGCACCTCTCTGATCCTCATTATCATAATGGGAATGGGTTACTCCTCCCAGCAACCCTTCAGTAGCTGTTTTTCCCAATTGGCCTCATCCATGCAACAAAAGGCTGTGTGTTGGAGCTGACTCACAAAGTAAATGTCAAGTTTCCACTCACCTGAAAACCAGGAGCCTGTGGGAGCAAAGAGAGTCCACCAGTTCCCCTGACGCATGATGTTTAGTGGGTGTTGGGTGGTGATCTTCAGGGGAAGTGGGGTTTGTGTTGGCAGAGAAAAGGTGTATAGGCTAGAATCTGCGGAAACCTCAAAGTCTTCTGTGGTCTGTCCGACTTTAGAGAGTATAGACTCTTGTCTGTTGACCTCCTTCATAACACACTGTTGGAGCACAAACATTAAACATTAATCATACTTACATACCTACTGTACATATGTAACATTAGTTACCTTACCTATAAATAATGTGACATTACTGTTGATATCTCTATTTGAAGCATGGAGGGCTGCACATTAAGTTCTCTTTGGATTGGTCCTTCCCTAGTAAGTCATACAGGTTACATGGTAATACATTGAAAAGAAAACAAGAGTACTACAATGTCTGAGTTTTTGACACCCCGTGCTTAGTGATTTAGTTGACACTCACCAACACTCTTAGGGGGTCATTACAACCCTGGCGGTCAAAGACCGCCAGGGCTGTTGTGGCGATTGCACCGCCAACAGGCTGGCGGTGCAATCCCAGGAATAGTGACTGTGGCAGAAACGCGGCGGTCACACCGCCGGGGCCGGCGGATTCCCGCCACATTTGCCCCTGCGGTGATAATCCAGCGCTGCCCAGGGGATTGCGAGTCCCCGACCTCCACTCTTTTAAGGCTGGCGGTACGGGAAGTCTCGGGCCCCTGGGGGCCCCTGTACTGCCCATGCCACTGGCATGGGCACTGACAGGTCCCCATGCAGCTTTTCACTGTCTGCATAGCAGTCATTGAAAAGCGCGACGGGTGCAACCCGTTGCACGGCCGCAACACCACCGGCTCCTGTGTTGCAGCCCAGATCCCCGCTGGGCTGGCGGGCGGAAAACAGATTTCCGCCCACCGGCCGAGCAGGGATCTCATAATGACCGCAGAGGGAGTGCTGCCACATTGGCGGCCATCCGGCGGTCAGATCTTGGCGGGCGGCTCAAGGTCATAATGAAGGCCTTAGTCTTATATGTATCTGCTAAATTGTCCACAAACTGTTCACAATGTGTTTCTAAAGGTTCAGTGTATTGACATTCTTTGATGCTTGTGTGTGGTCAAAAGTGTTTCAGACATTTCAAAGATTTTCTCTGTTTTCCAGGTTATGGACTCCAGATTGGTGCTGAGGAGACTACACCTAGGCAGGCGACAGGTCCCGGTTGGAGCCAAGGAAGGAAATCTTTGGATGACCATGACTGAAGAGCTTCCAACCTGGTAGGTAAGAAGCCAAGCAAAGGCAATCAGGGATCGGTGTGGTATTTACACTACTGAGATGAAAGTGGATGCCGGATCTCGTACAATTTGGAAATCTGGCAGAGTTTTGAGCTTAAATGTGTGTGCAATCTGGAAGCAGGGAAGGACCAGGGAGGAAGCTTTAATTTGTGGATTGCCTCAGGAAAGACTCGTGGGTAGTGGGGTGAAGGGCTGGGCCTCAACATGGTTGTGGTATATGGATGAGGAGTGGGGAATCGACCAAGGGATCAGCTTGACTGTGGCAAAGGCCGTGGGAAGGACGAGGAAACCAGTGAAAGTGCAAAGGGTCTGTAATGACTCAAGGGGAAAATGTCTAGCTTCAAACATCTTCTATCTCAGCTGGGTGCTTTACTTTGACATTTAACTGTAATTATAACAGGCAAGAATTAACAAACACCTGACAAAATTCTGAACTATTTGAACACCTTTGCTACATTATGTGCTATACCTTATTCTTGGGAACACACAGTCACCCATACAATGGTTTGCAGCTCCTTGATTAATGTCTCAAGGATTAATCCAGTTGTGGCACTTCTTTATAAAGTCTCCTGGGTCGATTCATATCAGCAATTTATTTTTTGCAGTTCATAAGCACTTGTTATTCTTGCTCAAGGAAACTGCCTTTGCCAAATAATCAAGTCTGATGGCACACCTGTTAATGTCTTTTAGAAAAATGGTTCCTGATGTTTTTAAAACCTACTCTGTGCTTTCAGGATGTGTCTCAAACGTTACTCTATGTTGTTTTGACTTAGTAATAGTGTTACTCAGGAGCCCAAACTTGTTGTAGAGCTTGCCATGTTATACTCCCAAGGGCATTCCGTTGATTCTTCCTTGTTCTTTCATTTTTGTGTTTCTTTTTTTAGGGTTGCAGCGATCTCAAGAATGTCTGTGCAGGTGATGCCTCTGTAGCTGGAGTTCCAACAGGTAAGTAGTCTTGGATTCTTTTTGTGGCTTTGTGCTTGAAGGGACTTCCACAGGTTTTTTTTGTATGAAAAACCCTCTCACACCAGGGATACCCCTTGGTGGCATGCTTCATTATTGGGTTTCCTCCTGTTCTGCTACAGAACGAGGCGTGCTGCGACCGACGGAATACGTGGGAGTACTGATTTTGTCAGCAATGTGAGTGCTAAAAGGGATAGGAGTGGTGGGGTCTTAGTGAGTTAAAAATACCACCCTCTGGATGGAATTACTCCCACTCAGTCTTTTTGGCATTTTGACGGCCTGTCAGTATAAATTCTATTAATCTGCAGATGGTTAGTTGTCGCTTGGCGTATGAGTTACAACTTAGACACCATGTATAGTCTTTATGGGGTTTATTATGTGTATGGTTAAATATTTATGGATTTAGCATTCAAAATGCCTCTAAGCTTCTTTTCTTTCTTCCTTCTCATAGTTCCTTGCCAGCTGTGTGTCCTCCATCACCCTCGGAAAGACACATGTAAGTGCTTGAATTTTTTTCCTTTGTTTTGTTTGTAAGGGCTAGGGTGGGGTTAGTGAAGACCCGCCACCGAAACTTGTCTAAGATCACCCGGTTTGTGCAACAGAGATTGCCACATGTGTCTGCCCTTTGGTGGGTGGGGAGCAATGAAAAACAACAAAAATTTGAACTCAGACATCCTGAGGTGAAATGTGAATTCCTGTAAGATCGTAACCAAAAGAGTTAAAGAAATAAACTCAAGGAGGTCACTTGTAGGATCATGAGTGATTTTGTGTTAGGCAAAGCCACTTTTGTGTCTGTTGGGGTAGGGCCTTAAAGTACTGTTCCAAGTACATCTTGTCCATGATTTACTCTCGACTGGTCTCTTGGGGTTTTAACCACTTCTCAACAGTGCTTCCAATCTTAAAGTACAGGGTCTTTGTGGTATCACATGGTAGTCCTCTTTCCCTGCGAAAACAAATCCGATATGCCTCTTTGTCTAAGTCTGCCAAGGATGATTTTTTTGATTTCTTCATATGGGGTGTCACCTCTGATATTACTGGTTTGACAGGCTGCCTGTGCCTCTCCAGTCAAGAGAGGAGCTCAATAAATTGGCCATCTGTCAAAATTCAAAAGAAAGGAAACAACATACTCCCCAGGAAGGAGTTTTTGTAGTGACACAGTGGGACAAAAACGAGTGGCAAGTCTGCCAAGGGCTTGCCCTGTAGTGCCTTGTGCATGGTTCTCAGCCATTTTGGTGATCTGATCTGCCTGTCTCTTCATGGAGTCACAAAATAATTCATGAGCAGCTTTGGCTGATGAAATCTGGCATTCTAAGGGCCATTCTAGTTTACTTTGTCCCTGGGCCAACTGCCGGATTTATGCATTCATTTTGCATCAACGGTTATGCCTGCATTTTCCACAACTTGTCACTTGGCGTATGAATGACAACTAGAATACCATGCATAGTATTTACAGGGTTTATTCTTTTTATGTATAAATATATAAGTATTTAGTGTTCCAAAGGCCTCTAAGCTTCTTTTCTTTCTTCCTTTTGATAAGTTCTTCTGAGCTGTGGGTCGTCCGACATCCTCGGAAGGAAGGACACAGGTCAGAGCTTGGATTTTCTCCTGTTTCATATGTAAGGGCTAGGGTGGGGTTAGTAAAGACTCTCCAGCAAAACATGCCTAGGATCACCCGGTTTGTGCAAAGGAGGTTGTCCCATACACCCGCTCTGGGGAGGGGGTGTTGTGGCAATGAAGAAAAACAAAATGTTGAAATTCAAATAGATCCTCAACCAGAAGTGAAATGTGAACTCCATTAATACTAAAAACCGAAAGAATTAAAGCAATCAACCTCAGGAAGTCACTTGTATGTTAGTTATTTTGCATTAGTGTCAGTATGTGGGGAACTCCCTTAAACTCTTATCGTAATCCCCAACCTGCCGTCTCATGTAATACTTTACCGTTTCCCAAATCAGAATGGCAACCTTTTATGCAGCTGTGAGAGCCACGCTTCTCCGAGAGCCCTCCAGGCATTGGTTACTGCTGTCCGGCTCGGAATCTTTTCTTAACAGAAGCTCTGGGTTCTAGCTGCTGGCGAGGGCCTCCTCCACTTCCTTGATCTCATTTCATCTCCTTCGGCTGCCTCTCTGAAGGCAAAATGTTGAACTCAAAACGATCCTCGACCTGAAGTGAAATGTGAACTCCATTAAGACCCTAACCAAAAAGCTAGAGAAATAAAGCCCAAGAAGTAACTCGTAGGTTCATGAGTGACAATGCTTTAGTATCAAAATATGGGAAACTCCCATAGATCTTTATCGTAACCCCCAACCTGCTGTACCAGTAATACCCTCCTGTTTCCCGAATCGGAACAACAAGTGATTACACATCTGTGTGAGCTATACTTCTCCGAGAGCATGGCTGGGTGAATCATCTTGCTGATGGCCCTCCAGGAATTGGGTACTGCTCTCCGGCTCGGGTCTCCTCTTGATAGCAGAAGCTCAGGATTCTGGCTGCTGGTGAGGGCCTTCTCAACTTCTGTGATAGCTTCCACTAAGGACTCCTCACTTCCTCTCCTTTGGCTCTCTCTGGCGTTGTGCATCATTTCTTGACTCCGCCTCTTGTTGTCTCTTCTCGCTGGTGCCTGACCTTGTTCTCCTTCCAAGTTATCTCCATTATGAAATGCATGTAAGGAGAAAATGGGATGAGCAAGGAAGCAGCATTTAGAAGTTACCCGCAGCGCGGCCCATGCTGTAACTGCATGCAAGTCTTCCGCCCTATCTTCCCTCACATCCAGAAGTTTGTATAGGTGCGGTGGAGGTAATTCAAACCTGTGAGCTGGAACTAGGTGCTACTCAAAATTAGTTTCTCGTGCTCCAGCGTTTAGTCCCATTTTTTGCCTATTAGCGGTGACTTCAAATCTGCATCTTATATCTACTGAACTGGAAGATTAAGCCTTTGTCTATCAGTCTTCAGTGCCCTGTATATTTAGGATACAGTGTGTGTAGCACAACCCAGTCCCAGTAACCTGAAAGCTGGGGGGCAGCCAGGAACTTAGGCTAAATCTCCCTAGCTGTTTTGGATATTTTTCTGTATTGAAAGACTGCCAAGGGCCTAACCCAAACCGGAGTTGTGCCTCCTCAAATTAAATAAATCTGTCAAGTGCACGTCTCCCAGCATCAGAAATCTTCCCTCCTCCCACTGAGCAATAAGCATATCTCTGCTAATTTTGCAGAAGGGTTATAACCACTACATCTGCAAGGATCTAGAAAATGGGGAGCGCTTCAGAACCCTACCAGTCTCTGTCCACCACATGTCTGCAGTATGTTCATTAACAAACGGGCAGTGAGTGGGCACCTCTCTGATCCTCATTATCATAATGGGAATGGGTTACTCCTCCCAGCAACCCTTCAGTAGCTGTTTTTCCCAATTGTCCTCATCCAAGCAACAAAAGGCTGTGTGTTGGAGCTGACTCACAAAGTAAATGTCAAGTTTCACTCACCTGAAAACCAGGAGCCTGTGGGAGCAAAGAGAGTCCACCAGTTCCCCTGAAGCATGATGTTTAGTGGGTGTTGGGTGGTGATCTTCAGGGGAAGTGGGGTTTGTGTTGGCAGAGAAAAGGTGTATAGGCTAGAATCTGCAGAAACCTCAAAGTCTTCTGTGGTCTGTACAACTTTAGAGAGTATAGACTCTTGTCTGTTGACCTCCTTCATAACACACTGTTGGAGCACAAACATTAAACATTAATCATACTTACATACCTACATATGTAACATTAGTTACCTTACCAATAAATAATGTGACATTACTGTTGAAATCTCTATTTGAAGCATGGAGGGCTGCACATTAAGTTCTCTTTGGATTGGTCCTTCCCTAGTTAGTCATACAGGTTACATGGTAATACATTGAAAAGAAAACAAGAGTACTACAATGTCTGAGTTTTTGACACCCTGTGCTTAGTGATTTAGTTGACACTCACCAACACTCTTAGGGGATCATTACAACCCTGGCGGTCAAAGACCGCCAGGGCTGTTGTGGCGATTGCACCGCCAACAGGCTGGCGGTGCAATCCCAGGAATTATGACTGCGGTGGAAACGCGGCGGTCACACCGTCGGGGCCAGCGGTTTCCTGCCACATTTGCCCCGGCGGTGATAATCCAGTGCTGCCCAGGGGATTGCGAGTCCCCGACCTCCAGCCTTTTCCTGGCGGTTTGAACCGCCAGGAAAAGGCTGGCGGTACGGGGAGTCGCGGGGCCCCTGGGGGCCCCTGTACTGCCCATGCCACTGGCATGGGCACTGACAGGGCCCCATGCAACTTTTCACTGTCTGCATAGCAGACAGTGAAAAGCACGACGGGTGCAACCCGTCGCACGGCCGCAACACCGCCGGCTCCTGTGTTGCGGCCCAGATCCCTGCTGGGCTGGCGGGCGGAAACCAGGTTTCCGCCCACCGGCCCAGCAGGGATCTCATAATGACCGCAGAGGGAGTGCGGCCGCATTGGCGGCCGTCCGGCGGTCAGATCTTGGCGGGCGGCTTCATAATGAAGGCCTTAGTCTTAAATGTATCTGCTAAAATGTCCACAAACTGTTCAAAATGTGTTTCTAAAGGTTCAGTGTATTGACATTCTTTGATGCTTGTGTGTGGTCAAAAGTGTTTCAGACGTTTCAAAGATTTTCTCTGTTTTCCAGGTTATGGACTCCAGATTGGTGCTGAGGAGACTACACCTAGGCAGGCGACAGGTCCCGGTTGGAGCCAAGGAAGGAAATCTTTGGATGACCATGACTGAAGAGCTTCCAACCTGGTAGGTAAGAAGTCAAGCAAAGGCAATCAGGGATCGGTGTGGTATTTACACTACTGAGATCAAAGTGGATGCCGGATCTCGCAAAATTTGTAAATCTGGCAGAATTTTGAGCCTAAATGTGTGTGCAATCTGGAAGCAGTGAAGGACCAGGGAGGAAGCTTTAATTTGTGGATTGCCTCAGGAAAGACTCCTGGGTAGTGGGGTGAAGGGCTGGGCCTCAACATGGTTGTGGTATATGGATGAGGAGTGGGGAATCGACCAAGGGATCAGCATGACTGTGGCAAAGGCCGTGGGAAGGACGAGGAAACCAGTGAAAGTGCAAAGGGTTTGTAATGACTCAAGGGAAAAATGTCTAGCTTCAAACATCTTCTCTCTCAGCTGGGTGGTTTACTTTGACATTTAACTGTAATTATAACAGGCAAGAATTAACAAACACCTGACAAAATTCTGAACTATTTGAACACTTTTGCTACATTATGTGCTATACCTTATTCTTGGGAACACACAGTCACCCATACCATGGTTTGCAGCTCCTTGATTAATGTCTCAAGGATTAATCCAGTTGTGGCACTTCTTTATAAAGTCTCCAGGGTCGATTCATATCAGCAATTTATTTTTTGCAGTTCATAAGCACTTGTTATTCTTGCTCAAGGAAACTGCCTTTGCCAAATAATCAAGCCTGATGGCACACCTGTTAATGTCTTTTAGAAAAATGGTTCCTGATGTTTTTAAAACCTACTCTGTGCTTTCAGGATGTGCCTCAAACGTTACTCTATGTTGTTTTGACTTAGTAATAGTGTTACTCAGGAGTAGTGCCCAAACTTGTTGTAGAGCTTGCCATGTTGTACTCCCAAGGGCATTCCGTGGATTCTTACTTGTTCTTTCGTTTTTGTGTTTCTTTTTTTAGGGTTGCTGCCGATCTCAAGAATGTCTCTGCAGGCGATGCCACTGTAGCTGGAGATCCAACAGGTAAGTAGTCTTGGATTCTTTTTGTGGCTTTGTGCTTGAAGGGACTTCTACAGGTTTTTTTTTTGTATGAAAAACCCTCTTGCACCAGGGATACCCCTTGGTGGCATGCTTTATTATTGGGTTTCCTCCTGTTCTGCTACAGAACAAGGCATGCTGCGACCGACGGAGTACGTGGGAGTACTGATGTTTTCAGCAATGTGAGTGCTAAAAGGGATAGGAGTGGTGGGGTCTTAGTGAGTTAAACATACCACCCTCTGGATGGAATTACTCCCACTCAGCCTTTTGGGCATTTTGACGGCCTGTCAGTATAAATTCTATTAATCTGCAGATGGTTAGTTGTCGCTTGGCGTATGAGTTACAACTTAGAAACCATGTATAGTCTTTATGGGTTTATTATGTGTATGGTTAAATATATATGGATTTAGCGTTCAAAATGCCTCTAAGCTTCTTTTCTTTCTTCCTTCTCATAGTTCCTTGCCAGCTGTGTGTCCTCCATCACCCTCGGAAAGACACATGTAAGTGCTTGAATTTTCTCCTTTGTTTTGTTTGTAAGGGCTAGGGTGGGGTTAGTGAAGACCCGCCACCGCAACTTGTCTAAGATCACCCGGTTTGTGCCACAGAGATTGCCACATGTGTCTGCCCTTTGGTGGGTGGGGAGCAATGAAAAACAACAAAATGTTGAACTCAGACATCCTGAGGTGAAATGTGAATTCCTGTAAGATTGTAACCAAAAGAGTTAAAGATATAAACTCAAGGAGGTCACTTGTAGGATCATGAGTGACTTTGCGTTAGGCGAAGCCACTTTTGAGTCTGTTGGGGTAGGGCCTTAAAGTACTGTTCCAAGTATATCTTGTCCATGATTTACTCTCGACTGGTCTCTTGGGATTTTAACCACTTCTCAACAGTGCTTCCAATCTTAAAGTACAGGGTCTTCGAGGTATCACATGGTAGTCCTCTTTCCCTGCGAAAACAAATCCGATATGCCTCTTTGTCTAAGTCTGCCAAGGATGATTTTTTTGATTTCTTCATATGCGGTGTCACCTCTGACATTACTGGTTTGACAGGCTGCCTGTGCCTCTCCAGTCAAGAGAGGAGCTAAATAAATTGGCCATCTGTCAAAATTCAAAAGAAAGGAAACAACATACTCCCCAGGAAGGAGTTTTTGTAGTGACACAGTGGGACAAAAACGAGTGGCAAGTCTGCCAAGGGCTTGCCCTGTAGTGCCTTGTGCATGGTTCTCAGCCGTTTTGGTGATCTGATCTGCCTATATCTTCATGAAGTCACAAAATAATTCATGAGCAGCTTTGGCTCATGACATCTGGCATTCTAAGGGCCATTCTAGTTTACTTTGTCCCTGGGCCAACTGCCGGATTAATGCATTCATTTTGCATCAACGGTTATGCCTGCATTTTCCACCACTTGTCGCTTGGCGTATGAATGACAACTAGAATACCATGCATTGTATTTACAGGGTGTATTATTTTATGTATAAATATATAAGTATTTAGTGTTCCAAAGGCCTCTAAGCTTCTTTTCTTTCTTCCTTTTGATAAGTTCTTCTGAGCTGTGGGTCGTCCGGCATCCTCGGAAGGAAGGACACAGGTCAGAGCTTGGATTTTCTCCTGTTTCATATGTAAGGGCTCGGGTGGGGTTAGTAAAGACTCTCCAGCAAAACATGCCTAGGATCACCTGGTTTATGCAAAGGAGGTTGTCCCATACACCCGCACTGGGGAGGCGGTGTTGTAGCAATGAAGAAAAACAAAATGTCGAAATTCAAATAGATCCTCAACCAGAAGCGAAATGTGAACTCCATTAAGACTAAAACCAAAAGAATTAAAGGAATCAACCTCAGGAAGTCACTCGTACGTTAGTTATTTTGCATTAGTATCAATATGTGGGGAACTCCCTTAAATTCTTATCGTCATCCCCAACCTGCCATCTCATGTAATACTTTACCGTTTCCCAAATCAGAATGGCAATGTTTTATGCACCTGTGAGAGCCACGCTTCTCTGAGAGCCCCACAGAGGAGCCTGTGGGAGCAAAGAGAGTCCACCAGATCCCCTGACGCATGATGTTTAGTGGGTGTTGGGTGGTGATCTTCAGGGGAAGTGGGGTTTGTGTTGGCAGAGAAAAGGTGTATAGGCTAGAATCTGCGGAAAACTCAAAGTCTTCTGTGGTCTGTCCGACTTTAGAGAGTATAGACTCTTGTCTGTTGACATCCTTCATAACACACTGTTGGAGCACAAACATTAAACATTAATCATACTTACATACCTACATCTGTAACATTAGTTACCTTACCAATAAATAATGTGACATTACTGTTGATATCTCTATTTGAAGCATGGAGGGTTGCACATTAAGTTCTCTTTGGATTGGTCCTTCCCTAGTTAGTCATACAGGTTACATGGTAATACATTGAAAAGAAAACAAGAGTACTACAATGTCTGAGTTTTTGACACCCCGTGCTTAGTGATTTAGTTGACACTCACCAACACTCTTAGGGGGTCATTACAACCCTGGCGGTCAAAGACCGCCAGGGCTGTTGTGGCGATTGCACCGCCAACAGGCTGGCGGTGCAATCCCAGGAATAGTGACTGTGGCAGAAACGCGGCGGTCACACCGCCCGGGCCGGCGGATTCCCGCCACATTTGCCCCTGCGGTGATAATCCAGCGCTGCCCAGGGGATTGCGAGTCCCCGACCTCCACTCTTTTAAGGCTGGCGGTACGGGGAGTCTCGGGCCCCTGGGGGCCCCTGTACTGCCCATGCCACTGGCATGGGCACTGACAGGTCCCCATGCAGCTTTTCACTGTCTGCATAGCAGTCAGTGAAAAGCGCGACGGGTGCAACCCGTTGCACGGCCGCAACACCACCGGCTCCTGTGTTGCGGCCCAGATCCCCGCTGGGCTGGCGGGCGGAAACCAGATTTCCGCCCACCGGCCGAGCAGGGATCTCATAATGACCGCAGAGGGAGTGCTGCCACATTGGCGGCCATCCGGCGGTCAGATCTTGGCGGGCGGCTCAAGGTCATAATGAAGGCCTTAGTCTTATATGTATCTGCTAAATTGTCCACAAACTGTTCACAATGTGTTTCTAAAGGTTCAGTGTATTGACATTCTTTGATGCTTGTGTGTGGTCAAAAGTGTTTCAGACATTTCAAAGATTTTCTCTGTTTTCCAGGTTATGGACTCCAGATTGGTGCTGAAGAGACTACACCTAGGCAGGCGACAGGTCCCGGTTGGAGCCAAGGAAGGAAATCTTTGGATGACCATGACTGAAGAGCTTCCAACCTGGTAGGTAAGAAGCCAAGCAAAGTAATCAGGGATCGGTGTGGTATTTACACTACTGAGATGAAAGTGGATGCCGGATCTCATACAATTTGGAAATCTGGCAGAGTTTTGAGCCTAAATGTGTGTGCAATCTGGAAGCAGGGAAGGACCAGGGAGGAAGCTTTAATTTGTGGATTGCCTCAGGAAAGACTTGTGGGTAGTGGGGTGAAGGGCTGGGCCTCAACATGGTTGTGGTATATGGATGAGGAGTGGGGAATCGACCAAGGGATCAGCTTGACTGTGGCAAAGGCCGTGGGAAGGACGAGGAAACCAGTGAAAGTGCAAAGGGTCTGTAATGACTCAAGGGGAAAATGTCTAGCTTCAAACATCTTCTATCTCAGCTGGGTGCTTTACTTTGACATTTAACTGTAATTATAACAGGCAAGAATTAACAAACACCTGACAAAATTCTGAACTATTTGAACACCTTTGCTACATTATGTGCTATACCTTATTCTTGGGAACACACAGTCACCCATACAATGGTTTGCAGCTCCTTGATTAATGTCTCAAGGATTAATCCAGTTGTGGCACTTCTTTATAAAGTCTCCTGGGTCGATTCATATCAGCAATTTATTTTTTGCAGTTCATAAGCACTTGTTATTCTTGCTCAAGGAAACTGCCTTTGCCAAATAATCAAGCCTGATGGCACACCTGTTAATGTCTTTTAGAAAAATGGTTCCTGATGTTTTTAAAACCTACTCTGTGCTTTCAGGATGTGTCTCAAACGTTACTCTATGTTGTTTTGACTTAGTAATAGTGTTACTCAGGAGCCCAAACTTGTTGTAGAGCTTGCCATGTTATACTCCCAAGGGCATTCCGTTGATTCTTCCTTGTTCTTTCGTTTTTGTGTTTCTTTTTTTAGGGTTGCGGCGATCTCAAGAATGTCTGTGCAGGTGATGCCTCTGTAGCTGGAGTTCCAACAGGTAAGTAGTCTTGGATTCTTTTTGTGGCTTTGTGCTTGAAGGGACTTCCACAGGTTTTTTTTTTGTATGAAAAACCCTCTCGCACCAGGGATACCCCTTGGTGGCATGCTTCATTATTGGGTTTCCTCCTGTTCTGCTACAGAACGAGGCGTGCTGCGACCGACGGAATACGTGGGAGTACTGATTTTGTCAGCAATGTGAGTGCTAAAAGGGATAGGAGTGGTGGGGTCTTAGTGAGTTAAAAATACCACCCTCTGGATGGAATTACTCCCACTCAGTCTTTTTTGGCATTTTGACGGCCTGTCAGTATAAATTCTATTAATCTGCAGATGGTTATTTGTCGCTTGGCGTATGAGTTACAACTTAGACACCATGTATAGTCTTTATGGGGTTTATTATGTGTATGGTTAAATATTTATGGATTTAGCATTCAAAATGCCTCTAAGCTTCTTTTCTTTCTTCCTTCTCATAGTTCCTTGCCAGCTGTGTGTCCTCCATCACCCTCGGAAAGACACATGTAAGTGCTTGAATTTTTTTCCTTTGTTTTGTTTGTAAGGGCTAGGGTGGGGTTAGTGAAGACCCGCCACCGAAACTTGTCTAAGATCACCCGGTTTGTGCAACAGAGATTGCCACATGTGTCTGCCCTTTGGTGGGTGGGGAGCAATGAAAAACAACAAAATTTTGAACTCAGACATCCTGAGGTGAAATGTGAATTCCTGTAAGATCGTAACCAAAAGAGTTAAAGAAATAAACTCAAGGAGGTCACTTGTAGGATCATGAGTGATTTTGTGTTAGGCAAAGCCACTTTTGTGTCTGTTGGGGTAGGGCCTTAAAGTACTGTTCCAAGTACATCTTGTCCATGATTTACTCTCGACTGGTCTCTTGGGGTTTTAACCACTTCTCAACAGTGCTTCCAATCTTAAAGTACAGGGTCTTTGTGGTATCACATGGTAGTCCTCTTTCCCTGCGAAAACAAATCCGATATGCCTCTTTGTCTAAGTCTGCCAAGGATGATTTTTTTGATTTCTTCATATGGGGTGTCACCTCTGATATTACTGGTTTGACAGGCTGCCTGTGCCTCTCCAGTCAAGAGAGGAGCTAAATAAATTGGCCATCTGTCAAAATTAAAAAGAAAGGAAACAACATACTCCCCAGGAAGGAGTTTTTGTAGTGACACAGTGGGACAAAAACTAGTGGCAAGTCTGCCAAGGGCTTGCCCTGTAGTGCCTTGTGCATGGTTCTCAGCCATTTTGGTGATCTGATCTGCCTGTCTCTTCATGGAGTCACAAAATAATTCATGAGCAGCTTTGGCTGATGACATCTGGCATTCTAAGGGCCATTCTAGTTTACTTTGTCCCTGGGCCAACTGCCGGATTAATGCATTCATTTTGCATCAACGGTTATGCGTGCATTTTCCACCACTTGTCACTTGGCGTATGAATGACAACTAGAATACCATGCGTAGTATTTACAGGGTTTATTCTTTTTATGGATAAATATATAAGTATTTAGTGTTCCAAAGGCCTCTAAGCTTCTTTTCTTTCTTCCTTTTGATAAGTTCTTCTGAGCTGTGGGTCATCCGGCATCCTCGGAAGGAAGGACACAGGTCAGAGCTTGGATTTTCTCCTGTTTCATATGTAAGGGCTCGGGTGGGGTTAGTAAAGACCCTCCAGCAAAACATGCCTAGGATCACCCAGTTTGTGCAAAGGAGGTTGTCCCATACACCCGCACTGGGGAGGGGGTGTTGTGGCAATGAAGTAAAACAAAATGTCGAAATTCAAATAGATCCTCAACCAGAAGTCAAATGTGAACTCCATTAAGACTAAAACCAAAAGAATTAAAGGAATCAACCTCAGGAAGTCACTCGTACGTTAGTTATTTTGCGTTAGTATCAATATGTGCGGAACTCCCTTAAACTCTTATCGTAATCCCCAACCTGCCGTCTCATGTAATACTTTACCGTTTCGCAAATCAGAATGGCAACCTTTTATGCACCTGTGAGAGCCACGCTTCTCCGAGAGCCCTCCAGGCATTGGTTACTGCTGTCCAGCTCGGAATCTTCTCTTAATAGAAGCTCGGGGTTCTAGCTGCTGGCGAGGGCCTCCTCCGCTTCCTTGATCTCATTTCCTCTCCTTCGGCTGCCTCTCTGACGGCAAAATGTTGAACTCAAAACGATCTTCAACTTGAAGTGAAATGTGAACTCCATTAAGACCCTAACCAAAAAGCTAAAGAAATAAAGCCCAAGAAGTAACTCGTAGGTTCATGAGTGACAATGCTTTAGTATCAAAATATGGGCAACTCCCTTAGATCCTTATCGTAACCCCCAACCTGCTGTACCAGTAATACCCTCCTGTTTCCCGAATCGGAACGACAAGTGATTACACATCTGTGTGAGCTACACTTCTCCGAGAGCATGGCTGGGTGAATCATCTTGCTGATGGCCCTCCAGGAATTGGGTACTGCTCTCCGGCTCGGGTCTCCTCTTGATAGCAGAAGCTCAGGATTCTGGCTGCTGGTGAGGGCCTTCTCAACTTCTGTGATGGCTTCCACTAAGGACTCCTCACTTCCTCTCCTTTCGCTCTCTCTGGCATTGTGAATCATTTCTTGACTCCGCCTCTTGTTGTCTCTTCTCGGCCACTAGACCGCCTTCACTTCCTTTTATTCCTGATGCTGGGGCCTGACCTTGTGTTCCTTCTAAGTTATCTCCATTATGAAATGCCTGTAAGGAGAAAATGGGATGAGCTAGGAAGCAGCATTTAGAAGTTACCCGCAGTGCGGCCCACGGTGTAACTGCATGCAAGTCTTCCGCCCTATCTTCCCTCACATCCAGAAGTTTGTATAGGTGCGGTGGAGGTAATTAAAATCTGTGAGCTGGAACTAGGTGCTACTCAAAATTAGTTTCTCGTGCTCCAGCGTTTAGTCCCATTTTTTGTCCATTAGCGGTGACTCCAAATCTGCATCTTATATCTACTGAACTGGAAGATTAAGCCTTTGTCTATCAGTCATCAGTCTTCAGTGCCCTGTATATTTAGGATACAGTGTGTGTAGCACAACCCAGTCCCAGTAACCTGAAAGCTGGGGGGCAGCCAGGAACTTAGGCTAAATCTCCCTTGCTGTTTTGGATATTTTTCTGTATTGAAAGACTGCCAAGGGCCTAACCCAAACCGGAGTTGTGCCTCCTCAAATTAAATAAATCCGTCAAGTGCACGTCTCCCAGCATCAGAAATCTTCCCTCCTCCCACTGAGCAATAAGCATATCTCTGCTAATTTTGCAGAAGGGTTATAACCACTACATCTGCAAGGATCTAGAAAATGGGGAGCGCTTCAGAACCCTACCAGTCTCTGTCCACCACATGTCTGCAGTATGTTCATTAACGAACGGGCAGTGTGTGGGCACCTCTCTGATCCTCATTATCATAATGGGAATGGGTTACTCCTCCCAGCAACCCTTCAGTAGCTGTTTTTCCCAATTGGCCTCATCCAAGCAACAAAAGGCTGTGTGTTGGAGCTGACTCACAAAGTAAATGTCAAGTTTCCACTCACCTGAAAACCAGGAGCCTGTGGGAGCAAAGAGAGTCCACCAGATCCCCTGACGCATGATGTTTAGTGGGTGTTGGGTGGTGATCTTCAGGGGAAGTGGGGTTTGTGTTGGCAGAGAAAAGGTGTATAGGCTAGAATCTGCAGAAACCTCAAAGTCTTCTGTGGTCTGTCCGACTTTAGAGAGTATAGACTCTTGTCTGTTGACATCCTTCATAACACACTGTTGGAGCACAAACATTAAACATTAATCATACTTACATACCTACATATGTAACATTAGTTACCTTACCTATAAATAATGTGACATTACTGTTGATATCTCTATTTGAAGCATGGAGGGCTGCACATTAAGTTCTCTTTGGATTGGTCCTTCCCTAGTTAGTCATACAGGTTACATGGTAATACATTGAAAAGAAAACAAGAGTACTACAATGTCTGAGTTTTTGACACCCCGTGCTTAGTGATTTAGTTGACACTCACCAACACTCTTAGGGGGTCATTACAACCCTGGCGGTCAAAGACCGCCAGGGCTGTTGTGGCGATTGCACCGCCAACAGGCTGGCGGTGCAATCCCAGGAATAGTGACTGTGGCAGAAACGCGGCGGTCACACCGCCGGGGCCGGCGGATTCCCGCCACATTTGCCCCTGCGGTGATAATCCAGCGCTGCCCAGGGGATTGCGAGTCCCCGACCTCCACTCTTTTAAGGCTGGCAGTACGGGGAGTCTCGGGCCCCTGGGGGCCCCTGTACTGCCCATGCCACTGGCATGGGCACTGACAGGTCCCCATGCAGCTTTTCACTGTCTGCATAGCAGTCAGTGAAAAGCGCGACGGGTGCAACCCGTTGCACGGCCGCAACACCACCGGCTCCTGTGTTGCGGCCCAGATCCCCGCTGGGCTGGCGGGCGGAAACCAGATTTCCGCCCACCGGCCGAGCAGGGATCTCATAATGACCGCAGAGGGAGTGCTGCCACATTGGCGGCCATCCGGCGGTCAGATCTTGGCGGGCGGCTCAAGGTCATAATGAAGGCCTTAGTCTTATATGTATCTGCTAAATTGTCCACAAACTGTTCAGAATGTGTTTCTAAAGGTTCAGTGTATTGACATTCTTTGATGCTTGTGTGTGGTCAAAAGTGTTTCAGACATTTCAAAGATTTTCTCTGTTTTCCAGGTTATGGACTCCAGATTGGTGCTGAGGAGACTACACCTAGACAGGCGACAGGTCCCGGTTGGAGCCAAGGAAGGAAATCTTTGGATGACCATGACTGAAGAGCTTCCAACCTGGTAGGTAAGAAGCCAAGCAAAGGCAATCAGGGATCGGTGTGGTATTTACACTACTGAGATGAAAGTGGATGCCGGATCTCATACAATTTGGAAATCTGGCAGAGTTTTGAGCCTAAATGTGTGTGCAATCTGGAAGCAGGGAAGGACCAGGGAGGAAGCTTTAATTTGTGGATTGCCTCAGGAAAGACTCGTGGGTAGTGGGGTGAAGGGCTGGGCCTCAACATGGTTGTGGTATATGGATGAGGAGTGGGGAATCGACCAAGGGATCAGCTTGA
The DNA here is from genome assembly GCF_031143425.1 of Pleurodeles waltl. NCBI lineage: Eukaryota > Metazoa > Chordata > Amphibia > Caudata > Salamandridae > Pleurodeles > Pleurodeles waltl. The sequence continues at coordinate 1,156,833,073 of NC_090439.1, read as the reverse complement.
CTGTGGCAAAGGCCGTGGGAAGGACGAGGAAACCAGTGAAAGTGCAAAGGGTCTGTAATGACTCAAGGGGAAAATGTCTAGCTTCAAACATCTTCTATCTCAGCTGGGTGCTTTACTTTGACATTTAACTGTAATTATAACAGGCAAGAATTAACAAACACCTGACAAAATTCTGAACTATTTGAACACCTTTGCTACATTATGTGCTATACCTTATTCTTGGGAACACACAGTCACCCATACAATGGTTTGCTGCTCCTTGATTAATGTCTCAAGGATTAATCCAGTTGTGGCACTTCTTTATAAAGTCTCCTGGGTCGATTCATATCAGCAATTTATTTTTTGCAGTTCATAAGCACTTGTTATTCTTGCTCAAGGAAACTGCCTTTGCCAAATAATCAAGCCTGATGGCATACCTGTTAATGTCTTTTAGAAAAATGGTTCCTGATGTTTTTAAAACCTACTCTGTGCTTTCAGGATGTGTCTCAAACGTTACTCTATGTTGTTTTGACTTAGTAATAGTGTTACTCAGGAGCCCAAACTTGTTGTAGAGCTTGCCATGTTATACTCCCAAGGGCATTCCGTTGATTCTTCCTTGTTCTTTCGTTTTTGTGTTTCTTTTTTTAGGGTTGCGGCGATCTCAAGAATGTCTGTGCAGGTGATGCCTCTGTAGCTGGAGTTCCAACAGGTAAGTAGTCTTGGATTCTTTTTGTGGCTTTGTGCTTGAAGGGACTTCCACAGGTTTTTTTTTGTATGAAAAACCCTCTCGCACCAGGGATACCCCTTGGTGGCATGCTTCATTATTGGGTTTCCTCCTGTTCTGCTACAGAACGAGGCGTGCTGCGACCGACGGAATACGTGGGAGTACTGATTTTGTCAGCAATGTGAGTGCTAAAAGGGATAGGAGTGGTGGGGTCTTAGTGAGTTAAAAATACCACCCTCTGGATGGAATTACTCCCACTCAGTCTTTTTTGGCATTTTGACGGCCTGTCAGTATAAATTCTATTAATCTGCAGATGGTTATTTGTCGCTTGGCGTATGAGTTACAACTTAGACACCATGTATAGTCTTTATGGGGTTTATTATGTGTATGGTTAAATATTTATGGATTTAGCATTCAAAATGCCTCTAAGCTTCTTTTCTTTCTTCCTTCTCATAGTTCCTTGCCAGCTGTGTGTCCTCCATCACCCTCGGAAAGACACATGTAAGTGCTTGAATTTTTTTCCTTTGTTTTGTTTGTAAGGGCTAGGGTGGGGTTAGTGAAGACCCGCCACCGAAACTTGTCTAAGATCACCCGGTTTGTGCAACAGAGATTGCCACATGTGTCTGCCCTTTGGTGGGTGGGGAGCAATGAAAAACAACAAAATTTTGAACTCAGACATCCTGAGGTGAAATGTGAATTCCTGTAAGATCGTAACCAAAAGAGTTAAAGAAATAAACTCAAGGAGGTCACTTGTAGGATCATGAGTGATTTTGTGTTAGGCAAAGCCACTTTTGTGTCTGTTGGGGTAGGGCCTTAAAGTACTGTTCCAAGTACATCTTGTCCATGATTTACTCTCGACTGGTCTCTTGGGGTTTTAACCACTTCTCAACAGTGCTTCCAATCTTAAAGTACAGGGTCTTTGTGGTATCACATGGTAGTCCTCTTTCCCTGCGAAAACAAATCCGATATGCCTCTTTGTCTAAGTCTGCCAAGGATGATTTTTTTGATTTCTTCATATGGGGTGTCACCTCTGATATTACTGGTTTGACAGGCTGCCTGTGCCTCTCCAGTCAAGAGAGGAGCTAAATAAATTGGCCATCTGTCAAAATTAAAAAGAAAGGAAACAACATACTCCCCAGGAAGGAGTTTTTGTAGTGACACAGTGGGACAAAAACTAGTGGCAAGTCTGCCAAGGGCTTGCCCTGTAGTGCCTTGTGCATGGTTCTCAGCCATTTTGGTGATCTGATCTGCCTGTCTCTTCATGGAGTCACAAAATAATTCATGAGCAGCTTTGGCTGATGACATCTGGCATTCTAAGGGCCATTCTAGTTTACTTTGTCCCTGGGCCAAGTGCCGGATTAATGCATTCATTTTGCATCAACGGTTATGCGTGCATTTTCCACCACTTGTCACTTGGCGTATGAATGACAACTAGAATACCATGCGTAGTATTTACAGGGTTTATTCTTTTTATGGATAAATATATAAGTATTTAGTGTTCCAAAGGCCTCTAAGCTTCTTTTCTTTCTTCCTTTTGATAAGTTCTTCTGAGCTGTGGGTCATCCGGCATCCTCGGAAGGAAGGACACAGGTCAGAGCTTGGATTTTCTCCTGTTTCATATGTAAGGGCTCGGGTGGGGTTAGTAAAGACCCTCCAGCAAAACATGCCTAGGATCACCCAGTTTGTGCAAAGGAGGTTGTCCCATACACCCGCACTGGGGAGGGGGTGTTGTGGCAATGAAGTAAAACAAAATGTCGAAATTCAAATAGATCCTCAACCAGAAGTCAAATGTGAACTCCATTAAGACTAAAACCAAAAGAATTAAAGGAATCAACCTCAGGAAGTCACTCGTACGTTAGTTATTTTGCGTTAGTATCAATATGTGCGGAACTCCCTTAAACTCTTATCGTAATCCCCAACCTGCCGTCTCATGTAATACTTTACCGTTTCCCAAATCAGAATGGCAACCTTTTATGCACCTGTGAGAGCCACGCTTCTCTGAGAGCCCTCCAGGCATTGGTTACTGCTGTCCAGCTCGGAATCTTCTCTTAATAGAAGCTCGGGGTTCTAGCTGCTGGCGAGGGCCTCCTCCGCTTCCTTGATCTCATTTCCTCTCCTTCGGCTGCCTCTCTGACGGCAAAATGTTGAACTCAAAACGATCTTCAACTTGAAGTGAAATGTGAACTCCATTAAGACCCTAACCAAAAAGCTAAAGAAATAAAGCCCAAGAAATAACTCGTAGGTTCATGAGTGACAATGCTTTAGTATCAAAATATGGGCAACTCCCTTAGATCCTTATCGTAACCCCCAACCTGCTGTACCAGTAATACCCTCCTGTTTCCCGAATCGGAACGACAAGTGATTACACATCTGTGTGAGCTACACTTCTCCGAGAGCATGGCTGGGTGAATCATCTTGCTGATGGCCCTCCAGGAATTGGGTACTGCTCTCCGGCTCGGGTCTCCTCTTGATAGCAGAAGCTCAGGATTCTGGCTGCTGGTGAGGGCCTTCTCAACTTCTGTGATGGCTTCCACTAAGGACTCCTCACTTCCTCTCCTTTCGCTCTCTCTGGCATTGTGAATCATTTCTTGACTCCGCCTCTTGTTGTCTCTTCTCGGCCACTAGACCGCCTTCACTTCCTTTTATTCCTGATGCTGGGGCCTGACCTTGTGTTCCTTCTAAGTTATCTCCATTATGAAATGCCTGTAAGGAGAAAATGGGATGAGCTAGGAAGCAGCATTTAGAAGTTACCCGCAGTGCGGCCCACGGTGTAACTGCATGCAAGTCTTCCGCCCTATCTTCCCTCACATCCAGAAGTTTGTATAGGTGCGGTGGAGGTAATTAAAATCTGTGAGCTGGAACTAGGTGCTACTCAAAATTAGTTTCTCGTGCTCCAGCGTTTAGTCCCATTTTTTGTCCATTAGCGGTGACTCCAAATCTGCATCTTATATCTACTGAACTGGAAGATTAAGCCTTTGTCTATCAGTCATCAGTCTTCAGTGCCCTGTATATTTAGGATACAGTGTGTGTAGCACAACCCAGTCCCAGTAACCTGAAAGCTGGGGGGCAGCCAGGAACTTAGGCTAAATCTCCCTTGCTGTTTTGGATATTTTTCTGTATTGAAAGACTGCCAAGGGCCTAACCCAAACCGGAGTTGTGCCTCCTCAAATTAAATAAATCCGTCAAGTGCACGTCTCCCAGCATCAGAAATCTTCCCTCCTCCCACTGAGCAATAAGCATATCTCTGCTAATTTTGCAGAAGGGTTATAACCACTACATCTGCAAGGATCTAGAAAATGGGGAGCGCTTCAGAACCCTACCAGTCTCTGTCCACCACATGTCTGCAGTATGTTCATTAACGAACGGGCAGTGAGTGGGCACCTCTCTGATCCTCATTATCATAATGGGAATGGGTTACTCCTCCCAGCAACCCTTCAGTAGCTGTTTTTCCCAATTGGCCTCATCCAAGCAACAAAAGGCTGTGTGTTGGAGCTGACTCACAAAGTAAATGTCAAGTCTCCACTCACCTGAAAACCAGGAGCCTGTGGGAGCAAAGAGAGTCCACCAGATCCCCTGACGCATGATGTTTAGTGGGTGTTGGGTGGTGATCTTCAGGGGAAGTGGGGTTTGTGTTGGCAGAGAAAAGGTGTATAGGCTAGAATCTGCAGAAACCTCAAAGTCTTCTGTGGTCTGTCCGACTTTAGAGAGTATAGACTCTTGTCTGTTGACATCCTTCATAACACACTGTTGGAGCACAAACATTAAACATTAATCATACTTACATACCTACATATGTAACATTAGTTACCTTACCAATAAATAATGTGACATTACTGTTGATATCTCTATTTGAAGCATGGAGGGCTGCACATTAAGTTCTCTTTGGATTGGTCCTTCCCTAGTTAGTCATACAGGTTACATGGTAATACATTGAAAAGAAAACAAGAGTACTACAATGTCTGAGTTTTTGACACCCCGTGCTTAGTGATTTAGTTGACACTCACCAACACTCTTAGGGGGTCATTACAACCCTGGCGGTCAAAGACCGCCAGGGCTGTTGTGGCGATTGCACCGCCAACAGGCTGGCGGTGCAATCCCAGGAATAGTGACTGTGGCAGAAACGCGGCGGTCACACCGCCGGGGCCGGCGGATTCCCGCCACATTTGCCCCTGCGGTGATAATCCAGCGCTGCCCAGGGGATTGCGAGTCCCCGACCTCCACTCTTTTAAGGCTGGCGGTACGGGGAGTCTCGGGCCCCTGGGGGCCCCTGTACTGCCCATGCCACTGGCATGGGCACTGACAGGTCCCCATGCAGCTTTTCACTGTCTGCATAGCAGTCAGTGAAAAGCGCGACGGGTGCAACCCGTTGCACGGCCGCAACACCACCGGCTCCTGTGTTGCGGCCCAGATCCCCGCTGGGCTGGCGGGCGGAAACCAGATTTCCGCCCACCGGCCGAGCAGGGATCTCATAATGACCGCAGAGGGAGTGCTGCCACATTGGCGGCCATCCGGCGGTCAGATCTTGGCGGGCGGCTCAAGGTCATAATGAAGGCCTTAGTCTTATATGTATCTGCTAAATTGTCCACAAACTGTTCACAATGTGTTTCTAAAGGTTCAGTGTATTGACATTCTTTGATGCTTGTGTGTGGTCAAAAGTGTTTCAGACATTTCAAAGATTTTCTCTGTTTTCCAGGTTATGGACTCCAGATTGGTGCTGAGGAGACTACACCTAGGCAGGCGACAGGTCCCGGTTAGAGCCAAAGAAGGAAATCTTTGGATGACCATGACTGAAGAGCTTCCAACCTGGTAGGTAAGAAGCCAAGCAAAGGCAATCAGGGATCGGTGTGGTATTTACACTACTGAGATGAAAGTGGATGCCGGATCTCATACAATTTGGAAATCTGGCAGAGTTTTGAGCCTAAATGTGTGTGCAATCTGGAAGCAGGGAAGGACCAGGGAGGAAGCTTTAATTTGTGGATTGCCTCAGGAAAGACTCGTGGGTAGTGGGGTGAAGGGCTGGGCCTCAACATGGTTGTGGTATATGGATGAGGAGTGGGGAATCGACCAAGGGATCAGCTTGACTGTGGCAAAGGCCGTGGGAAGGACGAGGAAACCAGTGAAAGTGCAAAGGGTCTGTAATGACTCAAGGGGAAAATGTCTAGCTTCAAACATCTTCTATCTCAGCTGGGTGCTTTACTTTGACATTTAACTGTAATTATAACAGGCAAGAATTAACAAACACCTGACAAAATTCTGAACTATTTGAACACCTTTGCTACATTATGTGCTATACCTTATTCTTGGGAACACACAGTCACCCATTCAATGGTTTGCAGCTCCTTGATTAATGTCTCAAGGATTAATCCAGTTGTGGCACTTCTTTATAAAGTCTCCTGGGTCGATTCATATCAGCAATTTATTTTTTGCAGTTCATAAGCACTTGTTATTCTTGCTCAAGGAAACTGCCTTTGCCAAATAATCAAGCCTGATGGCACACCTGTTAATGTCTTTTAGAAAAATGGTTCCTGATGTTTTTAAAACCTACTCTGTGCTTTCAGGATGTGTCTCAAACGTTACTCTATGTTGTTTTGACTTAGTAATAGTGTTACTCAGGAGCCCAAACTTGTTGTAGAGCTTGCCATGTTATACTCCCAAGGGCATTCCGTTGATTCTTCCTTGTTCTTTCGTTTTTGTGTTTTTTTTTTTAGGGTTGCGGCGATCTCAAGAATGTCTGTGCAGGTGATGCCTCTGTAGCTGGAGTTCCAACAGGTAAGTAGTCTTGGATTCTTTTTGTGGCTTTGTGCTTGAAGGGACTTCCACAGGTTTTTTTTTGTATGAAAAACCCTCTCGCACCAGGGATACCCCTTGGTGGCATGCTTCATTATTGGGTTTCCTCCTGTTCTGCTACAGAACGAGGCGTGCTGCGACCGACGGAATACGTGGGAGTACTGATTTTGTCAGCAATGTGAGTGCTAAAAGGGATAGGAGTGGTGGGGTCTTAGTGAGTTAAAAATACCACCCTCTGGATGGAATTACTCCCACTCAGTCTTTTTGGCATTTTGACGGCCTGTCAGTATAAATTCTATTAATCTGCAGATGGTTAGTTGTCGCTTGGCGTATGAGTTACAACTTAGACACCATGTATAGTCTTTATGGGGTTTATTATGTGTATGGTTAAATATTTATGGATTTAGCATTCAAAATGCCTCTAAGCTTCTTTTCTTTCTTCCTTCTCATAGTTCCTTGCCAGCTGTGTGTCCTCCATCACCCTCGGAAAGACACATGTAAGTGCTTGAATTTTTTTCCTTTGTTTTGTTTGTAAGGGCTAGGGTGGGGTTAGTGAAGACCCGCCACCGAAACTTGTCTATGATCACCCGGTTTGTGCAACAGAGATTGCCACATGTGTCTGCCCTTTGGTGGGTGGGGAGCAATGAAAAACAACAAAATTTTGAACTCAGACATCCTGAGGTGAAATGTGAATTCCTGTAAGATCGTAACCAAAAGAGTTAAAGAAATAAACTCAAGGAGGTCACTTGTAGGATCATGAGTGATTTTGTGTTAGGCAAAGCCACTTTTGTGTCTGTTGGGGTAGGGCCTTAAAGTACTGTTCCAAGTACATCTTGTCCATGATTTACTCTCGACTGGTCTCTTGGGGTTTTAACCACTTCTCAACAGTGCTTCCAATCTTAAAGTACAGGGTCTTTGTGGTATCACATGGTAGTCCTCTTTCCCTGCGAAAACAAATCCGATATGCCTCTTTGTCTAAGTCTGCCAAGGATGATTTTTTTGATTTCTTCATATGGGGTGTCACCTCTGATATTACTGGTTTGACAGGCTGCCTGTGCCTCTCCAGTCAAGAGAGGAGCTAAATAAATTGGCCATCTGTCAAAATTAAAAAGAAAGGAAACAACATACTCCCCAGGAAGGAGTTTTTGTAGTGACACAGTGGGACAAAAACTAGTGGCAAGTCTGCCAAGGGCTTGCCCTGTAGTGCCTTGTGCATGGTTCTCAGCCATTTTGGTGATCTGATCTGCCTGTCTCTTCATGGAGTCACAAAATAATTCATGAGCAGCTTTGGCTGATGACATCTGGCATTCTAAGGGCCATTCTAGTTTACTTTGTCCCTGGGCCAACTGCCGGATTAATGCATTCATTTTGCATCAACGGTTATGCGTGCATTTTCCACCACTTGTCACTTGGCGTATGAATGACAACTAGAATACCATGCGTAGTATTTACAGGGTTTATTCTTTTTATGGATAAATATATAAGTATTTAGTGTTCCAAAGGCCTCTAAGCTTCTTTTCTTTCTTCCTTTTGATAAGTTCTTCTGAGCTGTGGGTCATCCGGCATCCTCGGAAGGAAGGACACAGGTCAGAGCTTGGATTTTCTCCTGTTTCATATGTAAGGGCTCGGGTGGGGTTAGTAAAGACCCTCCAGCAAAACATGCCTAGGATCACCCAGTTTGTGCAAAGGAGGTTGTCCCATACACCCGCACTGGGGAGGGGGTGTTGTGGCAATGAAGTAAAACAAAATGTCGAAATTCAAATAGATCCTCAACCAGAAGTCAAATGTGAACTCCATTAAGACTAAAACCAAAAGAATTAAAGGAATCAACCTCAGGAAGTCACTCGTACGTTAGTTATTTTGCGTTAGTATCAATATGTGCGGAACTCCCTTAAACTCTTATCGTAATCCCCAACCTGCCGTCTCATGTAATACTTTACCGTTTCCCAAATCAGAATGGCAACCTTTTATGCACCTGTGAGAGCCACGCTTCTCCGAGAGCCCTCCAGGCATTGGTTACTGCTGTCCGGCTCGGAATCTTCTCTTAATAGAAGCTCGGGGTTCTAGCTGCTGGCGAGGGCCTCCTCCGCTTCCTTGATCTCATTTCCTCTCCTTCGGCTGCCTCTCTGACGGCAAAATGTTGAACTCAAAACGATCTTCAACTTGAAGTGAAATGTGAACTCCATTAAGACCCTAACCAAAAAGCTAAAGAAATAAAGCCCAAGAAGTAACTCGTAGGTTCATGAGTGACAATGCTTTAGTATCAAAATATGGGCAACTCCCTTAGATCCTTATCGTAACCCCCAACCTGCTGTACCAGTAATACCCTCCTGTTTCCCGAATCGGAACGACAAGTGATTACACATCTGTGTGAGCTACACTTCTCCGAGAGCATGGCTGGGTGAATCATCTTGCTGATGGCCCTCCAGGAATTGGGTACTGCTCTCCGGCTCGGGTCTCCTCTTGATAGCAGAAGCTCAGGATTCTGGCTGCTGGTGAGGGCCTTCTCAACTTCTGTGATGGCTTCCACTAAGGACTCCTCACTTCCTCTCCTTTCGCTCTCTCTGGCATTGTGAATCATTTCTTGACTCCGCCTCTTGTTGTCTCTTCTCGGCCACTAGACCGCCTTCACTTCCTTTTATTCCTGATGCTGGGGCCTGACCTTGTGTTCCTTCTAAGTTATCTCCATTATGAAATGCCTGTAAGGAGAAAATGGGATGAGCTAGGAAGCAGCATTTAGAAGTTACCCGCAGTGCGGCCCACGGTGTAACTGCATGCAAGTCTTCCGCCCTATCTTCCCTCACATCCAGAAGTTTGTATAGGTGCGGTGGAGGTAATTAAAATCTGTGAGCTGGAACTAGGTGCTACTCAAAATTAGTTTCTCGTGCTCCAGCGTTTAGTCCCATTTTTTGTCCATTAGCGGTGACTCCAAATCTGCATCTTATATCTACTGAACTGGAAGATTAAGCCTTTGTCTATCAGTCATCAGTCTTCAGTGCCCTGTATATTTAGGATACAGTGTGTGTAGCACAACCCAGTCCCAGTAACCTGAAAGCTGGGGGGCAGCCAGGAACTTAGGCTAAATCTCCCTTGCTGTTTTGGATATTTTTCTGTATTGAAAGACTGCCAAGGGCCTAACCCAAACCGGAGTTGTGCCTCCTCAAATTAAATAAATCCGTCAAGTGCACGTCTCCCAGCATCAGAAATCTTCCCTCCTCCCACTGAGCAATAAGCATATCTCTGCTAATTTTGCAGAAGGGTTATAACCACTACATCTGCAAGGATCTAGAAAATGGGGAGCGCTTCAGAACCCTACCAGTCTCTGTCCACCACATGTCTGCAGAATGTTCATTAACGAACGGGCAGTGAGTGGGCACCTCTCTGATCCTCATTATCATAATGGGAATGGGTTACTCCTCCCAGCAACCCTTCAGGAGCTGTTTTTCCCAATTGGCCTCATACAAGCAACAAAAGGCTGTGTGTTGGAGCTGAGTCACAAAGTAAATGTCAAGTTTCCACTCACCTGAAAACCAGGAGCCTGTGGGAGCAAAGAGAGTCCACCAGATCCCCTGACGCATGATGTTTAGTGGGTGTTGGGTGGTGATCTTCAGGGGAAGTGGGGTTTGTGTTGGCAGAGAAAAGGTGTATAGGCTAGAATCTGCAGAAACCTCAAAGTCTTCTGTGGTCTGTCCGACTTTAGAGAGTATAGACTCTTGTCTGTTGACATCCTTCATAACACACTGTTGGAGCACAAACATTAAACATTAATCATACTTACATACCTACATATGTAACATTAGTTACCTTACCAATAAATAATGTGACATTACTGTTGATATCTCTATTTGAAGCATGGAGGGCTGCACATTAAGTTCTCTTTGGATTGGTCCTTCCCTAGTTAGTCATACAGGTTACATGGTAATACATTGAAAAGAAAACAAGAGTACTACAATGTCTGAGTTTTTGACACCCCGTGCTTAGTGATTTAGTTGACACTCACCAACACTCTTAGGGGGTCATTACAACCCTGGCGGTCAAAGACCGCCAGGGCTGTTGTGGCGATTGCACCGCCAACAGGCTGGCGGTGCAATCCCAGGAATAGTGACTGTGGCAGAAACGCGGCGGTCACACCGCCGGGGCCGGCGGATTCCCGCCACATTTGCCCCTGCGGTGATAATCCAGCGCTGCCCAGGGGATTGAGAGTCCCCGACCCCCACTCTTTTAAGGCTGGCGGTACGGGGAGTCTCGGGCCCCTGGGGGCCCCTGTACTGCCCATGCCACTGGCATGGGCACTGACAGGTCCCCATGCAGCTTTTCACTGTCTGCATAGCAGTCAGTGAAAAGCGCGACGGGTGCAACCCGTTGCACGGCCGCAACACCACCGGCTCCTGTGTTGCGGCCCAGATCCCCGCTGGGCTGGCGGGCGGAAACCAGATTTCCGCCCACCGGCCGAGCAGGGATCTCATAATGACCGCAGAGGGAGTGCTGCCACATTGGCGGCCATCCGGCGGTCAGATCTTGGCGGGCGGCTCAAGGTCATAATGAAGGCCTTAGTCTTATATGTATCTGCTAAATTGTCCACAAACTGTTCACAATGTGTTTCTAAAGGTTCAGTGTATTGACATTCTTTGATGCTTGTGTGTGGTCAAAAGTGTTTCAGACATTTCAAAGATTTTCTCTGTTTTCCAGGTTATGGACTCCAGATTGGTGCTGAGGAGACTACACCTAGGCAGGCGACAGGTCCCGGTTAGAGCCAAAGAAGGAAATCTTTGGATGACCATGACTGAAGAGCTTCCAACCTGGTAGGTAAGAAGCCAAGCAAAGGCAATCAGGGATCGGTGTGGTATTTACACTACTGAGATGAAAGTGGATGCTGGATCTCATACAATTTGGAAATCTGGCAGAGTTTTGAGCCTAAATGTGTGTGCAATCTGGAAGCAGGGAAGGACCAGGGAGGAAGCTTTAATTTGTGGATTGCCTCAGGAAAGACTCGTGGGTAGTGGGGTGAAGGGCTGGGCCTCAACATGGTTGTGGTATATGGATGAGGAGTGGGGAATCGACCAAGGGATCAGCTTGACTGTGGCAAAGGCCGTGGGAAGGACGAGGAAACCAGTGAAAGTGCAAAGGGTCTGTAATGACTCAAGGGGAAAATGTCTAGCTTCAAACATCTTCTATCTCAGCTGGGTGCTTTACTTTGACATTTAACTGTAATTATAACAGGCAAGAATTAACAAACACCTGACAAAATTCTGAACTATTTGAACACCTTTGCTACATTATGTGCTATACCTTATTCTTGGGAACACACAGTCACCCATACAATTGTTTGCAGCTCCTTGATTAATGTCTCAAGGATTAATCCAGTTGTGGCACTTCTTTATAAAGTCTCCTGGGTCGATTCATATCAGCAATTTATTTTTTGCAGTTCATAACCACTTGTTATTCTTGCTCAAGGAAACTGCCTTTGCCAAATAATCAAGCCTGATGGCACACCTGTTAATGTCTTTTAGAAAAATGGTTCCAGATGTTTTTAAAACCTACTCTGTGCTTTCAGGATGTGTCTCAAACGTTACTCTATGTTGTTTTGACTTAGTAATAGTGTTACTCAGGAGCCCAAACTTGTTGTAGAGCTTGCCATGTTATACTCCCAAGGGCATTCCGTTGATTCTTCCTTGTTCTTTCGTTTTTGTGTTTCTTTTTTTAGGGTTGCGGCGATCTCAAGAATGTCTGTGCAGGTGATGCCTCTGTAGCTGGAGTTCCAACAGGTAAGTAGTCTTGGATTCTTTTTGTGGCTTTGTGCTTGAAGGGACTTCCACAGGTTTTTTTTTGTATGAAAAACCCTCTCGCACCAGGGATACCCCTTGGTGGCATGCTTCATTATTGGGTTTCCTCCTGTTCTGCTACAGAACGAGGCGTGCTGCGACCGACGGAATACGTGGGAGTACTGATTTTGTCAGCAATGTGAGTGCTAAAAGGGATAGGAGTGGTGGGGTCTTAGTGAGTTAAAAATACCACCCTCTGGATGGAATTACTCCCACTCAGTCTTTTTGGCATTTTGACGGCCTGTCAGTATAAATTCTATTAATCTGCAGATGGTTAGTTGTCGCTTGGCGTATGAGTTACAACTTAGACACCATGTATAGTCTTTATGGGGTTTATTATGTGTATGGTTAAATATTTATGGATTTAGCATTCAAAATGCCTATAAGCTTCTTTTCTTTCTTCCTTCTCATAGTTCCTTGCCAGCTGTGTGTCCTCCATCACCCTCGGAAAGACACATGTAAGTGCTTGAATTTTTTTCCTTTGTTTTGTTTGTAAGGGCTAGGGTGGGGTTAGTGAAGACCCGCCACCGAAACTTGTCTATGATCACCCGGTTTGTGCAACAGAGATTGCCACATGTGTCTGCCCTTTGGTGGGTGGGGAGCAATGAAAAACAACAAAATTTTGAACTCAGACATCCTGAGGTGAAATGTGAATTCCTGTAAGATCGTAACCAAAAGAGTTAAAGAAATAAACTCAAGGAGGTCACTTGTAGGATCATGAGTGATTTTGTGTTAGGCAAAGCCACTTTTGTGTCTGTTGGGGTAGGGCCTTAAAGTACTGTTCCAAGTACATCTTGTCCATGATTTACTCTCGACTGGTCTCTTGGGGTTTTAACCACTTCTCAACAGTGCTTCCAATCTTAAAGTACAGGGTCTTTGTGGTATCACATGGTAGTCCTCTTTCCCTGCGAAAACAAATCCGATATGCCTCTATGTCTAAGTCTGCCAAGGATGATTTTTTTGATTTCTTCATATGGGGTGTCACCTCTGATATTACTGGTTTGACAGGCTGCCTGTGCCTCTCCAGTCAAGAGAGGAGCTAAATAAATTGGCCATCTGTCAAAATTAAAAAGAAAGGAAACAACATACTCCCCAGGAAGGAGTTTTTGTAGTGACACAGTGGGACAAAAACTAGTGGCAAGTCTGCCAAGGGCTTGCCCTGTAGTGCCTTGTGCATGGTTCTCAGCCATTTTGGTGATCTGATCTGCCTGTCTCTTCATGGAGTCACAAAATAATTCATGAGCAGCTTTGGCTGATGACATCTGGCATTCTAAGGGCCATTCTAGTTTACTTTGTCCCTGGGCCAACTGCCGGATTAATGCATTCATTTTGCATCAACGGTTATGCGTGCATTTTCCACCACTTGTCACTTGGCGTATGAATGACAACTAGAATACCATGCGTAGTATTTACAGGGTTTATTCTTTTTATGGATAAATATATAAGTATTTAGTGTTCCAAAGGCCTCTAAGCTTCTTTTCTTTCTTCCTTTTGATAAGTTCTTCTGAGCTGTGGGTCATCCGGCATCCTCGGAAGGAAGGACACAGGTCAGAGCTTGGATTTTCTCCTGTTTCATATGTAAGGGCTCGGGTGGGGTTAGTAAAGACCCTCCAGCAAAACATGCCTAGGATCACCCAGTTTGTGCAAAGGAGGTTGTCCCATACACCCGCACTGGGGAGGGGGTGTTGTGGCAATGAAGTAAAACAAAATGTCGAAATTCAAATAGATCCTCAACCAGAAGTCAAATGTGAACTCCATTAAGACTAAAACCAAAAGAATTAAAGGAATCAACCTCAGGAAGTCACTCGTACGTTAGTTATTTTGCGTTAGTATCAATATGTGCGGAACTCCCTTAAACTCTTATCGTAATCCCCAACCTGCCGTCTCATGTAATACTTTACCGTTTCCCAAATCAGAATGGCAACCTTTTATGCACCTGTGAGAGCCACGCTTCTCCGAGAGCCCTCCAGGCATTGGTTACTGCTGTCCGGCTCGGAATCTTCTCTTAATAGAAGCTCGGGGTTCTAGCTGCTGGCGAGGGCCTCCTCCCCTTCCTTGATCTCATTTCCTCTCCTTCGGCTGCCTCTCTGACGGCAAAATGTTGAACTCAAAACGATCTTCAACTTGAAGTGAAATGTGAACTCCATTAAGACCCTAACCAAAAAGCTAAAGAAATAAAGCCCAAGAAGTAACTCGTAGGTTCATGAGTGACAATGCTTTAGTATCAAAATATGGGCAACTCCCTTAGATCCTTATCGTAACCCCCAACCTGCTGTACCAGTAATACCCTCCTGTTTCCCGAATCGGAACGACAAGTGATTACACATCTGTGTGAGCTACACTTCTCCGAGAGCATGGCTGGGTGAATCATCTTGCTGATGGCCCTCCAGGAATTGGGTACTGCTCTCCGGCTCGGGTCTCCTCTTGATAGCAGAAGCTCAGGATTCTGGCTGCTGGTGAGGGCCTTCTCAACTTCTGTGATGGCTTCCACTAAGGACTCCTCACTTCCTCTCCTTTCGCTCTCTCTGGCATTGTGCATCATTTCTTGACTCCGCCTCTTGTTGTCTCTTCTCGGCCACTAGACCGTCTTCACTTCCTTTTATTCCTGATGCTGGGGCCTGACCTTGTGTTCCTTCTAAGTTATCTCCATTATGAAATGCCTGTAAGGAGAAAATGGGATGAGCTAGGAAGCAGCATTTAGAAGTTACCCGCAGCGCGGCCCACGGTGTAACTGCATGCAAGTCTTCCGCCCTATCTTCCCTCACATCCAGAAGTTTGTATGGGTGCGGTGGAGGTAATTAAAATCTGTGAGCTGGAACTAGGTGCTACTCAAAATTAGTTTCTCGTGCTCCAGCGTTTAGTCCCATTTTTTGGCCATTAGCGGTGACTCCAAATCTGCATCTTATATCTACTGAACTGGAAGATTAAGCCTTTGTCTATCAGTCTTCAGTGCCCTGTATATTTAGGATACAGTGTGTGTAGCACAACCCAGTCCCAGTAACCTGAAAGCTGGGGGGCAGCCAGGAACTTAGGCTAAATCTCCCTTGCTGTTTTGGATATTTTTCTGTATTGAAAGACTGCCAAGGGCCTAACCCAAACCGGAGTTGTGCCACCTCAAACTAAATAAATCTGTCAAGTGCACGTCTCCCAGCATCAGAAATCTTTCCTCCTCCCACTGAGCAATAAGCATATCTCTGCTAATTTTGCAGAAGGGTTATAACCACTACATCTGCAAGGATCTAGAAAATGGGGAGCGCTTCAGAACCCTACCAGTCTCTGTCCACCACATGTCTGCAGTATGTTCATTAACGAACGGGCAGTGAGTGGGCACCTCTCTGATCCTCATTATCATAATGGGAATGGGTTACTCCTCCCAGCAACCCTTCAGTAGCTGTTTTTCCCAATTGGCCTCATCCAAGCAACAAAAGGCTGTGTGTTGGAGCTGACTCACAAAATAAATGTCAAGTTTCACTCACCTGAAAACCAGGAGCCTGTGGGAGCAAAGAGAGTCCACCAGTTCCCCTGACGCATGATGTTTAGTGGGTGTTGGGTGGTGATCTTCAGGGGAAGTGGGGTTTGTGCTGGCAGAGAAAAGGTGTATAGGCTAGAATCTGCAGAAACCTCAAAGTCTTCTGTGGTCTGTCCGACTGTAGAGAGTATAGACTCTTGTCTGTTGACCTCCTTCATAACACACTGTTGGAGCACAAACATTAAACATTAATCATACTTACATACCTACATATGTAACATTAGTTACCTTACCAATAAATAATGTGACATTACTGTTGAAATCTCTATTTGAAGCATGGAGGGCTGCACATTAAGTTCTCTATGGATTGGTCCTTCCCTAGTTAGTCATACATGTTACATGGTAATACATTGAAAAGAAAACAAGAGTACTACAATGTCTGAGTTTTTGACACCCTGTGCTTAGTGATTTAGTTGACACTCACCAACACTCTTAGGGGGTCATTACAACCCTGGCGGTAAAAGACCGCCAGGGCTGTTGTGGCGATTGCACCGCCAACAGGCTGGCGGTGCAATCCCAGGAATTATGACTGCGGCGGAAACGCGACGGTCGCACCGCCGGGGCCAGCGGTTTCCCGCCAAATTTGCCCCGGCGGTGATAATCCACCGCTGCCCAGGGGATTGCGAGTCCCCGACCTCCAGCCTTTTCCTGGCGGTTTGAACCGCCAGGAAAAGGCTGGTGGTACGGGGAGTCGCGGGGCCCCTGTACTGCCCATGCCACTGGCATGGGCACTGACAGGGCCCCATGTAGCTTTTCACTGTCTGCATAGCAGACAGTGAAAAGCGCGACGGCTGCAACCCGTTGCACGGCTCCAACACCGCCGGCTCCTGTGTTGCGGCCCAGATCCCCGCTGGGCTGGCAGGCGGAAACCAGGTTTCCGCCCACCGGCCCAGCAGGGATCTCATAATGACCGCAGAGGGAGTGCGGCCACATTGGCGGCCGTCCAGCGGTCAGATCTTGGCGGGCGGCTCAAGGTCATAATGAAGGCCTTAGTCTTATATGTATCTGCTAAATTGTCCACAAACTGTTCACAATGTGTTTCTAAAGGTTCAGTGTATTGACATTCTTTGATGCTTGTGTGTGGTCAAAAGTGTTTCAGACGTTTCAAAGATTTTCTCTGTTTTCCAGGTTATGGACTCCAGATTGGTGCTGAGGAGACAACACCTAGGCATGCGACAGGTCCCGGTTGGAGCTAAGGAAGGAAATCTTTGGATGACCATGACTGAAGAGCTTCCAACCTGGTACGTAAGAAGTCAAGCAAAGGCAATCAGGGATCGGTGTGGTATTTATACTACTGAGATCAAAGTGGATGCCGGATCGCGCAAAATTTGCAAATCTGGCAGAATTTTGAGCCTAATTGTGTGTGCAATCTGGAAGCAGGGAAGGACCAGGGAGGAAGCTTTAATTTGTGGATTGCCTCAGGAAAGACTCCTGGGTAGTGGGGTGAAGGGCTGGGCCTCAACATGGTTGTGGTATATGGATGAGGAGTGGGGAATCGACCAAGGGATCAGCATGACTGTGGCAAAGGCCGTGGGAAGGACGAGGAAACCAGTGAAAGTGCAAAGGGTCTGTAATGACTCATGGGGAAAATGTCTAGCTTCAAACATCTTCTATCTCAGCTGGGTGGTTTACTTTGACATTTAACTGTAATTATAACAGGCAAGAATTAACAAACACCTGAATAAATTATGAACTATGTGAACTCTTTTGCTACATTATGTGCTATACCTTATTCTTGGGAACACACAGTCACCCATACAATGGTTTGCAGCTCCTTGATTAATGTCTCAAGGATTAATCCAGTTGTGGCACTTCTTTATAAAGTCTCCTGAGTTGATTCATATCAGCAATTTATTTTTTGCAGTTCATAAGCACTTGTTATTCTTGCTCAAGGAAACTGCCTTTGCCAAATAATCAAGCCTGATGGCACACCTGTTAATGTCTTTTAGAAAAATGGTTCCTTATGTTTTTAAAACCTACTCTGTGCTTTCAGGATGTGTCTCAAACGTTACTCTATGTTGTTTTGTCTTAGTAATAGTGTTACTCAGGAGCCCAAACTTGTTGTAGAGCTTGCCATGTTGTACTCCCAAGGGCATTCCGTTGATTCTTCCTTGTTCTTTCGTTTTTGTGTTTCTTTTTTTAGGGTTGCGGCGATCTCAAGAATGTCTCTGCAGGTGATGCCACTGTAGCTGGAGATCCAATAGGTAAGTAGTCTTGGATTCTTTTTGTGGCTTTGTGCTTGAAGGGACTTCCACAGGTTGTTTTTTTTGTATGAAAAACCCTCTAGCACCAGGGATACCCCATGGTGGCATGCTTCATTATTGGGTTTCCTCCTGTTCTGCTACAGAACGAGGTGTGCTGCGATCGACGGAATACATGGGAGCACTGATGGTTTCAGCAATGTGAGTGCTAAAAGGGATAGGAGTGGTGGGGTCTTAGTGAGTTAAAAATACCACCCTCTGGATGGAATTACTCCCACTCAGCCTTTTGGGCATTTTGACGGCCTGTCAGGATAATTTCTATTAATCTGCAGATGGTTAGTTGTCGCTTGGCGTATGAATTACAACTTAGACACCATGTATAGTCTTTATGGGGTTTATTATGTGTTTGGTTAAATATATATGGATTTAGCGTTCAAAATGCCTCTAAGCTTCTTTTCTTTCTTCCTTCTCATAGTTCCTTGCCAGCTGTGTGTCCTCCATCACCCTCGGAAAGACACATGTAAGTGCTTGAATTTTCTCCTTTGTTTTGTTTGTAAGGGCTAGGGTGGGGTTAGTGAAGACCCGCCACCGAAACTTGTCTAAGATCACCCGGTTTGTGCAACAGAGATTGCCACATGTGTCTGCCCTTTGGTGGGTGGGGAGCAATAAAAAACAACAAAATGTTGAACTCAGACATCCTGAGGTGAAATGTGAATTCCTGTAAGATCGTAACCAAAAGAGTTAAAGAAATAAACTCATGGAGGTCACTTGTAGGATCATGAGTGACTTTGCGTTAGGCGAAGCCACTTTTGTGTCTGTTGGGGTAGGGCCTTTAAGTACTGTTCCAAGAAGATCTTGTCCATGATTTACTCTCGACTGGTCTCTTGGGGTTTTAACCACTTCTCAACAGTGCTTCCAATCTTAAAGTACAGGGTCTTCGAGGTATCACATGGTAGTCCTCTTTCCCTGCGAAAACAAATCCGATATGCCTCTTTGTCTAAGTCTGCCAATGATGATTTTTTTTTATTTCTTCATATGGGGTGTCACCTCTGATATTACTGGTTTGACAGGCTGCCTGTGCCTCTCCAGTCAAGAGAGGAGCTCAATAAATTGGCCATCTGTCAAAATTCAAAAGAAAGGAAACAACATACTCCCCAGGAAGGAGTTTTTGTAGTGACACAGTGGGACAAAAACAAGTGGCAAGTCTGCCAAGGGCTTGCCCTGTAGTGCCTTGTGCATGGTTCTCAGCCATTTTGGTGATCTGATCTGCCTGTCTATTCATGGAGTCACAAAATAATTCATGAGCAGCTTTGGCTGATGACATCTGGCATTCTAAGGGCCATTCTAGTTTACTTTGTCCCTGGGCCAACTGCCGGATTTATGCATTCATTTTGCATCAACGGTTATGCCTGCATTTTCCACCACTTGTCACTTGGCGTATGAATGACAACTAGAATACCATGCATAGTATTTACAGGGTTTATTCTTTTTATGGAAAAATATATAAGTATTTAGTGTTCCAAAGGCCTCTAAGCTTCTTTTCTTTCTTCCTTTCGATAAGTCCTTCTGAGCTGTGGGTCACCCGGCATCCTCGGAAGAAAGGACACAGGTCAGAGCTTGGATTTTCTCCTGTTTCATATGTAAGGGCTCGGGTGGGGTTAGTAAAGACTCTCCAGCAAAACATGCCTAGGATCACCCGGTTTGTGCAAAGGAGGTTGTCTCATACACCCGCACTGGGGAGGGAGTGTTGTGGCAATGAAGAAAAACAAACTGTCGAAATTCAAATAGATCCTAACCAGAAGTCAAATGTGAACTCCATTAAGACTAAAACCAAAAGAATTAAAGGAATCAACCTCAGGAAGTCACTCGTACGTTAGTTATTTTGCGTTAGTATCAATATGTGGGGAACTCCCTTAAACTCTTATCGTAATCCCCAACCTGCCGTCTCATGTAATACTTTACCGTTTCCCAAATCAGAATGGCAACGTTTTATGCACCTGTGAGAGCCACGCTTCTCCGAGAGCCCTCCAGGCATTGGTTACTGCTGTCTGGCTCGGAATCTTCTCTTAACAGAAGCTCAGGGTTCTATCTGCTGGCGAGGGCCTCCTCTGCTTCCTTGATCTCATTTCCTCTCCTTCGGCTGCCTCTCTGAAGGCAAAATGTTGAACTCAAAACGATCCTCGACCTGAAGTGAAATGTGAACTCCATTAAGACCCTAACCAAAAAGCTAGAGAAATAAAGCCCAAGAAGTAACTCGTAGGTTCATGAGTGACAATGCTTTAGTATCAAAATATGGGAAACTCCCATAGATCCTTATCGTAACCCCCAACCTGCTGTACCAGTAATACCCTCCTGTTTCCCGAATCGGAACAACAAGTGATTACACATCTGTGTGAGCTATACTTCTCCGAGAGCATGGCTGGGTGAATCATCTTGCTGATGGCCCTCCAGGAATTGGGTACTGCTCTCCGGCTCGGGTCTCCTCTTGATAGCAGAAGCTCAGGATTCTGGCTGCTGGTGAGGGCCTTCTCAACTTCTGTGATGGCTTCCACTAAGGACTCCTCACTTCCTCTCCTTTGGCTCTCTCTGGCGTTGTGCATCATTTCTTGACTCCGCCTCTTGTTGTCTCTTCTCGCTGGTGCCTGACCTTGTTCTCCTTCCAAGTTATCTCCATTATGAAATGCATGTAAGGAGAAAATGGGATGAGCAAGGGAGCAGCATTTAGAAGTTACCCGCAGTGCGGCCCATGGTGTAACTGCATGCAAGTCTTCCGCCCTATCTTCCCTCACATCCAGAAGTTTGTATAGGTGCGGTGGAGGTAATTAAAATCTGTGAGCTGGAACTAGGTGCTACTCAAAATTAGTTTCTCGTGCTCCAGCGTTTAGTCCCATTTTTTAGCCATTAGTGGTGACTCCAAATCTGCATCTTATATCTACTGAACTGGAAGATTAAGCCTTTGTCTATCAGTCTTCAGTGCCCTGTATATTTAGGATACAGTGTGTGTAGCACAACCCAGTCCCAGTAACCTGAAAGCTTGGGGGCAGCCAGGAACTTAGGCTAAATCTCCCTTGCTGTTTTGGATATTTTTCTGTATTGAAAGATTGCCAAGGGCCTAACCCAAACCGGAGTTGTGCCACCTCAAATTAAATAAATCTGTCAAGTGCACGTCTCCCAGCATCAGAAATCTTCCCTCCTCCCACTGAGCAATAAGCATATCTCTGCTAATTTTGCAGAAGGGTTATAACCACTACACCTGCAAGGATCTAGAAAATGGGGAGCGCTTCAGAACCCTACCAGTCTCTGTCCACCACATGTCTGCAGTATGTTCATTAACGAACGGGCAGTGAGTGGGCACCTCTCTGATCCTCATTATCATAATGGGAATGGGTTACTCCTCCCAGCAACCCTTCAGGAGCTGTTTTTCCCAATTGGCCTCATCCAAGCAACAAAAGGCTGTGTGTTGGAGCTGACTCACAAAGTAAATGTCAAGTTTCCACTCACCTGAAAACCAGGAGCCTGTGGGAGCAAAGAGAGTCCACCAGTTCCCCTGACGCATGATGTTTAGTGGGTGTTGGGTGGTGATCTTTAGGGGATGTGGGGTTTGTGTTGGCAGAGAAAAGGTGTATAGGCTAGAATCTGCAGAAACCTCAAAGTCTTCTGTGGTCTGTCCGACTTTAGAGAGTATAGACTCTTGTCTGTTGACCTCCTTCATAACACACTGTTGGAGCACAAACATTAAACATTAATCATACTTACATACCTACATATGTAACATTAGTTACCTTACCAATAAATAATGTGACATTACTGTTGATATCTCTATTTGAAGCATGGAGGGCTGCACATTAAGTTCTCTTTGGATTGGTCCTTCCCTAGTTAGTCATACAGGTTACATGGTAATACATTGAAAAGAAAACAAGAGTACTACAATGTCTGAGTTTTTGACACCCTGTGCTTAGTGATTTAGTTGACACTCACCAACACTCTTAGGGGATCATTACAACCCTGGCGGCCAAAGACCGCCAGGGCTGTTGTGGCGATTGCACCGCCAACAGGCTGGCGGTGCAATCCCAGGAATTATGACTGCGGCGGAAACGCGGCGGTCACACCGTCGGGCCGGCGGTTTCCCGCCACATTTGCCCCAGCGTGATAATCCAGCGCTGCCCAGGGGATTGCGAGTCCCCGACCTCCAGCCTTTTCCTGGCGGTTTGAACCGCCAGGAAAAGGCTGGCGGTACGGGGAGTCGCGGGGCACCTGGGGGCCCCTGTACTGCCCATGATACTGGCATGGGCACTGACAGGGCCCCATGCAACTTTTCACTGTCTGCATAGCAGACAGTGAAAAGCACGACGGGTGGAACCCGTCGCACGGCCGCAACACCGCCGGCTCCTGTGTTGCGGCCCAGATCTCCGCTGGGCTGGCGGGCGGAAACCAGGTTTCCGCCCGACCGGCCCAGCAGGGATCTCACAATGACTGCAGAGGGAGTGCGGCCGCATTGGCGGCCGTCCGGCGGTCAGATCTTGGCGGACGGCTTCATAATGAAGGCCTTAGTCTTAAATGTATCTGCTAAATTGTCCACAAACTGTTCAAAATGTGTTTCTAAAGGTTCAGTGTATTTACATTCTTTGATGCTTGTGTGTGGTCAAAAGTGTTTCAGACGTTTCAAAGATTTTCTCTGTTTTCCAGGTTATGGACTCCAGATTGGTGCTGAGGAGACTACACCTAGGCAGGCGACAGGTCCCGGTTGGAGCCAAGGAAGGAAATCTTTGGATGACCATGACTGAAGAGCTTCCAACCTGATAGGTAAGAAGTCAAGTAAAGGCAATCAGGGATCGGTGTGGTATTTACACTACTGAGATCAAAGTGGATGCCGGATCTCGCAAAAGTTGCAAATCTGGCAGAATTTTGAACCTAAATGTGTGTGCAATCTGGAAGCAGGGAAGGACCAGGGAGGAAGCTTTAATTTGTGGATTGCCTCAGGAAAGACTCGTGGGTAGTGGGGTGAAGGGCTGGGCCTCAACATGGTTGTGGTATATGGATGAGGAGTGGGGAATCGACCAAGGGATCAGCATGACTGTGGCAAAGGCCGTGGGAAGGACGAGGAAACCAGTGAAAGTGCAAAGGGTCTGTAATGACTCAAGGGGAAAATGTCTAGCTTCAAACATCTTCTATCTCAGCTGGGTGGTTTACTTTGACATTTAACTGTAATTATAACAGGCAAGAATTAACAAACACCTGACAAAATTCTGAACTATTTGAACACCTTTGCTACATTATGTGCTATACCTTATTCTTGGGAACACACAGTCACCCATACAATGGTTTGCAGCTCCTTGATTAATGTCTCAAGGATTAATCCAGTTATGGCACTTCTTAATAAAGTCTCCTGGGTAGATTCATATCAGCAATTTATTTTTTGCAGTTCATAAGCACTTGTTATTCTTGCTCAAGGAAACTGCCTTTGCCAAATAATCAAGCCTGATGGCACACCTGTTAATGTCTTTTAGAAAAATGGTTCCTGATGTTTTTAAAACCTACTCTGTGCTTTCAGGATGTGTCTAAGACGTTACACGATGTTGTTTTGACTTAGTAATAGTGTTACTCAGGAGCCCAAACTTGTTGTAGAGCTTGCCATGTTATACTCCCAAGGGCATTCCGTTGATTCTTCCTTGTTCTTTCGTTTTTGTGTTTCTTTTTTTAGGGTTGCTGCCGATCTCAAGAATGTCTCTGCAGGTGATGCCTCTGTAGCTGGAGATCCAACAGGTAAGTAGTCTTGGATTCTTTTTGTGGCTTTGTGCTTGAAGGGACTTCCACAGGTTTTCTTTTTGTATGGAAAACCCTCTCGCACCAGGGATACCCCTTGGTGGCATGCTTCATTATTGGGTTTCCTCCTGTTCTGCTACAGAACAAAGCATGCTGCGACCGACGGAATACGTCGGAGTACTGATGTTTTCAGCAATGTGAGTGCTAAAAGGGATATGAGTGGTGGGGTCTTAGTGAGTTAAACATACCACCCTCTGGATGGAATTACTCCCACTCAGCCTTTTGGGCATTTTGACGGCCTGTCAGTATAAATTCTATTAATCTGCAGATGGTTAGTTGTCGCTTGGCGTATGAGTTACAACTTAGAAAACATGTATAGTCTTTATGGGTTTATTATGTGTATGGTTAAATATATATGGATTTAGCGTTCAAAATGCCTCTAAGCTTCTTTTCTTTCTTCCTTCTCACAGTTCCTTGCCAGCTGTGTGTCCTCCATCACCCTCGGAAAGACACATGTAAGTGCTTGAATTTTCACCTTTGTTTTGTTTGTAAGGGCTAGGGTGGGGTTAGTGAAGACCCGCCACCGAAACTTGTCTAAGATCACCCGGTTTGTGCAACAGAGATTGCCACATGTGTCTGCCCTTTGGTGGTTGTGGAGCAATGAAAAACAACAAAATGTTGAACTCAGACATCCTGAGGTGAAATGTGAATTCCTGTAAGATCGTAACCAAAAGAGTTAAAGAAATAAACTCAAGGAGGTCACTTGTAGGATCATGAGTGACTTTGCGTTAGGCGAAGCCACTTTTGTGTCTGTTGGGGTAGGGCCTTAAAGTACTGTTCCAAGTACATCTTGTCCATGATTTACTCTCGACTGGCCTCTTGGGGTTTTAACCACTTCTCAACAGTGCTTCCAATCTTAATGTACAGGGTCTTCGAGGTATCACATGGTAGTCCTCTTTCCCTGCGAAAACAAATCCGATATGCCTCTTTGTCTAAGTCTGCCAAGGATGATTTTTTTTATTTCTTCATATCGGGTGTCACCTCTGATATTACTGGTTTGACAGGCTGCCTGTGCCTCTCCAGTCAAGAGAGGAGCTAAATAAATTGGCCATCTGTCAAAATTCAAAAGAAAGAAAACAACATACTCCCCAGGAAGGAGTTTTTGTAGTGACACAGTGGGACAAAAACGAGTGGCAAGTCTGCCAAGGGCTTGCCCTGTAGTGCCTTGTGCATGGTTCTCAGCCATGTTGGTGATCTGATCTGCCTGTCTCTTCATGGAGTCACAAAATAATTCATGAGCAGCTTTGGCTGATGACATCTGGCATTCTAAGGGCCATTCTAGTTTACTTTGTCCCTGGGCCAAATGCCGGATTTATGCATTCATTTTGCATCAACGGTTATGCCTGCATTTTCCACCACTTGTCACTTGGCGTATGAATGACAACTAGAATACCATGCATAGTATTTACAGGGTTTATTCTTTTTATGGATAAATGTATAAGTATTTAGTGTTCCAAAGGCCTCTATGCTTCTTTTCTTTCTTCCTTTTGATAAGTTCTTCTGAGCTGTGGGTCACCCGGCATCCTCGGAAGGAAGGACACAGGTCAGAGCTTGGATTTTCTCCTGTTTCATATGTAAGGGCTTGGGTGGGGTTAGTAAAGACTCTCCAGCAAAACATGCCTAGGATCACCCGGTTTGTGCAAAGGAGGTTGTCCCATACACCCGCACTGGGGAGGGGGTGTTGTAGAAATGAAGAAAAACAAAATGTCGAAATTCAAATAGATCCTCAACCAGAAGTGAAATGTGAACTCCATTAAGACTAAAACCAAAAGAATTAAAGGAATCAACCTCAGGAAGTCACTCGTACGTTAGTTATTTTGCGTTAGTATCAATATGTGGGGATCTCCCTTAAATTCTTATCGTAATACCCAACCTGCCGTCTCATGTAATACTTTACCGTTTCCCAAATCAGAATGGCAACGTTTTATGCACCTGTGAGAGCCACGCTTCTCCGAGAGCCCTCCAGGCATTGGTTACTGCTGTCTGGCTCGGAATCTTCTCTTAACAGAAGCTTGGGGTTCTAGCTGCTGGCGAGGGCCTCCTCCGCTTCCTTGATCTCATTTCATCTCCTTCGGCTGCCTCTCTGAAGGCAAAATGTTGAACTCAAAACGATCTTCAACCTGAAGTGAAATGTGAACTCCATTAAGACCCTAACCAAAAAGCTAAAGAAATAAAGCCCAAGAAGTAACTCGTAGGTTCATGAGTGACAATGCTTTAGCATCAAAATATGGGAAACTCCCTTAGATCCTTATCGTAACCCCCAACCTGCTGTACCAGTAATACCCTCCAGTTTCCCGAATCGGAACGACAAGTGATTACACATCTATGTGAGCTACACTTCTCCGAGAGCATGGCTGGGTGAATCATCTTGCTGATGGCCCTCCAGGAATTGGGTACTGCTCTCCGGCTCGGGTCTCCTCTTGATAGCAGAAGCTCAGGATTCTGGCTGCTGGTGAGGGCCTTCTCAACTTCTGTGATGGCTTCCACTAAGGACTTCTCACTTCCTCTCCTTTCGCTCTCTCTGGCGTTGTGCATCATTTCTTGACTCTGCCTCTTGTTGTCTCTTCTCGGCCACTAGACCGCCTTCACTTCCTTTTATTCCTGATGCTGGGGCCTGACCTTGTGTTCCTTCTAAGTTATATCCATTATGAAATGCCTGTAAGGAGAAAATGGGATGAGCTAGGAAGCAGCATTTAGAAGTTACCCGCAGCGCGGCCCACGGTGTAACTGCATGCAAGTCTTCCGCCCTATCTTCCCTCACATCCAGAAGTTTGTATAGGTGCGGTGGAGGTAATTAAAATCTGTGAGCTGGAACTAGGTGCTACTCAAAATTAGTTTCTCGTGCTCCAGCGTTTAGTCCCATTTTTTGTCCATTAGCGGTGACTCCAAATCTGCATCTTATATCTACTGAACTGGAAGATTAAGCCTTTGTCTATCAGTCATCAGTCTTCAGTGCCCTGTATATTTAGGATACAGTGTGTGTAGCACAACCCAGTCCCAGTAACCTGAAAGCTGGGGGGCAGCCAGGAACTTAGGCTAAATCTCCCTTGCTGTTTTGGATATTTTTCTGTATTGAAAGACTGCCAAGGGCCTAACCCAAACCGGAGTTGTGCCTCCTCAAATTAAATAAATCTGTCAAGTGCACGTCTCCCAGCATCAGAAATCTTTCCTCCTCCCACTGAGCAATAAGCATATCTCTGCTAATTTTGCAGAAGGGTTATAACCACTACATCTGCAAGGATCTAGAAAATGGGGAGCGCTTCAGAACCCTACCAGTCTCTGTCCACCACATGTCTGCAGTATGTTCATTAACGAACGGGCAGTGAGTGGGCACCTCTCTGATCCTCATTATCATAATGGGAATGGGTTACTCCTCCCAGCAACCCTTCAGGAGCTGTTTTTCCCAATTGGCCTCATCCAAGCAACAAAAGGCTGTGTGTTGGAGCTGACTCACAAAGTAATTGTCATGTTTCCACTCACCTGAAAACCAGGAGCCTGTGGGAGCAAAGAGAGTCCACCAGTTCCCCAGACGCATGATGTTTAGTGGGTGTTGGGTGGTGATCTTTAGGGGAAGTGGGGTTGGTGTTGGCAGAGAAAAGGTGTATAGGCTAGAATCTGCAGAAACCTCAAAGTCTTCTGTGGTCTGTCCGACTTTAGAGAGTATAGACTCTTGTCTGTTGACCTCCTTCATAACACACTGTTGGAGCACAAGCATTAAACATTAATCATACTTACATACCTATATATGTAACATTAGTTACCTTACCAATAAATAATGTGATATTACTGTTGATATCTCTATTTGAAGCATGGAGGGCTGCACATTAAGTTCTCTTTGGATTGGTCCTTCCCTAGTTAGTCATACAGGTTACATGGTAATACATTGAAAAGAAAACAAGAGTACTACAATGTCTGAGTTTTTGACACCCTGTGCTTAGTGATTTAGTTGACACTCACCAACACTCTTAGGGGATCATTACAACCCTGGCGGTCAAAGACCGCCAGGGCTGTTGTGGCGATTGCACCGCCAACAGGCTGGCGGTGCAATCCCAGGAATTATGACTGCGGCGGAAACGCGGCGGTCATACCGTCGGGGCCGGCGGTTTCCCGCCACATTTGCCCCGGCGGTGATAATCCAGCGCTGCCCAGGGGATTGCGAGTCCCCGACCTCCAGCCTTTTCCTGGCGGTTTGAACCACCAGGAAAAGGCTGGCGGTACGGGGAGTCGCGGGGCCCCTGGGGGCCCCTGTACTGCCCATGCCACTGGCATGGGCACTGACAGGGCCCCATGCAGCTTTTCACTGTCTGCATAGCAGATAGTGAAAAGCACGACGGGTGCAACCCGTCGCACGGCTGCAACACCGCCGGCTCCTGTGTTGCGGCCCAGATCCCCGCTGGGCTGGCGGGCGGAAACCAGGTTTCCGCCCACCGGCCCAGCAGGGATCTCATAATGACCGCAGAGGGAGTGCGGCCGCATTGGCGGCCGTCCTGCGGTCAGATCTTGGCGGGCGGCTTCATAATGAAGGCCTTAGTCTTAAATGTATCTGCTAAATTGTCCACAAACTGTTCAAAATGTGTTTCTAAAGGTTCAGTGTATTGACATTCTTTGATGCTTGTGTGTGGTCAAAAGTGTTTCAGACGTTTCAAAGATTTTCTCTGTTTTCCAGGTTATGGACTCCAGATTGGTGCTGAGGAGACTACACCTAGGCAGGCGACAGGTCCCGGTTTGAGCCAAGGAAGGAAATCTTTGGATGACCATGACTGAAGAGCTTCCAACCTGGTAGGTAAGAAGTCAAGCAAAGGCAATCAGGGATCAGTGTGGTATTTACACTACTGAGATCAAAGTGGACGCCGGATCTCGCAAAATTTGCAAATCTGGCAGAATTTTGAGCCTAAATGTGTGTGCAATCTGGAAGCAGGGAAGGACCAGGGAGGAAGCTTTAATTTGTGGATTGCCTCAGGAAAGACTCGTGGGTAGTGGGGTGAAGGGCTGGGCCTCAACATGGTTGTGGTATATGGATGAGGAGTGGGGAATCGACCAAGGGATCAGCATGACTGTGGCAAAGGCCGTGGGAAGGACGATGAAACCAGTGAAAGTGCAAAGGGTCTGTAATGACTCAAGGGGAAAATGTCTAGCTTCAAACATCTTCTATCTCAGCTGGGTGGTTTACTTTGACATTTAACTGTAATTATAACAGGCAAGAATTAACAAACACCTGACACAATTCTGAACTATTTGAACTCTTTTGCTACATTATGTGCTATACCTTATTCTTGGGAACACACAGTCACCCATACAATGGTTTGCAGCTCCTTGATTAATGTCTCAAGGATTAATCCAGTTGTGGCACTTCTTTATAAAGTCTCCTGGGTCGATTCATATCAGCAATTTATTTTTGCAGTTCATAAGCACTTGTTATTCTTGCTCAAGGAAACTGCCTTTGCCAAATAATCAAGCCTGATGGCACACCTGTTAATGTCTTTTAGAAAAATGGTTCCTGATGTTTTTAAAACCTACTCTGTGCTTTCAGGATGTGTCTCAAACGTTACTCTATGTTGTTTTGACTTAGTAATAGTGTTACTCAGGAGTAGTGCCCAAACTTGTTGTAGAGCTTGCCATGTTGTACTCCCAAGGGCATTCCGTGGATTCTTACTTGTTCTTTCGTTTTTGTGTTTCTCTTTTTAGGGTTGCTGCCGATCTCAAGAATGTCTCTGCAGGTGATGCCACTGTAGCTGGAGATCCAACAGGTAAGTAGTCTTGGATTCTTTTTGTGGCTTTGTGCTTGAAGGGACTTCCACAGGTTTTTTTTTTGTATGAAAAACCCTCTCGCACCAGGGATACCCCTTGGTGGCATGCTTCATTATTGGGTTTCCTCCTGTTCTGCTACAGAACGAGGTGTGCTGCGACCAACGGAATACGTGGGAGTACTGATTGTGAGAAGGTAGCCTCTTTCTAGCCTTGTTACCCCCACTTTTGGCCTGTTTGTGAGTGTATGTCAGGGTGTTTGTCACTGTTTTCACTGTCTCACTGGGATCCTGATAGCCAGGCCTCAGTGCTCATAGTGAAAACACTATGTTTTCAGTATGGTTGTTATGTGTCACTGGGATCCTGCTGGTCAGGACCCCAGTGCTCATAGGTTTGTGGCCTATATGTATGTGTCACTGGGACCCTGTCACACAGGGCCCCAGTGCTCATAGGTGTGCATGTATATGTTCCCTGTGTGGTGCCTAACTGTCTCACTGAGGCTCTGCTAACCAGAACCTCAGTGGTTATGCTCTCTCATTACTTTCAAATTGTCACTGACAGGCTAGTGACCATTTTTACCAATTTACATTGGCTTACTGGAACACCCTTATAATTCCCTAGTATATGGTACTGAGGTACCCAGGGTATTGGGGTTCCAGGAGATCCCTATGGGCTGCAGCATTTCTTTTGCCACCCATAGGGAGCTCTGACAATTCTTACACAGGCCTGCCACTGCAGCCTGAGTGAAATAACGTCCACGTTATTTCACAGCCATTTTACACTGCACTTAAGTAACTTATAAGTCACCTATATGTCTAACCTTTACCTGGTAAAGGTTAGGTGCAAAGTTACTTAGTGTGAGGGCACCCTGGCACTAGCCAAGGTGCCCCCACATTGTTCAGAGCCAATTCACTGAACTTTGTGAGTGCGGGGACACCATTACACGCGTGCACTACATATAGGTCACTACCTATATGTAGCTTCACCATGGTAACTCCGAATATGGCCATGTAACATGTCTATGATCATGGAATTGCCCCCTCTATGCCATCCTGGCATTGTTGGTACAATTCCATGATCCCAGTGGTCTGTAGCAAAGACCCTGGCACTGCCAGACTGCCCTTCCTGGGGTTTCACTGCAGCTGCTGCCAACCCCTCAGACAGGCAGCTGGCCTCCTGGGGTCCAGCCAGGCCTGGCCCAGGATGGCAGAACAAAGAACTTCCTCTGAGAGAGGGTGTGACACCCTCTCCCTTTGGAAAATGGTGTGAAGGCAGGGGAGGAGTAGCCTCCCCCAGCCTCTGGAAATGCTTTGTTGGGCACAGATGTGCCCAATTCTGCATAAGCCAGTCTACACCGGTTCAGGGACCCCTTAGCCCCTGCTCTGGCGCGAAACTGGACAAAGGAAAGGGGAGTGACCACTCCCCTGACCTGCACCTCCCATGGGAGGTGTCCAGAGCTCCTCCAGTGTGCTCCAGACCTCTGCCATCTTGGAAACAGAGGTGCTGCTGGCACACTGGACTGCTCTGAGTGGCCAGTGCCACCAGGTGACGTCAGAGACTCCTGCTGATAGGCTCCTTCAGGTGTTAGTAGCCTTTCCTCTCTCCTAGGTAGCCAAACCCTCTTTTCTGGCTATTTAGGGTCTCTGTCTCTGGGGAAACTTTAGATAACGAATGCATGAGCTCAGCCGAGTTCCTCTGCATCTCTCTCTTCACCTTCTGATAAGGAATCGACCGCTGACCGCGCTGGAAGCTTGCAAACCTGCAACATAGTAGCAAAGACGACTACTGCAACTCTGTAACGCTGATCCTGCCGCCTTCTCGACTGTTTTCCTGCTTGTGCATGCTGTGGGGGTAGTCTGCCTCCTCTCTGCGCCAGAAGCTCCGAAGAAATCTCCCGTGGGTCGACGGAATCTTCCCCCTGCAACCGCAGGCACCAAAAAGCTGCATTTCCGGTCCCTTGGGTCTCCTCTCAGCACGACGAGCGAGGTCCCTCGAATCCAGCGAGACCGTCCAAGTGACCCCCACAGTCCAGTGACTCTTCAGCCCAAGTTTGGTGGAGGTAAGTCCTTGCCTCACCTCGCTGGGCTGCATTGCTGGGAACCGCGACTTTGCAAGCTACTCCGGCCCCTGTGCACTTCCGGCGGAAATCCTTCGTGCACAGCCAAGCCTGGGTCCACGGCACTCTAACCTGCATTGCACGACTTTCTAAGTTGGTCTCCGGCGACGTGGGACTCCTTTGTGCAACTTCGGCGAGCACCGTTTCACGCATCCTCGTAGTGCCTGTTTCTGGCACTTCTCCGGGTGCTACCTGCTTCAGTGAGGGCTCTTTGTCTTGCTCGACGTCCCCTCTCTCTGCAGGTCCAATTTGCGACCTCCTGGTCCCTCCTGGGCCCCGGCAGCGTCCAAAAACGCCAAACGCACGATTTGCGTGTAGCAAGGCTTGTTGGCGTCCATCTGGCGGGAAAACACTTCTGCACGACTCTCCAAGGCGTGGGGGATCCATCCTCCAAAGGGGAAGTCTCTAACCCTTGTCGTTCCTGCAGTATTCACAGTTCTTCAGCCTAGTAAGAGCTTCTTTGCACCAACCGCTGGCATTTCTTGGGCATCTGCCCATCTCCGAGCTGCTTGTGACTTTTGGACTTGGTCCCCTTGTTCCACAGGTACCCTCAGTCAGGAATCCATCGTTGTTGCATTGCTGATTTGTGTTTTCCTTGCATTTTCCCTCTAACACGACTATTTTGTCCTTAGGGGAACTTTAGTGCACTTTGCACTCACTTTTCAGGGTCTTGGGGAGGGTTATTTTTCTAACTCTCACTATTTTCTAACAGTCCCAGCGACCCTCTACAAGGTCACATAGGTTTGGGGTCCATTCGTGGTTTGCATTCCACTTCTGGAGTATATGGTTTGTGTTGCCCCTATCCCTATGTTTCCCCATTGCATCCTATTGTAACTATACATTGTTTGCACTGTTTTCTAAGACTATACTGCATATTTTTGCTATTGTGTATATATATCTTGTGTATATTTCCTATCCTCTCACTGAGGGTACACTCTAAGATACTTTGGCATATTGTCATAAAAATAAAGTACCTTTATTTTTAGTATAACTGTGTATTGTGTTTTCTTATGATATTGTGCATATGACACTAAGTGGTACTGTAGTAGCTTCACACGTCTCCTAGTTCAGCCTGAGCTGCTTTGCTAAGCTACCATTATCTATCAGCCTAAGCTGCTAGACACCCTATACACTAATAAGGGATAACTGGGCCTGGTGCAAGGTGCAAGTACCCCTTGGTACTCACTACAAGCCAGTCCAGCCTCCTACATTGGTTGTGCAGCGGTGGGATAAGTGCTTTGAGACTACTTACCACTCTTGTCATTGTACTTTTCATAAGAGAAAAATATACAAAACAAGGTCAGTGTATATACACATAGCCAAAAAGTTTTGCATTTCCTCTTTTCACTCTTTTCTAAGTGCTGAAAAGTACTTCTAAACTTTCAAAAAGTTCTTAAAAGTTTAAAAAGTTTTTTTCTGTCTTTCCAAAAAGTTCTGAAAACTTTTTTCTCTTTTTCTATCAGTTCAACTCTCTCTAAAAATGTCTGGCACAGGCCAAAAAGTTGAACTGTCCAAACTTGCATATGATCACCTTAGCTGGAAAGGAGCAAGGAGTCTCTGCATAGAGAGAGGTTTGAGTGTAGGGAAGAATCCTTCCTTAGAACTGTTAATTAATATGCTTAGAGTACAGGATAAGGCCATAAGTGCCCAATCTGTAGAAAAAGTAGCTAATGGTTCTCAATCTGATCCAGGGACTCCCCCAGGAAAAGGTTCAGGAAAGAAACTTCTCAGCCTGCCCATTACTAGACAGTCTAGCATAGTTGGTACAGAGGTTGAATCACATCATACTGATGATGTGCTCTCACATTATGCTGGTAGCCAAGCTGTTAGGGTGCCCTCTGTAAGGGACAGGTCTCCTTCTGTTCATTCCCATCATACCTCTGTATCTAGAAATGTCCCTCCCACCCACCCTGATGACAGATTGTTAGAAAGGGAGCTCAATAGATTGAGAGTGGAACAAACCAGACTGAAGCTCAAGAAGCAACAGCTGGATTTGGATAGACAGTCTTTAGAAATAGAGAGGGAAAGACAGAAGTTGGGTTTAGATACCCATGGTGGCAGCAGCAGTATTCCCCATAGTCATCCTGCAAAAGAGCATGATTCCAGGAATCTGCATAAGATAGTTCCCCCTTATAAGGAGGGGGATGACATTAACAAGTGGTTTGCTGCACTTGAGAGGGCCTGTGCTGTACAGGATGTCCCTCAAAAGCAGTGGGCTGCTATCCTATGGCTATCATTTACTGGAAAAGGTAGGGATAGGCTCCTTACTGTAAAAGAAAATGATGCTAATAATTTCCAAGTTCTTAAGAATGCACTCCTGGATGGTTATGGCTTAACCACTGAACAGTACAGGATAAAGTTCAGAGAGACCAAAAAGGAGTCTTCACAAGACTGGGTTGATTTCATTGACCATTCAGTGAAGGCCTTGGAGGGGTGGTTACATGGCAGTAAAGTTACTGATTATGAAAGCCTGTATAACACAATCCTGAGAGAGCATATACTTAATAATTGTGTGTCTGATTTGTTGCACCAGTACCTGGTAGACTCTGATCTGACCTCTCCCCAAGAATTGGGAAAGAAGGCAGACAAATGGGTCAGAACAAGGGTGAACAGAAAAGTTCATACAGGGGGTGACAAAGATGGCAATAAGAAGAAAGATGGTGAAAAATCTCAAGATAAGCATGGGGATAAGGGTAAAACCAAAGATCCCACTTCAAATCTTAAACACTCTTCAGAGGGTGGGGATAAAACAAATTCTTCCTCTTCTTCCCAACCTGCACACATTAAAAAGCCTTGGTGCTTTGTGTGTAAAAACAGAGGCCATAGGCCAGGGGATAAGTCCTGTCCAGGTAAACCCCCTGAGCCTACCACCACTAATACATCAAGCTCTAGTGCCCCTAGCAGTAGTGGTACTAGTGGTGGGACTGCTGGCAACAGTCAAGCAAAGGGTGTAGTTGGGTTCACTTATGGGTCCATAGTGGAAACTGATGTAATCAGTCCCAAGACAGTTTCTGTCACACCTAGTGGCATTGGCCTTGCCACACTGGCTGCTTG
Organism: Pleurodeles waltl; assembly: GCF_031143425.1. NCBI lineage: Eukaryota > Metazoa > Chordata > Amphibia > Caudata > Salamandridae > Pleurodeles > Pleurodeles waltl. Next base: position 1,156,798,293 of record NC_090439.1, on the reverse strand, counting down.
TCCCCTTACAATGGATAAGTACAGGCAGACAGTTTCAATAAATGGTGTTGAGGCCTTGGCCTACAGGGACACAGGTGCCAGTTTCACTTTGGTGACTGAAAACCTAGTGCCTCCTGAACAACACATCATTGGACAACAGTATAAGATTATTGATGTCCATAACTCCACTAAGTTTCTTCCCTTAGCTATAATTCAATTTAGTTGGGGTGGAGTTACTGGCCCTAAGCAGGTGGTGGTATCACCTAGCTTACCTGTAGACTGTCTCTTAGGTAATGACCTAGAGGCCTCAGGTTGGGCTGATGTAGAGTTTTATGCCCATGCAGCCATGCTGGGCATCCCTGAGGAATTGTTCCCTCTCATTTCTACTGAAATGAAAAAGCAAAGGAGAGAAGGCCTGAAAACTCAGGATCCCTCTCCATCAACAGGTAAAAAGGGTATCACAGTATCCCCTAACCACTCTACCATTCAGGATACCATTCCTGTGGTGGGAGAAACCTCTCCTGGAGTGGCACCTGTTCCAAGGGAATCATCAGCTGGCATAGCTGGACTCCCTGAGGTAGAAGTACCTCTCTGTGGGATAACTAACATTGGTGACAAAAAGAGCACCATTTTAGTTAACATGGAGCATCCCTCCAACCCTCCCAGAGAAACTTTAGTGCAGAAACCCTGTACTGCCTCACAACACTTAGGACAGCATCCCTGCCCTAGTGTGGAGCTCATAGGACAGCATCCCTGCCCTGCTCCAACTCAAGAGAAACAGCATCCCTGTTCTCTCTTCCAGCCAAATGGACAAAGTTTTTGCCCAGCTATGGCTTTTCTGAGACAGCATCCCTGTCTGGCATTTCCATCACTACAAATAGGTTCAGTGGACAATTCCCACTGCTCTAAACTAAAACTTACTGATAGAAACTCTGAAAATACATCTTCACATTGTTGCTTAGCTAAAAAACTTCAAACAGGGTGGTTTACATCCCCACAGGGAAGTAACCATATAGTGGATGATAAAGGGAGTAACCAGTCTATTGCAGAGCTACTCTCTACTTATCACCACTTAGACAATAAAGTCTCAACTGGCCAAGGTTAGCCTTATTGTCCTTCGTTTGGGGGGGGGGGTTGTGTGAGAAGGTAGCCTCTTTCTAGCCTTGTTACCCCCACTTTTGGCCTGTTTGTGAGTGTATGTCAGGGTGTTTGTCACTGTTTTCACTGTCTCACTGGGGATCCTGATAGCCAGGCCTCAGTGCTCATAGTGAAAAACACTATGTTTTCAGTATGGTTGTTATGTGTCACTGGGATCCTGCTGGTCAGGACCCCAGTGCTCATAGGTTTGTGGCCTATATGTATGTGTCACTGGGGACCCCTGTCACACAGGGCCCCAGTGCTCATAGGTGTGCATGTATATGTTCCCTGTGTGGTGCCTAACTGTCTCACTGAGGCTCTGCTAACCAGAACCTCAGTGGTTATGCTCTCTCATTACTTTCAAATTGTCACTAACAGGCTAGTGACCAATTTTACCAATTTACATTGGCTTACTGGAACACCCTTATAATTCCCTAGTATATGGTACTGAGGTACCCAGGGTATTGGGGTTCCAGGAGATCCCTATGGGCTGCAGCATTTCTTTTGCCACCCATAGGGAGCTCTGACAATTCTTACACAGGCCTGCCACTGCAGCCTGAGTGAAATAACGTCCACGTTATTTCACAGCCATTTTACACTGCACTTAAGTAACTTATAAGTCACCTATATGTCTAACCTTACCTGGTAAAGGTTAGGTGCAAAGTTACTTAGGTGTGAGGGCACCCTGGCACTAGCCAAGGTGCCCCCACATTGTTCAGAGCCAATTCACTGAACTTTGTGAGTGCGGGGACACCATTACACGCGTGCACTACATATAGGTCACTACCTACATGTAGCTTCACCATGGTAACTCCGAATATGGCCATGTAACATGTCTATGATCATGGAATTGCCCCCTCTATGCCATCCTGGCATAGTTGGCAACAATTCCATGATCCCAGTGGTCTGTAGCACAGACCCTGGTACTGCCAGACTGCCCTTCCTGGGGTTTCTCTGCAGCGCTGCTGCTGCTTGCCAACCCCTCAGACAGGCAGCTGCCCTCCTGGGGTCCAGCCAGGCCTGGCCCAGGATGGCAGAACAAAGAACTTCCTCTGAGAGAGGGTGTGACACCCTCTCCCTTTGGAAAATGGTGTGAAGGCAGGGGAGGAGTAGCCTCCCCCAGCCTCTGGAAATGCTTTGTTGGGCACAGATGTGCCCAATTCTGCATAAGCCAGTCTACACCGGTTCAGGGACCCCCTTAGCCCCTGCTCTGGCGCGAAAACTGGACAAAGGAAAGGGGAGTGACCACTCCCCTGACCTGCACCTCCCCTGGGAGGTGTCCAGAGCTCCTCCCAGTGTGCTCCAGACCTCTGCCATCTTGGAAACAGAGGTGCTGCTGGCACACTGGACTGCTCTGAGTTGGCCAGTGCCACCCAAGGTGACGTCAAGAGACTCCTGCTGATAGAGCTCCTTCAGGTGTTAGTAGCCTATCCTCACTCTCCTAGGTAGCCAAACCCCTCTTTTCTGGCTATTTAGGGTCTCTGTCTCTGGGGAAACTTTAGATAACGAATGCATGAGCTCAGCCGAGTTCCTCTGCATCTCCCTCTTCACCTTCTGATAAGGAATCGACCGCTGACCGCGCTGGAAGCCTGCAAACCTGCAACATAGTAGCAAAGACGACTACTGCAAACTCTGTAACGCTGATCCCTGCCGCCCTTCTCGACTGTTTTCCTGCTTGTGCATGCTGTGGGGGTAGTCTGCCTCCTCTCTGCACCAGAAGCTCCGAAGAAATCTCCCGTGGGTCGACGGAATCTTCCCCCTGCAAACCGCAGGCACCAAAAAAGCTGCATTTTCCGGTCCCTTGGGTCTCCTCTCAGCACGACGAGCGAGGTCCCTCGAATCCAGCGAGACCGTCCAAGTGACCCCCCAGCAGTCCAGTGACTCTTCAGCCCAAGTTTGGTGGCAGGTAATGTCCTTGCCGTCACCTCGCTGGGCTGCATTGCTGGGAACCGCGACTTTGCAAGCTACTCCGGCCCCTGTGCACTTCCGGCGGAAATCCTCGTGCACAGCCAAGCCTGGGTCCACGGCACTCTAACCTGCATTGCACGACTTTCTAAGTTGGTCTCCGGCGACGTGGGAACTCCTTTGTGCAACTTTCGGCGAGCACCGTTTCACGCATCCTCGTAGTGCCTGTTTCTGGCACTTCTCCGGGTGCTTACCTGCTTCAGTGAGGGCTCTTTGTCTTGCTCGACGTCCCCTCTCTCTGCAGGTTCCAATTTGCGACCTCCTGGTCCCTCCTGGGCCCCGGCAGCGTCCAAAAACGCCAAACGCACGATTTGCGTGTAGCAAGTGCTTTTTGGCGTCCATCTGGCGGGAAAACACTTCTGCCACGACTCTCCAAGGCGTGGGGGATCCATCCTCCAAAGGGAGAAGTCTCTAGCCCTTGTCGTTCCTGCAGTATTCACAGTTCTTCAGCCTAGTAAGAGCTTCTTTGCACCAACCGCTGGCATTTCTTGGGCATCTGCCCATCTCCGAGCTGCTTGTGACTTTTGGACTTGGTCCCCCTTGTTCCACAGGTACCCTCAGTCAGGAATCGCATCGTTGTTGCACTTGCTGATTTGTGTTTTTCCTTGCATTTTCCCTCTAACACGACTATTTTGGTCCTTAGGGGAACTTTAGTGCACTTTGCACTCACTTTTCAGGGTCTTGGGGAGGGTTATTTTTTCTAACTCTCACTATTTTCTAACAGTCCCAGCGACCCTCTACAAGGTCACATAGGTTTGGGGTCCATTCGTGGTTCGAATTCCACTTCTGGAGTATATGGTTTGTGTTGCCCCTATCCCTATGTTTCCCCATTGCATCCTATTGTAAACTATACATTGTTTTGCACTGTTTTCTAAGACTTATACTGCATATTTTTTGCTATTGCTGTATATATATCTTGTGTATATATTTCCTATCCTCTCACTGAGGGTACACTCTAAACTGTGTATTGTGTTTTCTTATGATATTGTGCATATGACACTAAGTGGTACTGTAGTAGCTTCACACGTCTCCTAGTTCAGCCTGAGCTGCTTTGCTAAGCTACCATTATCTATCAGCCTAAGCTGCTAGACACCCTATACACTAATAAGGGATAACTGGGCCTGGTGCAAGGTGCAAGTACCCCTTGGTACTCACTACAAGCCAGTCCAGCCTCCTACATTGGTTGTGCAGCGGTGGGATAAGTGCTTTGAGACTACTTACCACTCTTGTCATTGTACTTTTCATAAGAGAAAAATATACAAAACAAGGTCAGTGTATATACACATAGCCAAAAAGTTTTGCATTTCCTCTTTTCACTCTTTTCTAAGTGCTGAAAAGTACTTCTAAACTTTCAAAAAGTTCTTAAAAGTTTAAAAAGTTTTTTTCTGTCTTTCCAAAAAGTTCTGAAAACTTTTTTCTCTTTTTCTATCAGTTCAACTCTCTCTAAAAATGTCTGGCACAGGCCAAAAAGTTGAACTGTCCAAACTTGCATATGATCACCTTAGCTGGAAAGGAGCAAGGAGTCTCTGCATAGAGAGAGGTTTGAGTGTAGGGAAGAATCCTTCCTTAGAACTGTTAATTAATATGCTTAGAGTACAGGATAAGGCCATAAGTGCCCAATCTGTAGAAAAAGTAGCTAATGGTTCTCAATCTGATCCAGGGACTCCCCCAGGAAAAGGTTCAGGAAAGAAACTTCTCAGCCTGCCCATTACTAGACAGTCTAGCATAGTTGGTACAGAGGTTGAATCACATCATACTGATGATGTGCTCTCACATTATGCTGGTAGCCAAGCTGTTAGGGTGCCCTCTGTAAGGGACAGGTCTCCTTCTGTTCATTCCCATCATACCTCTGTATCTAGAAATGTCCCTCCCACCCACCCTGATGACAGATTGTTAGAAAGGGAGCTCAATAGATTGAGAGTGGAACAAACCAGACTGAAGCTCAAGAAGCAACAGCTGGATTTGGATAGACAGTCTTTAGAAATAGAGAGGGAAAGACAGAAGTTGGGTTTAGATACCCATGGTGGCAGCAGCAGTATTCCCCATAGTCATCATGCAAAAGAGCATGATTCCAGGAATCTGCATAAGATAGTTCCCCCTTATAAGGAGGGGGATGACATTAACAAGTGGTTTGCTGCACTTGAGAGGGCCTGTGCTGTACAGGATGTCCCTCAAAAGCAGTGGGCTGCTATCCTATGGCTATCATTTACTGGAAAAGGTAGGGATAGGCTCCTTACTGTAAAAGAAAATGATGCTAATAATTTCCAAGTTCTTAAGAATGCACTCCTGGATGGTTATGGCTTAACCACTGAACAGTACAGGATAAAGTTCAGAGAGACCAAAAAGGAGTCTTCACAAGACCGGGTTGATTTCATTGACCATTCAGTGAAGGCCTTGGAGGGGTGGTTACATGGCAGTAAAGTTACTGATTATGAAAGCCTGTATAACACAATCCTGAGAGAGCATATACTTAATAATTGTGTGTCTGATTTGTTGCACCAGTACCTGGTAGACTCTGATCTGACCTCTCCCCAAGAATTGGGAAAGAAGGCAGACAAATGGGTCAGAACAAGGGTGAACAGAAAAGTTCATACAGGGGGTGACAAAGATGGCAATAAGAAGAAAGATGGTGAAAAATCTCAAGATAAGCATGGGGATAAGGGTAAAACCAAAGATCCCACTTCAAATCTTAAACACTCTTCAGAGGGTGGGGATAAAACAAATTCTTCCTCTTCTTCCCAACCTGCACACATTAAAAAGCCTTGGTGCTTTGTGTGTAAAAACAGAGGCCATAGGCCAGGGGATAAGTCCTGTCCAGGTAAACCCCCTGAGCCTACCACCACTAATACATCAAGCTCTAGTGCCCCTAGCAGTAGTGGTACTAGTGGTGGGACTGCTGGCAACAGTCAAGCAAAGGGTGTAGTTGGGTTCACTTATGGGTCCATAGTGGAAACTGATGTAATCAGTCCCAAGACAGTTTCTGTCACACCTAGTGGCATTGGCCTTGCCACACTGGCTGCTTGTCCCCTTACAATGGATAAGTACAGGCAGACAGTTTCAATAAATGGTGTTGAGGCCTTGGCCTACAGGGACACAGGTGCCAGTTTCACTTTGGTGACTGAAAACCTAGTGCCTCCTGAACAACACATCATTGGACAACAGTATAAGATTATTGATGTCCATAACTCCACTAAGTTTCTTCCCTTAGCTATAATTCAATTTAGTTGGGGTGGAGTTACTGGCCCTAAGCAGGTGGTGGTATCACCTAGCTTACCTGTAGACTGTCTCTTAGGTAATGACCTAGAGGCCTCAGGTTGGGCTGATGTAGAGTTTTATGCCCATGCAGCCATGCTGGGCATCCCTGAGGAATTGTTCCCTCTCATTTCTACTGAAATGAAAAAGCAAAGGAGAGAAGGCCTGAAAACTCAGGATCCCTCTCCATCAACAGGTAAAAAGGGTATCACAGTATCCCCTAACCACTCTACCATTCAGGATACCATTCCTGTGGTGGGAGAAACCTCTCCTGGAGTGGCACCTGTTCCAAGGGAATCATCAGCTGGCATAGCTGGACTCCCTGAGGTAGAAGTACCTCTCTGTGGGATAACTAACATTGGTGACAAAAAGAGCACCATTTTAGTTAACATGGAGCATCCCTCCAACCCTCCCAGAGAAACTTTAGTGCAGAAACCCTGTACTGCCTCACAACACTTAGGACAGCATCCCTGCCCTAGTGTGGAGCTCATAGGACAGCATCCCTGCCCTGCTCCAACTCAAGAGAAACAGCATCCCTGTTCTCTCTTCCAGCCAAATGGACAAAGTTTTTGCCCAGCTATGGCTTTTCTGAGACAGCATCCCTGTCTGGCATTTCCATCACTACAAATAGGTTCAGTGGACAATTCCCACTGCTCTAAACTAAAACTTACTGATAGAAACTCTGAAAATACATCTTCACATTGTTGCTTAGCTAAAAAACTTCAAACAGGGTGGTTTACATCCCCACAGGGAAGTAACCATATAGTGGATGATAAAGGGAGTAACCGGTCTATTGCAGAGCTACTCTCTACTTATCACCACTTAGACAATAAAGTCTCAACTGGCCAAGGTTAGCCTTATTGTCCTTCGTTTGGGGGGGGGTTGTGTGAGAAGGTAGCCTCTTTCTAGCCTTGTTACCCCCACTTTTGGCCTGTTTGTGAGTGTATGTCAGGGTGTTTGTCACTGTTTTCACTGTCTCACTGGGATCCTGATAGCCAGGCCTCAGTGCTCATAGTGAAAACACTATGTTTTCAGTATGGTTGTTATGTGTCACTGGGATCCTGCTGGTCAGGACCCCAGTGCTCATAGGTTTGTGGCCTATATGTATGTGTCACTGGGACCCTGTCACACAGGGCCCCAGTGCTCATAGGTGTGCATGTATATGTTCCCTGTGTGGTGCCTAACTGTCTCACTGAGGCTCTGCTAACCAGAACCTCAGTGGTTATGCTCTCTCATTACTTTCAAATTGTCACTAACAGGCTAGTGACCAATTTTACCAATTTACAGTGGCTTACTGGAACACCCTTATAATTCCCTAGTATATGGTACTGAGGTACCCAGGGTATTGGGGTTCCAGGAGATCCCTATGGGCTGCAGCATTTCTTTTGCCACCCATAGGGAGCTCTGACAATTCTTACACAGGCCTGCCACTGCAGCCTGAGTGAAATAACGTCCACGTTATTTCACAGCCATTTTACACTGCACTTAAGTAACTTATAAGTCACCTATATGTCTAACCTTTACCTGGTAAAGGTTAGGTGCAAAGTTACTTAGTGTGAGGGCACCCTGGCACTAGCCAAGGTGCCCCCACATTGTTCAGAGCCAATTCACTGAACTTTGTGAGTGCGGGGACACCATTACACGCGTGCACTACATATAGGTCACTACCTACATGTAGCTTCACCATGGTAACTCCGAATATGGCCATGTAACATGTCTATGATCATGGAATTGCCCCCTCTATGCCATCCTGGCATAGTTGGCACAATTCCATGATCCCAGTGGTCTGTAGCACAGACCCTGGTACTGCCAGACTGCCCTTCCTGGGGTTTCTCTGCAGCTGCTGCTGCTGCCAACCCCTCAGACAGGCAGCTGCCCTCCTGGGGTCCAGCCAGGCCTGGCCCAGGATGGCAGAACAAAGAACTTCCTCTGAGAGAGGGTGTGACACCCTCTCCCTTTGGAAAATGGTGTGAAGGCAGGGGAGGAGTAGCCTCCCCCAGCCTCTGGAAATGCTTTGTTGGGCACAGATGTGCCCAATTCTGCATAAGCCAGTCTACACCGGTTCAGGGACCCCTTAGCCCCTGCTCTGGCGCGAAACTGGACAAAGGAAAGGGGAGTGACCACTCCCCTGACCTGCACCTCCCCTGGGAGGTGTCCAGAGCTCCTCCAGTGTGCTCCAGACCTCTGCCATCTTGGAAACAGAGGTGCTGCTGGCACACTGGACTGCTCTGAGTGGCCAGTTCCACCAGGTGACGTCAGAGACTCCTGCTGATAGGCTCCTTCAGGTGTTAGTAGCCTATCCTCTCTCCTAGGTAGCCAAACCCTCTTTTCTGGCTATTTAGGGTCTCTGTCTCTGGGGAAACTTTAGATAACGAATGCATGAGCTCAGCCGAGTTCCTCTGCATCTCCCTCTTCACCTTCTGATAAGGAATCGACCGCTGACCGCGCTGGAAGCCTGCAAACCTGCAACATAGTAGCAAAGACGACTACTGCAACTCTGTAACGCTGATCCTGCCGCCTTCTCGACTGTTTTCCTGCTTGTGCATGCTGTGGGGGTAGTCTGCCTCCTCTCTGCACCAGAAGCTCCGAAGAAATCTCCCGTGGGTCGACGGAATCTTCCCCCTGCAACCGCAGGCACCAAAAAGCTGCATTTCCGGTCCCTTGGGTCTCCTCTCAGCATGACGAGCGAGGTCCCTCGAATCCAGCGAGACCGTCCAAGTGACCCCCACAGTCCAGTTACTCTTCAGCCCAAGTTTGGTGGAGGTAAGTCCTTGCCTCACCTCGCTGGGCTGCATTGCTGGGAACCGCGACTTTGCAAGCTACTCCGGCCCCTGTGCACTTCCGGCGGAAATCCTTCGTGCACAGCCAAGCCTGGGTCCATGGCACTCTAACCTGCATTGCACGACTTTCTAAGTTGGTCTCCGGCGACGTGGGACTCCTTTGTGCAACTTCGGCGAGCACCGTTTCACGCATCCTCGTAGTGCCTGTTTCTGGCACTTCTCCGGGTGCTACCTGCTTCAGTGAGGGCTCTTTGTCTTGCTCGACGTCCCCTCTCTCTGCAGGTCCAATTTGCGACCTCCTGGTCCCTCCTGGGCCCCAGCAGCGTCCAAAAACGCCAAACGCACGATTTGCGTGTAGCAAGGCTTGTTGGCGTCCATCCAGCGGGAAAACACTTCTGCACGACTCTCCAAGGCGTGGGGGATCCATCCTCCAAAGGGAAAGTCTCTAGCCCTTGTCGTTCCTGCAGTATTCACAGTTCTTCAGCCTAGTAAGAGCTTCTTTGCACCAACCGCTGGTATTTCTTGGGCATCTGCCCATCTCCGAGCTGCTTGTGACTTTTGGACTTGGTCCTCTTGTTCCACAGGTACCCTCAGTCAGGAATCCATCGTTGTTGCATTGCTGATTTGTGTTTTCCTTGCATTTTCCCTCTAACACGACTATTTTGTCCTTAGGGGAACTTTAGTGCACTTTGCACTCACTTTTCAGGGTCTTGGGGAGGGTTATTTTTCTAACTCTCACTATTTTCTAATAGTCCCAGCGACCCTCTACAAGGTCACATAGGTTTGGGGTCCATTCGTGGTTCGCATTCCACTTCTGGAGTATATGGTTTGTGTTGCCCCTATCCCTATGTTTCCCCATTGCATCCTATTGTAACTATACATTGTTTGCACTGTTTTCTAAGACTATACTGCATATTTTTGCTATTGTGTATATATATCTTGTGTATATTTCCTATCCTCTCACTGAGGGTACACTCTAAGATACTTTGGCATATTGTCATAAAAATAAAGTACCTTTATTTTTAGTATAACTGTGTATTGTGTTTTCTTATGATATTGTGCATATGACACTAAGTGGTACTGTAGTAGCTTCACACGTCTCCTAGTTCAGCCTGAGCTGCTTTGCTAAGCTACCATTATCTATCAGCCTAAGCTGCTAGACACCCTATACACTAATAAGGGATAACTGGGCCTGGTGCAAGGTGCAAGTACCCCTTGGTACTCACTACAAGCCAGTCCAGCCTCCTACAACTCTAACCTGCATTGCACGACTTTCTAAGTTGGTCTCCGGCGACGTGGGACTCCTTTGTGCAACTTCGGCGAGCACCGTTTCACGCATCCTCGTAGTGCCTGTTTCTGGCACTTCTCCGGGTGCTACCTGCTTCAGTGAGGGCTCTTTGTCTTGCTCGACGTCCCCTCTCTCTGCAGATCCAATTTGCGACCTCCTAGTCCCTCCTGGGCCCCAGCAGAGTCCAAAAACGCCAAACGCACGATTTGCGTGTAGCAAGGCTTGTTGGCGTCCATCCGGCGGGAAAACACTTCTGCACGACTCTCCAAGGCGTGGGGGATCCATCCTCCAAAGGGGAAGTCTCTAGCCCTTGTCGTTCCTGCAGTATTCACAGTTCTTCAGCCTAGTAAGAGCTTCTTTGCACCAACCGCTGGCATTTCTTGGGCATCTGCCCATCTCCGAGTTGCTTGTGACTTTTGGACTTGGTCCCCTTGTTCCACAGGTACCCTCAGTCAGGAATCCATCGTTGTTGCATTGCTGATTTGTGTTTTCCTTGCATTTTCCCTCTAACACGACTATTTTGTCCTTAGGGGAACTTTAGTGCACTTTGCACTCACTTTTCAGGGTCTTGGGGAGGGTTGCTTGAATTTTCTCCTTTGTTTTGTTTGTAAGGGCTAGGGTGGGGTTAGTGAAGACCCGCTACCGAAACTTGTCTAAGATCACCCGGTTTGTGCAACAGAGATTGCCACATGTGTCTGCCCTTTGGTGGGTGGTGAGCAATGAAAAACAACAAAATGTTGAACTCAGACATCCTGAGGTGAAATGTGAATTCCTGTAAGATCGTAACCAAAAGAGTTAAAGAAATAAACTCAAGGAGGTCACTTGTAGGATCATGAGTGGCTTTGCATTAGGCGAAGCCACTTTTGTGTCTGTTGGGGTAGGGCCTTAAAGTACTGTTCCAAGTACATCTTGTCCATGATTTACTCTCAACTGGTCTCTTGGGGTTTTAACCACTTCTCAACAGTGCTTCCAATCTTAAAGTACAGGGTCTTTGTGGTATCACATGGTAGTCCTCTTTCCCTGCGAAAACAAATCCGATATGCCTCTTTGTCTAAGTCTGCCAAGGATGATTTTTTTGATTTCTTCATATGGGGTGTCACCTCTGATATTACTGGTTTGACAGGCTGCCTGTGCCTCTCCAGTCAAGAGAGGAGCTAAATAAATTGGCCATCTGTCAAAATTAAAAAGAAAGGAAACAAGATACTCCCCAGGAAGGAGTTTTTGTAGTGACACAGTGGGACAAAAACTAGTGGCAAGTCTGCCAAGGGCTTGCCCTGTAGTGCCTTGTGCATGGTTCTCAGCCATTTTGGTGATCTGATCTGCCTGTCTCTTCATGGAGTCACAAAATAATTCATGAGCAGCTTTGGCTGATGACATCTGGCATTCTAAGGGCCATTCTAGTTTACTTTGTCCCTGGGCCAACTGCCGGATTAATGCATTCATTTTGCATAAACGGTTATGCCTGCATTTTCCACCACTTGTCGCTTGGCGTATGAATGACAACTAGAATACCATGCATTGTATTTACAGGGTTTATTCTTTTTATGTATAAATATATAAGTATTTAGTGTTCCAAAGGCCTCTAAGCTTCTTTTCTTTCTTCCTTTTGATAAGTTCTTCTGAGCTGTGGGTCGTCCGGCATCCTCGGAAGGAAGGACACAGGTCAGAGCTTGGATTTTCTCCTGTTTCATATGTAAGGGCTCGGGTGGGGTTAAAAGACTCTCCAGCAAAACATGCCTAGGATCACCCGGTTTGTGCAAAGGAGGTTGTCCCATACACCCGCTCTGGGGAGGGGGTGTTGTGGCAATGAAGAAAAACAAAATGTTGAAATTCAAATAGATCCTCAACCAGAAGTGAAATGTGAACTCCATTAATACTAAAAACCAAAAGAATTAAAGCAATCAACCTCAGGAAGTCACTTGTATGTTAGTTATTTTGCGTTAGTATCAATATGTGGGGAACTCCCTTAAACCCTTATTGTAATCCCCGACCTGCCGTCTCATGTAATACTTTACCGTTTCCCAAATCAGAATGGCAACCTTTTATGCACCTGTGAGAGCCACGCTTCTCCGAGAGCCCTCCAGGCATTGGTTACTGCTGTCTGGCTCGGAATCTTCTCTTAACAGAAGCTCGGGGTTCTAGCTGCTGGCGAGGGCCTCCTCCGCTTCCTTGATCTCATTTCCTCTCCTTCGGCTGCCTCTCTGAAGGCAAAATGTTGAACTCAAAACGATCCTCGACCTGAAGTGAAATGTGAACTCCATTAAGACCCTAACCAAAAAGCTAGAGAAATAAAGCCCAAGAAGTAACTCGTAGGTTCATGAGTGACAATGCTTTAGTATCAAAATATGGGAAACTCCCATAGATCCTTATCGTAACCCCCAACCTGCTGTACCAGTAATACCCTCCTGTTTCCCGAATCGGAACAACAAGTGATTACACATCTGTGTGAGCTATACTTCTCCGAGAGCATGGCTGGGTGAATCATCTTGCTGATGGCCCTCCAGGAATTGGGTACTGCTCTCCGGCTCGGGTCTCCTCTTGATAGCAGAAGCTCAGGATTCTGGCTGCTGGTGAGGGCCTTCTCAACTTCTGTGATGGCTTCCACTAAGGACTCCTCACTTCCTCTCCTTTGGCTCTCTCTGGCGTTGTGCATCATTTCTTGACTCCGCCTCTTGTTGTCTCTTCTCGCTGGTGCCTGACCTTGTTCTCCTTCCAAGTTATCTCCATTATGAAATGCATGTAAGGAGAAAATGGGATGAGCAAGGAAGCAGCATTTAGAAGTTACCCGCAGCGCGGCCCATGGTGTAACTGCATGCAAGTCTTCCGCCCTATCTTCCCTCACATCCAGAAGTTTGTATAGGTGCGGTGGAGGTAATTAAAATCTGTGAGCTGGAACTAGGTGCTACTCAAAATTAGTTTCTCGTGCTCCAGCGTTTAGTCCCATTTTTTGGCCATTAGTGGTGACTCCAAATCTGCATCTTATATCTACTGAACTGGAAGATTAAGCCTTTGTCTATCAGTCTTCAGTGCCCTGTATATTTAGGATACAGTGTGTGTAGCACAACCCAGTCCCAGTAACCTGAAAGCTTGGGGGCAGCCAGGAACTTAGGCTAAATCTCCCTTGCTGTTTTGGATATTTTTCTGTATTGAAAGATTGCCAAGGGCCTAACCCAAACCGGATTTGTGCCACCTCAAATTAAATAAATCTGTCAAGTGCACGTCTCCCAGCATCAGAAATCTTCCCTCCTCCCACTGAGCAATAAGCATATCTCTGCTAATTTTGCAGAAGGGTTATAACCACTACACCTGCAAGGATCTAGAAAATGGGGAGCGCTTCAGAACCCTACCAGTCTCTGTCCACCACATGTCTGCAGTATGTTCATTAACGAACGGGCAGTGAGTGGGCACCTCTCTGATCCTCATTATCATAATGGGAATGGGTTACTCCTCCCAGCAACCCTTCAGGAGCTGTTTTTCCCAATTGGCCTCATACAAGCAACAAAAGGCTGTGTGTTGGAGCTGAGTCACAAAGTAAATGTCAAGTTTCACTCACCTGAAAACCAGGAGCCTGTGGGAGCAAAGAGAGTCCACCAGTTCCCCTGACGCATGATGTTTAGTGGGTGTTGGGTGGTGATCTTTAGGGGAAGTGGGGTTGGTGTTGGCAGAGAAAAGGTGTATAGGCTAGAATCTGCAGAAACCTCAAAGTCTTCTGTGGTCTGTCCGACTTTAGAGAGTATAGACTCTTGTCTGTTGACCTCCTTCATAACACACTGTTGGAGCACAAACATTAAACATTAATCATACTTACATACCTACATATGGAACATTAGTTACCTTACCAATAAATAATGTGACATTACTGTTGATATCTCTATTTGAAGCATGGAGGGCTGCACATTAAGTTCTCTTTGGATTGGTCCTTCCCTAGTTAGTCATACAGGTTACATGGTAATACATTGAAAAGAAAACAAGAGTACTACAATGTCTGAGTTTTTGACACCCTGTGCTTAGTGATTTAGTTGACACTCACCAACACTCTTAGGGGATCATTACAACCCTGGCGGCCAAATACCGCCAGGGCTGTTGTGGCGATTGCACCGCCAACAGGCTGGCGGTGCAATCCCAGGAATTATGACTGCGGCGGAAACGCGGTGGTCACACCGTCGGGGCCGGCGGTTTCCCGCCACATTTGCCCCAGCGGTGATAATCCAGCGCTGCCCAGGGGATTGCGAGTCCCCGACCTCCAGCCTTTTCCTGGCGGTTTGAACCGCCAGGAAAAGGCTGGCGGTACGGGGAGTCGCGGGGCCCCTGGGGGCCCCTGTACTGCCCATGCCACTGGCATGGGCACTGACAGGGCCCCATGCAACTTTTCATTGTCTGCATAGCAGACAGTGAAAAGCACGACGGGTGGAACCCGTCGCACGGCCGCAACGCCGCCGGCTCCTGTGTTGCGGCCCAGATCTCCGCTGGGCTGGCGGGCGGAAACCAGGTTTCCGCCCGACCGGCCCAGCAGGGATCTCACAATGACTGCAGAGGGAGTGCGGCCGCATTGGCGGCCGTCCGGCGGTCAGATCTTGGCGGACGGCTTCATAATGAAGGCCTTAGTCTTAAATGTATCTGCTAAATTGTCCACAAACTGTTCAAAATGTGTTTCTAAAGGTTCAGTGTATTTACATTCTTTGATGCTTGTGTGTGGTCAAAAGTGTTTCAGACGTTTCAAAGATTTTCTCTGTTTTCCAGGTTATGGACTCCAGATTGGTGCTGAGGAGACTACACCTAGGCAGGCGACAGGTCCCGGTTGGAGCCAAGGAAGGAAATCTTTGGATGACCATGACTGAAGAGCTTCCAACCTGGTAGGTAAGAAGTCAAGCAAAGGCAATCAGGGATCGGTGTGGTATTTACACTACTGAGATCAAAGTGGATGCCGGATCTCGCAAAAGTTGCAAATCTGGCAGAATTTTGAACCTAAATGTGTGTGCAATCTGGAAGCAGGGAAGGACCAGGGAGGAAGCTTTAATTTGTGGATTGCCTCAGGAAAGACTCGTGGGTAGTGGGGTGAAGGGCTGGGCCTCAACATGGTTGTGGTATATGGATGAGGAGTGGGGAATCGACCAAGGGATCAGCATGACTGTGGCAAAGGCCGTGGGAAGGACGAGGAAACCAGTGAAAGTGCAAAGGGTCTGTAATGACTCAAGGGGAAAATGTCTAGCTTCAAACATCTTCTATCTCAGCTGGGTGGTTTACTTTGACATTTAACTGTAATTATAACAGGCAAGAATTAACAAACACCTGACAAAATTCTGAACTATTTGAACACCTTTGCTACATTATGTGCTATACCTTATTCTTGGGAACACACAGTCACCCATACAATGGTTTGCAGCTCCTTGATTAATGTCTCAAGGATTAATCCAGTTATGGCACTTCTTAATAAAGTCTCCTGGGTAGATTCATATCAGCAATTTATTTTTTGCAGTTCATAAGCACTTGTTATTCTTGCTCAAGGAAACTGCCTTTGCCAAATAATCAAGCCTGATGGCACACCTGTTAATGTCTTTTAGAAAAATGGTTCCTGATGTTTTTAAAACCTACTCTGTGCTTTCAGGATGTGTCTAAGACGTTACACGATGTTGTTTTGACTTAGTAATAGTGTTACTCAGGAGCCCAAACTTGTTGTAGAGCTTGCCATGTTATACTCCCAAGGGCATTCCGTTGATTCTTCCTTGTTCTTTCGTTTTTGTGTTTCTTTTTTTAGGGTTGCTGCCGATCTCAAGAATGTCTCTGCAGGTGATGCCTCTGTAGCTGGAGATCCAACAGGTAAGTAGTCTTGGATTCTTTTTGTGGCTTTGTGCTTGAAGGGACTTCCACAGGTTTTTTTTTTTGTATGGAAAACCCTCTCGCACCAGGGATACCCCTTGGTGGCATGCTTCATTATTGGGTTTCCTCCTGTTCTGCTACAGAACAAGGCATGCTGCGACCGACGGAATACGTCGGAGTACTGATGTTTTCAGCAATGTGAGTGCTAAAAGGGATAGGAGTGGTGGGGTCTTAGTGAGTTAAACATACCACCCTCTGGATGGAATTACTCCCACTCAGCCTTTTGGGCATTTTGACGGCCTGTCAGTATAAATTCTATTAATCTGCAGATGGTTAGTTGTCGCTTGGCGTATGAGTTACAACTTAGAAACCATGTATAGTCTTTATGGGTTTATTATGTGTATGGTTAAATATATATGGATTTAGCGTTCAACATGCCTCTAAGCTTCTTTTCTTTCTTCCTTCTCACAGTTCCTTGCCAGCTGTGTGTCCTCCATCACCCTCGGAAAGACACATGTAAGTGCTTAAATTTTCACCTTTGTTTTGTTTGTAAGGGCTAGGGTGGGGTTAGTGAAGACCCGCCACCGAAACTTGTCTAAGATCACCCGGTTTGTGCAACAGAGATTGCCACATGTGTCTGCCCTTTGGTGGTTGTGGAGCAATGAAAAACAACAAAATGTTGAACTCAGACATCCTGAGGTGAAATGTGAATTCCTGTAAGATCGTAACCAAAAGAGTTAAAGAAATAAACTCAAGGAGGTCACTTGTAGGATCATGAGTGACTTTGCGTTAGGCGAAGCCACTTTTGTGTCTGTTGGGGTAGGGCCTTAAAGTACTGTTCCAAGTACATCTTGTCCATGATTTACTCTCGGCTGGTCTCTTGGGGTTTTAACCACTTCTCAACAGTGCTTCCAATCTTAAAGTACAGGGTCTTCGAGGTATCACATGGTAGTCCTCTTTCCCTGCGAAAACAAATCCGATATGCCTCTTTGTCTAAGTCTGCCAAGGATGATTTTTTTGATTTCTTCATATGGGGTGTCACCTCTGATATTACTGGTTTGACAGGCTGCCTGTGCCTCTCCAGTCAAGAGAGGAGCTAAATAAATTGGCCATCTGTCAAAATTCAAAAGAAAGAAAACAACATACTCCCCAGGAAGGAGTTTTTGTAGTGACACAGTGGGACAAAAACGAGTGGCAAGTCTGCCAAGGGTTTGCCCTGTAGTGCCTTGTGCATGGTTCTCAGCCATTTTGGTGATCTGATCTGCCTGTCTCTTCATGGAGTCACAAAATAATTCATGAGCAGCTTTGGCTGATGACATCTGGCATTCTAAGGGCCATTCTAGTTTACTTTGTCCCTGGGCCAAATGCCGGATTTATGTATTCATTTTGCATCAACGGTTATGCCTGCATTTTCCACCACTTGTCACTTGGCGTATGAATGACAACTAGAATACCATGCATAGTATTTACAGGGTTTATTCTTTTTATGGATAAATGTATAAGTATTTAGTGTTCCAAAGGCCTCTATGCTTCTTTTCTTTCTTCCTTTTGATAAGTTCTTCTGAGCTGTGGGTCACCCGGCATCCTCGGAAGGAAGGACACAGGTCAGAGCTTGGATTTTCTCCTGTTTCATGTGTAAGGGCTCGGGTGGGGTTAGTAAAGACTCTCCAGCAAAACATGCCTAGGATCACCCGGTTTGTGCAAAGGAGGTTGTCCCATACACCCGCACTGGGGAGGGGGTGTTGTAGCAATGAAGAAAAACAAAATGTCGAAATTCAAATAGATCCTCAACCAGAAGCGAAATGTGAACTCCATTAAGACTAAAACCAAAAGAATTAAAGGAATCAACCTCAGGAAGTCACTCGTATGTTAGTTATTTTGCATTAGTGTCAGTATGTGCGGAACTCCCTTAAACTCTTATCGTAATCCCCAACCTGCCGTCTCATGTAATACTTTACCGTTTCCCAAATCAGAATGGCAACCTTTTATGCAGCTGTGAGAGCCACGCTTCTCCGAGAGCCCTCCAGGCATTGGTTACTGCTGTCTGGCTCGGAATCTTCTCTTAACAGAAGCTTGGGGTTCTAGCTGCTGGCGAGGGCCTCCTCCGCTTCCTTGATCTCATTTCATCTCCTTCGGCTGCCTCTCTGAAGGCAAAATGTTGAACTCAAAACGATCTTCAACCTGAAGTGAAATGTGAACTCCATTAAGACCCTAACCAAAAAGCTAAAGAAATAAAGCCTATGAAGTAACTCGTAGGTTCATGAGTGACAATGCTTTAGCATCAAAATATGGGAAACTCCCTTAGATCCTTATCGTAACCCCCAACCTGCTGTACCAGTAATACCCTCCTGTTTCCCGAATCGGAACGACAAGTGATTACACATCTATGTGAGCTACACTTCTCCGAGAGCATGGCTGGGTGAATCATCTTGCTGATGGCCCTCCAGGAATTGGGTACTGCTCTCCGGCTCGGGTCTCCTCTTGATAGCAGAAGCTCAGGATTCTGGCTGCTGGTGAGGGCCTTCTCAACTTCTGTGATGGCTTCCACTAAGGACTTCTCACTTCCTCTCCTTTCGCTCTCTCTGGCGTTGTGCATCATTTCTTGACTCTGCCTCTTGTTGTCTCTTCTCGGCCACTAGACCACCTTCACTTCCTTTTATTCCTGATGCTGGGGCCTGACCTTGTGTTCCTTCTAAGTTATATCCATTATGAAATGCCTGTAAGGAGAAAATGGGATGAGCTAGGAAGCAGCATTTAGAAGTTACCCGCAGCGCGGCCCACGGTGTAACTGCATGCAAGTCTTCCGCCCTATCTTCCCTCACATCCAGAAGTTTGTATAGGTGCGGTGGAGGTAATTAAAATCTGTGAGCTGGAACTAGGTGCTACTCAAAATTAGTTTCTCGTGCTCCAGCGTTTAGTCCCATTTTTTGTCCATTAGCGGTGACTCCAAATCTGCATCTTATATCTACTGAACTGGAAGATTAAGCCTTTGTCTATCAGTCATCAGTCTTCAGTGCCCTGTATATTTAGGATACAGTGTGTGTAGCACAACCCAGTCCCAGTAACCTGAAAGCTGGGGGGCAGCCAGGAACTTAGGCTAAATCTCCCTTGCTGTTTTGGATATTTTTCTGTATTGAAAGACTGCCAAGGGCCTAACCCAAACCGGAGTTGTGCCTCCTCAAATTAAATAAATCTGTCAAGTGCACGTCTCCCAGCATCAGAAATCTTTCCTCCTCCCACTGAGCAATAAGCATATCTCTGCTAATTTTGCAGAAGGGTTATAACCACTACATCTGCAAGGATCTAGAAAATGGGGAGCGCTTCAGAACCCTACCAGTCTCTGTCCACCACATGTCTGCAGTATGTTCATTAACGAACGGGCAGTGAGTGGGCACCTCTCTGATCCTCATTATCATAATGGGAATGGGTTACTCCTCCCAGCAACCCTTCAGGAGCTGTTTTTCCCAATTGGCCTCATCCAAGCAACAAAAGGCTGTGTGTTGGAGCTGACTCACAAAGTAATTGTCATGTTTCCACTCACCTGAAAACCAGGAGCCTGTGGGAGCAAAGAGAGTCCACCAGTTCCCCAGACGCATGATGTTTAGTGGGTGTTGGGTGGTGATCTTTAGGGGAAGTGGGGTTTGTGTTGGCAGAGAAAAGGTGTATAGGCTAGAATCTGCAGAAACCTCAAAGTCTTCTGTGGTCTGTCCGACTTTAGAGAGTATAGACTATTGTCTGTTGACCTCCTTCATAACACACTGTTGGAGCACAAGCATTAAACATTAATCATACTTACATACCTACATATGTAACATTAGTTACCTTACCAATAAATAATGTGATATTACTGTTGATATCTCTATTTGAAGCATGGAGGGCTGCACATTAAGTTCTCTTTGGATTGGTCCTTCCCTAGTTAGTCATACAGGTTACATGGTAATACATTGAAAAGAAAACAAGAGTACTACAATGTCTGAGTTTTTGACACCCTGTGCTTAGTGATTTAGTTGACACTCACAAACACTCTTAGGGGATCATTACAACCCTGGCGGTCAAAGACCGCCAGGGCTGTTGTGGCGATTGCACCGCCAACAGGCTGGCGGTGCAATCCCAGGAATTATGACTGCGGCGGAAACGCGGCGGTCATACCGTCGGGGCCGGCGGTTTCCCGCCACATTTGCCCTGGCGGTGATAATCCAGCGCTGCCCAGGGGATTGCGAGTCCCCGACCTCCAGCCTTTTCCTGGCGGTTTGAACCGCCAGGAAAAGGCTGGCGGTACGGGGAGTCGCAGGGCCCCTGGGGGCCCCTGTACTGCCCATGCCACTGGCATGGGCACTGACAGGGCCCCATGCAGCTTTTCACTGTCTGCATAGCAGACAGTGAAAAGCACAACGGGTGCTACCCGTCGCACGGCTGCAACACCGCCGGCTCCTGTGTTGCGGGCCAGATCCCCGCTGGGCTGGCGGGCGGAAACCAGGTTTCCGCCCACCGGCCCAGCAGGGATCTCATAATGACCGCAGAGGGAGTGCGGCCGCATTGGCGGCCGTCCTGCGGTCAGATCTTGGCGGGCGGCTTCATAATGAAGGCCTTAGTCTTAAATGTATCTGCTAAATTGTCCACAAACTGTTCAAAATGTGTTTCTAAAGGTTCAGTGTATTGACATTCTTTGATGCTTGTGTGTGGTCAAAAGTGTTTCAGACGTTTCAAAGATTTTCTCTGTTTTCCAGGTTATGGACTCCAGATTGGTGCTGAGGAGACTACACCTAGGCAGGCGACAGGTCCCGGTTGGAGCCAAGGAAGGAAATCTTTGGATGACCATGACTGAAGAGCTTCCAACCTGGTAGGTAAGAAGTCAAGCAAAGGCAATCAGGGATCAGTGTGGTATTTACACTACTGAGATCAAAGTGGACGCCGGATCTCGCAAAATTTGCAAATCTGGCAGAATTTTGAGCCTAAATGTGTGTGCAATCTGGAAGCAGGGAAGGACCAGGGAGGAAGCTTTAATTTGTGGATTGCCTCAGGAAAGACTCGTGGGTAGTGGGGTGAAGGGCTGGGCCTCAACATGGTTGTGGTATATGGATGAGGAGTGGGGAATCGACCAAGGGATCAGCATGACTGTGGCAAAGGCCGTGGGAAGGACGAGGAAACCAGTGAAAGTGCAAAGGGTCTGTAATGACTCAAGGGGAAAATGTCTAGCTTCAAACATCTTCTATCTCAGCTGAGTGGTTTACTTTGACATTTAACTGTAATTATAACAGGCAAGAATTAACAAACACCTGACACAATTCTGAACTATTTGAACTCTTTTGCTACATTATGTGCTACACCTTATTCTTGGGAACACACAGTCACCCATACAATGGTTTGCAGCTCCTTGATTAATGTCTCAAGGATTAATCCAGTTGTGGCACTTCTTTATAAAGTCTCCTGGGTCGATTCATATCAGCAATTTATTTTTGCAGTTCATAAGCACTTGTTATTCTTGCTCAAGGAAACTGCCTTTGCCAAATAATCAAGCCTGATGGCACACCTGTTAATGTCTTTTAGAAAAATGGTTCCTGAGGTTTTTAAAACCTACTCTGTGCTTTCAGGATGTGTCTCAAACGTTACTCTATGTTGTTTTGACTTAGTAATAGTGTAACTCAGGAGTAGTGCCCCAACTTGTTGTAGAGCTTGCCATGTTGTACTCCCAAGGGCATTCCGTGGATTCTTACTTGTTCTTTCGTTTTTGTGTTTCTCTTTTTAGGGTTGCTGCCGATCTCAAGAATGTCTCTGCAGGTGATGCCACTGTAGCTGGAGATCCAACAGGTAAGTAGTCTTGGATTCTTTTTGTGGCTTTGTGCTTGAAGGGACTTCCACAGGTTTTTTTTTTGTATGAAAAACCCTCTCGCACCAGGGATACCCCTTGGTGGTATGCTTCATTATTGGGTTTCCTCCTGTTCTGCTACAGAACGAGGTGTGCTGCGACCGACGGAATACGTGGGAGTACTGATGGTTTCAGCAATGTGAGTGCTAAAAGGGATAGGAGTGGTGGGGTCTTAGTGAGTTAAACATACCACTCTCTGGATGGAATTACTCCCACTCAGCCTTTTGGGCATTTTGACGGCCTGTCAGTATAAATTCTATTAATCTGCAGATGGTTAGTTGTCGCTTGGCGTATGAGTTACAACTTAGACACCATGTATAGTCTTTATGGCTTTATTATGTGTATGGTTAAATATATATGGATTTAGCGTTCAAAATGCCTCTAAGCTTCTTTTCTTTCTTCCTTCTCATAGATCCTTGCCAGCTGTGTGTCCTCCATCACCCTCGGAAAGACACATGTAAGTGCTTGAATTTTCTCCTTTGTTTTGTTTGTAAGGGCTAGGGTGGGGTTAGTGAAGACCCGCCACCGAAACTTGTCTAAGATCACCCGGTTTGTGCAACAGAGATTGCCACATGTGTCTGCCCTTTGGTGGGTGGTGAGCAATGAAAAACAACAAAATGTTGAACTCAGACATCCTGAGGTGAAATGTGAATTCCTGTAAGATCGTAACCAAAAGAGTTAAAGAAATAAACTCAAGGAGGTCACTTGTAGAATCATGAGTGGCTTTGCATTAGGCGAAGCCACTTTTGTGTCTGTTGGGGTAGGGCCTTAAAGTACTGTTCCAAGTACATCTTGTCCATGATTTACTCTCGACTGGTCTCTTGGGATTTTAACCACTTCTCAACAGTGCTTCCAATCTTAAAGTACAGGGTCTTCGAGGTATCACATGGTAGTCCTCTTTCCCTGCGAAAACAAATCCGATATGCCTCTTTGTCTAAGTCTGCCAAGGATGATTTTTTTGATTTCTTCATATGGGGTGTCACCTCTGACATTACTGGTTTGACAGGCTGCCTGTGCCTCTCCAGTCAAGAGAGGAGCAAAATAAATTGGCCATCTGTCAAAATTCAAAAGAAAGGAAACAACATACTGCCCAGGAAGGAGTTTTTGTAGTGACACGGTGGGACAAAAACGAGTGGCAAGTCTGCCAAGGGCTTGCCCTGTAGTGCCTTGTGCATGGTTCTCAGCCATTTTGGTGATCTGATCTGCCTATATCTTCATGAAGTCACAAAATAATTAATGAGCAGCTTTGGCTGATGACATCTGGCATTCTAAGGGCCATTCTAGTTTACTTTGTCCCTGGGCCAACTGCCGGATTAATGCATTCATTTTGCATAAACGGTTATGCCTGCATTTTCCACCACTTGTCGCTTGGCGTATGAATGACAACTAGAATACCATGCATTGTATTTACAGGGTTTATTCTTTTTATGTATAAATATATAAGTATTTAGTGTTCCAAAGGCCTCTAAGCTTCTTTTCTTTCTTCCTTTTGATAAGTTCTTCTGAGCTGTGGGTCGTCCGGCATCCTCGGAAGGAAGGACACAGGTCAGAGCTTGGATTTTCTCCTGTTTCATATGTAAGGGCTCGGGTGGGGTTAGTAAAGACTCTCCAGCAAAACATGCCTAGGATCACCCGGTTTGTGCAAAGGAGGTTGTCCCATACACCCGCTCTGGGGAGGGGGTGTTGTGGCAATGAAGAAAAACAAAATGTTGAAATTCAAATAGATCCTCAACCAGAAGTGAAATGTGAACTCCATTAATACTAAAAACCAAAAGAATTAAAGCAATCAACCTCAGGAAGTCACTTGTATGTTAGTTATTTTGCATTAGTGTCAGTATGTGCGGAACTCCCTTAAACTCTTATCGTAATCCCCAACCTGCTGTCTCATGTAATACTTTACCGTTTCCCAAATCAGAATGGCAACCTTTTATGCAGCTGTGAGAGCCACGCTTCTCCGAGAGCCCTCCAGGCATTGGTTACTGCTGTCTGGCTCGGAATCTTCTCTTAACAGAAGCTTGGGGTTCTAGCTGCTGGCGAGGGCCTCCTCCGCTTCCTTGATCTCATTTCCTCTCCTTCGGCTGCCTCTCTGAAGGCAAAATGTTGAACTCAAAACGATCTTCAACCTGAAGTGAAATGTGAACTCCATTAAGACCCTAACCAAAAAGCTAAAGAAATAAAGCCCAAGAAGTAACTCGTAGGTTCATGAGTGACAATGCTTTAGCATCAAAATATGGGCAACTCCCTTAGATCCTTATCGTAACCCCCAACCTGCTGTACCAGTAATACCCTCCTGTTTCCCGAATCGGAACAACAAGTGATTACACATCTGTGTGAGCTACACTTCTCCAAGAGCATGGCTGGGTGAATCATCTTGCTGATGGCCCTCCAGGAATTGGGTACTGCTCTCCGGCTCGGGTCTCCTCTTGATAGCAGAAGCTCAGGATTCTGGCTGCTGGTGAGGGCCTTCTCAACTTCTGTGATGGCTTCCACTAAGGACTCCTCACTTCCTCTCCTTTCGCTCTCTCTGGCATTGTGAATCATTTCTTGACTCCGCCTCTTGTTGTCTCTTCTCGGCCACTAGACCGCCTTCACTTCCTTTTATTCCTGATGCTGGGGCCTGACCTTGGGTTCCTTCTAAGTTATCTCCATTATGAAATGCCTGTAAGGAGAAAATGGGATGAGCTAGGAAGCAGCATTTAGAAGTTACCCGCAGTGCGGCCCACGGTGTAACTGCATGCAAGTCTTCCGCCCTATCTTCCCTCACATCCAGAAGTTTGTATGGGTGCGGTGGAGGTAATTAAAATCTGTGAGCTGGAACTAGGTGCTACTCAAAATTAGTTTCTCGTGCTCCAGCGTTTAGTCCCATTTTTTGTCCATTAGCGGTGACTCCAAATCTGCATCTTATATCTACTGAACTGGAAGATTAAGCCTTTGTCTATCAGTCATCAGTCTTCAGTGCCCTGTATATTTAGGATACAGTGTGTGTAGCACAACCCAGTCCCAGTAACTTGAAAGCTGGGGGGCAGCCAGGAACTTAGGCTAAATCTCCCAAGCTGTTTTGGATATTTTTCTGTATTGAAAGACTGCCAAGGGCCTAACCCAAACCAGAGTTGTGCCTCCTCAAATTAAATAAATCTGTCAAGTGCACGTCTCCCAGCATCAGAAATCTTTCCTCCTCCCACTGAGCAATAAGCATATCTCTGCTAATTTTGCAGAAGGGTTATAACCACTACATCTGCAAGGATCTAGAAAATGGGGAGCGCTTCAGAACCCTACCAGTCTCTGTCCACCACATGTCTGCAGTATGTTCATTAACGAACGGGCAGTGAGTGGGCACCTCTCTGATCCTCATTATCATAATGGGAATGGGTTACTCCTCCCAGCAACCCTTCAGGAGCTGTTTTTCCCAATTGGCCTCATCCAAGCAACAAAAGGCTGTGTGTTGGAGCTGACTCACAAAGTAAATGTCAAGTTTCCACTCACCTGAAAACCAGGAGCCTGTGGGAGCAAAGAGAGTCCACCAGTTCCCCTGACGCATGATGTTTAGTGGGTGTTGGGTGGTGATCTTCAGGGGAAGTGGGGTTGGTGTTGGCAGAGAAAAGGTGTATAGGCTAGAATCTGCAGAAACCTCAAAGTCTTCTGTGGTCTGTCCGACTGTAGAGAGTATAGAATCTTGTTTGTTGACTCCTTCATAACACACTGTTGGAGCACAAGCATTAAACATTAATCATACTTACATACCTACATATGTAACATTAGTTACCTTACCCATAAATAATGTGACATTACTGTTGATATCTCTATTTGAAGCATGGAGGGCTGCACATTAAGTTCTCTTTGGATTGGTCCTTCCCTAGTTAGTCATACGGGTTACATGGTAATACATTGAAAAGAAAACAAGAGTACTACAATGTCTGAATTTTTGACACCCTGTACTTAGTGATTTAGTTGACAGTCACCAACACTCTTAGGCTTAAATGTATCTGCTAAATTGTCCACAAACTGTTCACAATGTGTTTCTAAAGGTTCAGTGTATTGACATTCTTTGATGCTTGAGTGTGGTCAAAAGTGTTTCAGACGTTTCAAATATTTTCTCTGTTTTCCAGGTTATGGACTCCAGATTGGTGCTGAGGATACAACACCTAAGCAGGCGACAGATCCTGGTTAGAGCCAAGGAAAGAAATCTTCGGATGACCATGACTGAAGAGCTTCCAACCTGGTAGGTAAGAAGTCAAGCAAAGGCAATCAGGGATCGGTGTGGTATTTACACTACTGAGATCAAAGTGGATGCCGGATCTCGCAAGATTTGCAAATCTGGCAGAATTTTGAGCCTAATTGTGTGTGCAATCTGGAAGCAGGGAAGGACCAGGGAGGAAGCTTTAATTTGTGGATTGCCTCAGGAAATGCTCCTGGGTAGTGGGGTGAAGGGCTGGTCCTCAACATTGGTTGTGGTATATGCATGGAGAGTGGGGAATCGACCAAGGGATCAGCATGACTGTGGCAAAGGGCGTGCGAAGGACGAGGAAACCAGTGAAAGTGCAAATGGTCTGTAATGACTCAAGGAGAAAATTTACCAGTGGTGCAGAGGGCACACATAGTGCGGGTTATGACAGTGATGTAGTAAAGCTATCCCACCTTCTGCTCTCTTTAATTTAAGAACAGATAATCATACTGTGCTTCTTTTGTCTACCCAAACCAAAGAAATGAGAAGCTAATTTATTCCTCAAACTGTGGATCAGGGATTTTGCATGGTGTATTCTGTAAATGATATAAGCAGCGGGGACAGAGCACCATCTTCGCAAGCACAATATGACCTATTCGGAAGAGGGGGAAATTGTTTAAGAAAGTAATGTAATTCTGGGGTCCTTGCATGACTCCAGAATTATAAGCATATTATAAGCATATTGTTTATCCAGAGTATGGGCGAGCTGCTCATCAAAGTATCTAAATCTGTTCAATTCCCATTGTATACCCACATCTGGTAGGTTTTCGGGTGTGACTCCTACTACCCTGCCCAGCAGGAGGAAAGCCCCCATCTTATCCTGGTAGCCCCTGAGAACAGATGCCATCCCAAATCACTCCAATTCTGTCAACAATATCCGTAGCAAAGCATGGGACTATCTAACTTAAACAAGTGTATCATTGGAGCACATAGATATGATATGTGTTTCATTCTCAGTTTTGATCCCCCTAACCCACAGCACATCCCTAAGCCTAATCGCCAAAGGTTCCAGAGCTAGGTTGAACAATAAGGCTAAGATGTAACATCCCTGATGAATGCCATGTTTGATTACCCATCTGTTGGATATGATGCTGCCCCATCTCACTATAGCCGTAGGCTCGGTAAATAGCAATTCCACCCAACCCCTAAATTATTGGAGCAAACCCATTCTTATGCATCACTGTGGGCATGTGTGACCTTCTAATAGAATCAAAAGCTTTTTCAATATCCAGTGCTATCAAGTCACCCTCTATCTCCATTTTATGGGTGGTATACAAGACGTGTGAGCCGACTGAGGTTCATTTAATGTGCCACGCCACGGAATAAAGTTGTTCTGGTCTTCGAGCAGTAACGAGTCAATACCATGTTTGAGTCTATTTGCCAATACATTGGCTTCATCGCCACCTCAATTTCCAATATGAAAGTCCAGATTATGCAGATCCTGCGCACAAAGTCTCCACAGAAGAAACCGGGATCTAGGTGGAGCACCACGATAATCACCAGTGTTGCATGATATAAAAGAAATCTGTATTGATACCTGGCCATCTCTGTTTCTCTGTTATGCCCCTTGTTACCAATATAGGATCTATTCTGCCTAGATATCCAATGTGTTGACGAGTGGCAAGAGTATTCATGTACAGTGGGGTGGAGGTCACTTCAAATACATATATAGTGTACCCATCATCTCACACAAGGTTCCCGTCATGTTCAGTTTTGCATAAAAACTAGTCCCTTTAAGAGTGTGGTTATAATCACTGTCCCATATAAGCGGTATGTCTAGGTATGGTGTAATTAAATCCATAATTGTTGGAAAAAAAAAATGCATCATCAGTATTTGGGGCATATACATTAAAGAGACATATCTCTGACCCATCTAATAGGTCAAGTAGCATTATGTAGTGTCCTGTAGCGTCAGCTCTAGTACAGCAGTGGGTAAAGGGATCCCTATGGCCAACCATATAGCCACACCCCTGGCAAAGCATAAATAGGTAGATGTGTACATGTGACCCCTCCATATTTTTCACAACTTGTCCAACTCCATAGCTATCAAATGTGTTTCCTGTAAGAATGCTACGTTTATGGATTGGCGCCTAAGGTATGAATGCATGCTGTATCTTTTTATGTGGTTATTAAGACCCTTGACATTCCATGTCACAAGTTTAAAACTACTTTTCATGACCAGTGTACAATATGTAATGATCCAACAGGGAAGTCAAAAGAAATCCTCAGATGTCTTTTGTCATACCATCAATGGCATCCTGCAATACATGCCAGGCCCATGAGTCAGACCTGGAGTCGCTTGTGTCCCATGAGCATCCATGCACACCACCTACTTCTTTCACGCACTGGATTGCTCTGGTATTGGCTGCCTCTATATACCCTAGTAATTACCTTTTTTATCTTCTCCAAGACTGCACCCTCTGCAAAAAATGTCACCCATGTCTCATTGTTTTGGATGTCAATGTAACAATCTGGATCTTTACGGTTGTTTTGCCCCTCATAAAGTGCAGTAATTCTCATAGGTAGCTCCTTACGTCTTGTCTCTTCACGCTGCATGGAAGACCTCTTAAGCAAAAGTTGTTTTCTAAATCTTGCTTAAGCTTTAGTTCTTTATTTTGTTCCCTTAGTGACATGACAATGTCACACATGTAATCCTTTACCTCGGATCTTTATTCAACTGTCTTCTCAAGTTGATTCACGGTGGCTCCCAAACAAGTTAAATTGCCTTAAGTAATTTGGAATAACAACTGGAATCAGATTTGATCGGTCCCACGTCTGACTTGATTTCCTTAAGAAACTTGCGCACATGTTCTTGAGCTATCAGAACTTGTTCTAACTCCATGGTGGTACCTGCGGATAATTGGATTACAGAGCCAAATACTATATCCCCTCGAGAGTCGGGGGTGCTCGATCTTTGTAGATGGAGAGGTTGTTCTGAGTTAAGAGTGTCTAAACCATTAATCAAAACTGCAGTTTGGCAACTCTTTCTTCAACTAGGTCAGCAAAGTAACCGCTTAGCTGGCAAGTGACTGTCAACGGATATTTCACCTTAGTTCACTCCCAGAGACAATCAGAGGTCAAACTCGCTAAATGGTAGTGGTTGTCAGGCTCTAGCTCAGGAGGAGATAACTTCTTACTATTTCAGGGGTCACCATGATGCAGTAACACTCCACAAACTAGATACCTACCGTTCAAATCCCATCCTTACCCTTGGCTGTACACAGCACTCTTCTACCTTTGGCTTGGTCATGTTATATAAATACCACATACATACATACTTAGGATACCCTTGTTGAAAGTCAGTGGCACTGATTAATGTTCAGCTGTGATAGCTCTAAGGGCAATCCTAAGGGTTCAGCAGTAATTGGGCCACCCACGTCTGAGTAAAGCCTCTGGTGCTGCAGTCAGAAGACTGACTACTGCTATTTCACTGGCATGTGTATTCCCAGGATTGTACCTAAATGGATGGCTGCTAGTTCCCGGGTTCATACCTCCTTGTTCCAAGCATCCAACGAGCAGTCACCGTATGAAGAGCAGGTAGGTGCAGTGTCGTCCATCAGAGAAGCCCTTCAGGCATGTGTTCAATCTGCCATCAGGGGCTCAGACAGAATTTTTCAGTCCGGGTCTCGGTGTCATCTTTCAAAACTTCAGGCCCCAGCGTCAGTGCCTGGTTCCTCTGGCCTTTGCTGATTGAAATGGATGGTGGCAGATACTGCACAGGATTATTATATCAGTGGTAAAACAAACTTTGCCAGGATGGATCTGGCGCACTGGCAATGAATGCAGATAAGGATGAGTGAGGTTAGAGAGGAAAGTTGGTTTGGTTCTATCACTCCATTGCCCGCAGCACTCGCCAACCTAATTGACTTTTTTCAAAACCAAAAAAGTTGCCTCCATAGGCATAGTTTTTTTTAAATTTACATGCTTTTTTATATGAAAAAAATATCTTTTAACAAGTGTCCTGATCACGCATGTGCACAGAGATATTCTACTGTTTATGTATTCAAATAGATTACAGGTGAGTAATGTTTATTTCTTTAGTATGGGTATTTTTCCATTCCATTTTGCCTTTAAATAGTGTGTTCTGTAGACCTGTTATTTGGTCCTTATGTTAAAAGAAATCTAAGATGACATCCATTCGGAAGTGTGTGGATTGTGTGAGGTTATCTGTATAATTAGTAGCTGCAAATAGAATGATTGCAATATTTGAAATTACAAAAATATAAAATGTAGACATGCAGTTTTCTGAGGATTTTATGTCTGCTGAAGGAATAATAAGATCTTATGAATGGTGGAGTTTAGAATCGTTAGACTAATTTTCATAAGGTTCTCTTCATTTGTAGAGAAGGTCGTATACTAATGACTTGCACATATATTAATTCCACAATCTTCGACTAACAACGTATAACCACTGCACAGCTACTTGTTCTGATATGTTGGTATTTATAATTGTCGAGTTTATATACCTGCAGGCAACTATTAAAACCCTTTCGAAAAATGGATAAGTTGTTGATTGTTTGACTTTTATTGTAATTTTTGGACACTAAGATGGTGTTTTGCTTCTTGCTTTGCCACCAAAATTCCAGAAAATCTTCCCTTGTAGCACTATCCATGAGAATAGGGAATACTTACCTTGGAGGAGAGGAAGACGGCTTCTTCGCATAATCACCTGGAAGACAAATGTTATTTGAGGTGAGACCTGAATGTAGTTGTTGATAAAATAAGATTGTTGAGTTCAATAGTCCCTGCTAAAAATCATGACATGCGGATTACAGCTTGGCCTCTTGGCATGGTTTACTCAGTCTATCAAAGTTCAATAAACTGAGCAACACTGAGTCTGGTAATATATAGCCTTTCAGATGTAACTCACAGAGTTGAAAACAAGGGTAAGAGGAGACTGGAAGCTTTTGGTGAGGAAAGGTCCAGAGACAAGTAAAAAGGTCTGTCCCTTAACTAGAAATTATGCTCGCACCTCCACCAGTCCCTCAAAGCTCTGGTGGGATAGAGGTGAACTGTGGGTGCCCACCTCCACCACGGAGCACCACTTGGTGGCCTCAATTTTTTTAAACTAGGTGGGCCTTTCTGTGAACTTACATAGTTGTCGGATTCCTTGGAGGAGGACTATAGACACGGTAACTATACAAAAAGCTGAAAAGACATAAGGCAGAAGAGCACACACTCCCAAGGCATGCAGGGGACTTTCTTTCCCAACACAAAACCCTTCACACAAAAATAGACAGCCACAAAGACTATCACACACACCCCTCCAGCAGGCACCCACATCAAACAGACCATCAGACACCCACACATGACATCATGCTGCAGTATTCTTATATATCATTGGCAGTCACCTCTGCTTAGGCAGTATACAGTCGCACGTCAATTAAAAAAGGTGTTCTTTGATTTGCTCGTAACTTGTGATCCCACAGACAATTTGCACAAAACTACTTAGCTGACTTTCAGCATGCCAAGTTTCGTGAAGACCCATTCACTGGAAAAAAAGTTAAGGGGCCTGGTGAAAAGTCTATCATTTCCCATGTTATCTCCCGTATAAAATGGTACTTAAAGATATAGCAAGAACCGCTGAATGGATTTACACCAATCTTGGCATTAAAATACACTTTACTTAGAAAGGCTGCTTTTTGATTAACTTTTCATCTGTTCAGTAGTTTTTGAGGATATACATGTGCAAAAAGGTGCTGTGCTAAGTTTAAAGGGTTAACACTTTGTGTATCTTATCAGTTTAAAAGCCATTTGTTAATTTGCTTAAAAATTTGACATACCGCTTGAGAATTGCCTAAAATTTGGCAAACAGTATGTTGAAGTTACTGCTTCTATTTCTGGAATTGTTCATAATATCTATTAAGACAGAGCCAGAAAAAGAGCAGGTGTGGGGCAAAAAAGTGTTTGCTAAAAAGTTCAGCACTGTGTGATGAATTGGCACAAAGCAAAAGCTGGGAAGCATTATTTTCTGTTGGTGTGGGAAGTTTTGTACCAGTCCATAAAGGGGGCGGTCAATAAAATGTCTATTTCCTTATAACTTTGGTGCTGTTTGATTGATCTGTGTAAAGTGTGGCAAGGAGTTAGCAATTGATACCAGGGCAGGTATATATTAGGTTTCATGAAGATCCAATGGCGTAGACAATGCTAGCGGCACGGTCAAAATATTTTTTATACACTATTTGGCTTCATTTGATGGAGCTGCTATAAATTTGCAATGGACGTAGCATGTTTTACCTTCTTTTAGTATTTGTAAGTTTGTGCACCCAACTTTGAAAGGTGGGGGGTTATGTCAAGTTTTTTGCTAATCTATCAAGGGATGGGGCAAAATTAAAAGGAGTGGGGTATTATTTTTAATTGCGTATAACTTTAGCATCTGCAAGAAAAATGGCAGCCATTTAGCAAATTACACCTTCTGCAGGTATTTCATGTTTTGTACCTATCCAATGGGGAGCAGTAGTAGACGTGAGGCTCAAAACGTTTTGATATTTGATTATAACTTTGGCACCATCTGTGAATCTCCACAAAATGTGGCAGAGAGTTTGCATGCTTAGCCGAATGTTTTCTCAATTTTATGCAAGCCCTTCATAAATAGGGGAGATTTCAAGGGGGGGGGAGTGAAAGAAGTATTTATCTGAGAATACATTTGGCAGCGTCTGATGAACGTACACAAAATTTGGCAGACATTTTGTGGGTTTAGCTTCTTTTTGGTTATGCAAAGCTTTGGAGCAGATTCATGGAGATGTTGGGGAGGGGGCAAGATAAATGGGAGGGCAATTAGTGATGTATTCACTAATAACTTTAGCACTGAAGCTAAATGGGTACATGGCAGGCCCTACACAGCTGAAGTTGAGTAGTCACAGTGGGGTGGGACTAGGACTTGGCCCTGCAGCCAATCCTCTCAATACGCAGCCAAAGGCTTGTGCCTTGAGCCGCAGTCCCCACAGTGCACGACTGGTTGAAAATGAAGTAAAGAATTAACGAAATTACTAAAAGATAATAGTTAAAAAGTGAATTATGGTTCTTGCTCAAACTGTTGAAATTTGACAGTCATGGTTAGCAATGCACACAACACATACTATAACTCGGGCCACCAAAGTGGCATGCTCAAAGCACAAATTTGGCAAATGTACAGAAACAAAAGAGAGATCAAGAGAACAACATGGCAGTACCCGCCAGTGGGTGGCATTATTTATACGGTATTAAATAACTTCTTTTGGCATTCAGGAAAAAAGGCACACATATATCAAATGTCAATAGTGCAAATGAGAATTAGCAAGCAACCCTACGCATTTCGGCAACCCCTCACCTTGATCACGGGATGGGTGACAACAGTGAAAACGGACAATATACTATGCTTAAGTTAATTAAAATAGAAAAAAAGGAAATTTAGCAATATACTATGGCATGCAGCAAATAACCAAGAAATATAGCACCATCTTGGCAAAGCAAATTAATTAGGATAATACCAGTGCAATAGATGAATGGATCAGCCAATGAATTTCTGTCCAAACAATGTTACTCACTAATACTCTCCTGCAATTTGTATAATTCAGTCCAAAGTTCCCACGTATGGCCACATCCACAATACACATATGCGTTATAAAATTGGCTTTTTAGCAGGCTTATTGTCAACAATATTAACAAATGTATCAGGAATGTTCCTGGAGTAATCCAAATCTGGTCTATTTGCAATTCCGCCGAAGTGGGCCATGCCAGAGAAAAAGCATTAAAACATAAATGGACTGGCCTTTAAATAGCATAACCATTGACTTCCAAAATGGAGCCTGCCAAAAGATGCAAGTACAGTAAAGAGCCATAGTCAAGCCTTTTATATGTACTGGCTGTGAAAACCCTCTGCCAGATGCAACACACACCTAGGCCTGCCTCCTTTTTGTCTCTTTAGTAAGAAATGCTCCGAACCCAGTGGGAGGGATGGAAGTGATCAGAACTGGTTTAGGGGGTGGACAAAGGATTGCCCTCCACTCCCAGGCTGGACCCCAGAAATGACTCGAGCAGTCGGTTTGCTAACCTCTGGTTTGAACTACATGGACACAACAAGCTACCAGAGGCTGTTATCCCTGTGGCTGCCCAACTGACTAGTTCCAGCTGCAGCTGCCCTGGACCTGCCACTGGCCTCTGTTGGAGGGAGTTCTAACACCCCAAGTGGTGCCCCCACTTGGCTCCTCCCAGATCCTGGACAATGTGCTGCTATTAGACTGTACTTCTCCTGTCCTTAAACTGAAGTGGGATTTTTTGCCAACTTTCTGCCTTGCGAACTGACGATTCGCCATTGAATCCATGGGTGGCCTTAACTTGCTGGTTTGCCCAGCTGAAGGAGATCTGACTTCCAGAAAAGTTTCTATGTTTGAACGTACAGAGCTTCATCAGGACCAACGCAGAGCTGCATCCATTTGCCATTGAGGGCTTCCTGGGCATGGACTTTGGATTTTATCCGCTCTGAACTTTTCCGTCTTCGTCAACTACCACACTGGAACCATGCTCAAAAGAAACCTACTGTAATCAAGCCCCAATTCAGTTTCAGCTTGCGCCGCTGTCAACTTGTTTCCATGAAAGTTTTAGGACTTTGACCCGGTCTAGTGTGACCAAATACCCAAGATGGTGGTATGTGTCTTTTGGTGCTATTTTTGGTTTAGACTTCAACCTTTACAAATGTAGATCTGTGGTTCAACTTATTGGTCTTTTGTTGTTTTGGTGGCATTTTATTTGTTAAAATCTACTCTACCTTTCTAAATTGGTTTGACATTTTTCTTGTGTTGTGTTTTCACTTTATTGCAGTTTGAGTGCTGCAGAAATATTTTACCCATTGCCTTAAGTTAAGCCTGAGAGCTTTGTAACGCCTTCAACAGTAAGACCATTGTCGTTGACAACGCCATCAAAGATCATCAAAGGCTGTTGCTCTTTCCACCATCAAAAGCGACCCTGTCAACAACTGGAATGAAACATACTATCTTGTTGGTGACAGCCCCATCGCGGAGTCCGTTGATGAAGACCTCATCCAAAATACTGTCAACTTCTGATTTTGCAACATTAGTTACCTTTTAACTTATAAACGTGACTGCGAGCCTACCATCCAAATTCTGGAATCAGAGCTGGTGGCAGATCACAGCAACTAGGATGCCTCAGAGGTGACCTACTGTCCTACACAGCTGAATATGAATTACTTCCCTGGGTTTGAGGAACAGGCCTCAGATGAGGAGGAAGCCTACCAGGATTAGGAATAGCAGTCACAGACCTTCATAGCTGACAACCTTCCTCAATCTAATGGACCTTGTTGTTACTGTACGAACCAGAAGTCATGGAAGTGCTTGGTGTGTTTTGTCAATTTTGCAGCGAATGGATACCTTTGAAAGATTGCGTCCTCAAAACATCTGCTGGGCAACATAAGCCCACCTTTCCCTTGGCCCCAGCCATACCTATTCTACCTCCAACTCTGACAAATACACCTCCTTCCCCATCTCCCCTCCTTCACTTCCTGTTGACAGAGTTGCCAGATCTGTCACACAATCAGTGGTCGCACCAACACCTATGGACCTGAGAGATGATTCCGAGCATTCAGATTTGGAATAAGAAAGTGAACTCCAGCTTTGGGACTGCAGAGGCAATGATGAATGGGACAATTATAATTATAATCAAGGATGATGACAAATCATACATCCAATCAGAATTGCCTCCAGGTGAGACAGCCATTTTCATGCTCTTAAAGAACGACTAAAAAGTTCAATTTCTCAAAGGCCTTGGTGGAGCAACAATGCTTCTTTTATGATTGTAAGGAACAGTTATTCAAAGCCATTCAAGATGCCGATTATGGTTTGAGCTGGAGTAACCCATTTGGAAAAGGAGTACAGGGTCAAAGTTTCAGCCCCTGCCTGCCTTAGCGGGCATCTGAAGTCCAACTTTATCAATATGTCAGCGGTCCAACGCAGATCAAACAACCCAATGTTGCCATTGTCAGCTCTTTCTGACAGACAGAAGATAGATAATTTGGGCCATGAAGTTACTTAGACGGTTGCATCATCAGTTGAAGCCGCAAATGCCTTTGGAATATTGGGCCATTATGATTCCTAGATGTGGCATGGGATTTCACCACAGAATTAGCTCATCCCTGAAGACAAAAGGGAGACTGCTAAGGCAATTGTTAAGGGGGAAGCAGTAACATCTGCACCCATTATTAATGGTGCAATTAATGTATCCGTTACTGACTTTGAGAAGGTAGGGATGACTCAGGTCTACAACATCCTTCCAATGGTCCATGCTAGGATCGTGTAAAGGCTATTTGACAAACTGACCCCCATTTGGAAAACATGTGTACGATGCCTTCAAAACAATAAGAAAGACATGAATACAGCAAAATTCCATGGTTTTCTGCAATACGATTGTCTCGACTCAGTCACTTTTTATGGCTCACAAAGATCCCAGCCTTACAGGGGAGGTTTTACATCTGACCATAATAACTCCTACAATGATTCATATATGACTAGGGATACACTTCCAACAGGAACCAAAGATAAGGGTATGGCAGAGGAGGAGCACCTCTCAATTCAAGAATGCCCATAGCACAACCAAATAAGGGCTTGGCTGCTCACAGCAGCTTCTCCTGTCAACTCCATTTCAAGAGGTGAGTGAGAGAATTTCCCTTTTTGCCTCTACCTAGGAGTCCATAGCATACGACCAATGGATGTGTTAGATTGTACACTCAGGACAAACAAGAATTTATACAGAAACCACCTGTCTGCCCACCCAAGAAGGAACATCATCTTTACTTGAGGGCACTATATCTTGAAGTCCTCCTCTCTTTCCAAAGAGAGTGACAGAGAGGAAAGAAACCAGAACTTTAGTCTGGGTGCTCCATAAGTTCCTGAAAAAGTCTGTTGGCATGGTTATTCTTCAATAAGTCCTCCTGATGTTCCAGGTGGGAGATCATGGGAACTCACTGGATCTTCAGGCTATATATTACCACATCCTGATACCCAGAAGCCCAGGAAGTACCCCTGGGGCGGGCAACACTATTAATTCAAGGCACTTCCAATCTGCCTCAAATCTGCAACCTGGACTTTCTCCAGGTGCCTTACACCAGTGTAATTCCTCCTCAGATGACAGGGCCACCAAGTACACCCATACTTGGAGGACTATCTTGTTATGGCTCTAGCAAAAAAAGAGGAAAAGGTATCAATATGTTTCACAGGTTAGGACTGACAATGAACTTGACAAACCCTCTATGGAACTACAGACAACCTTCAATTCTTGGGAAGAACACTGGACATGTAGTTGGCAGAGGCCTTTTCCTTGGTGGATGAAGCAATGAATCTCCAGTCCATGGTGAAGACCCTCTATGCCAAGCAGTCAGTCATGGTATAGGCCATCTTCCATTGGGTTTACATTGTGGTGGTGCATCTACCAGGATGCTAAAACGATCAGGTGGCCACACTCAGTTGAACGCTATGGGACTTCCACCTATGGGAGCTCTACCAGGATCAAGTGGTCTTCATCAGTTCACCCAAAACTGGACTAGTTTGCCACCTGGAGACACATAAAAGTCCAGTGGTTTTGGCAGTCAGAAATCAAAACAGTGCCTTTTCATCAAATGGTCCAGCATCTTGCCTTCCCTCCGTTTCCCCCGATCCACAGACTACTGAGAAAGGTAAAGGGGGACCGCACATAATAAGATACGACAGGCCTATCTTTTAATGTGCATAGTTCTCTGCCCCAACTGCGTAGTCTCCACAGTTGTAAACATACTATTAACTTGTAGTTTGTGAATACAAAAAAAGTACAAACTTACACAAAATCGTAAGTGTAATTATGAATCAGGCCCTCTGTGTCTGGCGTTTGTCCACTCTGTTCTCACAAAGAATCATAAAATAGTTTAAGAAGTGTAGGAGGCTGGCCTGGCTTATAGTGGGTACCTTGTGGTACTTACACCTTGTGCCAGGTCCAGTTATCCCTTATATACTTAGAGGTGTTCTAGCAGCTTAGGCTGATAGAGGTAGCTATAGCAGAGCAGCTTAGGCTGAACTAGGAGATATGCAAAGCTCCTACTATACCACTTATATCACTTAGTACTATATCATAAGAAAACACAATACTCAGAGTTACTAAAAATAAAGGTACTTTATTTTAGTGACAATATGCCAAAAGTATCTCAGAGGATATACTCCCTTAGGAAGTAAGTAAAATGCACAAAATATACACGCACAAATCAAAATCAGGTAAGTAACAGTTAGAAAAGTAGTGCAAACAGTGTAGAACACAATAGAATGCAATAGGGAAAAAGAGGCCTAAGGGCAACACAAACCATATACTCCAGAAATGGAATGCGAACCACGAATGGACCCCAGGCCTAGTGTAGTGTGTAGAAGGTCGCTGGGAGTGTAAGAAAACACTGAGGGTGTCCAAGATACCCCACTCCAAGACCCTGAAAAGTAGGAGTAAAGTTACCCTACAACCACAAAAAAGACAGTAAAGTCGAGATAAGGGATTCTGCAAGGACAACAATTGACTGCAAAACACTGAAGACGGATTCCTGGACCTGAGGACCTGTAGAGGAATGGGACCAAGTCCAAGAGTCACGCAAGTGTCCAGGGGGGGCAGGAACCCACTAAACCCCGGATGAAGGTGCAAAAGGGCTGCCTCTGGGTGGAAGAAGCCAAAGATTCTGCAACAACGGAAGGTGCCAGGAACTTCTCCTTTGGTCAGAAGATGACCCACGGTGTGCTGGAGGAAGCAGAGTTGTTTCACGCAGAAAGACCACAAACAAGCCTTGCTAGCTGCAAGAGTCATGGTTGAGGTTTTTGGGTGCTGCCAGGGCCCAGGAAAGACCAGGAGGGCGCCCCTTGGAGGAGGAGAGAGAGAAGCCGCTCAGCAACATGGAAAGTGCATGCAGAAGCAGGCAGCACCTGCAGAAGCACATGAACAGGCACTTAGAAGATCTGAGGACGATGGTCAACTCAGAATAACAAAAGAGAGTCCCACAACGTTGGAGTCCAACTCAGCGAGTTGGGCAATGCAGGACGGAGTGCTGGGGACCTGGGCTAGGCTGTGCACAAAGGAAGTCTTGAAAAAGGGCACAGAAGCCTGAGCAGCTGCAGTTCACGCAGTGAACAGGATTACTGTCTGCCGTGGGGAGGCAAAGACTTACCTCCACCAAATTTGGACAGAAGGGCCACTGGACTGTCGGGGACACTTGGATCCAGATCCTGTGTTCCAGGGACCATGCTCGTCAAGAAGAGAGGGGACCCAGAGGACCGGTGATGCAGACGTTTGGTGCCTGCGTTGGCAGGGGGAAGATTCCGTTGACCCACGGGAGATTTCTTCTTGGCTTCCAGTGCAGGGTGAAGGCAGACAGCCCTTAGGGCATGCACCATCAGGAAACAGTCAAGAAAGCCGGCAGGATGAGGCGCTACAATGTTACTGGTAGTCTTCTTGCTACTTTGTTGCGGTTTTGCAGGCGGCCTTGAGCCGTCAGTGGTCGATCCTTGTCAGACGTCAAAGAGGGAAGTGCAGAGGAACTCTGGTGAGCTCTTGCATTCGTTATCTGCTGAGATACCCACAGGAGAGACCCTAAATAGCCCACAGAGGAGGATTGGCTACAGAGAAAGGGAAGCACCTATCAGGAGGGGTCTCTGACGTCACCTGCTGGCACTGGCCACTCAGAGCTGTCCATTGTGCCCTCACACCTCTGCATCCAAGATGGCAGAGGTCTGGGACACACTGGAGGAGCTCTGGGCACCTCCCCTGTGAGGTGCTGGTCAGGGGAGTGGTCACTCCCCTTTCCTTTGTCCAGTTTTGCGCCAGAGCAGGGCTGGGGGGATCCCTGAACCGGTGTAGACTGGCTTATGCAAGGAGGGTACCATCTATGCCCTTCAAAGCATTTCCAGAGGCCAGGAGAGGCTACTCCTCCCAGGCCCTTCACACCTATTTCCAAAGGGAGAGGGTGTAACACCCTCTCTCAGAGGAAATCCTTTGTTCTGCCTTCCTGGGACTGGGCTGCCCAGGCCCAAGGGTGCAGAAATCTGTCTGAGGATTGGCAGCAGCGGTAGCTGCAGCGAAAACCTAGGAAAGTTAGTTTGGCAGTAGCCGGGCTCTATGCTGGAGACCCGGTGATGCATGGAATTGTCCCCCCAATACCAGAATGGTATTGGGGGGACAATTCCATGATCCTAGACATGTTACATGGCCATGTTCGGAGTTACCATTGTGACGCTACATATAGGTATTGACCTATGTGTAGTGCACACGTGTAATGGTGTCCCCGCACTCACAAAGTCTGGGGAAATTGCCCTGAACAATGTGGGGGCACCTTGGCTAGTGCCAGGGCGCCCACACACTAAGTAACTTTGCACCTAACCTTCACCAAGTGAGGGTTAGACATATAGGTGACTTATAAGTTACTTAAGTGCAGTGAAAATGGATGTGAAATAACGTGGTTGTTATTTCACTCCGACTGCAGTGGCAGTCCTGTGTAAGAATTTTCTGAGCTCCCTATGGGTGGCAAAAGAAATGCTGCAGCCCATAGGGATCTCCTGGAACCCCAATACCCTGGGTATCTAGGTACCATATACTAGGGAATTATAAGGGTGTTCCAGTGTGCCAATCAGAATTGGTATAATTAGTCACTAGCCTGCAGTGACAATTTTAAAAAGCAGAGAGAGCATAAACACTGAGGTTCTGGTTAGCAGAGCCTCAGTGATACAGTTAGGCACTACACAGGGAACACATATAGGCCACAAACGTATGAGCACTGGGGTCCTGGCAAGCAGGATCCCAGTGACACATATCAAACATACTGACAACATAGGGTTTTCACTATGAACACTGGGCTCTGGCTAGCAGGATCCCATTTAGACAGTAAAAACACCCTGACATATACTCACAAGCAGGCCACAAGTGGGGGTAACAAGGCTAGAAAGAGGCTACCTTCCTACAAGAAGGGACTCCACAGTGCCCTGTGAGCTCAACACTGTCTTGAGCCAGCTTATGTTGTCCTATTTTGAGCCGATCCACAAAGTGCATCTAACTTTCTAACTCTTGGTAGACAGAGTCTCACATGGTGCTTACATCAACAAGAAGAATAGGAGAGCTGCAGGGCTCTTCACACCATTCACTTTAAGTAGGGCAGATTGTGTAAAGTCCTTCCTCCGATGATCCTACCTCAACCAGGCTGTCTGACAAAGCAGTCCATCAACTGGGCTGGAGTGTGTCTGTTGACAGAATACTTACAGTGCATCCAACTCTAAATAAGGGTTGGTGGTTGAGGGTTTGGTGGACAGGTACTCCATTGCATTTGCAACGGAGTGCCCTGTCTGCTAAGATCTAAATCCCACCCTCAGCCTGTTCTGCCTTTGGCTCCAAAAAACATTTTGGTATATGAAGAGCTTTATATTTTTTAACATAACATAATATGTGAGCTGGTTCCTGGGTTTCTTAGGATTTGTCTGTTAACTTGTGACTTTGAAAAATGGCTGTTAGTGTGTATGAAGTCCATGCTATAGGTTATTTTGTATTTGGGACCACATGCATGCACTTTGTCTTTTACAGTGATTGTATTGTTGAAAATGTGAAGAAAATGGTTTTATAATAAAACACCCTGTCTCAAGATAACTATTGAATTGTATTTTTTAATTGGAATATTGAAAAGGCCATCAATACAACAAGGTTCTGCAAAACTTCCAGACAGTGGTGACAACCATGGAAATGTCTGAGTTCAGAAATCATTTTCAGGCTGTCAGAATCTTCCCTGGTACAAATAATTTATCATCGGGACATGAACCAACACAAGTGGCAACTTTGTTATTTCTCTTGTGGAGAATGAATGAAAAGAACATGAAGAAGCGGTTTTTTCCAGAAAGCTTAGCCAATTCGGTCCCTGGTAACAGAAGGCTCCCTACCGGCATGAAGAACGCACTTTGTGGATCTTAAGATTCAAGGAATTTGGTCTCAAGTGGAGTCACTCTCTTGAGTAAACATCCTGGCCTCTACAGTAGTTCATCTTCACTCTGCCCAAAACACACAAAGCACAAGCAAAAGAGGCACCAAAAGGCAAAGGCTCAGCTGTGCTAATGTCTCAAAACACCTAACAAAAGCAATCTTTTGGGTGATAGCCCCAGGAATGGAGACACCCCAATCCAAGAAGTTGCCCTGTACCTCTCCTGATGATCCACTTTGTGGAAGAACAAGCATTGACATTAGTCTCCCTGCTGCACATGCAGAACATAGTGCAAAACTGAAGGCTACGGACTCAATTAAACCCCTTAGCTGCCAGTGCTTGTAGAGCTCCTACACACATCATGCAGTTCTCAGTTGCTCTGTTGCTACCCCCCAGCATTAGCACAATAATAATCCGTTCAACAGTATAAATATTCAGGGTGCATAGACAATGGTGAAATTTGACAGAGGGTCAGATTTACAGTATGGCAAATTTACTCTACCAAGGAAAAGACTTTGCCCCTCGTTACAACCCTAGCGGTCAGTGATAAAGCAGCGTGATACAGCCGACAGGCCGGCGGTAAGAAATGTGAAATTATGACCACAGCAGAAACCACTCAGACAGACAGACACTTTAACACACCGATTGCCAGGGCGAAATCAACAGCCACCACGGCGGTAACCGCCAACAGCCAGGCTGAAGACAAAGTACCACCCACAGTATTATGACCCACCTATCCGCCACCTTTTCTGGGGCGGTACCAGCGATATCAAAAGCCTGGCGGAAACACTGCACAGAAGGGAAATGACTCACCTCTGGACCCTCAAGGAAGAACCACACTGCCATGAAGCCCGAGTTGCGTGTCTTCCCCATGCTCTTCTACCTTCTGTTCCACTATGAACACCAACACCGGCGAAGACGAC
This sequence comes from Pleurodeles waltl, assembly GCF_031143425.1. Taxonomy (NCBI): domain Eukaryota; kingdom Metazoa; phylum Chordata; class Amphibia; order Caudata; family Salamandridae; genus Pleurodeles; species Pleurodeles waltl. The sequence continues at coordinate 1,156,755,118 of NC_090439.1, read as the reverse complement.
TACGGTGAGTACTGCCACCTAGCACACAGGGGAGGGGTGGAGGAAAAAGAGAGTGACACACACACACGCAACACGCAACACCCCAACCCCCAACACCACACACACAACCAGATACAATAACATTACATATTCACTCCGTACCCCTCAGGAATAATGCAAGGACAATCAAAATAGAGTAAAAAGAGTGTAACAAAAAAAATATATTATTAATACTTGCATCTAAATAAAAAAGTATATACATATTCACAATGCAAGGGACACTGCCCAGTCCTCAATGTCTGTGGGCAACAGGGTCACATCACAAAGTCCAAGGCCCCACCTCACTCCTGTAACAACACGGAGAGAACACTGCATGGCATCTCAGGGGGACGGGGAATGGGGGGCACCTCAGCCGGAAGATGGTACAACACCACTGGTCTAGGAAGGGGCAACATGCCCATCACTCTGTCCTGGGGACTGCAAGGCCACAGTCTCTCAAGTGGGTGACTTGCCCACATGCTCTGGAAGGGGTAACATGCCCTGTGCTTGGTCCTGGGAAGTGCAAGGCCACAGCCTCTCAAGTTGGTGACTTGCCCACATGCTCTGGAGGGGGGAACATGCCCTGTGCTTGGTCATGGAGGGTACAAGGCCACAGACTTTCTAGTGGGTGATTTGCCCACTGCTTGGTCCTGGGGAGTGCAAGGCCACAGTCTCTCTAGTGGATGGCTTCTCCACTGGTTCTGGAGGGGACATTGTGCCCAGTTATCTTCATCCTGGGGAGGATGCGGTTAGTGGATGGCTTCTTCCACTGGTTCTGGAGGGGGCATTGTGCCCAGTGTGCTTCATCCTGGGAAGGATGCGGTGAGTGGATGGCTTCTCCACTGGTTATGGATGGGGCATTGTGCCCAGTGTGCTTCATCCTGGGAAGGATGCATCGAGTGGATGGCTTCTCCACTGGTTCTGGAGGGGGCATTGTGCCCAGTGTGATTCATCCTGGGGAGGATGCTGTGAGTGGATGGCTTCTCCACTGGTTCTGGAGGGGGCATTGTGCCCAGTTATCTTCATCCTGGGGACGATGCGGTGAGTGGATGGCTTCTCCACTGATTCTGGAGGGGGCATTGTGCCCAGTGTGCTTCACCCTGGGAAGGATGCAGTGAGTGAATGGCTTCTCCACTGGTTCTGGAGGGGGCATTGTGCCTTGTGATGCAGATCTTGGGGAGTGCAAGGTCACAGTCTCTCACCTGGGTGTCAGACCCACAGGATTTGCAGGGGCCAGGCCATACAAAAGCCCATGGATGCAGGACTACACTCTGTCCGTCTGCAGTGACGGCTGCTGCTGCTGGCAGTGGTGCTGGTGGCGGTGCTGGTGGTGGTGCTGGTAGTGGTGGGGGGAGGCTCCAGCCCATCCCCTGCAGCCTCGGATGGCTCCCCACTCGGGCTGCTGCTGCTGGTAGTGGATCTGGTGGTGGTGCTGGTGGCGGTGCTGGCAGTGGTGGGGGGAGGCTCCAGCCTTTCCCCTGCAGTCTCGGACAGCTGCCCACTCGGTCTGCTGCTGCTGGTAGTGGTGCTGGTGGTGGTGCTTGTAGTGGTGGGGGGAGGCTGCAGCCCATCCCCTGCAGCCTCGGATGGCTGACCCACCATGGTTGGTGGTGGAGGCTCCGACTGAGTCCCAGCACCAGGCCGCTTGTCATTTTTGCCTGCTGGTGCAGGTCCCTTGCCCTTCCTGCCAGCAGCTTGGGATGGCTCCTTGCTCCTCTTGGCAGCAGCTGGGGACTACTCCTTGCCCTTCCTTTTACCAGCTGGGGGTGCCTCCTTGACCTTCTTTGCAGCATCTGCGGGTGCCTCCTTGCCGTTCCTTGCAGCACTTGATGCAGGCGCCCTATCAGTGTGCAGCTGGTGTAGCTGTGGAGGCTACTGTGCCCCTGGACTGGGTGGCTGAGGTGCTTGCCTGGGTTCTGACCACCCTGGCCTGACGTGAGGGACGGGGTGGGGAGGGCTATGGAAGAGGTCAATGTTGGCCAGGAAAAGCTTCTTAGGGACATTGGGGCGGGAAGAGGGAGATGGTCTGGGAGTGGAGTTGGAGGGAGTAGCTGTAGGAGGTGTCTGTCTGCTGTGTTTGGGTGCAGGTGGTGGGTTGGATGCTGTTGTAAGGTGGATGGCTGTTGGGTGTCTGAGTGCTTGCGTTTGTGTACTTTGGGAGGAGGGGGCACAGACACAGTGGGAGAGGACACAGGGGACGTGTGAATGGATGTGGGGGTGGTGACTGCCAGTGAGGGGTGTGTGCAGATAGGTGTGCTGGTGATGGGGGTAGTAGATGAGAATGTAGTGCATGCAGGTGTGAGTGTAGACGCAACTGGGAGGTAGGTGGATGAGAAGAAGGAGGGGGCCACAGTGGAGGCAGTGAATGTTGGTATGTCTGCATCTGGATGGTGTTTGTGTCAGTGCCTGTGGGATGAAGTGCGGTGCTTGTGTTTGCCATGTCCACTCTTGTGTGTTGTCCTGGGTGCATGCTCGTCTGACTGTGTGCTTGGGATAGGTTGGGGTTGAGGAGAATGGGATTGGGTAGAGGAAGTTGGAGGGGAGAGGCTAGAAACAGGGACAATGGCTGCCATCAGAGAGGAGGCCAGAGCATGGATTGATCTCTGTTGGGCCGCCATGCCAGTGTGAATGCCCTCCAGGAATGCAGTTGTCTGTTGCAATTGGGCTGCCAGCCCCTGGATAGCATTCACAATGGCTGACTGCTCAACATAGATGGATCGCAGGAGGTCAATAGCCTCCTCACTCAGGGCAGCAAAGCTAACTGGAGAAGGGCCTGAGGTGCCTGGGGCGAAGGAGATGCCCACCCTCCTGGGTGAGTGGGCACAGGAAACACGACAAGGGGCTGCTGGGAGGGTGGTGCTCGTACGGGGTGGCAGCTGTACGTGTAGCTAGGGTAGGCACAGAGGTGTCCGCCACCACCAGGGAGCTTCCATCGGAGGAGGAATCTGTGTCAGTACTGTCACCTCCTGTCTCCGCCATGGTGCTCCCCTCACCCTCTGTCCCAAGGGTGCCCTCACCGTCGGTGGATTCGATCTCCTGGGCCCTGTGGGATGCAGCTCCCTCCGTCGCCGGTGCCTCAGCTCCTCTGCCAGATGATGCTAATACACATAAGGACAGGATGACAAAACAAAAAGGGGGGGAGCGAGACAAAGGATACACTTGGTCAATGGCGCAAACAACACCAACGTTGGCGTATACAACACACACACACAGGGAACAGCCCTATGTACTATGCAATGCACTACCAGTCACAAGCCCAGGGATAGGGACACCTAACGCCACTTGCAGCATACCTGAGACCCACAGACCCTTGCCCGGTAGTGGATGGCTACTAGCTTGGTTGGAGGTATTTTACATCAGAACCCTGGCCAACATGGGACCTACGCTGCAATGTCAGGCCTGGCCTAGGGGCGCCCACAGGTGCACATCCCCCACCCGGATACCACCCCACCATGCACAAGTTGTATATTGGGGCACTGTACTCACCCCCTTGTGGCTGCTGTGATGTCCCTAAGCGCCCATCCAGTTCTGGATAGGCCACCGCCAGTATGCGGGCCATCAGTGGGGTCAGGGTTCGATGGGCACCCCTTGCTCGTTGGGAGGCCATCCCTAGTTGGGCCTCAGCCATCTTCCGTCCCAGCATCTCAGGTCCTCCCACAGATCGCAACAGTGGGTGCTCTGCCTGCCGTAGACGCCCTGTGTCCGCACGTCCTACACCCTTTTTCTGATGGGCGCTGACCTGCATGGAAATGGACACAGGGAAAGATATTAGTGCAACCATCCTGCCTGTTGCACTCATGGACCCCATGCCCCTTCCCATCCCCGTTAGCACAGACATGGCCCACTATACATGCGGCACGCTGCCTAGGACCCTTCTACCAACCCCCCCACACAAGGCCTTCACATGCAGCACTCCATGCATTTATGCCCCATGCATCATACTCATGGTGTACTCACCTGTTGGTCTGGAGGCCCATACAGCATTCGGTACTGGGGTAGGACCCCATCCACCAGTCTCTCCAACTCCGCCGAGGTGAAGGCAGGGACCCTTTCCCCAGTGACACGAGCCATGGCCAGTTCCAGACACAGGTCACAGCAGCACTTGCAGTGTAGGTCCTCTCCTGTTGAAGGGCAGGTAGCAACAGAGTGAACAGATAGAAAATGGCAGTGACGTCCCCGGCAATGCATACCGTCACCGCCGGTGTACATCACCATTGGCCACTGTAACCCATATGGCCCAATGTTAACCAATGAGGAGTTGCACAGCGGTTTTTGACCGCCTCCTGCAACGGCGCACAACGTCAGCGGAATTACCTCATTTCCACCTGTCCCTCCAAACAGGACAGACGGACGCCATTTCAGGGTTGGGGGGGGCAGGCCATGGCTCTTAACTGCATCACAGTACGCATATGCACCATTTGGACTCCTCCAAAAAAATGCTGTTGCAATCACGGCATGCATTGAAGTGTAGTGGTTGTAAATAAGAGATACTAACCAGCTCCTCACCATTTTGCCCCATAGATTGCAACTGCTGCAGATGAATAGGAGATGGAGACATACCCCGTGTATAGACCCCTGGTAGACTTGGCAACAATGGAAGACATGCACATTATCCTCACCTATAGACTGGACAGGGCCACAATCACAGAGCTGTGTGCCCAACTGGAGCCCGACCTGATATCTGCTATCCGTCACCCCACTGGGATCCACCCTTTTGTGCAAGTGCTATCAGTGCTCCATTTCCTGGCAAATGGCTCCTTCCAAGTGACAGTGGGCTCGGCAGCAGGAATGTCTCAGCCATTGTTCTCAATAGTACTGACCAGAGTGTTGTCTGCCCTGATCAAACACATGTGCAGCTACATCGTTTTCCCCCAGGTGGAGGATTTGGCCACAGTGAAAGCTGACTTCTATGCAATGGTACATCCCCAACATTTTTGGGGCAATTGATGGTACACATATAGCATATGTCTCCCCCCCCCGGGCAAAATGAACAGGTGTTCATAAATTGAAAGAGCTTTCACTCCATGAATATGCAGATGGTGTGACTGGCAGACCAGTACATCTCCCACATCAATGCGAAATATCCTGGGTCGGTGCATGATGCCTTTATCCTGAGGAATAGCAGCATCCCATATGTGATGGCTCAACTCCAGAGGCACAGGGTGTGGCTAATAGGTGAGACCTGGTTCCCACCCAGTGGGTGTTGGTGTATGGGTATGGTGTGGGCCCTAAGGGTTGGTGTGTGGCTAACAGTTGTCCCTCGATATTTGCAGGTGACTCTGGTTACCCCAACCTCTCATGGCTACTGACCCCTGTGAGGAATCCCAGGAGAAGGACAGAGGAACATCACAATGAGGCACATGGGCGAACAAGAAGAATTATAGAGAGGACCTTCGACCTCCTGAATGCCAGATTTCGTTGCCTCCATCTACTCACCCAAGAAGGTGTGCCAGATCATTGTGGCATGCTGTATGTTGCACAACCTTGCCTTAAGTCGCCAGGTGCCTTTTCTGCAGGAGGATGAGGCTGGAGATGGCCGTGTGGAAGCAGTGGACCCTGTGGACAGTGAAAATGAGGAGGCAGAGGATCAGGATGAGGACAACAGAAGTGCAATAATTTGTCAACACTTCCAATGACTCACATGTAAGAAAGTGTAACTTCACATTTCATTGACATTTTTGTGTTTGACATTATCACTGGCAGGCTGTTTTTCCCACTTCTATGGCCACTCACTGTAGCCTTTGGCATCTCTATTTGCAGATATTTGTGTCCCACTATTGCTCCTGATGAGTAGTCTGCAGCCAACTACAGGTCATTCCTTTGTTTAAAACTCTGTACAGTTGATTTTCAATGTTTAAACCTTGTTGAACTAATACATACTTAAATCATTTGACATGCTCCATTCTTGTATTTTTTCAAAGGGTGTTTATTTAAGTGCTAGGAGGTAGAAGGGGATGGACAATGGTCTGGGGTGATGATGGAGGAAAGTCCAGGGTATAGTTCCAGACTATTTGTATCACAGGTGCATTTTCCAAGGGGGCATAGGAAGGGAAGCAATGGCAGTTCAAAGTGGACAGGGTGACAGAGTGGGACACAAGGGTGACAATCAGGAAAGTCTTTTTTGCTGGCAGGGGTCTTGGCAATAGTCTCTGGCTTCTGCCTTGATCGCAGGGAACATTTGCTGGGTGGATCTCCTTCTGCAGGGGGAGGGGTGCTGGTGGCCTGTTGTTCCTGTGACGGGGCCTCCTATCCACTAGTGGCAGCTGAGGTGGAGGGCTGTTCATCAGTTAGGCTAGTGGCAGAGGCACAGTGGGGTGCCACTGCTTGCCTCATCGTGTTGACCATGTCTGCCAGCACCCCTGAAATGGAGAACAGGGTGGTGTTAATGTTCTTCAAGTCTTCCCTGATCCCCAGGTACTGTCCCTCCTGCAGCCGCATGTTCTCCTGCAACTTGTCCAGTATCTGGCCCACCGTCTCCTGTGAATGGTGGTATGCTCCCAGGATCGCGGTGAGTGCCTCCTGGAGAGTCGGTTCCTTGGGCCTGTCCTCCCCATGTCGCACAGCAGTCTTCCCAGCTTCCCTGTTGTCCTGTGCCTCTGTCCCCTAAACCGTGTGCCCACCGCCACTGACCCCAGCCCGCATGTTCTGGGGGGACTGGATGTTGCTGGCACCTCTTCTCCAGTGACATTGGCTGGGGGACCTGTAGGGATGCAAATGCAGTGTTATTGTTTCTGCATGTGACATCATGTGCATGGGTGTGTTCCCCTCTATGGTTGTTGTTGCCATGGCAGATTTGCCTTTGTGTGAGTTGCCATTTGGTGGGCTAGGTGATTCTCTCTAGTGTGCATGCAGTGGTGATAGGTGTCCATGCAGGTCTGTGAGGTGTATCCATGCATTGGTGTTACATGCAGGGCTTGGTATTGGGATGAGTGGGTTGTGATGGTGGGGTATGTGGGAGGTGGTGGAGTGATGGGAGTGAGTCCATTCATCCTCCTACTCCTGCCAGGCTCTCAGGATGCATGATTGCCAAGACTTGCTCCTCCCATGTTGTTAGTTGTGGGGGAGGAGATGTGGGTCCACCGCCAGTCCTCTGTATAGCTAATTGGTGTCTCGCTGCTGTTGAACATATTTTCCCCGTAGGTAATTACACCTCTTCCTGATGTCATCCCTTGTTCTGGGGTGCTGTCCCACGGCGTTGACCCTGTCCACGATTCTCCGCCATAGCTCCATCTTCCTAGCAATGGATGTCTGCCCCACCTGTGGTCCAAATAGCTGTGGCTCTACACAGATGATTTCCTCCACCATGAACCTCAGCTCCTCAACAGAGAATCTGGGGCGTTGTTGTGGTGCCATTGGTGTAATGTAAGTGGTGAGGGTGAGGGTGTGTGTGGTGATGTGTTGGGGTGTGTGATGTAAAGTGGTGGATGGTGTATAGGTGATGATGTTATGTGGCTCTGGTTGGGTGGGTGCTCTTTCTGCCCCTCTCTGGTATCAAATCAATTCTTTCTAGTTGTAAAGTGTTGTGGGTATTGTGGGTGTGTGTTTTATGGTGGTATGGGTGTGTGGGTGTTATGTGTGCATGTGTGTCAGGTGTGTATAGTTTGAATTGTCCAATGTGGTGCTGTTTTGTTAGTGTGTGCGTATTTTGAGCGCGGCGGTATATACCGTCAATAGTTTACCGCCATGACTGGCAATGTGATGCTCTTACTGTGACGGCCAGCTGACAGATTAATCTAAGCTTTTCATCTACGGAGCCCATCAGGGCACAGGAGATGGAAAGGCGATGGTCGGCCTTACTCTAAAGAGGGCGGATATAATGGAAACACCTGTCTGCCAAACTCTAAATCATACCATAACATATTATGGCCCTCATTCCAACCCTGTCGGTCTCTGACCGCCAGGGCGGAGGGCAGCGGAAGCACGGCCAACAGGCTGGCGGTGCTTCCAGGGCTATTCTGACCGCGGCGGTAAAGCCGCGGTCAGAAAAGGGGAACTGGCGGTTTCCCGCCGGTTTTCCCCTGGCCCAGGGAATCCTCCATGGCGGCGCTGCTTGCATCGCCGCCATGGGGATTCCAACCCCCTTCCCGGCAGCCTATTTCTGGCGGTTTTCACCGCCAGGAAGAGGCTGGCGGGAACGGATGTCGTGGGGCCCCTGGGGGCCCCTGCACTGCCCATGCCGCTGGCACTGGCATGGGCAGTGCAGGGGCCCCCTAACAGGGCCACATAAAGATTTTCACTGTCTGCCACTGCACCCGTCGCACCCCTGCAACTCCGCCGGCTCCATTCGGAGCCGGCTTCCTTGTTGCAGGGTCTTTCCCGCTGGGCCGGCGGGCACCCTTGTGGCGGTCGCCCGCCCGCCGGCCCAGCGGGAAAGCCAGAATGGCCTCCGCGGTCTTTTGACCGCGGAGCGGCCAAGAGGCGGTCCCCGTCAGGCGGGCGGCGCTGGCCGCCCGCCCTGTTCAGAATAAGGGCCTATATGTTGTAAAGAACTCCTGCAAACGGATGGGACTTTTTCAATCTTTTTTTACCTTAAAGACGATTCCCACAATGGAGATCTAGGATTAACTTTTCATTCTTCATCTTTTAACTGCTCTGCAGTTGTGCTTGATTTCTACATCCTCACCACTTCCTAAAGTGGAAACATACAGGGCTTGGTCTGTACTACTTTGAGCTGAGGGATACTCTGACAAATTTGTAGGCAGGCCTCTGATCTAGCATCTTAAATCAGATTCTATTACAGTTCAATTAAAGGCCCTCATTGCCAATTGGGTGGAATACAGTGGAGCGTTTGCTAACCATGGTAAATACTATTACCCCAGTGAGAAATATTTAGCGTGGGTGGTAAATACCTGCTATTTGGAGTTTCAAGAGGCAAAGGAGGCAGAAAATAAAGAATTGGTTTAAAAATACAGAATTTCACAAGCTTTGCCTTTTTTCCAGGCTATTCCCCTTCCAGATACATTTCAGCAGATTTAATGTACCGGAGTCTACCAGGAGGCTGTGAGAATTAACACAAAGCTCATCATTCGGATCCTCATGCAAATTCCTGTTTGCACAGGTATCAGAGATTAGCTGTTAATTTGTAATTACAGACAGATTACACTAAAGCCACCAGCAAGATGCCCAGCACCCTGCACTCCCAGAAGTTACTTGTAGTGACATAGGTTTAACGAGAGGAGCACTAGCGATTGCAAGCCCTGCCCTGATGAACAATTTAACGTGATTGTGTTCTTTTGTAGAAGGAATCTTCCTGCTGAAGCAATACCCTGTTGGTAGTTAATGAATGGAAGCCACGACCAATAGTACCAGCCACAATTTGGGTCATTTTTTCCTGAACTGCCTTTAGCATAACCTCAAGTGTGTGTTTTTATGCAAAGTATCTGAACAATGTGAAAAATGTGTAAAAAGAACAAAAACAATAACAGTGTTATTTTGTAAGACATCCCTGTGTTCATGTATACTGTATCCAAATGTAGCATACTGAATGTTGACTGAATATTGGGGTTTTGTTTCTTACAGCGCACTCCCAGTGATGAGATCAAAGGACTTAAAATTAATCCGCCTTGCTGAGACCTCAAAAGGCAAAGGGAGAAAAGTGAGCAACAACAACACAGAAGAAAAGCATGAATACCCTCTGTCTTTGCTATGCCTTACCCTGTACAAGCAACAAAAACCCCATTAAACATACATATTAGCAGCAAACTGAGTCAGAACTGTGATGAGCTAAAGAAATGTACAAGTGAAGTAATATCTTTGGTTCTCTTCAATAGGATCTTCATCAACAGTCATAAGCACTGAATATTCCCACCTATGTGCACTCTTTTCTATTTCTTTTCTGATTTACAGAAATGCTTGCGTCTGGTGAGATGTTTATAAAAGAAAATCTCAATGTAAATTAGGCACTTCTAGCCTTTAATGTAGACTGTGGAGATGTATATAAATACACACACACACACACACACACACACATATATATATATATATTTACATATATATATAAACTGAAAAAACAAGGGTTACAGGGGTGTTATAGTTAGGAAATAGAATTTAAAAATTCACTTAAAATTGGCCTGCATCTTTGCAGGCAGGGTGACAGAGGAAACCTCTGCTCGCAGCAAGGGAAAGCTGTTTGACAGAGTGTTTGCTGTTACATGGCGGCAGCTGTCAAAGCTGCATCCAAACCACAGCAAACTGCTATGTTGCGGGGGGTGGGCACTGGTGGCCCTGGAGGGTGACTGTCCCCAGGACCATCACTGACTCCTTGAGGAGGGCCATGAGGCCTCCCCTCCAGTGAATAGCCCTGGGGAAGTAGTGGCCCCTCGGTTCGGGAGGGCAGCTCGGCCCCCACACTAAATTGCAAAACTGACCTGGGACTGAAGTGGGGGGGGGGAACTGCACGGCAACCTCCGCACTCAATTTTGAAAGAGCCCCAAGGAGGTGGTGGTCCCCAGGGCTGCGCGGGGGACGGGCAGCCCTCTGCACTCAATGTTGCAAGGGGTGGGGTCGAGTGACCTACTGCAATAATTTTGACTAAAGCCCCAGGGAGGTAGTGTTCCCCGAGGCTGCGGAGAGGTTGGGTGACCTCCGCCCCCTGCATATATGAATCAATGCCTCTGGGACCTGACCCACCCGGGGCTGTATGTAAGACAAGTGCAGGACCCTGCGCTTATTTTCTTTTTTATTCTTTTTGCTAGATCCACCGGGAATCGCAGTGAAAATGCAGAACAAAAATGCCTTTTAGCTCTGGGGGGTTTCCCTCTGGGACCCCAGCATCTGAGCTAAGGGGTCAGGGTGACTCTACCCTGGCCACTTGTTTTTTTTTGCTTTTTTAGTGGGACTCAGCTGAAGCCGAGTCCCAAGATGGCTACCAACACTTCCTGGTTCTAAGTGTTGGCAGCCAGTTAGAGCTATGCATTTCCCTGCACAAGCTCGTCTTTTTTGTGCGAAGTCATCGCAGCCAGAGATATACAAATTTGTTTTCCCTTTAATATCTCCAGAACTACTGAACGAGGTTACACCAAATAAGCGAAAAGCACCATCTGCGAACCGAAAAGTAGCTTTCTGCCAAATTTGGTGTAATTCCATCCAGTGGTTTGATCTGTGGTTGTGTCTAAAGGCCCAATGAGAATTAACATGGGAAACGCAACTTTTTTGACCTTCCCACCTTCTTGGCCTCGCTTTATGGATCAGCCCAAAACTTTCCATGCACAACAAGAATCACCGGGCACTTTTGTTTGGCAACTTTTAGGAAGATTCGTTAAACAGTGGCAAAGATATAGGCAAGTCAAAAATGCTTTTTCTATGGAATGATGGTCCTAACTAGTCGTGACCGCCACTAGGTAAAATATATATATAGATATGTTTCTAAACTTTCTAGGTAAACTTTTTATGTCACACACATATATATATATATATATATATATATATATATATATATATATTACAGTGATATTCTCCATTGTCACGTGTGGTTTTTGTTCCCGTCAACTGTGGCTCTGTGTAACCGGTTCATTCATATACAGCCAACAGTGGCCTCTGATCATAAATATTTTCATTAACAGCCAACACGTCTTTCGTCATACAGTGAATTTTTCAATCCTGACACGTCAGCAAAATGTATCCATATCAGAGAAGGTCAGTATTATGAGAAAACTGTGTCTAGTATATGGAACAGATTAAATTATGTAAATGCTCCAAAAAGGTTGTCTCCTCTAGTGAATCTCCGGAGAAAGTAAAACATCAAGGGGCATATTTATACTCCGTTTGCGCCGAATTAGCGTCGTTTTTTTCGACGCAAATTCGGCGCAAAACTAACGCCATATTTATACTTTGGCGTTAGACGCGTCTAGCGCCAAAGTATGGGCAAATAGCGTCATTTTTTTGCGTGAACGCCTTCCTTGCGTTAATGAGATGCAAGGAAGGCGTTCCCGTCTAAAAAAATGATGGCGACGCAAATGCGTCGTATTTATACTCCCGGGCAAAAATCACGCCCGGGAGTGGTCGGGTCAAAAAACCCTGCATTTGCGCCACTTTTTAACGTCTGGGTCAGGGTAGGCGTTAAGGGGCCTGTGGGCTCAAAATGAGCCCACAGGTGCCCTCCCCTGCCCCCAGGGACCCCCCTGCCACCCTTGCCCACCCCAGGAGGACCCCCAAGGATGGAGGGACCCACCCCAGGGACATTCAGGTAAGTTCAGGTAAGTATAATTTTTTTTAAAAATAAATAAATTTGGTGGCATAGGGGGGCCTTATTTGTGCCCCCCTACATGCCACTATGCCCAATGACCATGCCCAGGGGACATAAGTCCCCTGGGCATGGCCATTGGGCAAGGGGGCATGACTCCTGTCTTTACTAAGACAGGAGTCATTTAAATGGCGTCTGGGCGTCGAAAAAAATGGCGCAAATCGGGTTGAGGCGATTTTTTTGCCTCAACCTGACTTGCCCCATTTTAAGACGCCCTAACGCCATTTTCCCCCTATGCCGGCGCTGCCTGGTCTACGTGGTTTTTTTCCACGCACACCAGGCAGCGCCGGTCTGCTAGCGCCGGCTAACGCCATTCCATAAATACGGCGCCCGCATGGCGCTTCAGAATGGCGTTAGACGGCGCTAAATTTTTTTACGCTAAACTGCGTTAGCACAGTTTAGCGTCAAAAAGTATAAATATGGGCCCAAATGTTTGTAACAAGATGTACAGCAGAAATGGAGAGAGTTGCAGAACCATGATAAGTCCTAAAGATTAGGAGTGACCGTCTATAAGCGGTATCCTTGTTGCAAATTTTGGCAACTGAGTAAATAGCTATGTAAGTTAAGACAATATCTACAGCCTGACCCACGGAAATTTAACCTAATCTTCCTAGCACTCTTAGTCTGCATCCTGACAGTGCACTTCTCTCACAGCCCCAACCACCCAAAGGCTTACTAGGAAAGCAGGCAAAGAATGCTTGGATTGAACTAGGTGAGTTAGCATAACTAGATTCCACCCTGGCTATAAACTGTCCAAGCTTTCTGATATTGTAACAGACCATGATGAAATCTGAAAGTGAGGCCATCCTCAATTTCATGTTCCACAAAACCATCAACCATAATGGGATGGTGGTGGAGTGGCCCTTAGAGACAACACATAGACAAATGAAGACCACCTGCTCTGGAGGCTGGAGCACTAGCGCCTGCCTGGTTTCCAAGGCCAGTGTACACTGTGAGGAAGAGGAGAGTGTTGGAGTGAGTGAGTTCCACTGGAGAGCCCTACCTAGTGGACTCCAGGTGCGAGGTCTGAGAAGACGGCTGCTGCTCTGATTGGGTCATCACCAATGTGCAGATTCAAGTCAGTAACCCATGTATGCCAGGAAGGGGCCAATGTTAAGAGAACTGGGTGCAAAGTGCTTAGTGGGATGAGTGAAGTCGGTGCAGCACCTGTTGTGGTGTCCCCATATGCCAGCAGAAGCCACCTTGGTACAGACTCACCATGTGATGAGGGCCGGTATCTTGGCCAGTAGTGCTACAGCAACCCCAAATGCCAGGAGGGCCTACTGATAAATGGGTGGCTGTATCAGGATTTCGCCCAGGGGATGTGATGCCATGACCCATAGGCCACCACGAAGCCTTGAGGACTGACCAAAGCTACCTCCATGAAACTGAGGAAGATGCCATGTGTGCATCGCCTTATCACCGGAACCCCCACCAGGAGCATAGGAATACAATTCTCCCCACACCTTGTGTGGTAGCACAAGACTTACCGTACAGGAAGAGCACCGGAGCATATCTGATCGCTGCTGGAGCTGGCTGCATGTAATCTAATCAGGAGAGAGCTGTGTGCAGCCAACTCTCTAATCAACACTGGAGCAGTGCCTTTGTGCTGCAGCCCTCACTATTGAGAGCGCAGCGTCTCAAAGACACTTTTGACTATTTTACAAAGAGTCGGAGTGAACTCTTGAGTTAACGCCTACTAGTGAATATTCCCTGGACGCGGTCACCAGGGAGTGAGGAATAACCCCTGCCACATTACAAAGAGCAGGTGGGATAGGGATTTGCTCGCAAAACGCTAGAGCTCCAACCTCAAGGGGAAATGTTTATTGTTTATATATGTTGTAACATTTCTTTGAATGGGTAAAGTTACAAATAATATACTTCTTTTTATCATGAAAATAAATATTTGACTGGACACTGATTTATTGATTCTGCTGTACGCTCTTTGATTTATGAGTTGCGTTCACTGACCTGTACCCACACTTCCTCCAGAGGGAACTTTGGAGTGCTCGACCATAGCTTCCACTGAGAGTTAAGTGCCAAAGGGGAAGTTAGTCCAGTTGCTCAGGCTCAATAGTAGGTCAGGCCCCAGGACTTCATGAGTAGAAGGCCTCAACCCCAAAGGTTGGGCACAGTAATGCCTCCGAAAGAAGTTTTGACCAGCATGAAATATTGAGCTCCAGCTAGAGGGGTACAGCAATGGATAATTTTCTTGGCAAGATTTTCTTGTAAGTATTCCTTCAGCCTCTTTTCTTGGTGATATTGAGAAAATAAACACACCCACTTGGTAACATCACATGATAAGGTTTATGGCATATCACACTCTGAGCGGTAACTCCTCAGCCAATTTTTTATTAAGGACATCTAAAAAGTTGTGATAGAGATAATGTAATAAGCTCTTGATCTGTGGGTAATTGTTCCAAAGACACCAGGGTTTGTGTTGCTTCCATACAGCTTGTAGAGAAACAATGGTCTTTACAGTAGCTGGATTCACTCAAGAGAATATTCTTGGCCATATTGATAGCATAATTGTTTTTGTACATCCATGAAAAACCCAATATAACGGGAAACACTGGTGCATCAATAGTATCGCAGGATAGTTCTCAATGACCAAACATGGGAATCATAACCAGCTTGCACAGTAGTGTGTGTAACATCCCCTGATGTCAGGGGATGGACCATCTACCTCTATGATTGACTCATCTTGAACCAATGGAACTTCATGGGAGCAGCAAACCTCCTAACCATAAAAATGCTTGAGGCTCCAGATTCCAAAAAGAGCTATTTTATAGAATGACTAGCTTTGAAGTGACAACAAAACAAGAAAAATAAATGCTAGGAGGCATTAGTAGGACTAACGGATAGGTCTGTGCTCAATGTATGCCTACTATGTTAAGGATTAAGAGCCAGGCACATGCAAACCAAGATGTTAAGGATAAGTGTTGTAAGGTGCTTAAGAGAAAAGTCAAAGTTATTTGTAATAACAAAGGCCAAGACTGGAAACCCTGAAAGACAGCCCAATGGAATGGGAGAAAAACTCGATCTGTAGGAGGGAAGGTGTTGAAGAGTGGGTTTCCCTTTCGGGTTGACAGCAACTGAGTATATTTAACCTCACTCACAACAAGAATCTGTGTGTGTGGCAATTTTTTCTTTTGCTTGCATCAACTTTTCTACTTGTGTTAGGGTGATCTTCCGCGTGGCGTCCCTTCACTCTTGTTTTGTTTCCCCTACATGGACTCCTTCTGAGCTCCATTCAGGTATCTCTCCTTTGTTTTTTATCTGTTGTTTTGTTTTGTATATCCTACTTGGTTCATTATTCCTGCTCTTCAGTGCCCTGGGAGTCGGAGCTGGTATCTTTGGTAGTGTTTAGGTTCATCAAGGCCACCTCTGTTGTGTAGCAGGGTATGATGTATACTATTTACAAGATCACCTCCCTTGTTCTGGTTATCACATTTCCATTCCATTCCAGAGCACCCCTGTGATATTATCCATCCATTGGTGCTGCTAGCTCTCTTGCCAGAACCAACATCATACGGGTTCAGGATTTTCAACAACCATCCTCTTACCTGAAGAGCTCTTGTGTTTCTCTTTCTTTTCCCTTCCCCCATTTTCCACCTGCTTCCTCTTGTGTGGCATGGCATGTGACTCCCAGACCTCTAGTGGGATCAAGGGAGGTCTGGTAGTCACAGCAAGTCCATGTCCTCGGAATCAGGTTGAGAGCTTGCCCGAAACACTAGACATGGGCCAAGCAAAGGCAATCAAAGATGGGCGTTGTCTTTATAAAGGAGCTGCTCTCCACCTAAAACCTGGGAACTATCCAGAGTTCCCTGCTTCCTTGTTTACATATTTTATGCAACACTCTAATCTTGAAAGGGTATTATTCGACTTATACAGGAGGTTCCCCTTTGTGTGGTCAAAGCTATACCTCTCTTGGGAGCTCTAATAAGAGTAAAACATTAGCTAGGGTTTGTTTTTACTTGTTCAGCCCAAAAGGGCTGCCAAATTTATCAAGACATTTTTCTATCAAATCTTTTCTGAGTCCAAAGGTAAGCGCTGACCAGGCCCAATCCAGTTGCTGTATCCAAACCTTGCTCCATTGTGGTCTGTTTTACCGTTTGATTTTGACCCGGTCTCTTGCAACCAAATGTCTGCGGTTGCTGCTTTTATCTTTTGGACGCGGTTTTGAACCATAAACTTAAAAAAATCATAACTCCAGTTCTACTATTTGGATTTTTGTAAGAGTGGTGTCAAATAATTTATTAACATTTACTCTATTATTTTAAATTGGTTTGGGATTTTTCTGACTGATCTTTATTACTGTGTATGTGCTGCATACATACTTTACACATTCCCTCCAAGTTAAGCCTGACTGCTTTTTGTGCCAACCTACACAGGGTTAATTTAGTGACTTTTTGTGGTTCACCCTGCAAAGGGATGGTGGCTGTTGCATGACCAGAGATCACACCCCAGTCAAATAACAACCCAATTTCCCATATTGGTGTTCATTGGTGTGGTTCAAGACTTGTGTTACACAAACATCCCAGATGAATAATTTGTCATCAGTGACCTCTTTTGAGACTCTTGTTAGTCTCCACTGGCTGTTTCTTTTTGTTTCTAAATTTATGTAACCCTACCTTCTTTTACCACAATGGAGATGGATCTAATGAATGCTGACAACCTCACTAGGGCTGAGCTGCAAATGCTGTGCACAGAGAGGGGACTGAATGTGGGCAAGAAAGCTTCCAAGGTGGATCAACAGATAGCTCTCCAAGCATGTGAGGAGGTCAAGAGGCTGCAAGCAGTAACAGAGGATGATGATCCCAAGGGTGGGGCTGGGTCTGATTGAGAATGATGAGTAAGGCCTAGAGGAGGACCCTGAGCTGAAGGAAGAGACCCTCTGCCCCCAAGAGGAAAGTCTGGATACCCAGGATGAGGCCGGGAGCAGTATGTCTTCCAGAGACCTGTCCTGAAGGTAGAGGACAGGATGGAGCTCAAGCGGGAGCTGCAGTTAGCCAAGCTAAGGATGGAGGAAAAAGAATGGCACATGAACTCAAACTCAAGGAGATGGACATCAACTGGTCAAATGTGGGATCAAATATCATCTTCTGGGGGTCATGATCACTTTCAGTCCTCCTGATTATTTCAAAACCTTTACATGTATGAAAGTGAGTATAGTGAAAGAAGGTATAATAAATTCTAAGTGATCATTTGGTATCCTGCCATTAAGCGATCGATATCCTGAGTCAGATAAAAGAGTATAGATATGCTTGTTTAATGGAGTCATTCGCTTGTTCTTCCCCGGTGTACTTACATGTGGACATGGGATGTTACAGATTAAGTTGGGGTCTTCTGGACTTGAAATCTGCAAAGCTGATGGTAAGAGATTTTGGTTAAGCCTCTGGTTATAATAATCAGTAAGTGGCCATATTTCCCTAAAAGAAAATCAAGTTCTGCGAGAATCGCAGCATATTCATGTTTGTTCTTTAACAAATCAGAGGGAAAGTAAACAATTATAATGAACAGTTTCAAATTATTGTAAAAGTTTAGCAAGACTGCTAGTATGTAGTTAGAAGTGAGCTTGAGTCTGATACTTCACAATGAATTTGTTGCTAGTCATTGTCAGCAGCCCTCTACTGCCAAAATGTCAGAGAAGGAAAGCTTGATACTGACGGATTAGAGAACTTCCATGTTTCTTGTATACACACTACATAGGCCCTCATTACAATATTGGCGGTAACTACCACCTACCGCCACGGCGACGTCCGCCAACAAACCGCCGCCATGGCTACCAGCTGTCTACGCGTATCATGACTGCTGACGTTATACCGCCAAAATGCTGGCGGAACAATGATACGGCCTGGTGGTGTTTTGCTGGCGGACGCTGCTGCTGACAGCAGCGCCGCAGACCGTCTCCAGCTGGAGGACCCCCTGCAAGCAGGTAAGTCGGGTTCTCCGACAGCAGAGGGGGTGGGGGGCGTTGGGTGTATGTGGGGGTGTTGTGTGTATGTGGGGGGTGTTGTGTGTATGTGGGTGTTGTGTGTAGGTTTTGGAATGCGTGCATGCGGGTGTGAGTCGCAATGAATGCGTGCGTGAATGAGTGATTGATTTTGAGTGTTCTGTGTTGTGAATGCATGTGTGTGACAAGGTATGTTGGTGTGTGCTGCGGTGTGTGGGTATGTATTTGTGCATGCGTGGGTGGTGGTGGGTATGCGTGTGTGTATGTGTGTTAATGGGTGCACGTGCAGATGTGTATATTTCCGGGGGTTCAGGAGAGGGAGGGGGAGGGTGGGGGAGTACTCTGGGGATGGGGAGGAAGGTGGGGGAGATCCCTATCAGTGCCAGCAAAGGGATTCCCTGGCACTGATAGTGTCTACCTCCATGGTGTCCACTGCACCAACCAGGATTCAATTCTGTGACTTTCTGGTCACACAGACATTTGCACTGATCGCACTAGCTAAATGAGGTTTCATAATGTAAAAGCATACGTTTCCTACCGAATAACCTGCATCTGTGTTTTACATGGATGTGAAATATAATAAAATTGTCACTGAATATTTTGTTCTTTTTAGCTAGATCTTTGACCCGGCCAACCCAGTCACTGACCCTTCCCCGCGGCACTCAGGACTACAGTTCCACACTTTTTTATGCACTTCAGCCTCTACCTGTATGTGAAGACAGCCTTAAAGCGCGCCATATCAACAAGGCTGCGCTTCCAGGCCAACTTCATTTACAAGTC
This sequence comes from Pleurodeles waltl, assembly GCF_031143425.1. Lineage (NCBI taxonomy): Eukaryota > Metazoa > Chordata > Amphibia > Caudata > Salamandridae > Pleurodeles > Pleurodeles waltl. Next base: position 1,156,736,123 of record NC_090439.1, on the reverse strand, counting down.
CTTCAATTCCTTGCAAACGCATTTACGCTAGTCTACCAAAAACATTGTGGATGATCTGGGCCCTTACTTGGGACAAGGGCAATGTGTCTGTCTGATGGATTGCCAGAAGGCTGCTACCCGGTGGGATCCAGGAGCGGCCTCGGTTGAAGCTGTCTCAAACAGAGAGCACTATTGGTTGCACTTCGCTCTCCAGCATTGGTCGTGGTGTTCAGACTCATATTAGTCCAAAATGGGTCAAGAGGTTCCACCTAGCACCAACGGTGGAACTGCTGGCACGGTTCAAGGTGGAGGTCCTTGTGGTTCCTTATGGCCCGGAGGCATGTGGCAGTGTGCCAAAGAAACACAGCATAACACTGCTGAACATGTAGATTTGCTGTGGAGTCGCAGAGGGGTTCAGAAACTCAGGCAACTCCAAAACGAGTCAAAAATGACTCAGAGATCACATTTGGGAGTGAGACAGAGGCATGTCTATGACCTCATGTCTTCTCAGGGGTTCATGAGTGATGGGAAGGGATGAGTCCCCCTGGGGCTTCTTTTTTTGACTTACCAGAGGACTTCGACCGCAGCTCAGATCTGCCACTGGAATGATTTCATGAGCAGGATGGAGACCTTCCCATCAACTTGGAAAGGTCATGATGTGGAATCTTCCAGTTCTTGGAGATATAGAGCTCTGCCACATGGACTCGAATGGCCTTCGGATTCATCAAGGCACATGCACTACAGGTCTTGGAGTTGTGTTCTAACCCTATGCAGTAAAGACAAACCTGATGGGGATCCATCTCAGGCATTTGCTTGCAACAATCCCTAGAAGGTTTGAGGGGGTGACCTTTCCCTTGCACACTTTTTATGAAAGTAAATTTTGTAGGAAACAGTCTCGTGAAGAAACAAGGTGTTGCTCTGAATCCATATCTGGTGGCGCATAAAGAAAGGAACTGATGTCAGCGTGCATAAATGGAGCTTATGTACAGTTCTGCAAATCACTTCTGGACCGGAGCGCTGTTGGGGCAGAGCTAGACACTGCCACCAACTGGCATGCTGCTAAGAATTTTTGGGATCCAGTCAGACACCTGAGGATTTTTTAAAAGGTGAGGAATCTACAGTTGCAAAGTATTAATCAAAATGATGTGGAGTCAGGTTTCTGCCAAAGACCAGTGTCCTCTGATCTACTCCTCTCCCAGATGACCTCCTCAACCCAGCAAAGATGCATCGGTCACCACTGTCAGCTCTAGGTGGGGTAAGGAGAGGGGCCTGCCACTAGTTGAATTGCAGTCGCAGTCACCATCACAGGTCTTTTGCAGTTTCCTCCAAAAACTTGATAGAATCCTGCAGGTTCATGTGGTGCTAGGCCCACTGAGATTCAGATTCCACTTCGGAGGCCGCATATGCAACCTGGCAGATTCATTGAGCAGGACAGAGGAGGCCAAGGAGCCTTAGCGCCTCTCTCACTGACACCCAGGGACAAAGCTGAAACATCACATTCATGGCCCGAATTTTATTTTTTTAAAGCATATTTTATTGATTTTTCGAAGAACATAACATTCCCAACCTGGGAGGGAAGATTGGTAGGGTGCAATCCATGTGTACATTGTTAATCGTACTTAGTTACACAGTTTAATCGGTTGCTCCCCCATCATCTCTTCCCCTCCCTCTGCATCTTCTAATTGTGTGTTCCACTCTCAGGGATGGGGGCTCCCATAGGGCTAGCGGTTAGTTCGCACATAGTACTTCTCCACTTATTTATTTACTTATTTATTTGTGTGTGTGTGAGTGTGGTTTTTTTTTTTCCGTTTTTCACTGTAGGGACCTGAACACAGGTCCCCGCAAGGCAATATCTTCTGAAAGACAATAAATGCCTCTAGGAACATCTGTGTCAATTTTTACAACTTTTTTTAAAATTGCCTTGTGGGGATCTGTGTTTCATTAAGTGTGTTTATATTTTTGCATTTTTGCTCAGCTCTGCCCCTGTACACAGGTGGCGATACTGCAGCCTTAAACACACTTTGCATTTAAACACTCACCAGCAGCAGAAAAGACAAACATTTCAAAGGAAAGCTGCATAACCTGGTGCTTATCCAAATATTTTTCATTCAAATTAACCGTTTCTCTATTTAATAAAAAAAACCTTTGTGGGGCTATTAAAGTTAGACTTTTGGGTCTAAAAATTGGTAGTGTTTTATAACATTGCTAAAAGCAATTTGGGTCAGTTTCTCCTCCCAGAATACTTCGCTATTGCCATTTGATCCTTATCTGCAATTAAAGAATGATGGTGCTATCCAATGTGATACAATATAAACTGATTTAAGTGTTTCTGGCATAAAAACATTGAACTGCTTATTGTAAAACCTGTTCCTTGAGCTCTTCAAATTAAAACAGTTTGTTGACATTCTCAAGGGTGGATGAAGAACAATCATAACAAGCACTGGCAAAATCAATAGGTCTAGTCAATGCAAGAGCTATTGTCTTTGCCAAAGAGTTTTAGCCATGTTGTACACCAACATTGCTGCTGGTCACTGTGGCTAAAGGTTAGTGGTGTAGAAGAGAGTGACATGGAGTGTCAGAGTGGAGTAGCATAAAGTGGAGTAGAGGGCTGTGGAGTGGCTTGAGTGGAGTGGCATAGAGTGGAGTGCATAGAGTGGAGTGGCTTAGAGTGGAGTATCAGAGTGGAGCATCATGGAGTAGAGTAGAGTGGAGTGGAGTGCCATAGAGTGGAGTGCTATACAGTGGTTTAGAGTGGAGTGGTATAGAGTGTAGTAGTGTGTCATTGAGTAGAGTGGATTAAAGTGGAGTGGCATAGAGTAAAGTGGCATGGACTACATAGACGGAGTTGTGTAGAGTGGAGTAGAGTTGAGTCATGTGTCATAGAGGAGAGTGAAGTAGAGTGAAGTGGTGTAGAGTAAAGTGGTGTGGAGTACATAGAGCGAGTTGCAAAGAGTAGAAAGGAGAAGACTGTTGTACAGTATTGTACAGTGGAGGGTGTAAAGTAGAGTTTTGTAGAATGGAGAGCTGAAGAGCAGAGGAGCAAAGAGTGAAGGGCCTTGGAGTATTGTGGAGTAGGGTTGAGTAGAGTCTCATAAAGTGGAGTGGCATAGAGTAGAATGGAGTAGAGTGTCATAAAGTGGAGTGTCGTGGAGTGTCATAGAGTTTAGTGGATTGGAGTGGCACACAGTAGACTGGAGGGGCATAGAGTAGAGTGGAGTAAAGTATTGTAGAATGAAGGGACATAGAGTGGAGTAGAGTGTTGTAAAGTGGAGTAGTGGTGTGCAGAGTGGAGTGGAGGGGTGTAGTGTTAAGTGGAGTAAAGTATTGTAGATTGGTGTAAAGTAGTCTAGAGTGAAAGAGTGCAAGGTCATGGCATGAAGGGGCATAGAGTGCCATTGAGTAGTGTAAAGTGATAGAGTGGAGCATCATACAGTGGCGTGTCCTGGGGAGTGGGACAGAGTGGGGTGTTGTGGAGTGGTGTAGGGTGGAGTGTCGGAGAGTATAATGTCATAGAGTGGAGTATAATGTCATATAGTGGAGTACATTGTAATAAAATGGAGTAAAGTGTAATAGAGTGCCATAGTGGGATGTAGAGTAGAGTGCCACAGAGTTGAGCAGTGTGGCAAACAGCTGCAGAGAGGCATTGAGTGGAGGGGCATTGAGTCGGGCAAAGTGTTGTAGAGAATGAGGCACAGAGTGGAATAGAGTGTCGCAGAGTGCAGTATTTTAGACTGCAGTATGATAGAGTGAAGTGGGATAGAGTGGAGAGGGACAAAGTGGAGTTGGATAGAGTGGAGTCTCATGGAGTGGCATGAAATTGAGTGTCATAGAATGGAGTGTTGTAGAGTGTCATAAAGTGGAGGAGAGTAGAGTGGTGTAGAGTGGTGCAGAGTGGCGTAGACTGCAGGGTCATAGAATGGAGGTGCATAGAGTGCATAGAGTGGAGGGTCTTAGAGTGAAGTGAGGTAAGGTGTCATAGATTGGAGGGGCGTAGAGTGCCATAGAGTGGAGTGTCAGAGAGGGGAATATAGTGGAGGGGTGTAGAGTAGAGGGCCTTAGAGTGAAGAGATGTAGAGTGGAGGGGTGTAAAGTGGTGGGGCATAGAGTGGCCTTGAGTGTTATGGAATGGTGCAGAGTAGAGTCTCATAGAGAGGAGCGTCATAGAGCAGAGGGTCGTAAAGTGGAGGGGCAAAGAGTGGAGTCACATAGAGTGGCATAGAGTGTAGTAGAGTGGAGTGTCATAGAGTAGAGTGCCATAGAGTGGAGCAAGGTCATAGAGCAGAGTGGCATAAAGTGGAGTTGAGTGGCCTAGCGTAGAGTGGTGGTGATTGTTCTAGATTGGAGTGGAGTAGAGTGCCATAGAGAGGAGTAGAGTGTCATAGATTAGAATATCATAGAGTGAAGTGATTTTGAGTATGGGGTGTTGAGCTGAGGGACATAGGCCCTCATTACAACCCTGGCGGTCGGTGTTAAAACGAGAAAAAAAATGGAATCACAACTGTGGCGGAAACCGCCAACATAGACATCCACTTTAATACTCCGACCGCTACGGCGGTGCAAACAAACAGCATGGCGGTCACCACCAACAGACAGGCGGAGGACAATGTACCGCCCACAGTATCACAACCTACCAATCTGCCGCCTTTTCTGGGGCGGATTCACCGCGAACAAAAACACGGTGGAAACAGGACTCCGAAGGGAAAACGTTCACCTCTACACACCCCACAAGGAATCTGGACGCCATGGAACCCGAGCTCCAGATCCTGCCATCCCTTATCTTCTTGCTCCTCTACCAGGAGCACAAATGCCGGCGGCGAAGACCACGGTGAGTACTGCACCTACGACACAGGGGGGGGGGAGGGAAAAAACAGGGACACACACACGCAACATGCAAAACCCCCACCCACTACAACACACACACTAATACAGCATGATACATTACAGTTACACCCCTCAACCCCCCCGGAAGAATGCAAAGACAAAAGGAAATTAGTGTAACCATTGTAATATATTAAAATCCAGTATGCAAAAATATAAATACACTACAAACAAATACATACACCAAGAGTAGTAGTCCAGGTAGTGCTCCATTGAAGTCCGTGGAACACTGGGCCCACACGGCATGGGTGAGGCCAACACTCAATCCCCGAACATGACGGAGAGAACACTGCAGGGGCATCAGATAGCAATAAAACAGGCACCTCAGGGGGAAGGGAAAGGGGGGGGTACCTCAGCCGGTTGAGTGCACGATGGCAAATCCACGACGGGGCCACATGCCCACTGTTCAATCCTGGGGAGTGCAAAGCCACATTCTCTCAAGTCTCTACAGTGGGTGGGTTGCCCACTGTTCCATCCTGGGGAGTGCAAAGCCACAGTCTCTCAAGTCTCTGCAGTGGGTGGTTTGCCCACTGTTCAATCCTGGGGAGTGCAAAGCCACAGTCTCTCAAGTCTCTGCAGTGGGTGGTTTGCCCACTGTTCAATCCTGGGGAGTGCAAAGCCACAGTCTCTCAAGTCTCTACAGTGGGTGGGTTGCCCACTGTTCAATCCTGGGGTGTGCAAAGCCACAGTCTCTCAAGTGGATAACAATCTCCACTGGTTCTGGAGAAGGCCTTGTGCCCTGAGTGCTTCATCCTGTCAAGGACTGAGGTAGTGGATGTGAATCTCTACTGGTTCTGGAGGGGGCCTTGTGCCCAGAGTACTTCATCCTGCCAAGGACTGAGGTAGTGGATGCCTTACTCCACTGGTTCTGGAAGGGGCCTTGTGCCCAGAGTGCTTCATCCTACAAGGACTGAGGTAGTGGATGTGAATCTCCACTGGTTCTGGAGGGGGCCTTGTGCCCAGAGTGCTTCAACCTGCCAAGGGCTGAGGTAGTGGATGTGAATCTTTACTGGTTCTGGAGGGGGCCTTGTGCCCAGAGTGCCTAATCCTGCCAAGGACTGAGGTAGTGGATGCCTTACTCCACTGGTTCTGGAGGGTGCCTTGTGCCCAGAGTGCTTCATCCTGCCAAGGACTGAGGTAGTGGATGTGGATCTCCACTAGTTCTGGAGGGGCCTTGTGCCCAGAGTGCTTCATCCTGCCAAGGACTGAGGTAGTGGATGTGAATCTCCACTGGTTCTGGAGGGGGCCTTGTGCTTCATCCTGCTCATGACGGACTCAGTAGTGTCAGTGCCCTTGGCGCTCATGGGCCAGCAGGGCTTGTTGCGGCGGTGTCCTTGGCAGGGGTGCTTGTGGCGGCAGTGTCCTATTCAGCGGTGCTTGTGGCGGCGGTGTCCTGTTCATCGGTGCTTGTGGCGGCAGTGTCCTGTTCAGCTATGCTTGTGGCGGCGGGGTCCTTGGCAGTGACTCAGCTGCTGGCGGTCCTGTCTGGCCCAGCGGGGCTGGTGCTGGTGGTCCTTTATGGCCCAGTGGGGCTGGTGCTGGCGGTCCCTTATGGACCAGCGGGGCTGGTGCTGGTGGTCCTTTATGGCCCAGCGGGGCTGGTGCAGGTGGTCCTGTCCTGGGAAGCTCGGCTGGTGCTGGCGGTCCTTTCCTGGGCAGCGGGGCTGGTGCTGGCGGTCCTGTCCTGGGCAGCTGGGCTGGTGCTGGCGGTCCTGTCCTGGGCAGCTGGGCTGGTGCTGGCAGTGGCCTCCTGGGCAGCAGGGCTGGTGCTGGCCTCCTGGGCAGCGGGGATGATGGCGGTGGCCTCCTGGGCAGCAGGGCTGGTGCTGGCGGCAGCCTCCTGGGCAGCGGGGATGATGGCGGTGGCCTCCTGGGCAGCGGGGATGATGGCGGGGGCCTCCTGGGCAGTGGGGATGATGGCGGTGGCCTCCTGGGCAGCGGGGATGATGGCAGTGGCCTCCTGGGCAGTGGGTATGATGGCGGTCTTCTCCGCCGTGCTGCTCTGCCCAGACTTGATGAGTTTCTTGTGGCCCTTCCCCACCTTGGAAGGTGTTGCAGCTGACTCCACACTCCCACCTGTACCCCTGGGAGCGGCTTTGGTGGCTGGAGTCTTCCCCCTCTCCCGCCGGGCACTCGCCAACTTTTGATGCTTGACAGGTGGGGGACTGTCCGTGCTGTGGCTCCGTGCCACACTGGCTGCCCTGCTGCCCGGTGCACTCCAGATTCCGGTGACCATAGGCACCATTGGTCCCGGAGATGTTGTGGCTGAGGTGCTAGGTTGGGACCTGGAGAGTCGGGCCCTAGGAGACTGACGGGGTGTGGGAGGTGATGGAAAGAGGTTAAGGGTGGACAGGAAAAGTCTCTTGGGAACACTGGGACGGGTAGCTGGAGGGGGTTTGGGAGTGGAGGAAGAGGTTGTAGTGGTAGGAGGTGTTCGTTTGGTGACATTGGGTGAAGGTGCATGCGCTGTAGGCTGTTGTGAGGTGGATGGCTGTTGGGTGGGTGTGTGGCTGCGTTTGTGTATCTTGGGAGGTGGCGTCACAGACACACTGGGAGAGGACACAGGGGACGTGTGAATGGTAGTGGGGGTTGGTGACTGCACGCAAGCGGGGTGTGGTGGTGTGTGTGCTGGTGATGGAAGTAGTGGCTGTAGATGTAGTGCATGCAGGTGTGAGTGTAGACGAGACTGGGAGGGAGGAGGCAGACGAGGAGGAGGGGGACACAGTGGAGGCAGTGGATGTTGGTGTGTTTGCATGTGTGTGATGCTTGCGTGAGTGCATGTTGGATGTGTGGTGCTTATGTTTGCCTGAGCTTCACTTGTGTGTTGACGTGTGTGCATGCTGGTTTGAAGGTGTGCTTAGGATAGGCTGAGGTAGAGGGGATTGGGTCTGGGTGGAGGAAGTTGGAGGGGGGAGGCTAGAGACAGGGACAATAGCTGTGATCAGTGCTGAGGCCAGAGTCTGAAAAGCTCCCTGAAGGGCCGCCTGACCAGAATGAATGCCTTCCAGGAATGCATTTGTTTGTTGCAACTGCCTTTCTACACCTGGATGGCATTCAAAATGGTAGACTGCCCAACAGTGAGGGACCTGAGGAGGTCAATGGCCTCCTCACTGAGGGCAGCAGGGGTGACTGGGGCAGGGCCTGAGGTGCCTGGGGCGAAGGTGATGCCCACCCTCCTGGGTGAGCGGGCACGGGGCAAAGACTGAGGGGCTGCTGGGAGGGCGGTCCTGGTAGGAGGGGTGGAGGCTGTACCTGTAAATGCGGGGGCACAGATGTGGCCGCCACCACAAGGGAGCTCCCATCAGAGGACGAGTCCGTATCACTGGTGTCAGCTCCTGTCCCCGCCGTGGAGCTCCCCTCGCCCTCCGTCCCACAGGTGGATTCCGAGTCCATAGTCTCGCCCTCCAGGGCCATGTGGGATGCAGCTCCCTCCTGCTCCGGTGCCACTGTTCCTCCGCCTGATGATGCTAATGCACACAAGAACAGGGAGACCACAAAAAGGGGGGGAACGACAGAAGAAAGACATGTTGAGTGCATGCATTACCGCTACCGTTGGCGGACACGACAGACACAGAAGCCCCCTGCACTATGCCGCGCACTTGGGGTCCACTGTTCAATCCCTGGCCTACAAGGCTATGGCCGACATCTGCACACATGTATGTCACAGGAGCCTGACTAGGTGTACTTGGCACTGTACACAGGTGGGGTGGGGTGCCACAGGGTCTGCCAGAACAAAGGGACCTAACTAGCACACTCGCCCGTGCCTAGGGAAACCCACAGCCCACCTCCCCCACCCAGACACCTCGACTGCACGCTGAATCAGCTGAATGAGAGTGTACTCACCGCCTTGTGGCTGCTTTGATGCCCTCAAGCGCCCATCCAACTCTGGGTACGCCATCGCCAGGATCCTGAACATCAGGGGGGTCATGGTGCGATGGGCACCCCTCCCACGTTGGGAGGTCATCCCCAGCTGGGCCTCCACCATCTTCTTGCTCCAGCTGCGAATGTCCTCCCATCTCTTACGGCAGTGGGTGCTCTGTCTGTGAAAGACCCCCAGGGTCCGGACGTCCTTGGCGATGGCACGCCAAACATCCTTCTTCTGGTGGGCGCTGACCTACAGGAATTGTACAGGGGAAAAATAAAAGTTATTACCTACTGCACCGTCACAGTCATAGCCCCCATCCCTACCCTTGCCGTTGGGTAGGGGTCCTGCAGGGGTATAAAAGGATGTTTATTACATCTGTGTGTGCCATGGTGTGCAATAGGCGACCGTGTACCCCAGTGCTTGCATTCCTGTGTGGGACCTTGTGTGATGGTGGTTTAGGGGGGTGTATGGGTATGTGCAGTGGCCATGCTTTGGTGATGGGTGTCCATGCTTTGTTGTTGCATGCAGGGCTTGGTGTTAGGATGTGTGGTTTGTGATGTTGGGACATTTGTGAAGACTTGGAGTGATGGGGTGAGGGTGAGGGTGGGGGTATGTGATAGCATGCAAGTAGGGTGGGGTATGTAATAGTTAAAATTTTACTTACCAGAGTCCATTCCTCCATCTACTCCTGCGAGGCCCTCAGGATCCAGAATCGCCAAAACTTGCTCCTCCCATGTTGTTAGTTGTGGGGGAGGAGGTGGGGGTCCGCCGCCAGTCCGCTGAACCCCAAGATGGTGTCTTGAGACCATGGAACGCACCTTCCCCCTTAGGTCATTCCACCTCTTCCTGATGTCATCCCTATTTTTTGGGTGCTGTCGAACTGCGTTGACCCTGTCCACTATTCTTCGCCATAGCTCCATCTTCCTAGCTATGGAGGTGTGCTACACCTGTGATCCGAATAGCTGTGGCTCTACCCAGACGATTTCCTCCACCATGACCCTGAGCTCCTCCTCAGAGAACCTGGGGTGCCATGGGGTGGTGTGGGTGATGTGTGGGGTGGTGTGTGTAGTGATAAGTGGGGTGATATTTAGTGGTGTGTTGTGTGAGGTGCGTGGACGTTATGTGGGTGATGGTATTGTGTGCCTGTGGATGCTTGGTAGTTGTTTGTGGTGTCTCTGGCCTTCTCTCGGTAATTTTGTCATAGGGGTTTGCGGGTGATGTGGGTGTGTGTTTTATATTGTAATGGGTGTGTGGGAGTGGTATGTGTATCTGGTGTGTGTATTTCGAATTGTCCAATGTGGCTGTGTTTTGTATATTTGTGTGTATTTTGAGCGCGGCAGTGTGTACCGCCAATGGAATACCGCGGTTGAAAGACCGCCGCGTGGATTCATGGGTCGTGATAGTGTGGGTGTATTTCTGTTGGCGTGACGGTGGAGGATTTGTTATTGCCAGTTCATCACTGACCTTTGGTGTGGCGGACTTGTGGGGGTATCTGAATTTTGGCAGATTCCGAGCTGTGAGTCATAATAGCTGTGGCGGAATTCCGCGGCCGCAGCAGTGTGTCGGCGCTCTTCTGCACGGTGGTAAGCGACTTTTACCGCCAATGTTGTAATGACCGCCAGAGTGTCGTAGAGTGGAGTGGTAGTAAAGTGTCAGAGTTGAGTGGTGTGGGATGGAATGTTGTAGAGTGGAGGAAAGTGGCAAGGAGTGTTGTAGAGTGGAGTGGCATAGAATGTCATGGTTTTCTGTTTTCATATTTCTCTGACACATTACCGCCTTTGAGTCCCGGTAAATCTGTCTATTCTGCCTCGTCCAATTTTTCTAAACCTATTACCTAGGGCAGCCATCATCATCATCATCTTCTGCATAACTTTAAGGGTTTAACAAAAAACATAGGTTTCTGACACGAATGGAAAAAAAAGTTCATAAAAACATTGGCACATCTTTTGCTGACAGCTGCAAGTAAGCTCTTTTTTGTGCAGTCACCTTTATTTGCTGACTGCTGTATTTAGGTATTAAACTGTCACTAATGAAGTGAAACCTTTTGCCCACACCGTCTTATAATGAGTAAAATGATAACATAGTATCTTAATACTGCCACACATTATGTAATATAATTTGCCCTTTCTGCATCATTCCAGTGGTCCTGGTCACAGGGGATGCAGAGCAATGTAATCATGTGCAAACAACAGCGACAATGAACTTTTGTGTGCAAAAGCTCTTTTTGCGCGCTAAATTTTCATGAGTCAAACTCTAAAATCCCACTTCTCTGACCCCAAGTAATGGTACACCTACTAAACTAGCATGCTCGAACTTTGTGTGAAACCTTACGACCAAATGAAACCCAGAACTAACAATGGCTGATTGTCATTGTTCTCACATGGCCATTTGTACTCGATGGTGTCCTTTTATTTTTTTTATTTTTTATAAAGAGCTTTTATTTATTTTAGAAACAAACAATAAGTCACAAAAACACAATGCGGACGCATTGTAACAGTAAATAAAAACATAGATACATATACCAATACCCTAACACCTTCTGAAGTAAGTATTCTGTAAATTCCTTCTTGCTCGTCCCCCTCTCTGGTCCCAGTATGCTCTATGAAATCTGGTTTAGTAGTTAGAGTTTAAGTTTGATCCCACTTCTACAGCCCGGTAGTGGTAGCACCTGTGTTCACGGCCCTGGAGGGGGGCCAGCCCACTCGTTGTCTCGTGTGGTATGGGTGTGTCTCTCTACCGTAGCAGAGGTGGGATTGTAGGTAGTGTAATCCCTCGCCCCCGGATGGTTTTGGTTTAGGGGAGTGTGTGAAGAGATCCGTTGCTCTAGGTCGGTCAAGTGTTCAGTAGACTTTCCCAAGGTCCCCACACTCTAGTGTATTTGTCAGGACACCCCCTCGCTTCGTATATTGGTTTTTCGCACCTTGCGCACCAATCCACACCTCGTCTCCATTTGGTGAGGGACGGCGCTTTTACAGCCTTCCATTCTGACATAATATCTCTCTTTGCCACTAGGCAGGCCACTCCCAAGAATGTTCGATTCACCCTATTTAGCCCCATTTCGCTCATGGCCCCCAGCAAGAGTGGAGTCGGGGAGATTTATACTGTTGATTGCAGCACCTCGGAGACCTCTTCTATAATTGACCTCCAGTATGATTCTATGAGCGGGCAGGCCCACACCATGTGAAAAAAGTCGGCTCCCGGTAGTTAACAGCGGGGGCACTCGTCTGTGGGTCGGAGTTTGGGCCGATGGAGTCTCTTAGGAGTGAGGTAAGCTGCGTGAAGGTAGTGGGTTTGCAATAATTGGAATTGTGTGGATATGGCTAGAGTTCGAGGGGCCATCAACGCCTCTCTCCACTCCGAGCCCCCGATAGGGCCCACCCAGCCCTCCCATTTCTGGCGAAGCTCATCAAGGGGGGGACGTGTTAGTGAGGATAGAGCGGTAGATTTGGGAGATTCCCTTTTTGTTTAGGTGTCCCATCATGACCCTTGCTTCTAGCGGGCTATACTCTGGGATGTCGTCCCCTGGCCGTACGTGCACTAATAGGGCGTGTCTGAGCTGTAGGTACCTGTGAAATTGGGTGTTGTTTAAGGAGTGCGTTCTCTGAAGCTCTTCAAATGATCGAATTTGCGAGTCGCCCCAGATATCGGCGAGTGTAGATATCCCAATAATGTCCCATTTCCGAAATCCCCTCAGCGCAGAGACCTCCCCCAACCACTTCCCCTGCCAAAGAGGTGTCTGTAGAGTTAGGCGAGACCACCATCCTGTGGCCCTTTGTGCCGCTCGCCAGCCTGTGAGAACCAGCCTGGTCACCTCGGGGATGGATTGCGGGATCACACCCCCGTATAGGGCATCAAAGACCCCATTATAGCCCAGTGTCTGAAGTTCTAGTCTGTGTGCGGGGTCGGTCCAACCTCCTGATAGCCAGTCGGTAATCACTAGTCGGTGCATAGCAAGGTAATAAAAGTATACATTGGACATTCCCAGTCCCCCTTCGTAAATGTCCCTCTGACACGTACCAAGGGAGAGTTTGGGGCGGGCGCCGTGCCACAGGAATTGCTGCGCCGCTGTCTCGATTTCGTTGAACCATTTTCGCGGGATTGGGTATGGGAAGTTCTGCAGCAGATATAGGAATCTGGGGAGTATCATCATTTTATATAACGCTATTCTCCCCATTGTGTTGAGCGGAAGGTTCTGCCAGCGCTGGAGATCTTTTTTGGATTTCTTAAGGAGTGGCGTGACGTTTAGTTCCCAAGTTAATTCAGGGAGCAGAGTTATGTAAACCCCTAGGTATTTGAAACTGTTGCGGCGGATTGGAATGTTTTTTTGGCAGCTTATACATTCCCTAGAGGGGTGTAGAGGGATCAGCAAGGATTTCTTGGGATTGAGTGTGAGTCCCGAGGCCTGTGAGAAGAGGTCCATGAGTTCTAAGACACGTGGGCCACTCCTTGCTGGGTTGGAAAGATAAAGGAGGACATCGTCAGCGTACAGTGCCACTCGGTCTTCTGGGCTCGCGGGCCATGTCCAGCCTGTTACTAGTGGGTCCTCTCTTAGCAGTTTGGCTAGTGGTGCGATCGCGAGGGCAAAGAGTAGCGGTGATAGCGGGCATCCCTGACGGGTCCCTCAACGGATGGGGAACGAGTCAGAGGTCACTCCGTTTACCTGGACACGAGCGGTTGGATTAGAGTAAAGTAGTTTTATAAGAGCTCGAAACTTGGGTCCAAATCCATTCTTTATTAGAACATGTTCTAGATATGACCTATCCACTGTGTCAAAGGCTTTTTCGAAGTCTATCAGAAGAAGGGCGAGGGGGGACCCGGTTAAGGTGCCGCGTTGGGCCAGAGCGACGTTTAGTCTCCTAATGCAGTGCCTGGTGCTGCGAGAAGGCATGAAGCCACACTGGTCTGGGTGTATCAGCGAGGGAAGCACTAACTTCAGCCTGGCAGCAAGTAATGTTGAGAGTACTTTAATTTCGGCGTTCAGTAGGGAGATAGGTCTATAAGCTGAGCGGTCTTGCGATGGCGGCTGGGTCTTTGGGATCACCACTATTGTGGCTTGATCTATTCCGGTGGGAAACCGGCCGATCTTCTCCGCTTCGTCCAGCATGTTGAGCAGATGGGGGCCTAAAATGTCTCCGCATTTACTATAAAGCTCGGACGGAAAGCCGTCTGGACCGGGTGTTTTTCCCATTGCGAGTCCGGATATGGCTGTTGTGATTTCGGCTAGGGTAATAACTTTGTCTAGGATCTCCATCGTCGCCCGTGGGATTACAGGGAGGGCCACGTCGTCTAGAAGGGGAGATTCCCTTTCACTCAGAGGGCGGGGCGCGCCGCATATAGGTGAGCGTAATACGAGGCGAAGCTCGCAGCGACTTCACTGGGAGTCTTTGCAATTGAGCCCGCCTCGTCTATGACTTCAGGGATAATTCTGTCGGCTAGTGGGCGTGAGGCCAGCCAGTGCAGGAGTTTGCCATTCTTATCGCCCCATCCGTATATGCGAGCCGCTGGTGCCCTCCAGGTGTGTTTTGCGGCCTCGAGAACTAACTGCTTTATCTCCTCTCTAACCATTGTTAGGCGCCTTACGGTGGATGCTGATGTGGCAGTAGTCTCAGACTGCTCCAGGGCCATGGCCTTGGATTCGAGAGCTGTCACCCGCAGGTCTCGTGCTCGCTCACGGGCGCGTATACGGTGCTTGGCATAGCCCCTAAATGTGGCTTTACATGCCGCCCAAATTGTGCCCGGGGAGCAGACAGACCCCAGATTTTGATCGAAGTATTGAGTAAGGTGATCCCTGATTTCAAGGGTATACTCCTCCTTCTGCAGGTACCACGCGTTTAGGCGCCATATCGGGCGTTGGTTCGGGGCTGCGCTCCCTAAACGTATTCGCACTGGGGAATGGTCTGAGATTCCTCGAGGTAATATTTCCGCACCAGTAACTCTAGAGATGTCCAGAGCAGGCATAAACACGAGGTCGATCCTTGCCTGAGAGTGGTGGGCTGCTGAGGTGTGTGTGTACTGCTGGGCCCTGGGGTGCCATGTCCTCCATACCTCACACAGTCCCAGTCCCGTTGTCCATCCGTTTAGATTGTTTGCTCTCCCGGCTCGGGTGGAAGAAATAGGTCCGGCTACGTCTAGTTTAGGATCCAGTACAGCGTTAAAATCCCCGCCAATAAGCGTGTGTCCCTGCGGGAGGCCTATGAGTGTCCTGCGGAGGGCCAGTAGGAATGCATCGAAGCCGGCCGGGGGGGGGCGTACGCACATACGAAATTGGTCGGTAATCCGTGCAAAGTGCCGGTAACCGTTACGAATCTACCTTGTGGGTCCGAGTGTGTGGAGGTGACCACCATGGGTAACGAACGATGGAGCAGGATAGCTACTCCCCTGGAGCCCCTCGAGAAGCCCGCGCGGAAAACTTTGTCAAAACCCCCTCTCGCTAGGATAGGGCACTTGGTTCCGAGTAGGTGTGTCTCTTGTAAGAGAACTACTGAGGGGGCATACCTGCGCAGGGTGTTAAATACTGCGGATCTTTTAATTTTATCTAAGAGGCCGTTGACATTCCAAGAAAGGATCTGTGTCAGTGAGGGAACTGTTTGTGCCATGGTTGTGTGGCGGGTGGTCGGGGATCTGGGTGGGACCCAGAGATGGGTTTATGGACCGAGAAGGATCTATGTGACGGGTGTAGGTATTGCGATAATAACTTAACGTAACCACTTCACTAAGCCCTAACGTGAGCTTTAAACTCCCCAACCTCCCCCAACCCCATACTTCTACCCTTGAAGCATCTGTCGCCCTAATGCCCAACAGGGGCAAGACAGCTGCGTAGACTGCCATCGAGTGAAGTGGTGGACCCCTCCTGTGTGTCGGATCAATTGCAATTAACTAGAGTAAAACCCTTCTGCCCTTAATAAAGTCGTTGGTGAGTGTCACGTGGTGCTATCCTGGGTGTAGTCCCGCTCCGTTTATGTGGGGTGGCACCTGGTTTGGTCGATGTACCCGGTGGTCCGGAGCTCAGTACGTGTTGGGCTGGTGTCAGCCAAGTTCGGGGGATTGGCTCAGGCGATCGCCTCCTTGACGGTCTCCTGAGGCCTGATCCCCGGGGTGGTTCACCGGTTTCTCTCCAGTCGGTGGGTCCGGGACAGGATGGGTGTCTTCGTTTGTTCTGGCCCTAGAGTTTTTTCGGCCACCCCGTCTGGATCTGGTGCGTTTCCGACCACTCCATGCGTCTGCCCGTGTGTTCGCATGCATCTCTCGGAATCCCTCAGGTGTACTAGGTGGACCTTTCCGGATGCCGATACCTTCTTCTGTCAGCCAGTCCCACGCCTCCTCGGGTGTCTCAAAGAAGTGCGCCTTGCCAGCAAGGATTACCTTCAGGCGTGCTGGGAAGAGGAGCATATATGAAAGTTGCATCGCTCTTAGCTTCTGTTTTACGTGTTCATACGATCGGCGCTTGGTTTGGACTTCCCGAGTATAGTCTGGGAAGACCAGAATTTTCTGATTGCCCCCAAGGAGGTCAGGGGAGCGTCTAGCTTCTCTTAGGATGGCGTCGCAGTCCTTGAAATTAAAGAAGCGTGCTATCATGGGTCTCCGAGGGCCGCCCGGTGGGGGGCGCGGGGCCAACGCCCTATGTGCTCGTTCTATCGCAAACCACGGCGAGAGAGAGTTTTCTGGCATCCATGACTTAATCCAATTTTCGAGAAATTCGGCGGCTTTACCTTCCTCGGCGTCTTCTGGGATACCTACGAAGCGCAAGTTGTTGCGTCTGGAGAGGTTCTCTGCATCTTCTGCTCTACGATGGAGCTCGCCAGTTCGAGTTTGCAGCTGGGACACTTTGGCTTTAAGGTCAGTCAGGTCCTCCTCTGTTTTCGAAACGCGGTTCTCCACCTCTGTAATTCGGCCCACGGCATTTCTAAGGTCTTGTCTCACTAGGCCCATCTCTTCTCTCACCTCCCCGATCTTGGTTTCCACCGCCCGTTGTGAAGTTTGGATTGCGAGAATTATCGCATTGACCCCGTCTGTGTTCTGGTCATTGGGAGGAGGGTTTCCGCTGGTCTGGGGGACCGTCGGTGTGGTAAATTGATCAATCCTCTGCTGGGATGGTTGTGTCTGTTTAGAGGCTCTGTCCTTGCCCATGTTGTCCAAGGGGTTGAGCAGGTGGAGCCGCGTCTCCTTGGGGCAAGGTCCAGTTGTTGTCGAGGGTTTTGTGTCTCTTATTCTCTTGTTCTCTTGTTCCCGGGGCGGCCTTAAATCAGACCGTCCATTGTTTACTCCGGGGAGAGGGAATCAGTTAAAAGGATGGTCTGAAGACGGTCCCTCCCAGTCTCGAAAGTTTCCGGATTAGTTTTGTAAAACCAAGGTGCGTTCCTCCGGGGCGATTGTCCCTTGTGGGGTAGGTTTGGTGCTTTCTTCAAACCCCATATGGGGCGTCGTCTTAGGGTGACTCTAGGTCCCTGTTCTTCTTCTGGTTATGATTACAGGGGGCCTATGGTAGCACTGGGCCCCACCTTTCCCAGAAGTTCGATATCCCGCCACCGATGTCCCTGGTAGGGGAGATCACTCTGTGTACCTCAAGCCTCGGGTCTGCGGCCTGGGCCGTGTCTGCCGGTCACTCGGGGTCTCATCTTGCTGTTAGGCCCAGTGCCGCAGGGCGAGGATCCGTTTGCGGCCGTGGACCCCGCCGCCCCTCCTCACCTCCTGGCTTCTGGTTGTCCTTTGGCCTCTGCTCGCAGTGTCGGGCCGGGGCTGCTCAGATGCCCCGCAGAGCGGCCGCGAATCGGACGGCCGACCGCTGAGGGGAGAGTGCCCCCAGTCCGCCGCCGGTACTCAAGCTGGCGAGCCGCGTGGTCCCAAGACCGCGTCTAATCTCCCGCTGAGCAGCGGCGTGTTATTTTAGGTGTCTCGGGGGGGCGCGGGTTCCAAAGGCCCTCCCGGCCCTTCTCTCCGCGGCTTGTGCCACGCATTAGCAGGCAGCTCTCAGGGGCCGCGGGGTTGAGGCCGCTGCGGGAGCGCGTCAGTCCCGGGGCCGCCCGCTCCGAGCCCCCACGGCCCCAGGTGGTCACTCACCGCGCTTTCTCAAGTGGACCTCTTCGGCGGTTTCGGTGGGCCCCCGATCCGCAGTCTCTTTTTTGAGTTGCTTTGTGTCTGGGCCGGGGCCGTTCAGATGCTCCGCAGGGGGGAGTGCCCCCAGTCCACCGCGTCTATTCTCCCGCTATGCAGCGGCGTGTTATTTTAAGTGTCTCAGGGGGGTGTGAGTCCCAAAAGCCCTCTTGGCTCTTCTCTCCGTGGCTTGTGCCGTGCACTAGCAGGCGGCTCTCGGGGCCGTGGGGTCGCGTCCGCCAACGGCCCCGGGTGGCCACCCACCGCGCTTCCTCGGGTGTGCGTCTTCGGCGGTTTCGGTGAGTCTCGATCCGCCGTCTCTTTTCCAAATTGCTTTGCGTCTGGGCCTCAGGCGCGAGGCATTTTTGTTTCCGGCTTGACTCGGCCTTTGGGGCGGTGCCGTCTCCTTACGGCATTCAGGCTCCTTGGAATTCCGGACTTCGGACCTCCGAGATCGGGGAGCACTGCGGCACCTTTTAAGTCCCAAATGGGACGGGAAACAGGATCGGTGTGGCAGTGGGTTAGGGCGGATGACGGAGGGGTCCAGAGCACTCTCAGAGTGCGACCGCCATCTTGACGCCCTTGGCCACGCCTCCCGATGGTGCACTTTTAGTACGAATTTCATGCAAGACACAGCTGTGTCCCCTTTGTGCCTGGCAATCCTTAGCATCCTTGGATGAGCACGGTGTATAGTACAAATGTTTACAGTTTGCACAATGTAGCGCTGCATCTTTTAGTACATTTGGGGTTAAGAGTAATGGAATTATTTGGATGATCAGTTCTGTTTGGTTTGTTTCACAGCAGTTACTAAAAATACTTTCATGAGGCTTTAGTAAGTACTGTGCACCTCATACACAGCCTAACCAAGGGTTCTGCAAAGTCGGTCCTGGAGAGCCGGGTCCATGCCAGATTTTTTGCATATTCACATTTCGAAAAATGCAGATTTCTGAAACATCTTTTTTCTAAATGTGAATATGCTAAAAATCTGGCATGGATCCGGCTCTCCAGGACCGACCTTGCAGAACCCTGGCCTAACCTAATGCTTCTTTACGATTTCCAAGTGCAACCAAAATGTATTTGGGACAGCAGGGGGTGAGGGGGTCAGGGGTGGAGGAGAAAGGGGAGGGGTGTTAGTGGATCGGTTTCTTGACTCCTCTGTCTCCTAGCCGTGGAGTTAAAACACAAAAGACGCAACCTGCATACATTGACACCTTCAAGTCCACTGCCTAGAAAGCTTTGTGTGGTTAATATGGGACTAACTCGCTGACTGAGAAGGGTGGGGATTTCCATTTCTATTTTTTTGTAATCAGCTGCATTGCAGTGCCTCTGTTTTCAGCATGACCTTGCAGGAAGAGTATTTTATAGGGTGCTGCATGCTACATTTTTGCAGTTTTTTAACTTCTGTTTATAACAGGCTTGTGCTAATTCAATGGTGAGAGATGAAAACGGGGAAACAACCCATAAGGTTTAATTTTTTTCAGACGGTTGCCATCTAATGTCCATTGTTCGTTATCTATTTAATAACAGACTTCATTTGTCCGTAAGTTCATAACTGTTCAGCTTCTAAAAGTCAGCACGCTTTGGAGCACGCTCATGTGTCTCTGCGGTCCGTGTAAATTTACACATTAATATTAACTGTGAAAATAAGGGAATTAAAAATGTATTTGATTGAATTACTGTTAAACTTGAACAGGCAGTTTGCCACATTTTGACTTTTTGGCTATGGGGTGAGATTACTGACATCAAGGTCAAAATGTATGAAACCAATAAAGGGGCTAGTCCTTGTAACCCCACTACATGTGGACTGGAAAGTGAATTTACAATATAATACATATGTAGTCGGGATCAATATCTACTCATTATTTCTAAAGTGACACATAAATTGTTCACCTTAATGTGCTATATTTCTTTGTACTATATTTATTATAGAATTCTCTTCTTTTTGTTCAATTACCTGTTTACCCGTTATTCATATACTAATCTATGCATGCACCTAATTTCACGTCATTTGTTCAATATCAACACATCACATAACAAGATAAAAACAACACACTAATGTCCCAACATTTAAAAGGTATCAAGGCAAAATGCTTCCCAATTGTTCCAAGCGAGCTGCTGTAGTAATTTCACAAAGCAGTCATCTCCTTGAGGTAGTCACAACAAGTGTCCACCGCAATTGGCAATTATGCCATTCTAACTCTTTCACATGGACTCATCTTTTCTTCTGTCCAATTCAAAAATGTTTATTTCAAGGCCTAAATGGGCAGCTTTCTTTTATTTTTTGGTTCTCATTTTCAGTGAGGAGTGCTGAGTGCACTTACTGTGCAAGTATAAGTGAAAAACAGCAGCTACTGAACTTTGTGATGGGAGATTGCTATAACCCCTTCGCTGCCAGGCCTTTTCACCCTCCTGTGCAGAGCCTTTTTTTGGCTATTAAGGGCAGTTCGCGCTTAGGCCCTCGTAACTTTTTGTTCACATAAGCTACCCACGCCAAATTTGCGTCCTTTTTTTCCAACATCCTAGGGATTCTAGATGTACCCAGACTTTGTGGGTTCCCCAGAAGGAGGCCAAGAAATTAGCCAAAATACAGTGAACATTTCGTTTTTTTAAAAAAAATGGGAAAAACGGGCTGCAGAAGAAGGCTTGTGTTTTTTTCCCTGAAAATGGCATCAACAAAGGGTTTATGGTGCTAAAATCACCGGCTTTCCAGCTTTCAGGAACAGGCAGACTTGAATCAGAAACCCCAATTTTTCAACACAATTTTGGCATTTTACTGAGACATACCCCATTTTTACGATTTTTTGTGCTTTCAGCCTCCTTCCATCAGTGACAGAAATGGGTGTGAAACCAATGCTGGATCCCAGAAACCGAAACATTTCTGAAAAGTAGACAAAAGTCTGAATTTAGCAAGGGGTCATTTGTGTAGATCCTACAAGGGTTTCCTATGGAAAATAACAACTGAAAAAAATATATATTGAAATTGAGATGACAAAAACTGCAATTTTTCTCTACATTTTACTCTGTAACTTTTTCCTGCAATGTCAGATTTTTGAAAGCAATATACCATTACGTCTGCGGGACTCTTCTGGTTGCGGGGATATATAGGGCTTGTAGGGTCATCAAGAACTCTAGGTACCCAGAGCCAATAAATGACCTGCACCCTGCAGTGGGTTTTCCTTCTATACCAGGTATACAGCAATTCATTTGCTGAAATATAAAGAGTCAAAAATAGCTATCAAGAAAACCTTTGTATTTCCAAAATGGGCACAAGATAAGCAGTGGTTATTTGCACATCTCTGAATTCCGGGGTGCCCATACTAGCATGTGAATTACAGGGCATTTATCAAATAGACGTCTTTTTTACACACTCTCATATATTTGGAAGGAAAAAATGTAGAGACAGACAAGGGGCAATAACACTTGTTTTGCTATTCTATGTTCCCCCAAGTCTCCCAATACAAATGGTACCTCACTTGTGTGGGTAGGCCTAGCGCCCGCGACAGAAAATGCCCCAAAACACAACGTGGACACATCCCATTTTTTGACTGAAAACAGAGGTGTTTTTTGCAAAGTGCCTATCTGTA
The DNA here is from genome assembly GCF_031143425.1 of Pleurodeles waltl. Lineage (NCBI taxonomy): Eukaryota > Metazoa > Chordata > Amphibia > Caudata > Salamandridae > Pleurodeles > Pleurodeles waltl. Next base: position 1,156,714,727 of record NC_090439.1, on the reverse strand, counting down.
GATTGGGGCCTCTAGCTCAGCCGGCACCTAGGGAAACCTACCAAACCTGTGCATTTTTTAAAACTAGAGACCTAGGGGAATCCAAGATGGAGTGACTTCTGGGGCTCTCACCAGGTTCTGTTAACCAGAATCCTTTGCAAACATCAAACTTTGGCCAAAAAAACACTTTTTCCTCACATTTCGGTGACAGAGAGTTCTGGAATCTGAGAGGATCCACAAATTTCCTTCCACCCAGTGTTCCCCCAAGTCTTCCGATAAGAATGGTACCTCACTTGTGTGGGTAGGCCCAGTGCCCGCAAAAGGAAATGCCCCAAAACACTATCTGGACACATCCAAATTATCAAAATACAAAACTACCTGTTTTTGCTGGAGCACCTGCATTTTTGGTCCTGGGCTCAGCAGCCATACACGGAAACCTACCAAACCCAGACATTTCTGAAAACTAGACACCGGAGGGAGGCCAGGGAGGTGTGACTTGCGTGCGTACCCCAGTGTTTTCTTACCCAGAATCCTCAGCAAACCTCAAATTTAGCTAAAAAATCAAATTTTTCCCACATTTCTGTGTGGGATCACCGGGACAAATTTCCTACCACCCAACGTTCCTCTCAGTCTCCCGGTAAAAATGATACCTCACTTGTGTAGGTGGGCCAAGTGCCTGTTACAGGGAAGAGCCAAAAACATGTCAAAATTGAGGGGGAACCAAAGCGGGTCCAAAAGGGCAGTTTGGAAAAAAAAAAATTTAGGCTGACAAGTGGCGCGGAATCGGTATAGATGAGACAATGCTGGGTGGTGGGAATTTTGTGGATTCCTGCAGATTCCACTAGGTTCCATCACAAAATTGTGGGGAAAATGTGTGATTTCCTGCAAAGTTGGAGGTTTTCAGGGCATTGTGGGTAAGAAAATGGTGCGGGGTGCATGTGAAGCACACCACCCTGGACTTACCCAGATGTTTAGTTTTCAGATGTGTCTAGGTCTTGTGGATTTTTTTACATGGCAGTGTCCCAAAGTCCAAAACGTGCAGCCCTCACCATTCCAAGTGGGACGATTTTGAGAGTTAGCCAAGCTCTCATGGCCCAAATGTAAAACCAAAACCCCAAATAATCAAATGTCCACTTGCTTGCCGTGGGATAAGATGTTTTAGTGTGCAGCGGAGAGCTGAAAGACTGTTACCCTTTCAGTTGGGGTGGGGGCATAGCCATGCCCATACTGGTTGGTAGCCACCACCCCACTATTTTTTTTGTTTTGTTTAATTCCCTGGCATTTAGTAAACTTCCTGCCCCCGGGGTGTAGATCGGGGGTAATTGCCCCATCTGCCCACTGGTGGGTAGAACAACTTTGGCCCCATTTATTTGCGGTGGGGGTATGGCCATACCCTCACCCTCTTATTTTGAAAAAAAATCTTCCCTAGTCTTTGATGGGCTTTCTGCCCCCTTGGGGGCATATGGGCCTTCCAAAAATAAGCCGATTTGCCCAAAGGGGGGCAGATATGGCCAACAGTAATGTGCCCCCATGGGGAGCGACCCTTGCCCATGGGGCTGCCCCCCCCAAACAAAACACACACACCAATCCGTGGTGCCTAAGTGGTTTCTGCCCCCCGGGCGGCAGATAGGCCTAATAGAAATAGGCCTATCTGCCCCCACGGGGGGCAGAAATGGCCCAAAGATCATTTTGCACCCAGGGTCGCTCCCCACATATAAAAAAATAAAACAAAAAAAAATAATAATCCCTGGTGCCTACAGGTTTCTTCCCCCCCAGGGGCAGATCAGCCTAATTACAAACAAATTTTGTAAAACAAATTTGCCCCCCCCCCCCCAGGAGAGCGACCTTTGCCTAAGGGGTCGCTCCCCTAAAATGAAACTGAAAAAAAAAACTTCTTGGTGTCTAGTGGTTTCTGCCCCCCTTGGGGGCAGATTAACCTAATAGAAATAGGCCAATCTGCCCCCAGGGGGGACAGAAACGGCCTAGTATTAATTTTGCCCCCAGGGGAGCGACCCTTGCCTAAGGGGTCGCTCCCCACATTTAACAAACACAAAAACTCTCCTTGTCAAGTAAATAAAAAAATACAAAATTCCCTGGTGTCTAGTGGCATTTCTGCTGCCCGATCACATCGCGATCGGGCAGCAGAAATGCTCAGAGAAGCCTGAAAGGAGAGGAAAGGCCTTTCCTCTCCTTTCAGGCTTCTCTGCCCCTCCACGTAATCGGAGGAGAAATGCTCTGCATTTCTCCTCTGATCGGGCGCTGGAGGGAAGGCATCTGATGAGGTCAGCGTGAGAAACCGCGCTGATGTCATCAGACGCCACGGGGATCACGGGGGCGGGGGTGGAAGAGGAAGCGATTCCCCTTCCATTCCTGCCTAGGGAGGGGGGTGCCTGGCCATCGGGGGGAGCGCTAGCGCTCCCCCCGGGGGCCCATAGCAGGACGAGGTGGTCTCATCCTGGGCACCTTAGGAGTTAAGACAAGTGCCTTAATCACAAGAGTAATGCCCACACTGGATGCGCAGGGAACTGCTCAATGCTGTTATTTGTTTAGGGTTTCTTTGTGTATTTGAGATGTCGTTGTGCTGCTTCTGGAGCCTGATTTGCTGTGTGGTAAACGGTAGTGAACATTTTCCACTTTCCAATATTTGGAAGAACTATTTTGCCAAGGTGTGATTCATCTATAGAACTTGAGGCAATTCTAGAAGTATTTATTACCTGTTCATTTAATAAACAGTTAACAGTGTTTCACCATTCTGTGTGTGTTAAGCCCACTTTCATGTGTTTTAAAAATATTAGACAGTACTGGTATTGTCAAAACTGTAGGCCAGCTTCCCTACAAATGCAGTGTCATTGTGCAGTAAACCACAGGTAAGTCCTGTGGCAGATCATATTAACGTCACTGAATAAAACTAAGCTCAACATCCTGTTAGCTACAGCACAAAGCAGACAGGCTTAACTTAGAGGCAATGTATAAAAAAATATGTACTACCAAAATAGTAATAAATTAATAGCTCAGCACGAAAAAAATCCCAAAACAGTTTGAGCAAAAGAGTACATGTTAATAAATAAAATGACACCAAAACAACAACAATCTGATAAGGGAAACCAGAGATACAACCTTTTAAAGTTTGAGGTTCAAAAGAGCGCTGAAAAGCATGAAGAGCATACCATGTTTATCTGGTTGTACCTGACCAGTACCTAAGCACAAGTTAAGGCCGACCACCATACACTGTAAGTTGGCTACATAAAACCAGGTTTGACCCAGTCAGAAATTTTATCTTTGTATTTAACGCCTAGTTTGGAGTTTAGCAGATAGAGCTCTCCATCTCAACTGTGACAGACTACCCTCTCCACAAAATTGAAGATCTGTCCACCTCCTTTAGATTTGGGCAAACCATCAGTATGTCCATGATTGAAACTACTCTGTCACTAACATACTCTTCCAGCAGTCTGAAGGATTAAGTGCCTTTGGAGGTTTGGCCATTTAACTGCTCGTCTGATTTAGAGTAGGTAGTCAAATTGGCAGATTTCACTGCCTGTCACTACCAGGCTAAACTTGTAAGAAGCAGTGAAAACTGCAAAATGACTGCCACACAATGATAGACAATGAGAGGGCTCCACAAGATCGGATACCTTCTCCACGAGGTTCAGAAACATTGGATGTGCTGATATTGAAAACCTCAAAGTGGGAGCAACGCAGTCGTTGGCCCAGTGGCTATGCACCTTCATCGGATCGATTTTCAGTAAGGTCCAGGTCCTTCTGAAGTTCTTGAATCCAAACAGTTTTCAAGTCCTATTTTTTAGGACATAATAGGAGGAGTACACTTTGATACCAACCAAGGGTTCAGGACCCAGGGGATAGAGCTTGGGGGTAAAGCCTCACTCCAGAAGAGGCCTGCATCAGGGTGCAGGGCAGGCTCAGTTGAGTAGCTTGAAAAGGAGGGCACTCCTTTCTCTTGGCTAGCAGAAGGAGAGCAGCTTCACAGACACCAGGTCCAGGCCTCCTCTGTTCTTCCACAGGTCCAGAAGATTTTTTGAGGAGGGTATTGTGGGTGGCACATTTATATCTGCACCAGCCTGTGGGTGGGAGTGACCCAGGTCCCTCCTTAACCAATAGAGTATTGGGCTCATCATGAGTTTGGTGGTCCCAACACAGGACGGCCAAACTGGTGGGGAGGATGCCACCACCATGGCGGTGGCCCCCCTAACCTGTTACAAGGTTTCCGCCGGCCTGACTGACTGGCAGAAACCTTGAAATAGAGCGTTCCTGCTGGTCTGACCAGTGGGAACAGTGCTACGAGATAGCACTCGGCTCCCTAAAGGAGCTGAGTGCTATCTCGTAGCATAGAGGGGGCCGCCTGGCACCCTTGGAATGCTCACTGTTTGCAAAGCAGATAGTGCGCATTCTGAGGGTGCTGGGCTGGGGGCCCCCCTGCACTGCCCATGTATGGGCATGGGCAGTACAGGTGGGCCCCCTGTGGTCTCCTGCGCTTGTTGTCTGCCAGCTTTTTCGTGGTGGTGAAACCGCCATGAGAAGGCTGGCGGAGAGCAAGCTTGTAATCAGCAGGGTGGTGCTGCCCTGGCTGAATGCAACCAAGACTGTTGTCACCCCGTCGGGATCTAGGATTCTGGTGGAGGCGGCGGTTGAATGGCGGTCTGACCGCCAAACTTGTAATGTGGCAGTCAGATCGCCGCAGTGGTCCGACTGCTACTGCAAGGCTGGCGGTCTTGTGACTGCCAGCCTCGTAATGAGGCCCTAAATGTTACCTTTCTCCTTTTAAAGTACTTCCTGTGTGTTCTACAGCAGTGGTCCCCAACCTTTTGACTTGTATGGACCCCCACTTTATCAGTACTGGAACCCGGGGACCCCCACTGAATCATCATTGAAATCCAGGGATCCCCCAATGAGTCATTACTGAAAGCTGTGGACCTAATCTGTTAATATTATGAACTTTTCTAAGCAGTCAAAGACCCCCCCCCCAGGAGGTCTCGCGGAACCTCATTGGTTGAGGGACCGCAGGTTGGGAACCACTGTTCTACAGCAAACAATGCCACAGTGCCGCTTTTTGCCTGAATCTAAGATGGTGAAACCTTTTCCCCCTTCTGCAGAGACTGCGTGCCCAGGGAAATGAGCAACCACTTCAAACCAGTTCTAGGGGCAGGTCCTCTACCACTGGTATTGGTGCCTGCTTGACTAGGGCAACAAAGAACGACCTTGCCTAGGTGTCAGCTAACATTTGCCTTCAATATGATAGGCCTCTTTGAACTTAATGAAGTTCCTGGGTAAAACCTGGGTAAAACCCAAGTGGTCATCCTGCCAGAGGACCGAATCACATCCCCACACCCAAGCCTTTGTCCTGCTCTGGGAGTAGTTTTCACACCATGTGAAGGGGTCTATTCAACTGCCAAATGACAACAGGAGCTCTTGCAAATGTGCCTCCAGAGACTTTAGGCAACTAAAAGATAATTTTCTAAAAGTGCCTTTTCCTAAATATGCAATCCAAATCCGGCTTATCCAGTGAATTAGGCTTGTAATAAATATTTTTATAAAAGTCAAAGAATGGCAATTACAGTTGTTACCTAACTGGCCTTTTCATTGTAAGGACGTGCTTAACATAAAACCTTTGCACGTCCTACTTTTAAAGACCACGCATCCTTCCTTATGGGCAGTAATGCCTACTTAGGGGTGACCTGTTATTAATTGATAATTGGGACTGTAAAAAAGGGTTATTTTGACAAGTCAGATTTGCAGTTTTAAAACTGCATAGCCAGGCTGCAGTGGTAGGCCTGCTGTCACAGTTGCACAATCACTGCAGTCGGTAGCACTATGACTGCTTCAGTCCACTGGTGACATTCAACTCACAGGCCCTGGGCACACACTTGTACAATATACAAGGAATGTATAAGTAAGTTAAATATGGTTATGCCAACTTTCCCATTGGTTTGCAGCAGTAAATAATGCTACAGCCAACAAAACAGTCAAGTCAAAAATTTCCACCAATCAACAGTAAACACGGCACAATAGCAGACAGTTGAATTTGTCACACACAAGCTACAGCAACTAATTGTGTTGCAAGACAAAGCATAAATATTGCAAAATCCTGTACTTCAGCATGCTATACTTGTAACGAATTGCACACCATGATTTTTATTATATATATATATAATCTACTGGTGCACGCAATAATTTTTATGGCGGTCGGCAGCATATAGTTATAGTTAGGACCTAGTTTCCATAAAAAAAGCATTTTTTGATTTGCTTATGTCTTCGGCACTGTTTGATGAATCTTCATAAAATTTTCTAACAAAAAGTGTCACATTGGGTCTTGTTGTGCAGGTAACATTTTTGGATGATCCGTCAAGCGGGGGCTGCGAAAAAGCAGGATGAAAAAAGTGTGTTTCCCATCGACTCTTTAGGCATGCCTGGAACGACTGGATGGAACTACACCAAATTTGGCAAATGGTAGCTTGTCCCCTAGGGTAACTATAACTCACACACTCGCCATACACTGTTATTGACGCCACATTTTACAGCACTCATGACATCTTTGATAACATCATTGAAAATCTCAATGTAATATTTTTGAGGAAAAAACTGTGCATGTCGGGGGCGCAAGTTATAGTCACCTTAGGGTGCGAGTTATAGTTACTTGAAATAACTAACTATAACAGCTGAATTACTATGGTTTTAGATGTTTAAAATGTGAGCCTAACTATAACGTCCCTTCACCCTTTGTTTTTTTAGTAAATGTATGTGTTTTTAATTCTATTTCCTAACTAGAATATCCCTTTCTCCTTCTTTTTTTCAGTGACTATATATATATATATATATATATATATATATATATATATATATATAATCAAATGTGCTCATCACTGAAGAGAGGAAAAAGAAAATAATTGCTGTAATGCTACAGCGACAGACTCCCTCCAGTCTGTCTAGGGTAACTGTAAAGTCATACATGTGCCTGTCGCTGTGCAATGTTTGGATGTACACATAAGACAGGTGTCTCATCGAATTGTTCCACACAGGATCTAGTACCAAACATTTTTTCTTCTGATCCCCACCTCCCAACAGAGTCAGGTGCTCGATGGCAGTGGTTCAGGCAACTATCCTCAGCCGTCTTGATTACTGTAATTGTTTTTTCTTGGGTGCCCCACAGGGTGTGTTGAATAAGGTCCAGTGTATTCAAAATATGGCAACCAAGTTAGCGCTTGGCTTCCCTGGAATGCCTCATTTTGTTCTGCACTGTGTATGTTACACTGGCTTCTGGAAGTTAAAATGAACATTTTTAGATCTCTTTCTATTGTACAGTGTGCCTTGCATAATTCTGTCCCACTTTCTTGTAGGAAAAGGTTTAAGAGCTATAGCCCAAACAGGTCCCTTCGCTCTCTGGATATCTCTTTTCTGACACTCCTCCAATTCCCGTGTGCTGGTTTTAGACAGAGACTAAACAAAAGCAAGAGCAACCCAGAAGGTCCACGTGAACCTGGGTATAATTATCACAAAACACATATCCACGTGAAACTCATTTTCAATCAATTTAAATATTATAGCAGAAAAAATCTTGCCTCTGGAGAATGGTTTCCAGACTTCAGAATTAAGAAAATACAGCGTTCCCCACTGTGGGAAGATGCTGCCAGGCCACCCAGCTCTTATATTAAGGTGAGAAAAGCACCGTTCTGGGGCAGACAGTGATACCAATATTTGACATTCAGCTGAGGCTTAATAATTCCAACCCTTCACCACTCCCCAGGTCATTTTTGTCCTGATGAGACCCTATTATCCAGCATGGGGGTTGAAACACCATCAACATGTTAATCAGGCAAGACCTCTTCCATTATGTTTTGAACTATCAATCAATATATTGATAGGCATACTTCATAACTTAATAAGAGGGTGTCTTTGTGAAATACACCAAAGATCACAGAACTATAAGTGATTTCCTTATTGCTTTATGGTGTGGTGTCTCTTTTTTCAACTATCACTCTTTGTTTATTTTCCTAAAGTATGATTATAAAAATGATTCACCATTATATGCGGATGCAGCTTTTAAAGCATTAAAAACACGTTTCTCACATATGCGTTGGTACTGGATTCAGTGGCGCTTTTTTGAAAGATTCTAGACAGATGATTTTCATCTTCATTGAAAAGTTTTTCGTATGAGCTAAGCAGTAGCAAGATTTTTCTGCTATAATATTTAATTTGATTGAAAATGGGTCTTAGGCAGAGGGCTTTTCAGTGGTGGTGGCGAGGATGTGGAAAACTATTACTTTGCATAAATAGTCTACTCATTTGCTTTTTAGAAAGGCTTTGAAAACTTGGTGGTACAGTTTATAACTATTTTCCAGACTCTAACTAGGTTATGAGCCGATAATCTTGATGCGACTGTGCTATATCAGGTCTAAATGTGCTAAAGTAGTTGTAGTTTCTCTTGCGTGGTTATAACCTCTTACTATAACATGCAGATGTACATGAGTCAAAAATGCTAGATTAACATTGTTGTGCCACTTTATTCAACTGCAGATATCCCCATGTGTCCTATATGGGCCATCTGGTACAGCGTCAGGCCCATGAGATGATAAGATAACACAGCCACCAACTCCTGTGTGTTCAAAATGGCCACATCTGTAAGTAAATGTACACAAATCCATCCTCAAAAAGCTGGAACGCAGAATTCCAAAATAGACATGCCTGCATGGTGATGTCCAAACATATTCATGCCTAATTTCCAAAGTCTGGTGTGCAGACTCCGAAGATGGCCATGCAACCTTCTTTAAAATCAAGATGGAGATGTGGTCACGTTCTGATGTATCCTTTCTTTGTGAAAGTCTTTGCACTATAGTGTCATCTCACATGACAGCCCACAAGACCAGCATTTGCATACTCTGTTGCCAACACTCAAAACTTCCTCATTCAACTGCTGCTACAAAGTTGACTGACAGCAAACCTTTCTGCTTGTTGAAATTTACTTTCCTCCAGATCTGTTGCTGTAGACTGAAGTCAGCACACCAATATGTCACTAGTAGGAAAAGGACACCCCAGTCACAGGCAACTCCATTGTTCCCCTCCAACTGCCATCTCCTTCAATGCCCCACAATCCAATTCTACACCAGAATGCACAAGGTGCATTCCAGCAGGCATGCTCCAGACCAGGATAGCAGAGGCACATCTTCTGAACTTCCGTTTTGTAACTCCTCCCATAACATAGGTGCCTAGTTCAGAGAAATGTGAGGCGTTGGTTGGTTGTGTGGGAAGACTCAATTGTGTTCAAGGACTATGTTTGCATTTCTTGTGTGGTTGATATGTGTTATGTCTCCTTAAACTGTGACTGCTGATAGGTTCTCTTGAGATTTGAAGCCACATGTTATATTCTGTAAGATCTAGAAAAAGGGGTGAAGTCCCCTGAAATGCAGGACCACAGATTTGTGAGGTACTGATATTTAAACCTAGAGTGTGAACGTGGCAGCCTCTGGTGTATGAACCATAGAACATTCAGTTTAGGACATGGAGTTCAATGTCCATGATTACACAAACGTCTAAAAAGCACAACACCGTATGATTCACAGCTATCATTGTTAACATGTCGGGCTATTAAGAAAATGGTTTCTCCTGTGAAACTCCCAGATTTCCACTTGTTGATCTTTGATATTTGTACGTCGGCTACATGATGAGTCTGTCTAATGGAGTGTCATACAATGAAAGCTCTGTTTAAATTGAATTTTGGGCTGAAAACTGCAGTGCCCTCCCTCTAATAAGAGGCTAGCCGTCCAAAGGCAGCTGCTCTAGTGCTCTGGTTAGGTTGCATAAGACGTGCAGAGACATCATGTCCATTCTGTGTGTATGGATTGTGGTGAGTATGGAGTGTATCTGTAGTGCTTTATTGTAGTATTTATTGTAGGACAGTCCCTACAAAATGGAGGATGGAGAGAGAGTTCCAGACAGGATGGTAGATTGAAGGAACATTCCTGAAGTCCTCGGAAGTGAGCCAGGATGCTGTAAGGAAAGGAGACAGATGCCCCTTTGAAGTAATGGGACGTCCCCTAACCCTTTCCTGCTTCGTTCTTCTCCTAGGGGTGTTATCAACAATAGAATTAGAGGGTCTTGTGTGTGGAAGCCTGTGCCTCTTTGTGCCTTTGTTTTGTTCTCTTTGAGAGGCAGCTCCTAGCATCACCACTTCTTACTGCTGAAACTAGTGAGCAAGGTGGACTGAGGCTGGAAGAGATAAACAAGGTTATGAACTACATGTATTCAGCCCCACAACGTGGGCCAGTGTAATATACAGTGTTGTCTGCAAAACTCAGATAAACACTGGATAGAAATATGTGAGTGTGCCAGTGTTTTCATAGACCATTAACAGAATCCACCCAGCAGGGTGGATGGGCATTACTTGAGTTTCAAAGGCAGGATCTCTGATTGCTTGTTTTCTTTCAGGTGAGGACAACTTGAGCACAAGACCCATGTTTGGACAGAAACCAACTGCCTGGAGAAAACGAGTACCTGCCTGTAGGAGAAAGAACATCTTTTGAAAACATCTCCTAGAGGAGAAGGTTGAATTGTGGAATCATCAGCCCAACTGCTGGTAACTAAGTTGCTGTACAGAGGACTTCTAACATGGCTGGGGATCTTAGACCTGTCATGCCAGTCTTTTAACTATCTCAACTGAGGTGGGAGAAGCTACCCAGTGACCCCCTTGGCTTGGTAGGCTCAAAGAGCCCTGTACCAAGGGAGACCCCAGACTTTGTCTGAGTGGCCCATACAGGTGGGCTCAACCAGGGCAACCGAGTGCTGGAAATGTCAACTGTGCTCTTACCCCTGCTGCGCCACACCGATGAAGCAGTACAACAGGCATCCAGGAAGAATAGGAGAAAAAGCTCATTCACCTAACACAAGGAGCAGAGTGAGGGCAGCCTAGGGCTTTGTTGGGTACGGGAGGCCATAGGGGACAAGTACAGTTAGCCTCAGATTGTCTTACATTCTAGGGAAAAAACAACACCTTTGGAAACTGCAAGGGTGTCTAGGATCAACGCATATGGCCTGTGTGGACCTCCAAATTTTCATATCCTTTTATGTGCTGACCCCAGAAAGGTTGGGGCACAGGAAAGTAGTTAATATGTTCAGGGTCTTCAATGGTAGAAGTAGCCTCCTCAAGTCCCAAGTACCAGAAAGGAAGAGCAGCCTAAAACTCTCAAAGCAAGGGTGTAGTGACTCTTTTAGAAGCTAGGTTGTTTCTTAAGAGCTTACATGCTTTTCCTTTTGGGAAGGCTTGGGGCAATTGTTCTCTTAGTGATTGAGTCCTGCGAAACTGCTTAGCAAAGAAATGAGTCTGTTTTTCTTTTTAAACGTTCATTCATATTAAATGGTGTGTCAAAACCAATAGGTCTGGCTTTTGAAAACACTAATAAACTTATTGTTTATCATGTTGTATGCACTGCAGAAAGCAGTAGGCTTTCATTATTGGTTAAATTAACTAGCCTAACTAGTCAAAATCTGTTAGCTTAACTTTTCATTCGTTATATGCAAGGCACTCTTGAGAAGGGATTTTAATATACTGTTACCATTGACATTGTGATTACTGTTTGGCACTGTTTTGGTTAACTGTGTAATGTACATATTTTGATATATTTGTGATTCTATGGGTCGTACATAACTTTAGGGCATTAAATTTCTTTTCCTTTTCCTTAACTAAACAATGATTTATTGGGTGCCATTAAGTGCTTTACTGAGCTTTAAGTTTCTAAGCCATCTCACCTCTCTGAGGCTTGGACTAGTCTGCCATCACTACCTTGGCATGTCAAGTGCTGAAGGGGTGTGCTTGTTTAACAATTTGGAGTGACATTACTATGGCGACCCCTGGATAGCAGTGATAAACAGTCGTAGTTGTCAGAAGTGAGGCCCAGTACCTCCAGGATGCCCTTGGATCCAAGAAAAAGACCTGTCAGTGTTGTCATCATGAACAGATGTAGCACTGTTGCCACTGGAGTCTGAGAAATGTGTGCAGCTTTGATAGTTCCCTTCTGTGGTTGCATGTTTGAACGCTGCTGTTCTTGTACTTCTGCTGTGAGTCTGGTGCACAAAATGCATGATTGTATTTATTTCTAAGTCTTCAAGAACGAAAACCACACTCCACTGTTATCAGTGCCATCACTGTCACTCACATTCACTGGCTGAATCCAGGTCTGGCCATTATCATGTTGACTAACAACCTCCAAGGGGGGGGGACTACTTATTCTCCTCAAGCACACACAGATGAACCCACGGTTACCCTCCTATTATTAAAGGTGAAGACAATGTTCTTATTGTGAGGACCAAACTGTGACACATTCATCATTGCATCTGAGCGCGAGAAGGTTGTTGCTGCTAGCTCATTGTTAATGCGAACTCCATACTTGCTGCAATTTTATCTAATTTCTAGTTTTGTCTCTTTTACTTGTATCATTGGCTATTGTGGCTTTTGTGGGTGTGTCACTGTGTTGGAGTTTTAATTAAAATCTGTGGACTTTGGTCATTTGCATTCATCTCTCTGCATTGTTGCTTTTAAGGTTGCTATTTTGTTCTAGTTTTACTAAGGGGGACATTTTGGGGGGTCTCAGCGGGCTCCGCACTATCTGTTATTTGCTGACCACTGGGGATACATAAGGCTGGCGGATGCGTGGCCGCTCTGTTTGACACATTCAACTCTGCATCTGATTGCAATAAGGTCCTTGCTCCTAGCTCATGGATACTCTGAATGCCCTACATACTGCTATTTTTTCTCATTTCTCATTTTATACATAACTGAATGTCTTTTTAACTTGCTACAGCATTGGTGTGTTTTCATTTTGTGTGGATGCCACTTTTTTGGTAGTTTTATATAATTCTGTTCACTTTAGACATTTGCCTTCGGCTCTCTGCATTTTACTTTTAAAGTCGTGTTGAGTATTTTTTCAGTTTTTACTAAGGCAGCCATTTTGGGGGGGGTCCGGCAGCAATGGGCTCCAACTCTTGTTGTTATGTGCCGGCCCAGGGGGTTTACATAAAGTTGGGCAGGTACACGATTGCGCAGTGGGCGTGATAACGCGTCGGAACCTTGTAAACTTACAAGGAGATACGTCTAGGCCAATGAACCTTTTGACCACGTGTGGAGACTTCCCAGAATGAGGTATCTTTTGGCATCACAATTAATAGGTCAGTAGCTCTATCAATATGCACAACAACTAATCAATCAAGCTAATCAATGACATTTAATATAGATCAATAAAGCAAACGCACCATGACCTTTCAGCCATGAATAACCACAACAAATCTAGTAGGAGTTTGGATATTTATTCCCTATTAGTTACAATCTAATATCATGTTTATTAGTTTCAACAATAACAAGCACATCAAAACCACTATAACTTGGCAACCAGAACAAAACTTAATCAAAGCATAGATCATGAACATTAGAATAAAGCACAATGTTAACATGAATCAACTTTAGCAGAGCATCATTAGTACATTATTCAACAAAGCAAACATTCAGTAATTTGTCTATTTGCATCCGATATTAGTGAACTCCTTAACTAATCTCTAATTAGCATCAGCATGTTGGGCTTCATGCAAAACAATTTGGCAACATGAATTTAGAAAAACATCTAGCTATGGTCTCTATCAAAAGAGCAGTTGGTACCTAGAAAGAAAAGGCAAACAGACAATTACAATTTCATCAGATAGTTACCCATCCGAATGAGTCATCAAACAGCGTCAGTCTTCGTCCTCAGGATACCAGTCGATTTGCCATCAGCCAGGATAGAATAGGCAAGTCTCAGTAGGGCATAGATAGAAAACAAGGCTCTTCTCTCATAAGGAGGAGAAGAGCATATCGAACAAGGGGGTAGGATGAGGACGGTTTAAAGTATCAGACGGCTAAAGACAAAGGGGGTCATTACAACCCTGGCGGATGGCGGAGAACCGGCGGTAAGACCGCCAACAGGCAGGCGGTCTTACCTTGGTGTATTATGACCATGGCGGTTACCGCCATGGTCAACCGCCGGTTCTCCGACCCGCCCGCCAGGGCGGAGACGACCGCCGGGCTGGAGACCTGGGTCTCCAGCCCAGCGGCCGTCAGTATACCACCGGAGGTATTTGGACCCGGCTTACCGCAGTGGATTTCCAGCGGTTTCAACCACCATGAAATCCATGGCGGTAGGCACTATCAGTGCCAGGGAATTCCTTCCCTGGCACTGATAGGGGTCTTCCCCACCCCCCACCCCGACTCCCACCCCTACACCCCCCACCACCCCTGCCACCCCCCAAAGGTGGCAGGGCCCCCCTCCCCACCCGACCCCCAACATAACATTACTCACACTCACCTGACACGCATGCAGGCACCACCAACACACATACGCACACACCCCGACATACATGCCTACATCCACACGCACAGACACGCAGACCCACATTCAAACATACACGCACACATCCATACAGACATATCCACAGCCATACACGTACTCATTCCCATACACACAACACCCCCTCAAGCATACATGCACTCACACACACCCTCTAAATACACACACGCACACCCCCATGCATGGACACAACACCCCCCTACCCCCTTCCCTAACGGACGATTGATTTACCTGTTCCGTCGATCCTCCGGGAGGGGACGGGAGCCATGGGGGCAGCTCCGCCGATACCGCCACGCCAACAAAACACCGCCACGGCGAATCACAGGACGTGATTCGCTGGGCGGTGTTCTGTTGGCGTGGCGGTGGAGGTGGAGCAACCTCCACTTCCCCGCCGCCCGCAAGTATGGCTGTTGGCAGCTCTCCATCGGAATAACGACGGAGAGCAGCCAACAGTCATAATACGCCGAGCGGCAAACCGCCTGCACAGGCGGTCTTGCGCACGGCGGTCCCTCAGCGGTCTTGCAAAAAGACCGTTGAGGACGTAATGACCACCAAAGTCTCTCCAAATGGCAAAGTTTGATGAGGAAGAATGGCAAAGAATGGCTTCAAGAGTGGCAAAGTAATGGCTGATTTCTCCTCGGGTCACGCCGTTATGTCAAAACTGTCGAACAAGTCTCTAATTTCCCATTGGGCAATATTTGGTGCATCGTTATCTGTGTCCAATAATTCTCCACACACCTTACTAGAATTTTCACCTAACACAGTTCTCATGCAGTTTATTGGCTCCTGTGATTGACGTCTTCAACGGGTGGAATGTCAGGTAAGAAAAGTTACACTTTTACACTCCAGTCAGTAGTTCCATTGTCTTCTCCTAGTCCAGACGACCTTGCACCTGTTGCGAATTATACTGTTACATTCGGCAAGAATGTCTCCTTGAGCTAGTCGGGTCCCATGAGAAAGAATGTACTACAGCTACACACATCTCTAGCTTCTGGAAAAGTACAGCTTCGTGTCCTTCGGGAAAGCAGCACATTGCACGTTAGAAAAACACAGTTTTTTTTGTTGAATCTTTTTATTGCATTTATGACATAAACAAAAGCGTATACAACTGAATACTTCTGAGAGATAGGAGCAAAATGGGAGAAAGGAATAGATAGTAGAGGGGTATGAAGATTATGATTTGCTTGATAAATGTCCGCGGGTCTGATGTTTGATGGTCCTATGTAGGGGGTAAGGCTACCGTGGGGGGGGGAGGCGCACGAGAGGCTAACAGGGTGTAAGGTATTAATTTCGAGCAGGGTGTGTTTGTCATAGGAGGAGTGTATCTTTGTGGATATAGCTTCGCAGCTGTATATCTAGGGTGTGTGTCTATATGCTTATCGAGTGTGTACAAATTAAGTTTCAGATCTAAGTAGTTGCACATGTAAAATATGTCGGTTATGATGTCTCGGATCATTGTAGTTCTAGTAGGCTAGGGAGGTCGTGTATCATCTTTTTCCTGTAGCTGATCCGCAAAGGAGTCCCATATATCGGCCTGCTTGACTACCACTCCTATGTCGCGTAATGTATGCAATACTTCTATTTCTGCATTAACCCAACGCTGTACATCAGCTATCCAGTTGCGGGAGTCTGGGGAGCTAGGTGACTTCCATTGCGTAGCAATGAGTCGTTTAAGGATAACAAATGCTAGATCTGCGCATCTGTGTTTTCGTTTATCTTTGCTGCGTTTGTGTCGGATACCCAATAAGCAGGACTCAGGGGTGGGTGCCAGGGGTATTCCCAGCCATGTCGCAGTTTGTTGTGTGATGTCTTGCCATACGCGGAGTATCGGTGGGCAGTTCCAAGTCATGTGTAAGAAATCAGCTTTTGTGTCACCACATCTTGGACAGTCAGCGCTAGCTTGGGGATACATGCGGTGTATTCGGTGTGGAGTCAGGTATGTCTGGTGTAGGAAGTTGAGCTGGGTATATCTGAAATGTGCATTGCGCGATACCTCGCGTGTGGATGCGAGGGCCATGGACCATGTTGATGCTGTAAATTGTGTGTGTAGTGCTTTTTCCCATTTGTTCTTAGCTTGTGATTGTACTTCCTCTGGGTTAGCTCGCAGCGCTTTGTGGATCCATGAGATTCGTGTTGGTGTACCGGTGTCTAGGAGCAGTTCGTGCAGAATGGGTGATGATTGTGGTTCCCTGCTGCCTTGTCCCCATGCGTTACATATTAAAGATCTCGTAGCACAGAGGGGGCTGCCTGGCACCCTTGGAATGCGCACTGTTTGCAAAGCAAAGCAGACAGTGCGCATTCTGAGGGTGCTGGGCTGGGGGGCCCCCTGCACTGCCCATGTATGGGCATGGGCAGTACAGGGGGGCCCCCTGTGGCCTCCTGCACTTGTTGTCTGCCAGCTTTTTCGTGGTGGTGAAACCGCCATGAGAAGGCTGGCGGAGAGCAAGCTTGTAATCAGCAGGGAGGTGCTGAGTTCAGTGCCGCCCTGGCTGATTGCAACCAAGACTGTTGTCACCCCGTTGGGATCTAGGATTCTGGTGGAGGCGGCGGTTGAATGGCGGTCTGACCCCCAAACTTGTAATGTGGCAGTCATATCGCCGCAGTGGTCCGACTGCCACTGCGAGGCTGGCGGTCTTGTGACTGCCAGCCTCGTAATGAGGCCCTAAATGTTACCTTTCTCCTTTTATAGCACTTCCTGTGTGTTCTACAGCAGTGGTCCCCAACCTTTTGACTTCTATGGACCCCCACTTTATCAGTACTGGAACCCGGGGACCCCCACTGAATCATCATTGAAATCCAGGGATCCCCCAATGAGTCATTACTGAAAGCTGTGGTCCTAATCTGTTAATATTATGAACTTTTCTAAGCAGTCACAGACCCCCCCAAGGAGGTCTCGCGGAACCTCAATGGTCAAGGGACCGCAGGTTGGGAACCACTGTTCTACAGCAAACAATGCCACAGTGCCTCTTTTTGCCTGAATCTAAGATGGAGAAACCTTTTCCCCCTTCTGCAGAGACTGCGTGCCCAGGGAAATGAGCAACCACTTCTCTGTGGTCACTGCAAACCAGTTCTAGGGGCAGGTCCTCTACCACTGGTATTGGTGCCTGCTTGACTAGGGCAACAAAGAACAACCTTGCCTAGGTGTCAGCTAACATTTGCCTTCAATATGATAGGCCTCTTTGAACTTAATGAAGTTCCTGGGTAAAACCCAAGTGGTCATCCTGCCAGAGGACCAAATCACATCCCCACACCCAAGCCTTTGTCCTGCTCTAGGAGTAGTTTTCACACCATGTGAAGGGGTCTATTCAACTGCCAAGTGACAACAGGAGCTCTTGCAAATGTGCCTCCAGAGACTTTAGGCAACTAAACGATAATTTTCTAAAAGTGCCTTTTCCTAAATATGCAATCCAAATCCGGCTTAACCAGTGAATTAGGCTTGTAATAAATATTTTTATAAAAGTCAAAGAATGGCAATTACAGTTGTTACCTAACTGGCCTTTTCATTGTAAGGACATAAAACCTTTACACGTCCTACTTTTAAAGACCACGCATCCTTCCTTATGGGCAGTAATGCCTACTTAGGGGTGACCTGTTGATAACTGATAATTAGGACTGTCAAAAAGGGATATTTTGACAAGTCAGATTTGCAGTTTTAAAACTGCATAGCCAGGCTGCATTGGTAGGCCTGCTGTCACAGTTCCACCGTCACTGCAGTCGGTAGCACTATGACTGCTTCAGTCCACTGGTGACATTTAAATCACAGGTCTTAGGCACACACTTGTACAATATACAAGGAATGTATAAGTAAGTTAAATATGGTTATGCCAACTTTCCCATTGGTTTGCAGCAGTAAATAATGCTACATCCAACAAAACAGTCAAGTCAAAAATTTCCACCAATCAACAGTAAACACGGTACAATAACAGACAGTTGAATTTGTCACACACAAGCTACAGCAACTAATTGTGTTGCAAGACAAAGCATAAATATTGCAAAATCCTGTGCTTCAACATGCTATACTTGTAATGAATTGCACACCAGGATTTTTATGATATATATATATATATATATATATATATATATATATATATATATATATATATATATATATATATATATATAATCTACTGGCGCACACAATAATTTTTATGTCGGTCGGCAGCATATAGTTATAGTTAGGACCTAGTTTCCATAAAAAAGCATTTTTTGACTTGCTTATGTCTTCAGCACTGTTTGATGAATCTTCATAAAATTTTCCAACAAAAAGTGTCACATTGGGTCTTGTTGTGCAGGTAACATTTTTGGATGATCCGTCAAGCGGGGGCTGCGAAAAAGCAGGATGAAAAAAGTGTGTTTCCCATAGACTCTTTAGGCATGCCTGGAACGACTAGATGAACTACACCAAATTTGGCAAAATGTAGCTTGTCCCCTAGGGTAACTATAACTCACACACTCGCCATACACTGTTATTGACGCCACATTTTACAGCACTCACAACATCTTTGATAACATCATTGAAAATCTCAATGTAATATTTTTGAGGAAAAAACTGTGCATGTCGGGGGCGCAAGTTATAGTCACCTTAGGGTGCGAGTTATAGTTACTTGAAATAACTAACTATAACAGCTGAATTACTATGGTTTTAGATGTTTAAAATGTGAGCCTAACTATAACGTCCCTTTACCCTTAGTTTTTTTTAGTAAATGTATGTGTTTGTAATTCTATTTCCTAACTAGAATATCCCTTTCCCCTTCTCTTTTTTTCAGTGACTATGGCCCTCATTCTGACCCTGGCGGTCTTTGACCGCCAGGGCGGAGGACCGCGGGAGCACCGCCGACAGGCCGGCGGTGCTCCAATGGGGATTCCGACCGCGGCGGTAAAGCCGCGGTCGGACCGGCACCACTGGCGGGCTCCCGCCAGTGTACCGCCGCCCCATTGAATCCTCCACGGCGGCGCAGCTTGCTGCACCGCCGCGGGGATTCCGACCCCCCCTACCGCCATCCAGATCCCGGTGGTCCGACCGCTGGGATCCGGATGGCGGTAGGGGGGGTCGCGGGGCCCCTGGGGGCCCCTGCAGTGCCCATGCCACTGGCATGGGCATTGCAGGGGCCCCCGTAAGAGGGCCCCTACATGTATTTCACTGTCTGCTGCGCAGACAGTGAAATACGCGACGGGTGCAACTGCACCCGTCGCACAGCTTCCACTCCGCCGGCTCGATTCCGAGCCGGCTTCATCGTGGAAGCCTCTTTCCCGCTGGGCTGGCGGGCGGTCTGAAGGCGACCGCCCGCCAGCCCAGCGGGAAAGTCAGAATTACCGCCGCGGTCTTTCGACCGCGGAACGGTAATCTGACGGCGGGACTTTGGCGGGCGGCCTCCGCCGCCCGCCAAGGTCAGAATGAGGGCCTATATATATATATATATATATATATATATATATCTGTATATATATATATATATATATATATATATATATATATATATATATATATAATCAAATGTGCTCATCACTGAAGAGAGGAAAAAGAAAATATTTGTTGTGATGCTACAGCGACAGACTCCCTCCAGTCTGTCTAGGGTAACTGTAAAGTCATACATGTGCCTGTCGCTGTGCAATGTTTGGATGTACACATAAGACAGGTGTCTCATTGAATTGTTCCACACAGGATCTAGTACCAAACATTTTTTCTTCTGATCCCCGCCTCCCAACAGAGTCAGATGCTCGATGGCAGTGGTTCAGGCAACTATCCTCAGCCGTCTTGATTACTGTAATTGTTTTTTCTTGGGTGCCCCACAGAGTGTGTTGAATAAGGTCCAGTGTATTCAAAATATGGCAACCAAGTTAGCGCTTGGCTTCCCTGGAATGCCTCATTTTCTTCTGCACTGTGTATGTTACACTGGCTTCTGGAAGTTAAAATGAACATTTTTAGATCTCTTTCTATTGTACAGTGTGCCTTGCATAATTCTGGCCCACTCTCTTGGAGGAAAAGGTTAAAGATCTATAA
This sequence comes from Pleurodeles waltl, assembly GCF_031143425.1. NCBI lineage: Eukaryota > Metazoa > Chordata > Amphibia > Caudata > Salamandridae > Pleurodeles > Pleurodeles waltl. Next base: position 1,156,694,372 of record NC_090439.1, on the reverse strand, counting down.
CCCAAACAGGTCCCTTCGCTCTCTGGATGTCTCTTTTCTGACAGTCCTCAAATTCCCGTGTGCTGGTTTTAGACAGAGAGTAAACAAACGCAAGAGCAACCCAGAATGTCCACGTGAACCTGGGTATAATTATCACAAAACACATATCCACGTGAAACTCATTTTCAATCAATTTAAATATTATAGCAGAAAAAATCTTGCATCTGGGGAATGGTATCCAGAATTCAGAATTAAGAAAATACAGCGTTCCCCACTGTGGGAAGATGCTGCCAGGCCACCCAGCTCTTATATTAAGTTGACAAAAGCACCGTTCTGGGGCAGACAGTGATACCAATATTTGACATTCAGCTGAGGCTTAATAATTCCAACCCTTCACCACTCCCCAGGTCATTTTTGTCCTGATGAGACCCTAGTATCTAGCATGGGGGTTGAAACACCATCAACATGTTAATCAGGCAAGACCTCTTCCATTATGTTTTGAACTATCAATCAATATATTGACTGGCATACTTCATAACTTAATAAGAGGGTGTCTTTGTGAAATACACCAAAGATCACAGAACTATAAGTGATTTCCTTATTGCTTTATGGTGTGGTGTCTCTTTCTTTTTTCAACTATCACTCTTTGTTTATTTTCCTAAAGTATGATTATAAAAATGATTCACCATTCTATGCAGATGCAGCTTTTGAAGCATTAAAAACAAGTTTTTCACATATGCGTTGGTATTCAGTGGCGCTTTTTTGAAAGATTCTAGACAGATGATTTTCATCATCAATGAAAAGTTTTTTGTATGAGTTAAGCAGTAGCAAGATTTTTCTGCTATAATATTTAAATTGATTGAAAATGGGTCTTAGGCAGAGGGCTTTTTCAGTGGTGGTGGCGAGGATGTGGAAAACTTAACCTATTACTTTGCATAAAAAGTGTACTCATTTGCTTTTTAGAAAGGCTTTGAAAACTTGGTTGTACAGTGATGTCCAAACATATTCATACCTAATTTCCAAAGTCTGGTGTGCAGACTCCGAAGATGGCCATGCAACCTTCTTTAAAATCAAGATGGAGATGTGGTCGCATTCTGATATATATTCTTACTTTGTGAAAGTCTTTGCATTATAGTGTCGTCTCACATGACAGCACACAAGACAAGCATTTGCATACTCTGTTGCCAACACTCCAAACTTCCTCATTCAACTGCTGCTACAAAGTTGACTAACAGCAAACCTTTCTGCTTGTTGAAATGTACTTTCCTCCAGATCTGTTGCTGTAGACTGAAGTCAGCACACCAATATGTCACTAGTAGGAAAAGGACACCCCAGTCACAGGCAACTCCACTGTTCCCCTCCAACGCCATCTCCTTCAATGCCCCACAATCCAATTCTACACTAGAATGTACAAGGTGCATTCCAGCAGGCATGCTCCAGTCCAGGATAGCAGAGGCACATCTTCTGAACTTCCATTTTGTAACTCCTCCCATAACATAGGTGTCTAGTTCAGAGAAATGTGAGGCGTTGGTTGGTTGTGTGGGAAGACTCAATTGTGTTCTAGGACTATGTTTGCACTTCTTGCGTGGTTGATATGTGTTATGTCTCCTTAAACTGTGACTGCTGATAGGTTCTCTTGAGACTTGAAGCCGCATGCTATATTCTGTAAGATCTAGAAAAAGGGGTGAAGTCCCCTGAAATGCAGGACCACAGATTTGTGAGGTACTGATATTTAAACCTAGAGTGTGAAAGTGGCAGCCTCTGGTGTATGAACCATAGATCATTCAGTTTAGGACATGGAGTTCAATATCCATGATTACGCAAACGTCTAAAAAGCACAACACCGTATGATTCACAGCTATCATTGTTAACATTTCGGTCTATTAAGAAAATGGTTTCTCCTGTGAAACTCCCAGATTTCCAATTGTTGATCTTTGATATTTGTACGTCGGCTACATGATGAGTCTGTCTAATGGAGTGTCATACAATGAAAGCTCTGTTTAAATTGAATTTTGGGCTGAAAACTGCAGTGCCCTCCCTCTAATAAGAGGCTAGCCGTCCAAAGGCAGCTGCCCTAGTGCTCTGGTTAGGTTGCATAAGACGTGCAGAGACATCATGTCCATTCTGTGTGTATGGATTGTGGTGAGTATGGAGTGTATCTGTAGTGCTTTATTGTAGTATTTATTGTAGGACAGTCCCTACAAAATGGAGGATGGAGAGAGAGTTCCAGACAGGATGGTAGATTGAAGGAACATTCCTGAAGTCCTCGGAAGTGAGCCAGGATGCTGTAAGGAAAGGAGACAGATGCCCCTTTGAAGTAATGGGACGTCCCCTAACCCTTTCCTGCTTCGTTCTTCTCCTAGGGGTGTTATCAACAATAGAATTAGAGGGTCTTGTGTGTGGAAGCCTGTGCCTCTTTGTGCCTTTGTTTTGTTCTCTTTGAGAGGCAGTTCCTAGCATCACCACTTCTTACTGCTGAAACTAGTGAGCAAGGTGGACTGAGGCTGGAAGAGATAAACAAGGTTATGAACTACATGTATTCAGCCCCACAACGTGGGCCAGTGCAATATACAGTGTTGTCTGCAAAACTCAGATAAACACTGGATAGAAATATGTGAGTGTGCCAGTGTTTTCATAGACCATTAACAGGATCCACCCAGCAGGGTGGATGGGCATTACTTGAGTTTCAAAGGCAGGATCTCTGATTGCTTGTTTTCTTTCAGGTGAGGACAACTTGAGCACAAGACCCATGTTTGGACAGAAACCAACTGCCTGGAGAAAACGAGTACCTGCCTGTAGGAGAAAGAACATCTTTTGAAAACATCTCCTAGAGGAGAAGGTTGAATTGTGGAATCATCAGCCCAACTGCTGGTAACTAAGTTGATGTACAGAGGACTTCTAACACGGCTGGGGATCTTAGACCTGTCATGCCAGTCTTTTAACTATCTCAACTGAGGTGGGAGAAGCTACCCAGTGACCCCCTTGGCTTGGTAGGGCCAAAGAGCCCTGCACCAAGGGAGACCCCGGACTTTGTCTGAGTGGCCCATACAGGTGGGCTCAACCAGGGCAATCGAGTGCTGGAAATGTCAACTGTGCTCTTAGCCTTGCTGCTCCACACTGATGAAGCAGTACAACAGGCATCCAGGAAGAATAGGAGAAAAAGCTCATTCACTCAACACAAGGAGCAGAGTGAGGGCAGCCTAGGGCTTTGTTGGGTACGGGAGGCCATAGGGGACAAGTACAGTTAGCCTCAGATCGTCTTACATTCTAGGGAAAAAACAACACCTTTGGAAACTGCAAGGGTGTCTAGGATCAACGCATATGGCCTGTGTGGACCTCCAAATTTTCATATCCTTTTATGTGCTGACCCCAGAAAGGTTGGGGCACAGGAAAGTAGTTAATATGTTCAGGGTCTTCAATGGTAGAGGTAGCCTCCTCAAGTCCCAAGTACCAGAAAGGAATAGCAGCCTAAAACTCTCAAAGCAGGGGTGTAGTGACTCTTTTAGAAGCTAGGTTGTTTCTTAAGAGCTTACATGCTTTTCCTTTTGGGAAGGCTTGGGGCAATTGTTCTCTTAGTGATTGAGTCCTGCGAAACTGCTTAGCAAAGAAATGAGTCTGTTTTTCTTTTGAAACGTTCATTCATATTAAATGGTGTGTCAAAACCAATAGGTCTGGCTTTTGATGACACTAATAAACATATTGTTTATCATGTTGTATGCACTGCAGAAAGCAGTAGGCTTTCATTATTGGTTAAATTAACTAGCCTAACTAGTCAAAATCTGTTAGCTTAACTTTTCATTAGTTATATGCAAGGCACTCTTGAGAAGGGATTTCAATATACTGTTACCATTGACATTGTGATTACTGTTTGGCACTGTTTTGGTTAACTGTGTAATGTACATATTTTGATACATTTGTGATTCCACGGGTCGTACATAACTTTAGGGCATTAAAGTACTTTACCTTTTCCTAAGCGAAAGCACTGACTAAACAATGATTTATTGGGTGCCATTAAGTGCTTTACTGAGCTTTAAGTTTCTAAGCCATCTCACCTCTCTGAGGCTTGGACTAGTCTGCCATCACTACCTTGGCATGTCAAGTGCTGAAGGGGTGTGCTTGTTTAACAATTTGGAGTGACATTACTATGGCGACCCCAGGATAGCAGTGATAAACAGTCGTAGTTGTCAGAAGTGAGGCCCAGTACCTCCAGGATGCCCTTGGATCCAAGAAAAAGACCTGTCAGTGTTGTCATCATGAACAGATGTAGCACTGTTGCCACTGGAGTCTGAGAAATGTGTGCAGCTTTGATAGTTCCCTTCTGTGGTTGCATGTTTGAACGCTGCTGTTCTTGTACTTCTGCTGTGAGTCTGGTGCACAAAATGCATGATTGTATTTATTTCTAAGTCTTCAAGAACGAAAACCACACTCCACTGTTATCAGTGCCATCACTGTCACTCACATTCACTGGCTGAATCCAGGTCTGGCCATTATCATGTTGACTAACAACCTCCAAGGGGGGGGGACTACTTATTCTCCTCAAGCACACACAGATGAACCCACGGTTACCCTCCTATTATTATAGGTGAAGACAATGTTCTTATCGTGTGGACCAAACCATGACACATAATCGTTGCATCTGATTGCGAGAAGGTTGTTGCTGCTAGCTCGTTGTTAATGCGAACTCCATACTTGCTGCAATTTTATCTAATTTCTAGTTTTGTCTCTTTAACTTGTATCATTGGCTATTGTGGCTTTTGTGGGTGTGTCACTGTGTCGGAGTTTTAATTAGAATCTGTGGACTTTGGTCATTTGCATTCATCTCTCTGCATTGTTACTTTTAAGGTTGCTATTTTTTTCTAGTTTTACTAAGGGGGCCATTTTGGGGGCTCTCAGCGGGACCCTACTGGGGATACATAAAGCTGGCGGATGCGTGCCCGCTCTGTTTGACTCATTAAACTCTGCATCTGATTGCAATAATGTCCTCGCTCCTATATGGATACGCTAAATGCCGTATGCTGCTATTTTATCTCAATTCTCGTTTTATCCATAGCTGAATGTCTTTTTAACTTGCTACAGCATTGGTGAGTTTTCATTTTGTGTGGACGCAACTTCTTTGGTAATTTCATATAAATCTGTGCACTTTGGACATTTGCTTTCGGCTCTCTGCATTTTACTTTTAAAGTAGTGTTGAGAATTTTTTCTGTTTTTACTAGAGCAGCCATTTTGTGGGGTCTCTGGTTGTTATGTGCCGGCCCTATGGGGCTACATAACGTTGGGCAGGTACACGACCGCGCAGTGGGCGTGCCTCTGACACGCAGCTAGTGCACCAAAGGCATGCCCGTATGTGCCCGTCCGCACGCGCATGCCCACTGCTAGACAGAAAATAGGCCCTTTACAGCTATTGAAGGTAAGAAGGGTTTTAACTATTCAGTTTGCAGTAAACATATCGTGGGGAAAAATTAGACTGAAAAAAGTTGTGTCAAAAATGTTACCCACACGAAACATTACAATGACAAAGAGTTGCAACTACAAAAAACATGGAAAAATGTCAGAGTTCAGGAAAGAGTAACAATAAGGGAAAGGGAGAGGGTTTTGTAGGTTCAGGGAAGGGCAACATTTACGGGATTGTAATGGATTTGTAGTGTTCAGTGAAGGATATCCTCAAGGGGACAGTAGGAGTTTTTAGGGTTCAGGGATGGGTATCGTAATAGGGTAGTAAGTTCAGTGAAGGGTAGCAATGAGGGAAAGCAAAGTTTTTCTGAATTCAGGGAAGGGCAGTGCTTAGGGGTCGTAAGTGATTCTTAGAATTCGGTGAAGGGCAGTGTTAAGGTGTAGAAAGGGATTTTTAGGGTTCGGAGAAGAGTAGCATTGCAAGGTAGAAAAGGGTTTGTCGGGGGTTAAGGGCTGGTGACATTAAGGGGTAGTTAGGGGATTTTACGGTCGGTAGGGGCTTTCAGTGTTCAGGGAAGGGTAGAGGTAGGAGGTAGTAAAGATTTTTAGGGGCCAATGAAGGGTGGTATTAAGGCATATTTCAAAGTTCTAAGGATTTAGGGGTGGTACGTATTAAGGATACTAAGGATCTATTAGGGTACCGTTAGATACATGCAAGAATGCATGTAATAAAAACGACTTTTAAAATTCAACATTTTTGCAGTTGTCATATGTATATAATGAAGGATGTAACATTATTACCTCACCAGTTCCAACTCAATTTTAATGTAGTCGACATTTTAAAAGTCAGGTTTATTACATAAAAAGAAATATTGAAACTCTGCTTGCTCTGGTGCATTAACATTACCTTCAGCCAGCCAACCAGTACGGCCCTTAAATAATCATGAGTTGAAGCCCCATCTGGCACTAAAATTCGTAGGTTTCCTATAAATGTGTTCTAAGCCCCTCTCTATCCTTCCTACCTTTAGCAGGCCATTTACTGGACCCAAATTTTTCAAATTGGGAAGCACTAAAGGTTTATGACATGATTCCCCTAAGTTGGACTGATCATCAATACATTTGATTTCACTTGTCTGTCAATACACTCTCAAAGAAGAATTCACTATATAATGTTAACACAGGTCGGTCGCGGAATAGCTTTTGCTCAGTATCAATTGGGAGAGAAATTCATTCTAAGTTAGATCACCAGCTGGCTCATCCTGCAGTCACTAATTTAATAACTTTTGTTAATAATTGTAATGATACAGCACACAACCATTGGATAACCTGCTATTTTTGAAAACACTGAGGAATCACAGAAAAGCCAGTCCTTGGTCCACTGAAGAGCTTTCTGAAGATAAATGAGAATGTTGGAGAACTGAAAGACTTTGACACAAGCCATGGCCCTTTATTAAAAATCTAATTTTTTGAAAATGGCAAAGATATATCAAACAAAAATCTAACGCTCAAAAATCACTTTCATGCATCGTATAACAACCACCAATCTGACAAAGGAATTGTTTGAAATTGTAAAGGAACTTCAGGGGCCTACTTCTTGCATATTATGAGAAACAATTTGACTTATTTTATAGATAAAATTGCAAATATAAAAACTGCAATTGAAAGTGATAGAACCGCTTACCACAGGTCCTTAGACACATTCACACAGACTAAAGTATCCCTGACTACAGAGAACATACTACCCTGAGGTTAGAGAGGCTTCTTTATCCATTTCTGGAATGGATCTTGTTGAAATGGTCCAAAAGAGTCACCTTTTGGGCTCTCCATTGGATTTCTGGTCGCCAATTACTTTAGACAAATAGCACCTTTTGTAAACTTGACTTTTAGGGATATTTTTGAAAACCTTTACTATCAACCAGATACACACAGCCTGGAAAGAGTCAGAGGTCCATTCTCTGTTGAAGAAATCCTCCCTTGGACCCTTTGAACCAGGCAATTTTCATCCTATATTTCTTCTACCTTTTCTGTCTAATTTGCTGAAGAAAATACTGTTTGCCAAATTACAGGGCTATGTGGAGTCCAATGTGTCTCTTACTAGTCAGCAAGCGGTATTCTGCCTACAACATAGCACCGAATTGGTGGTTGTGTTGCATATTTCTTCATGTAGGGCAACAAATGCAAAAAGAACAGATGATGGACGGAATGCTGAACAATGCGAACATTCACCCCCAGTCACAAAGATCTGGGTTTAATCCATCATTTTTTTGCACGCCACCCCGTTTGGACCCAGTCATATGCAAATCAGTCTTGGCCCTGTTCCCCACGGAAACAGTCAAGCCCGAACCGCCAGGCCAGGTCCTCCCTGGACCATAAACAAGCATCCTATGTGTTCATGTGAAAATCTTTTGGAAAAGTGCAAATATACTTATTCAAACTATTTTGCCTTTTTTCTCCACTGGGGGAGGGGTTATATATCTCCATGAGAAGCTTCTTTCTGTGCAAGGGTGTTACTCCTGCCTTTGCCAGGAGCAAATTGCCAACCTTCACCAGAGTTGAAAGGGATTGGAGAGGAATTAGTGAATACCCTTAAACAGTTAGGTTTTTATGTATGCACAAACTCCCTGGACATTCAACCTTGGAAACTACCACTTGCTGCTGTTTCTAGCCTGCAAGTGTATTTGTTTACAGGAAAATCTTCACGAGTAAATGATTTTATGAGAATAACAAGTTTTGTATTTGTAAATGAAACTTACATACATAAATTGCTTTAATAACTGGGCCCACAACAATTGACAAGATCTTGCAGAGTTCATGTAGTTGTAAAATGTGTACCTCAAGGCATATATATAGGGCTTGGCAAACAAGGGAATTGAACCGCAGTGAGATACAGTAATTCGCCCAGATTTACACACTGTGGCCAAGTGGAGAAGGTCAGCAATGTTGTTGATCATCAACTGGTAACTTACCAAAAAAATAATCTGGATTAATTTACAATATAATTTTATGGCGTCAAGTGATGCTTAAAAGTAAATTTGTCAGAGCAATTCACAAGATGCGTCCTCAGAAAATAAATTAAGAAACAGAGCAATGGTTTCGTTAGAAAAATGATACAGTTTTAATTCTGCTGTATTCTGAACTCTGGCACAATGAAAGTGCTGGTATTTTCAGCACTCTGCGAATGTCAGAAAGATGGTTTAAACCAATCCTGGTCATAAACAGAGATCTAAATACACAGACTCCCTGAGCACTCACATATTTCATATAAATGGATCCATGGTATGTTTAAAGTCCAGTATAATTAGTAAGGTGGTTAATAAGAGAAGCTTTTATCAGAGCTCTGATGTAAAGAGAAAACTGCCATAATGTATCACCTGACTGCATTTCATCACTCTGAATCAATCCCACCCTTGTGCTCTCTGAGCTTTTTGCCAATTCTTCCAATCTATAATAAAACAAACCCAGCAAAGCACTATTCTAAGGCTTTTGTGAAATGCAGAAGACTGCTTCCACTGTAGGAGCTCTGGCAGTTTGCCCTCAGGTGGGGCATATATGAAAAAGAAGTATCCCCCCTGCATACATCTGGGTAATACACCTAACCTACTTGTATACTCTGTGACATGCCTGAGTAAGAGATTACCATTGAGTTAAAGCCAGGCCCATATCAGAGGGAGGTCAACACTATACCTCTATTTAGTCAAAGAAATGAATCTTCCAAGGATCCTACTGTTGCCTGGTTCACTATTTGATGACCATGGTCCTTCCCCTCCCTCCATACTGTTCAGAAAAAAACCTTTCTCTCAGTCTCCCTACCAGAGATCCTCCTGTACGCCAATTGCTCCCTTTCGTTTTACAAGTGGCTTGATCAAGATTGTTCACAATTAATCCAAACCAAACATCGATGGGCAGCCTGGATCACTGTCACTACGGCAGAAATGAACTAAACCATGTAGACACAGTCATCTTTGCTTTATTTAACTCTACACACCTGGGCTCGCATTAGGTATCAGACGCAATGTTCATGTTTGCGCCACAGCGCACTTTTAAACAGGTGAACTGGGGCAAACATGAACAGTGCACTGGATTTCAATGAATGTGCTGGCCACAGGGCAGCCCTACACTCAGGGCTGCCCTTGGAGCAGTGCATTCAGTGGAATAAGGAGCGGCTGCTCTGATCAGCTGCTCTGCTCTTTGCTGTGCAGGTACATGTGCATTCACTTTAGAGAGGAGGCAGAAACGGGGGAGGGGCAGAAGGAAAAGGGGACAAAGATCCCCCTGCAGGGCGGTCAGACAATTATAATAATGATTGGAAAAGTAATTTCAATGAGTGGATTACTGAAGCCCTAGGCAATGTTGTACAGTGCAAAGCTGGCAGATCACACAGATACTTACAACAAAAAGGAAGCATTTGCAATGCAATAGGTCTCGCATTTACTTGACTTGGAGCAATTGGCATTGTAAATGCATAACTGGACTTTTTTTTGCCACATTACTTGGTCAACCCTACCACATATTTTGGTCCTTTCTGCCACATAATTCCAGTGGCCCGAGTCTAACTAAAGGGCTAGTAGGCCTACTGGAATATCGTTTTTTAAACTCAAACTACTCTCAGATGCAATTCATATTTACTTGGCAGTTTGTACAGGCGACATTGCCTGCGGGGCAACAAATAAATAATTGTAGTCCAAGAATGCGTGCTTACTTGATCACTGTCCCTTTACTGCAGTGTGTGGAGTGGAACAAAACGTGCACGATTTTTCACACACTTGAGGAGAGCCATCTCGCATGATATCAATGATCCTCAGTCAGTCTTGAACTGAAATATTAGTTATAAAATATTGACCATTATACAGCATAATCAACTATTAGCTCTCCTTAAGGTTAGTTTTATAAATACACACACACAGATCAAGTTTCACAGACTCAAACGTGTGTAGTTCATCTAGTCAGGGTTCTGCTTTGCATTCACAGCTTGTATTACGTTATAAAAATAAAACAAGTCTCAGAATGCAAAGCAGAAACAAACTAAATGAGCGAACCACGTTTTGAACTGGGGACCTGCAAAACTCTATGAATACTACTCCAAGGGCTGGTTTCCCACTTTACAATGTTACTGTTGGAGTGGCCTCTTTACTAGAAGTGTCTCACAGTTAAAACATGACAAAGCCAGGATTTCAGCACCTTATCTGACTGTTTTCATCACGGACTGCAGCTACAGCTGATGAGCTGCGGGTGGCTGCCTGCACAGGGTTTGGAAGAGACTGCAGTGCACAAATTTCAAAGGTATTTATTAATGAGTTCAGTAAAGCTGTAATATTGGGCTTAAACAAATACCTCATTATTTCTGGCGGCCCAAAAAAAAAATCTTCAAAGCAGAAAATAGCTTTAAAGTGTGATGCAGTAACACGCCCGCTGCATACAATTGTTAATGCACTAAATACTGAGGCAATGTAATTTTAAAGCCATATCATTTAGTTTTACCTCAGAATTAGACCGGCTTGCTTGCTGGCGATGAGGTCAATGTGGTGTTGTTTTGGTAGGGTCTTTGTCTGCTGGAGGTGGAATTGCTTCATGGTCACTGCCAGGTTCCATGGGTAGGTTTGCAGTATGTTTTGTCAGGAGTGTCTTGAGATCTAGAAGAATGACCTGAAGTAGCACCTGTTGTCAGAGGAGTTGTCCCGGAGAGATTTAAGTTGAGAGTAGATAACGTGATGGTCACTCCAGCATCTCTCTTTGCTTTCAGTAACTGAAATTAGACTTTCTGGTGCTACAATAGTGTTGAGACTGTGAAAGAAAAACTGCTCACACCCCAAAAGGTCTGAAAGGGTTTATTAACAAAATTAAAATGTAATAGCAGGTTAAGCCTGCAGAGGTTCGCCTAGACCAGTTCAGGTGAAGCTCATTACACAAAGGTAAGCCACACTTTATAAGATCTCACAAACGGGTCTGCCATGAGGGCATGTGGTTAACACCAAACCAATAAAATGTACAGGTTTCTAAAGACTGAAATCGTAAAACTGTAGGAAGACGACCCTCACTTGTAACCTGAATGTAAATATTTATAGCTGATCAACACTTTCTCATCTCAGGAGAAGCTCAAAACATCAGCCTGGCACCTACTTTAGGCACTTTTTAGCATGAGCAGAAAAACATGGCTGAAGTGAGTTACAGTTATGCTAATTAAGATCATCATTTCATGAGTTGAAGAGGGTGTGCAGCGCACAAGCAACAGTTCCTATTCTGGCATTGAGGATTGTTCTATCAGTGATTATGGAGGGGTGCACTTGTAAGTCCCCGTTAGCCCTCCACAACTCGTTTTGAGCTGGTGATTGCTGTACTCAGCCAGGCATGTGTCAAGGATAACCTAATGCAGAACATGACAGAGAAGAAGGCCACAACTCCAACTCCGGGTAGGCCACCACCAGGATCCTGAACATCAGGGGGGGCACCCCTCCCACGTTGGGAGGCCATCCCCAGCTGAGCCTCCGCCGTCTTCTTGCTCCAGCAGCGAATGTCCTCCCATCTTTTCCGGCAGTGGGTGCTCCGTCTGTGGTAGACCCCCAGGGGCCGGACGTCCTTGGCGATGGCACGCCAAAAATCTTTTTTTTCTGGTGGGCGCTGACCTATATGAAATGTACAGGGGAAAAAGAGAAGTTATTACCAACTGCACCGTCAAACTGATTGGCCCCCATCCCTACCCTTGCCATGTGGCACAAGCATTCACTGTCTTTCATGCACGCAGCACTCTCCCCACTTCCTTCTTACATCCAGCCCTCTCCACACAGGCATAGCCCATACAAAAATGTTCCCTGTGTACTTACCTGTTTGTCTGGAGGACCATAGAGTAGCGTGTACTGGGGGAGGACCCCATCCACGAGTTTCTCCAACTCCTCCGATGTGAAGGCAGGGGCTCTTTCCCCAGACACTCGAGCCATTGTCTCTTCCAGACTGAGGTCACAGCAGCATTTGCAGTGTAGGTCCTCTCCTGTCGAAGATCAGGTATCAAGTGATTGAACAGATAGAAAATGGCGGTCACGTCCGCGGCGGTACTTACCGTCACCGCCGGCGTACATCGCCATTGGCTCCTGGGACCCATAGGGTCCAATGTTAACCAATGCAGCATTGCGCGCGGTCTTCGACCGCCTACCGTGACGGTGTACAACGCCAGTGCAGTTACCTCACATCCCATTGTCCCACTTTACAGGTCAGGCAGCTGCCATTTCAGGGGCCCACATTGCTTCATTTTCAACTGCGTCACACATACCTAGGCCTAGACTCAACACAAATACAGGCCACCTTTTGTGTATGAATGGTGTTCTGTGTAAACTGTGGGTACGTACGTCTGAGTTTTTTGACTCTGTGCTTGTTGTTGTCCTTCATAGGCACCATCCGCTGGGACATGTGAGGAGATGGCGGCATCCTCCGGTGTACCGACCGTTGGTGGACCTGTCGACAATGGAGGAAAGACATGTCATACTGACATACAGGCTTGACCGTGCCACAATCCAGGAACTGTGTACCCAGTTGGAGCCAGACCTGTTGTCAGCAATCCGCCATCACACAGGAATCCCCCCTCAAGTGCAGGTTCTGTCACTGCTCCATTTCCTTGCAAGTGTGTCTTTTCAAACAACAGTGACCATAGCACCAGGGATGTCCCAGCCTATGTTTTCCAACATATTGTCAAGAGTGTTGTCTGCCCTTCTGAAACACATGCAGAGCTACATCATTTTTCCTCAGGTGGAGGATTTGCCTACAGTGAAAGGTGATTTCTATGTCCTGGGACACATCCCCAACATCATAGGTGCCATTGATGGGACACATGTGGCTTTGGTCCCCCTCACAGGAGTGAACAGGTGTACAGAAACCGGAAAAGTTATCATTCGATGAATGTACAGATGGTATGTTTGGCAGACCAGTACATCTCCCATGTGAATGCCATGTTCCCTGGCTCAGTGCATGACGCCTACATCCTGCGGAATAGCAGCATCCCTTATGTGATGGGTCAACTCCAGAGGCACTGTGTGTGGCTATTAGGTGAGCACCTGGAAGCTAGTCAATGGGAATGGTTGTCTGGGTCTGGGGATATCCCTCCAGGTTAGTGTGTGTCTAACAGTTGTCCCTCGCCATTTGCAGGTGACTCGGGTTACCCCAACCTGTCATGGCTACTGACCCCAGTGAGGAATCCCAGGACAAGGGCAGAGGAACGCTACAATGAGGCCCATGGGCGAACTAGAAGGGTGATCGAGCTGACCTTCGGCCTCCTGCTGCCGAGTTCCGGTGCCTCCATATGAAAGGTGGATCCCTATTCTACTCACCAAAGAAGGTGGGCCAGATCATCGTGGCCTGCTGTATGCTTCACAACTTGGCTTTGCGACGACAGGTGCCTTTTCTGCAGGAGGATGGTCCAGATGGCGGTGTTGTGGCAGCTGTGGAGCCTGTGGACAGTGAAGAAGAGGAAGCAGAGGAAGAAGACATGAACAACAGGGACTCAGTGATCCAGCAATATTTCCAGTGAGACACAGGTAAGAGTACAGACATGCCTACTAAATGTACTTTAAAACTACTACCTCTCTACTGTCTGTCATTTTCACCCAGTGTATGGTCACTGAGATGTCACTTTCACTTACGATTTCACAGATGTGGGTCCCACTGTGTGCCATCTGCTTAGATTCCTCATGGACTAGAGCTGTGTGACATAGGTATGTTGACATTACAATTGCAAGAGCATTTTGTCACTGTAATTGCTAATACACTATTTCGAAAACACAGACAGACTCCAGATTGTTTTGTGCTTTAGGTGTGTTTATTTAAGTGCTCAATATTGGAGGGGGTAGTGAAATGGTGAGGGATGATGGCTGAGGAATGGCCATGGTAGAGTCCAGTCTATTAGTCTCACAGGTGCATTGCCCATATGGGCATAGGAAGTGGAGCTGGGGCAGTTTAAGTATGGACAGGGTGACAAAGTGGGACAGTAGGATGACAATCAGGGTGGTCTCATTTCTTGGCGGGGGTCTTGGCATCATGCTCTGTCTTGTTCCTGGATCTCAGGGACCGTTTGCGGGGTGGTTCACCCTCTGCAGGGGGTGGGGTGCTGGTGTGGTGGCTCTGTGGCGGTGCCTCCTGTCCACTAGCGCCGGCGGAGGTGGTGGGCAGCTCATCGTCCATGCTAGTGTCAGGGGCCCCTTGTAGTGCCACAGTGTCCCTCCTGGTGTTGACGAGTTCCTTCAGCACCCCTACGATGGTGCCCAGGGTGGAGCTGATGGTTCTGAGTTCCTCCCTGAAGCCCATATACTGTTCCTCCTGCAGGCGCTGGGTCTCCTGGTACTTGGCCAGTACCGTTGCCATCGTCTCCTGGGAGTGGTGGTAGGCTACCATGATGGAGGAGAGGGCCTCCTGGAGAGTGGGTTCCCTTGGCCTGTCCGCCCCCTGTCGCACAGCAGCCCTCCCAGTTCCCCTATGTTCCTGGGCCTCCGTCCCCTGGACTGTGTGCCCACTACCACTGCCCCCAGGTCCCTGTTGTTGTTGGGGTGGTGGGTTAGCCTGGGTTCCCTGTAGTGGTGGACACACAGCTGATTGACGTGTCCTGGGGACGGAGGTATGGGCCCCCTGGGTGGGTGCTGTGCTGGTGTTTCCAGATGGGGGAAGGTCTGTGGTGGCCTTTGACTGGGTGAGGGCAACCGACTGTCCAGAGGTCCCCGATGGACCGGGCTGGTCATCTTGATCCAGTTGAACAGAGCTGCTGTCATCACTGTGGGCCTCTTCTGTTGGTGGTGTGGACATGTGTGGACCCTCCTGTCCGGTGACGTTGGGTAGGGGTCCTGAAGGGGTATAAAAGGATGGTTATTACATCTGTGTGTGTCATGGTGTGCAATGGGTGGGTGACCGTGTACCCCAGTGCTTGCACTCCTGTGTGGGACCTTGTGTGATGATGGTTTAGGGGGTTGTATGGGTATGTGCAGTGGGCATGCTTTAGTGATGGGTATCCATGCTTTGTTGTTGCATGCAAGGCTTGGTGTTGGGATGTGTGGTTTGTGATGTTGGGACATATGTGAGGAGTTGGAGAGCTGGGGGTGAGGGTGAGGGTGGGGGTATGTGCTGGCATGCAGGTAGGGTGGGGGATGTAATAGTTAAGATTTGTCTTACCAGAGTCCATTCCTCCACCTATTCCTGCAAGGCCCTCAGGATGCAGAATCGCCAAGACCGGCTCCTCCCATGTTGTTAGTTGTGGGGGAGAAGGTGGGGGTCCGCCGCCAGTCCGCTGAACCGCCAGGTGGTGTCTTGAGACCAAGAAACGCACCTTCACCCATAGGTCGTTCCACCTCTTCCTGATGTCCTGGGTGCTCCGGAGAGCAGGATCAGCCTGGGGACATCGGCACAGCGGTGATCGTGGCCTTGGGCTGCATTGTGTCTCTCTAGGGCTCATCTGGATATAAATCTCCCGAACTCACCAGAGAGACTGGGTCTGACAGAAATTTCACCAGCTCAAGAAAGGTTTATAAGCCCTTGTTCAACCTAATTAGGAATATGTTTTGTAGTAATCTAACAACCTAAAGTGCCATGAAACATCGGAGTGTCCATGTGCTTCCCCTGCATGCTCACCCAACTCTGCTGGCTCAAACAAGTCACTGCTGCACTTTCCTGTTTAGTGGCCTATCTAGGAAATAATGTTATTTGCCTCCGGTAACGGGGTGAGTGATTGGTTCAGACAGACTTGTAGCGGTCCCACAAGGGTAGAACCTTTTGATGGGTTAAGAAAGCAGGTTTACATGGGGAATCAGCAAGCACAAAACTGTTCTGGCGCTTCTTATCTCAGAGCACAGGAGCATTTGTGGAGGAGCTGGGAGTCGCACATGACCACGGCGATCACTTGAAAGACGTGTTTTGCAGGTATTTGAAATTAATCTGTGTTTCTTGGAAACATGACCTTGCCCTTGGCTTCTACTGTATTTTGAGAAGCATACTTAGGAGGGTGTTCCAGTTGCACAGAAATATTTATTTTACAGCATACTGATGGAACAGAGGCTGAGAGAGTAGCAGAAAGACAATTTTATTACAAGACCGGAGGCTCATATTATGCGTTCTTTTCTTACTTTCATAAATACAGCAGCCAAGAAACTACAAATCCCAGAAACCCTGGGAAAAAACTACAATATTACGTCACAAAGGGGATAACCAATCACACATCAAGTACGAGTACAATTATCTTGATTGAGAGCAACAAGCCCTCTTTTCTTGCTGCTCGCAGTCAAGATAAGTACTCTGCTTGCTTCATATATATTTATGTTCATTGTGTTATATGTTTCTTCGTTTATATTTCAATGATTACCTTTTTACTTTTACCGTTCGAGCCTCGCTCTCGTTTTGAATGTTCTGCTGCGTGCGCTTGCTTCCTTGAGGCATTTCGCTGCGTTCTTTAGCTGCCGCTGAGCTCCTCAACGGCTGTTGTGTGCCGCTTAGTTTTTTCATTGTGAGGCCACAGGCAGTTTCGTTTCGACGCCGCTCCCTTCACTCTCCGCTCGGCTGCCTTCCAGGCTCCCCTCTTGCCTCTGGGGGCATTTGTGGTTCCACAGCAGTTCCTCCCCTGCTTCACCTTGGCACACGCCCTCTCCTGCCTGAGTTTAGTTAACCCCTGCATGTCTGGGTTCCCTGACAGTTCCCTTTTCTCAACAATTTTTCGTTGTTATTCCCTTTTTTATTGGGTTTGGGGTTTTAGTATTGTTAATACTATTATTATTTAATTAGTCTTGATTGTTTTTTCTTGAAATTTTTATTCCCTAATACTTGTTCCCTTTTCTCAACAATTTATCGTTGTTATTCCCTTGGGTTTGGGGTTTTAGTATTGTTAATACTATTATTATTTAATTATTCTTGATTGTTTTTTATTGAATTTATTTTCCTTAATACTTCATTATGTCTGGGGATGAACAAGCTAAATTTTTAAAAGATAATTTGAAGTCCTTTATTAAGGATTCTGTGCGGCATGCTGTTTCTGTTTCCATGCTGGATATTTCCAAAAATGTAGAGGCCTCTCTATCTAAGATGTTACGGGTGATGTTCCTTCAAAAAAAGGGAATGAAACGTGCGGCTCCCTCCCGGGTGCCTCCTAAAGGCGTTTCTATTAAGATTGGGCCTCCCACCCGAGAGGTGAATCCTTCGGGGCTCCCTTCTTCCCCCCTTAATATTACTAACCACAGGGATACGGACAGTGATGGGGATGATACCTTTGACGCAATTGTCAATGATGATATTTCTGATCACGGGCCTTTGGAGAAAAGGTGGATAATTTCTCCTTCTGCAATTTCAACCCTTGCATTATCCGATGATTCGGTGGACCAGTTTGGGGAACCTATGTTCGACCCTATGTCGATCCACCACCCTAACTCCTCAGAGTGGCTCCCTTCTGAGCATGTCTCAGACTATGTTTCCTTCTATTTAAGGCATGCTTTAGACAAGTCATTCAGGAACAAATTAAAGTCAGAATGTCCCAGACCTTCCCTTCCTTCCAAGGTGGCTGATACCCCAACTATTGATCCAAATATGTTATTATTTTTAACCAAGTTTGGAAAGGATCCCAAGAAAGGGGTCGATAGAGCCTGGTCTAACTGCCAGGATAGACTTCTTGATCTGGTTGGTCCTTTGACAAGGATTTTGGATCTCGCCGAAGAGGCTAGAACAAAGGGCGGTCAGGTGGATCCTGAGACTCTTTCCAATTGGGCACAAAGAGCAATTTGCATGCTTGGCAACCCTAATGCTTATATCTCTAAAGAACGACGCAAGAGTCTTTTACTTAAAATTGACCTTAAGTTGAGTTCCCATTTACCAAAGAAGAAGGACCTAAAGCTGAAGGTCTTCTCTTTGGAGACTCCTTCATCAAAGAAATGAGTAGATATGTCTCAACCTTTGCCTCTATTGACAAGGTCCATGAAGAAAAAAAATTCTCAACAGGTTTTTGGCAGGGCCGGCAGAGGAAGGAGTCGCTTTGCCGGCCATTATGCAGCCCAAGGACAATACCTCAACTGAGGTTCCTTCAACCAAGACTCCTAGCAGGACTTCTGTCAGGGATACAAACCCCAGTTTTATCCCCAACGTTTCTGTGGAGGCTGTGGCAGGGGTTTCAAACCCAAGGGTGATCCACTCGCAGGTAAGAACTTTCAGTTCTGGCCTTCCTCCCGTAGGAGGCAGACTAGCAAGCTGTTTAAAGGTTTGGTTGTCTCTCACGTCTGATCCCTGGGTTATGCAAACCGTCCAGGGTTATTGCATAGAGTTGTATCAGCGTCCCTTCCAGACTCATCTTCCTCATTTTTCAAACCACCAGTTTCTGTTGGTTCAGGAGGAGATACAAGCTTTGCTGGCGAAACAGGCGATAGAAAGGGTCTCCTTCGATCCTTCAGGTTTCCTGAGCACTATATTTCTTGTCCACAAGAAAAACAACAAACATCGTCCAGTCATAAATTTAAAACTGTTCAACAATTTTGTAGTATATCATCATTTCAAGATGGAGACTATCCTTCATCTCAGGGACCTTCTCCTTCAGGGCGATTGGTTGGTCCGTCTAGATCTCCAGGATGCCTACCTCTCGGTCCCCGTTCATCCCGCTTACAAGAAGTTCCTACTGTTCCAGTGGGAGTATACTTTCTTCCAATTCAAGACATTTCCCTTCGGTCTGTCTTCAGCCCCTTGGTGCTTTACCAAGATTCTCAAACCGGTTATTGCCTTCCTCAGAGGTCATGGTGTCAGGCTCATCGTCTATCTAAACGACTTCCTAATAATGGCCCAGGACAGGTCCCGTCTCTTGGCTCAACTAGATCTTTGTTGGAATCTTTTATTAAGTCTGGGTTTCCTCATCAACCCTCAGAAGTCAGTTCTTGTACCTGCTCAGCAATTGGAATTTCTGGGGTTTTTAGTGAATACAGTTGATTCGATTATTCAACTTCCTCAACAGAAAGTAGATTTGATAAAGAAAGAGATTTGTCACGTCTTATCCATTTCCCACACCTCCCTCAGGTCTTTGGCCCGGTTGGTGGGCCTTCTCTCTTCCTCCATTCAGGCCATTTTTCCAGGGCCTCTACATTACAGGGCCCTTCAAAGACTAAATATCTGTCATCTTCGTCAAGGTCTTGCTTACTCAGACCTAGTCATTTTGGATTCTGAATCCAGAGAGGAACTCCTTTGGTGGCTCAGTCACTTAGATGCCTGGAACGGGAGAACAATTTTCTCTGCCACCCCAGATCTTGTCTTAGAGTCAGATGCAAGTCTGACAGGTTGGGGCACAAGATGCGGTCAACTCTCGACTGAGGGTTCATGGTCCGCTCTGGAGTCAACACTCCACATCAATTGTTTAGAGATGCTTGCAGGTTCCTTGCCATTCAGTCCTTTACAAAAGGCAGGGTAAGGTGCACGGTGCTACTCCGGACGGACAACCTGTCAGCGGTCAGGTACATAAATCGATTTGGTGGTACCAGATCCAGACCTCTGGCTTTGCTGGCAAGAAGCCTGTGGGGATTCTGCCTGCAGAAGAACATATCGGTCAGGGCAGAATATCTAGCGGGCCAACTCAATGTCTTGGCCTATTGGTTTTCCAGGCATATTTACGACTCAAGCGACTGGCATCTGCATCATTCTGTTTTCAATCATCTTTCTTCCATCTTTGGCATAATGTTGTTAGACCTCTTTACTTCCCGTCTCAACATCAACTTCCTTCCTTTTTCAGCTGGAGACCAGACCCTTTGGCAATGGCCGCGGAGGCCTTCCTTCAGTCATGGCCCCCTTCCCTTCTCTACGCCCGCCCTCCATTTCTTCTTATTGCTCGTGTTCTAGCACAAGTACGCAGTCATGCCTCATCTTGATCACTCCCTTTTGGCAGTCCCAACATTGGTATCCAATCCTACTGGAGATAATCTTGGATTTCCCTTTGTTGATTCCTCCCTTCCCCGATTTACTCTTGAACCCCCAGGGTCTTCCCCATCCCCTGGTTATAGAGAACGCCCTTCATTTCATAGCTAGGAGGGTTTCGGGACTTCCTGGAGAGCACCAGGAATTTTGGAGGAAGCTAACCATTTTATCCAACAGTCCTGTGCGCCAGGCACAACGAAGGTCTATAGGTCGGTCTGGTTGGCCTGGTGTAGCTGCTGTTTGGACAGGGATTCAGATCCTGTTTCGGCAGATGTAACCTTGGTGGTCAATTTCCTTGCCTCTTTAGCATCTCAAGGTAAAGCTTATTGGACTATTAATACATATAGGTCAGCAATCTCTTCAGAGCATATTAAAGTGGACGGAAGACCTATTGGCGAACATCCATTAGTCTGCTGATTTTTGAAGGGAGTATGTTTTGTTAAACCTCCAACTCCTAAATACAATGTCATATGGGATGTTAATACTGTACTTTGTCTTTTTATTGCATGGCCAGATAATGCTGAGTTGACGGTCAAACATTTGTCTGCCAAGTTGACGATGCTTTTGTGTTTGGTATCTATTAAGCGTGTTTCTGATATAAAAGCTTTAGATGTTTCCTCTTTCCGTTATTCCTCGTTGGGCGTCTACTACCAGGTCAGTAGATGTACCAAAACTAATTTAGCATCTGTGTATTACCCATTTTTCCCCTCTCAACCCAAGCTGTGCGTTGGTAACTGTTTGAAGACTTACATTTCTCGAACTGCAGATCTTAGAAGCATTTCCTCTTCCCAGTTACTTATTTCCTTTCAGAAACCACATAAGCTGAGTGGCTGCTCCCACTCTGGCCCGTTGGATTAAATGTCTCATGTCCCTAGTGGGTATATCTACCCTTTCCTTTGGTGCCCATTCGGTGAGAAGGGCTGCAGCCTCTCGCGCCTTTTGGGCAGGGGCTGGGTTACATGATATTCTCAGATCTGCAGATTAGTCAAACGTTAACACTTTTAGAACATTTTACTGTAAACCTCTTGATAACCCATTGGACAATGTTATTTCCTTGCTTTGAACTAGCATAATATGAGCCTTTGGTCTTGTAATAAAATTGAGATTTTCCTAGCCTTAGTGTCTGAAAGGCTAGATTTTATTAAAGACACGGAGGCGAGTATTATCCTGCCACAATTTCATTAACCTTCCCTGTTATTCCCTCTGCAGTTCCTCTACCTTCAACCAGCTATGCTACATCCGGCTGACTCATTCAGGTTCTCTGTATCCAGCATCATCACATCGAGCTTCCTGGTTGCCAGTTCATCCTGCTTTGTTCTTGATGGATTCCTTTATGGATTTATTATTCGCCCTTTTGACTTTCTATGTGGTTCTGATTTGGCTCTCAGATTATTCTTCTTACTGACTCTTGCAAGAAAAGAGGGCTTGTTGCTCTCAGTCAATTTAATTGTAGTCAAGTTAAAGAACAATAAACACATGTGGAAAACGGCCAGGAGACCTCATTCCAGACTCAGCCAGGTATCAATTCCATCCCCCCACCGTAAATGGCCAGTTGACACCCCCCAACCAACTGCACCAGGAGTATTTTCAATTAACTTTGCCCATACCTCTCTACCTCCTCACCTACCCCCCACAGTGTGATCAATCCCATTATACTGTATAACAGTTATGGTCAGAGGATACAAGAGATCTAACACCCATTGATTCTCTTGGTCACCATGTTACTCATCAACAACAGAGGCCTCTAAGTCTGTCTGAAGCTCCCCCGACCCATTCTCCTGAAACCATTCAGTGTCATCCTACCAACCTCCAGGCCGATTGCCCCATCTTGTCTGACCACTATTCAAGGACCAGCCTCTGTTTTCATCTGTCCCACATTGATCTGGTCCTTTATGTTAGAGGGCCTTGAAAAAGATCTGGTCCTTTATGTTAGAGGGCCTTGAAAAAGAAAATTTCTACCAGATGGATTATGTATCTGATTGCCACTACTTAGCTCAAGCCTGTCCCACAACTCCTCTTGCGATTTCAGGCATATTTGTCTGCCCAGAGTTTCTGAGTATCATTTAGGTGGTGATTCACTCTCAGGCATGGGTGTAACTCTTCGTATGCAGTGATCTCTGCCCTTTGACATGCTCTGGCGTCTTTCTCAGGAGTACCGGGGTTAATGGGCTCAAATTGTGACAATCAGAGCCTTTTATGACTGGTGACCTGGATTTTCACCTTATGTAGGGAATGAGAATGATGGCCTCTCTTTAGGTTCTCCATCCAAATACTCATGAAAGTATGATAGTTGCCTGGGGCATAACATCTCTCAAAATAGTTATGCCACATGCACTGACTTTGCACTGTATGTTATTTAAACTTCTTTTAGCAAGGAGCGAGGTGGTGTCACGGCCTATGTGCACACATTTCCACTGAAGGAGGGTGGGGTAAGCACGCCGATAAAGCAACTAGGAGGCTGTAATTCGCTAGATCAGTTTCAGTCATGTGAGTCTCAGGTGGAGGGATCTTGCTCAGCCCAGGCCAAAAACCCAACACATACAGAGAGAGGCCTACCCTGGATAGTTACAGGTGATCCATTAAAGGTTGAAACCACCATAATTCACAGTCTGTGATCTGTGATTGCTGAGCCTTGAAAGGTGCTTTGCTTTTTTTGTGGTGAGAACATCAAAGGTATCTCAAGATGGCCACCATGAATCAAGATGCTGAATGTACTTGTGTAGGAAGGTGTGCTCTGTTTAGAATGGTTTCCCCACTTTTTGCCTGTTGTCAGTGTGTTTGACTGTGTTCACTGGGATCCTGCTAACGAGGCCCCCAGCGGCTGTGCTCTCTCCCTTCTAAATTTGGTTGCTTGGACCACACACACCCCACAGTTTGCATACTGGTGCCCCCCTGTAAGTCCCTAGTATATGGTACCCAGGGCACTGAGGCACCAGGGGTTCCCCATGGGCTGCAGCATGTATTATGCCACCCCTGGGGAGCCCATGCAAAGTGTATCTGCTGGCCTGCCATTGAGCCTGCGTGAAACAGTGCATGCACCCTTTTTCACTACCGGTCACTGCACCAGGACACTGTAAGTCACCCCTATGGTAGACTCTCCTAGCCTAGAGGGCAAGGTGCAAGTACCTGTGTGTGAGGGCACCCTTGCATGAGCAGAGGTGCCCCAACGAACTCCAGACCCATTTTATGAACTTTGTGATTGCGGGACGCCATTTTAAGCATGTACTGGACAAGGGTCACTAGCTATATCCAGCTACATATTGGTAACCCCGAACCTAGGCATGTTTGGTATCAAACATGTCAGAATCATACCCCAATACTGTTGCCAGTATTGGTAGTATGATTCCATGCAATCTGGGGGCTCCTTAGAGGACCACCAGCATTGCTCCTACCAGCGTTCTGGGGTTTTCTGGGAAGCCCACCCCTCAGACAGGTTTCTGCCCTCCTGCTGCTTGAGCAGCTCAAGCCCAGGAAGGCAGAACAAAGGATTTCCTTTGCGAGAGGGGGGTAACACCCTTTTCCTTTGGAAATAGGTGTTGCATGGCTTGGGAGGGGTAGCTCCCCAAGCTACCGGTATGCTTTGGAAGGCACATTTGGTGCCCACCTTGAATAAACCAGTCTGCACCGGTTCAGGGACGTCCAGTCTCTGCTCTGGCACGAAACTGGACAAAGGAAAGGGGAGTGACCATTCCCCTGTCCATCAGCACCCCAGGGGTGCTGCCCAGAGCTCCTCCAGAGGGTCTCTTGATTCTGCCATTTTGAATCCTAGGTGGGAAGAGGCCTCTGGGAGCATCTAAGTGGCCTGGTAAGGCAGGTGACGTCAGATCCCCCTCCTGATAGGTGGTCACCTGGCTAGGTGATCAATTCCCTTTTCAGGGCTATGTAGGGTCTTCCCCTGGCCTGGGTCCTCAGATTTGGCTTGTAAGATTTCAGCAGGACTCTTCTACAAACCGTACTTTGACTTCTGGCCACTGGAACTGCGACTGGACCGCCCGGGAACCGACAATCTGTATCCACGGCGAAGACTCTGCTTGCAACATTGTTTCCACTGCTCCTTCCAGCCTCTGCAACATTTCCGTGGCTGTGCATCCTCTGAGGACAGCAAGTTTTTAGCCTGCTCGAGAAGGAAGAAGGAATCTCCCTTGGAGTGAAAAAGTCACTCCCCTGCATGCATCCACAGGCACCAACTGCAATGACGACTGGCTGCGTGGATCTCCACTCATCCCGAGCTGCGTGGATCTCACATCACAGGTGGTGGTTTGGAGTGGTACCCTCGGTCCTCTTTACCAGCTGTCCAACTTTGCCTTTCCACGCAGGACAGTACCCCCATGCACTGTATCTCTTGCAGCTACCAAGGCTTGTTGGCATCCTCCAAGGGATCTTCAGGTTCCGTGTTGCTCCAGCCTCCGGCACTCTTCCCTGTGACGCACAGCCCTTTGCGTGTTTCTCCTGCGGCTTCTTCAGTTGTGCTGCGTGGGCTCCTCTGCAACTCCTGGTTCCTCATCCAGTGAGTCACCTGTGGGGGCTGCCTTTTCTTCTGTGGACTCTCTGCCTTGCTGTGGGTCCCCTCAGGACTTTCCCCATGGGTCCTCCTGGACCTTGCTGGTCCCCGGCAGCTCCACATTTGCTTCATCGAGACTTCGGCCTTTCCCAAGGCTTGTTGGTGGCTTTTCCCCGCCACTGACCGACTGCAACCATCCATCCGGCATGGGACGTTGATTGCATCCTCCTGGAACTCTTCACCAACGCCACGGCTGCAGTGCTCGTTGTTTTCCCTCCATCCCCTTAGTAGAATTCTAAGAGCGAGCTTCCCTGTGAACTGCATACTTTTCTGAGGTAATCCCCACAGTTGGTACCTTGTTTCTTTTGTCTTAGAAATTTCACAAGTTCTAGTTAGGGTAGTGTCGTCTGTTGTTGGCTTTGTTCTTAGAAAGCCTTCTCAGGCTTCCCTGTTCCCTCGTAAAACAAGAGTCTGTGGATGGAGTTATCAGGCAGGAGTAGCTTCTCCCTAACGCTTCTGACTTAGAAAAGATCAGCATTTCTGTATTGTGACGACTCTGTCTCACAGGAAATTAGTGTATTGTGGCTGGTGAGAGAGATTAGCATTTTGGAAGAGAGATTAGCATTTTGGAAGTAGCGCTCAGTGAAAAGGCATTCACGTTCTAGCAGCTCCAGAGGAATCAGAGTCGCTAATAAACTGTTTATTGAATTACAAATTCTAAATAATGAAATTCAACAACCTGGTGACAGTAATTACACAATGTCCAGCTGCTAAGTATACCAAGGTATGGACCCAGGATCAGGCTGTAGGCACAAAATGGTTGAGACAGGAAAATGACGACTTTCTAATTATGGCAATTTCAGAATTATGATTAAAAATCCAGCTTTACCATTAAAGAGGGCTTTAAATTACAATTCTATAGTCACCAAACTCAACCTATCTTCCCGTTCTCAATTGGAAATTTCTGTTTATTAATTGTAAATAAGGTAACACCAATTGTATTGTATGAGAGAGGTAGGCCTTGATGTACTGGAAATTGGATTTAGGTGTTTTTTACTACCAGGACATGTAAAACTTAAATGTACGTGTACACCTTTTAAATACACCTCACCATGTCCTCTGGGATGTTCAAGCCTACCCTAGGAGTGACTTATATGCATTAAAAAGGAAGGTTTGGGTCTCGCAAAAGTTCATCTTCCCAGGTCGAAATTACAGTTTGAGAACTGCACAAACAGGCTCCAGTGGCGGACCTGATACATGTTTAAAGGGCTACTTAAGTCAGTGGCACAACCAGACCCACTAGTAGCATTCAATTTACAGGCCCTGGGTACATGTAGTACAACTTTACTAGAGACCTGCATGTAAATTAAATGTGGTAATTGGGTGTAGGCCAAGTTTACTATGTTCAGAGGAGAGAACACAAGCCTATTAGGATTAGTTAGCAGTGGTAAAGTACACGGAGCCCTGAGGCCAACAAAAACGAGATCAGCAAAAATGGAGGAGGAAGGCAAAACGTCTGGGGATGACCCTGCAGAAAGGGCCAAGTCCAACCGTCATCATATTAAAAAATTATCAAAATAATACACTGATGACAGACTAAGCACCTGTGATGTAAACAATGTCTTGCCACCATTAAGTCTGTCAGAAGGTAGGCTCTTGTAGCTTCTAGGCAGCAACCACACTCCATGTATTAGAGGAGGTTGGGTCAAACAGGAGTAAGTCTGGGACCGGGGCATACTACACTTGAACAGTCGTACCTGCAAATAGATCCCAATATTTAGGAAATAATGATACTAAAAAGCCGTCTGTCAAGCAGAAGTCAGGGACAGGAACGCATCAACATGTCAATGCCTCCTGCATGATGACATAAGGATGTGAAATTAAGTTTAAAAAAAGAAGTATGTAGATTGAATTGCTGGAAGGAGATGGCCTACTCACCCAACCGTCACTGGAGGACATCCTTGAGACCAAAGGGTGAGGAAATTACATCAAAAACCACCAAAAAGGGAATACTGGTCAGATGCAGTGACAGGAAAAGGGACTACCTGCCCTGTCACCGGTTCAGCAGGCAGCCAATGCAAGAGGTAGTGAGTGAGTCTAGCAACCAATTAGAAGTGTGGGGAAATTATAAAATAGAGATCGAAACAATATAGAAAACTGAATATCAGAAACTGCAACACAAAGAAAGCAAATAATAATGAAGACCTCAATTATTTATTATAACCAAAACAGCCAATGAAATTATAAAATTAAAAGCCGTAGTTAATATAATAAATAATAAATGAAAGAATAATAAAATACATGAAACAGAGGGCAAAAAACATGACAAACAGAATTAGTACATGGAAAAAGTGCATGTGAGATCAGCGTAATACTGTTTAAGTCATCAATAGTGTTCAGGCTGCTCTGGAAGGAGTTACGCCACTGTATCTACTTGCACTCACATGTTGTCAAGATGATCTCTACCTCTGTGTGATAGTTGAGGTAGAACTTCTAAGGGCGGCCATTTAATATTTTGGGCTGTATGATTCAGTTCCAGGGAGTGGTTAAAAAGGGGAGCAGGTAGAACCTTACATCATATTCTATATATTTTATTGCAATTCTGTTTCTTACTCTATGGCAAGCCAGTCCAATATTTGTGCATTTGTGGTATCACAGTTGGAAAAGTACCGTAATTCAAACTTGATATTGGCACCACAGAAGACGTTTGTCACAATGAAGAGGTTACAAAAACTTCAATTGCTGGCCATTGTTTTCTTGTGGGGGGTATAATCAGTGGCACATGCAATGTGACTACTGACTTTTCTCCCCGTTTGAAGGAACACATAGGAGCACAATGTGGAAGTCCTAGGCTACCAGTGGTGGCTGGTGACATTTGAAAGTGGTGGGGGCATAAAATTCTGGGTACGACTTTTATGTAGCGAGTGAAGCGAACAAGCTCAATGGGCAAACATGTGGTCCAGGGTGGGTCCTCCTTCCAAGAAAAACTTGGAAAAAGATTGACAAATGATGCATTAGATAGGAAATACATTTAGTGAGAACGCAAGGTTTGTAAAGCAGTGGGAATGTATAGACTTGAAATATTAAACACATGAAAAACTGCCTTATATCTTGCTGCATTAATATGTTCACCCTTTACTTTAATGTGCGAATTGAACAACGTCAGGTCCTTTAAAGTGTGTGATTACCCAGTGTCTTGCACTGCATGCAGCATCAACTTTGGGAGAAAATGCTCTAACCAGGAATCAGGAAGCACCCACATCTGCTGGCTGAAATTTGACAAACAGAAATATTTGCAGACAGGTGTTTGTGTGGGATGACAAAAGTGGGGGCTCTCTAACAGGGAACATGCAAAAAAAAAATCTGTGATTCCCATAATATGACACCTGGTGTGTATTTTGTTTTCTCTCTTAGATGTT
Source organism: Pleurodeles waltl (assembly GCF_031143425.1). Classification (NCBI taxonomy): domain Eukaryota; kingdom Metazoa; phylum Chordata; class Amphibia; order Caudata; family Salamandridae; genus Pleurodeles; species Pleurodeles waltl. The sequence goes on along the minus strand of NC_090439.1, from coordinate 1,156,666,193 downwards.
ACTGCATCCAGAAATATAACACAACAACTGACATACACCCTAAAACCTGTCAGTACTGTTGGCTTTGTCAATGGTTGTTATCTGTTTCAGATAAGTGAGTAACAACGATTAGTTATAAATAATGAACATTGGAAATGTGTCAATTCTGAAATTGTGAGTTGTGAATTCAATAATATTGAGGCCTGTGGAAGGAGTAGGGCCTTCAGTAATGTGTGTTTTTTGTTAGGCATGTCTGCCCTTCTTCTCTACACATCTCATCCATCTGCACATTTTCAACCTCCTCTGTCCTTTTCAGCACCCTCTTTTCACTCTCGCCTGAATGCACTTCCTAGCATCTCCCTTATTTTACCACCCCAAACATACACTACACTCATTCACATGAAAGCACCTTATTTCCTTTTGCTTTTGCCTTCTAAATATTTTGACTTCTGTGCTCCACTTCACACACATTTACACTGAATTTCAATTGTAACTGGAATACATGACAACTGTTCTGTGTGCTCTGCAGAGACGCCAACACACGGACACTTTGCTTTACCTTCAGCCTCAGCACCAGCGCTCTCAATCAGAGCCTCTCATAAACACCTGGCACAAGTCAAAGTGTGCACTATGCAAGAGTAGTAAAGTGCATGAAATACAGAAACAGAGCGTGCTGAGACAGCTAACTCTCTTGGTGAATGCAACAATAAGTAAAACATGTGAAATAAGAGAGGAGCTAAATTGCTTTTAAACATTTGTTGTTTGAATATCAATCCATGTTGTTGGCATTAATGCTAAGGGCACGATGATAGGGCCTCTTTTAAAGCCATTCAGCAGATAAAAGCCTTTACTGTAAGCACATATTTTTCCCTTTGTGCTTGTCTTTTGGATCAATTTTGTGAGGGAACAAATACAGCAGCTCCACTTCTAAAGGAGCCAGCGATTTGCAGCCACGGTCTGGGGTGTCACAGTGGGGGAGGTTAGTGTGACAAGAGGTCTCAGTACAATAAATATAACACAATATTAACATTAATACACTTACCATCACTGAAGACAAGGCACCAAGTTACAGGTGCTTGCATCTACTCCTACTGCATGCCGAATGGGAAAAGGGTAGAATGTATGTCTCTGAATGACAGACAGCTGCCTTCACATGGGGATGAAGTCTCCGACGCCGAAACCATGACGCTAAAAGCGTCACTTGCCTATAGTGGATACTGTCATAGATCACAATGGAAATGAAGGGCGTTAGAGCACTCAGCCCTGTGTTGTGCATCACTGTATAGAAAGTTGATTTGCTGCCTGGCTTCCATCTCCTGCTTCAAAGCGAGGCGAGGCAGACAGCCTGGGACAGACAGCCCAGACTTACCTGCATTGATTTTCTTAGAGTTACGATCATTATGATCACATCTCTGAACAACTCGATCTATTTATTATTTTTGCTATAAATGTCCAGGAATTTCAGAGGGGCCCGCCCTTCAGCCCTAAAGGAGAAACCACCCCTGAACTTAATCAGCTTGTTGCCACCAGCAAGTACGCCAACACTATCCAGTCATCTGGGGGTGCCTATTTAGCTAGTCTCTATGCAGTTCTTTCAGGTTGTTCCTAAATTGACAGATTCCTTACTTCTCCTCTAGAGAACATAGCAAAGACTGTTCCTGTTACTTTACATTTAGTGGTAAATCACCCCTGGCCTGAGAGGCATCCCATCACACGGGCGTCCGGTTCTTTGGTGCCTTCCTCTTTTTCACTGATTAGTTGGAATTTTGCAGGGGGATTATGGTTATTAGTCATTTTGATATCTTTTCCAAGAGACTTGGGCCTCTTGCCATGTAGTGTGTGATGGTTTTGTATGCTTTTCAGTTGCTGCCACCCCCTCTTCTCATGGTCGAGCTAAGGGCAATCTTTTAAATTGGATTAATCTGTTGCTAAACACCTCGGTAGCTGAATTGGATACCCATTGCTCTGCTTTTCGGACTGTGTTGATTAAGGGCACTAGGAGTTCTTTTTACTTTAATTGATTAATTGTTATAACAATGATTCTACTAACGCAGTCTGTGACAATTTAATTGTTTTCTTTTATAGAGGAATTTAAGGTCCCATGGGATAAAAGCACAACCAAACTGTATTATATGTGGTGACTTTAATGCTAAACTAAGGTTCAATACTATGAGCCTGGGGCCGTGTGACTGAAATTGGCCATGCTGTAGACTGGGTCTGAGGTAGCTAAGCTAGAGATTCTGAGCGATCATCCAAATTAGCAGCGTGTGATCCTATTAACATCATAAAGCTTTTTCACAAAGATGATCCCCCAGTGCCAACCTTTAGAAGGCAGGGTCGCCCCTCTACTGTTGACTACTATTGACTATATTTTTTTCTGCGCGCAATATGTCCTCAGTTTATAATGAGGGCTGTATGCTAGTAACTGACTGGGGTGATCACTCAGCCAAGACATTGGGTTGAGGGAACTGTGCTTAAGCTAATGTTAGCTTAAGCACAGTTCCCTCAACACAATGTCTTGGCTTCAGCAACATGATAATATTGTTTTATTGTGTTAATGCTATTGTGCATGTTATTATAAAACTCTCTTGCAGTAATATGGAATGCGGTTTCTGCATGAAAAGGACACAGAACAAAGCCTCTGGTAGCAGCTTGGGCATTCATTTTTAGGTCTGGTGCTAATAAAATATATTTAATAAACTTACCGATAGGGGCTTTTAGCCACCTCTCCTTATCCATTGGTTTGTTGGTGTGCCATTCACATTTTGCTTCCGCCCACTATACTGGGGTATTGGGTCAGCTCCTTAAGCCACTGGTTAACTTCACTTTGAGTGACTGCATTTTGCTCTCTCATTAGGAATGCATCCGCACACTGTCTAGTTCCCTTAAGTGCCAGGGATTTTACTTCATAATTACTTTAGTGTTGTCTTTGTGTTCAGAGCCTGATGTGATAGCAGGACGCTTCTGATGCACATTTCGTCTTTATCAGATCCGATCTCTTGCCAATGCTGTTGCAAATTCCTTTTGGAGTGTTTTGCTTTTCTGACTGCTGCTATTTCACAGCATACCAGATTGTGTCCAGTTGAAATTGTTCTGTATTAAGATATCCTCTTTTTAATTTTGTCTTTCTCTCCTTCTTTCTTAATTTCTTTCTTTCTTAATAGCTTTCTTTCTTTCTTGCCTACTTTCTTTCCTTCTTTGTTCTTTCATGTTACCTTCTTTCTTTCTCTATTGCCTTCTTTCTTTCCTTCCTTCTCTTTTGCCCACTTTCTTTCCTTCTTTCTTTCTTTTTTCATTCCTTCTTTCTTGCATTTTTTTGCTTTCTTTCTTTTTCTCTCTTATTCTTTATCTCTTAATCTTTCTTTGTAGCTCACTTCAGCCATTGGCTGACTTCACTACGAGTTAAGGCATGCTTTTCTTTCACAAGGAACACATCCACACACAAAGTAGTTCTTTTCAGTGCCAGGTAGTACTCTGGTAATGTATGTGTGTTTTTTGGTGACCAGAAAGACTTTTTTGACTGTAATAAATTATTTTTTCTTTTAGATTGATGCGGGCCCACCATATTTCCAAACAATAATGTTTTGGAAAAACCCAGAAAAAAAAAAAAAAAAAATGCCAGAAGGCTGCCAGCCAACGCCAGACCTATGGCTTTGCCAATACATGTTTCCTGTTTGGGACCACCAGGGCATTCCAACTCCAGAGGAGGAGAGGCCATAGCCTGCTGTTTTTCCACAGCCAGCAGCTTAGTGAACCACTACAGTATAGCCTTCATCTCAAAGCACCTTTTGTGACATTTTAGTGTGGTATAAATCAAATAAATAAATTCATAATTTATACTCTGCAAGTGTGAATATTTAGGCCCATATTTATACTTTTTTAGCCCTGCATTTGCACCGCTTTTTGACGCAAAAACGGCACAAACTTACAAAATACAATTGTATTTTGCAGGTTTGCGCTGGTTTTGCGTCAAAAAAATGACGCAAATGCGGCACTAAACAAGTATAAATATGGGCCTTAGTCTGGTGAAGTTGGGCATTTTACCAGCTTGTACCTGTCCGCTCTTTCTGGCTTTTATGGATACAGCATGTCTGGACTCTGGAATTTCTGAAAATTCCATAATCTTTAAGTTAAATACGTCTTCTCTTAAAATAGATTAATGTAGCCCAGAGAGACAGAACTTAGAGCCCAATTCATATATTCAGGGTATGTATACTCCATCAAAATGGCAACAGATAGTTCATGCCACCAATATGAAGGTTTACCAGTTAGATTTAAGTGTGTGCGGGCCTTTGGTTTGGCCACAGCAGAGACTAATCTCTGTCTGCTGTGGCCAAACTTCTCTGACGGCCCTAGGAAAGAAAGGCTGTCGCAGAAATTTAGATGGACGACATGTCATTTGTTGTTTACTGATCCTTACCCCACGGTTAGGAACAGTAAAAACATTAAAATGCCTCCCTCCCACCACTAATGGAGAAGCCTCCCATGGTGAGGGTAGCATTACTTTTTTCCTTTCAAAAAGAATACTGTCTACTACAGGGCTGCATCCTTCCGACGTAACCCTGTAGCAAACAGTAAAAAGCACTGACAGGAACTGCCACGACAAGGGTTTGGAAATGACCGCCTGCTTAACTTTTTTGTGGGCAGCTACAGTTTACCATTTACGATGGTGGACCCACATGCCATCCGCCTAAAAATGAATCTAACACTTACCCCTTTCTGTGCCCAGGACGTAATGGTTACGTCCTGAGGCACAGTGCTCGTGTGCCCAGGATGTAACCATTACGTCCTGGTCACAGAGTAGAGAGGGAGCGCTAGTGCTCCCTCTGTGGGGTTCCCCCCGCCCCCCCAAGGCAGGGATGGAAGGGGAAGCCCTTCCCCTTCCACCCCAACCCCCCTCCACCCCCCGTGACATCAGCGTACGCTGATTGTCACAAGGCCTCCTCCCAGCAAAAGCATTTCTCTTCCGATCACGTGGAGGAGGCCGAGAGACTTCAAAGGGAAGGAAAGCAATCTGGCTGTCAAAACACCCACTAGACACCAGGGATGTTGTTTTTTAAATGAAAGTGGCATAAGGGAGCGACCCCTTGGGCAAGGGTCGCTCACCGGGGGGGGCATTGTTTTTAAAGGCCTTTTAATTAGGCTGATCTGCCCCCAAGAGGGACAGAAACCACTAGACACTAGGGAGTTCTTTTTTTCCGCGAATTTCACTCAAGGGGAGCGACCCCTTGGGCAAGGGTCGCTCCCAGGGGGGGTATTTTTTTAAAGGCCTTTTCTGCCCCCATTAGGCAGAAACCTCTAGGCACCAGGGATCTTTTTTTTTGTTTTGTTTTGTATTTTTGAGGTTGGGAGAGACCCCTTAGGCAAGGGTCACTCCCCTAGGGGGCAAATTATATTTAGGCCATTGGCAGATTGGCCTAATTTTATGAGGCCAATCTGCCCCCAATGGGGACAGAAACCACTAGACACCAGGGAGTTTTTTGGTTTTTTTTGCGAATTTCACGCAAGGGGAGCGACCCCTTAGGCAAGGGTCGTTCCCCTGGGAGGCAAATTTAGTTTAGGACATTTCTGCCCCCCTGGGGCGCAAATCAGCCTATATTAATTAGGCTGATCTGCCCCCAAGGGGGGCAGAAACCACTATGCCCCGGGGATTTTTTTGTTGTTGTTGTTTTACAGATGGGGAGCGACCCCTTAGGCAAGGGTCGCTCCACTGGAGGGGCAAATTGTATTTAGGCCATTTCTGCCCCCCTTGGGGGCAAATCAGCACATTTTTTTGCGCCAATGTCACGCAAGGGGAGCGACCCCGGGTTCTAGGGGAAATTTATTTTAGGCCATTTCTGCCCCCCGGGGGCAGATCGGTCTATTGTTATTAGGCCGATCTGCCCCCAGGGGGGGCAGAACACTCTAGACGCCAGGGCTAATTTTTTTTTGTGTTTTTTTTTGTTTGTTTTTTTTAGAGATGGGGAGCGACCCATTAGGTAAGGGTCGCTCCCCTGGGGGGCAAATTGTATTTAGACCATTTCTGCCCCCCTTGGGGGCAAATCAGCACATTTTAGGTCAATCTGCCCCCAAGGGGGGCAGAAACAACTAGGCACCAGGGATCTTTTTTTTTGCGCCAATGTCACGCAGGGGGAGCGACCCCGTAGGCAAGGGTCGCTCCCCGGGGGGATTGGGGGGACCCATTTTTTTTAGGCCATTTCTGCCCCCCCTGGGGCCGGCTGAGCTAGAGGCCAAAATCCACAGGTAGGCACTTTGCAAAAAACACCTCTGTTATGTGTGAAAAAATGTGATGTGTCCACGTTGTGTTTTGGGCCATTTCCTTTTGTGGGCGCTAGGCCTACCCACACAAGTGAGGTACCATTTTTATCGGGAGACTTGGGGGAACGCTGGGTAGAAGGAAATATGTGGCTCCTCTCAGATTCCAGAACTTTCTGTCACCGAAATGAGAAGAAAAAGTGTTTTTTTGGTCAAATTTTGAGGTTTGCAAAGGATTCTGGGTAACAGAACCTGGTCAGAGCCCCACAAGTCACCCCATCTTGGATTCCCCTAGGTGTGAAGTTTTCAAAAATGTGCTGATTTGCTAGGTTTCCCTAGGTGCGGCTGAGCTAGAGGCCAAAATCCACGGGTAGGCATTTTGTAAAAAACACCTCTGTTTTCTGTGAAAAAATGTGATGTGTCCACGTTGTGTTTTGGGCCATTTCCTTTCGTGGGCGCTAGGCCTACCCACACAAGTAAGGTACCATTTTTATCGAGAGACTTGGGGGAACACTGGGTGGAAGGAAATTTGTGGCTCCTCTCAGATTCCAGAACTTTCTGTCACCGAAATGAGAGGAAAAAGTGTTTTTGTGGTCAAATTTTGAGGTTTGCAAAGGATTCTGGGTAACAGAACCTGGTCAGATCCCCACAAGTCACCCCATCTTGGATTCCCCTAGGTGTCTAGTTTTAAAAAATGCGCAGGTTTGCTAGGTTTCACCAGGTGCCAGCTGAGCTAGAGGCCAAAATCCACAGGTAGACACTTTGTAAAAAACACCTCTGTTGTCTGTGAAAAAATGTGATGTGTCCACGTTGTGTTTTAAGCCATTTCCTTTCGTGGGCGCTAAGCCTACCCACACAAGTGAGGTACCATTTTTATCGGGAGACTTGGGGAAACACAGAATAGCAAAACAAGTGTTATTGCCCATTGTCTTTCTCTACATTTTTTACTTCCAAATGTAATGCAGTGTGTAAAAAAGACGTCTATTTGAGAAATGCCCTGTAATTCACATGCTAGTATGGGCACCCCGGAATTCAGAGATGTGCAAATAACTACTGCTTCTCAACACCTTATCTTGTGGCCATTTTGGAAATACAAAGGTTTTCTTGATACCTATTTTTCACTCTTTATATTTCAGCAAATTAATTGCTGCATACCCGGTATAGATTAAAAACTGATTGCAAGGTGCAGCTCATTTATTGGCTCTGGGTACCTAGAGTTCTTGATGAACCTACAAGCCCTATATATCCCGCAATCAGAAGAGTCCAGCTGACGTAATGGTATATTGCTTTCAAACATCTGACATTGCAGGAAACAGTTACCGAGTAAAACGTGGAGAAAAATAGCTGTTTTTTTACCTCAATTTCAATATTTTATTATTTCAGCTGTTATTTTCTGTAGGAAACACTTGTAGGATCTACACAAATGACCCCTTGCTGAATTCAAAATGTTGTCTACTTTTCAGAAATGTTTAGCTTTCTGGGATCCAGCATTGGTTTCTCACCCATTTTGGTCACTAACTGGAAGAAGGCTGAAAGCACAAAAAATAGTAAAAATGGGGTATGTCCCAGTAAAATGTCAAAATTGTATTGAAAAATTGGGTTTTCCAATTCAAGTCTGCCTGTTCCTGAAAGCTGGGAAGATGGTGATCTTGCCACTGCAAACCCTTTGTTGGTGCCATTTTCAGGGGAAAAAACACGAGCTGCCTTCTTTACCCCTTTTTTCAAATTGTTTTGAAAAAAACTAAATGTTCACTGTATTTTGGCTAATTTCTTGGTCTCCTTCAGGGGAACCCACAAAGTCTGGGTACCTCTAGAATCCCTAGGATGTTGGAAAAAAAGGATGCAAATTTAGCGTGGGTAGCTTATGTGAACGAAAAGTTATGAGTGCCTAAGCGCAAATTGCCCCAAATAGCCAAAAAAAGGCTCGGCACAGGAGGGGGAAAAGGCCTGGCAGCGAAGGGGTTACTTTGAAATTTGCACGTTGCACTTCAGAAGCGGAGAATGGCTTTGGCTTCTGCTCAGGAGTAGAGAAAACAGGCACAGATGCCAGATGTGAAACCATCTTGAAGTGGTGGTTCTGTCAAATAATTCCTAGAAGCGAAGAAACACATTTGTCCCAACACCAGCCAATGGCTTAGGTCAGTGGTTCTCAACCTGTGGTCCGGGGACCCCTGGGGGTTCGGAAGACTCCTCAGGGAGTCCATGACTGCTTAGAAAACTAACTAATATTAACAGGTTAAGAAAGTGTATATAAATAAAATGACTAAATGCACAATTGAAGATTTTAAAACGTACTGTAAATGTCAAGGGAACTGAGATTAAAGGCTAAACATTTAATTAGTATCTTCAGATTGATTTGTGGGACCGGTGCAGGCGCATCAAACAGAATATAATATTGACAATGTGTGGCTTTAATTGAATTTAGAAAAGCTCCAACCTTCCTATTAAATATATATTTTTTAATTTGTTTGCAAATTAAATTAACTGTCTTATCATTTGTGTGCATTTTTGATGGAATGCTTGTTTCTATAGTTTTTGTGTAGTGTTTGGCAGTTCAAATCATCGACAATGTTTAGGCCTGGGTCCCCAGCTTCCAGTAATGACTCAATGGGGGAGTCCCCGGATTCTAATAATGATTCAGTAGGGGTTCCCGGGTTCCAGTAATGATAAAGTGGGGGTCCAAAGAAGTCAAAAGGTTAAGAACCACAGCCCTACGTAATAGATCAGTCACAGAGCCTCACAAAAGTGTGGTTAAATAAAAATGTCAAAAAATAGCCTTCCGAGGCTCCTCCAGCTTTGGAGCCGAAGCTTCCTTGGCGGGAAGACTTCCCTGCGTAAGGAAGGAGAAGAGTCTCCCTTCTCGTATGCCTCTTATGGGTGCATGAACGCGGCAAGTGCAGCCACAGCTCTGCAGCCTAGATGCAGCCATAAGGGGCTTTGCAGCTCTCTCCCTCTCAATCAATCAATCAATCAATCAATCACGATATTTATAAAGCGCGCTATGTACCCGTCAGGGTTTCGAGGCGCTGGGGGGAAGGGGGGGGGGGTGGAGGTGTGCTGCGGTTAGCGGTCGAAGAGCCAGGTTTTGAGGAGTCTCCTGAAGGCGAGGAGGTCCTGGGTCTGGCGTAGAGGTGTGGGGAGAGAGTTCCAGGACTTGGCGGCGAGGAAGGAGAAGGATCTGCCGCCGCAGGTCTTGCGCTGGATTCGGGGGACGACGGCGAGGGCGAGGTTGGCGGATCGAAGTTGACGTGTGGGAGCGTAGAAATTGAGTCTGGAGTTGAGGTAGGAGGGTCCGGCGTTGTGAAGTGCCTTGTGAGCGTGGGTGAGGAGTTTAAAGGTGATCCTCTTCTCCACCGGGAGCCAGTGGAGTTCCCTCAGGTGAGGGGAGATGTGACATTTGCGGGGTATGTCGAGGATCAGTCGGGCGGAGGCATTTTGGATACGCTGGAGTCGTTTGATGTCTTTGGTTGGGATGCCTGTGTAGAGTGCGTTGCCGTAGTCAAGTCTGCTGCTGACGAGGGCTTGGGTCACCATCTTTCTGGTCTCTGTTGGAATCCACTTGAAGATTCTGCGGAGCATGCGGAGGGTGTTGAAGCAGGAGGAGGAGACGGTGCTGACCTGTTTGGACATGGTGAGTGCAGAGTCCAGGATGAAGCCGAGGTTTCTTGCGTGGCTGGCAGGGGTGGGTGGGGGTCCGAGGTCGGCGGGCCACCATGAGTCGTTCCAGGCCGAAGGAGAGCGCCCGAGGATGAGGATTTCCGTCTTGTCGGAGTTGAGTTTCAGGCGACTGTTGTTCATCCATTCGGCGATGGATTTTAGTCCTTCGTGGAGGTTTGTTTTGGCGGTGAGTGGGTCTTTGGTCAGGGAGAGGACGAGATGGGTGTCGTCGGCGTAGGAGATGATGCTGAGGTGATGCTGGCGGGCCAGTTTTGCGAGGGGGGCCATGTAGACGTTGAACAAAGTAGGGCTGAGGGAGGATCCTTGGGGGACGCCGCAGATGAGGTTGGTGGCTTTGGAGCGAAAGGGGGAGAGTCGGACTCTCTGAGTTCTGTCGGAGAGAAAGGATGAGATCCAGTGGAGGGCTTTGTCTTGGATGCCGGCTTCCTGGAGGCGGGTCAGTAGGGTGTGGCGGCAGACTGTGTCAAAAGCGGCTGATAGGTCGAGGAGGAGGAGGGCCGAGGTTTCGCCGTTGTCCATTTGATGTCTGATGTCATCTGTGGCAGCGAGGAGAGCAGTCTCCGTGCTGTGGTTTCGTCTGAATCCGGATTGTGAGGGGTCCAGGATGGAGTTGTCTTCGAGGAAGTGGGTGAGTTGTGTGTTGACGATCTTCTCGATGACTTTTGCTGGAAAAGGGAGGAGAGAGATCGGGCGGAAGTTTTTGAGATCGTTGGTGTCGGCCTTGGGTTTCTTGAGGAGGGGTTGGATTTCAGCGTGTTTCCAGCTGTCCGGGAAGGTGGCGGAAGTGAAGGAGAGGTTGATGATCTTGCGGAGTTTGGGGGCGATGGTGGCGTTGGCTGTGTTGAAAACATGATGAGGGCATGGGTCCGTGGGGGAGCCTGAGTGGATGGTGTTCATGGTTGCCATGGTTTCTGCGTCGTCCACGTGGGTCCAGGCGGTGAGGCGGCAGTCGCGGTTGGAGACGTCGGGGGGGGGATCTGGCGGTGGGCCGGTGTTGAAGCTGTTGTGGATGGTAGCGATTTTCTGGTGGAAGAAGGTGGAGAGGTCGTCGCAGAGTTTCTGGGAGGGCGGGATGTCGTTGGCGTTGGCTTTTGGATTTGAGAGTTCTTTCACGATGCCGAAGAGTTCTTTGCAGTCGTGGGCGTTGTTGTTGATGCGTTCGGTGAAGTGGGCGCGCTTGGCGACGCGGATCCGTTGGTGGTGTTCACGGTTTGCGTCTTTGAGGGAGGCGAGGTTGTCGGGCGTGCGTTCTAGGATCCATTTCTTTTTGAGCTTCTGACAACGGCTTTTGGAGGTGGTCAGTTCGTCTGTGAACCAGGCTGGTTTTTTCTTTCCTTGGTTGGCGGTGGGCTTCTTGAGTGGGGCTAAGGTGTTGGCGCAGTCGAGGATCCATTGATGGAGGTTGATGGCGGCTGTGCTCGGGTCGGTCGCGTCGGGTGGAGGGTTTTTAACGAGGGTGCTGGTCAGTTGGTCTTGGGTGACATTGCCCCAGCGGCGGTAGGGGGGTAGATGGATGCGGTGCTGCTCGGTAATTTTCTTATAGGAGAAATGGACGCAGTGATGGTCGGTCCAGTGGAGTTCGGAGGTGTGGCTGAACGAGATGTGGTTGCTTGAGGTGAAGAGGGGGTCGAGGGTGTGTCCAGCGATGTGGGTGGGAGTGTTGACCAGCTGGCGGAGTCCGAGGTTGAGGAGGTTGGAGGTCAGTGCTGCGGTGTTGACGTCGTTGTTATTTTCCATATGGTAGTTTAGGTCTCCCAGGAGGATGTAATCTGGGGAAGCGAGGGCGTGGGTGCTTGCGAGGTCGGCGATGGTGTCACTGAAGGGGCTCTTGGTCCTGGAGGGCGGTATATGAGGGTTCCTCTGAGGGTCGTGTTGGGGTCTGTGTGGATCTGGAAGTGGAGGTGTTCGGCTGTCTTGAGGGTGTCGTCAGTGTGGGTGTGGATTTTGAGGGTAGCTTTGTGAGCGATGGCTATTCCGCCGCCGATTCCGTTGGTTCGGTCTCTTTTTTGTGATTTTGTAACCGTCCGGTATGGCGATGGCGATGTCCGGAGCCGAGGAGTCGTTCCACCAGGTTTCGGTCAGGAAGGCCACGTCGGGTGCAGTGGAGTCGAGCAAATCCCAGAGCTCGATGGCGTGTTTTCGTGCGGAGCGGGTGTTGATGAGGATGCAGTTCAGGTGGTTGGGGTTGAGTGATTCTATTGTTGGTTTTGTCGATCTGATGCAGGAGAAGTTGCAGGAGCGGCAGGAAAAAGGTCCTTTAGTGTGCTTCGGGGACGCCAGGAAGCACTCCGTGGAGGAGCCGGTGTTGAAAGCGCGGAGTTCGTTGGCTGAGTAGCGGATGCGGGGGGCGCGAGGACCAGGGGGGGTGGCGCTGGGCGCGGTCCAGGCGCGGACGGGCGCAGACGGGCTTGCCTCTGGTGCGCCTCCGGCGCGCCAGCGGCGCGGACGCGCAGCGCCAGCCATTAAGAAGGGAGGGGGGAGGGAGGAGCAGCTGGGAGGCGGGAGGGAGCGGCAAATGGGGGCGCGAGGGGGGCGGGCCGCAGGGAGGCAGCGGCAGGGATCGGGGAGCGCACAAGGGGCAAAAACACAGAAAACAAGCAAAGTTAAAGGCAGTCACAATAAGAAAACCACACAATCAGAAATACAATAATGGCACAATACACGATCGGGGAGACGGCAATCAGGGGGGCACAATGGGGGCAGAAGCGCCGGCGGCGAGGTGCAGAAAAAGCGAAAAAAACAACTTACAGGACGGCGGAAGCGGCACACAGGTCAAGTGAGCCCACTAGCCACCAGGGATGAGGCGCAGGAGGATGCCTGAGGGTGGAGGAGGGCCTCGAACACGCAAACGGCAGCGTGGACGGGGGACACAGGCAGGAGGCAGCAGGTTGGTGCTGCGGTCGTGGGGGGCGAGCTCAGGACCTGAAACAGGTCAGAGTTCGCTCACTCGCGACGCGCAGCGCCAGCCATTAAGAAGGGAGGGGGAGGGAGGAGCAGCTGGGAGGCGGGAGGCGGGAGGGAGCGGCAAATGGGGGCGCGAGGGGGGCAGGGCCGCAGGGAGGCAGCGGCAGGGATCGGGGAGCGCACAAGGGGCAAAAACACAGAAAACGAGCAAAGTTAAAGGCAGTCACAATAAGAAAACCACACAATCAGAAATACAATAATGGCACAATACACGATCGGGGAGACGGCAATCAGGGGGGCACAATGGGGGCAGAAGCGCCGGTGGTGAGGCGCAGAAAAAGCGAAAAAAACAACTTACAGGACGGCGGAAGCGGCACACGGGTCAAGTGAGCCCACTAGCCACCAGGGATGAGGCGCAGGAGGCTGCCTGCAGGTGGAGGAGGGCCTCGAACACGCAAACGGCAGCGTGGACGGGGGACACAGGCAGGAGGCAGCAGGTTGGTGCTGCGGTCGTGGGGGGCGAGCTCAGGACCTGAAACAGGTCAGAGTTCGCTCACTCGCGACGCGCAGCGCCAGCCATTAAGAAGGGAGGGGAGAGGGAGGAGCAGCTGGGAGGCGGGAGGCGGGAGGGAGCGGCAAATGGGGGCGCGAGGGGGGCGGGGCCGCAGGGAGGCAGCGGCAGGGATCGGGGAGCGCACAAGGGGCAAAAACACAGAAAACGAGCAAAGTTAAAGGCAGTCACAATAAGAAAACCACACAATCAGAAATACAATAATGGCACAATACACGATCGGGGAGACGGCAATCAGGGGGGCACAATGGGGGCAGAAGCGCCGGCGGCGAGGCGCAGAAAAAGTGAAAAAAACAACTTACAGGACGGCGGAAGCGGCACACGGGTCAAGTGAGCCCACTAGCCACCAGGGATGAGGCGCAGGAGGATGCCTGCGGGTGGAGGAGGGCCTCGAACACGCAAACGGCAGCGTGGACGGGGGACACAGGCAGGAGGCAGCAGGTTGGTGCTGCGGTCGTGGGGGGCGAGCTCAGGACCTGAAACAGGGCAGAGTTCGCTCACTCGCGACGCGCAGCGGCAGCCATTAAGAAGGGAGGGGGGAGGGAGGAGCAGCTGGGAGGCGAGAGGCGGGAGGGAGCGGCAAATGGGGGCGCGAGGGGGGCGGGGCCGCAGGGAGGCAGCGGCAGGGATCGGGGAGCGCACAAGGGGCAAAAACACAGAAAACGAACAAAGTTAAAGGCAGTCACAATAAGAAAACCACACAATCAGAAATACAATAATGGCACAATACACGATCGGGGAGACGGCAATCAGGGGGGCACAATGGGGGCAGAAGCGCCGGCGGCGAGGTGCAGAAAAAACGAAAAAAACAACTTACAGGACGGTGGAAGCAGCACACGGGTCAAGTGAGCCCACTAGCCACCAGGGATGAGGCGCAGGAGGATGCCTGCGGGTGGAGGAGGGCCTCGAACACGCAAACGGCAGCGTGGACGGGGGACACAGGCAGGAGGCAGCAGGTTGGTGCTGCGGTCGTGGGGGGCGAGCTCAGGACCTGAAACAGGTCAGAGTTCGCTCACTCGCGACGCGCAGCGCCAGCCATTAAGAAGGGAGGGGGGAGGGAGGAGCAGCTGGGAGGCGGGAGGCGGGAGGGAGCGGCAAATGGGGGCGCGAGGGGGGCGGGGCCGCAGGGAGGCAGCGGCAGGGATCGGGGAGCACACAAGGGGCAAAAACACAGAAAACGAGCAAAGTTAAAGGCAGTCACAATAAGAAAACCACACAATCAGAAATACAATAATGGCACAATACACGATCGGGGAGACGGCAATCAGGGGGGCACAATGGGGGCAGAAGCGCCGGCGGCGAGGCGCAGAAAAAGCGAAAAAAACAACTTACAGGACGGCGGAAGCGGCACACGGGTCAAGTGAGCCCACTAGCCACCAGGGATGAGGCGCAGGAGGATGCCTGCGGGTGGAGGAGGGCCTCGAACACGCAAACGGCAGCGTGGACGGGGGACACAGGCAGGAGGCAGCAGGTTGGTGCTGCGGTCGTGGGGGGCGAGCTCAGGACCTGAAACAGCTCCTCAAAGCCCTGGGTGGCAACAAGATGATGTGATTACAAGACCCTTGTCAGATGACCTCCCCAAAAAGCACAACTCAGATACGCAGGGCTTTAAGTGGGATCAAAAAACTGGGAGGTCTTTCAAAGAGACGTGGCCGATGTAATTAAGGATGAGGTTTAAAAACACGTAACCTAAAAATCTGTGCTGAACATAGTGTGCCACCCAATTGGTATTTTGCTGCTTTTTTCTGTCATTGCATCCAGATATATAATACAACTGACAGTGCACCTAAATCAAACCAGGGCTATTGGCTTTGTCAATGGGTGTTAGCTGCATAAGATAAATAAGCAACACCAATGGCTTTGTTGTGTAAAATATTGAAAATGCTTCATTTCTGGAATGATGGGACTGTGAAAGAACTATAACCAGTCTCTCTGAAGTTACATCAAAGGCAGCGAAGGGTGGTGCTGCTGCCAAGTTAAGATTTTGTTTTCACCCCGAGAGTGAGAGAAAAAATGAAGGGCCCGATAGAGACCCATCTCAGCACCTGCTTTTTAGAACTGCCGATCCTGAGACACGGCAGAACCCGGCCCACTTAAAGGCCTGAGGATATGGATCAGTCATTGACATTTGGAGACAGCAAGAAATGCAGGTCTTGTAGATCAAAGACCTTGAAGGCAACATGCCACCACAGCAAAAAAAATAGTTGTTTTTTTCACAAAAAAAAGGCTGAAACAATAACCAATATAAATGGTGGCTGCAGATTCATCTCAAAGTAGAGGCGGAAAGAAGGGAGCTAACGAAACTGGCACAAGGCGCTCTTCATCTCATGGGGCATAATGTCATAATGGAAGACCTCGCGGCGTCGATGATAATGTTACACAGAGCACCCGGTGCCACTGAGATACTAATGCATGTACAAATTTCCCATTCCAGTCTGTGCGCAGACAGAGCTGGCTTTAGGTCAGTGCGACCGGTGCAGCTGCACCTGGCGCTGACTTTTGTGGGGGCGCTGTGTTTGAAAATAACTTTTGAACTTCCTTGTGTGTCCAGCAATTTTAAGGCAACAATAAAAATGTCAAGATATCTCTGGTGATTAATGTCCCTACTGGTGATTTTCTCTAGTGGGATTTTTAGCTCATCGTGAAGTAGTGCATAGGTTTAATATGCCTGCTGAAAAGAACGTGCACCATGCAGATCACAGAACTGAGTGAGAGTGAACTATGAGTACCACTATAAAAAATGAAATGTTTGTCAGAGAAAGGCTACGGAGAGATGAGGTGCACTGCTGAAGTGTGGTAGTGAGGAAATTCATGGAGAAGGTCACAGGGAGGCAAAAAAGATTGTTGCACCTGGCTGAAGCCGGCACTATGCCCAGAACGGAGGTTCATGTAAGTTATCTGCCTCCATCCAACAAAAACTGAAGTTTGCATTCATTTGTCTTGTGGTGAGTGTGACAGAAGGTGCTTTGTGTATGCAACATACCCTTTGGCTTAGGTTATGACGTGCAGGTGTGCAAGATTTGAAATATGTGAAGGAATGCTGGTAGTTATGTGGGGATAGTATCCTGGGTTTGCACTGATTGGCTCCCTGTGTGTCACTTCCTGAGTCACCGCCATGTCACTTCCTGAGTCACCTCTAACCGTTCCATAGATGCTCCCAGTCTGATCATGTGGCTGCCCTACCTTGTGCTTTGGACATCACACTGAAGCGCTGTGGTAAGCCAACTGCCATGTTTGCTTTTCCGCAAATGGAATGCCACATGTGGAACGAGGAGGGCAGTAGCTTCTCAGCAGCGTTCTGTTCTTAGCAGTTCTGGGCGCTGCTTTCTATGACCAGTTTGCCCTTCAGTTGTGGGTCCACTGATCTTGGAATAAACATATTCATCAACCCACCAACATATTTTGGCAACGAGTTCAAGATGGTGGGTTTTTGGGCCCACCTATGTTGCGGTTCATAACTTGATTGATTTCGTGCTACTCTTGTTGCTGTGAAGTTCTTTCTGAAGTGTCACCTGCTGCAGTAGGCAAAGGCATGTTGAGGGAGTGGAACTGTCTCTGTTCACACATCAGGGGAAGATGATTCTTGTTTATTTAATTATTCACTTTTAGCGCTGACATTACCGAATGGTGCTAGAGCACTTTACAACGAAACAGGTCTCTTAGCAAGAGATACAAAGCTACAAACAGTTGCTAGTTACAATAATTACAAGAGGCACAAGGGGGAGGGGTTGACAAAGGGAGTTTTGCTCATTTTGATTGTTACAAGGACACGTAGCAGCAGGGTGAGGGGAGACAGGAGTCATGCAGTTGGGTTCAGTCTTGGGTACATTATCTTGGGGGAGGATGGCTAACGGAACAACAGGCTGAAATGCAGTCATGGCTCGCAGTGGTTACAGGGTGTGGGGCGGCACCTGGAGGTGGATTGGTCAAAAATAAAAATAAAATACAAAAAACTTACCTCCAGGCTGTGCCGCACCGCCGCTCCTCCATCTCCTGACAGGCACAGGCTCCCAGCCTGCCCTGTGGCCAATCCTGATGCAGCATTAGGATTGGCTGGGAGTGCCCACACAGGGTGCTCCCAGGCAGACTGGGAGCCTATGCCTACTCTCTTCAGCCCGGCAACACAATGCCGGGCTAGAGAGAGCCCTGTGCGCATGTGTGTTTGGCCGGCCCGAGATGGCCGGCCAAACATACATGCGCACTGAGGGAACAGCACAGCGCAGGGGGTGACGCTCCTCTGCCATAGAGGAGTAGCTGGCACTGCCAAAATGTCTTTGTAGGAGAAGGGATTTCAACTACATTTTGAATATCAGCTATGAGGTGGTAGGACATAGTTTCAGGGGCAAGGAGTTCCGGATTCTATTTGCACTACCCGAGAAAGATTGTGCCATGAGCCGTTCCTTTGTATAGGTCGGCGCTCCAACAATAAAGCTTCAGCATTTTGCACATGTCTGGTGCCTTTCGAAAGCTCCAGTTTGTGTGCAAAGTAGCAAGGAGTGGATGTATGCAAGGCCTTGTGGGTGATACAGGCAGTTTTATCAATCGCCCTGGCATCAATGTGGAGTCAGCTGAGGGTGCCAAGCATTGGTGAGATATGGTTGTTTCTTTTTGCCCTATAGACAAAGCCTGCTGCTGAATGTAAAACTGATTTCAGAGTGGTGAGATGGGTCTTCGGGAGGCCTGTTAAAAGACAAATTCCAATCGTAGATTCTGGAGTGAACCAGTGAGTGAGCAAGAGATTTCAGGTCTTGCCAAGGAATGTAACAGCGGATTCCCCAAAGAAGGCGTAGTTGGTATCATACATTCCTGACCAATGTGCTGATTCAGGTTTGAAGGTTGAGCCTTTAACCCAGAGTGACTCACAGAGATTTGGCACTGTCAATGATGGTGGGCTTGCTGTTGAGGATGTTGAGTGGGTCCATCCAGGATTGTGCCAACGGTGGTGAATTCGAAGAAGAGATAAGGAGGAATTCAGTTTTGGATGGTTTCAGTTTTAGCTTGTGAGAGGTCATCCAGTCTTGAACAGAGTTTTTGGCATTGGCAAGTTGGGAGATGTTATTTGTTGATGAAACTTTTAGGTAGAGCTGGGTGTCATCTGCATTCTGATGGTTTAAGACGCCTGCCTTTCTCAATAGAACTCCCAGAGGTTCGATATAAATGTTGCACAGGGTAAGAGTAAGGATAGGACCCAGTGGTACTCCCTGATCAACAACCTTTGTTAAAGATAGGTAGCCAGTTTTAATCCTCTATAATCTGCCCACGAGCAAGGATTCAAACATTTTAGCACCGCACTGTCAGATTTGCGTGCCTATTGTCATTTAGTGTATCAAAGTCTGCCTACAAGTCTTTCAAAGATTTCTGCAAGAAATGGAAGGTTGGTGATAGGGCAAAAATAATTTTTGTCATTCGCATCTGCTGTGGGTTTTCTGAGAAGTGGAGTGACTTGGCTAGTTTGAGGGCATCAGGAAAAGATCATTGGTTGAGAGAGATGTTTACTATTTTTTTCCAGTATGGGAAGCATGTGTGTGTAAAGATCTTTGGAAATGTTACTTAGAATAGCACACACAAAATGATTTGGGGGTGTGGTTTTCATGATGCTATTAAGTAAGATGTTCTCCTTGAGAATGTCAAAGGTTTCCCAGGTGTTTTTGTCTTTGCAATCTGTGGTGGAGCTAGTATGGTGATCTTGACATAGGAACAACTTTTCTTTGGAATAAAAAAATTGTACAAACTCTTTCACTTTCTTGGAGGCGTCTTCGTGTTTGGTGGAAGCTGGCATGGGAGGGCTGGTAGCTGTTTTGATCAAATTGGAGATTTGTTTTGGTCGATTCTTGGCAGAGTCAAGAAGTTATCTGAAGTGATTTGATTTCTCATGAAATATGTGTTTTTAGTGAAGTGATCTTGCATTGCAGAGGCATACCTGAGTAGTGGTGGAAGGTGCCTGTTTCCACTTCTTATCAGAGCTGGGCTGAGAACTTAAAGTAGCCCTGGCACATTTTGTCAGACCAGCCCCCATAGAGTGCATAGCGATTGAATGTCAACACTAAAATGAGGCTTGAGGGGGGTGTTATCCCTCCCCCCGAAGAAAATTGGGAAAAGTGTCAAAAATGGTGCATTCTACAACACATTTTTCATTGTATATTTAATTGTATTCATTTTTAAAGCATAGTAAATTATGACCTTACAGTGCACCGGGATACAACAAGCTTTATTGGAGCTCTCCAATGATTCCCTCCCCATTACCCACTAGCAGTGCCTCTCATCTCTCCATAGCCCCTCACTCACTTGTATTGCATTTATTTTATAGCACCTCTCTTACCTGCTTAGGGTGTTAGAGCACTTTATATCACACGTATGTACAGAGACCATGAATCATACATGCGTAAATCAGAGTATAGAGAATGTTACATAAGACAAAGGGGACTACAAGGTGTAGGATGTACATGCCATCCATACTGGTAGCCATTTTCTAGGAGTGCTTGGCCTGGGGAAGCATAAACCCATGATTCAGAATGTTACACAGTGGTTAGGTTTGACTTAACTAATAACAATATCGTTCTACCCAAACAAACCCTTTTTTCAGCAAAATTAGAATAATAAAGGTTCTGGAAAAAACATAACTTTCTAACCTACGCCACGCAGTTTGCATGCAGCTCTCTGACGGCAGTTCATAGCTCACTGTACTAGATTATGATTGTAACTTATGAACTGCACAGTAACTTAAGGAGCCCTGTAACAAAAGCAGTATCCCACTGAGCTATGCACATTAAATACTGTTCTGTGATTTGCACAGTACAAGTTCTTTGCAGCAGGCATATTAACCCTCTGAGCTACTTTAGATGAGTCAAAACAGCAACTAGACAAAACTCTGATCTCTCTCCAGCAGGTACATTAATCACCAAAGTTATCTTGGCACTTGTATTGTTCCCTGAAGACTTGGATATACAAGGAACTCTGCAGTACTTTTTAAAAACGGTTGCACTGCTACAAAACCAGACACTGTTCCAGCCTCCTGGGGAAATGCACGATGCCCGGTAAGACCAGTCCGCCTTGCTTCTTATTTTGAAATCTCAAGGTTTTTCTTTCCTCGTACAGAGCGGTACTGAACCAAGGTACAGATAGACTTGGTGTTTTCTTTTTGAGTTGTTTTTTCTCAGTGGGTTTGTCGAAGCAGGGGGCAGTGGAGACATTGGCATCAGAGTTGGGACTAATGGGGAAAGAACCCATCCCATTGGAGATCTGCTTAGTTAAGATTGTGCTTTACCAGTTCATTTGCAGAGAGGAAAGTGGCAAGCTGTTTGATTGAAGAATCTTCTGTGTTGCTCTAGTGAAGATTAAAATCACCTAGGAAGATTACTTTGTCAATTTTTGCTGATTTTTGCTGATTGGTCACTTGTGAGATCAATGTATTCATCGATGAGAGTTGAGTTGTTACATGGTGGAAGATCAGTGTCATTAATTCCGAGTGGGGAGTTGTGTTGTACTCGTAGTTCCAAGATTAGGCACTGAAGTGCAGAAAAAGGGCCATTGGGAAGCTCCTTCCATTGTAGGGTGCCTCAGACAATGGCAGCCACACCTCCCCCAACTCTACCTACTCAGTCATTTCTGATGATGGAGTAGTTCACAGGAAGACGAAAGCCAGGTTGGTATGGGATGTGTCATTGGACCAAGTCTCAGGGAGAGTTATTAGCTCTAAATTAAAGTATGTAATAGAGTCAGAAATTTCAAGCTTGTGTTTCATTGCTGATCTGCAATTACGAAACATGCAACGCAGAGCTGATGTATATGACTTGCTGTAAGGAGTGTCCGGGATTTTGATAGCAATATGGAAGCTATATCTGTTGGCCAATGTCTCCTTTAGGGGAGACTGGTGTTTTGATTGAGTCAGGGAAATAATTGGAATTGGTGTAGGTTTGAGTTCTCTAGGGTATTGACAGCATGGGGGTGCAGGGGTCTATAATGCTGGGGTGCTGTGGCTTGACAAGAGATTAGCGATATCAGTTTGGGAGAGGTAGTGAGTGAATCTCTTGGGGTGAGGGAGGTGGGTGCTCCTTGGCTTTGAGTATCTGGGGGATTGTGCCTTTTGCTGGGGGAACAGAGAGTTGATTGTAAAAGATAGCCTGGAGCTCTAGTTGAAAGAGTGTTGTGGTGAGGTTAAGAAGTTTGTGCTCTTAGATCTGCAGAGAAAAGGAGTGTGGTGCAATGTGATAATCATTTGCCCTTGGAGGATGTTTATCATGAGTGGTATTTATGATATTTATTGGTGAGGTGAAAAGTTGTTTGTTGTAGGGGTTGTGGAGTATTGCACAAGAGATGTAAATGTGGTGTGGGGGAAGACAAATGGCATGGGAAGAGTGGAGTATGTGGGGTGGGTTAAAGGTTCATGGGGTGTGTGCGTGGTGGGGCCTTGGTGATGTGTGGTGGGAAAGAGTGGATTTCTGGGAGGACAGTAAATGTGTGATTTCTTTTTGTACAGTAGATTGGGGAGAGGAGGAAGGCAAGTGGTGTGGGAAAGTATCAGATCGGGGTTATGTGTCTAGTGACAGGTCGGCTGTAAGTGAAGGTATTGGAAGTGTGAAAGGGAGCTAAAGTAAACCAGCAGGTGTGCGACTCACAAGATGACAGAGGTAGGGAGAAGTTGCACTTATTGAGGATTGGGAGCGAATGGGAGAAGGTAGAGTAGCGAGATGGCGTGTTGTGTAAGGGGGGGTTAAGAAGTCCCAGAGGGACATTTCAAGGTGTGGAGCAGGTGGGCAGGAGTGGCTGCTGTGGTGACTCTAAAGCAATTAGGAAGAGGAGGTGAAGCAAGAAGGGACAAGGGGATTAAAGTGAGAGAGGCTGGGGCTGGTGTAGGAGGGGGGCTGGGCAACATCGTGTGATGATAATCGAGTGAGTGTGATGGGGTCAGAGGGGAGAGAGATAGGCAAGAGGTAGATATAGAGGGTACTTCTTGTGTGGTAAAATGAGGAGGGAAAGAGTGGAAGTTGTTGTGGCAAATAGTTATGTCATGAGTTTGTGAGTGTTTTGAGAGGAGGGATTGTTTAGTCATGTAAACATACGCCAGCTCAGTATGTGGGAGGTGGAGTTGAGCTTGAGGACTCTCAAAGTATGCAGTCTTCTTACAGAGGGTGGTCTCAGAGGTCTTCCAAATGTTCCAGGACGGTGCTCGGGGTGCGATAACAGTGCCTTCTTGTAGGGATTGTGGCCTGGGGGCAGGGGCAATGAGTTACAGGGGTTGAGGGGATATTTGAAATGGAGATTGAGTAGTGTATGTGGTGTCAGTTGGTGTGTTGATGGAGGAGGCATGTTGGCCACTTGTGACACCAAAGAGCAGAGAAGGGAAAAGGTAGTCACATAATGAGAGACAAGAGTCATTGGATTGAATCTTTATTTTGTATGGGGATGGTAACTGATCCGTTGAGGTGAGGAGAGGTCACAGTTAGGCTGCTCGACCTAACAAATTTGTCAGCACTTGGACACTGGAGCCTATGACAAACCACCATGGACACTGAAGCCTGTGTAAAGCCACACTCTTCTTCTGTCACTTTTAATTGGCCAAGCGCACCCCGTATTTACATACTTGTCCGCCTTCCTCATCCCAGTCCTTGCTTAGTTATAGAGCATCAGCTCCCTCCCAGAGGAGTTCCACAAACCAACAAAATACACAAGGATCCCGTGTTCTGACATTGTTTCCTTCCTGCCACACCTTCCATCATGCTTTAAAAAAAGGAAGTCAACCCTCCCCATTTCCTGTCTTTTCTTTTCCCATAAAGGACACAAGCCTAAAGGTTGTAAGTAGAAACATTTTTTTAATGTTGAATTTCTTTAACAGATTAGCAGACTTTTTTACAGCAGTACTGCTTAATTTAGTATGTTTGTTGTGGACATGTGTGAGGTCCTGCTATAGCGGACACATGGGTGTAAGGGCGTTTTACGCACTTGCATTAGTAGTACACGCTGATTTTAAATTGTCCGAACTCCATTTATAAAAGGGAGGGGTCGGCAACATACATTTATTGAAGATGGGACACTGCCTGGTTTGTAAATAGCGGCAACCTCATGAGCTTTATCTCTGACTGTATTTCCATACAGTTTAAAAATGGCTACATTGTCTATGTGTGAAGGAGTTGCAGCTGGTTGCTGTTTGGCAACTTTCTGTAGCATGGGTACTCACAATCATTTTACAAGGTGCCAAAATGTTTTGTCTGTGATGTGCTTGAGGGCCGTATTGATGCCAACAGGGTGGCGGTCATGGGCAGTGGCAGTCATGGGCAGTGGCGGTGCCGGTAAGGTGGGTGTAAGAGAAGAAAAGCACATACATCCACTGACTGAACTGCACAAAGTGAAACCAGAACACTGGGATTAATTCCAGATTTATCACTTTACCAAATTGTGTGATCCTAGGCAACTTTTTAATTTCACTTTCCCTCCTTTTTCTTCATTACCATATAGGAGAGCATGTTGAGATGCATGACTTCTGTATGTGCATTGTACACAACCGCCTCCTGTGTTTGATTTAATTAACTATAATGTTTTTCATCTATAATAGGAACCCAACCCAAAGAGTGCACTTAAAATCTGACCTTCATCTTAGTTCACTATTGGGTAGGGGAAGAATGAATGGTTGTAAATTAATGTTTGAAAACTATTGCTTCTAACAAAATAATTCTGAATGCACTGATCTAGTGTAATGTACTGTGGTGAAATGGTTCAACATGTTAAAATACACTTTTTGAATTTTGATGAGACCATTATATTTTTACACTTGTGCCGCAAGATATCTTTAAAAATAAAGGTGTTTCTAAAGTTGGGCAGTGTGGTATAACCTAATCTGATAGAGACTTCTAGCTGCAGATTCCTTACCTTTGAGTTTCCCAGGTGTCAGACTGAAACCAGAAATTTTTGTGTGAGCAGTACCCCTGCATACCGTTGGGTGGCTTCGTTCAGTTTTGCGCAGCACCATGTGCTTTGTTGGCATCGGAAGTGATGTCACGGTCACCTATATAGGCACCACCCAAGCATGTGGACATCAGTTCTTTTCTTTCTGCACCAGTTAGAGCTGGTCCAGAGAAGAGCTACTCTTCTGTCTCTTTTTGATAGACTTTTTTCGACATTTTGTTGAATATTTTTTGTGAAGTGTGTCGAGATGTCCTCCAGGAAAGCAGGTTTCAAACAAAAGTGGTGCCTGTCACCGGGCCATGTCGGTAACAGACCCACACTTGGTGTGCTTGCGGTGCCTCAAGTGTGACCACAATTCTAAGTTGTGCTCAGACAGTCGGGCCATGGCGCTGAAAGCTTTGAAGGAGCGGTCCATAAAGCTGCTTGTGGTCCGGCAGTCAACGCCAGTTAGTGCGACTCCTAGCAGGTTTTGGTCCAGATCGAGAAGAAGGTCGTGGGACCGATCCAGGAGACCTAAGTTCCCTTCATCCCACTCGAGCTCCTCAGGACACTCTGGGAAAAGGCACAAGAAGAAGAAGAAGTCTAAATAGACTTTGACTTCGCCTTGTCTGTTGTCCAACACAACGAGTGAGGAACATTGGCGTTCCAGGCACGGTTCTCAGGAGCCATTGCCAGGTCCGACTTAGAGTCACCCAGCGTTTCCAAGAGCTGGAGCGACCCCCCCACTCAGCTGAAAGATTTCTATGAGTCCATGCGCCTCATATTAGAGCAGGCCGACCTCTCCCAAGCGCCTTCAGGTCTCGAGGTGGTCGGAAGTGGCCACATCAGGTTCTCCGCCGACAGCTCCAGTCTTGGCTCCGATGGGGTCTCATGGATCAGATCTCAGATCCGGATTGACGACGGTCGTGCCAATGCAACCTTCTCTGGTGCTGATCCCAATGGCACCGTCGGCGCTGAATGGCGGCACCAGCCCCATTCACTTCCCCGACGACTCAGAGTCGGAATGCCTATTCAGGCGTCTGCAGGGCCTATTGGTCCTAGGTTATTGCTTGAGCATTTTCCGGAGCAGCCAGCCATGGGAGAAGAGTGGGAGGGGTCACTGGACCCTTTGGAATGCCAGTTAGAGACTCCAACTTCATTGGACTTGTATGAGGAACTAAGAGATGGCAGTAAACTGGACACCTCCTCAGACACTGGCACGCTCTCTCCACCTACCGTAGCTATGGGGGAGGGACCATCTTATGCAACGGTATTGAAGAGGGCAGCAGAGGTCCTTGCCCTTAAACTTCCCTCTGTGGCAGTAAAGACTAACCTTGTGACAGAAGAGCTTCAGCCTGGGACTTTCTCATCCAAACCCCTATAGCCCTTTAATGAAACACCGACCGTCGTCCTGCTGGGATGTTAGTCCAAGCCCAGCACAGGGGCTCCTGTAAACAGGATGTTTGCCCATCGTCATCGCCCTACCCTGGGTGATCCTAGTTTCCTCATCCAACACCCTACAGCTGAGAGCTTGGTAGCTATAGCAAGGTGAAGGTATTATATGGTATGACTAGGTAGTCTTACCATGGAATACCAACACAATACCCAGTAGTGGACCTCAATTCACCTTCATTAAACCCTAACTCAGTCCTGGTAGTGTGGCAAAGAGCAGTCAGGCTACTTAGAGGAACATGTATAAAGCATTTCACATTACCAACATGGACGATAAGTAAATGACATGACTTGATAGAAATCCGACACCAATTCAGAAAACTAGATTATAATTTATTCTTAATTTAGACACCAAAACGAATTTTGGACCTTTTGTATAACCGAAATTGGGAATTTTTAAGCCTTTAGAAAATACAGTACATTGTCGATTTAAAGGCCTTCCATTGAAGCCAATGGGAATAAATAGCAGTGTGTACTCGGGCACTTGTACGGTGAGTTTCGACTAACACATGAGAATTTAAGGTTCTGCGGGGACCTAGACCAAGATTAAACAGTAAGACTTTAGTTACCTTGACCAGGGAGTCCGGTAGCAGAGGTGACTTTGCCGTCCTTGGTGCTTAGTGGTCAGCAGTGGCTGGTGCATTGCAAAACTGGACTTGGAAGTGGACGCACACTCAATCCTTTGGATGTGGAGGTCTTTGGGGGGCCAGGACCAGGAACCAACGGTTGGATTTTCACCACTTTGTCTGGTGGCTCTGGATGGAGAGGTGGCTTCTAGCTGTCAATCACAGGGCTGGTCATGCCAAAGTTGCTTTGCTGCTCTAGTCAGTCACTTCCTTCAGGCTGCAAATCCACAGGAGAGGGGTCGGTGGTGATGTCTGTCTCTATGCTGGGGAGGGTGCTCTGGAGTCGGTGAATGCCGTGTGGCTGTTGCTTTCCGGGCTGGTGACAGAAAAGCCCTGGTATAAGCAAGGGTAGTCCACGGGCTCTCTGGCGGCTGGTGGTCACTTGGTGGAGATTGGAGGCTTGAAAGTTAGCACGGGCCTCACTCCTACTCTTTAGATGCTGGGCACTAAGTTTCTTTAGGCTCAGAAATGCAGAGCCTATCAGGTTGCAGTTATTCTATCTCAACCTGCATTTACTCCTGCAAGTTACAAGGGACTGGTACCAACAGTCAGGGGAGTCTTCCTTGGATTCTTGGTGTCCACTAGGGTCTCTCTTGTTGGGACTAACGGGTCTTCACCTGGGGCACACTTCAGGCACTCGGTTCCAGTACTGGTCTCCTTAGGTCACTCTGTGCCCTCTCTTCACGCTGGGGCTGTAGTCCAAGACCTGTTGTTGGTGCAGGCCTCCCTTTGTGCTTCTTTCTTCTTTTCCAGATAAGAGCTGAGTCCTGGTGCCAGGGATGTCCCTGAAATCCTGGTTTAGGGGGCATTTAAGGGTGTGAGGGACAGTGTCAATGTGCTACTATTCATTGAGGCTAATCCACCCCTGAAGTGATGACTTCCTGTGGGAGTGCATCACTCTTTTACCCAGAATCCACTTTTCCTAGGGTCTTTCAAGATTGCAGAACCCTCCCTCAGCTCTGCAGGCCTCCTAGCCTACCTTAAAGGTTTGGCTAGTCTTTTGGAGGGCACGCCTCCTGCATAACTAATTTCCCACCTGCCTTACCGGGCAGGGTGAAAAGGGCTTTGTCCACTGGGGGGATAGCTACTGACACACCAGAGGCGGGGGAAGCCTTTGAGGCTCCCTGCCCTGATGCTTATCTCACTAGCCAGCCTGGGTGGGAGGAGGTCTGACCTCCTTCCTGTTCGGGCCCTTTGTCTCACATCCTTTCAAGGTGCTAGCACCAACAGCAGGAGGTCAGACTCTTGTCTGTGGTGGCGGCAGCTCCGGAGAGCCTGCCAAAACAGTACAGGACTCGATAACTTGGTGGGCACATTCTAAGGATGCCACCTGGGCATCTATTTTTTTATTCCTATACATGGGCATCATGTTCAATATTAAAAAGCACAGTGTTTGATACCAAACATGATGGGATTCGGCTTGGCTATTGCAGAGCTGTACATCTGAGCAGTGGTCAGATGCCAGTCAATGTTATGCAATGGACCGGACCAGCATCGCATTTTAAATGCCATCATGGGGCATATGCGCTCCTGCACATATGTCCTCAAACATGGGACTGTGCACCCTGCCTCCTGGGCTGGAAGGGGCCTGCCTTAGGGGTGACTGACCTGTCCATGGGCAGTAACAGGGACTTTGCCTGCACCGGGTGTGGGCAGAGTTTCACTCGAGCAGCAGGCTGCTCGTGGAGGCTGACATGGCAGCTCTGCAGTCTCTCTTTTAGTCAGGTTATTAAGGGTGGCACAATCAGTGCTGCAGCCCTGGTAACCCCCTTTACCACCCTTACTTGGCCTATGTAGGAAAATGCCACTGTTGGCATGGTTACCCTCTAACTTTTTGCCTTTTGTTGATGCTAGTTATGATTGAAAGTGTGCTGGGACCCTCCTAACAAGGCCCCAGCACCAGTGTTCGTTCCCTAAACTGTACCTTCGTCTCCACAATTGGCACAGCCCTGGCACACAGATAAGTCCCTTCTGAATGGTACCCCTGGTACCAAGGGCGCTGTGGCCAGGGAAGGTCTCTAAGGGCTGCAGCATGTATTATGCCACCCTGGGGACCCCTCACTCAGTACATGCACACTGCCTCACAGCTTGTGTTCGCTGGTGGGGAGAAAAAGACTAAGTCGACATGGCACTCCCCTCAGGGTGCCATGCCCAAAACCCACTGACTGTGGCTTAGGTAAGTCCCTCTAGCAGGCCTTACAGCCCTAAGGCAGGGTGCACTATACCACAGGTGAGGGCATAGCTGCATGAGCACTATGCCCCTACAGTGTCTAAGCCAATTCTTAGTCATTGTAAGTGCAGGGTAGCCGTAAAGAGTATATGGTCTGGGAGTTTGTCAAACACGAACTCCACAGTTCCATAATGGCTACACTGAATATTGGGAAGTTTGGTATCAAACTTCTCAGCACAATAAATCCACACTGATGCCAGTGTGGGATTTATTGAGAAATGCACACAGAGGGCATCGTAGAGATGCCCCCTGTACACCAGCCCAGCTACTAGTGCTAGGCTGACCAGTTTCTGCCAGCCTGATACATCCAGACGGGTTTCTGGCCATATGAGGTGAGTGCCTTTGTGCACTCTGTGACCAGGAACAAAGCCTGTACTGGGTGGAGATGCTTCTCACCTCCCCCTGCAGGAACTGTAACACCTGGGGGTAAGCCTCAAAGGCTCAAGCCTGGTGTTACAGTGCCCCAGGGCACTCTAGCTATTGGAGATGCCTGCCCCCCGGACACAGCCCCCACTTTTGGCGGCAAGTCCGGAGAAGATAATGAGGAAAACAAGGAAGATTCCCCCTCCAGCCAGGGCAGCCCCTAAGGTGTCCTGATCTGAGGCGACCACTTCCTTAGAAAATGCTCCATCTTGCTTTGGAGGATTTCCCACAGTAGGATTAGGGATGTGCCCACCTCACCACAGGGAGGAGTCACAAGGACAGTGTAGCCACCCTCGGGGAGAGTAGCCGTTGGCTACTGCCCTCCAGCCCTAAACACACCCCTAAATTTAATATTTAGGGGTGACCCTGAACCCAGACAAACAGATTCATGATGACCTGAAACAAGAAGAAGGACTGCTGACCTGAAAGCCCTGCAGAGACGACGGAGACAAAAACTGACTTGGCCCCAGCCCTACCAGCTTGTCTCCAGACTTGAACCTGCAACAGCAACGCATCCAGTGGGACCAGTGACCTCTGCCGACTCAGAGGTTTGCCCTGCAACCCAAAAGACAGCGAAACTCCAGAGGACAGCGGCTTTGTCTAAACAACCAAGAAAAAAATATCTTTAAAGGGACTCCAGACTCACTCCGAAAGCGTGAGTCCCCAACACTCTGCACCCGATGCCCCCGGCTCGTATCCAGAGAAACCAACACTGCAGCGAGGACCCCCAGGGGACTCCCACAATGTGGACACCATGAGATGACCTCACTGCACCCCCACAGCGACACCTGCAGAGAGAATCCGGAGGCTCCCCCTGACCGCGACTGCCCAGTTACAAAGAATCCGATGCCTGGAAGAAGCACTGCACCCGCAGCCCCCAGGCCAGAGAGAAACCAACTACTGGTGCAGGAGTGACCAGCAGGCAGCCCTCATCCTCACCCAGTCAGTGGCTGGCCCGAGAAACCCCCCTGTGCCATGTCTGCATCACCAGAGTGACCTCCGGGCCTCTCCATTGATTTCAATCTAAAACCCGACACCTACTTCGCACACGGCCCACGGCCGCCCCTGTGCCACTGAGGGTGTATTTTGTGTGCCTTTTTTTGACACCCCCCCAGGGCTCTATAAAACCCCTCTGGTCTGCCACTCGAGGACGCAGGTACTTGTCTGCTAGCAGACTGGAAGCAGAGCACCCCTAGTCTCCATAGGCGCCCATGTTATTTGGGCCCTACTTTGACCTCTGCACCTGACCGGCCCTGTGTTCCCAGTGTTGGGTGTTTGGGGTTGACTTGAACCCCCAACTGAGGGCTGCCTATGCTCCAGAGACTGAACTTGTAAGTGCTTTACTTACCTGCTAAACTAGCTTTTACTTACCTCCCCCAGGAACTGTTGATTTTTGCAGTGTCCACTTTTAAAATAGCTTATTGCCATTTTTGTCAAAACTGTGTGCCTTACTGTCTTACTTCAAAGTTTCATACTTACCTATGCCAAATACCTTACAATTTATGTATTTACTTGAATTCTGAATCTTGTGGTTCTAAAATAAATTAAGAAAATAATATTTTTCTATATAAAAACCTATTGGCCTGGAGTTAAGTCTTTGAGTGTGTGTTCTCATTTATTGCCAGTGTGTGTATAACAAATGCTAAACACTACCCTCTGATAAGCCTACTACTCGACCACACTACCACAAAATAGAGAATTAGTATTATCTAATTTTGCCACTATCAACCTCTAAGGGGAACCCTTGGACTCTGTGCACACTATCTCTCACTTTGAGATAGTATATACAGAGCCAACTTCCTACACCCTGGGTACCATTTACTGGGAACTTAAGAGGGTGGTAAGGACCTTGCCAATTGGCCTATGTAATTTGACTTACCATTTAAGGGACAGAGCATTGGTACTGGGACCAAGCCTCAGTACACTGACAGGTCAAAAACAGCAGCATCTGACAGCAAAAAGTAAGGGGTGACCATCTAAAAAGGGACACTTTACAACAGTAGTCCAAACCTCGACTTCCCATGGTGCGTTCCCTGCCCCTCCCCCGCACCAGCCTTCTGCCAGCCACCCACCATCCTCTGCAAGCTCCCCAAGCTTTGCGAGGACATGAAGACGGTGCATTTAGACCCCTGGGTCTGGCAGCCAGAAGTTGTCCGCCTCCAACCACCCGGCAGCTGCAGGCTGGTTCTGCAAGACCATGGGTGCCCAATTTGAGGGAGAATCCAACATCATCTCTTCCACTGGCAGTCCATTACATCAGACTAATGGGTCTTGCAGATCATTCGGATGGGCTACTCCCTCCCCTTCCAATCTTCCCCTTGGTGGCGCCTATATGTGTGACCACAACAGTGCCAACTACACTGATGATGCCACACGTAACTGAACAAAGCCACCTGAAGGTGCGCAGGGATAGTGCTCACGCAAACGTTTCTGGATCCAGTCTGATACCTATGAAATTCAAAGGTAAGGAATCTGCAGCTAGATATAGGCCCTCATTATGAACACGGCGGTCAAAACCGCAGTGTTCATGCTGGCTGTCTTCCCAATGACCGCCAGCTCCCCCGGAACCCTGCCAGCCGTATAATGTACATTCCTCTGGGCCGTGGTGTTTCCGCCCGCCGGCCCAGAGGAATACCTGGCTGGGACATTGACGGCGGCTCCACATGGATCCACCGCCAATGCCTCTGTGGGACGGGTGCAGCTGCACCCGTCACTCAGATCACTGCCTGTAAATCGGGCAGTGACCTGCGCAATGGGGCACTGCACAGGGGCCCCTGCACTGCCCATGCCAAGTGCAGGGGCCCCCAGGGGTGTACCGGTGCACCCCTTCTGCCAGGCTTTTTCTGGCGGGGAAACCCGCCAGGGAAAGGCTGGGGGATTTGGGATCATTATCCGAGGGGCAGCACCGCTGCCCTGTTGGATGATGATGCCGTCCACCGCCAGGCTGCCTGACGGAGGCAGCCTGGCGGTGGGTGAGGGCCACCTATGGCGGCCCTCCATGATTTCATTATGTGGCGGTGTGGGCATGGCGGCCATGTCCGCCATGTTCATAATGAGGGCCATAGTCTCTACCAGATAATGCGTTATCAAAGGTAAGTAACTTGTTCATTACTTCCTTTCTTCAACTTCAATTAACTTTCAAATAAAGGCAAATGTTAGTGCTGAGTTGAGAGAACAGCAGTCCACTGCTGCTGTTGACCAGGGGCCTGTATGTAAAAGTCAGGAGGGCTGCATACGGCACCCGGGCCGTACTTTGAGTATCACTGTTCTGAAGCAATCCAGAAACAATGGAACAAAAGAAAAGTGTTGAGGAAAGGTACAATTTGGAACCAGAGGATGCTGAGAAATTGAAAGGGGAGAAATCTGGTAATCCTGTTCCAACAGTGGGAAGGCCAATCATCCCACAAAAGACCCCGCATGGCTTTTCCATGGATCAGCATATTAGAAGAGGAGTGCTAACCCTTTCATGGAAAGGGATGTGGCCAGGTGGTTCATGCTTCAGAAAAGCCCAGGTCCCAGGCTGCAGGAACTGCCCCTATGAATCTGCTGCTCTCCAAAGTGTGACTATGCTGGGGATCTCGGACAGGTACCAGTGGTGGCAGACTGCTAAAACTTCAGAAAAGGTGGAACGTTTCAGTGATGGACAAATGGGTGTTGAGCATTGTGAAACATGGCTATTAGCTACAAATGCAAAAGGAGACACCTGAGTGTTTTTGCCCTGTTCCATTGCCCAATGGGGGCAGAAACCACTTGGCACCGGGGATTTTTTTATTTTTGCGCCAATGTCACGCAAGGGGAGCGACCCCGTAGGCAAGGGTCACTCCCGGGCAGGGGTTTGGGGGGGGCAAATTTATTTTAGGCCATTTCTGCCCCCCCTGGGGGCAGATCGGCCTATTGTTATTAGGCCGATCTGCCCCCAGGGGGGACAGAAACCTCTAGGCACCGGGGCAAAAAAAAATGTGTGTTTTATTTTTTGTTTGTTTGTTTTTTTAGAGATGGGGAGCGACCCATTAGGCAAGGGTCGCTCCCCTGGGGGGCAAATTGTATTTAGACCATTTCTGCCCCCCTTGGGGGTAGATCGGCCGATTTTAGGTCAATCTGCCCCCAAGGGGGCAGAAACCACTAGGCACCGGGGATTTTTTTTTTGCGCCAATGTCACGCAAGGGGAGAGACCCCGTAGGCAAGGGGTTTTTTGGGCAAATTTTGAGGTTTGCAAAGGATTCTGGGTAACAGAACCTGGTCAGCGCCCCACAAGTCAACCCATCTTAGATTCCCCTAGGTTTCTAGTTTTAAAATATGCGCTGGTTTGCTAGGTTTCCCCAGGTGCCGGCTGAGCTAGAGGCCAAAATTCACAGGTAGGCACTGTTTTCTGTGAAAAAATGTGATGTATCCACGTTGTGTTTTGGGCCATTTCCTCTCGTGGGCGCTAGGCCTACCCACACAAGTGAGGTACCATTTTTATCGGGAGACTTGGGGGAACGCTGGATGGAAGGAAATACGTGGCTCCTCTCAGATTCCAGAACTTTCTGTCACCGAAATTAGTGGAAAACTTGTTTTTTTTTGCCAAATTTTGAGGTTTGCAAAGGATTCTGGGTAACAGAACCTGGTCAGAGCCCCACAAGTCACCCCATCTTGGATTCCCCTAGGTGTCTAGGTTTCAGAAATGTGCTGGTTTGCTAGGTTTCCCCAGATGACGGCTGATCTAGAGGCCAAAATCCACAGGTAGGCACTTTGTAAAAAAACCCTCTCTTTCTGTGAAAAAATGTGATGTGTCCACGTTGTGTTTTGGGCCATTTCCTTTCATGGGCGCTAGGCCTACCCACACAAGTGTGTGGCTCTTCTCTGATTCCAGAACTTTCTGTCACCGAAATGAGAGGAAAAAGTGTTTTTGGACCAAATTTTGAGGTTTGCCTAGGATTCTGGGTAACAGAACTTGATCAGAGCCCCACAAGTCACCCCATCTTGGACTCCCCTAGGTCTCTAGTTTAAAAAAATGCACAGGTTTGGTAGGTTTCCCTAGGTGCCGGCTGAGCTAGAGGCCAAAATCTACAGGTAGGCACTTTGAAAAAACACCTCTGTTTTCTGTCAAAAATTGTGATATGTCCACGTTGTGTTTTGGGGCGTTTCCTGTCACTGGCGCTAGGCCTACCCACACAAGTGAGGTATAATTTTTATCGGGAGACTTGGGGGAACACTGGGTGGAAGGACATTTGTGGCTCCTCTCAGATTCCAGAACTTTCTGTCACCGAAATGTGAGGAAAATGTGTTTTTTTAGCCACATTTTTAGGTTTGCAAAGGATTCTGGGTAACAGAACCTGGTCAGAGCCCCACAAGTCACCCCATCTTGGATTCCCCTAGGTCTCTAGTTTTCAAAAACGCACAGGTTTTGTATGTTTCCCTAGGTGCCGGCTGAGCTAGAGGCCAAAATCTACAGGTAGGCACTTTGCAAAAAACACCTCTGTTTTCTGTCAAAAATTGTGATGTGTCCACGTTGTGTTTTGGGGCATTTCCTGTCGCGGCACTAGGCCTACCCACAGAAGTGAGGTATCATTTTTATCAGGAGACTTGGGGGAACGCTGGGTGGAAGGAAATTCGTGGCTCCTCAAAGATTCAAGAACTTTCTGTCATCGAAATGTGAGGAAAATGTGTTTTTTTAGCCAAATTTGAGGTTTGCAAAGGATTCTGGGTAACAGAACCTGGTCAGAGCCCCACAAGTCACCCCATGTTGGATTCCCCTAGGTCTCTAGTTTTCAAAAATGCACAGGTTTGGTAGGTTTCCCTATGTGCCGGCTGAGCTAGAGGCCAAAATCTACAGGTAGGCACTTTGCAGCTCATTTATTGGCTCTGCGTACCTAGGGTTCTTGATGAACCTACAAGCCCTATATATCCCCGCAACCAGAAGAGTCCAGCAGACGTAAAGGTATATTGCTTTTAAAAATCTGACATTGCAGATTTTTCAGTTTTCAGTTGTTATTTTCTGAAGGAAACCCTTGTAGGACCTACACAAATTACCCCTTGCTGAATTCAGAATTTTGTCCACTTTTCAGAAATGTTTAGGTTTCTGGGATCCAGCATTGGTTTCATGCCCATTTCTGTCAATAACTGGAAGGAGGCTGAAAGCACAAACAATCGTAAAAATGGGGTATGTCCCAGTAAAATGCCAAATTTGTGTTGAAAAATTGGGTTTTCTGATTCAAGTCTGCCTGTTCCTGAAAGCTGGGAAGCTGGTGATTTTAGCACCGCAAACCCTTTGTTGATGCCATTTTCAGGGACAAAAAAACACAAGCCTTCTTCTGCAACCACTTTTTCCCATTTGTTTAAAAGAAAAAACATTTTCACTGTATTTTGGCTAATTTCTTGGCCTCCTTCAGGGGAACCCACAAAGTCTGGGTATCTCTAGAATCCCTAGGATGTTGGAAAAAAAGGACGCAAATTTGGCTTGGCTAGCTTATGTGGACAAAAAGTTATGAGGGCCTAAGCGCGAACTGCCCTAAATCGCCAAAAAAAAGGCCTGGCACAGGAGGGGGAAAGGCCTGGCAGCGAAGGGGTTAAGGTGTTTGAGAGTGATTGTTTCACGTTGTGCCCTAAATTGTCCTGAAGTGCATAGTACTGTTATTCTGAAGTGTAAAGCAATACAACGTGTGAAAATAAATTGAATTCTTTCTTATTGAGGTGGTTGTTTCGCGACAGGTCAACCAAACCGATTTCTATCAATAGTTGCCTAGTCTCCCGGGAAGGCACTCCCTGGGTGGATCGGTAGTAGGATGTCTATCCAAGAGTGCGTCCAATGCAATGTTCAAATATCTTACCCACAGAAGATTCCCTGGGGCCCATTTACTAATCATAGTGACAGGACTATGATTATACTTTTCTTGACCTAAATTAGGAATAAAAGCAATAAGGATATCCAGTGAATGGCCTAGATTTCTACCAAGTAAACATAGCGTCCCTTTGCGTTGTCATGTTTGATCCTCACTACTTTATAGGAGAGTCTTGTGTATCCCAATCATGACCCCTCTTTTTTTACCAGCCGTGACCACATAGTGTTGTGAGGGTAGAGATGGTGTCTCCTTAAGGGGGTGTCAGTAGATTTCATCAGGGTCTCTTAGAGGCACATCAGATCTGGGAGAGCTTCCAGTATTTCTCTCCAAATTTTGTGTCATTTACTCAGGGATTTTAGCCCCTTAACATTCAACGTGAGAAGTGGTAAAGTGGGGTGAAGCGTCATTTGGCTAAAGAGTTATCTCAGAGCAACCGCAAATTAGTGTTGAGTGACACTTGGTGGTACCTGCAATATTATGTCAGATATCGCCTTCCCCTCCTGCCCTTAAATATCCCCAATTCAATGGGAAGAGTAACCAACACATTCCCCCATATGGTGATGTGCCACAATATAGCATGCTGTCCTCATCTCCCAGAGCTACCTGCCACTCCCATTTGAGACACAGCCCCACATCTCATCAGCACATCCAAGTGGGCACCTGTATGGATGGGTGTATTAGTTCAACAAGTTGGCCGAGCATGCTCAAAATTACCCCAGTCAATTACTCATAAATGTTTGTGCTGGGATCTTT
Organism: Pleurodeles waltl; assembly: GCF_031143425.1. Taxonomy (NCBI): domain Eukaryota; kingdom Metazoa; phylum Chordata; class Amphibia; order Caudata; family Salamandridae; genus Pleurodeles; species Pleurodeles waltl. The sequence goes on along the minus strand of NC_090439.1, from coordinate 1,156,629,623 downwards.
AACCTCTGTAATTAGAACCAAATCAAAATAAAGAATGGGCCAAAATGCCTCCCTAATCTAGGAGTCAGAGGGGAGCAGCTTCCATATCCACTCAGTGCCATCAGCACTGTCCGTATCCCTCTGAAGCTCTGTAATAGCCCTGAGGGCTGATTTTCTTGCTTCTCTAGCTTCTGAGCTGTGCAGCTTGTGGCTACAACATACTTCCATTTATTCATTGACTTCCAAGGAAATGTTTTCGTTCTCCCTCAACCCCAAAGCTGGGCATTCTATGGAGTCATTTGGTGAATTATCATCAAGTCGCTCTGGTGGGCCCAGGTGATCTAACAAAGAGCCCAATCCATTTTGCGCTTCCTCTGCTGTGTGGATTACATGGGATATGGAGACAAAACTGAGCCACATCACAAAGGGGGACATCCTACTATAATGTATTTGACTCCACAAAGTTCTACAGTCACTGTTGAAAACATGCACCATTTATAAAGAATCACTTGTGAGAGATCCCAAAAGAAGTTGAGTGCATGATCACAGAAGGTCAGTCAGTCTACCTTTCTGGCTTCTAGCATTATATTGTCTTTACCTAATTTAGCAATGATGTTATGTGGACAGGAACCGGGTGAGTCTCACAGCGCTCCCATTCTGTGTGCTTGAATTATGGGGATATCATGTGTGGGGCCTTCTTTAAGGACAAACTGGAAGAGGAACTTACAGTTCGAAATTACATCATCTCCTTCCTCCTTTTCTGCAACATGCTGAATCCATACATTGTCTATCCTTGAGTGGTCCTCAAGGTCTGCTCGTTTGTCCCAGATGATGTCTTCTCTTCCATCTTAGACTGCGATTCCTGTATATTCTTGACCTCTTCATTCAGGGCGATGATGGCATTTTCGGTGGTCGATACTCATTTCCTTAGTTGTTGGATTTCCTTGGTCACCTTCAATAGTCTAACGGCTAAATTTGCTTTCAGGTCTTCCATATGATTCACTATCATGTTAAAAAGCTTATCATGCAGGTGGCTGAGTTACCTATGCTGATTGTCCTTAGTTATAGGCGTTCCCAAGCCCCCTTTCTTGCTAGTCATTGTAGAGTGATGATGTGGCACTCGGTTGGCCAATTCTGTCCCCAGCACAAAAGGCCCCAGAAGTCACCATTCCGCTTTTACTTACCAGGCTTGTGGGGAATACAGTAAGTGTGCAGTCAATTCACTATCTGTGCCATCTACCCTCAAAGCAATCCAATCCCCTCTCGGACAACGAGGCAATCAAGCAGTAGGGATTCCCACACAACAGAGTTTATTCGAGGGGAGGGGGGCCTCCAAATTAGCGATTATGCTCATCTGTACTGATCCCAAAGATCCAGGCAGATATCCACCATCAGACCATTGAAGTACCCCTGTCACTACCGTGGATTGTGGGCAGAATAAAGAATCCAAGGGACCCTCAGGGCAGCTTAAAGTGCCTAACAATCGTTGAGCTCGTCAGACATGGGCCTCTCCCATTATGCCTCCTGGCTCTGGGCATATGCAAGGTTGGCGTCACTTTCATGCTTACAGTCCTCCAGTAGGCTGCAAGATGGCGGCTGTCATTACCCAGGTGGAGACAGGACATTTGAGGGGATCGCTAGGTCCAACAGTTATCCTTACTGACCTCCGGCTCCCTGCACAGTGGATGCCACCCCAAGAGAATGCAACTCCGTTTATCAGGTGGGCGCTGTCTTTGGGAGGGATGAAATCTGTCTCAGCAGGGCCATGAGGGAGCCCAGGATCACCCAGACATCTTCTCTATTCGAGAACAGGCCACACCTCCCTCCAAACAGCTTTGAATTTGGAAAAGGCTTCTCCTGAATGAGGGACCTCTGAGCGACACCTAACTTCCATTGTCTCTTCCATAGATGTGTTTCTTAAAAAGCTGCTTCTTCCGCTGTGGCCCCCAACCACAGGAAGTCAAAAGAGTCATCTAATAAGAATTGGACGATAAGCTCCATATTTTATAATAGGGGAAGTTGGTCTAGCCCCCGCCCCAAACAAGCAGTCTTAAAAAATCTGTACGTCCTTCAAAAGAACTTGCATTACATATGCTGCATGTGTATTGGCTCACACAGAAAACTTTGATGCAGTGTACATTCTCTTCAAAGAGCCTTTGATCTTTCTGTCATCAATTTCCTTAAGAGTCACACCTTCTGATGTCAGAGAAGATGATGATGCCGTATAAGAGTCACACCTTCTGATGTCAGAGAAGATAATGATGCCGTAGCAGATAAAACTGTGTTGGTAATGTATTTATATCTGAGGATAAATACCAGACCAAAGAATAAGAAAAGTTGTTTGCAAAAAATTAGCTGTATTGATACTCAGCTAAGACCTGCTTTCTATCAAATTTGGAAGTTGTCTTATAGAGTATCTCTAAAGCTATGATGCAGAACTTTAATGGAAAGGTGGTGCAAGGCCAGAATACCATGCCCCACTTCTACGCTACTGACAAATTTCCAATATGAAATACTGCATGTATGTCATAGAGAGGAAAGGTCAGTTAGATCACAGGAGCTATAGGAATGCTTATAGGAAGCTGAACTTCAAGATCTGGTTCTCATTCAATTAAGTAACAATTAACAATTAATTAAGTAACAAGAGATTCAGCTGTTTTCAATTATACTGACAGCATCTATGATTAATGACACAACATTTCAACCCACAACAGTTAGGACAGCTGTTCAAGTTAATTTCAGCAGTCATAATTTAAACAATATTCCCATAATTGAGCCTCAACACTGAGCCTCAATAACCAAAAAAGACAGGTGGAGGAACACAACTTAAAAAGCACAGAAATCGTTGCCTTGAATGAATCAGATGTCAGGCAGTTCGAAGAAGTAGAACATTCATACACTGCCACAACTGCCACAACAAGCCAGCAAGTGAGCTCCCACATCATAGCACCAGCCAACAATTTATTTTCAATCAATGAATCACTCTCTGCAACCATAAGAGCATTAACCTTGCAATCTCACAATTCACAGGTGGATATGCTGCAATTACCTGCCACCTGCATTTATATCTTCTATAAAAATATTAGTAATACAGACATAAAAATAACTAAAATAATACAATCAAACTTTGTTCTCAAAATGAACTTTTGAAATTAGCAGCAGACAATCTTAAAAAATTGAACTGCCCGGTTTCAACAGAAATACAACAGAAGGCCTCAATAACAGACCTTGATTTCAACACTGTAGAGTCCTGGAGAAAGTTGGCTGTCCCTCTAACATGTGAAAGAACCCTGGAAATAACCTAGAAAGTGAATCAGGTCCAACAGTAAAATTAGACAATCACTCTTCGTTAACTGCTTCCTGGAGCTTAAAACTCCTGAGCAGAAAGCAAAAAAACTCTAAAAGAAGAACCAGCTAAATAAAGCATCAATAATCAAGGGCCTGATTTAGATCTTGACAGTATAACCGCCGATCTCTGGCGGTGGTGGGCTCGGGTACGCCGTCAAGTCGAAGGTGTTCCATTGCCATATTTAGATGTATTGCGGCTGAGCCACCGACTGCCACGCCAGAGTGCTATTCCTAGCTGTCAGGCTGACAGGTTGCTACAACCATATTTAGATGTTACAGTTTTGCAGGTGGTGTACTGGTGGCAGATTGCTGATGGAGGGAGACCATTGCCGGACCCAGTGTACATTGTACAATAGCAGAGACTATGGAATAGAAGTAAGTCACACACACACACACTGTACTTTAGCCATATGTGTCCAATTGCACAACACACTACATACACACTGTTATCCATTGACATTTCGCCACAACACGACATGTACATGCAGAAAACATACATGACATGACACAACATACAAATACTATTGACACTACTCCCACACACAACACAACTATACACTAATCTACACAAACACACTCACGCAGAAGCACAACTACACAACAAAGACCCCCACACAACAATGACAATCACCTGAACGTTGAACACGGCAACACAACACACAACCAAACATACACAACTAACATCAGACCCACATGCATGTGGCATACATACTTACACAACCACATCAATCAACCAGCTAATGCATTCACACACACACACACACACACACACACATGGAGTGACTCACATACACATCTGAAAGCACAACAAACAAGTTACTTACCTTCGGTAATGCTTTTTCTGGTGGATACAGTACCTACCTGTGGATTCCTCACCTTATGAATTGTCCCAGTGCGCCAGCATTCGACAGAAACTTTCTTCCCAGCTCTTCACGCTGATTAGGACGTCACAATTGCACGGCTCCACGCGTGACTCCATCTGACGTCATTGTGGCAATAAGAGGTCCTCGACTGCGTGCTGATGTCAGTTTTACCATTTTTAACGTGCCTTTGAGGTGAACAGGTGAAAACCGACCACACAAAAACAACATATATATACCAATCCAAATACAATATAAACACAATCTTTTTTATATAAAAACACCAAAAACGTATATACATATTTAGCAAAAGAAGTCTTCGTATGACCAGACAGGCAACAGGGAGGTGGGTGGGACTGTGAGGAATCCACAGGTAGCTACTGTATCCACAAGAAAAAGCATTACCGAAGTTAAGTAACTTGTTCTTCTGATGGATACAACTACCCCTGGATTCCTCACCTTATGAAAAGAATCCCAAAGCAGTATCGAACTCGAAGGTGGGTGCCTGACCTGTCACAACAAGAAATCCTGCATCACAGAACGTGCAAAATGGCCGTCCCTCCTAACTTCCGAATCCAAGCAATAATGCTTTGCAAAAGTGTGGAGGGATGCCCAAGTTGCTGCCTTACAAATATCCACAACTGGTATACTTCTAGCCACAGCCGAAGTGGCAGACTTAGCCCTGCTGGAATGGGCTCTAATACATTCAGGAGGAACCTTCTTTGCCAGTGAATAACAAATCTTTATGCAAAGAATGACCCGCCTGGATATGGTTCTCTTGTGGACAGCTTTGCCCTTCATCTTGCTCACATATCCAAGAAAGAGTTGATCATCAATACGAAAGTCTTTTGTCCTTTCAATATAAAAACTCAGAGCTCTTCTCGGATCTAGGCAATGAAGTCTTTCTTCCTCCTTTGAAGGATGGGGAGGAGGGTAGGAGGATGAAAGAGTTATTGACTGCCCCATATGGAAGGGAGTGACAACCTTAGGAAGGAAAGCCGCCCTGGTTCTCAACACCATTTTGTCAGCATAAAATGATGTAAAGGGACATTTGACAATAGGAGCCTGAAGCTCACTCAAAAACCTAGCAGACGTGATAGCTATAAGGAAAACTGTTTTTCAGACTAACAGTCTCAATGAACAAGATTGCATAGGTTCAAACTGTGAACCCATTCAAAAAGTTAAGACAAAATTCAAATCCCACTGAGGCATGAGAAACGGAGTGGGAGGAAACTTATTAGTCAGGCCTCTCAAGAACCTGACAACTATAGGTGATTTAAACCAGGAAGGTTGATCAGGAAGGCACAGAAAGGCCGACAGTGCTGATAAATAGCCCTTGACAGGCACAACTGCAAAACCCTTCTGTGCTAAAGCAAGGGCAAACATCAAAACATCAGATAAATGGGCAAGTAACAAATTTTGCCCATCTGCTGGCATAGACAGTCTTGGTGGAGTGTTGTCTGGCCGATAAAATAACATCCACTCCTTCTGGAGAGAGAGAAAAGGAACTCAGATTGCCCCGTTCAATCTCCAGGCACGTAGGTGCAGGCTCTGGAGGTGGGGGTGTAGAGCCTGCCCCTGCGACTGCGAGAGGAGGTCTGCCCTGTGAGGAAGACGGAGCAGAGGGCACAGTGAGAGTTGGAGAAGGTCTGAGTACCACACCCTTCTTGGCCAATCCGGCGCTATTAAAATAACTTGAGCCCGATCTTGGCAAATCTTCCTCAGAACCAGAGGAACCAAGAGTATGTGGGGGAATGCATAAAGTAACTGGTTGCACCAAGAAATCTGAAACGCATCCTCCAATGCTCCTTGCACCGGACACTGGAAGCTGCAGAACGATGGGCAGTGCGCGTTCTCCCAAGTGGCAAACAGGTCCATCTATGGAAAACCGCACATCTGGAAGATGTGAAGAAGCAGATCTGGATGGAGACGCCACTCGTGATTGGGTGAGAAATATCGACTGAGACTGTCCGCACGAATGTTGAGAACCCTGGCCAGATGGTTTGGTACTAAACAAATCTGATGGTCCTGAGCCCAGGACCAGAGCCGCAGAGCCTCTCTGCAGAGAAGGTATGACCATACTCCTCCCTGCTTGTTGATGTACCACATTGCGGTAGTGTTGTCCGAGGTGCGGAAGTAAGACCAAAAGGAAGGACTGCAAACTGGTAGCGTTGCGACCCCACCACAAACCGGAGATACTTCCTGTGTGACCTGAGACTGGGGATATGAAAGTAAGCATCCTGCAAATCGACAGACTCCATCCAGTCCTCCTTGTTCAAGGCCAGAAGCACCTGCGCTAGAATCAGCATTTTGAATTTCTCCTGTTTGAAGAATCAATTCAAAAATCTCAGATCCAGGATAGGCCTCAATCGACCATCCTTCTTGGGAATAAGAACATATCTCGAATAGCATCCCTGACCCCTTTCCTGATCCAGGACCAACTCCACTGCACATTTTGATAAAAGGACTTGAACCACCTGCTGCAGCAACAGGAGATGATCTTCTGAACAAAACGAAGGACGGGGAGGGACGGGAAGGAGAAACTCCCAGAAAAGAAGGGCATAACCTTTCCCCACAATATTTAGTACCCAAGAGTTCAATGTGACTAACTCCCACTCGTGGAGAAAATGAAATATCCTGTCCACTACAGGAGAAGCATGACTTAAAATGGATAGTAAACTAGGGCTGCTTTCCTTGTTGTGCTCCTCCAGAGGAAGAGGATAAGGCAGGGTGTTGTTGGATGGCTTCTCGTGTCCTAACCCTCCCCCACCCTCTAGAAGATCCATATGGATGGTTGGCAGGCTGTTGAGTTGTGGACTGAGGTCTTCCACAGATAAGCAGTTCCACAACCAAACCCCCTAAATCTCAGAAAGGATCTGAAGGGAGTAGATGTAGAAGCCTGCAGTCCCAAAGATCTCACCGTGGCCCTGCTGTCTTTGAAGCAGAGTACTCCTTGGTCCCAAACAACTTTTTGCCGTCAAAAGGGAGGTCCAATAAATTTGCCTGGACATCAATCGAAAACCCAGAAGACCTTAGTCACGCGTGTCGCGTGGTGGCCACCGAAGTACCCATTGCCCTGGCTACTGAGTCTGCTGTATCCAGACCAGACTGGATGATCTGTTTGGCCGCAGCTTGGGTGTCCAAAAGGAGCTTGTCAAACTGCCCCTGAATATCCTGTGGCAAATTAGACACCACAGCTCTAGCCGTGTCCATCAGGGCATGAACAGATCTACCCAGCTCACAGGTAGCATTGACTGATTTTAGGGCCATACTACAAGAAGAGAAAGTCTTTGTAGCTGCTTGCTCCATCCTCTTGGACTCCCTGTCCGATGGAGTAGCAGGAAAAGAACCAGGTGCAGAATGAACAGTACAAGAAGCCTTGACACCAAGATCTCAGGAGTCGGATGTTGGAATAAAAATCCTGGATCCCCAGGAGTAACCCTGTACCTCCTTGCTACAGTTCTAGACACAGCTGGCGATGTAACAGGCTTTCTCCAAACCTCCAAAATTGGCTCTGTAAGAGCATCATTGAAAGGGAACAGGGGCTCTGCCGAAGTGGAGGAAGGATGTAATACCTCCATTAAAATGTTTGTTTTAACTTCAGATGATGGCAATGGAAGCTCCAAAAAATCTGCAGCCGTCCTTATTACAGAGTGATAGGAAGCCACCTCTTCCATAAATTCACCCGGGGATGAAAGATCCCACTCAGGGGAGGTATCAAGTCCACTAGCTGAGTCCAGACCCTGAAACTCTCCAAGGGCTCAGAAATCTCTCCTTCCTCCAATAATTGTCTCTGGTATCCTTGTTCTTCCAAGAGCCTCAACGATCTCCTCCTCGACCTCAGCCTGGCCTCAAACCTTGATACCGACGACGCCGGCTTCAAGACAGATGAACGTGGCATAGGAGAAGGAGATACACTCTGTCCCGGCCGGGACCCATCCAGCGGCGGAGTTGACTCCATCGGTGCCGTCGGCATCATATGAGGCGACGTCATTGGCGCCAAACCAGCACCCTCAGCCTGATAGAAAGGCTCAAACGGAGCTGACTTGTATGGAGCCGAACAGTCCAAGGTGAATGCTAATGGACCCGATGGACCAGCCGGTGCACCAGCACGGGCCATAGCTTTATTAAAAATGCTGAGCATAGCTTTGAGAAAAGCCGCTGGATCTGCTCCCGGAGTCAGGAAGACAAGAAACCTTTGTTCTTCATGCAGTACTTGGGTCGGATCCAGAACCTGTGCCACCGATTCCTGAACCAACACAGGTGAAAAATGAGTTGGAGGACTCGCCAGGGACTCGACCACCTCGATGAGTGATGGCGCCGGAGAAGCCTGAGGACTTTGAGGTTGAGGAGTAACAGTAGGACTGACCTCTCATGCCGTACGATGTCGTCTAGGGGGAAACTGAGATCAAGACTAATCTCTAGCAGAATGGCAATGAGAATCGTGCTGGTGTCGCTTCTTGTGTGACCTTGACGACTTATGGGAGGATGAGTTCCTTGTCTTGAAACTCCAGTGACTTCTGTGTCCTTATTTTGCCATTGCTAAAAGAGCTTAGCTTCTCTTTCTTTCAATGCCTTTGGATTCATCCTTTGGCAAGAAACGCACCCTTCCACGTCGTGGTCTGAACTAAGACACCATAAACAGTCTTCCTGAGGTTCTGTGACTGACATGTGACCCCCGCACTCATGACAAGTCTTACAACCTGACTTCTTAGGTGGAGACATTGTAACAGTTACAATAAGACACCTTCAAAACAGTAGCTGTTTAAGAGCTAGGAGAAAACAGTTAGCGTCAAAGACATGGAAAAAAGGGGAACTGGCGTCAGCAAGCCGATGAGGACCTCTTATTGCCACGATGATGTCAGACGGAGTCGGGTGTGTAGCTGTGCAATTGTGACGTCCTCATCAACGTGAAGAGCTGGGAAAAAAAATTCCGTTGAATGCTGGAGCACTAGGAAAATTCATAAGGTGAGGAATCCACAAGTAGTTGTATCCATCAGAAATTTTGTTTCATTATTTCTAGGTTTATAATACATATTTTAAATAGTTTTACATTCATAATCTACAGAAGAATACTGTTATTCCTTTTTTAAATATTAATTCATTGTAATATTTGTTTGCATACTTTCTCATGGAAAGCTCTCCGCCTAAGAGGCGGACGTTTCCACCTGTGCCTTAAAAATGTTATCAGTAATAATTTTACACTTGTAAATCCTGTTGTCGAAGGTTGCAACATGAGATGAAGACATGCAAGTCTGCACTTAGAGGTAAATCAACACTTGGAAATGGTGGATATAAAAAAATATAGACTTTCATCTAGATGTGGTAGTAGATTTATAAGTGAGAAACATTGTATTTGTAAATTTACCTTTGGGAATAGGCCCCAACATGATTCAAATGGTAATATTCATCAAATGAGCACTCAAACTCCGTTTTTTCTACGTCATGACCCATGTCAAACTTTTTAGTAAATTTACCTGTGTGCAGTAAAGGATATAATGTCTCGCAATATTGTTGAAAGTCTGACAATAGTGCAGATATGTGAACAAATAGTATTTGCAGCTGGTTTTGTTCTAGTCTCAATCATGATCTGGGTGCAAATTGTGTTAAATCAAGTTTTGCAGATCGTTTAGCGCCAACACATAAAATACAAAAGTAATGCAAGGAGAGCTTATGAATGTATTACTTTTCACCTTTCACCGTGCTTAAACGGGGCTTAAAACACACCTGATACCTTGTGAAAGTGTGATATAGCTAGTGTGTAGCTGTCCGTGGTCCGTTGACAAGCGTGGGTTATCAAACTCACTCAAAATATATGTTAGCAGGCTACTGAAGGAAAGAACACAACTCCCTGATCATCTTTCATGTTTAAATCAGTCGCAGCTCAGTGGCGGACCCCTCGTGGTATATTATCACAGCTCAACCTACACTTTTGAGATACCTGTACCAAAACATTCCACCAGAGCTTAGTTGGGGTTTATATCTCTTAGAGGTAAACAGTTAAGCCTGATTTTCAATTGATGGCTGCAGAGTGAATCTTGAGACTTCCTTGACGGAAACGTTTTGGATATCACATTGTAAGATGTTATGCACTAATTATTGTCCTACTACAACAACTCTCAGGGAGTTGTTTAATAACAACCCAGCGGCACAGTAAAAGGTACAGGGCTTCGGAATCAAACAAGAAGGTCTTGCTCATTTTAAATGACAATATTTATAATTTATAATAAATTTACAAGGTATGTAATCTGACTAGCGTCCATAGAATATCTACAGGACATGGTATGGAGGATCAAATATAGAACAAAATCAATAATAAAGTAAGTCTAGATTTTCTACATCTAATTATGTGCATCTAAATTGGTACAAATATCTTCAAGGTACGTTAATGTGGAGTCAGGAATAGTCAATCTATACTTCACTATATGGATTTACCTTTCAATATTTTGTCCCTTCATATTCTGTCCTTGGTATTCTTGTACCATGATATTCTGTGGTCCAATATTCAGTAATACAATTCATTTATAGAGTGGCTTGAGCAAAAAGAAAGATGTTTTGTGCACAGTACCTTATTGAAAGCACGAAGATGCTTTTGCAACATGGCCCCAGTCAAGCTCTCTCAGAAATGTTGCCTAACCCCCAACTGCAAATGACCAAAAATTCTGGTGTTTGCCAGCACATAAATAGGGGGAAAGTGTGTTTTCAGTCACAGTTTGATGTTAGCAGAGTCCGACGGGTAGCAAGATATAGGATGTACATGTCATCCAGACCTCTCTGGATTCCCCAGGGCCTAGATATGTGGATTGCTGTTGTTACCTGGGTGTAATCCACAATAGCCTATTTTTCCTCATCGACTTGGCGTCTCCTCTTACCCCTAGTCCTGCACTACCTTGCAACCTACCTGGGAAACATTAACTTTTATAAACAACTATGGTAGATTTCTGTGGAGGCAAAGGTGCAATGCCTTGCCATTGCTGGATGGATTTGTGTTTGTAGCTCCGTTATATTTTGAAACCAGTTTATGAGGTCTACTGGAGCTTGCCCCATTTGCAGATGGGTGGGCTACATATGGGCTAAAGTGTGATACGCATGATGCTCCTGTTCACTTGAGTGATGGCGTAATGCTGATATTCTACTTCTCGTCTTCTTCTTGGGTGCAATTTTGAGCTAGAAACGTATCCCATAATTTACTGTTAGTGCTTTAAACAGCAAGATTACCCCAGTATAGTATATATTTTAGGAACATGAGTAGTGATTCTTAGCAAAGGGCAGTAAACTACAATTAGCAATTACTTCTAAGGGAGTGTTAAACAAAAGACAGTTATAATTCACCATTAAACATTCATATCTAGTCAATTAGCTGACCCCTACTCAATTTTGTTAATTTCTGATAGTTCATTTTAAATCTGATAATCTTGTGGAATTTTTATCATTCTGTTAGTGGTACTGGGTGTGAATTAGCTGACTTAGCCAGAAAACATTCAGTAGTCTATGGGTGGCTTCCTTAGTTAGGACAGATTCGGTAACAGTTGTCATAAAAAGAAGGCGTCCATTTGAATCAAGCAGAACTGTAGGGAAGCAGAAAATGCAATGGCAAACAGTTTGCATCATTGTCGTCGTGACCACTGTTGCCGTCCCACAAAACTGGTAAGCAGGACTCCTAAATACCATGTGGTGAAGATATAAAAGTGGATTGCAACTTTCTACACCCCCAGAACCCTTCTGTCATGAAGGACCTTCTAAGTAGGAGGGAAAATCTGATGGAAGGCACCAGCCAGCTGAGGAGCATGCAGAGAAGAAGTCAGTTTCCAGTTTGAGGGGGGACCATAACCCTTTCAAACGAGAAGAAACTGGAGCTGCCCTGACAATTAGGGGGGCCCATAATAGCAAGAACCTCAAATACGGGCATGGCATCAACTAGTGCATAAGGAGCTGCGTGGCATAAAATGTAAAGGCACAGCGGGGGAAAGAAGGACCACGAATACATGGAACATTGGATGTATGTGGCAATGTGACAGGAACGGTAATCATAAATCCATAGGATGGATGACAGCAGACCCAAGGAAATGCCCTAAAAAGTGTGTGTAGAACTTTGCATGAACGCCAGGAGTGCATGAATTATGCAGCTATAAAGAATTCACATTTGAGCGCAGAGAAGCAGGAAGGTAATGATTGTCTGCAAATTATTTGTGTGCTCAGAACATCTGCAGAAAGCGCATGTCCATGAGAACCAGAACAGTGGTAAAAGGGGACAGAGTGCAAAGAGCTGTGCAGGTATTTTTTGTGATGAATTGCGCGACAGGGAGCCAGCGGCACCAGTTGCTGAGGCTGTTAGATTGAAAACAGCTTTAGCAGTGCCCACTGGACTCAGGATGATAACTGGGGGACTTGTTACCCATAGTCCCAGGGCTCGTAAGAAAAGCACATTTGAGAGGTAAGTCGGGGCCCTATATCTATAACAATGACAAACGGTGCCCTGTGCAGTCCTAGAGCTTCTGTGAAAACAGGATTAGCCAATCGAGGAGCAGTAGTGAGGGGTACATAGAAGTATAAGTTACAATTTATGAAGAGTCCACCACCACCAAAATGACGGCGCTCCCATGATACTTGGCTAAGTCCACTATGAAGTGCATTGAAAGAGACATCAGGGGTGAAGTAGGAGTCTGGGAGGGTCAAAGGAAGCCAGCTGGCTTGAGTCATCGGCTCTGCATGTAAACAAACTGCACAGAATAGTACACGATATTGGTAAGGATTTGGTTGGCCGATATGGTATATTTTCATGGAAGAGTAAATCTTGCATTTGCTGCCTTTTCTGTGGATGCTCACGTATATACATGTATCGTTTTTTTGTTGTTTTGTCTGGATTAACTCTGGAAATAGCAGGGAGATTGAGGGGAGCACGATGTTCTGCTTCTGGCGTTTCTTCTGTATGAGATAAAGCATCATCCTTTCCATGGTCTTTTCCAAGGTAGTAATGAATGGAAAAAGGAAAGCATTCACCGTGCATTGCGTACTTGCCACATTTCATGGCTCACAAGTTTCCTAAATTCTTGTGGTTAGTTCACACAATCATTTCTTGTAGAGTACCTTCCAGGAAATGTTGGCAATGTGCAAATGTTTTTAGGCGAGTAATTCTTGACCACGAAACACTTAATACTTTTTGGTTGTGGAAAGGTTGATGACCAATCAACCAATGAGGTAACACCTCATGATAGCATGGCTCCACTGGCGCGAGTGGTCTCATCTGTTCCTACCACAAATGTTAAAGGAAGATCTGGCTATCACCGGATTGGGCTGATGTAAAGGCGGTTATCAGTTAGGCCAAGGCATCTTGCTGTAATGGACTACGGTAAGTGTATAGGTAATACCAGAAGTCACTGTCGCAGACAAATCATGAGTAAATTGCTGGTACAAATTAGCGAAGCCCGAGAACTGTTGACCTTGTTTGATGGTGGCAGCTGATCACTCTTGTACCACCTGAGCTTTGTCAGACTTCAGTTCAATACCAACATGGAAGATGACTTACCCCAGGAATGTTACTGATTGTGCTATAAAAATGCATTTCTATAAATCAACATATAAAAAATGGTTCCTGATTATCATGCAGCATGCTGATATGCCACTATGAATACCTCAACAATGTCTTGAAAATATACTTGATTAGGGGCCAGATGTACAAAGAATTTTTGAGATTGCAAAAGACACAGAATCAGCATATTTGCAACCACAAATGTGCTTTTCATATGTACAGACACCAAATTGGGACTGCAATTCATTATTTGAAAGGGGCGTGTTTAGGGGGTCCATTCCAAATACTGAAATCATAGTATTAGTGCTTTGCAACCGAAAAGAGAGTGCAAAACATTAATAATTGAGGAGACAACCTGTTTTTAAACGAGAAGGGGTCCACAGGAACCCATTCCCCTTTGGGCATACACTTAAAGACAAAAGTTACACTTTTCATTTTTTTAAACGCATCCTGTTTTCCTTTAAAAAAATGGTTTATTTACAAATCAGTCTCAGACATGGTGGTCTGCTGACTTCATTCCAGGGATGGCTGTCGTTCCTAACAGGTTGCAAATTGTGACCTACCTCATTAATATTTGTGAGGTAGATCAATTTGTAACCCACTGGGAATTACTAATTAAAAAAGTTTTATACCTTAAGGATAGTGATCATCAAATAGCAAAAAGAGGGTCAGTTTTGAGTGGAAAAATGTGATGTATCCATGTTGTGTTTTGGTCTGTTATCTGTTGCAGGCACTAGTCCTACCCACACAAGTGAGGTACCATTTTTATCAGAAGACATGGAGGAATTCTGGGTGTGGAGATTTCACAACTTTCCATTACAGAAATGTGAGGAAAATGTGTTTTTAGTCAAAGTTTGAAGTTTGCAAGGGATTCTGGGTAAAAAAATAACCTAGAGGGAACAATGCACCCTCGATTCCCCCAGGTGTCTAGTGTTAAAAATTGTACAAGTTTGCTAGCTTTCCCAAGGGCCCAAAATTCACAGCTATCCACTTTGCGAAAAAAGGGTCAGTTTTGATTGGAAAAATGTGATGTATCCATGCCGGCATTACTCTTACCCACACAATTGAGGTATCATTTTAATCTGGAGACTTGGAGAATGCTGGGTGGAAGGAGGCTTGTGGCTCTTCACAGATTCCAAAACCTTCCATCACAGAAATTTGAGAAAAATGTGTTTTTTATTCAAAGTATGAGGTTTGCAGGGGATTCTGGATAAAAAAGAAAACTGATGAGAGCCATGCAAGTCACCACACCCTGGTTTCCCTCACATGTCTAGTTCTGAAAAATTTGCAAGTTTGCTAGGTTTCACTAGATGCTGGCTGAGCTATGAGCCTAAATTCACAGATATCCACTTCACAAAAAGAGGATCAGTTTTGGATGAAAAAATGTGATGTATCCATGTTATGTTTTGGACCGTTTCATGTTGCAGGCACTATGCCTACCCACAAAACTAAGGTACCATTTTTATCAGAAGACTAAGAGGAATGCTAGGTAGAAGAAAGTTTGTGGCACCCCATAGATTCCACAACTTCCATCACTGAAATGTGAGGAGAATGTGTTTCTTTAGTTTGAAGTTTGCAAGGGATTCTGGGTAAGAAAAAACCTGGTGAGAGCCACACAAGTCACCCCACCCTGAATTCCCCCAGGTGTCTAGTTTTCAAAAATGTGTACATTTTCTAGGTTTCCCTACATTCCAAAATCCACAGGTACTCAAAAAGGATCAGTATTGAGTGCAAATATGTGATGTGTCTATGTTGCATTTTGGGCCCTTTCCTCATGCAGGCACAAGGCCTACACACACAAATGAGGTACCACTTTAATCAGAAGACATGTGGGAGCTTAGAAGAGTAGAACATTTGTTTATTACAAATTGGATTTTGCTGCATTTGTGCCTTCCAAATGTAAGCCAATGAGTAAGTAAATAGACATTACGGAAAGTACCCTCTAAATCGTATGCTATGAACAAATAACCACTGCTCCTAAACCCCACATCTGGTTCCCATTACAGAAATACATAGGTTTCTCTAACACTCATTTTTCACCCTACATATTTCACCATATGAATTGGTTAATACTTCAAATACAATTTTATGATATGTGGATTTTTTAGAGTGCAGCTAATCACCCGTAGAGTAATCCAGGCACTGAGTAGAGCAGGCCTAAGGGGGGAGGAGGAGATCATGCCTGTTTCGTCTGGAAGAGCCATGTTGTGAGGTTCCTTTGGAAGTCCATGAGGGAGGTTCTAAGGTGTTGCAGGAGGTCGTCCAGGTCTTGGCTGCAAGGTATGAGGAGCGTTTCACACTTCTGATCTTCTTGATGCCAGGGATGTGTGCTCTTGCTTGGTACACAGATTGGAGGTGTCTGTTGGGTTGGTAGAAGTGTAGGTGGTGGTTGAAGTATGCTAAACCCATGTTGTGGAGAACTTTGTAAGTGTGGGTTAGTAGCCTGAACTTGCATCTGTCCTGTACTGGGAGTCTGTGGAGATTGCTGAGGTGTGAAGAGATGTGGGCATTTTGCAGGATGTTCAAGATAAGTCTGGTAGCGGTGTTCTGGGTGGTTTGGAGTCATCATAAAACATGGTTTGGGATTCCGGAGTAGAGGGCGTTTCCATAGTCAAGTCTACTTGTGATAGAGCTTGACGGACTATTCATCTGGTGTTAGGTGGAATTCACTTGCAAATCTTGTGTTGCATCCACAGGATGTGGAAGCATGATGATATAACTGAGTTGATCTGCCTGCTCATGGAGAAGTTGGTGCTCAGGATGATCCTGAGGTACGTGGCATGGTCTGCAGGAGTGGGACCAGCATTTAAGGGGTTAAAATAATAATGATAACTATTTATGTGTAAGTAGTAAACCCATCACATATATGTTGGGACTCACCCCTCTCTGCAGGCTCATCTCCAAACATTTTCTTTCACCACCCTGTTTACTGAAGCTGGTTTTAGTAGAACCTTAGGACTAAGAGAATGTTACCAATGCTACTCATTACTTTAGTGCTTGTGGTCTAGCCTTTTAAAATTGTGAAAGTAGTACAGACACAATCTGCACAATCAATTAACTTGTAAGGGGGTCTTTTCAACCCTGGTGGTACAGGACCGCCAGGGCTGAAATGACAGAAGCACCGCCAACAGGCTGGCGGTGCTTCCCTGGACATTACGACTGCGGCGGAAGTGCTGCGGTCGCACCGCCGGGGCCAGCGGTTTCCCACCACAATGGCCCCGGCGGTAGTAATCCGCCAGGGCAGCGCTACTAGCAGCGCTGCCTAGGGGATTACGAGTCTCCCTACCGCCAGCCTTAGGCAGGCGGTACGGGGAGTCGTGGGGCCCCTGGGAGCCTCTGCACTGCCCATGCCACTGGCATGGGCATTGCAGGGGGCCCCCTGACAGGGCCCCATGCAACTGCACCCGTCGCACAGCCGCAACACCGCTGGCTCCATTTGGAGCCGGCTCCTATGTTGCCGCCAAGATCCCCGCTGGGCCGGCGGCGATCTCCTAATGACCGCAGCGGGGGTGCGGCCGCATTGGTGGCTGCACGGCGGTCAGACAGCCGCCCGCCAAGGTCATAATGAGGGCCAAATTGCCTAGTAAATTGGTACTGAATATACCTATGACCTGTTAACTGTAAGCTCTAGTGGGCCTGCAGCACTTCTTGTGCAACACACTTCAAAAGGCCTTTAAACATGTCTGAGGCCTAACATTGCAGTCTGGATGTGCATTGCAAGATTGCCATTTGGATCTCATACAAACCTACATGGGATCATTCATTAGTGCAGTACACTACAAAAGGTAGCCCCTCAAAGGGCAATGAAAACAACCCCCATAAGCATTCTCATAGATAAAATAGCTTTATGTGATGTGTCACTTTCGACATACAATATCATGGAATCAGAACATAACGAATCAAGTGTCATAAACTTTACTTATTCCATGTGCAAACTGTTCAACACATACCTATTTTAAGGCAGGTTACTTGTGTCTGTGATGGTACCCTCACAATGTGTAACATTAGCCAAATGTTTGTGTACCAGGGGGATATTGTGTATTCAGCTATCTTATTTATTTACATCTGTTTCCTTCCCTTTGCAAGCCATATCATTTAAATGTAAAATGGATTAGTTGTAGTTTGCAAATTTAAATGTATAATTACAATCAATAGTTCTGCAAGGGACCTCAGCATGTTAAAGGGCAGCATATCACTCTATGCAGATGACCTATCACTAGGATGTGAAACACTGAGTGTGTAACTACATCATACGTAGCAGAAGTTTATGATTGTTAGCCTGCAATAAGAAGTGTAAATTGATGCCACAAGCAAAGGTAAAGGCAACTCCCTTCTTCCTTAATAAAATCAAATTACCATGTATATCAATGTGATATTCAGATATCAGGAGCTAGATGTATGAAGCCTTTCAGCATTCACAAAAAGTGCAATTTTAGCAAACGCAAAAAGTAATTTCTAAATGCACAAAGCCCAAATTGCAATTCAGTAACCTGTTACCAAATTCCAATTTGGGATTGCAAATTAGTGTTTGGAAGGGGCCCATTTGGGACGTCCCTTCTAAATACTGATTCAC
This sequence comes from Pleurodeles waltl, assembly GCF_031143425.1. NCBI lineage: Eukaryota > Metazoa > Chordata > Amphibia > Caudata > Salamandridae > Pleurodeles > Pleurodeles waltl. The sequence goes on along the minus strand of NC_090439.1, from coordinate 1,156,611,334 downwards.
ATTGGTATGTGCGAATATTTTGCGACAGATAAACGTTTGCAAAACATTTGCTAACTCAAAGGTGGTGGTAAACCATTCTCAAATGGAAAGGGGTCCTAAGGGACCCCTTTCCATTTGAGAATGGTTGATAAATATTTTTAAAGAGCAGACACTGGTCCAAGGGATCACTGTCTACTACTAACGATTTAAACGTAAATGTTTCAGTTTCTTCTTTTTTAAACACATCCTGTTTTCCTTCAAGGAAAATGGTCTGTGTTTTTAAAAAAATGCTTTATTTAAAAGCCATTACAGAGAAGGTGGTCTGCTGATCCTAGCAGGCCACCATCCCTATGATGGCGGTGAATCTTAGTGAGTCACAAATTGTGACCTACCTCATTAATATTCAGGAGGTAGGTCTATTTGCGACCCAGTACCAAGTAGGAATAGTGATTTCCTAACTGTGATTCACAGAAAATTGCAATTACATAATCACTATTCCTATTTTTTTTACATCTAGCCCCAGATTTCTTAACTAAGCATTATGAGTGTTGAAAGGCCAGATACATACAGGTGAAGGAGGCAGAAAATGCCCCCGAGAACTCTTTAACGTGATAAATTCGCTGTCTTCCCCCCTTAGGCCTCGGGACCTGGCGAACTCTCAGGAATTCTGTGACAAGGTCGCGAAGCATTTTGAAAATAAAATTCTCCAAATACATGCTACCTTTGACCCTATGTGATTTCTAGGGAATCTCTGGTAGATTCGGCCACAGATATTAATATAAGGGACACTTTTTTAACTGACTTTCATGCCCCCACTCAGGACCAGGTGAAAAACATGATTTGTGAAATAAAGTCAGGCTCCCCATTGGATTCGTGCCCCCTGCTCATTTTTAGATTAGTCCCTGACCTGATGGCTCGGGTTTTAGTCCCGATCTTCTAGGAAGTGTTAAACTCTGGGATTTATCCCTCCTCCTGGAAGGAATCAATAGTCATACCATTAAAGAAAAAAACAGAGGGGGATAGCCAAGACTTAAATAACTTATGGCCTATAGCACTTCTTTCCTTTCTGGCCAAAATTCTAGAAAAATTGTTGAACAAGGAATTGGCAGAATTCCTAGTGGATGGGGGAAGTCTCGATTCGACACAACATGGTTTTAAAAAAGTGCACAGTACAGAGACTGCTCTGATCGCCTCTTCTGACTCAATTCGGAAATTGGTCGACGATGGTCACGGGCTATTATAGTACTGCTGGACTTGTCAGCAGCATTTGACAAGATCTCTCCTTATCTTTTGATTTCCCGCCTCAGTCAAGCAGGAATTAGAGGTCGTGCCCTTAAGCTTTTAGAATCTTTCTTGTTAAATAGGTGGATAACTGTAAGCTGTGGCAATTTTCGATCCTCTCCTTTCCTTTTGCCATGTGGGATCCCCCAGGGCTCATCTTTAAGCCCTACCTTGTTTAACCTCTACGTTGCACCTTTGGCCGACATCATCCGATCGTTTGGGTTTATCCCAACCTCCTATGCTGATGATACTCAGTTTATAATCCCGATTGCACAACCTTGGGAGGAGGTTGCGGACCGGTTCAGCAATTGCATGCAAAGTGTAAGCAATTGGATGAAGATAAACTGGCTGAAAATGAATGCCACTAAAACGGAAATTCTTTGCTTTGGGCAGGCAAAAGAACTATGGAACTCACTCTGGTGCCCAGTAGATTGTGGGAGTCCACCAGCACCGACCACGGTCAGCAGGAATCTGGGCGTTTTCTTTGACGACCACTTGTCTTTCAGAAATCACATAAATTATACTCTGAAGACATGCCTTTGGCTGATCAAAATGCTTTGCAAAATTTTCCCTTACCTTAAGCAGGAATGGAGAGTCTCGGCGGTCTTAGCACTAGTAATGTCGAAAGTTGATTACTGTAACGCCTTACTCCTGAATGTGGATAAGACATCGATCAATAAGCTGCAAATGGTCCAAAATGCAGCAACCAGAGCAATTTTACATTTTCCAAGGTGGAAATCAGTTAGCGGCAGCCTTAAGAAACTACACTGGCTTCCAGTGTCCCAGCGGATCATTTTTAAAGCACTCTGTTTAACCCACAAAGCAATTCATGGAATAGGTCCCAGGTATCTCACCACCAGGCTTTGTTGGTATGCTCCCAAAAGAAACCTGAGGTCCGCTAAAGAATTTAGAATTCAGGTTCCTCGCACAAAGAGAGCAAGATGGGGGACAAAGCTTTCACGGTGGCTGCTGCTAAAGGTTGGAATTCATTGCCACTGAATATTAGGCAAGAACCAGCCTATTTGAGGTTTAGGAAATTGGTTAAGACCTGGCTCTTTCCTCAATAGTCCGTGTTTTTTTATTTTTTTATTTTTCTGGTTCACTCTTCTCCTGGTTGCATTCTGGCAGGATTGAGGGTGGTGGGATGAGGGGTGGGTTCGCTAGTCCGTCTATTTCCCTCACATTCTACTCTCTTTTAGCGCTTCGATGCTCCTGGTGAGTCGGAATGCGCTTTACAAATACCACATACATACATACATACAATAACACTGAAACCATTACACACAGATGTACTAACAATCAGCCTTCTCATTTGGTAGGACCAGCTCTCACAGCAGGTCCTGAAACCACCCCTCCAACTCCTAACACCATACCAACTCCTGCAGAAGCCTTCAGTGAGGACACAACTCATGCTGGTTCTGTTCCTACTCAGGAGCAGCCTGGTTCATCTGGTGTGTCTTGGAGGCTGCTAGGGTGAGCCTCAAGTGACCTACTATAACTTTTACCACCCTTGTATTATCTCCCTCTAAAAAGAGACAGTAGTAGTCACTTGTACCTGTGGCCCACCATCACAATCTACAGTGGAAGTGCACACCCCAGTAGTTGCCGGCTACAACTTCAACATCAGCAGGTGAGCCAAGATCCAGTGGAATGGGGCCAACAAAGCCAAGGGAAAAGGGCAGTGTGGGTGGCAGGGGGGAGGTTTGGGGAGCAGTCATCTGGACAGCTGGGTGAGGTCAATGATGTCCATACTTTTAGGGAAACTATGGTTCACGACATCACTGGAGCATCCTACTGGCATGAAGAGCAGATGGGCCAGGTCACATAGCTCCTCAGAGGCTTCAAAGAACTACTGAATGAAATTAAGCAGTTGCAGAGGGAGAGCACATTGTCCTTACAGACAGGAAGATTCCTGTCTTATGCTCCTTGTCTGAGGTGGTGCAGGATGGGTTTACGGGCATATGCAGGGATATTCGCGAGTCATCTACCCCTTTCTGTGGACCCACAACATCTGAGCAACATACACCAGCCTCTTCCACAGCGAGGGTGTACCGGCAAGCCCTTGGCAATTGGGTGTAGCCTATTACATATGCAGTTTTTTATAACGTCAGAATACTGGCACTGGTGTCTGGTTAGCAGGCCCCAGTGCACTCTCAGAGTCGAAAAATCAGCAGCATCAGTCCGAAAATGTGGGAGTGAACATGCAAAAGAAGCATTTCTCCACAGTTTTTATGTGTAGTTCCCCCCAGTTGCCTTTTTCTATTTTATGTCTTAAGGTGATCACCTCTTCTTTGTACTGACTGTATTTGCATTCAGCTATGTGAATCAGTTTTCTCAGGATGTTATTTGAAGTTTCTCTCGAGTTTTCTTCCAATCATCTAATTTTTCAGAGGCTCATTTGTGTAAGTGGGGAGATTAAGCTGCATAAGCCCCTTTAAATCCTGTCAGCTTAAATCCATATATTTTAATAGGGTTGTCAATTCCTACCACTTTCACCTTTCTTTTTTCATGCTTTTTGAAGAGGCTAAGAAGGTGGATCTAGGGCTAGTACTCGAACTGTTGAAGACTGTATAAACAAAGCTAAAATAGCAGAACTCTGAAAAGATATTCAGTGATGGAGTCCAAACCTAAAGGTCCAGAGACATATCAGGTTCTCCATGACACTCTATGAAGATCAACTGTAAATAAGAATAAACATTGGTTCCTCTCAACCACCAAACCTCTCTGTTTAAATTAATCATTGATAAATAACACCGAACCTTCAGAAAAAGCGTATCACTGAAGGAGCACCAGTGCCACTCAGAATTCAAACATAAAAGACTGGCTCCTACTTACCCTCAGTTCACCAGGGCTAAAGGCTTTTCCAAATGTTACTCTTGCCATATCAGTATGTCCAGTGACAAAATGATAGCTGAGGTCAAATATCATGAGGCAAAACTCATAAACATTACCACTTATTAACTTACAACAGCAGTTAATTAATTTACAAGATTACTTGTCTGTGTCATCTAAGGTATAAAGGACGCACCGACGGATCATTTAAAACCAAAAACATTACAGGAGCATCTGTGAAACAACCACTTCCTGAAGACATCTTCTCACATCATGAGCACCACAAGGAACTCACATTCTGTGCCACAGATCACACCACCAAAGCTGTGAGGAAACCGAGAACAGTGCCTTGAACAATGAGAGAGTATTTGGATGATGAGGATTTATACAGCCAAGAGTGAGTTGGACAAGGGAGCTGGACTCCATTACAAAGAGTCATTCCATGGGTCCTCTAACATGACCTCCTTTATGTTGTTATAAACTGTCTTTATATATACCCCACAAGTCTACACTGTAAGATTTTTTACTTACCTCTGTAAAATAGGAACACATAAAAATCCTAACTGAACACTTATTCCTCAAAAAATTTACTTGAAAATTATGCAAAAATATATAAATATTTTTGTGACATGGCACAAACTGATATTGATCAATGTTGACTATACAAAATTATGTGTGTATGCTTGATACAGCATTTATTTATATTCTGTTATGTAAGGATATCAGATGATAGATATTTTATGACTTTTTATACATTGTTATAACAATATATATAACATGTACCTAACAAATATTACACCTGGGTATTTATTTGCTTTCCTAACCCTACCCTAGTAATTGTGTTATCAATCCCATCCACTACACAATACTATTGGTGAAGACAGGTGGGAATCATACACTAGAACACAGCTCTAGTCTTCTGTTTTTATCTATTCCCAATCTGACCAAAGTGTCTGTCATATATCTCCTAATCTTCCCTTTTATACACTCCCTGATCCATACATAGATAAAACAGACTGTGAACTCGACATACCTTTTTTAACTTTATTGAATGTTCTCATACTTTGCTAAGATTTACCTTATTTGTCACACAAAATTAGGTTGACAGTATGACTCAACTTGAGAACAGTCCACCAATTTCCTTCCTTCTACCCCAATACGGATGCCACATGTGATGTCACTTCCATGGCCTTTCCTCCCAGAGTGCAGCGAGGTTATTATTTTCCCCATTTAATGGTTACATTCTTCATGTTCGTATAGTCGCTCATCAATTATCGATAGAAGCAGTTACAAACTGCTTGAAACTTCTCACACCGAGTGAAATCTTTTGACCACAACACTGAGCTAGGTCCTAATTTTGATACAGTGGAGACCAGCTCTCCCGTCCCATTAAGCAAACCTCTCTTACTACGACAATAATATTACTCCAGACAGATGTAGGAACTGCCTGGGGAGACATTCTTTGAAATTGTTTACCAATACAATTAGGTACCTCCCAGTTTACATATTCAGGAATTTGTTCAACACATCTAGTCAAATTTAATGTACTGGTTCTCTTGATGAGAAACATTGGTTTGCCTTGACTTTATTTCTTTTTCTGCATAGACACAGTTTACGCAGGTATGGTGCATTTTCCCCAAATCATGTTGTCTACATTATTTTGAAACACATTACTTGAATTGTTCAGATCACCAAAGTATATAGATGTAGTAAGCTACATATCTTTCTTGCCCGCCACTCCCCTGGCGGCATTATTTCATTTTGATATCATGCTATTTTTATATCACATTATACTAATCCTCTTCCACATTCTATCATATATCTCAGGGCTGCTGTCCACATGTGTCTCAAACTCATTTTCTACTGATGATAGCCTCTTAAATACCTTTATGAGTGGAAATGTTGTTGACATTACAGTCTTAAGCTTTAACATGTTAGTTCATATAGTTAGCAGTTTAGGGCAAACCAAAAACCACTAGCTTCTCCCAGCCCTATCTAAAACAGACAACCAAAACTACTTATTTTAACTTGTACACCATACCAGTTCTTGCTATACTCTTCCCATGTCATAATCAACTGAGTGCTGCACAGTCATTAGGTATGATCACGTTAATGCCCCAGTAATAAACTCTATAATTGTTATGTAAAACTAACATAAACATAATGTGATTTGTCTTGATAAATAAGAAATTAAAAAACTAATGGATCAATCAGTATACGCTATTACTGCAATAAACTTTTGTTTATAACAATGACATTGATGTTTGAACTCTGAAAAGCAGGCTTCTCAAACAAGTAGCTCGTGAACTACTGGTAGCCCTCCAGCTACCTGTAAGTAGCTCTCCTGTGTGAAGTGCTGCCTGCTAAATTAGAACATATTGCTTGGCTGATATGATATGTATCCCAACACTGCAACAGTGTATTTGAGACAAATGAGGTTTTATTTTTCGGCTGATGTTTGGAAAAAAATGTACTTAACTTCCAAAGTTAATTTAATGCTGATATCTGAGTGAGAATCCATGTGGCAATGAAAAGGCCTATTACTAGCATCATCGCTTTGGTGCCATTGGCATTGCAGCTATAGGTATTATCAGCCATGTACAGGAATTCCAAAGAGACAAAGCCTTTTTTGCATCGCTACTGGCAACTCTGCCTGATAAACTGATGTGATCACTGCTAGTAACCATGCTGGTGGCCCCACTAATATAATCTTGTCTAATGTGGCCGCTAATACTGTTAGTCGCTTGGAATGATTTCATTTTAGATAGGTAGCTCTTATTAAAGAGAAGGTTGGAGACCCCATGTCTAAAGGAATATTCTTGAGTGCTTTTTTTAGGGTAACTCATATACTGTCATCTGTTTGGAAATAAACCATCAAAATTTAGTTATTTACTAAAATAATCCAGAAGGAACCCATCTTTACAGTTTACTATTAAGCGACCCATGTCCCATTTGTTTTCCCGAGCAGCCGGTTACTCAAGCTGCATGCTGATGGCGTGCCTACTTTCACCACGGTGTAAGAATTATCACAAGACAGACTCTGATGGCAGTGTGACCATGACCAATGTTTTCATTGTGGAACGCACAATATTTGTCCATTTTTCACTCAATAAATTCCATCTTGTTAAAAAAAACTTGAAGTACAACATTTGATCTGTCTAGGTGATACTTAGTTGAAGGATTTTAATCAAGACTTCTACAATCTTCCCTCCTGTCCTACTTTGCATTTACAATATGCTGGTTTAACAGGAGAAGGCGTTATGGAAGAGGGATACTACTGACTGCTCCAATGAGGCTGAACCTCTCAATATGTTTAACTATGCAACAACTCACTGAATGGCACTACTGCTCCTTTAGATTATTAGATGGTATTTTGCGCTGCGTCTCCCGTGAAGCCAGTTGTAAGAGTGGCTCTGTCGTCTTGTCTTCTACTCAACATCTCACCAACCAACCCCTTGAGAGCCCTTAAGACCAACTCTCTAAAAAGGAAAAAGTTGACACATCAGATGCTTCTTCACAGCCTTTGACTGTATGAGCTAAACCTAAATGAACTACAGAGTTGCTTCCAGATAGTTGTGTTGAGACTCCACAGCAAAAGATGAGATTTGCGTGGAACACCTAAGGATGCCTTTATTGCCATTTTCTCATATGAGAGAGTGGAAGAGTTAAGAGTGGGTAATGTATAGCCATACTTAGTTAATATTTACCCAACATCAAGTTATTGTCTCAGTATACAGGGAGTGCAGAATTATTAGGCAAGTTGTATTTTTGAGGATTAATTTTATTATTGAACAACAACCATGTTCTCAATGAACCCAAAAAACTCATTAATATCAAAGCTGAATATTTTTGGAAGTAGTTTTTAGTTTGTTTTTAGTTTTAGCTATGTTAGGGGGATATCTGTGTGTGCAGGTGACTATTACTGTGCATAATTATTAGGCAACTCAACAAAAAAAAATATGTACCCATTTCAATTATTTATTATTACCAGTGAAACCAATATAACATCTCAACATTCACAAATATACATTTCTGACATTCAAAAACAAAAAAACAAAAAATCAGTGACCAATATAGCCACCTTTGTTTGCAAGGACACTCAAAAGCCTGCCATCCATGGATTCTGTCATTGTTTTGATCTGTTCACCATCACCATTGCGTGCAGCAGCAACCACAGCCTCCCAGACACTGTTCAGAGAGGTGTACTGTTTTCCCTCCTTGTAAATCTCACATTTGATGATGGACCACAGGTTCTCAATGGGGTTCAGCTCAGGTGAACAAGGAGGCCATGTCATTAGATTTCCTTCTTTTATACCCTTTCTTGCCAGCCACGCTGTGGAGTACTTGGACGCGTGTGATGGAGCATTGTCCTGCATGAAAATCATGTTTTTCTTGAAGGATGCAGACTTCTTCCTGTACCACTGCTTGAAGAAGGTGTCTTCCAGGAACTGGCAGTAGGACTGGGAGTTGAGCTTGACTCCATCCTCAACCCGAAAAGGCCCCACAAGCTCATCTTTGATGATACCAGCCCAAACCAGTACTCCACCTCCACCTTGCTGGCGTCTGAGTCGGACTGGAGCTCTCTGCCCTTTACCAATCCAGCCACGGGCCCATCCATCTGGCCCATCAAGACTCACTCTCATTTCATCAGTCCATAAAACCTTAGAAAAATCAGTCTTGAGATATTTCTTGGCCCAGTCTTGACGTTTCAGCTTGTGTGTCTTGTTCAGTGGTGGTCGTCTTTCAGCCTTTCTTACCTTAGCCATGTCTCTGAGTATTGCACACCTTGTGCTTTTGGGCACTCCAGTGATGTTGCAGCTCTGAAATATGGCCAAACTGGTGGCAAGTGGCATCGTGGCAGCTGCACGCTTGACTTTTCTCAGTTCATGGGCAGTTATTTTGCGCCTTGGTTTTTCCACACGCTTCTTGCAACCCTGTTGACTATTTTGAATGAAACGCTTGATTGTTCGATGATCACGCTTCAGAAGCTTTGCAATTTTAAGAGTGCTGCATCCCTCTGCAAGATATCTCACTATTTTTGACTTTTCTGAGCCTGTCAAGTCCTTCTTTTGACCCATTTTGCCAAAGGAAAGGAAGTTGCCTAATAATTATGCACACCTGATATAGGGTGTTGATGTCATTAGACCACACCCCTTCTCATTACAGAGATGCACATCACCTAATATGCTTAATTGGTAGTAGGCTTTCGAGCCTATACAGCTTGGAGTAAGACAACATGCATAAAGAGGATGATGTGGTCAAAATACTCATTTGCCTAATAATTCTGCACTCCCTGTATATGTATCTATGAATGTAAAGTTGGTTGGTTCCCTATTCTCTGTATGCTTTCTTTAACATTCTACACATAACCAGTGCTGCACAGGTATATGCAGTCACACAAAATAACCCATTCAATTATGATGTAGGTCACTGAGGGCTTTAAACACCCCCATAACAAGCAATACCAAATGCATCAAAGTCTACCAACAACTAACAACTGACAGCTCAACACCACGCCTATAGCAAGAACCATCCCTCGAAAACACACATATGATAAACCCATTTTGTCTCACAATTTAGACATCACACATATAAATGTTTTTTTTGTCTCTTCTGCATGTTGTCCACTTTTTTTTTTAAACCTTTTATTTTCATTTTCAAAAGTAAAACAAACAAACAACAGTGACAGTGGCATACATATTTCTTCGCATAGCATTGTTATAGCCTCTTTAACATTGTATCATACTTTCGAAGCAGATTCAGTTGACTTCATAGGTCAGAGAAAAAACTCCATACTACATGTTTATTTGGTACATATAAGGGCCAGGGTACGAGCCCCTCTTTAGTGCGCCCCGCTCCACGGACATTCAGAATCGTTATCACTCTCGGAAGGCTCCGCGTCTGCACATGGTCTGTGGAAAGATTCGCACACTGCCCTCCAGGCGCCCTCATCACCTGTCAATGGTTCATCCTACTGCTGTTCTTTATATGGGTTTCCTCAGCTAACGCCCATTCCCCCACCTGCTGCCCCGATATGCCAGCGCAGGCACGCGTGTTATCCACTGTAAATGCCATCATTATAAGAATAGTTGTTTCTGAAACCTGCATTGTTTTAAAAGGATGCTGTGCGACGTAGAAACGATTATACAACATGCACTAGTTTGTACCTTCCGGTATGTCTTCCATCTTTCTCTTGCGACAACCTATGATTAGACCTGACTGACATAGCACCCACACGCTTGCATGATTCCCCAGGGTTGGCAAGAAGTCAGCTACAACTATAAGAAAACAAGTCTAACACCGGATGCTTCGCTCTACCACACAATTGGCTTTCATCAAACACCCAACAGAATTTATCAAACAACAAGAAGCCACACAGCATTATTTCAAGTGCAGCAATATATGGTCGGACTCAGAAAGCAGACACTAGACAGAGCCTCTAGCGGCCTCCTGCAGTGACAGACAGCTGGCAAAGAACTGCCCAACCAACAGCCCTCGGAGCACCTTCTATCCCTGGAATAAACCAGTTTAACACAGTCTCACGTGGACATTTAACTATCTGCATCATGTTGCCTAAATAGAAAGCATTCTGCACTGCCCCAGCAATCTGTCATGCTGAAAGAAAACATGGAAAGCCCCTTGTCACACACATCCGTACACAAGACACTGCAAATATCGTCACCAGGATTTAACTTATTTTACTGTAAAACTAACAACCAACTCAGTTATGATGCCACAAAAATGGCAGCACGCGATATACAAATGCTAATAACAAAACATGAAAGGTCGGAGTTAGTTTGAGGGTGTTGTAATAGAAACATGTGGCTTCTAACTACTTGTTTTTCTTCGTTCTATAAACCCCGTTCACACATTTTGGCCCGTATTCATACTTTTTTTAGCGCCGCATTTGCTCCGCTTTTTGACGCAAAACGGCGCAAACCTACAAAATACAATAGTATTTTGCAAGCTTGCGCCGTTTTTGCGTCAAAAAACGACGCAAATGCGGCGCAAAAAAAGTATAAATACGGGCCTTTATTCATTTAGGTTATTGGTGTAGGTTTTAACCACAGTATTACTCAATCCTGACTCATCCAACGAGTGTAGAGCCGTTATGCAGTGTAGGCCTAGAATGCGGAGGAGAATGTGACGCATGAGGGTTAACTTAGCCCAGGCGATACTGATGAGTGAGAACTCCTGCAGAGAAAAACCTGTGTACAGTGCTCAAGGTGAGATGCTTTCACCTGTGTACAGTGCCCAAGGTGAGATGCTCGCTTTCACCTGTGTACAGTGCTCGTGAGATGCTCGCTTTCACCTGTGTACATTGCTCAAGGTGAGATGCTCGCTTTCACCTGTGTACAGTGCTCGTGAGATGCTCGCTTTCACCTGTGTACAGTGCTCAAGGTGAGATGCTCGCTTTCACCTGTGTACAGTGATCAAGGTGAGATGTTCGCTTTCACCTGTGTACAGTGCTCAAGGTGAGATGCTCGCTTTCACCTGTGTACAGTGCTCAAGGTGAGATGCTTTCACCTGTGTACAGTGCCCAAGGTGAGATGCTCGCTTTCACCTGTGTACAGTGCTCGTGAGATGCTCGCTTTCACCTGTGTACATTGCTCAAGGTGAGATGCTCGCTTTCACCTGTGTACAGTGCTCGTGAGATGCTCGCTTTCACCTGTGTACATTGCTCAAGGTGAGATGCTCGCTTTCACCTGTGTACAGTGCTCAAGGTGAGATGCTCGCTTTCACCCCTTGTACAGTGATCAAGGTGAGATGTTCCCTTTCACCTGTGTACAGTGCTCAAGGTGAGATGCTCGCTTTCACCTGTGTACAGTGCTCAAGGTGAGATGCTCGCTTTCACCTGTGTACAGTGCTCAAGGTGAGATGTTCGCTTTCACCTGTGTACAATGCTCAAGGTGAGATGCTCGCTTTCACCTGTGTACAGTGCTCAAGGTGAGATGCTCGCTTTCACCTGTGTACAGTGCTCCTCGCTTTCACCTGTGTACAGTGATGCTCGCTTTCACCTGTGTACAGTGCTCGTGAGATGCTCGCTTTCACCTGTGTACATTGCTCAAGGTGAGATGCTCGCTTTCACCTGTGTACAGTGCTCAAGGTGAGATGTTCGCTTTCACCTGTGTACAGTGCTCAAGGTGAGATGCTCGCTTTCACCTGTGTACAGTGCTCAAGGTGAGATGCTCGCTTTCACCTGTGTACAATTCTCAAGGTGAGATGCTCGCTTTCACCTGTGTACAGTGCTCAAGGTGAGATGCTCGCTTTCACCTGTGTACAGTGCTCAAGGTGAGATGCTCGCTTTCCACAGTTCACTGGTGTAGCCCTCGGACAAAAGACGTGTTTATCGCACTAGACGCCATTTTCAACATTCTGACGACACTGTCCTCTCGCAGGTGCTCAGGTTGATCTGTTTTCCGCACTAAGGGACACCAAGTGTAGGACACTGCTGTCTCGTTTACTGTACCGAGCTGACTTCGGTAGAACGCGAGGACATGACTGGAGAACAGTAGAACGAGCAAAATGGTGGGCGCTGATAGTAATGCCAGGACATGAGAGAAACACGTGGAATATTGTAGAGCAGTGGCTCCCAGCCTGTGGTCCGGGGACCCCTGCTTAGAAAAGTAAATTTTTTTAACAGATTAGGTCCCCAGCTTTCAGTAATGACTCAGTAAAGGGTCCCGGATTCCAATTATGATTTACTGGGGGTCCCCCATTTCGAGTAATGTTAAAGTAGCAGATTAGGTCCAAAGCTTTCAGTAATGACTCAGTGGAGGGTCCCCGCATTCCAATTATGATTCATTGGGGGTCCCCGGGTTCGAGTAATGTTAAAGTGGGGGTCCACAGAAGTCAAAAGGTTGGGAACCACTGTGGTAGAATATTACACAAGTCAGCTTGTTAGTGTATGAAAGAGAGGTCCAACCATTGGTGAAGCTGATGGACGGGGTCATCTAGCACTGCTGTCAGCCTGCAAGCCATCACCCCTGGGTGTGCCGCAGCAACTGAAGAGGAGCAGACAGATGGAGATCGAGAGGGAGAGAGAGGCAAAGCGACTGACTTGGCCTCCCAGCATTGTGGAGAGGAACTGGCCTAATTTTTGCTACTCTGTCAGTTTGGGCATTGTGATTAACCTCATCACAAACACAGGCCCATATTTATACTTTTTTAGCGCCGCATTTGCGTTATTTTTTTATGCAAAAGCAGCGCAAACTTACAAAATACAATTGTATTGTGTACGTTTGCGCCAATTTTGGGTCAAAAAGCGGCGCAAATGCGGTGCTAAAAAAGTATAAATATGGGCCATAGTGTGTTAAATGGCTCTTGTCACCAGCCTTTGCACATATATTACTGCATGAATAAAATTGCATTGCAGTGGCCTAGTTACAGCTGTGAGAAACCACGTCTTTTTGCAGTGTCCCTCCACTTCTTACCCCATTTGTGACCCCTAGATGCTGGTTTTCTGACTCTGAGTATGCCGTGGGCTCTGCTAACTACGCCCAAGGCCTATGCTCTGATTAAAATGGTGTATACTAACTAGGCATAATTACAATTGCATTTGGCAACCTACCTGTAAGTCCCTAGTATCGTAAGGCATATTAGTTTATGAGCCCAAAGTAGTAAGGGACCCCATGGGTGCACTGCTGTGGTGTCTGGTATCATTGTAAATGCAGGCCTGCCTTGCTGGCTGCTTCTCTAATAACTCTAACCCCAAATTCAACTTTGAAATTAAAGTACTTCCTAAGTCTTAAACTACCTTATTTTTACAAATGTCACACCTATAAGTCACACCTGAGGTCTACCCTAGGTGCCCCATGGGTTGGATGTAGTGTACGTACATATGAGCAGGGACATTATAAAAGATGATTTATAAGCCCTGGTGAGGGAAAAACTGCCAAATTTGTTTCCTATATTGCAGTACATTGTCTCCAAAGGCTACCATTGGGAGGCTTTATTAAAAGATAATAGTTCTATTTCTGCTAAGAAAGAGCTACATAGTTCATGTTTGGTATCAAATTCCTAGTTATAATAAATCGACCAACTGCCAATCTTAGATTTATCATAACTAGGAGAGGGAAAGAGTTTTAGACCTCTTTCAGAAAGTTACCAAAATCAGCCCTGTAGTGCACTTTCCTGATTGGTCAGCCTCCAGCAGCCTAAGCCAAGCTACCTTAATGAGGTGTGAAGTGGCCTGGGCTGAAATAAAGGAAGCATCTAGTATGAAGAGAACTGCTAGAACAGATGGTATAGCAGGAAGGGGGTGGGCTAGCCAATCTGGTTTTCAAAGGAGGGAAAGCCACTTGGGACAGAAACCAGACCTCTCCCATTTCCTGCTTCCCCAGCCAGATGGGAGCCTCAGTAATTAGACTAGGAGAGGGGCTGAAGGGGTGTGTTAGGGAAATTTAGCCACATGAATGGGTGGGCTCAGCCAGATGTAACCTCCAATGAGAGATTTTCTCCTTCTCAGACTTTTAGCGACCAGTGCATTCTGGGATTGATTTTTGCCACACTTCACAGAAACTGGTCATCCCAGAGGTTGACACCCTATTGGTCAAGGGTGTTCTCCTGCTTGCCAACCCAGAAGCATGGATAAATATGGCAGACCTGTCCAGAAATTCAGATCACTGCCTGAACTACAAAGAGAAGGACTACCTTGCTGGAACCCTGGTCTGAAACCCAAATTATTGCACTCTGCATGACTGCATCTGCTGCACACTGAGGAACTGCAGCTCTAAGGACTTTGCTTGGCTTCAAGAGAGGGAATGAGTAGACTCCCTTAAAACAACAAGTTAAAAGAACTTGACCTGCAACAACCCCACCAAGAAGGACCAAGACAACCACCTTTAGCTGGGCTTTTGAGGTTTCACCAGTTGCATTGTGGAAAACACAGTCCCAACATCTCAAGGACCATTTCAGAGCTTCTAGACTCTTGCATTGGTGTTGTGGACCACTGGAGACCCAAAGGAGGTCTTATGGAAAGAGATCCAGAAATTTGAAGAAGATTGTTGAACTTTTGGAAAAAAAGTTTCATTAGATGACCACCTCGTAGACTGAATTTTAGGTTGACCCCTCTGATGCTCCGGAGCTTCCACTGAGCCAAGCTGATGACGCCACATCGGACCCTAGCCTAATAAGGAGCCTCACCCGATGACAAGAGAAAAAGATCCAGAAAAACAACTAAGTCCACAGATAAAACTTTGACCGAGGCATGCACTGTGTATCCGAGCAGGGCTCCATCGCGATCAGCCTCAAATTGTGACTTGGTCCCGGTCAAATCCAACCAGATGTCCCCGGCTGGCGCTATTGGTTTTTAACCACTAGAAAGCACATATTTTTTATTTATTCTTTAAGAATTCACACCTCCGGTTCCCTACATTGGATTCTGTTCACTATGGTGTTATTTTAAAGATACAAATATTTCCTATTTCTATAAAGTGGTGTTGGATTTTTATTGTGTGTTGTGTCTTACTTATTAGTGTATTGGTATTTGTAAATGCTTTACACGCCTGTCTCCTAAGTTAAGCCTGTCTGTTTGTTGCCATCTTCCAAGGGCAAGTGATTAATTTACTGAGACCTTCAATGGACCTTATATTGTGATTGTGGCCTTAATACCGCCCCTACTGTTAACCCACCTTCCAACATTCAGTGTCCAGCAGTGGGGATATAGATACTTGTATTCAAACTTGTATTCAAACTACACCATACAGTATTTGAGTTAAGATCTTTAAAAATCATCTACATTGACTTAAAACAAAAAATGATTTTTGATTTTATTAAGCCTAAACTGTTTTTTAATCCAATGTTATTTTTTTCTAAATTGTTCTATCACTCTCTGATTTGAAAAGTTTTTGTTGTGACCCAAAACTAGTGATACCATGGATTTTGATCTGGCTAACCTGTCCAAGCTCACAGTTGGTAAGCTAAGGGTACAGTGTAGGGCCCTTAGCTTACCTCCGTACCCAGGACACGTCAATCAGCGGTGTGTCCACCACTACAGGGATCCCAGGATAACCCACCACCCCAACAACAACAGGGACCTGGGGGCAGTGGTGGTAGGCACACGGTCCAGGGGACGGAGGCACAGGAACACAGGGGAACTGGGAGGGCTGCTGTGCGACAGGGGGCGGACAGGCCAAGGGAACCCACTCTCCACGAGGCCCTCTCCTCCATCATGGGAGCATACCACTACTCCCAGGATACGATGGCTACGGTCCTGGCCAAGTTTCAGGAGACCCAGCGCCTGCAGGAGGAGCAGTATTTGGGCTTCAGGGAAGAGCTCAGAACCATCAGCTCAGCCCTGGGCACCATCGTAGGGGTGCTGAAGGACATACAAAAAACCATGAGGGACACCGTGGCACTCCAAGGGGCCCCTGACACTAGCATGGACGATAAACTGCCCACCACCTCCGCCGACGCTAGTGGACAGGACACCCGCCACAGGACCACCACACCAGCACCCCACCCCCTGCAGACGGACAACTACCCCGCAAGCGGTCCCTGAAATCCAGGAACAGGACAGAGCATGATGGCAAGACCCCTGCCAGTAAATGAGACCACCGTGATTGTCCTCCCACTGTCTCACTTTGTTACCCTGTCCAGATTGGAACTGCCCCAGCTCCACTTCCTATGCCTATATGGGCAGTGCACCTGTGTGACCAATGGACTGGACTCTGCCATGGACATTCCTCCACCGTCCCCCATCACCATATTACTACCCCCCTCCATTTTTGAGCACTGAAATAAACACCCTTGAACCACAAAACAATCTGGAGTCAGTCTGTGATTTGGTAAATATGTATAATCAATGACAGTGTCAACATGCGTTGCCAGTTGTAAAGCCAACATACCTATGTCACACATCACAAGTCCTTGAAGGATGCAAGCAGATGACACACGTTGCTCTTCACACCTGTGAAACCGTAATGGAAAGGTACAACTCAGTGACCAAAGAATGCTATGAACTGACAGACAGGATAGAGGTAGAAGTGTGAAAGTGAATGTAATGGTAAAAAGAAAACTGTTCTCACCTGTGCGTCACTGGAAATATTGCTGTATGACTGACTCTCTGTTGTCTATGTCTTCTTCCTCAGCGTCCTCCTCATCACTGTCCACAGGCTCCACAGGCTCCACAGCTGCCACAACACCGCCATCTGGACCATCCTCCTGCAGAAAAGGCACCTGGCGTCGCAAAGCAAGATTGCGAAGCATCGAGCAGGCGATGATGATCTGGCACACCTTCTTCGGTGAGTACAATAGGGAACCACCTGTCATATGCAGACACCTGAACCTGGCCTTCAGGAGGCCGAAGGTGCGTTCGATCACCCTCCTAGTCCGCCCATGGGCCTCATTGTAGCGTTCCTCTGCCCTGGTCCTGGGATTCCTCACTGGGGTCAATAGCCATCACAGGTTGGGGTAACCAGAGTCCCCCAATAGCCACACCCGGTGCCTCTGGAGTTGACCCATCATATAAGGGATGCTGCTATTCCGCAGGATGTAGGCGTCATGCACAGAGCCAGGGAACATAGCATTTACCTGCGAGATGTACTGGTCTGCCAAACATACCATCTGTACATTCATCGAATGATAACTCTGCCTGTTCCTGTACACCTGTTCACTCCTGTGGGGGGGGACCAGAGCTACATGGGTCCCATCAATAGCACATATGATGTTGGGGATATGTCCAAGGGTATAGAAGTCACCTTCACTGTAGCCAAATCCTCCACCTGAGGGAAAACAATGTAGCTCCTTAAGTGTTTCAGCAGGGCAGACAACACTCTGGACAACACGTTGGAAAACATAGGCTGGGACATCCCTGATGCCATGGCCACTGTTGTCTGAAACGATCCACTTGCAAGGAAATGGAGCACTGACAGCACCTGCACTTGAGGGGGGATTAGTGACATCAGGTCTGGCTCCAACTGGGTACATAGTTCCTGGATTGTGGCACGGTCAAACCTGTAGGTGATCGCTACTCCATTGTCAACAGGTCCACCAACGGTCGGTACACCGGAGGATTCCGCCATCTCCTCACATGTCCCAGCTGACGGTGCCTAGGAAGGACAACAGCGACCACAGAGTCAACAAAATCCCAGGTATGTACCCACAGATACACAGAACACGACAGCAAAGACAAATATCTTCCTGTTTGTTTGTCGAGTGTAGGCCTAGGTATGTGTGACGCAGTTGCAAATGAAGCCATGTGGGCCCCTGAAATGGCGGCTGCCTGACCTCTAAAGTGGGACAATGGGATGTGAGGTAACTGCGCTGGCGTTGTACACCATTGTGGTAGGCGGTCGAAGACCGCGGCGCAAAGCTGCATTGGTTAACATTGGACCCTATGGGTCCCAGGATCCAATGATGAGGTGCGCCGGCGGTGATGATACGCACCGCTGCGGACGTCACCACCGCGGACGTGACCAACATTTTCTCTCTGTTCAATCACTTGATACCTGATCTTCGACAGGAGAGGACCTACACTGCAAGTGCTGCTGTGACCTTGGTCTGGAAGAGACAATTGCTGCTGCGTCTGGGGAAAGGGCCCCTGCCTTCACTGCTCAGGACTTGGAGAAGCTCGTGGACGGGGTCCTCCCCCAGTACACGCTACTCTACGGTCCTCCAGACCAACAGGTAAGTACACAGGGAGCACGTTGTATGGCCTATGCCTGTGTGGAGAGGGCTGGTTGTAAGAGGGAAGGGGGCAGAGTGCAGTGAACATGAAGGATTGTGAATGCATGTGCCACATGGCAAGGGCAGGGATGTGGGCCACTCACTTCGACGGTGCTCTTGCTGATTACTTCTCTTCTTCCCCTGTGCATGTCATGTAGGTCAGCGCCCACCAGAAGAAGTACATTTAGCGTGCCATCACCAAGGACGTCCGGACCCACTGCCGGAAAAGATGGGAGGACATTCGCCGCTGGAGCAAGAAGACGGCGGAGGCTCAGCTGGGGATGGCCTCCCAACGTGGGAGGAGTGCCCATCGCCCCATGACCCCCCTGATGTTCCGGATCCTGACGGTGGCCTACCCTGAGTTGGATGGGCGCTTGAGGGCATCACAGCAGACACAAGGGGGTGAGTACACCCTCATTCTGGGGACTTTGCGCGCAGTTGAGGGGTCTGGGTGTGGGAGGAGGGCTGTGGGTTTCCCTAGGCCAGGGCGACTTCCATAGGCTAGGCCCCTCAGTAATGCAGGCCATGTGGCACTCCACCCCACCGCAGTGGAGTGACAAATACAGGTATACATGCCCCTGTGGCATCCATGTGTGCAGATGTCCACCATAGCGATGTAGGCCATATCCCTGGAATTGCATCTGTAGAGGCCAGGAGCACGGCGTAGTGCAGGGGGCTGCTGTGTCTGTATTGTCCGCCAACGGTAGCGGTTAGCCATGCACTCGACCTGTCTTTCTTCTGTCATCGTCCCCCCTTCTCTGCTCTCCCTGTTCTTGTGTGCATCAGCATCATCAGGCGGAGATACAGTGGCACCGGAGCACGAGGGAGCTGCATCCCACATGGCCATGGAGGGCCACACCACGGACTCAGAATGCACCAGTGGGACGGAGGGCGAGGGGAGCTTCACGTCGGTCAGCGGATCACCAACCAACGACACAGACTCATCCACCGATGGGAGCCTCCTTGTGGTGGCAGCACCATCTGTGCCCCACACTTCTACAGGTACAGCCGCCACCTCTCCTACCAGCACCGCCCTCCCAGCAGCCCCTTAGCGTTTGCCCCGTGCCCGCTCACCCAGGAGGGTGGGCATCACCTTCGCCCCAGGCACCTCAGCCTCTGCCCCTGTCACCGCTGCCCTCAGTGAGGAGGCCATTGACCTCCTCAGGTCACTCACATTGTGAATGCCATCCAGGGTGTAGAAAGGGAGTTGCAACATGGTAATGCATTCCTGGAGGGCATTCATTCTGGTCAGGCTGCCCTTCATCGAACCCTGCAATCTCTGGCCTCAGCACTGATGGCAGCCATTGTGCCTGTATCTAGCCTTCCCCCTCCAACTTCCTCCACCCAGACCCAATCCCCTGTACCCCAGCCCATCCCAAGCACACCATCAGACAAGCATGCACACACCTCAACACACAAAAGTAGCTCAGGCAAACATAGGCACCACACATCCCACAGGCACTCACACAAGCATCACCCACATACAGACACAGCAACATCCACTGCCTCCACTGTGTCCCCCTCCTCATCGTCTCCCTCCTCCCTCCCAGTGTCGTCTACACTCTCACCTGCATGCAGTACATCTACAGGCACTAGGACTCACACCAGAACACCCAGCACCACACCCCACTCACCTGCACTCACCACCCCACTGCCATTTACACGTCCCCTGTGTCCTCTCCCAGTGTGTCTGTGACGCCCCCTCCCAAAGTACACAAACGCGGGCACCCACACACCCAACATCCATCCATCTCACGACAGCCTCCAGTACCTGCACCTGCACCCAAAACACCTAAAGTGACACCTCCTACAACCACCTCCTCTTCCTCCACTCCCAGACCCCCTCCAGCTACCCATCCCAGTGTTCGTCATAAACTCTCCCTCAGCAACGTTGACCTCTTTGCCCCATCCCCACCCCTCCAATTCATAAGTCCTGTAGTAGCGCCTCAGCCAAAAAGACTCCAGTACCAGTGGTGCGTGTTACAGGTGTGTGGCGTGCACCGGCCACCAGGGCAGGCAGTGTGACACGGAGCCAAAGCACTGCCAGTCCACCCCCTGTAAAGCATCTCAAGTTGGAAAGTGGCCGACGGGACAGGGTGAAGACTCCCGGCAGCAAAACTGCTCACAAGGGTACCAGGGGGATTGCAGAGTCAGCTGTGACTCCTCCAAAGGTGGTGAAGGGCCAGAAGAAGTCTGCACAGTCTGGTGAGAGCAGCACGGCGGAGAAGGGCGCCATCCTCCCCGGCGGCCGGGACGCCACCGCCAGCACCGTCGTCACTGGTCAGGAGACCACCGCCGGAGTCAGTGCCCAGGAGGGCAGGAGTATCGTCACTGGTCAGGAGACCACCGCCGGAGTCAGTGCCCAGGAGGGAAGGAGTATCGTCACTGGTCAGGAGACCCCGCCGGAGTCAGTGCCCAGGAGGGCCCCGGCTGCCACAGCCCCGCTGGGCAATGAGGGACCGTCACGTCACACACCAATGCACAGGTCAGAGACCGCCATGGCAAAGCACCGCTGAACATGGGAATCACCGCCATGGTGAAGACCACTGAACAGGGCAAAGCACCGCTGAACAGGGCAGAGAACCGCTGAACAGATCAGAGACCGCCATGGCAAAGCACCGCTGAACATGGGAATCACCGCCATGGTGAAGACCGATGAACAGGGCAAAGCACCGCTGAACAGGGTAGAGAACCGCTGAACAGATCAGAGACCACCATGGCAAAGCACCGCTGAACAAGGGAATCACCACCACATCAAGCATCGTTATCACATGTACAGCTGGGACTGTGACGGAACAGGAACCGTCACGGGGAGCCTAATGCAGTGTGGGCACCATTCCCCCTCCAGAACCAGTGGAGACTGTTATCCACTTGAGAGACTGTGGCTTTGCACTCCCCAGGATGATACAGTGGGAAACCCACCCACTGTAGAGACTTAAGAGACTGTGGCTTTGCACTCCCCAGGATTGTTCAGTGGGCAACCCACCCACTGTAGAGACTTGAGAGACTGTGGCTTTGCACTCCCCAGGATTGTTCAGTGGGCAACCCACCCACTGTAGAGACTTGAGAGACTGTGGCTTTGCACTCCCCAGGATACATCAATGGGCATGGAGCCCCGTCGTGGATCTGGCGTGGTGCTGTAATCCGGCTGAGGTGCCTCCCCCTTCCCTTCCCCCTGAGGTGCCTGTTGTATTTCGATCTGATGCCCCAGCAGTGTTCTCTCCGTTTGTGGACAGGTATCTATTGTGGGCCTCGCCCATGCATTTTTTGACCTGTGGTGCACGGACATTGATACGTGCATACCTGCACTGCTTCTCGTAATGTATATACTTTTGATTGTGTATATATATATCTGTATATATTTGGTAACTGTATTTTGATACATTACAATTTTTGAACTGATTTCCTTTTGTCTTTGCATTCTTCCGGGGGGGTTGTGGGTTGTTACTGTGATGTTTTGACATGCATTGGTGTGTGTGTTGTAATGTGCGAGGATGAGGGTGGGGGTGGGGGTGTTGCGTGTGTGTCCCCATGACTTTTGCCTCCCACCTCCCCTATGTCGTAGGTGCAGTACTCACTGTTGTCGTCGCTGCCGCCGTTGCTGGTGTTCGTAAATGAGCAGTAAGACAAGGGCAGGTAGGATTTGTAATTCCGGCTCCATGGTGTCCTCCTTCCTCGTGGGATGTGTAGAAGGTGAGCGTTTTGCAATTGCAAAATCTGTTTCCGCCATGTTTTTATCCACTGTGAATCCGCCCGGAAACGGTGGCGGATTGGCGGGTTGTGATACTGTGGGCAGTACATTGTCTGCCGCCTGTCTGTTGGCGGTGACTGCCGCGCTGCTTGTCTGTACCGCCGTGGTGGTCGGAGTGTTGAAGTGGCTGTCTATGTTGGCGGTTTCCGCCACGGTCATGATTCCTTTTTTTTGTCCGCCGGCCTGTTTGCGGTATTACCACACCTTTAACACCGTCCGCCAGGGTTGTAAAGACCACCTTAGTCTCATCCCAGAACAGTACAGGGTGGAGTTCAGGGACATCCAGAAGGTAAACACACAGTCCTGGGTGAACTTTGTAGATCTCTCAGTGAAGGCACTACAGGGCTGAATTAAAGGTAACTAAGTGAATATGTCTGAGGGGCTGCATAGTTAATTCTTAAGGAGCACATCCTGACTCATTTGTGCAAGAGATGTTAAGCCAGTATCTAGTGGACACAAAGTTGTCTGGTCCCAGGAAACTGGGGGAGACAGCAGATGAATGTGTGAGAAGCCAGGTTTCCCATCAGCACAAGGGGGGAGACTCCAAGAAGGGGGGGATTAGGCCCACAAAAATCTAAGAAGGGAGGTGGTAAGCCCACCACAGAGACTCCCTAAGTACCTCAGAACCCTACAAAGGAGTAAAGTATATCTCACCCCAGTTCTGATAAGGAGAAGCAGAGGGAACGAAACCTAAAAAAGAACGTAAACAGCAGGGTGTGTTTTGACTGTCAGCAGTCAGGTCACTTCAGGGAAGATCCCTCCTGTCCCAAAAAGGTGGTTAGCACTGGGCTGTCCAGTGCAGCCATAGAAGAGGACTACTCAGATGATAAATTTGTGTTAGATTTCTAATGAGTGTTGTGTCTTACCTATTTAGTGTATTGGTGTTTTTAAATGGTTTACATATCTGTCTCCTAAATTAAGCCTGCCTGCTCATTGACAGCTACTAGGGGTTGAGCAGGGGATTAATTTACTATGACCTTGACTGGCCCTTATATTGTGGTGGGCACCTACCAGCTCCTACTAATAAACCACCTTCCAACAAAAGCAAAGTCGTTTTTTTGTGAATCTCAAGTGACAAAAGGGTGATTAAAAATTGCATCTAGGATACCAACCACTGAAGGTATTTTTAATGACCATCCCCTGGGGCAAAGTTTGTAAAAAGCGTTGGATGTGTCACCATTAGTGTTTATTTTGAAAAGGAAGCACAATGTTTTTAAGCATGCATTGCATACAGGCCTTAGGGCCACGTACAAAGCCATTTAGCATTTCCTAATGGTCTGCATCGCTATTTCGGGCCATTAAGATGCAAAAAAAAAATTTCAGATATACAAGGCCCTTTAGGGCATGAGAGCTTTGTAATAAACTATCCCGGCCCCCTGATACACCTCTGTGAATAAATTGTTGCCCAGAGATTTTCATATTTGATTTGTGTTTTTGGATCATTAGCTTTGGTACACATTGCTGATCCAGGCCGAATGTTTCTGGACAACATTTTTAAGAATGGCGGATATGTTATAGTGATGATGTAATATTTCAGGAACCATGAGACCTATTTACATTTTTGGGGTGTCAAAACATAGCTTTTGGGGGTCAAGTAGTCGTATAGTGACAGAAAATAACTCGTCAGAGAAACTTTTCAGCCATTTTCCAAAATAGAGGAAGAAGAGACACGTAGAAATGAAACAAATAATGAAGGTTTTTAATCTTTTTATATATACACCAAACAATGTTTAGGATCTGAATATGACAAAAAATAATGTTTATCACTCCTGTTTAGACAAATTTTCATGGTTCACTTTATTAATTCCAATCGCTTGTGGTACATTTGCAGAACGTTGAACATTTTAGAAGAGCATGTCGACAGGGACATCTTTTTGTAGCACAGGTTTTGCAAGTACTTGTACGGGTAAATTCCATGGATAGATGCTTTAGAAATTTCATAGGTTTTTAACAGCCCATCAATATCTTCCCAATCAAACTCACATGGATCTTTCTCTACATATGCATGATCCAAAACATTACACATCTTCTGATCAAGTAGAACACTATTTTACTGTGTCCACGCACAGAATATGACGTCAGTGGAAGGTCACTTACCGGGACTGATCTCATGAACTCACTGTATCCAAGATTAGAAACTGTGACAGTTAGCACTCGTTCTCCACACATTCACAAGGTATTTTTCTACATCTTTAAAGTCACACTCTTCTTCCTTTTAAAAACTTCACAGGTTCAGCAGTAAAAGCTCCAAGCTTTGTTCCAATTTTGCTCCTAGTGTCATCACCAGTAAGAATATGTGCCTTGATAAGAACACTGGGCATCTATAGATCACGTTTCTTGGAAAGAATATGAAGCAGGATTAAGTGTTTTTTCTCATCTGTTCCATAACATATCCTTAAGTCTGACAATCCTTGACCTATGAACATTGCAACAAATCTAAGTAGTACAATCATAATGTCTGTGTCATTTGACAGTACAATGACTCAATTGGAACAATTTCAAACAGCTCACTTAACATGTGGCATAACACAAAGGTCAGCTTCCTCCTATACGGCCCGTACCTTTTGAACACAGGCACTAACTTTTCATTGAATTATTCCACTTGCTCTAACTGGAAAATCAGTGTTCACTGAAGCATCAGCAATGTTTTGGCGAGTTAACATCTCTAAGCTCATTTTTTCCGATGTCGATGACCAGAATTTATTAAGTTGCGCAAGCATAGGTGTCAAATTTGTGATGCAGGTAAGGTAATTTGTTCCACTTGTAGACATTTGTCTGATTCTCTCACATTTGGTGACAGGTAGTTCAAGATAATTGCCAAAGGCAATGTGCAGTTCTTGCAAGGTGCACACTGACTCTGATATCTGTAGACCAGTCTGTACTCCTTCTCTGAGGTTATGCATGGATTATATCTTGACCATTCGGAATTGTGACATATATCCACAACAACAGAAGCTTTCAATGAGGATACCTTTTCAAATTTTAATTCTTCAGGTGAAGTTGTTTTTTTTCGAGCTCTGGTACACGTTTGTGCTTCACTGGTTTGGTTACAGCATCTCCATCAAATAATGCGATTGTTGGAAGAAGATCATGCAACAGAATGTCCTTGATAAATTCACCCCTTTCTTTTTCTACATCCATCTCTTTATGTGCTTGCGAAAGTTGTTTTTTTGCAACCTGCTTTGTAGTGGTTGGTTGGACGAAACTCACATTATGGCAACTAAAGTGTGGCAGTTTATATTTAGTGATTATGTCAAACAGCTTTTTCTCTTTCAATACAAATCTCTACTGCTTCAGTTCTGCATATAGTTTTGATCCTTGTTCCAGGACATCTAGTAGAGGTGTCTTTATATCGTTATCCACATATTGTTTGGTCACAAAGTTGTGCAATCACACAGGCTCAGTCATTTCAAAGGGGTTTCCTTGCTGCTGCATGAAATGAAGAAGGCTTTCAACGTGTTTTTAAAACGTTCCCCTCTCTTTACCACATGTTCGTGGTGAGGAACAGTTTCACAATGGTTCATTAATTTTGAGTTTATCTCTCTGAAACATTGCACATAGAAAGGACTTCATGGTAAACTAGCTGCCATTGATCAACACTTTTACCTGTCTGACCAACAACTACCTTAGAGCTTTTCTGTGATCTCTGGATCATCTGTTCCAGTTTCATATCTGAAGCCACAGCATTGAACCTTCTCTCTCTGTCTTTCACCACAAAATATTTTTGGATTCATTTTCTGTAGAGGTATGTTTTTCCACCTCTAGCTTCTTCACTCTTTCCAAATACCAGGACCCACATCTCAGGTGGTTAATGCAATCAAATTCGTGAAACACAGTAATCAGTGACTCCAATGTCTTCAGCTGCTTTGAAACTTTCTGGTAGACTGGGACGTGTTGATGGGTTGTAGTGATTTTGCACACTTTGACAAGGCAGTTGGGTTATAAGTTTGCAGCTTCATTTGTTGATGCCTACAGCTGACACAGCTTGTTTTCCAGCAGCTGCTTCATTGGTGAACCATGGCAGTATCATGTGTGCTGGATTTTCAAGAGCTGTGTTCAAAATCAGAGTTATCAGAGCAGTAATTTTAAATATTTTCTTGGAAAAGTGACTTGGAAATGGTGTGCTATTGGATTCACAAGATTTTACAGCATGAGCTGCTAACAAGTTCCTGTTCCGTACTATGTCATTATAAATTGTTGATACACCAGTCCTATTCATTGAAGTGATTAACTCTCTACATTTGCACTTCCAATAGATTGCGTGGGCAGTCATCATGTGTAGTGGAGTTTTCTTTGTGCTGTTATGTAATTCATAAAACATGATTTCATGTGACTGTCTTCCACTTCTTCACATATATATCTTCAAAGCCATCATCAATGTTATCGGTTTCTGTTCCGAACTCAGGTACTTTAGTTTGTAACATTTTTGCTTTGCTGATATGAAACAATGATGTAAAAAATGTTAAGACAACATCAGGTATTTTTGTTGACTCACATGATTTGCGGAGTTCTGGGGCATTACTAAATTTTCCATTAAGTCAAAAATCTACATTTTCAGGATGTTTCTTTAAATGCTGATTTTACTGCATCCTGTGATCTTATTTTGGCAGCAAGAACTTCAGGAGTCAAATCAGCAGAGAACACCATAAGTGGCTCATTCTTTTTGTTAGACTGAGAAAAACAAATTCTGTCATTGTACATTCTCGTCAGGCATGGCTCGAACTGGACCCAGATCCTGACACCGTCTCGGTGAGGTCCCTCAGTGAAGAAGACTCCTCCAACGTCTACAAGAAATGCACCTAACATTGTTTGAGGGCCACAAGCTCCAATGAAGGTGACATGGACTGGTATTTGCCACAGATTATTCTGCATTCGTGAGGGGAGTGTTGATTTGGGTGAAACCAGGGATCCTCTTCATAGCAGATAACATTGTCATAGACCCAGATGGCCGGTTTGTGCTGCTGCATGGACGTTTAGACAGATGACGCCTCCTCTTAGGGGTTATATGTGCCCCTAACACTGACCAGACATTGTTCCTACCAAAAACGTTTTAATCAACTGTCCAATTTTAACTCTGTCCTGGATACAATACTAGACTGCTGTTTTCCCACCCTGCCATGAACAGTTGCTAAGTCCAATGCACGTTCCCTTGCAGGCTGGATCCAACACTGGCAGCTTGCTGACATATGGCAAACTCATAACCCAAATGCAGCCACATACTCTTTCCACTGCTCATCAAGCCACCTAGATGTCAGATTAGATCGATTTGTGGGCTCTGCCAATTTGCTTCCTACTATACAACATCCAGATTATCTTGGCTGTACACTCATGGACTATAACCCATTATGCTTACAACAGTCGTGGGGAGACCCTGTACCTGACATGCCCAGATGGTCGCTACAACCCTTTGGGTTAGAAGACCCACCCTTCCGTGCCTCACTTGGTATGGCTACAGTAGGCTATTTCGAGCTTAACCATGACACCTCCTGTTACAATACTTACTTTATGGGAGCAGGTTGGCAGCTTACAAAATGGTTTGCATGCCTCCCTCCGCCTACACACAGCAATATCTCTCATATCCCTGAGACACTGAAATACTGGGAGAGGGACCTGACCCATCCCTGTACTGATAAAGAATGGGACTCTGTGCTGGAGACTCCAGCACACATTCCTCGAAATGACCACTTCCATCTCATCCAATACTATATTACTCAACAAGCATACCTAACACCAGCGAAAATAAATAGCTATTTTAAACGCACACTGTAGGAAAGTACCATCTTGCCTGGCATGTTACCCCCATTTTTACTTGTATTTCAGTTTGTTTTTGTCTGTCTCATTGGAATCCTGCTAGCCAGGACCCCAGTGCTCATAGTTTGTGGCCTGAATGTGTTGTCCCTGTGTCGTGACTAACTGTGTCACTGAGGCTCTGCTAATCAGAACCTCAGTGCTTATGATCTCTCTGCCTTTAAAATTGTCACTATAGGCTGGTGACCATTTTCACCAATTCTGATTGCCACACTGGAACACCCTTTTAATTCCCTAGTATATGGTACCTAGGTACCCAGGGTATTGGGGTTCCAGGAGATCCCTATGGGCTGCAGCTTTCTTTTGCCACGCATAGGGAGCTCAGACAAATCTTACACATGACTGCCACTGCAGCCTGAGTGAAATAACGTCCAGGTTATTTCACAGCCATTTTACACTGCACTTAAGTAACTTATAAGTCACCTATATGTCTAACCCTCACCTGGTGAAGGTTAGGTGCAAAGTTACTAAATGTGAGGGCACCCTGGCACTAGCCAAGGTGCCCCCACATAGTTGAGGGCAATTTCCCAAGACTTTGTGAGTGTGGGGACACCATTACACGCGTGCACTACATATAGGTCAATAACTATATGTAGCTTCACGATGGTAACTCCAAATATGGCCATGTAACATGTCCAAGATCATGGAATTGTCCCCACATGCCAAATCTTGTATTAGGGTGCCAATCCCATGCATCCCCGGGGCTCCACCATGGACCCCGGGTACTGCCATACCAGCTCTCTGGGGTTTTCTCTGCAGCTATCGCTTTTGCCAAACCACAGACAGGCTTCTGCCCTCCTGGGGTCTGGCAGCCCAGTCCCAGGAAGGCAGAGCATAGGATTTCCTCTGAGAGAGGGTGTTACACCCTCTCCTTTTGGAAATAGGTGTGAAGAGCCTGAGAGGAGTAGCCTCTCCAGGCCTCTGGAAATGCTTTGAAGTGCACAGATGGTGCCCTCCGTGCATAAACCAGTCTACACCAGTTCAGGGAACCCCCAGCCCCTGCTCTGGTGTGAAACTGGTCAAAGGAAAGGGGAGTGGCCACTCCCCTGTCCATCACAACCCCAGGGGTGGTGTCCAGAGCTCCTCCAGTGTGTCCCAGCCCTCTGCTATCTTGATGTCAGAGACCCCTCCTGATAGGTGCTTACCTGACTAGGTTCCCAATTCTCCTCTGAGGGCTATTTAGGGTCTCTCCTGTGGGCTTTTCCTGAGATAACGATTTGCAAGAATTCACCAGAGTTCCTCTGCCTCTCCCTCTTCGACTTCTGTCAAGGATCGACCACTGACTACTCCAGGACATCTGCAAAACTGCAACAAAGTAGCAAGAAGACTACCAGCGACATTGTAGCGCCTAATCCTGCTGGCTTTCTCGACTGTTTCCTGGTGGTGCATGCTCTGGGGGCTGTCTGCCTTCACCCTGCACTGGAAGCCACGACAAAATCTCCTGTGGGTCGACGGAATCTTACCCTGCTAACGCAGGCACCAAACTTCAGCTTCACTGGTCCTCTGGGTCCCCTTTCATCATGACAAGCATGGTCCCTGGAACACAGATGGTGGATCCAAGTGTCCCCGACAGCCCAGTGGTCCATCTGTCCAAATTTGGAGGAGGTATGTCCTTGCCTCCCCTCGCCAGACAGTAATCCTGTGTAGTGGATGAACTGCAGCTGCTAGGGCTTCTGTGCACTTTTGCAAGGAATCCTTCATGCACAGCCTAGCCCAGGTCCCCAGCACTCAGTCCTGCATTGCTCAACTCGCTGAGTTGAACACCGGCTTCGTGGGACCCTCTTTTGTAGTGTTGATATGACCGATGTGCTCAGTTTTCTTGATCCCATGTTTAAGTACTTCTGCGGGTGCTGCCTTCTTGTGCATGGACTCTCTGTGTTGCTGAGAGCCTCCTCTGTCTTCTCTTCCAAGTGGCGATTTCCTGGTCCTTCCTGGGCCCGGTCAGTACCCTTTTCCTTTGACTGTGACCTTTGCAGCTAGCAAGGCTTGTTTGTGGTCTTTCTCCAAAGAAACAACTCCACATCCTCCAGCATTCTGTGGGACATCTTTTGTGCAAAGGAAACGTTCCTGGCACCTTCTCTTTTTGCAGAATCTTCAGCTTCTTCCACCCAGAGGCAGCCATTTTGCACCTTCATCTGGGGTTTAGTGGGCTCCTGCCTCCCCGGACACTTTCGTGACTCTTGGACTTGGTCCCCTTCCTTTACAGGTCATCAGGTCCAGGAATCCATCTTCAGTGCTTTGCAGTCAGTTGTGGTCTTTGCAGAATCTCCTATCACGACTTTAGTGTGTTTCTGGAGAAGTAGGGTCACTTTGCCCTTACTTCGTCTTGGGATGGGGTATCTTGGACACCCTTAT
Source organism: Pleurodeles waltl (assembly GCF_031143425.1). Taxonomy (NCBI): domain Eukaryota; kingdom Metazoa; phylum Chordata; class Amphibia; order Caudata; family Salamandridae; genus Pleurodeles; species Pleurodeles waltl. The sequence continues at coordinate 1,156,580,661 of NC_090439.1, read as the reverse complement.
TGTTTTATGACACTCCCAGCGACCCTCTACACACTACACTAGACCTGGGGTCCCTAAGTGGTTCGCAATCCACTTTCTTAGTATATGGTTTTCTAACTGTTTACTTACCTGATTTTGTTTTGTGTGTATATTTTGTGTATTTTACTTACCTCCTAAGGGAGTATATCCTCTGAGATATTTTCTGACATATTGTCACTAAAATAAAGTACCTTTATTTTTTAGTAACTCTGAGTATTGTGATTCTTGTGATATAGTGCTATATGATATAAGTGGTATGGTAGGAGCTTTGCATGTCTCCTAGTTCAGCCTAAGCTGCTCTGCTATAGCTACCTCTATCAGCCGAAGCTGCTAGAACACTACTGATCTACTAATAAGGGATACCTGGACCTGGCACAAGGTGTAAGTACCATCAGGTACCCACTATAAGCCAGGACAGCCTCCTACACATACTGCCCCAGATGTTCTCACTTGGACGCTGATCTCCTGTACATGCTGTGGGTATGCCAATGTCTCCACACTTACTGGAGCCGGGTAACTACTCAACTGGCGGATTGCACAGGCAGCACCTGCACACATCTGCGTCCTAGAGCTTGTACGCCAAACAAATGCCAAAAAGTCACATCTCAGTTGATTGATTTGGGCTTCATAGTTGCCAAACGTTTAATCACAATGTGATGGAAACCACCCGAACTGCCCTCCCCTTTAGCCTGGCTGCAATCACTACCAGTGTGGGCGCAAGCCGAAAGTCTGTCATTGCACAGGGAAGACACAATGGAATTGCGAAAGGCACCCATAGCTACTGTATGGGATACAGTAGAATACATGATTACTTATCTGACCAACACTCAGAATTGGAACATGCTGAAGTGGAGACGGGAGCGCAGGAGACAGGCACACTTAGTTGGTCACTATTTGCTACACGGCTAGAACTGTGGCGTTGTGCCAGCCCCACACATATATCTAAAACTTTACTGTGAACATAATACAACATGCAGGTCCAGAATATTTCTTTTCTTGGAATATAAGGGAGAGTGGGATGGGGTAAATACATGTGGGACTGTTTTATATTTTCATACCACTTTGTTACCGGACTGCGCACTTATCATAGCATAATAACGCATACACTACTCAACTCAATATTGAATACTTATTTAATACACCGACTCTGTGTCAACTGTAAGTAACAATGATATTGAGATACAATTAATGTCTTCAATCCTGAACTGTAACTCCGATTAAAATTGCATGTTTTCCCTTTTTCCCTTCTGTTATAGTCTTTAAATCTCAATAAAACAGAATTAAATAAAACAAATTACATTCTCACCAGAGACAATCTTAATTTCATTATTATGGATCAATACAGTTTCATCAATGTTGACCATTATTTCTCTGATCTCACTGAGTGTAAACCCATAGCCAGCCCTCAAAAATGGCTTTAAAACTTACTTTGCTTTATTAAAGAGTGCAAACTTAACTGAAGGCTGCCAGTTACATTACTGCTGGGAGCTCACAGGACATTCATATTTTGAATGTATGTACGTATGCAATTCAGGTAGGCATACAAATCCACTACAAATACATTTACCTAGCTGTTTAGATCAGCTACTCAGCTGAAAACTTCATCTTTAAAGAAACTAGACTGAGACTTACATACTCTGTACTTTGTTCTTTCATCAATCCCTTTGGCCCTTCTTCTGGCTAAACCACAGATAACACATTGAAGATCCTCTGCTTTCTTATCAGTTCGATCTTCTAAGTGGATTGGCATTGGGTTTTGGTTGTCATCGCTTTCTCATATTCTGAATCACTTGTTTCTACTATTTTGTGACTAATTTTTTCCAGGTTTTTTTCCATTGTATATGACTTGTAATACTTGTTGTTAGAATGATAAAATATTTGATCCTCTTCACCCCAGTTTCAATCTTTTGTGAACTTCCTCTTGCTGTATTTCTGCAGCATCTCAAACTCTCTTCTGTCCAGCCACAGTTGATGTTAGCTTTTCTTTTGGATTAGTTTGGCATCAACACATTTTTCTTTGCTGAAGGACTCATCAGATTCTGTCAGGAGCTAAAGATCCTCTGCTATCACCTGCTTCATTCATGTTTACGAAATTGAATCAACCAAAAACCTGAAACAACAACAGTATTAAAATAAATTACCAATATGATGGCTAAAACACATCATTACAGGGCCACTTTAATGGAAAAATGGAGGGAGGGTTGCTCTAAGGAATGTTCTGTCTCATTAAGACTACTTGACACCAAAAGGAAGTATATAGGTTTCTGAAATATTACATCATCACTGCAACACATCTGCCATTCAGAAAAAACTGACCCGGATTAGCAATGTCTACCCAAGCTAAAGTACATCTCTAATGATACAATAACACAAATCAAAAATGAAAATCTCTAGACAACAATTTTTTTACGGAAGTATATCAAGGGGCCAGGACTAAAATGCATATTAAAGTCCCCTGAGAGCACTTAGCAGGCTTGAAGATGGGAAGATTGAAGAATTTTGAGCAAGCCAATCAGGGTCTCTATATTGTCTGTTTTGCACTTTCCCGGGTGAATATAAAAGTTTAAAACTAATGTGGTGTACTCTTTCTCTGAGGAAGAAAGCATCAAAACTTTGAGACATTGCATCGGGGGGGAGACTCAAATCCAAGTATTCTTGGTCCCAAGGAAGATCGGTTGCAATGTAAATCAAAAAACTCCCATGGCACTTCCTGACCTCCAGACTTTATGCGCTTAGCTGAAGTATTCTTTAAAACTGACTACAGGTGTCGGTGTCTGCATCCATGTTTCCTCGAACCACAGAAGGTCGAAATCACGTAGGTAAAATGGAAATTCATTCTCCCCCATCTTAGTATTAAGGATGTTAATGTTCCATGAGCAGACTTCTAAGGGTTGATCCATTGCGGAACCCCTTTGCTGTAGGACTGACGCTTCCCTTGGGGCCCATGTACTGACAAACGACGGGAACTGCAGACCCTCTAACTTTAAGATGGTAAATTCGCATAAGCGTCCTGCTTGTTTAGATCTTGTGATTCCTGCTCCTCTTGTGAGGACTGATGAATACAAGCTGCGTTGATGGGGTATTGATTGGTGGGTTCCTCCTTGGCCAATTTCAGCTCAGGTTCTAGCTCAACACCATCTTTAGAGCCGACCTTACTGGGGAGCAAGTATAGTGGACCTTGGGATAGTGGCTTGAGATGTTAGCTTTATCCTGAGATTGAGTCCAAGGGCTGAGCAGAATTATGTGTGGCATAACATTTTTGGGTGTAGGTTTAGGGACTTTGAGGGCTTTCACTTCCTCTACTATTTCGGATAGTAAACTTGGAACCGTTGTGAGTCCAAGGTCGATCCACATAGGCATGAGTGCTAAAATGTATCCAGGTCCTGATGTACTCTCTTGAGCAAGTCATTTAAGGCCTGCAGCTTGTGATCAATGCCTAGGACATACACTGCCATCGCATTTAATAAATCCACCTATGTTTCCAGTTTGTCTGAATGGAATGTTAGAGCAGAGGATATCACCTCCCTGTTACCGAACAGAAAGGATCAAATTGAGATTGGTGTGCCTCTCAGTATCGCCGTAAGATGCATTTACTTGTTGTTCATTGATGGCCAATGTAACTAGAGGCAGATTGGAGCTCCTTTCTATTACCCCCTCTTTGGCAATTCTGTTAGAAGGGCTGGTTTCTTTTAAGGACATCGGTCTCCATGGTGGCAATTTGATGGGAGAGAGCAGAGTGTTGAAGTCATGTTTCGGTCCGGGATTGTGACATATGCTAAGCCAGTCGACAGATTGTTTGTTGGGCTGGTCAAACTGACTTAAAAGCATCTCCTGCCACACTAAATAATCTTCAGGGACCTTGTCCAATAGAGCCTGGTCAAATCTTTTTGAAGATGAACATACCGGACTCGTCAGAGGCTATAACTGTGTTCCACGGAAGTCCTTGGACATCCCTGCCTCAATTGAGATGAGGCTACTGACTGATTGCCATGGATATACTAGGTCCTGCTTGGATGCATGAACCTGAGCCTGAACCACAAGCAAGGTAGGGTTATGACCTTTGGTGGCTGTCTTTGCTGCGGTTTGGGGAAGGCACGAGGCCTGCTGACCATGCTCATATTCATGCTTGTGCTCACACAGATGGCCTGGGGGATTTCTGAGTGGTAGAAAGAAGATGTGCTTCGGTGGCAGATTTGAAAAAGTCCTTACTTTTTGTTTTCTTGGGCTCTGTGAAGTAGTTGGAGAAGAGTTGAAGCTGTGGTTATTAATGCCCTGCTTGTCCTCTTCGCTATCCCTGGTACCTTGGGGAGAGTCACAGGGTTGCCTCTGGGCTTCCCCTTGGCCCGTGTTTTCTGATGGGCTTCTCTGTCCCCCAGATTTTCCCTTATCTCATTGTGGGTGTCAGCAGTAAAGGTAGTTAGGAGGTGCAGTTGAGGGCAAAGTATGCCTAAAGTCCTAGAATGTCCCCTGTCTCCCGTAAAACACTGTCTGCTTGCTTACCCTATGGCCAGCATCACTTGGGCATAGCTAGGTGTAACACAACCCCTGTTGTGCTTGTGGGTGGCTCAGGCAGATCGAGAGAGTCAGGAGGATCAAACAGGCCAGCTCTGAAAAGCGGAGGCAACATGGAATGAGCTGAGGACAGGGCGGATGACTTCTGGTCCCCTTCTGCCCTGTACAGGGCCCTGCAACCGCAGGCCGCATCAGTAGTTAGCCAAAGTAAAAATAATTACTTTAGTTTTAATTAAGTTAAAAAGAGTCCCATGCTGGAAATAATGAAATGCCAAACAGGTATGGCCTCAACTTCTTCAGTGCCCAGACCACAGCAAAGGCCTCCCTCTCTATGGCAGACCAACGCTTCTCTCTAGGGGTCAACCTTCTGCTGATAAAAGCAATAGGTTGATCCTGGCCCTCAGAATTGAGTTGTGATAAGACAGCCCCTACCCCTAATTCAGATGCATCAGTTTGAACAATGAATTTCATGGAGTAACATGGGTTTTTTAGGACAGGTGTAGTGCACATGGCCTGTTTGAGCTCCTCAAAAGCTTTCTGACAGCTAGCTGTCCACAATACCTTTTTAGGCATCTTCTTGGAAGTGAGATCATTAAGTGGGGCTGCAATGGAGCCATAGTTTTTAATGAATCTCCTGTAATACCCAGTGAGGCCTAGGAAGGCTCTTACCTGGGTCTGAGTTGTAGGGGGAACCCAATCCATGATTGTCTGGATTTTCCCCTGAAGTGGTGCAATCTGTTCTCCACCTACCAGGTGTCCCAGATAAACCACTTTCTCCTGCCCTATCTGGCACTTTGAAGCCTTGATAGTGAGGCCTGCCTTTTGCAGGGCCTCCAAAACTTTCCACAGGTGGACCAGGTGATCATCCCAGGTGGAGCTAAAGACGGCTATATCGTCCAGATATGCTGCACTAAAAGCCTCCAACCCTTGCAGGACTGTATTCACCAACCTCTGAAAAGTGGCAGGTGCATTTTTCAAACCAAAGGGCATTACTGTGAATTGGTAGTGCCCTCCAATAGTCAAAAATGCAGTTTTTGCTTTAGCTTCCTCTGATAACTTGATCTGCCAATACCCTGCAGTCAAATCAAAGGTGCTTAGATACTTGGCAGATGCCAATGCATCTATGAGCTCATCTGCCCTGGGTATAGGGTGAGCATCAGGTTTTGTTACCTGGTTGAGACCTCTGTAATCTACACAAAACCTCATCTCCCTTTTTCCTCCTATTGAGTGAGGCTTTGGTACACGCACCACAGGAGAGGCCCATGGGCTTTCAGAATGTTCAACCACTCCTAGTTCAAGCATTTTCTGAACTTCTTGTTTTATGCAGTCCCTGACATGGTCAGGCTGCCTATAGATTTTACTTTTGACAAGCATGCTGTCTCCAGTATCTATTGTGTGCTCACACCAAGATGTGGTGCCTGGCACAGTTGAAAAGAGTTCAGAAAACTGACCTAGGAGATTTATGCAGTTGTCTTTCTGCTCAGCAGTAAGACAGTCTGCCAAAACTACACCTTCCACTAGAGCATCCTGTTCTGTGGAAGAGAAGAGATCAGGGAGAGGGTCACTCTCTTCTTCCTGTCCTTCATCTGTTGCCATGAGCAGGGTGAGATCAGCCCTGTCATAGAAGGGTTTTAGGCGACTGACATGGTGAACCCTAAGGGGACTCCTGGCAGTGCCAAGGTCAACCAAGTAGGTGACCTTGCCCTTCTTTTCAACAATGAGATGGGGTCCACTCCATTTATCTTGGAGTGCTCTTGGGGCCACAGGCTCCAATACCCACACCTTCTGTCCTGGTTGGTACTGAATCAGAACAGCCTTCTGGTCATGCCATTGCTTTTGGAGCTCTTGGCTGGCCTGAAGGTTTTTACTGGCCTTTTTCATGTACTCAGCCATTCTGGATCTTAGGCCAAGTACATAGTCCACTATATCTTGCTTAGGAGCTTTTAAAGGTTGTTCCCAACCCTCCTTCACAAGTGTTAGAGGTCCTATTACAGGGTGCCCAAAAAGGAGTTCAAAGGGGCTGAAGCCCACTCCTTTCTGGGGTACCTCCCTGTAAGCAAAAAGGAGGCTAGGTAACAGGACATCCCATCTCCTCCTGAGTTTTTCAGGGAGTCCCATTATCATTCCTTTGAGAGTTTTATTAAATCTCTCTTCCAGTCCATTTGTTTGTGGATGATAAGGTGTGGTGAATTTGTATGTTACACCACATTCCTTCCACATGGCCTTCAAGTATGCAGACATAAAGTTGCTACCCCTGTCTGATACAACCTCTTTTGAGAAACCCACCCTGGAAAAGATTCCCAGGAGGGCTTTTGCCACTGCAGGAGCTGTAGTGGTCCTTAGAGGAATAGCTTCAGGATATCTTGTGGCATGGTCCACTACCACCAAGATAAACCTATTGCCTGAAGCAGTAGGAGGGTCAAGGGGGCCAACTATGTCAACCCCTACCCTTTCAAAGGGAACCCCAACCACAGGTAGTGGAATAAGGGGAGCCTTTGGAGTGCCACCAGTCTTGCCACTGGCTTGGCAGGTGACGCAAGACTTACAACAATCGTTAGTGTCCTCTGACATCCTAGGCCAGTGAAACAGGGGGACAAGCCTTTCCCATGTTTTAATCTGACCCAAATGTCCAGCCAAGGGAATGTCGTGTGCCAGAGTTAGGAGAAACTCTCTGTACTGCAGGGGAATGACCAATCTCCTGGCTGCTCCAGGTTTTGGATCCCTTCCCTCTGTGTACAAGAGGATGCCCTCCCAGTAAACTCTATGTGAGTCACTGACATCCCCATTCTGCTGTTTGACAGCTTGCTGTCTGAGACCCTCTAATGTGGGACAGGATTGCTGTGCCACACTCAGCTCCTCCCTGGCAGGCCCCCTCCACCCAAAAGCTCAGCAGTATCTGCTGCCAGCTCCTCTGGTGAAGGTTCTGCACAGGGTGGAAATTCTTCTTCCTCAGAAGTTGAATCATCTGTAGAGGGAGGGATAGTGGGTAGGGATTAACCCTTGCTACCCCTAGCTTTAGGGAGCACTTGGTCCATTGTTCCAGGATCCAAGTCACCCTGTCCTTTTTGCTTTTTGGCCTGAGCCCTTGTCAAAGCAAAAATATGCCCAGGAATGCCCAGCATTGCTGCATGAGCCTCCAACTCCACTTCTGCCCAAGCTGATGTCTCTAAATCGTTCCCTAGTAGACAGTCTACAGGCAAATCTGAGGCAACCACAACATTTTTTGGACCAGTACCCCCCCCCCCACACAGTTGAGATTCACAACAGCCATGGGGTGGCTAAGAGTGTTGTTATGAGCGTCTGTCACTTGGTACTGGTGACCAAGTAGGTGTTGTTCAGGGTGTACCAGTTTCTTTATTACCATGGTAACACTGGCACCTGTGTCCCTGTAGGCCTGAACCTCAACACCATTGATTAGGGGAAGTTGCTTGTACTTATCCATATTAAGGGGACAAGCAACCAAGGTGGCCAAATCAATGGCACCTTCAGAGACTAGCACAGCCTCTGTGGTCTCCCTAACAAGACCAACCCCAACTAAATTACCAAAAGTGAGCCCAGCTACTCCCTTGGATTGGCTATTAATAGGTTTGCTCCCACCACCACTGCTATTACTAGGGGCACTATAGGTTACAGTAGGGGTTGTGGTAGTGGGAGGCTTGGTGCTTTTCTTTGGACAACTGGCATCAGTTGTCCAATGGCCTTTTACTTTACATAAATAGCACCATGTTTTTTTTACTTGATTAGAAGAGGATTTGGACCCACCACCCCCACCAGAGTGTTTTTGTGGGCCTGATGAAGACTCATTTTTAGATTTGTCCCCACCCTTGTCTGAAGACTTACCATCCTTCTTCTTCCCATCCTTGTCACCCCCTGTATGAACTTTTCTGTTCACTCATGTTCTGACCCATTTGTCTGCCTTCTTTCCCAATTCTTGGGGAGAGGTCAGATCTGAGTCCACTAGATATTGGTGTAACAAATCAGACACACAGTTATTCAGAATATGCTCTCTCAGGATTAGATTGTACAGGCTTTCATAGTCAGAAACTTTACTGCCATGTAACCACCCCTCCAAGGCCTTCACTGAATAGTCAACAAAGTCTACCCAGTCTTGTGAGGACTCTTTTCTGGTTTCTCAGAACTTAACCCTGTATTGTTCAGTGGTTAAGCCAAATCCATCCAAGAGTGCATCCTTCAAAACTGTAAAATTATAGGCATCACTTTCTTTAACAGTAAGGAGCCTATCTCTACCCTTTCCATTGAAAGATAGCCATAGGATAGCAGCCCACTGCCTTTGAGGGACCCCCTGTACCATACAGGCCCTCTCAAGTGCAGCAAACCACTTGTTAATGTCACCCCCCTCCTTGTAAGGGGGAACTATCTTGTGCAGATTCCTGGAATCATGCTCTCTCACAGGATTGCTATCAGGAATACTGCTGCTGCCACCATGGGTTCCAAACCCCAACCTCTGTCTCTCCTTCTCCAGATCTAGGGAGTCCCTGTCTAGAGCCAGCTGTTGCTGTTTAAGCTTCAGCCTGGTCTCTTCCACTCTCAACTTATTGAGTTCCCTTTCTAACAATTTGTCCGGAAGGTCTGTGGGTTGGGAATGCTTTGACACAGAAGAAATATTGGATTCAACAGAGGGAGACCTGCCTCTAACAGATTGCACTCTAAAAACCTGGCCTTCAGGAACAAAACCATCCTTACTATGATGGGAGCTTCTATTACTACCAGCATTGCTAGGCGGTCTGCTAAGGGGCAGATTAGGAGGAGAACCCTGTACCACTCTCTCAAGGGGCTCCCCTGAGTCAGAATGTGAGCTACCTATTAACTTTTCAGATGAGGTGCCACCCTGGGCCTTATCATTCTCAATAAGCATGTTAGACAGAAATTCTCTAGAAGGGTTCTTTCCTACCACTAAACCTCTATCAATGCAGAGACTCCTTAGGCTCTTAAAGTTAAGATTTTCATAAGTTGTATTGACCATTTTAAGAGAACTTCCTACATCAGACATGATAGAAGAAGGGTTAGGGACAGAGAGAAGAGAGAAAATGTTTCAGGATTTTTTAAAGAACAGAAAAAAAAAACGTTTTCAAACTTTTGAAACTTTTTGAAAGTTTAGGAGTACTTTTCAGCACTTAGGAGATAGTGTAAGAGAAGAAAAGCAAAACTTTTTGGTTAGGTGTACATACACTGAACTTGTTTTGTATATTTTTCTCTTATGAAAAGTACAAAATGACAAAGTGGTAAGTAGTAACAAGTACTTATCCCACCGCTGCACAACCAATGTAGGAGGCTGGCCTGGCTTGTAGTGGGTACCAAGGGGTACTTACACTCTGTACCAGGTCCAGTTATCCCTTATTAGTGTAGAAGAGGTGTTTCTAGCAGCTTACGCTGATAGAAGGTAGCTATAGCAGAGCAGCTTAGGCTGAACTAGGAGACATGCAAAGCTCCTACTATACCACTGGTGGCATATGCACAATATCATAAGAAAACACAATACACAGATATACTAAAAATAAAGGTACTTTATTTTTATGACAATATGCCAAAAGTATCTCAGTGAGTACCCTCAGTATGAGAATGGCAAATATACACAAGATATATGTACACAATACCAAAAATATGCAGTAATAGCAAAAGGAAGTAATGCAAGCAATGTAAAGTTACAGTAGATTGCAATAGGAGCGCATAGGTATAGGGGCAACACAAATCATATACTCCAAAAGTGGAATGTGAACCACGAATGGACCCCAAACCTATGTGAGCTTGTATAGGGTCGCTGGGACTGTAAGAAAACAGTGAGGGTTAGAAAAATAGCCCACCCCAAGACCCTGTAAGGTAGGTGTAAAGTGCACCTACAACCCCCAAAGAGCACAGAAGTCGTGATAGGGGGATTCTGCAAGGAAAACCAACACCAGCAAAACAACAACAGTGGATTTCCGGACCTGAGTATCTGTGAAACAAGGGGACCAAGGGGACCAAGTCCAAGAGTCGCGACAGTGTCGAGAGTGGGCAGATGCCCAGGAAATGCCAGCTGAGGGTGCAAAGGAGCTGCCACCGGATGGAAGAAGCTTGGTGTTTTGCAAGAACTAAGAGGACTAGGAACTTCCCCTTTGGAGGATAGATGTCCCACGTCGTGAAGAAGCTTGCAGAGGTGTTCCCACGCAGAAAGACTGCAAACAAGCCTTGCTAGCTGCAAGGGTTGCGGTTAGGGTTTTTGGATGCTGCTGTGGCCCAGGAGGGACCAGGATGTCGCCACTTGGATGAGGAGACAGAGGGGGTGCCCAGCAAGTCAGGGAGCCCTCACAGAAGCAGGCAGCACCCACAGAAGTACCGGAACAGGCACTTAGGAGAGGAGTGAACCGGAGTCCACCCGAAGTCACAAAAGGGAGTCCCACGATGCCGGAGGACTACTCAGAAGATTGTGCACTGCAGGTTAGAGTGTCGGGGACCCAGGCTTAGCTGTGCACGAAGGAAATCCTGGAAGAGTGCACAGGAGCCGGAGCAGCTGCAAATCACGCGGTACCCAGCAATGCAGTCTAGCGTGGGGAGGCAAGGACTTACCTCCACCAAACTTGGACTGAAGAGTCACTGGACTGTGGGACTCACTTGGACAGAGTTGCTGAGTTCCAGGGACCACGCTCGTCGTGCTGAGAGGGGACCCAGAGGACAGATGATGCAGTCTTTTGTTGCCTGCGGTTGCAAGGGGAAGATTCCGTTGACCTATGGGAGATTTCTTCAGAGCTCCTGGTGCAAGAAGAAGGCAGGCTACCCCCAGAGCATGCACCACCAGGAAACAGGCGAGAAAGCCGGCAGGGTGAAGCGATACAAGGTTGCAGTAGTCATCTTTGCTACTTTGTTGTGGTTTTACAGGCGTCCTGAGCAGTCAGCGGTTGATCCTTTGGCAGAAGGTGAAGAGGGAGATGCAGAGGAACTCTGGTGAGCTCTTACATTTGGTATCTGAAGGATTCCCCAAAGCTGAGAGCCTAAATAGCCAGAAAAGGAGGTTTGGCTACCTAGGAAGGAGGATTGGCTACCAAGAGACGTAAGAGCCTATCAGAAGGAGCCTCTGACGTCACCTGCTGGCACTGGCCACTCAGAGCAGTCCAATGTGCCACAGACACCTCTGTTTCCAAGATGGCAGAGGTCTGGGACACACTGTAGGAGCTCTGGGCACCTCCCCTGGGAGGTGTAGGTCAGGGGAGTGGTCACTCCCCTTTCCTTTATCCATTTTCACGCCGGAGCAGGGCTGGGGGATCCCTAAATTGGTGTAGACTGGCTTATGCAGAGATGGGCACCATCTGTGCCAATCAAAGCATTTCCAGAGGCTGGGGGAGACTACTCCTCCCCAGCCTTCACACCTATTTCCAAAGGGAGAAGTTGTTACACCCTCTCTCAGAGGAAATCCTTTGTTCTGCCTTCCTGGGCCAGGGCTGCCTGGACCCCAGGAGGGCAGAAACCTGTCTGAGGGGTTGGTATACCTATGTATAGTGCACGCATGTAATGGTGTCCCCGCACTCACAAAGTCTGGGGAATTTGCCCTGAATGATGTGGGGGCACCTTGGCTGGTGCCAGGGTGCCCACACACTAAGTAAATTTGCACCCAACCTTCACCAGGTGAAGGTTAGACATATAGGTGACTTGTAAGTTACTTAAGTGCAGTGGTAAATGGCTGTGAAATAACGTGGACATTATTTCACTCAGGCTGCACTGGCAGGCCTGTGTAAGAATTATCAGAGCTCCCTTTGGGTGGCAAAAGAAATGCTGCAGCCCATAGGGATCTCCTGGAACCCCAATACACTGGGTATCTCAGTACCATATACTAGGGAATTATATGGGTGTACCAGTATGCCAATGTGAATTGGTAAATTTGGTCACTAGCCTGTTAGTGACAAGTTGGACAGCAGAGAGAGCATAACCACTGAGGTTCTGGTTAGCAGAGCCTCAGTGAGACAGTCAGTCATCACACAGGGAACACATACAGGGAACACTTATGAGCACTGGGGCCCTGGCTGGCAGGGTCCCAGTGACACATACACTAAAACAACATATATACAGTGAAATATGGGGGTAACATGCCAGGCAAGATGGTACTTTCCTACAAGCACACAACACCAACCATGGCACTTCAGCCGTCCGAGGCTGCAGGGGAAGGGCTGGACCCACCACTCCCAGCACCGCCACCAGCACTGCCACCAGCCCCGCAACCAGCACCGCCAGCTGCACTGCCACCCGCAACGCCACCTGCAGCACTGTCAGCACCACTGCCAGCAGCAGCAGCCGCAGTGGGCAGCCGTCCGAGGCTGCAGGGGAAGGGCTAGAGCCTCCCCCCACCACTGCCAGCACCGCCACCAGCCTCGCCACCAGCCCCGCCAGCTGCACAACCACCTGCACTGCCACCTGCAGCGCCACCTGCACCACTGTCAGCACCAGTGCCAGCAGCAGCAGCCCCAGTGAACAGCCGTCCAAGGCTGCAGGGGAAGGGCTGGAGCCTCCCCCCACCACTGCCAGCACCACCATCAGCACCGGCACTACCAGCACAGTGCAGCCGTAGCCGTCGGCAGATGGACTTTAGTCCTGCCTCCATGGAGTGTCATGCATCCTGCCCACTGCAAATCTCTTGGGTCTGACATCCAGATTAGGATCTGTGACCTTGCACTCCCCAAGTGCGGCATCACTGGGCACAAAGCCCCCTCCAGAACCAGTGGAAGAAGGCATCCGCTCACTGCATCCTTGCCAGGAGAAAGCACACTGGTCACAACGCCCCCTCCAGAACCAGTAGATAAGTCACCTACTTAAGAGACTGTGGCCTTGCACTCCCCAGGACGAGTCAGTGGGCAAACCACCCACTTGAGAGACTGTGGCTTTGCACTCCCCATGACCAAGCAGTGGCCAAACCACCCACTTGAGAGACTGTGACCTTGCACTCCCCAGGACGAGGCAGTGGGCAAACCACCCACTTGAGGGACTGTGGCCTTGCACTCCCCAGGACCAGGCAGTGGGCATGTAGCCCCTTCCAGGAGCAGTGGCGTTGTACCATCTTCGGGCTGAGGTGCCCCCTCTTCCCCTTCCCCCTGAGGTGCCTGTGTATTTTTGACCTGATGCCCCAGCAGTGTTCTCTCTGTATTGAGGCAGGAGTCAAGTTGGTCCTTGGCCTATGTGATATGGGCCTGTGTCCCACGGACATTATGGACTGGGCAGTGTCCCTCCATTTGCATATATATATATCCTAATTTTATTTTGAACCACGGACTTCCAGTATTGTATCTTATTACACTCACTTTATTCAATTCCTTTTGTCCTTGCATTATTCCTGAGGGGTACTGGGTGGATATGTAATGTTATTGCATCTGTTTGTGTGTATGTTGTTGGGGGTGGGGGTGTTGCGTGTTGCATGTTGCGTGTGTGTGTCACTCTCTTTTTCCTTCTCCCTCCCATGTGTGCTAGGTGCGGTACTCACCATGGTCGTCTTCGCCGGCGTTTGTATTTCTGGTGTAGGAGGAGGTAGAGAAGCATTGGTAACACCTGTAGTTAGGGCTCCATGGCGTTGTGGTTGTTACCTGATTGTCCAGAGAGTTGTTTCCCTTCTCCCTTCTGTGTACTGTTTCCGTTGTGCTTTTGATGGCGTTGGTGCTGCCCTGGAAAAGGTGGCGGATTGGCTTGTTGTAATAGGGTGGGCGGTACATTGTCTTCCGCCTGGCTGTTGGCGGTTACCACCACAGTGCTTGTTACTACCGCCGTGGTGGTCAGTGTGTTAAAGTGGCTGTCTGTGTTGGCGGTTTCCGCCATGGTCATGATTCCATTTTGTTTTCCGCCAGGCTGTTGGTGGTATTACCACCGCTTTATCACCAACCGCCAGGGTTGTAATGAGGGCCTATGTGTCTTAGGCAGAAGGGGCTGGATCCTTTAATATATCGGATAATGCATGAGAAATGTGTTCAGTTAGAACAGGAACGTGAACAATTAGAAAGGCAGCTAGTGAAAGTGAAAAATGCTTCCAAAATGTTATTGTGTCAGAATAAATTACTATAAGATAAAGTTGATAATTACCAGACTATCCCTGAATGGGCTGCGGTGTGTGTAGCTCAATATAAATACAAGAAGCAATGGGTCAGGGTTAACAAAAAGAAAGTTCATTTAGCCATTGCTAAAGCATGGTTAGACTGGAATCCACACAAATGGGATGCTAATATTTGGGATTCTTCTGACTTTTCTGACTCTGGTGAAGAGTCTTTTAAAAATAGTGGTGGTCAGGGTAAACCAGAAGAGCAGAAAGTAATTTATGCGCAGCCCATCCACAGATGATAGATCCTAACTGGCCCACGGCACCCTCGAGGGGCCGTGATGGACTGCCTGGAGGATCACACTCAACAAGAGATTAATGATATAAGCAGATTTCGGCAGAGACCTGGGGAATTATTGCTTTCATGGATGGTGAGATTCTGGAATGACATTAGATGTAGGAGATGCACTGAAATTATGTATCCTTAGCACTGATCCCACTGTACAGGAGCAGTTTAGGGGTTAGCAGGGCAACCAACAGATCACCCCACTGCAGTTAGCAGTCACATGGTGTAATCATAAGTATCCTACAGAATCAGACTGGCCACAGAATGATAAGCCCTGGTATATATAGAGAGATGCTATGCAGAGAATCAAGGAAGAGGGTATGAAAACTGCCATCTTTCTGGGCGATGCTCACTGTTTGTTGGATGGACAGCTGACAGTGTCAGTGCGAAACAAAATAATTTGTCTGGCTCCCCCAGCCTACAAAAAGGTGATAATGACCCTGTTAATCAACCAGACAGGTAATCCCTTAAAGGATGTACTTTAGGCTGTCTGTGAGTGCTGGGAGAATGGATGAAACCTGAGAAAGCATCTCGGTCTGGAAGGTGCACAGATAATAATAGAGTACCTAGGAGAGATATGTGTATGGCATTGTTGAAGGATGCCGTCAACAAAGAACAGATAGATGGGATAGACACCAAGAGTCTGTGGGAGATATATCGCAAGCGAGGGCTGGACAGAAAGGAGGGGAGCAGGAAAGTAAATAAGCATGATAACAAACGGGTGAGTCAGGGAAGGTTAGAGATGCCGGAGGAAGGAAAGGAGAGAGAGAAAAAAATGTTTCCTAAATGCTGAAGGAGGGGGAAGATTTGAATACTGATTGGTTGACTGAGGAAAATAGGGAATGAGAGGAATCTCCTCGCAAGTATGAGAGCGTATATCCGGACTTGACATGGGCCAAAGTTGAAAGGTTTAAATCAGATTCGGAAATAGGCCAAACTCCAGTACAGGTAAATTCACTGGAAAATTAGAAATGTTCAAAAGGTCCAGGCCTTAGTGAACACTGGAGTGGAAACCTTTTTAATATATGGAAATCTGAAAAAGTTTGCAGGTCAGCACTACACCATCACACGGTTGGGTGGAAAGAAAACCCCTGCTGTGTAGACTAACCTTCAAATGAAAATAGGGAAAACGCCAAAAAGACACTACACTGTCTTGATAGTGCCCTTCTTAAAATATATTCTTAGAATTCATATACTGAAAGGAATTACTTTATATTTGGAGGATGGGTGTTATCAATTTGGATTAAAGAGATACAGTTCAGTGGCAGCAGTGAGGGTGGGTTCATCTGAAGATACCCCCAGTGAAGGTGCACCCCAGCTAGCAAGGTGGTTCATTTGAAACAGTAATGAATCCCAGGACGGCATGAGGAGATAAGTAAGACCATACAGGATTTGATAGAGGCAGGGGTGGTGGCCCTTGTCACCACTGCATGAAACAATCCTGTGTGGCCTGTGCTCAAACCAGATGGGAGCTATAGAATGGCCATCGATTATTGAGAATTGAACAAACATACATCCCCGTTGACTGCTGCGGTTCCTGTCACCATCACTTTGATTAAAAGGATATAAAAACACCACAGGACCTGATATGCGACAATTGATTTTGCTAATGCTTTCTTTTCTATACCATTGGCCCCTGAGAATCAGGAGCAATTTGCTTTCTTATGGGTCGTAAGAAAATGTAAGCGGTTAAGACCCCCCATGGGGTATGTACACAGCCCTACCCTCTGTCACCGGCTGGTGGCAAAACACTTAGATGAAATACCTGTCATTCCAGGGGTGCGACTGTCTCATTATATTGATGATGTGATGATTCAGGGAAAAACACAAGAACAAGTGCAGACTCAGTTGGATGAAGGTTGTGGAACATTTGCAAAGCAAAGGCTGGATAATAAATCCAGACCAGATGCAAAGACCCTCTGAAAATTTGAAGGTTCTAGGAATTCAGTGAAATCAGGGACATAGCGAGGTGTTGTGCAGGTAAGACAGAAGATACTAGAATTTGCCACACCCCGTAATAAGCAAGATTTTTTGGGTTGTGGAGACAGCATATCCCTCATTTGAGTCAGATTTTGGCCCCTTTGTACAAGGCGACTCGAAAGAAACATGAGTTTGAATATGGAGAGCAGCAGCAGTGTGTATTTGAATTGGCAAAGGAGGCAATTCAACATGCTTTAGACTTGTGGCCAGTAAAGGAGGGAGATATTGAGATACATGTGACAGTCCTGGGGCAATATGCAAACTGGAGTATGTGGCAAAAACAGGGAAGAAAGAGGGTGAGACTAGGTTTCTGGACCAAAACTTTACCAGACGCTAGACAGCGATATACTCTCTTTGAAAAACAGTTACTGCCGTGTTCTTGGGCTCTAGTGGATACTGAGCAAATGACAATAGGGCATAATGTGATTCTGAGACCCGAGATCTTGATAATGCTGTGGGTGATGTGTTCACTCAAAATTAACCGAATAGGACATGCACAGGAAGCAAGTGTCATTACGTGGAAATGGTTCATACAGAACAGCCAGAGTGGAGACAGCAGGAACCACAGCCATGCATGAAAAGGTGGCACAGGTCCACGTGCAGGTTGTAGAGGTGTTTCAGGAGGTGCCAGTGGTAAAAGAATCACTCCTGAGGTGGGGTGCGCCATTTGAGTCCTTGTCCCAAGAGGACAGGAAGCATGTATGATTCACTGATGGTTCAGCAAAGTATGTGGGGGCGAAGAGACATTGGAAGGCAGTGTTATGTAATCCTGTAACCAAGAAACTGCTTTCCACTACTGGAGAAGGGAAGAGTAGTCAATATGCAGAATTGTACGCTGTTTATCAAGCTCTAAAACAAGAATTACCTGGGAAATGTCACATTTATATTGATTCTTGGAATACGGCCAATGGGTTAGCCACTTGGCTTCCCGCGTGGCATGCACATAAAGGGCAAATACATTCGAAAGAGGTGTGGGGCAAAGTAATGGGGTCAATAAATGTGGAAAATGCTATAACAAAGTACCATCACTGTATATAATGTAGATGCCCAATGTCCCACCATCTCACTAGAACGATGGTTTAATTCCTTTGCAGATGACAGCCAAAATCTCGGAGGTAGAAGTGGGGATTCTGACTTGGTGGGGATGGCTAAATGGGCTCACCAAAAATGCGGACACCTGAGAGAGATGGCCATTAACAGGAAGGCAGAGATAGGAGGGACACACATTCCACTAGATATGATCAAAGCCGTTATGCAATGTCCAATTCGTCACCACACACAACAGAGATCTGTTCCGCAGACTATCAGAGGTCAAATGGGGAGAGGAAAATTGTCAGGGCAGATATGGCAGATTGATTACATCAGGCTACTGCCGATTAGTTGTGGGTGTCAATATGCCTGCACGGTAGTGGATACTTAGGGCCGTATTAATAGGCCCCTAGCACCATAGGAGCGTCACTTTTCGTTTATTTGATATCTGTTAAGTGCCTTAATAAATTCATTACTCAGATTGAAAGTGCTGCATTCTTTGGCATCTTTTCCTCTTAGCTTAAGCTGGAGCACTACAGTATAACATCCCTGTCTCTACAATTCAGCAGTCGAGCTATGATAGCCCTCTGCCTGTGTGCTAGTACAACGACATAATAATTAGATAGCCCCTTGTGCTTCAGTTCTTCAGTCACCCAGTGCTCCAGAAATTGTTCCTTCAACTGGGTTTCTATGTGCTTCCGGGAACCCCAGCAGGCTATGTTATTCCTTCTCCAGCATCCCTCTGCATCTCCTGCTCGGTCTTTGAAGATGTAGCCATAGTCGTAGTCAGGTGTGTTACCTGCTGTTTGGCTTGGAGAGTTATGATATTGAACTCCGCAGTATCCGCTTTATCGGCTATTTTCATAGGTCAGCTCATATGTGTAGGAAAGTACCATCTTGCCTGGCATGTAACCCCCATATTTCACTGTATATATGTTGTTTTAGTCTACAGGGAGTGCAGAATTATTAGGCAAATGAGTATTTTGACCACATCATCCTCTTTATGCATGTTGTCTTACTCCAAGCTGTATAGGCTCGAAAGCCTACTACCAATTAAGCATATTAGGTGATGTGCATCTCTGTAATGAGAAGGGGTGTGGTCTAATGACATCAACACCCTATATCAGGTGTGCATAATTATTAGGCAACTTCCTTTCCTTTGGCAAAATGGGTCAAAAGAAGGACTTGACAGGCTCAGAAAAGTCAAAAATAGTGAGATATCTTGCAGAGGGATGCAGCACTCTTAAAATTGCAAAGCTTCTGAAGAGTGATCATCGAACAATCAAGCGTTTCATTCAAAATAGTCAACAGGGTCGCAAGAAGCGTGTGGAAAAACCAAGGCGCAAAATAACTGCCCATGAACTGAGAAAAGTCAAGCGTGCAGCTGCCACGATGCCACTTGCCACCAGTTTGGCCATATTTCAGAGCTGCAACATCACTGGAGTGCCCAAAAGCACAAGGTGTGCAATACTCAGAGACATGGCCAAGGTAAGAAAGGCTGAAAGACGACCACCACTGAACAAGACACAAAAGCTGAAACGTCAAGACTGGGCCAAGAAATATCTCAAGACTGATTTTTCTAAGGTTTTATGGACTGATGAAATGAGAGTGAGACTTGATGGGCCAGAAGGATGGGCCCGTGGCTGGATTGGTAAAGGGCAGAGAGCTCCAGTCCGACTCAGACGCCAGCAAGGTGGAGGTGGAGTACTGGTTTGGGCTGGTATCATCAAAGATGAGCTTGTGGGGCCTTTTCGGGTTGAGGATGGAGTCAAGCTCAACTCCCAGTCCTACTGCCAGTTCCTGGAAGACACCTTCTTCAAGCAGTGGTACAGGAAGAAGTCTGCATCCTTCAAGAAAAACATGATTTTCATGCAGGACAATGCTCCATCACACGCGTCCAAGTACTCCACAGCGTGGCTGGCAAGAAAGGGTATAAAAGAAGGAAATCTAATGACATGGCCTCCTTGTTCACCTGATCTGAACCCCATTGAGAACCTGTGGTCCATCATCAAATGTGAGATTTACAAGGAGGGAAAACAGTACACCTCTCTGAACAGTGTCTGGGAGGCTGTGGTTGCTGCTGCACGCAATGTTGATCGTGAACAGATCAAAACACTGACAGAATCCATGGATGGCAGGCTTTTGAGTGTCCTTGCAAAGAAAGGTGGCTATATTGGTCACTGATTTGTTTTTGTTTTGTTTTTGAATGTCAGAAATGT
Source organism: Pleurodeles waltl (assembly GCF_031143425.1). Lineage (NCBI taxonomy): Eukaryota > Metazoa > Chordata > Amphibia > Caudata > Salamandridae > Pleurodeles > Pleurodeles waltl. The sequence goes on along the minus strand of NC_090439.1, from coordinate 1,156,560,554 downwards.
ATATTTGTGAATGTTGAGATGTTATATTGGTTTCACTGGTAATAATAAATAATTGAAATGGGTATATATTTTTTTTTGTTAAGTTGCCTAATAATTATGCACAGTGATAGTCACCTGCACACACAGATATCCCCCTAACATAGCTAAAACTAAAAACAAATTAAAAACTACTTCCAAAAATATTCAGCTTTGATATTAATGAGTTTTTTGGGTTCATTGAGAACATGGTTGTTGTTCAATAATAAAATTAATCCTCAAAAATGCAACTTGCCTAATAATTCTGCACTCCCTGTATGTGTCACTGGGACCCTGGCAGCCAGGGCCCCAGTGCTCATAAGTATGTGCCCTGTATGTGTTCCCTGTGTGATGCCTAACTGTCTCACTGAGGCTCTGCTAACCAGAACCTCAGTGGTTATGCTCTCTCTGCTTTCCAAATTTGTCACTACAGGCTAGTGACAAAATTTACCAATTCACATTGGCATTCTGGTACACCCATATAATTCCCTTGTATATGGTACTGAGGTACCCAGGGTATTGGTGTTCCAGGAGATCGCTATGGGCTGCAGCATTTCTTTTGCCATCCATAGGGAGCCCTGACAATTCTTACACAGGCCTGCCACTGCAGCCTGCGTGAAATAACGTCCACGTTATTTCACAGCCATTTACCACTGCACATAAGTAACTTGTAAGTCACCTTTATGTCTAACCTTCACCTGGTGAAGGTTGGGTGCAAAGTTACTTAGTGTGTGGGCACCCTGGCACTAGCCAAGGTGCCCCCACATCATTCAGGGCAAATTCCCCGGACTTTGTGAGTGCGGGGACACCATTACACGCGTGCACTATACATAGGTCACTCTCTATGTATAGTGTCACAATGGTAACTCCGAACATGGCCATGTATTGGGGGTCAATTCCATGATCCCCCGGGTCTCTAGCACAGAACCCGGGTACTGCCAAACTGCCTTTCCGGGGTCTCCACTGCAGCTACTGCTGCTGCCAACTCTTCAGACAGGTTTCTGCCCTCCTGGTGTCCAGGCATCCCGGGCCCAGGAAGGCAGAACAAAGGATTTCCTCTGAGAGAGGGTGTTACACCCTCTCCCTTTGGAAATAGGTGTGAAGGGCTGGGGAGGAGTAGCCTCCCCCAGCCTCTGGAAATGCTTTGATGGGCACAGATGCTGCCCATCTCTGCATAAGCAAGTCTACACCGGTTCAGGGATCCCCCAGCCCTGCTCTGGCGCGAAACTGGACAAAGGAAAGGGGAGTGACCACTCCCCTGACTAGTACCTCCCAGGGCAGGTGCCCAGAGCTCCTCCAGTATGTCCCAGACCTCTGCTATCTTGGAAACAGGTGTTGGGGGCACACTGGACTGCTCTGAGTGGCCAGTGTTAGCAGGTGACGTCAGAGGCTCCTTCTGGTAGGCTCATACCTCTCTTGGTAGCCAAATCTCCTTCCTTGGTAGCCAAACCTCCTTTTCTTGCTATTTAGGGTCTCTGCTTTGGGGAATTCTTCGGATAACGAATGCAAGAGCTCATCAGAGTTCCTCTGCTTCTCCCTCTTCACCTTCTACTAAAGGAACGACCGCTGACTGCTCCAGGACGCCTGCAAAACTGCAACAAAGTAGAAGACGACCACCAGCAACATTGTAGCACGTAATCCTGCCGGCTTTCTCAACTGTTTCCAGGTGGTGCATGCTCTGGGGGTAGCCTGCCTTCACCCTGCACCAGAAGCTCCGAAGAAATCTCCTGTGGGTCGACGGAATCTTCCCCCTGCTAACGCAGGCACCAAAAGACTGCAACACTGGTCCTCTGGGTCCCCTCTCACGCCAACGAGCGTGGCCCCTGGAACACAGCAACTCTGTCCAAGTGACTCCCACAGTCCAGTGACTCTTCAGTCTAAGTTTGGTGGAGGTAAGTCCTTGCCTTCCCAGGCTAGACTGCAAAGCTGTGTACCGCGTGATTTGCAGCTGCTCCGGGTCCTGTGCAGTCTTCCAGGATTTCCTTCGTGCACAGCCAAGCCAGGCTCCCCAGCACTCCGTCCTGCAGTGCACAACCTTCTGAGTTGTCCTCCGACATCGTGGGACTCCCTTTTGTGACTTTGTGTGGACTCCGGTTCACTTTTCTTCTAAGTGCCTTTTGGGGTTCTTCTCCGGGTGCTGCCTGCTTCTTTGAGGGCTCCCTGAGTTGCTGAGCACCCCCTCTGTCTCCTCCTTCAAAAGGCGGCATCCTGGTCCTTCCTGGTCCTTAGCAGCACCCAAAAACCTTTACTGCATCCCTTGCAACTAGCAAGGCTTGTTTGTGGTCTTTCTGCGTGGGAACACCTCTGCAAGCTTCATTGCGATGTGGGACATCAGTCTTCCAAAGAAGAAGTCCCTAGTCCTCTTCTTTCTTGCAGAACTCCAAGCTTCTTCAATGGGTGGCAGCTTCCTTGCACCTTCAGCTGGGGTTTCTTGGGCTCCTGCCCCCCCTGGACACTGTCGCGACTATTGGACTTGGTCCCCTTGTCTTACAGATACTCAGGTCCGGAAACTCGTTGTCAGTGCACTGCTGGTGTTTGTTCTTCCTGCAGAATCCCCCTATCACGACTTCTGTGCTCTCTGGGGGTAGTAGGCATACTTTACTCCTACTTTTCAGGGTCTTGGGGTGGGGTATTTTTCTAGCCCTCACTGTTTTCTTACAGTCCCAGTGACCCTCTACAAGCTCACATAGGTCTGGGGTCCATTTGTGGTTCACATTCCACTTTTGGAGTATATGGTTTGTGTTGCCCCTATACCTATGTGTTCCTATTGCAACCTATTGTAATTATACACTGTTTGCATTACTTTTGTTGCTCTTACTTACCTGATTTGGGTTTGTGTACATATAACTTGCGTATATTACTTACCTTCTTACTGGGGGTACTCACTGAGATACTTTTGGCATATTGGGCCTGATTACAACTTTGGAGGAGGTGTTAATCTGTCCCAAATGTGACAGATATACCACCAGCCGTATTACGAGTTCCATAGGATATAATGGACTCGTAATACGGCTGGTGGTATATCCGTCACTTTACCGTCACTTTTGGGACGGATTAACACCTCCTCCAAAGTTGTAATCAGGCCCATTGTCATAAAAATAAAGTACCTTTATTTTTAGTAACTCTGTGTATTGTGTTTTCTTATGATATTGTGCATATGATATAAGTGGTATAGTAGGAGCTTTATATTTCTCCTATTTCAGCCTAAGCTGCTTTGCCATAGCTACCTTCTATCAGCCTAAGCTGCTAGAACCACCTCTTCTACACTAATAAGGGATAACTGGACCTGGCACAAGGTGTAAGTACCTCTGGTACCCACTACAAGCCAGGCCAGCCTCCTACAATAGGAGGTTCACGTTCAGCAATACCTTGGCGATCTGCACTTGCATCTCCACTCCCGAACCTTGAATGGTGTTCAGCATCACAGCTCTGGAAGGCTCAGCCTGCTGCTCAGCGAATGCTCTGGTATTCCTCCTCCCTGCCTGGTAATTCTGTGTATAGCCTGCCGGGGAGTCATGTACTGCTTTCTGGTGTTGCCCTACGCCTGCTTCTGAGGCCTTTCCTTTCCCATGATGGAGCCGAGCAACTATGACTTTCACAAAAATGTAATTCAGATTGGTTGGGCCTTCAAAGTATAATTGAGTAATGCAAACAGAGTGAGAAAGCAGTAGCGACACAGCTCCCAATTAATAGAACACTCTCCATAGCATAAGTTACAAGATTGATCTATGCATTGGTCCAAGACTGTACATGTGCCAGCAGGTGCCCAAATCTATGTTCCAGAAGGCAGTCCCAGACCTCCCCAGACCTGAGATGGCCACAGGTGCCACAGCTCCCCGCCTCAACCTCCAACCAGGACTCCAGTATTTCACCTCAAATGTGTTAGTTGCTCTCCTATATAGTGTGTCCTTGGATAATCCATCCAAGATAGCCCAGCTCTCAGCCATGTCCTTGACCTGTTGTATGCTCTATCACTGAATTCAGTGTAAGGTACTAATGAGCAGTGGAGTTCAAGGGCTCAAATCACAATATGACCTTCCACCCCAACCTTTGAGATCGTCATTAACACAGTGCTGAGTGTCAGCTATGCTGTTCCAGAGCTGAGCCCCTAGAGTCAAGCAGGCACAGTAGTGCAGCGTTCCAGAGAGGCCCTGGACATCACCAACCTAAAGGGACCTCCATCTCTCCTGTCTGCATAAGCTTGCTGATGTTCTGGTGCTGTCAGTTGGGGTGCAGTGCCCTGTACCTAGGTTCAAAGACCAGTTCAGTCCTGCGCACTCAGCCTCCATACAGCTTTCCATGTGGGCAATGCACACTTAACTGCAACTAGCCACCCAGGATGTTGAGCCCTGTTGAGTGCCACTTGTGGAGTCAAGGATGAAGGTGGACTGCCATTCCCATGCAGTCCGGTCACCGTGCAATTTTCTGGAGGCTGTAAGGAGTGCTAAATGACTTGGTCACTTAACGAAAGGCAATGTCCTTGCAGTGTCTTTTACAGGTGCCAGCCCCACCAAAATTCTAGGCTTACCAATCACCAGCTCCTCATTCCAGTGGGATGCCCCAAGTCAGGCTTGATGCGCAGTCCCCCTTTCAGCAGTGCACTCCTCCCCTCTGCTCCAGCTGTCCACCGCAGTGCTCACCTGCTTTGTTCAGGTCGCTAAGTGCCTCATCAAAGTGGCCGCGCCGCAGCGGGTGATGCCCTCCAAGGCCTCCTCCCAGCACGTCATCTCTTGCTACTCAGTCATAAGTGATCAAGGCCGCCTAGAGCCCTTTGCCACAGCCTCCCTCTGCAGCTTCAGGTGAACGGGTTGTCACCAATTCGGTGTCCTCTTGCCTGGATCCCACCAGTGGTTTGGCAAAATATTTCTCAGCAGCCGAATTGGCCTCGCTGCAGGCCAGTGACATGGCAGACCGCAGTGGGTCCTGGCAGTTCTTTGTCGCTTCAGCCCTCAAACGACCCAGGGTACCTATTTCTTGTGGTAGAGGTTTCCTCATGGTATTAAGGCAGTTTTATTACCCACAGTGGCAGGATGGATCAGGATATTGCAGCCGGGAGTCAGCCTGTCCTTCATCTTGTGGGCCATGGCGCCGTATGAGTTCTATCTTCAAGAAAAATTCACCAGTTGTGCTTTCAGGCTGCATAATATACTTAGGGAAGAATCTGTGTGCATTATTAGTAGCCTCACATTGTTATATACTGCTTTTGTGTACATGTTTCTGTTCTGGAGCAATAGTTAGTAAAGTGTCCTGATCTGCATTTTTTACAGCGCTGGCCCTAATAGTAAAGCCTTTACTTTAATTAATTATATATTCACGTTTGACATTTTACTCATATCTTGCTTTAGTGGCAAAGAAACCTTTCACAGATTGGTACTGTAAACTCGCAGCAGAAAAGGTTAGTGCTTCAGGGAGCTGGGCATACTTGTCCTTTGGAAAAGTGAACATGCAGACGTTTTGCCCTTGACCCCAAACTATATGTCCTTGGGTTGGGCAATAGGAATTCCAAACCCCTGAAACAAACCATGCAGGACAGGTGAGAGAGGGTGTGGCAGAGCAGCGAACCATGGAAGGAAGGAGGGCAGTGCAGTGGCAGCACAACTGACCATGGAGGGCAGGAGGGATGGCATAGGTGAACAAACTTGCACAGTGGTGGTCTGGAGGTGGGTGGCAGGGGCAGCAAGCTGACCATGTAGGTCAGAGGGCAGGGATCATGGCAGCACAGAGTACCACCCAGGGCAGGCAAGAGGGCAGTGGTTGCACAATGGACAAGAGGGAAGGACTGGGCAGACGACACACAAGGGAAAGCAGGGGAGACAGGGCCAGCAAGATGACTATGTAGGGCATAACAGACCATGTGTGATGCCCCACACCTCTTCCTTTTCGCTATGGGCTTGTAGGAAGCTGGCTCTATATATACTATATAAAAATGAGATATAGGGGGTCATTATGAACATGGCGGTCCAAACAGCTATGCCACTACTGGCATGGCGGTCTGGACCACCATATTACGAACACAGGGAGGCCGCCACAGACGGCCCTCCACCACCGGCAGGCAGCCTGACAACGGCGGAGTTCTCTATCCGACAGGGCAGCGCTGCAAGCAGCTCAGCCCTCCGGATAAATAACCTGTGTTCCTCCAGCCTTTCCCTGGCGTCTTCAATGGGCTGGTGGTCTGTGTTTAGACCACCAGCATGAACACGGGGGGATTCCTACTGTGTCCATAATGACCCCCATAGTGTGCACAGAGTCCAGGGGTTCACCAAGAGGCTTGACAGAGGCAAAAATAGATAATACTAATGCTCTATTTGTGGTAGTGTGGTCGAGCAGTTAGGCTTATCAGATGGTAGTGACAAGCATTTGTTTTACACACATAAGCAGTAATGACTTAAGTCCAGGCCAATAGGTTTTTATATAGAAAAATATTTATTTTTAGAACCACAAGATTCATTTAGCAGGTAAGTACATTAAATGATTGGTACTTTGCATAGTAATAGTTGAAACTTTGAATAGATTCAATATTGTACACAGTTGTCATTAAAAAGGCAAAAAGCTATTTTAAAAGTGGACACTGCAATTTTCAACAGTTCCTGGGTGAGGTAAGTACAGTACAGATTTGGAGGTAAGTACCACACTTACTGGTTCAATCTCCTGGTTATAGGTAGTGCACCGTTGGGGGTTGGAGTCAACCCCAAAAACACCCAGCACCAGTTTAGGAAAGTACCATCTTGCCTGGCATGTTACCCACATTTTCACATGTATGAAAGTTTGTTTTTGCCTGTCTCACTGGGATCCTGCTAGCCAGGTCCCCAATGCTCATAGTTTGTGGCCTGAATGTGTATACCTGTGTAGTGACTAACTGTGTCACTGAGGCTCTGCTAATCATAACCTCAGTGCTTATGCTCTCTCTGCCTTTCAATTTGTCACTATAGGCTAGTGACCACTATTACCAATTTCAATTGGCACACTGGAACACCCTTATAATTCCCTAGTATATGGACCTAGGTACCCAGGGTATTGGGGATCCAGGAGATCCCTACGGGCTGCAGCATTTCTTTTGCCACCCATAGGCAGCTCAGACAAACCTTTACACAGGACTGCCACTGCAGCCTGAGTGAAATAACACACACGTTATTTCACAGCCATTTTCACTGCACTTAACTTATAAGTCACCTATTTGTCTAACCTTCACTTACTGAAGGTTAGGTGCAAAGTTACTAAGTGTGAGGGCACCCTTGCACTAGCAAAGATGCCCCCACATTGTTGAGGGCTATTTTCCCGAACTTTGTGAGTGCGGGCACACCATTACACGCGTGCACTACATATAGGTCAATACCTATATGTAGCTTCACAATGGTAACTCCGAAAATAGCCATGTAACATGTCTAAGATCATGGAATTGTCCCCCCATGCCAAATCTGCTATTGGGGAGCCAATTCCATACACCCCCGGGGCTCCACTATGGACCCCGGGTACTACCAAACCAGCTCTCTGGGATTTTCTCTGCAGCTACCGCTGCTGCTACCCCACAGACAGGGTTCTGCCCTCCTGGGATCTAGGCAGCCCGGTCCCAGGAAGGCAGAACAAAGAATTTCCTCTGAGAGAGGGTGTTACACTCTCTCCCTTTGGAAATAGGTGTTAAAGGCTGGGGAGGGGTAGCCTCTCCCAGCCTCTGGAAATGCTTTAAAGGGCACAGATGGTGGCCTCCTTGCATAAGCCAGTCTACACCTGTTTAGGGACCCCCCAGTCCCTGCTGTGGCGCAAAACTGGATAAAGGAAAGGGGACTGACCACTCCCCTGTCCATCACCACCCCAGGGGTGCTGCCCAGAGCTCCTCCAATGTATCCTAGACCTCTGCCATCTTGTTTCCAGAGGTGTGAGGGCACTCTGGAGGCCTCTGAGTGGCCAGTGCTGTCAGAGACCCCTCCAGATAGGTGCTTACCTGACTACGTGGCCAATCCTGAGGGCTATTCAGGGTCCCTCCAGTGGGCTTATCCTCAGATAACAACTTACAAGAATTCACCAGAGTTCCTCTGCACCTCTCTCTTCGACTTCTGCCAAGGATCGACCGCTGACTGCCCCAGGACGCCTGCAAAACTGCAACAAAGTAGCAAGAAGACTACCAGCAACATTGTAGTGCCTAATCCTGCCGGCTTTATCAACTGTTTCCTGGTGGTCCATGCTTGGGGGGCTGCCTGCCTTCATCCTGCACTGGAAGCCACCAGTGGGTCGACTGAATCTTCCCCCTGCTTCAGCAGGCACCAAACTTCAGCATCACCGGTACTCTGGGACCCCTTTCATCCTGACGAGCGTGGCCCCTGGAACACAGGTGGTGGACTCAAGTGACCCAGACTGTCCAGTGGTCCAACTGTCCAAATTTGGAGGAAGTAAGTCCTTGCCTCCCCTCTCCAGACAGTAATTATGTGCACCATGTGAACTGCAGCTACAAGGGCTTCTGTGTACATTTCCACAAAATCCTGCATGCACAGCCAGGCCTAGGTCCCCAGCACTCTGTCCTGTGATGCTCAGCTCCCTGAGTTGATCTCCGGTGTCTTGGGACCTCCTTTTGCAGTGTTGAGACAACCGCTGTGTTCAGACTTCTTAAACCCTTGAACAGGCTGACTCCTGCAGCTGCGTTCTGCTTGTGCATGGGCTTTCTACATTGCTGAGGGCCCCCTCTGTCTCTTCACCCAAGTGGTGACATCCTGGTCCTTCCTGGGCCCGGGCAGCACCCTTTTTCTTTAACTGTGACTCTTGCAGCTAGCAAGGCTTGTTTGCAGTATTTTGCCAAGGAAACAACTCCACATCCTCCAGCACTCCGTGGGACATCTTCTGCATGAAAAAGAAGTTCCTAGCACCTTTTGTTGTTGCAGAATCTTCAGCTTCTTCCATCCAGAGGCAGCCATTTTGCACCTTCATCCGGGGTTTAGTGGGCTCTTGCCCCCCCCAAACACTTTCGCAACTCTTGGACTTGGTCCCCTTCCTTTGCAGGTCCTCAGGTCCAGGAATCCATCTTCAGTGCTTTGCAGTCTGTTGTGGTCTTTGCAAAATCCCTTATCACAACTTTAGTGTGTTTCTTGGGAAATAGTAGTGCTTTACTCCTACTTTCCAGGGTCTTGGGATGGGGTATCTTGGACACCCTTAGTGTTTTCTTACACTCCCAGGGACCCTCAACACACTAGCCTAGGGGTCCATTCGTGGTTCGCATTCCACTTTCTTAGTATATGGTTTGTGTTGCCCCTAGGCCTTTTGCATCCTATTGTATTCTACAGTGTTTGCACTTCTTTCTGGCTGTGTTACTTACCTGATTTTGGTTTGTGTGTATATTTTGTATATTTTTATCTACCTCCTAAGAGAGTATATCCTCTGAGATATTTTTGGCACATTGTCACTAAAATAAAGTACCTTTATTTTTGGTAACCCCAGGTATTGTCTTTCTTATGATATAGTACCTATATGATATAAGTGGCATAGTAGGAGCTTTGCATGTCTCCTAGTTCAGCCTTGGCTGCTCTGCTATAGCTACCTCTATCAGCCTAAGCTGCTAGAACACTACTAATCTACTAATAAGAGATAACTGGACCTGGCACAAGGTGTAAGTACCATTGGTACCACTATAAGCCAGGCCAGCCTCCTACAACCAGCAACACAGGGGCCGGTCAGGTGCAGAGTTCGAACAGGAGCCAAAATAACATGGGCGCCTATGGAGACAGGGGGGGTGCTCAGGTCCCGGTCTGCTTGCAGGTAGGTACCTGTGCTGTCGGAGGGCCGACCAGCGGGGTTTGGTAAAGCATAGTAGGGGCCCCAATTAGGCACACAACACACACCCTCAGCGGTACACTGGCGGCCGGGTGCAGTGGGCAAACAGGGAGTCAGGTGTTCAAGAGGATTCAATGGAGGGACCTGGGGGGGTCACTCAGACTCTGCAGGCAGGGCACAGAGGGGCTTCTCGGGCCAGCCACTTACTGGGTACTGATGAGGGCCGCCTGCTGGTCATTGCTGCACTTGTGGTCGGTTTCTCGCGGGCCTAGGGGGTGCGGGTGCAGTGCTACTCCTGGCATCGGATATCTTCATCCCTGACAGTCGCGGTCAGGGGGTTCCTTGGGATTCCCTCAGCAGGCTCCGTCGTTGGGGTGCAGAGAGGTCAGCCCAGAGTGGACACGTTGTCAGAGTCGCCTGGGGAGCCTCTCTGGGTCGTTGGTTTCTCTGGACTAGGGGCCAGGGGCATCAGGTGCAGAGTGGTGGGGACTCGTACTTCTGGAGTGACGTGGGAGTCCCTTTAACCGGTTCTGTGCCTTGGACGAGATGATCTCGTCCAAGGCTACAGTTCCCCTGTGCCTTGGACGAGATCATCTCGTCCTAGGCACAGGGGAACTTGGGGGCACGCTATTGCGCCCCCCCGTGCACCCCCCTTCCCCCCCCAGGCGGGGATGTAAGGGGAAGACCTTCCCCTTCCACCCCCGCCCCACCCCCACGGCAATCCGATGACATCAGCGCGCGCACAGCGCGCTGACGTCATCTAGTGTTGCCGGCGCGCTGGAAGCCATTTGCTTCCAGCGTGTCTTCGGAGCAGGAGCTCTAAGGTGAGTCCTCTCCGTTTTTGGGCGGTGGGGGGGTTGAGAAAACAGACACGGTGGGAAAGGAAAGGGTTTTTCCTTTCCCCCTGTGTCTGTTTTCTCAAGATTCCTGCTCCACGATCGCGGGCAGGGCCCGCGATCGTGGAGCAGGAATCTCCACTAGCCACCAGGGATTTTCTTTTTGCCTAAATTTGGGGGCGACCCCTTGGGCAAGGGTCGCCCCCCCCGGGGGCAATTTTTATTTGTATTTCGCCCCCCCTGGGGGCAGATCCGCTGATTTTTCGGCGGATCTGCCCCCGGGGGGGGGGGCGAAAACCACTAGACACCAGGGATATCTTTTTTTATGTGTGTTTTTGGGGGTGACCCCTTGGGCAAGGGTCGCCCCCCCGGGGGCAATTTTTATTTGTATTTCGCCCCCCCCTGGGGGCAGATCCACTGTTTTTTCGGCGATCTGCCCCCGGGGGGGGGCGAAAACCACTAGACACCAGGGATATCTTTGTTTATGTGTGTTTTTGGGGGCGACCCCTTGGGCAAGGGTCGCCCCCCCCCCGGGGGCAATTTTTATTTGTATTTCGCCCCCCTCGGGGGCAGATCCGCCGATTTTTCGGCGGATCTGCCCCCGTGGGTGGGGGGCGAAAACCACTAGACACCAGGGATATGTTTGTTTATGTGTGTTTTTGGGGGTGACACCTTGGGCAAGGGTTGCCCCCCCCCCCGGGGGCAATTTTTATTTGTATTTTGCCCCCCGGGGGCAGATCAGCCGATTTTTGGGCAGATCTGCCCCCGGGGGGTGGGGGGGCGAAAACCACTAGACACCAGGGATTTTGTTTTTATTGTTTATTTTGGGGGCAACTCCTTGGGCAAGGGTCGCTCCCCTGGGGAGCTTTTTTTTTCTGTTTCGGACACCCCCCGATGGCAGACCAGCCATTTTTTGGACGCTCTGGCCCGGGGGGGGGTGGAAGCACACTAGGTGCCAGGGATTGTGTTTGGTGTGTGTTTGGGGGCACCCCTTGGGCAACGGTCGCCCCCCTAAGGTGGGGAAAATTTGTATTGCCCATCTCTGCCCGTAATTTTGTAGGGCCATCTGCCCCCAAGGAGGGCAGAGACCACCAATACGGCAGGGATTTTTTTGTTTTGTGTTGTGCTGGGGGTGCCCCCTTTGGGAAGGGTCGCCCCCTGAAAGGGGGCACAACAGAGGTGTTGCCCATTTCTGCCCCCCTTGGGGTCAGATTGGCCAATTCTTTTACGCTCATCTACCCCCGAGGGGGGCAGGATCCACTTAGGTACCAGGGACAACTTCTAAGTTCTTGGTGGTGGGGTGTTTGTCAACTGGCAAAGTATTTGTATTTGTGATTATAACAATTTATTTCTTCTTTTTCTTCTAGTTCAACGCTTTTGCTTCCTTTGCTGTGGATCTTTGCGGTTTTGGCAGTAGTTGTCCTGTGGTTTGCATAGTTGCATGTTTTAGGTAAGTGAACGCAATTTACTCCAAAGGAGTATTGTTGACATGTTTGTAGGTGGTGTACTAAATGCAGTATTGTGTGTTTGACATTGTCCTTAGATTTGAGCACAGTGGTGTTTGTGTTGTCATATGTCTAAATTGCTTTTTTCTTTTTTCTTTTTAGTGGGATATCATTGGTGATTGCTGTCTGTGCAGAGTAGTTGCTTGGTGAGTAGCTATTTCAGGCAACTGTGTGGTATAGTTTTTTGTAGTACATAACTCTTTGTGATAAAGCTACACTTTGTTTATTACTTATTTTAGTGCTAGTTGTTGTTGGCAATCCATTTGTTGTTAGGATCATGGCTAGCCGCAAAGTGACCGCTCAGCAGGTTGTTCGCATGCTCTTTGAGTCGTCTTCAGACCATGATTACGACACTGACTCTGCATCTGAGGCAGAGGAGGAAGCAGGAGATTCTGGAAGTGAGTTTTCTGTCCAAGAGTATTCTTCTGATGAGGAAGCTACTCTCAGTGCATATGAAGGGCCTGTGTTAGAGGAGGACATTGATGTGCCAAGAGTGCAGCAGCCTGGGGCTGCAGGGTTTCCCATTGGAAGATCTGACACCTGGATTGCCCCAAACATGGAGCAGCCACAGTTACCTGCATTTACTGGTCTCCCAGGGTGTAGAGTTAATACGAAAAACTTTCTGCCTGTCCATTTCTTTCACTTGTTTATGGACGATGTATTTTTGGAAGAGATTGTGGAGCAGACAAATGTGTATGCAGAGCAATATTTGCGGGACAACGCTGCCAGACTTAAGCCTCAGTCTAGAGCTACTCATTGGGTTCCCACATATCTGGAAGAGATGAAAAGGTTTTTAGGTTTGTCTTTTTTGATGGGGTTGATCAGGAAGCCGTCACTGGCTTCTTATTGGTCTACTAGTCCCTTGATGGCAACTGCTATATTTCCTGCAACTATGACACGTAATCGGTATTTGCTTCTTCTTCGTATGCTGCATTTTGTAGACAATGCTTTAGCCTTGCCACGAGATCACCCTGATTGTGACCGCCTTTTTAAGATTAGGCCTGTCCTTGATCATTTTGTGGATCGGTTTTCAGAGGTCTATGTCCCAGGCAAAGAGATAAGTGTGGACGAGTCTTTGGTCCTTTTCAAGGGGCGTTTAGTTTTTAAGCAGTACATTCCTAGTAAGAGGGCACGGTATGGGATTAAATTGTATCTGCTGTCAGAAAGCAGTACAGGATATGTGTATAATTTCCGGGTCTACACTGGTAGGGATTCCAGTATTGACCCTCCTGGTTGTCCGGCCACTTTTGGAGCTAGCGAAAAAATTGTGTGGGAACTTGCTAGACGGCTGTTTAACAAAGGTCACCATTTGTACGTAGATAATTTCTACACTGGAGTGCAGTTGTTCAAGGAGTTGTTTAGGGTGGACACTGTTGCTTGTGGCACAATCCGTTCTAACAGGAAAGGCTATCCAAGGGAGCTTGTCTGTAAAAAACTTGAGAGGGGACAGTGCAGTGCCTTGCGGAATAATGAGCTGCTAGCTCTGATATTTTCAGACAGGAGGGATGTGTACATGCTATCGACCATCCATGATGAGAGTACTTCCCCTGTGGCTGTTTGGGGTCAGGTTGCGGAAGTGCGCAAACCTGCGTGCATTTTGGACTACAATAGGCACATGGGTGGTGTTGATAGAGTAGATCAGAGGTTAGAACCTTACACTGCTCTTCGTAAGTCATATGTGTGGTATAAAAAGTTGGCCCTACATTTATTTCATTTGGCAACTTTTAATGCCTTTATTGTATACAAGGATTGTTCACCCGAGTCAAGGATGACATTTGTTACATTTCAGGAGTCGGTGATAGAAAGCCTTATTGTGGTGGAACCGGCAAGAGTTCCTAGAGTAGAAGTGGTGGAGGATGTGGCTAGATTGAAAGATCGGCACTTTCCAGATCACATTCCTCCCACTCCCAAAAAAGACATGCCCACAAAGAAATGTAGAGTATGTGCCCGGAGATCAATCCGGAGGGAGAGCCGGATGTACTGCCCCGAATGCCCTTCAAAGCCTGGGCTGTGTGTGCCCAGCTGTTTTAGAAGTTACCACACAAGGAAAAACTTTTGGGAAATACCGTGAGCGTAAGCTGTCTGTTTTATATTTTCATATGTTTCACGGTTGGCATCTGTTGTGTATTTAGTTAGTGCTTTTGTGTTTGTAGTTTTGTGCTTATTTTATAATTAGTAGTTTCTTTGTTGTTTTAAATAAAAAAAAAGTGATTGCGGTGTCCGTGGGGTGGCGCTTGGCTGGCGGTGTGCGTGGGGTAGCGCTTGGCTGGCAGTGTGCGTGGGGTGGCGCTTGGCTGGCGGTGTGCGTGGGGTGGCGCTTGGCTGGCGGTGTGCGTGGGGTGGCGCTTGGCTGGCGGTGCCAGCCAAACGGCAGTCCACACTCCCATCAGCTGGTGTGATTCTTGTATCAGGCATGTGGGCGTATGTAAGTGATGGGCCCTTGAGTGGCGCGGTCTGTCGATGTGAGTGTTGTAATGTGCTGGGCCCGTGGCTGGCGGTGTGAATTGTCTTGTGCGTGTCATGTATGAAAGGAAAGTGAATGGACTGTAAAGCGGTTGGTGCCTTGTCGCGGCTTTACAGGTCACGAGCTGTGAGTCATTGGTTTACCTTTTTGCCTTTCACTTATTAGCAGTGCATTTCATTTTTGTGAAATCTCTTGTTAATAAAATTTGATCCACTGAACCATCACTCACCCTCGTGCCAAATCCAACCAGTACGTGTTGTAAAAAATTACAAAACCTGCTCCGCTGTAATCAGGCGTCGCAGCACACCTGTGACACGCTAGGTGCCTCGGGTGGGACCCCGATGATGAAGCATGCCACCAACTTGGTTGGTGGGTGAGGGGTCTTCTTCATATAACCTAAGTGTGTTTCTTTTCACAATTTTAGTGTTTGGCACATCACGGATGTATGTGCACACATCAAAGTGATATATATTCCAAAAATACCTGTTTGGGGGGGAGGGCCCACCTATGTTTTTGGTCCTGGGTGCGGCCTTCATGTAGGGAAACCTACAAAACCCAGAAACTTTTTAAAACTAGGCACCCCAAGGAGTCCAGGGAGGTGTGGCTTGCGTGGCTCCCCTAACATTTTCTTACCCAGACTCCTCTGTAAACCTCAAAATTTGCATAAAAAAGCATATTTTCCTGATTTTTCTTAGTAGGATCACCGCTCCAGCACAAAATTCCTACTCACCCAGTTTTCCCCTCAGTCTCCCAAGTAAAATGACACCTCACTTATGTGGGTCCCCAAAGCAGAGTCCGTCTCAAGATGTATAAAAGAATATGCCCTTATAAACTTGCTGTGCTATCCCTTCAGGTTTTGGGCCTTATTCTGTTGCAGGCACCTGGCCCACCCACACAAGTGAGGTATCTTTTTTATCGGGAGACTTGGGGGAACGCTGGGTGGAAGGAAATTTGTGGCTCCTCTCAGATTCCAGAACTTTCTCCCACAGAAATGTGAGGAACATTAGTTTTTTTAGCCACATTTTGAGGTTTGCAAAGGATTCTGGGTAACAGAACCTGGTCCGAGCCCCGCAAGTCACCCCATCTTGGATTCCCCTAGGTCTCTAGTTTTCAGAAATGCACAGGTTTGGTAGGTTTCCCTAGGTGCCGGCTGAGCTACAGGCCAAAATCCACAGGTAGGCAATGTTTTCTTTAAAAAAATGGGATGTGTCCAGGTTGCGTTTTGGGGCGTTTCCTGTCGCGGGCGCTAGGCCTACCCACGCAAGTGAGGTATCATTTTTATCGGGAGACTTGGGGGAAAGCTGGGTGGAAGGAAATTTGCGGCTCCTCTCAGATTCCAGAACTTTCTCCCACAGAAATGTGAGGAACCTGAGTTTTTTTAGCCACATTTTGAGGTTTGCAAAGGATTCTGGGTAACAGAACCTGGTCCGAGCCCCGCAAGTCACCCCATCTTGGATTCCCCTAGGTCTCTAGTTTTCAGAAATGCACAGGTTTGGTAGATTTCCCTAGGTGCCGGCTGAGCTAGAGGCCAAAATCTACAGGTAGGCACTTCGCAAAAAACACCTCTGTTTTCTTTCAAAATTTTGGATGTGTCCACGTTGCGCTTTGGGGTTATTCCTGTCGCGGGCGCTAGGCCTACCCACGCAAGTGAGGTATCATTTTTATCGGGAGACTTGGGGGAACGCTGGTGGAAGAAAATTTGTGGCTCCTCTCAGATTCCAGAACTTTCTGCCACAGAAATGTGAGGAACATGTGTTTTTTTAGCCAAATTTTGAGGTTTGCAAAGGATTCTGGGTAACAGAACCTGGTCCGAGCCCCGCAAGTCACCCCATCTTGGATTCCCCTAGGTCTCTAGTTTTCAGAAATGCACAGGTTTGGTAGGTTTCCCTAGGTGCCGGCTGAGCTAGAGGCCAAAATCTACAGGTAGGCACTTCGCAAAAAACACCTCTGTTTTCTTAAAAAATTTTGGATGTGTCCACGTTGCGCTTTGGGGTGTTTCCTGTCGCGGGCGCTAGGCCTACCCACGCAAGTGAGGTATCATTTTTATCGGGAGACTTGGGGGAACGCTGGGTGGAAGGAAATTTGTGGCTCCTCTCAGATTCCAGAACTTTCTGCCACAGAAATGTGAGGAACATGTGTTTTTTTAGCCAAATTTTGAGGTTTGCAAAGGATTCTGGGTAACAGAACCTGGTCCAAGCCCCGCAAGTCACCCCATCTTGGATTCCCCTAGGTCTCTAGTTTTCAGAAATGCACAGGATTGGTAGGTTTCCCTAAGTGCCGGCTGAGCTAGAGGCCAAAATCTACAGGTAGGCACTTCGCAAAAAACACCTCTGTTTTTTTCCAAAATTTTGGATGTGTCCACGTTGCGCTTTGGGGTGTTTCCTGTTGCGGGCGCTAGGCCTAACCACGCAAGTGAGATATCATTTTTATCGGGAGACTTGGGGGAACGTTGGGTGGAAGGACATTTGTGGCTCCTCTCAGATGCCAGAACTTTCTGCCACAGAAATGTGAGGAACATGTGTTTTTTTAGCCACATTTTGAGGTTTGCAAAGGATTCTGGGTAACAGAACCTGGTCCGAGCCCCGCAAGTCACCCCTCCTTGGATTCCCCTAGGTCTCTAGTTTTCAGAAATGCACAGGTTTGGTAGGTTTCCCTAGGTGCCGGCTGAGCTATAGGCCAAAATCTACAGGTAGGCACTTCGCAAAAAACACCTCTGTTTTCTTCCAAACTTTTGGATGTGTCCACGTTGCGCTTTGGGGTGTTTCCTGTCGCGGGCGCTAGGCCTACCCACGCAAGTGAGGTATCATTTTTATCGGGAGACTTGGGGGAACGCTGGGTGGAAGGAAATTTGTGGCTCCTCTCAGATTCCAGAACTTTCTGCCACAGAAATGTGAGGAACATGTGTTTTTTTAGCCAAATTTTGAGGTTTGCAAAGGATTCTGGGTAACAGAACCTGGTCCGAGCCCCGCAAGTCACCCCATCTTGGATTCCCCTAGGTCTCTAGTTTTCAGAAATGCACAGGTTTGGTAGGTTTCCCTAGGTGCCGGCTGAGCTAGAGGCCAAAATCTACAGGTAGGCACTTCGCAAAAAACACCTCTGTTTTCTTCCAAAATTTTGGATGTGTCCACGTTGCGCTTTGGGGTGTTTCCTGCCGCGGGCGCTAGGCCTAACCACGCAAGTGAGGTATCATTTTTATCGGGAGACTTGGGGAAACGCTGGGTGGAAGGAAATTTGTGGCTCCTCTCAGATGCCAGAACTTTCTGCCACAGAAATGTGAGGAACATGTATTTTTTTAGCCAAATTTTGAGGTTTGCAAAGGATTCTGGGTAACAGAACCTGGTCCGAGCCCCGCAAGTCACCCCTCCTTGGATTTCCCTAGGTCTCTAGTTTTCAGAAATGCACAGGTTTGGTAGGTTTCCCTAGGTGCCGGCTGAGCTATAGGCCAAAATCTACAGGTAGGCACTTCGCAAAAAACACCTCTGTTTTCTTCCAAAATTTTGGATGTGTCCACGTTGCGCTTTGGGGTGTTTCCTGTCGCGGGCGCTAGGCCTACCCATGCAAGTGAGGTATCATTTTTATCGGGAGACTTGGGGGAACGTTGGGTGGAAGGAAATGTGTGGCTCCTCTCAGATTCCAGAACTTTCTGCCACAGAAATTTGAGGAACATGTGTTTTTTTAGCCAAATTTTGAGGTTTGCAAAGGATTCTGGGTAACAGAACCTGGTCCGAGCCCCGCAAGTCACCCCATCTTGGATTCCCCTAGGTCTCTAGTTTTCAGAAATGCACAGGTTTGGTAGGTTTCCCTATGTGCCGGCTGAGCTAGAGGCCAAAATCTACAGGTAGGCACTTCGCAAAAAACACCTCTGTTTTCTTCCAAAATTTTGGATGTGTTCACGTTGCGCTTTGGGGTGTTTCCTGTCGCGGGCGCTAGGCCTAACCACGCAAGTGAGGTATAATTTTTATCAGGAGACTTGGGGGAACGCTGGGTGGAAGGAAATTTGTGGCTCCTCTCAGATGCCAGAACTTTCTGCCACAGAAATGTGAGGAACATGTGTTTTTTTAGCCAAATTTTGAGGTTTGCAAAGGATTCTGGGTAACAGAACCTGGTCCGAGCCCCGCAGGTCACCCCTCCTTGGATTCCCCTAGGTCTCTAGTTTTCAGAAATGCACAGGTTTGGTAGGTTTCCCTAGGTGCCGGCTGAGCTAGAGGCCAAAATCTACAGGTAGGCACTTCGCAAAAAACACCTCTGTTTTCTTTAAAAAAAAAGGGATGTTTCCACGTTGCATTTTGGGGCGTTTCCTGTCGCGGGCGCTAGGCCTACCCACACAAGTGAAGTATCATTTTTATCGGGAGTCTTGGGGGAACATAGATTAGCAAAACAAGTGCTATTGCCCCTTGTCTTTCTCTACATTTTTTCCTTCCAAATATAGGAGAGTGTGTAAAAAAGACATCTATTTGAGAAATTCCCTATAATTCACATGCTAGTATGGTCACCCCGGAATTCAGAGATGTGCAAATAACCACTGCTCCTCAGCACCTTATCTTGTGCCCTTTTTGGAAATGCAAAGGTTTTCTTGATAGCAAATTTTTTACTCTTTATATTTCAGCAAATGAATTGCTGTATACCCGGTATAGAATGAAAACGCACTGCAGGGTGCAGCTCATTTATTGGCTCTGGGTTCCTCGGGTTCTTGATGAACCTACAAGCCCTATATATCCCCGCAACCAGAGGAGTCCAGCAGACGTAACGGTATATTGCTTTCCATAATCTGACATTGCAGGGAAAAATTACAGAGTAAAACGTAGAGAAAAATTGATGGTTTTTTCACCTCAATTTCATTATTTTTCTTTTTCAGCTGTTATTTTCTGTAGGAAACCCTTGTAGGATCTACACAAATGACCCCTTGCTGAATTCAGAATTTTGTCTACTTTTCAGAAATGGTTAGGTTTCTGGGATCCAGCATTGGTTTAATGCCCATTCCTGTCACTGACTGGAAGGAGGCTGAAAGCACAAAAAATTGCAAAAATGGGGTATGCCCCAGTAAAAAGCCAAAATTGTGTTGAAAAATTGGGTTTTCTGATTCAAGTCTGCCTGTTCCTGAAAGCTAGGAAGCTGCTGAGTTTAGCACTGCAAACCCTTTGTTGATGCCATTTTCAGGGGGAAATCCACAAGCCTTCTTCTGCAGCCACTTTTTCCAATTTTTTTGAAAAAAACAAAATGTTCACTGTATTTTGGCCAATTTCTTGGCCTCCTTCAAGGGAACCCACAAAGTCTGGGTACCTCTAGAATCCCTAGGATGTTGGAAAAAAAGGACGCAAATTTGGCTTGGTTAGCTTATGTGGACAAAAAGTTATGAGGGCCTAAGCGCGAACTGCCCCAAATAGGCAAAAAAAGGCCTGGCACAGGAGGGGGAAAAGGCCTGGCAGCGAAGGGGTTAAAGATGGTTTCTTCTTTCTTGGTTGGACAGGTCTGCTGTCTACTGGAGTTCCTGATTCTTCTTTGGTGCAGGGCAGTCCTCTGAGTCAGCAGAGGTCGCTGGGCCCACAGGATTCATCCCTGGGCAAAGTTCTCTGAAGGAGGAGACAGGCCAGTAGGGCTGGGCCCAAAGCAGTTGTCGTCTTCCTTCTTCTCTGCCGGGTTTTTCAGATAAGCAGTCCTTCTTCTTTGTAGGTCATCAGGAATTTGAAATCCTGGGTTCAGGGTCGCCCATAAATACTGAATTTAGAGATGTGTTAGGGTCACAGGGCAGTAGCCAATGACTACTGTCCTTGAGGGTGGCTACACCCTCCTTGTGCTCCCTCCCTTTGGGAAGGGGAGCACATCCCTATCCCTATAGGGCTGAATCCTCCAAAACAAGATGGAGGATTTTAGGAGGGGTCACTTCAGCTCTGGTCACCTTAGGGGTGGACCTGGCTGAGGGGGTGACTCCTCCTTGTTTTATCATTATCTCCCCGGACTTGCTGCCAAAAGTGGGAGCTTTGTCCGGGGGCGGGCATCTTCACTAGCTGGAGTGCCCTGGGGTACTTTAACACCAGGCTTAAGCCTTTCAGTCTCACCGCCAGGTCTTACAGTTCCTGCAGTGGGAGGTGTGAAGCACCTCCACCCAGGACAGGCTTTGTTTCTGACCACAGAGTACAGAAAGGCACTCTCCCCATGTGGTCAGAAACTCGTCTGGAAGTGGCAGGCTGGCACAGACCGGTCAGTCACACACTAACAATAGGGCTGGCATACAGGAGGCATCTCTAAGATGCCCTCTGTTTGCATTTCTCAATAAATCCCACACTGGCATCAGTGTGGGTTTATTGTGCTGAGAAGTTTGATACCAAACTTCTCAGTATTCAGTGTAGCCAATATGGAACTGTGGAGTTAGTTTTTGACTAACTCCCAGACCATATACTCACTGTGGCTACCCTGCACTTATAATGTCTAAAAATTGACTTAGATACTGAAGGGGCATAGTGCTCATGCAGCTGTGCCCTCACCTGTGGTATAGTGCACTCTGCCTGAGGGCCTTAAGGCCTGCTAGAGGGATGACTTACCTATGCTACAGGCAGTGGGTTGTGGGCATGGCACTCTGAGGGGAGTGCCAAGTTGCCTTAGTCTTTTTCTCCCCACCACCACACAAAAGTTGTGAGGCAGTGTGCATGTGCTGAATGAGGGGTCCCCAGGGTGGTATATTACATGATGCAGCCCTTAGAGACCTTCCTTGGCCACAGGGCCCTTGGTACCAGGGGTACCTTTCACAAGGGACTTAACTGTGTGCCAGGGCTGTGCCAATTGTGGAGACAAAGGTACAGTTTTAGGGAAAGAACACTGGTGCTGGGGCCTGGTTAGCAGGGTCCCAGCACACTTCTAATCAAAGCTGGCATCAACAAAAGGCAAAAACTTAGGGGGTAACTATGGAAACAGTGGCATTTTCCTACAGTGCCCTTTATGGGACCTCAGCTGCGGGAGCATGGGATAGTGGCCCCTTGACCTCTCTGTCTGCTTCACTTGCTGCTGTCATCAACATTGATGCCTGCAGATGACCCCTGGCCTCTCCCTACACTTTCCTGGTCTTTGACGTCAAAACATTGCCATCAGAATCAACAGTAGTGCCACCCCATCCATCTCCTGGTCATCCCTTCTCTCACCCTCTTCTCAAGACCTCCTTCCTGCATCGCATTTACAGCTGCTGCCTACTCAATAGCAAGGGCTGAAATCCCACAACATTTCAGTCTTGCCATTCTTTGTACCCATCGTATCCGCAACATGAAAGAAAGAACAAAGGAAGAACAGGAAGAAAGTTGTAAGCAACATAACCTGCAATAAGGCCAGTGCACTGAATCCTTGAACATTAACCCCCTCTGTTTCAATTGTACTTGTTTTTCGTTGTTTTGGGAATCACCGGATCTAACTGTTCTTAAGAACAGTCAACCTTTGTTTGGCAATCTGAATTGAGACTCCTAGAGTGAAAGGGACTCCCAACCTCATTGAGAGACTTTATTCTATGATTTATTAGAAAGGAGATTTGAGGCAACACAGTGGGTGGCATGTAACTGCCTCATGTTTGCCGTGCATATGTGTAAGAGGGTGATTAATTGACACTTTCATTCATTAACAATTGTTTATTGTAACCTCGGCTACCAATTGTAAGATTACCCTTACTATTGTAGATCTCAAGGTATAGGATTAACTATCCACTCATCCAACAGCTTGAGTAAGAGGCGAAATAAAATTTTTCCTGTTCCATCCCAAATCCCTTTCCCCTCGGGATTACCAGCCAAAACCTGCTCCAAGACGTGTGTTTGAGGGGGACCTCAGAGGGCTTGAGTGGACTCTCTTCACTCTACCAGAGGCCTAAAATTCCAGGTCAGTGAAATCTTGTAACCACAGAGAGCAGGAGAGAGAAGGCAGGGGTATTCAAAAAGACAACAGAGCGGAGAGGGGAAGAAGGCAAGGGCAGCAAGCTGCCTATACAAAGCAGGCATGTGGTACAATTGCAGCACAGCAGACCATGGAAGGCAAGGGGTAGGGATACAACAAAGGTCCTTGGAGGGTGTGAGAGAAGGGATAGGGGAACAAGCCTTGGACACCCTAGGGCAGGGGCAACAAGTTGACCATGCAAGGCAGGTGGGAGGGGCAATGGCAGCACAACAGGCCATACAGGTCAAGCTGAAGAGGGAGTTCCAATACAGCAGACCATGGAAGCAGAAAGGAGGGGCAGTAGCAACACAACACAGTGTACCATAGAGGGCAGGAGGGAGGGGGAAGGGTTAAGGCCTTGGACTACAGAGGGCAGGGGAGAGGGCACAGGGCCACCAAGCTGACCATGCAGAGCAGGCAGTGCCAGTGCAGCAGAATACCATGTCAGTGGCAGAGGCATCCCAATAGACAACGGAGGGAAGGAAGGACATAGGGTGCAGAGGCACGTATATGGACAATGGAGGGAGGGGTTAGAGGTAGGAGCAACAAGCTGGTCATAACAGGAGAGGCAGTGGAATAACAAGGCAGCATGGTGGGCAGGATGGACTGCATAGGGGCACACACACAGACAATGGAGGGAAGGTGGAAGGTGGCCTAGGGCAATAAGCTGACCACGCAGGGCAGGTGGGAGGGCAGTGGCAGCACAACATACAATGGTGAGCAAGAGGGAGGAGGCTGGGGCATGGACAAAGGATTATTGAGGGCAGAAGGGAGGGACTAGGTGTTAGACTCAGACAACAGATGGCAGAAGGAAGGAGGCATGGGCAGTAAGCTCGCGATGCAGGGCAGGCAGCCGAAGCAGCGGGAACCCAACAGATCATGGAGGGCAGGAGGGAAGATATTAGCAGCATGGACTCCAACGTCATAAGGTCAGGGATAGAGGCTGGGCAGGAGCAACAAGCTGACCATGCTGGGCAGGTGGCAGGGGCAGCAGAATAGACCACACGGAGCAGGTAGGAGGGGCAGTGGCAGCCCAGCTCAATAAACCATAAGGGGCAGTAGAGAGGGTGCCGGGGCATTCAAATGGACAATGGAGGGGCAACAAGCTAACTACGGAGTGCAAATGGGAGGGGAAGTGCTAGCACATCTGCCCAGGCACAGCAGGAGGGTAGGGGCATGGGCATGGACAACAGAGGACATGGAAAAGGTGGGTAGGAGTAGCAAGCTAAGCACGAAAGGCAAGTGGGCTGGGCAGTGGTAGCAACAAGGAACACACAGGGCAGGAGGGAGAGGGCAGGGACAGAATCTGACAGTGAAAGACAGGAAGGGGTGCAGAGGCAGCGACCTGATCGTGTGAGAAAGGAATGCATGGGAAACACAACAGACCCGGGAGGGAAGATTGGAGGGAGCAGGGGCCCACACACAAATAATGTAATCTCAGATGTCATCGGTAATGTCACCAATGATGTCATTTAACATGTCATGAGTGATGTAATATGTGAGGTTATAGGCAGTGCATGGCGGGGCGCAATTTATAGTTAGCTTACTGAACTATAACTGGTAAATCCCAGTCCTTTTTTTTTTAACCATTAACTTTTAACACTTTTTAACACTGACCTATAACGTCAATTTACCCTTTGTTTTTTCAGTGAATAGATGGCGAATAAAAAGGGGTCGTTCAGTGGAAGAGTTCACAGTAAGACAGTAAGCCTCAGACCAAGCAGACATCATCAAAGGAGCAGTCTGGAATTCCTATTGTTGGTGTTTCAGACGGGATAATGAAAACGTATTTTCTCTCTTCATTCGATGGACCCTTTCATTTCAGGCTGTGCTTTCTGCTTACAGTGTGACACTACTTGACAATGATTTGAAAAAAACAGCAAAAGTAGCCTTAGAATGAAGATATATTGCTTTGAAAAATGCCCAGTTTGACTGCAAATACTTATTTTGTAACAAATAAGTCCATAGATGCTGCACATGTGACCATGCAAGTTCTCAAAATTATAGAACCACTGATCGAAGCCAGAGGCTTAAGATTCAGTGTACCTAGAGCACCACTGCAGAGCATCACAACAAGAATGTAGGAATGCTTCTTCTCCTGGTTCCTCCAATGGCTACAAAGCACAGGTTTCACTCATTTGAAAATTCCACCATCAGGTTCAGCATCCCCCCTCATAAAGCACTGAAGGGAGATCAGGTGATATCCAGGGTGCCAGGTGTGGCCCCAGCCAAGTCATACGTGGGTGCAAAACTTTCTGTACAGTCAGTTTTCGAGCACTTAAGCAGTCTCTGAATGTTCAGTACCAGTGCAGGCGTAACCTCAAAAGAACAAACACCACATTTTCACTTCAAAGACATCTTCTGCTGTCTTGGGTTTGTTGTGCAGTGAGTGTGTTGTTGGGACCGGGTAGAACATCCTGTGTAGCCAAGTTAACTCTGCCTTATTTACATTCCTTTACTTCTGGAGTCAGTCAGACCTCAGGGTTGCATTACTCGATGTTCTCAAATATTTAGTTTATATATTTCTCGCAGAGAACACCACATGTGCTCAATAAACTGTCAGTGTAACCTTCTTCAGTGATGGCTTCAGCATTGTGTGTTTGTTGGCAGTCTTGATTCACAATACAACCTTTAGCCTATGTGATTCGAAATATGTACCAACAACGTAGGTAGACTCCTGTAGACGAAAAAGCAACACTACTTTGAGAGTCACCCCCATCCCATGTGTTATTGTGGGGCTTGTGTCACCATGTTGAATTTTATTTTATCATTCACCCAGTGTTGTAAACTAAACCCTTTCCTGAAGTAGAGCATGCCAGATACAAAGACAGGAGGCGTTTTATCTTCTTCTTCTTTATTAGGGTATGGCCTTGCTTGGCCTTGCTAATACTAAGTCAGATTCACTCTGCAACTATGTGAAAGTTGGACATGTATGTGCTAGAACCCATGAGCATGTTTCATCATCAGTGTATTTGTAATCAGAGGCTAACCTTATTCCTACCATCTCACCTTTTCCATGATAAAAGGATCTTAGACTTTAGCTGTAACAAATTAGTAATTAAACGAAGGTTTATAGCAATAAGCAGACGTGTAGATTTGTTATGATAACTCCAGGAACAGGTGTAATGGGATGCTCAGCCCTGGTTTCTGGCTCATCTGCCCTCCAGGGAACCCTTATGACCCTGACATTACATGACATCACTAGATAACCCGTAAACAGGACACCACAAGATGTTAACGAAAAATGACACTCGCCCTGTCTGGTCTGCCTACCAGTCTTGCACAACATGGAACAGTAGCCTTTCTAGTCAAAACATGTCTTCTAGTATAACCAAATATAAAGATTAGATGTGTACCCTTAGCGCACCGGAGGAACTCAAGAAGCCCTGAGACACCTGAAAGACGTGGTCTAAGATGCCCGTATCCACTGAGGAAAGAGTTATTCAAATCTACCCCACAGACCCCCAATGAGGGACCCCCAAAATTAGCAGTTTAAAGAAGTGGATTATTATTTGGGATGGGTGACTACCCACCTGAAGGAATAAAAACATTTCTTGTCCAGGTAAACCGCAAAGTCACTAAACTCAACCTTATGGTAGCTATGGCACAGAGCAGAGCGGCTTAACTTATGGCATACAGGCTTCACCTAAGGCAGACAGACTTAACTTAGGGCAATGTGTAAAGTATTTATGCAGTATCAAAATAGTACCCAATAAAAAACAAAACCAACTTAGAACAAGAAAGATAAATGAAATAAACAAAATGACACCAAAGTCACAAATATCCAGAGATTTGAACTTTTAAAGATTTAAGTAGAAATAGCACCAACAACACAAAGGGCAGGTAATAGATTATGAGACTGGTAGACCAGGACCTAGGTGCACTTTGAGGCAGACTGAGATGAAGCCCTGGTTGGATACAACAAGTGGATTAGTCACAGTGAAAAAGGTTGTGTCCCTGTAGCCACACAGAAAGTCAGTCAGCTGACCCTCATAATCCGCTTACTCATAAGTGTAAATTACTTTTGTGAGTAATGCCCTATAGGGCCTAACTCACTAAGGTGATTTACACTTTTGAGTGCACTTACACTTTTGAGTATGTTTACACTTTTGAGTTACTTTAATACTTTTTGGTATTTACAAACTGTACTTTTAAAGTACCTTACACATTTGTAGTAAGTACAGTACTACACATGGCCAACCAGTGGTACTGCCACACCCCCCATAGAAAATAATGGAAGTAGGGACTTATTTGTTTTTGTTTTTTGTGTTATTTATATAGTGCATTCAGACTAGTGGTATCAAAGAGCTAAGCAGGTAAAAGGAGGCTAATGCAGATCAGAAAACTACAATGAAAACAACCAAGTCTTCAGATGCTTTCGAAATAGCAGGAGGAGTGAAATACCCCTAATTTTAACTGCGGGCAAGTTCCATAACTGGGCAGCAGCCACAGAAAAGGCCCTGTCACCCTATTTAACTCTTTTGCTCCTCAAAGTCAGTGCCAACCTAAGATCATCCGATCTTAAAGGGCAGTTGGGAGCATACCAGTTAATAGCTGAGCCTTGGGAGTGAAGGGTTTTGTGGGTCAGGTACAGTGCCTTAAAAATAATGCGCTTCCTAATAGGTAGCAGGTCCTAGCACCAGCTGAGCGGCTGCATTTTGAATAAGGTGCAGCTTATTCAGGGATGATTGGTTTATGTTTAAATATAAGGCGTTACTGTAGGAAAGTACCATCTTGCCTGGCATGTTACCCCCATTTTTACTTGTGTGACAGTTTGTTTTTGCCTGTGTCACTGGGATCCTTCTAGCCAGGACCCCAGTGTTCATAGTTTGTGGCTTATCTGTGTTCCCTGTGTGGTGCCTAACTGTATCACTGAGGCTCTGCTAACCAGAACCTCAGTGTTTATGCTCTCTCTGCTTTTAAAATTGTCACTGCAGGCTAGTGACCATTTTTAACCAATTCTAATTGGCACACTGGAACACCCTTATCAATCCTTAGTATATGGTACCTAGGTACCCAGGGTATAGGGGTTCCAGGAGATCCCTATGGGCTGCAGCATTTCTTTTGCCACCCATAGGGAGCTCAGGCAATTCTTACACAGGACTGCCACTGCAGCCTGTGTGAAATAACATCCACGTTATTTCACAGCCATTTTACACTGCACTGAAGTAACTTATAAGTCACCTACATGTCTAACCCTCACCTAGTGAAAATTAGATGCAAAGATGCTAAGTGTGAGGGCTCCCTGGCACTAGTCAAGGTGCCCCCACATTGTTCAGGGCAATTTCCCCGGACTTTGTGACCATTACACGCGTGCACTACATATAGGTCAATATCTATATGTAGCTTCACAATGGTAACTCCGAATATGGCCATGTAACATGTCTAAGATCATGGACTTGTCCCCCCATGCCAACTCTGGTATTGGGGTGCCAATCCCATGCATCCCCGGGGCTCCAGCATGGACCCTGGGTACTGGCAAACTAGTTCTCTGGGGTTTTCACTGCAGCTACCGCTGCTGCCAACCCTCAGACAGGTTTCTGCCCTCCTGGGGTCTGGACAGCCCAGTCCCAGGAAGGCAGAACAAAGGATTTCCTCTGAGAGAGGGTGTTACACCCTCTCCCTTTGGAAATAGGTGTTAAGGGCCTGAGAGGAGTAGCCTCTCCTGGCTGCTGGGAATGCTTTGAAGGGCACAGATGGTGCCCTCATTGCATAAACCAGTCTACACCGGCTAAGGGATGCCCCAGCCTCTGCTCAGGCGCAAAACTGGACAAACGAAAGGGGAGTGACCACTCCCCTGTCCATCACCACCCCAGGGGTGGTGCCCAGAGCTCCTCCAGTGTGTCCCAGACCTCTGCCATCTTGAATGCAGAGGTGTGAGGGCACAATGGAGGCCTCTGAGTGGCCAGTGCCAGCAGGTGACGTCAGAGACCCCTCCTGATAGGTTCTTATCTGGTTAGGTAGCCAATCCTCCTTTGAGGACTATCTAGGGTCTCTCCTGTGGGTTTATCTTCAGATAACAAATGCAAGAGCTCACCAGAGTTCCTCTGCATCTCTCTCTTTAACTTCTGCCAAGGATCGACCGCTGACTGCTCCAGAACACCTGTAAAACTGCAACAAAGTAGCAAGACGACTACCAGCAACATTGTAGCGACTAATCCTGCCGGCTTTCTCGACTGTTTCCTGGTGGTGCATGCTCTGAGGGCTGTCTGCCTTCACCTTGCACTGGAAGCCAAGAAGAAATCTCCGGTGGGTCAACGGAATCTTCCCCCTGCTAACGCAGGCACCAAACTTCTGCATTACCGGTCCTCTGGGTCCCCTCTCATCTTGATGAGCCTGGTCCCTGGAACACAGGAGCTGGATCCAAGTGACCCCGACAGTCTAGAGGTCCTTCTTTCCAAATTTGGTTGAGGTAAGTCCTTGCCTCCCCACGCCAGACAGTAATCCTGTGTACTGCGTGAACTGCAGTTGCTAGGGCTTCTGTGCACTTTTGAAAGGAATCCTTCATGCACAGCATAGCCCAAGTCCCCAGCATTCTGTCCTGCATTGCTCAATTTGCTCAGTTGACCACCGACATCGTGGGACCCTCTTTTGTGGTGTTGAGACGGCTGCTGTGCTCAGATTTCATGAATGTCTGTTCAAGTACTTCTGCAGGTGCTTCCTGCTTCTACGTTGGCTCTCTCTCCTCCTCCAAGGGGCGACCTTCTGGTCCTTCCTGGGCCCGGGCAGCACCCATTTTCTTCAACCACAACTCTTGCAGCTAGCAAGGCTTGTTTGCGGTCTTCCTGCGTGGAAACAACTCTGCATCCTCCAGCAGACAATCAATACTGGAGACAGTTTACCTGTGAAAAGTAAGATTTATAGGCAGCCTGACCATGTCAGGGACTGCATAAAACAAGAGGTATAGAAAATGCTGGACGTAGGAGTGATTGAGCCTTCAGAAAGCCCATGGGCTAGCCCAGTGGTGCTTGTCCCAAAACCTCACAGTAAGGATGGTAAATGAGAAATGGGGTTTTGTGTTGACTACAGAGGTCTCAATCAAGTAACCAAGACTGATGCTCACCCTATACCCAGGGCAGATGAGCTAATAGATACACTGGCTTCTGCCAAGTATCTAAGCACTTTTGATTTAACTGCAGGGTATTGGCAGATTAAGTTATCAGAAGATGCAAAACCTAAAACTGCATTTTCCACCATTGGGGGGCACTATCAGTTCACTGTGATGCCCTTTGGCATGCAAAATGCACCTGCCACTTTTCAAGGGTTGGTGAACACAGTCCTGCAAGGGTTGGAAGCTTTTAGTGCAGCATATCTAGATGATGTAGCTGTCTTTAGCCCAACCTGGGATGAGCACCTGGTCCACCTGTGGAAGGTTTTGGAGGCCTTGCAAAAGGCAGGCCTCACTATCAAGGCTTCAAAGTGCCAGATAGGGCAGGGGAAAGTGGTTTATATGGGCCACCTGGTAGGTGGGGAGCAGATTGCACCACTGCAGGGGAAGATCCAGACTATTATGGAATGGACTCCCCTACAACTCAAACCCAGGTGATAGCCTTTCTAGGCCTCACAGGGTACTATAGGAGGTTCATTACGAATTATGGCTCCATTGCAGCTCCTCTCAATGACCTCACTAGTAAGAAGATGCCTAAAAAGGTATTGTGGACAGCTAGCTGTCAAAAAGCTTTTGATGAGCTCAAACAGGCCATGTGCTCTGCACCTGTCCTAAAAAGCCCTTGCTACTCCAAAAAGTTCATAGTCCAGGCTGATGCTTCTGAATTGGGGGTTGGGGCAGTGCTATCACAACTTAACACTGAGAGCCAGGATCAACCTGTTGCTTTTATCAGCAGGAGGTTGGCCCCTAGAGAAAAGCGTTGGTCTGGCATAGAGCGGGAGGCCTTTGCTGTGGTCTGGGCACTGAAAAGGTTGGGACCATACCTGTTTGGACTCACTTTATTGTTCAGGCAGACCACAAACCTCTATTATGGCTAAAACAAATGAAAGGTGAAAGCCCTAAATGAAATGAAAGGTGAAAACCCTAAATTGTTGAGGTGGTCCATCTCCCTACAGGGAATGGACTATACAGTGGAACATAGACCTGGGAGTACCCACTCCAAAGCAGATGGACTCTCCAGATATTTCCACTTAGACAATGAAGACTCATCTGGGCAAGGTTAGCCTTATTGTCCCCCGTTTGGAGGGGGGGTTGTGTAGGAAAGTACCATCTTGCCTGGCATGTTGCCCCCATTTTTGCTTGTGTGTCAGTTTGTTTTTGCCTGTGTCACTGGGATCCTGCTAGCCAGGACCCCAGTGCTCATAGTTTGTGGATTATATGTGTTCCCTGTGTGGTGCCTAACTGTATCACTGAGGCTCTGCTAACCAGAACCTCCGTGTTTATGCTCTCTCTGCTTTTCAAATTGTCACTGCAGGCTAGTGACCATTTTTAACCAATTCTAATTGGCAGACTGGAACACAATTATAAATCCCTAGTATATGGTACCTAGGTACCCAGGGTATTGGGGTTCCAGGAGATCCCCATGGGCTGCGGCATTTCTTTTGCTACCCATAGGGAGCTCAGGCAATTCTTACACAGGACTGCCACTGCAGCCTGTGTGAAATAATGTCCACGTTTTTTCACAGCCATTTTACACTGCCCTTAAGTAACTTATAAGTCACCTATATGTCTAACCCTCACCCAGTGAAGGTTAGGTGCAAAGTTACTAAGTGGGAGGGCTCCCTGGCACTAGCCAAGGTGCCCCCACATTGTTCAGGGCAATTTCCCCGGACTTTGTGAGTGCGGGGACACCATTACATGCGTGCACTACATATAGGTCAATACCTATATGTAGCTTCACAATGGTAACTCTGAATATGGCCATGTAACATGTCTAAGATCATGGAATTGTCCCCCCATGCCAAATCTGGTATTGGGGTGCCAATCCCATGCATTCCCGGTGCTCCAGCATGGACCCTGGGTACTGCCAAACTAGCTCTCTGGGGTTTTCACTGCAGCTACCGCTGCTGCCAACCCTTAGACAGGTTTCTACCCTCCTGGGGTCTGGACAGCCCAGTCCCAGGGAGGCAGAACAAAGGATTTCCTCTGAGAGAGGGTGTTGCACCCTCTCCCTTTGGAAATAGGTGTTAAGGGCCTGAGACGAGGAGCCTCTCTTGGCCGCTGGGAATGCTTTGAAGGGCACAGATGGTGCCCTCCTTACATAAACCAGTCTACACCAGTTCAGGGATCCCCCAGCCTCTGCTCTGGAGCGAAACTGGACAAAGGAAAGGGGAGTGACCACTCCTCTGTCAATCACCACCCAAGGGGTGGTGCCCAGAGCTCTTCCAGTGTGTCCCAGACCTCTGCCATCTTGAATGCAGAGGTTTGAGGGCACAATGGAGGCCTCTGAGTGGCCAGTGCCAGCAGGTGACGTCAGAGACCCCTCCTGATAGGTTCTTACCTGGTTAGGTAGCCAATCCTCCTCCGAGGGCTATTTAGGGTCTCTCCTGTGGGTTTCTCTTCAGATAACGAATGTAAGAGCTCACCAGAGTTCCTCTGCATCTCTCTCTTCAACTTCTGCCAAGGATCGACCGCTGACTGCTCCAGGACGCCTGCAAAACCGCAACAAAGTGGCAAGATGACTACCAGCAACATTGTAGCTCCTAATCCTGCATGCTTTCTCAACTGTTTCCTGATGGTGCATACTCTGAGGGCTGTCTGCCTTTACCCTGCACTGGAAGCCAAGAAGAAATCTCCGGTGGGTCGACGGAATCTTCCTCCTGCTAACGCAGGCACCAAACGTCTGCATCACCGGTGCTCTGGGTCCCCTCTCATCTTGACGAGCGTGGTCCCTGGAACACAGGAGCTGGATCCAAGTGACCCCGACAGTCCAGAGGTCCCTCTGTCCAAATTTGGTGGAGGGAAGTCCTTGCCTCCTCACACCAGACAGTAATCCTGTGTACTGCGTGAACTGCAGCTGCTAGGGCTTCTGTGCACTTTTGCAAAGAATCCTTTGTACACAGCATAGCCCAGGTCCCCAGCACTCCGTCCTGCATTGCTCAACTTGCTGAGTTGACCACCGACTTCGTGGGACCCTCTTTTGTAGTGTTGAGATGACCACCGTGCTCAGATTTCTTGAATGCCTGTTCAAGTACTTCTGCGGGTGCTGCCTGCTTCTGCGTGGGCTCTCTGTGCTGCTGAGTGCCCCCTCTGACTCCTCCTCCAAGGGGCGACCTCCTGGTCCTTCCTGGGCCCGGGCAGCACCCATTTTCTTCAACAATGACTCTTGCAGCTAGCAAGGCTTGTTTGCAGTCTTCCTGCGTGGAAACAGCTCTGCATCCTCCAGCAGGCTGTGGGACATCTTCTGTGCAAAGGAGAAGTTCCTGGCACCTTCGGTTGTTGCAGAATCTTCAGCTTCTTCCACCAAGAGGCAGCCCTTTTGCCCCTTCATCTGGGGTTTAGTGGGCTCCTGCCCCACCCGTACACTTGCGTGACTCTTAGACTTGATCCCCTTCCTTTGCAGGTCCTCAGGTCCAGGAATCCATCTTCAGTGCTTTGCAGTCAGTTGTTGTCCTTGCAGAATCCCCTATCTTGACTTTACTGTTTTTCTTAGGTAGTAGGGTAACTTTACTCCTACTTTTCAGGGTCTTGGCGTGGGGTATCTTGGACACCCTTAGTGTTCTCTTACACTTCTAGTGACCCTCTACACACTACACGAGGCTTGGGGTCCATTCGTGGTTCGCATTCCACTTTTGGAGTATATGGTTTGTGTTGCCCCTAGGCCTATTGTCTCCTATTGCATCCTCTTATATTGTACAGTGTTTGCACTACTTTTCTAACTGTTTACTTACCTGCTTTTGGTTTGTGTGTATATTGTGTGTATTTTACTTACCTCCTAAGGGAGCATATCCTCTGGGATATTTTAGGCACATTGTCACTAAAATAAAGGGCCGTATTTATACTCCGTTTGCGCCGAATTTGCGTCGTTTTTTTCGACGCAAATTCGACGCTAAACTAACGCCAACTAACGCCATATTTATACTATGGCGTTAGAGGCGTATAGCGCCAAAGTTCCCGGAATGTGCGTCATTTTTTAGCGTGAACCCCTTCCTTGCGTTAATGATATGCAAGGGAGGCGTTCCCGTCTAAAAAATGACTCCCAGGCCTTTACGTGGTATTTATACTCCCGGGCAAAAGAGACGCCCGGGAGTGGGCGTGGCTAAAAACGGCGCATTTGCGCCGCTTTTTAACGCCTGGGTCAGGCATGGCGTTAAGGGACAAGTGGGCTCAAAATGAGCCCAGAGTGCCCTCCCCTGCCCCCAGGGACCCCCCCTGCCACCCTTGCCCACCCCAGGAGGACACCCAAGGCTGGAGGGACCCACCCCAGGGACATTCAGGTAAGTTCAGGTAAGTATTTTTTTATTTTTTTTTAATAATTTTTTTTGGCATAGGGGGGCCTGATTTGTGCCCCCCTACATGCCACTATGCCCAATGACCATGCCCAGGGGACAGAAGTCCCCTGGGCATGGCCATTGGGCAAGGGGGCATGACTCCTATCTTTACAATGATAGGAGTCATGTTGATGGGGGATGGGCGTCGTTAAAAAATGGCGCAAGTCGGGTTAAGACGATTTTTTTGCCTCAACCTGACTTGCCCCATTTTAAGACGCCCTAACGTCATTTTTGCCCAACGCCGGCGCTGCCTGGTCTACGTGGTTTTTTTCCACGCACACCAGGCAGCGCCGGTCTGCTTGCGCCGGCTAACGCCATTCCATAAATACGGCGCCCGCATGGCGCTTCAGAATGGCGTTAGACGGCGCAAAATTTTTTGACGCTAAACTGCGTTAGCGCAGTTTAGCGTCAAAAAGTATAAATATGGGCCAAAGTACCTTTATTTTTAGTAACTCTGAGTATTGTTGTTCTTTTGATATAGTGCTATATGTTATAAGTGATATAGTAGGAGCTTTGCATGTCTCCTAGTTCAGCTCAAGCTGCTCTGCTATAGCTACCTCTATCAGCCTAAGCTGCTAGAACACTTCTAATCTACTAATAAGGGATAACTGGACCTGGCACAAGGTGTAAGTACCATCAGGCACCCACTATAAGCCAGGCCAGCCTCCTACAGTTACAATAGTCCAACCTAGATATAATAAGGGCCAGCACCACTGGTGTCCTTGGTTCTTGTGGTATAAATGGCAGAATGATTTTAGGATTCTCACCATACATAGACAGATATTAGTAACTCTGTTTACCTGTGAATGAAAGGTTAAAGCTGAGTCCCATATAATCCAGAGGTTTTTGTCCGCAGAGATGGGAGTGGGTAGGGTCTCACTTGTCTCAGGCCACCAGTTATGATTCTAAATGGAGGTATTTGCCCCAAACAAAAGTGTAAGTTACTACAAAAGTGTAAACTGCTACAAAAGTGGAGTTCCTGAGTACTGACAGTAGTAAACATGCTCCAAAACTGTAAGTTACGACAAAAGTAGTTTGTGAAAAGCATTTTTTAGTAAGCTTTGTAGTACTACAAAGTGCAGTTTGTGAATCAGGCCCATAGTGTCTAAGGGTCTGATTTAGAGTTAGGCAGAGGGGGTTACTCCATTACAAACATGTCAGATATCATGTCCGCCGTATTAGGAGTCACTTAGAGCCTATTGAATTCGTATTACGGTGGACGTAATATCTGTCGCATTTGGGACCGCTCCTCCAAACTCTAAATCAGGCCCTAAGTCTCCTCCTAATGCTGTTTAGATGCACCGTTTGCTGTAAATCTCCATAAACCCCACCTCCGATGATAAAGGCGATTCTACCAGTAAAAAAGTCAAGCGTGTTAATGGCAATCACAACAAAAACAGCAATATCAACAGCGAAGAGCAACTACATGAATAGGACCACAAGCAGAGAAGCATCATAAGGAAAGCAGTGTTTCCCCTCTACATCTATTTATTATCTTACTGCTACAGTGGACGTTTTCAAAATCATTTATGAATGTGGGAACACTAGGAAAGACAGATGGGTGCTTAATGTTGTGCAAAATAGGTATCTCTTGAGGTTGAAGATTCCTCAGGTGGTTATTCCATCATAAAGGATGCTCCAATCCATCAGGAACAACTGAAATCTAAAGTTCATATTCTTTTTCAAACCAAGCCATTGAACCAGTTCCAACATAGCAAAATGGAAGGGAAATTTAGTCATGTTATATTTTGATCCAAGCAAAAGTAACCGTGCACAATCCTAGGCACATTCTCTACTTGAACGCTTCCAAAATATGGATTAAGAAGGAAGAGCTCTTCTTCAGATGCCCCCAAATACATTGCTCACCGGGGTACATAGTTCCATATTCCAGATACACAGAAACAGTAGAATTTCCTCTGGTTACTGGGGAGCAAGGTTCACTTCTAGTTTTCCTTCAGGAGTTTCTCCATTGAAATCAGAAGCATTGGATAGTCCTGCCCACGTGTGGGAATCCCAGAGCACTTCTCCTATATTTTTTAAGTGTACATTTTTGCCCTACTTCTTGAAGGCCTAGTTTTTGGATATAACTTTAAAATATTTGCAGATTATAAAAAGGCTATATTGGCTAATTCCCTTAATGTACTTTAAACTGGACAATCTAATAATAAAAATAGGAAAAATACTTGAAACAAGATATTCTTTCCTAAAAAATCTCATTCATAAATGTTTTTAAAGGAAATTGGGAAGAAGAAATAGTGTAGCATAGACACATAGATTGCACGTATGCTAGTATCAAAATTTACACTGCAACTCTAAGGGCTAACATCCCCCAGGATCATCCCATCATGCCTAGCAGATGATAGTTACCTCAGTCCTTTTTCTGGCTCCCTGTGACAGTATTTTGGAGCACTGAGCTTAGCCTTTTTAATATTTTGTTTTCACTAAAACTGAGAAAACAGCACAAGGCGCTATCTGAAGGTGGGACATTACATGATCGAGGAGATGGTCAGTCCTCTACCAGAGCTCTGCCTCAAACCCCTGAGTACTCAATGAGAGGAAGATTTAAAAAAAATTGAAGTCCAGAAAAAAAGCTGAGATTCCTGATTCAGGTCGACAACTACAATGTGGAGTAGAGGTACATTGGCAACCTGCTCACCATTGAGGAATGGGTTGACGTTGAAGAGGAGGCTTCATTCGACATTGAAACACAGTTGACGTCAAGAAAAAACAAAATGTCGAGGCATTGGAGACATTCGACGTTGAGACACCGTTCGACATCCAGCATCAGCATTTTGCCATCTCTAAATGGACTGACTGGATGAGGTGAGAAATTTTCAGACAAATTCAGATTCAGAATACTCAAGAGCGTATTCACCCTCATCTTCAGCAGTCATTCCAGTTTCTCCAGAATACCATTCTTATAGAAAAACTACTCCATTTCAGATAATTTGGAGAGGAAGCTTGCTGATAAGTAGTGGGCGAAAGCCTGTGTGGAGGTGAAGACACTGTCCAGCAATGTATGTTTTAAATCGGTACAGTAGGATTACATACACATTACTTACTACACTCCAGCAAAGCTACACCAAATCTATCCGAACGCTTCCCCGAGATATGGAGATGTAGCTGCAACGTGGCTGATTTCTCACAAATGGTTTTGCATTGCCCCACCATACAATTGCTGCATAAATTCCGTGGGATAAGGGGGTGGCTTCCATTCCGAAACATATTCTAAGAGTCGTCCCAAAGGTTGGGAGATGGAAAAGTATGAAATAAAAGTGGTTTATGCTGGGCACAAATAGACATATAGCTATCCATGGGACAAGTCGAAAATCCCTACTGGAGGAGGCCTGGATCCAGGTGTTATTAGAATGGGCAGCAGCAGAGGAATCTCATATGCAGTAATTTCAGAGAGATGATAGACTGGTTGACAACCTGATAGAATGGGCTGAATTGATACAGGCCCTGTTGGATCCACCTGGAGCCAGGCCCCCATTAAAGGGAAACATTTAATGATAACTGTATTAATAAACAGGGCAATAATACAGAATTGCAATAAAACACTACTTGTCACGTTCTGCCCCCTCTTACCGCCTTTGTCAGATGAAAGAGGGACATAAAAAAAGAAAAACAACATATTAGATTTGGGAAAGTGCTATGGGGTAAACTGGACCTAACGTCATCTTCAAAAGGGAAAAAGTCAAAGGAAACAGTGCATGCTGGGAAAAGAATAGCAATCTGGGAAAGAGAAAATATGGCCCCAGTGTCCAGCCCAAGAAGCCAAGAACATGTGAGCAATTACGTGTGGGACACGGGAAACACCTGCAATGCACGAGCAAGGCATGAAGTACCCATGACGAGATCCACAGCCTGATTCTGGGCTGCCCAACCTCGCCACCGGAAAAAGGAGAGATGCTACAGCCAGGAACATGGCCCGCGGCAGGCCCAGTGGGCCAAAAAACACAGTGCAGGCCGAGAATGTAACACCAAGGGTTGAAAACCCGCCCCGGCGCAACACTGCTAAACATACTAAGGAACATTATCCTAGCGGAGGTTCTTTGAGAAGTAAGAGTGAGCCCACTGACAAGGGAACTCCTCACTGGTCTGGACTAAGATGGTACAAAGGGATATTATAGCGTGATATAGATGTTGATGTAAACTGCGATCTAACCAGAGGTGTTGGACGTGTTTAAAATGAGTTGAGAACTAAGGAGGTTGGACAGGGAATGACTGCCTGGTCTGTTGATCTGACATCTTAAGGATACACCTATGTGCCTCAATGTGCATGTGCACCTTGCTGAGTTTTTTTTGCTTGTAGTTGTAAAAGTAATACAAATAATATTAAAAAAAGAAATTATGTGCAAATAAAAAAAGCCATTCTCAATCTCAACCTCCAATTCCTCCAGACAGAACACTACCTCCTCCTCAGACTGTAGTGCCTTTGGGTACTCACTCTCCACAAAGCACACCTGTAACACCAGGGAGATCTAAATCTCCACTGGCGAGGTCCAGATCTCATTGTAGATCAAGAGCAAGTTCCAGACTTCACTCTCACAATTCTACACAACCTCTTCAAGATACCCATCTAGACACAGATGCAGGTCCAGGTTTAGGGCACACTCCTATTCCACAACAATGTCCTCTGACTCAAGGAGGTATTCTTCTCCTTTTACTGACTGTCCGCCAACAAGAGTCCCACAAATCGACATCATTAACATGTTTTAAGAAGTACTCATACAAGGAGCTACAGAACTGAAAATTCCATTACCAGCCCCCACAACAAGAACATCTGTGATTTTTTAAAACTCTTCACCCACCATCAACCAGTACCAAAAGGTCCAGGCCTATTAGAACCAGCTATGGAACTTTTTCTTACCATGGTTTCAGCAAAAGCTGTGCCATGCAGGCTACTGAAAAATACAGATCTTCTCCTCATTTTGTGCAGGCCTTGGTTGCAAAGAAATTCCACACTGCTAATCCTTCATCTATAGTCCAACCAGACAAAGAGAGTAGGAAGCCTGACTGTGGGGCATAAAGTATATGATACAGCAACTACTAATATGAAAGCTGCAGTTATAACTGCCCTATTTAGCAACAGGTACAATCTGTCTTTATGGGACTCCCTCCAGCAATTTGTGGACAATCTGCCAAGAGATCACAGAGAGGATTTTGTCAAAATCCTGAATGAGGGCATCTTGGGGGTTATTACAACTTTGGAGGAGGTGTTAATCCGTCCCAAAAGTGACGGTAAAGGGACGGATATACAACCAGCCGTATTACGAGTCCATTATATCCTAAGGAACTCGTAATACGGCTGGTGGTATATCCGTCACATTTGGGACGGATTAACACCTCCTCCAAAGTTGTAATAACCCCCAATGTGTCTAATGGAGTGATAAGTGCTGCTGTCGATTCATCTTTGAGGGAGCTGAATCCTCTGAAGGTAATAAAGGTTTTCATAAGGTCAGAAAGAATGTGTTTTCTGCTTCTTAAATTTCTCCAGTCAAACAGTTTTTAGGGTCTCCACCTCAGTTTTCATCCAAGTATCTCATCTTTGGTATGACTTTCAAATAATAAAGTCGTACCAGTGGAGGGTTGTAGGAGGCTGGACTGGCTTGTAGTGAGTACCAAGGGGTACTTGCACCTTGCACCAGGCCCAGTTATCCCTTATTAGTGTATAGGGTGTCTAGCAGCATAGGCTGATAGA
The DNA here is from genome assembly GCF_031143425.1 of Pleurodeles waltl. Classification (NCBI taxonomy): domain Eukaryota; kingdom Metazoa; phylum Chordata; class Amphibia; order Caudata; family Salamandridae; genus Pleurodeles; species Pleurodeles waltl. The sequence continues at coordinate 1,156,520,930 of NC_090439.1, read as the reverse complement.
TAATGGTAGCTTAGCAGAGCAGCTTAGGCTGAACTAGGAGACGAGTGAAGCTCCTACAGTACCACAAGTGTCACTTGCACAATATCATAAGAAAACACATTACACAGTTATACTAAAAATAAAGGTACTTTATTTTTATGACAATATGCCAAAGTATCTCAGAGTGTACCCTCAGTGAGAGGATAGGAAATATACACAAGATATATGTACACAATACAAAAAATATGCAGTATAGTCTTAGAAAACAGTGCAAACAATGTATAGTTACAATAGGATGCAATGGGGACACATAGGGATAGGGGCAACACAAACCATATACTCCAAAAGTGGAATGCGAACCATGAATGGACCCCAAACCTATGTGACCTTGTAGAGGGTCGCTGGGACTATTAGAAAATAGTGAGGGTTAGAAAAATAGCCCACCCCAAGACCCTGAAAAGTGAGTGCAAAGTGCACTAAAGTTCCCCCAAGGACATAGAAGTCGTGATAGAGGAATACTGCAGGAAAGACACAAACCAGCAATGCAACAACAATGGATTTCCAGTCGAGGGTACCTGTGGAACAAGGGGACCAAGTCCAAAAGTCACAAGCAAGTCGGAGATGGGCAGAAGCCCAGGAAATGCCAGCTGTGGATGCAAAGAAGCTTCTACTGGACAGAAGAAGCTGAGGTTTCTGCAGGAATGAAAAGGGCTAGAGACTTCCCCTTTTGTGGACGGATCCCTCTCGCCGTGGAGAGTCGTGCAAAAGTGTTTTCCCGCCGAAAGACTGCCAACAAGCCTTGCTAGCTGCAAATCGTGCGGTAAGCGTTTTTGGATGCTGCTGTGGCCCAGGAAGGACCAGGATGTCGCAAATTGCGTCAGGAGAGAGAGGGGACGTCGAGCAAGACAAAGAGCCCTCTCAGCAGCAGCTAGCACCCAGAGAAGTGCCAGAAACAGGCACTACGAGGATGCGTGAAATGGTGCTCACCCGAAGTTACACAAAGGAGTCCCACGTCGCCGGAGACCAACTTAGAAAGTCGTGCAATGCAGGTTAGAGTGCCGTGGACCCAGGCTTGGCTGTGCACAAAGGATTTCCGCCGGAAGTGCACAGGGGCCGGAGTAGCTGCAAAAGTCGCGGTTCCCAGCAATGCAGTCTGGCGTGGGGAGGCAAGGACTTACCTCCACCAAACTTGGACTGAAGAGTCACTGGACTGTGGGGGTCACTTGGACACAGTTGCTGGATTCGAGGGACCTCGCTCATCGTGCTGAGAGGAGACCCAAGGGACCGGTAATGCAGCTTTTTGGTGCCTGCGGTTGCAGGGGGAAGATTCCGTCGACCCACGGGAGATTTCTTCTGAGCTTCTAGTGCAGAGAGGAGGCAGACTACCCCCACAGCATGCACCACCAGGAAAACAGTTGAGAAGGCGGCAGGATCAGCGTTACAGAGTTGCAGTAGTCGTCTTTGCTACTATGTTGCAGTTTTGCAGGCTTCCAGCGCGGTCAGCAGTTGATTCCTTGGCAGAAGATGAAGAGAGAGATGCAGAGGAACTCTGATGAGCTCTTGCATTCGTTATCTAAAGTTTCCCCAGAGACAGAGACCCTAAATAGCCAGAAAAGAGGGTTTGGCTACTTAGGAGAGAGGATAGGCTAGCAACACCTGAAGGAGCCTATCAGAAGGAGTCTCTGACGTCACCTGGTGGCACTGGACACTCAGAGCAGTCCAGTGTGCAAGCAGCACCTCTGTTTCCAAGATGGCAGAGGTCTGGAGCACACTGGAGGAGCTCTGGACACCTCCCAGGGGAGGTGCAGGTCAGGGGAGTGGTCACTCCCCTTTCCTTTGTCCAGTTTCGCGCCAGAGCAGGGCTAAGGGGTCCCCTGAACCGGTGTAGACTGGCTTATGCAGAATTGGGCACATCTGTGCCCAAGAAAGCATTTCCAGAGGCTGGGGGAGGCTACTCCTCCCCTGCCTTCACACCATTTTCCAAAGGGAGCGGGTGTAACACCCTCTCTCAGAGGAAGTCCTTTGTTCTGCCATCCTGGGACAAGCCTGGCTTGACCCCAGGAGGGCAGAAACCTGTCTGAGGGGTTGGCAGCAGCAGCAGCTGCAGTGAAACCCCAGGAAAGGCAGTTTGGCAGTACCAGGGTCTGTGCTACAGACCACTGGGATTATGGGATTGTGCCAACTATGCCAGGATGGCATAGAGGGGGCAATTCCATGATCATAGACATGTTACATGGCCATATTCGGAGTTACCATTGTGAAGCTACATATAGGTAGTGACCTATATGTAGTGCACGCGTGTAATGGTGTCCCCGCACTCACAAAGTCCGGGGAATTGGCCCTGAACAATGTGGGGGCACCTTGGCTAGTGCCAGGGTGCCCTCACACTAAGTAACTTTGCACCTAACCTTTACCAGGTAAAGGTTAGACATATAGGTGACTTATAAGTTACTTAAGTGCAGTGTAAAATGGCTGAGAAATAACGTGGACGTTATTTCACTCAGGCTGCAGTGGCAGGCCTGTGTAAGAATTGTCAGAGCTCCCTATGGGTGGCAAAAGAAATGCGGCAGCCCATAGGGATCTCCTGGAACCCCAATACCCTGGGTACCTCAGTACCATATACTAGGGAATTATAAGGGTGTTCCAGTAAGCCAATGTAAATTGGTAAAATTGGTCACTAGCCTGTCAGTGACAATTTGAAAGAAATGAGAGAGCATAACCACTGAGGTTCTGATTAGCAGAGCCTCAGTGAGACAGTTAGTCACTACACAGGTAACACATTCAGGCACACTTATGAGCACTGGGGCCCTGGAGAACAGGGTCCCAGTGACACATACAACTAAAACAACATATATACAGTGAAAAATGGGGGTAACATGCCAGGCAAGATGGTTCTTTCCTACAAGGGTAGACTGATAATCCTCTGTTGAACTCCTGTTTGAAAGCTGTTAATCGAAGCCAAGAATGGTTTCTGTCGATTCATCTTTATCAGCAGCACATGGTTATTGCCATGGATTAATCTTAAGAAAACACACCTGCCTTGGAAAGCTGCCTTCCTTGTGGCTGTCATATCATCTCACAGATTTAGCGAAATTCAAGCTTCATATTCTCATGAACCGTTTACAATATTTTATAGCAATGCAATATTCATAAGAAGTCATCTAAATCTTTTACCTAAAGTAGTTTTGGATTTTCATGTTAAACATTAATTTACAGACCTTTTTTTAGCACCCAAAACTCCAGCAGAGAGATGTCTCTACTGGGTTAGATGTGAGAAGAGTTTTGAAGTTCTATCTTGACAAATCTACAGATATTCATAAGTCCAAATAATTGTTTATGAATAATGGCTCTTTACATACTTGTTTACATCTAAACAATCTATATCCATAGGAGAGTATCTTGCATTATTTTATTCTATCAAAAACAAACAAACCTTAGTTGGTAAGCTAACAGCCCATTCCACCAAAAGTACATCCGCAACGGCTGGTTTAATAAGAAATATTCCCATTGTGGAAATCTGCATAGCAGCCCCATGGTGGTCTGTTCACACCTTTATGTGACACTTTTGTCTTGATTCAGATGCTAGAATAGATGTTCAAGGAGTATATGCTTCCTCAAGAAATCTCTTTGATTATTTACATCTGTTGGTCATCTTTAACCTCTTCTATTGCCTTTTTTGTGATGCGCTTGCTAATCTATTCAGTGATTATGAGTTTCAGCGGAAATCCTCAAAAGGAGAAGGAGCACTCCAGGACAGGTTGTATTTGTATGTGTATATTTTATAAACACATATAACCACAAGGGATCAAAGAGCTAAGGTCAGACATATCAGCACATAAGGAGAAGCCAAAAGGCCACCTACCCCAAAGCAAAGAACCCCTACCCAACTAAGAAGACCTAAAGAGCTATGTTTTGACCTGTCTTTGAAACAGAAGTAAGAATCAACCATCCTAATAGGCTCAGGAAGGCTGTTCACAGCCTAGCTGCTGCCACTGAAAAGGCATGCTCCCCCATCTGGTCTCACGAAACCTGGAGACAACAACTTTTCTTTGCCCGGTGGATCTTAATAACCTATTAGGGGTATACCAGCTAAAGGCAGATCTGAGGTGTTCTGCGCCCCTCTGGTGGAGAGCTTTATGCACTTTACATACTTAATTAAAGGTTACTCTCTTCCTAACAGGAAGACAATGGAGGGACCTCAGGCTCTCTCTGACAGAGCATGCTCTCGGCAGGCCTAGAATCACTCTAGCTGCCGCATTTGGAATCATCAGCAGTTTGTTCAAGGAATATTGGTTTGTATTCAAATAGAGGGCATTTCAGTAGTCCAGGTGAGATGTAATGAGTGCAATGACTACTGCAGCACTCAACTCCAGGATTTTCTTAAGGGTCTTGATGATCTGGAAGCATATGGTTACCATTTTATTTACCTGAGTGTCAAAGGTCAAAGCATTATCAAAGACCAACCCCTGATTTTTAGCTGTGTTAACTGGCACTGGGAGCATCTCACAAGCTTTAGGCCACCAAGAATTCAACCAGATGGAATTCTCTGCTCCAAAAAACATGATTTCAGTTTTTCTCCATTCATTTTAAGCCAGCTAGCCTTCATCCAACTGCTGACCATGACCATACACAAACTAAATGTGGCCACATCATCCAAATCATCAGAGATGGAGACAATGATTTGGGTATCGTCTGCACAGGAGGAAACCTGAAAGCCAAAGGAGCTGTGAGAAGGTAGCCTCTTTCTAGCCTTGTTACCCCCACTTTTGGCCTGTTTGTGAGTGTATGTCAGGGTGTTTGTCACTGTTTTCACTGTCTCACTGGGATCCTGATAGCCAGGCCTCAGTGCTCATAGTGAAAACACCATGTTTTCAGTATGGTTGTTATGTGTCACTGGGATCCTGCTAGTCAGGACCCCAGTGCTCATAGGTTTGTGGCCTATATGTATGTGTCACTGGGACCCTGTCACACAGGGCCCCAGTGCTCATAGGTGTGCATGTATATGTTCCCTGTGTGGTGCCTAACTGTCTCACTGAGGCTCTGCTAACCAGAACCTCAGTGGTTATGCTCTCTCATTACTTTCAAATTGTCACTAACAGGCTAGTGACCATTTTTTACCAATTTACATTGGCTTACTGGAACACCCTTATAATTCCCTAGTATATGGTACTGAGGTACCCAGGGTATTGGGGTTCCAGGAGATCCCTATGGGCTGCAGCATTTCTTTTGCCACCCATAGGGAGCTCTGACAATTCTTACACAGGCCTGCCACTGCAGCCTGAGTGAAATAACGTCCACGTTATTTCACAGCCATTTTACACTGCACTTAAGTAACTTATAAGTCACCTATATGTCTAACCTTTACCTGGTAAAGGTTAGGTGCAAAGTTACTTAGTGTGAGGGCACCCTGGCACTAGCCAAGGTGCCCCCACATTGTTCAGAGCCAATTCACTGAACTTTGTGAGTGCGGGGACACCATTACACGCGTGCACTACATATAGGTCACTACCTATATGTAGCTTCACCATGGTAACTCCGAATATGGCCATGTAACATGTCTTTGATCATGGAATTGCCCCCTCTATGCCATCCTGGCATTGTTGGTACAATTCCATGATCCCAGTGGTCTGTAGCACAGACCCTGGTACTGCCAGACTGCCCTTCCTGGGGTTTCACTGCAGCTGCTGCTGCTGCCAACCCCTCAGACAGGCAGCTGCCCTCCTGGGGTCCAGCCAGGCCTGGCCCAGGATGGCAGAACAAAGAACTTCCTCTGAGAGAGGGTGTGACACCCTCTCCCTTTGGAAAATGGTGTGAAGGCAGGGGAGGAGTAGCCTCCCCCAGCCTCTGGAAATGCTTTGTTGGGCACAGATGTGCCCAATTCTGCATAAGCCAGTCTACACCGGTTCAGGGACCCCTTAGCCCCTGCTCTGGCGCGAAACTGGACAAAGGAAAGGGGAGTGACCACTCCCCTGACCTGCACCTCCCCTGGGAGGTGTCCAGAGCTCCTCCAGTGTGCTCCAGACCTCTGCCATCTTGGAAACAGAGGTGCTGCTGGCACACTGGACTGCTCTGAGTGGCCAGTGCCACCAGGTGACGTCAGAGACTCCTGCTGATAGGCTCCTTCAGGTGTTAGTAGCCTTTCCTCTCTCCTAGGTAGCCAAACCCTCTTTTCTGGCTATTTAGGGTCTCTGTCTCTGGGGAAACTTTAGATAACGAATGCATGAGCTCAGCCGAGTTCCTCTGCATCTCCCTCTTCACCTTCTGATAAGGAATCGACCGCTGACCGCGCTGGAAGCCTGCAAACCTGCAACATAGTAGCAAAGACGACTACTGCAACTCTGTAACGCTGATCCTGCCGCCTTCTCGACTGTTTTCCTGCTTGTGCATGCTGTGGGGGTAGTCTGCCTCCTCTCTGCACCAGAAGCTCCGAAGAAATCTCCCGTGGGTCGACGGAATCTTCCCCCTGCAACCGCAGGCACCAAAAAGCTGCATCTCCGGTCCCTTGGGTCTCCTCTCAGCACGACGAGCGAGGTCCCTCGAATCCAGCGACACCGTCCAAGTGACCCCCACAGTCCAGTGACTCTTCAGCCCAAGTTTGGTGGAGGTAAGTCCTTGCCTCACCTCGCTGGGCTGCATTGCTGGGAACCGCGACTTTGCAAGCTTCTCCGGCCCCTGTGCACTTCCGGCGGAAATCCTTCGTGCACAGCCAAGCCTGGGTCCACGGCACTCTAACCTGCATTGCACGACTTTCTAAGTTGGTCTCCGGCGACGTGGGACTCCTTTGTGCAACTTCGGCGAGCACCGTTTCACGCATCCTCGTAGTGCCTGTTTCTGGCACTTCTCCGGGTGCTACCTGCTTCAGTGAGGGCTCCTTGTCTTGCTCGACGTACCCTCTCTCTGCAGGTCCAATTTGCGACCTCCTGGTCCCTCCTGGGCCCCAGCAGCGTCCAAAAACGCCAAACGCACGATTTGCGTGTAGCAAGGCTTGTTGGCGTCCATCCGGCGGGAAAACACTTCTGCACGACTCTCCAAGGCGTGGGGGATCCATCCTCCAAAGGGGAAGTCTCTAGCCCTTGTCGTTCCTGCAGTATTCACAGTTCTTCAGCCTAGTAAGAGCTTCTTTGCACCAACCGCTGGCATTTCTTGGGCATCTGCCCATCTCCGAGCTGCTTGTGACTTTTGGACTTGGTCCCCTTGTTCCACAGGTACCTTCAGACAGGAATCCATCGTTGTTGCATTGCTGATTTGTGTTTTCCTTGCATTCTCCCTCTAACACGACTATTTTGTCCTTAGGGGAACTTTGGTGCACTTTGCACTCACTTTTCAGGGTCTTGGGGAGGGTTATTTTTCTAACTCTCACTATTTTCTAATAGTCCCAGCGACCCTCTACAAGGTCACATAGGTTTGGGGTCCATTCGTGGTTCACATTCCACTTTTGGAGTATATGGTTTGTGTTGCCCCTATCCCTATGTTTCCCCATTGCATCCTATTGTAATTATACATTGTTTGCACTGTTTTCTAAGACTATACTGCATATTTTTGCTATTGTGTATATATATCTTGTGTATATTTCCTATCCTCTTACTGAGGGTACACTCTAAGATACTTTGGCATATTGTCATAAAAATAAAGTACCTTTATTTTTAGTATAACTGTGTATTGTGTTTTCTTATGATATTGTGCATATGACACTAAGTGGTACTGTAGTAGCTTCACACGTCTCCTAGTTCAGCCTGAGCTGCTTTGCTAAGCTACCATTATCTATCAGCCTAAGCTGCTAGACACCCTATACACTAATAAGGGATAACTGGGCCTGGTGCAAGGTGCAAGTACCCCTTGGTACTCACTACAAGCCAGTCCAGCCTCCTACATTGGTTGTGCAGTGGTGGGATAAGTGCTTTGAGACTACTTACCACTCTTGTCATTGTACTTTTCATAAGAGAAAAATATACAAAACAAGGTCAGTGTATATACACATAGCCAACAACAGGTAAAAAGGGTATCACAGTATCCCCTAACCACCCTACCATTCAGGATACTATTCCTGTGGTGGGAGAAACCTCTCCTGGGGTGGCACCTGTTCCAAGGGAATCATCAGCTGGCAAAGCTGGACTCCCTGAGGTGGAAGTACCTCTCTGTGGGATAACTAACATTGGTGAGAAAAACAGCACCATTTTAGTTAACATGGAGCATCCCTCCAACCCTCCCAGAGAAACTTTAGTGCAGAAACCCTGCACTACCTCACAACACTTAGGACAGCATCCCTGCCCTAGTGTGGAGCTGATAGGACAGCATCCCTGCCCTGCTCCAACCCAAGAGAAACAGCATCCCTGTTCTCTCTTCCAGCCATATGGACAAAGTTTTTGCCCAGCTATGGCTTTTCTGAGACAGCATCCCTGTCTGGCATTTCCATCACTACAAATAGGTTCAGTGGACAATTCCCACTGCTCTAAACTAAAACTTACTGATAGAAACTCTGAAAATACATCTTCACATTGTTGCTTAGCTAAAAAACTTCAAACAGGGTGGTTTACATCCCCACAGGGAAGTAACCATTTAGTGGATGATAAAGGGAGTAACCAGTCTATTGCAGAGCTACTCTCTACTTATCACCACTTAGACAATAAAGTCTCAACTGGCCAAGGTTAGCCTTATTGTCCTTCGTTTGGGGGGGGGTTGTGTGAGAAGGTAGCCTCTTTCTAGCCTTGTTACCCCCACTTTTGGCCTGTTTGTGAGTGTATGTCAGGGTGTTTGTCACTGTTTTCACTGTCTCACTGGGATCCTGATAGCCAGGCCTCAGTGCTCATAGTGAAAACACCATGTTTTCAGTATGGTTGTTATGTGTCACTGGGATCCTGCTAGTCAGGACCCCAGTGCTCATAGGTTTGTGGCCTATATGTATGTGTCACTGGGACCCTGTCACACAGGGCCCCAGTGCTCATAGGTGTGCATGTATATGTTCCCTGTGTGGTGCCTAACTGTCTCACTGAGGCTCTGCTAACCAGAACCTCAGTGGTTATGCTCTCTCATTACTTTCAAATTGTCACTAACAGGCTAGTGACCATTTTTTACCAATTTACATTGGCTTACTGGAACACCCTTATAATTCCCTAGTATATGGTACTGAGGTACCCAGGGTATTGGGGTTCCAGGAGATCCCTATGGGCTGCAGCATTTCTTTTGCCACCCATAGGGAGCTCTGACAATTCTTACACAGGCCTGCCACTGCAGCCTGAGTGAAATAACGTCCACGTTATTTCACAGCCATTTTACACTGCACTTAAGTAACTTATAAGTCACCTATATGTCTAACCTTTACCTGGTAAAGGTTAGGTGCAAAGTTACTTAGTGTGAGGGCACCCTGGCACTAGCCAAGGTGCCCCCACATTGTTCAGAGCCAATTCACTGAACTTTGTGAGTGCGGGGACACCATTACACGCGTGCACTACATATAGGTCACTACCTATATGTAGCTTCACCATGGTAACTCCGAATATGGCCATGTAACATGTCTTTGATCATGGAATTGCCCCCTCTATGCCATCCTGGCATTGTTGGTACAATTCCATGATCCCAGTGGTCTGTAGCACAGACCCTGGTACTGCCAGACTGCCCTTCCTGGGGTTTCACTGCAGCTGCTGCTGCTGCCAACCCCTCAGACAGGCAGCTGCCCTCCTGGGGTCCAGCCAGGCCTGGCCCAGGATGGCAGAACAAAGAACTTCCTCTGAGAGAGGGTGTGACACCCTCTCCCTTTGGAAAATGGTGTGAAGGCAGGGGAGGAGTAGCCTCCCCCAGCCTCTGGAAATGCTTTGTTGGGCACAGATGTGCCCAATTCTGCATAAGCCAGTCTACACCGGTTCAGGGACCCCTTAGCCCCTGCTCTGGCGCGAAACTGGACAAAGGAAAGGGGAGTGACCACTCCCCTGACCTGCACCTCCCCTGGGAGGTGTCCAGAGCTCCTCCAGTGTGCTCCAGACCTCTGCCATCTTGGAAACAGAGGTGCTGCTGGCACACTGGACTGCTCTGAGTGGCCAGTGCCACCAGGTGACGTCAGAGACTCCTGCTGATAGGCTCCTTCAGGTGTTAGTAGCCTTTCCTCTCTCCTAGGTAGCCAAACCCTCTTTTCTGGCTATTTAGGGTCTCTGTCTCTGGGGAAACTTTAGATAACGAATGCATGAGCTCAGCCGAGTTCCTCTGCATCTCCCTCTTCACCTTCTGATAAGGATTCGACCGCTGACCGCGCTGGAAGCCTGCAAACCTGCAACATAGTAGCAAAGACGACTACTGCAACTCTGTAACGCTGATCCTGCCGCCTTCTCGACTGTTTTCCTGCTTGTGCATGCTGTGGGGGTAGTCTGCCTCCTCTCTGCACCAGAAGCTCCGAAGAAATCTCCCGTGGGTCGACGGAATCTTCCCCCTGCAACCGCAGGCACCAAAAAGCTGCATCTCCGGTCCCTTGGGTCTCCTCTCAGCACGACGAGCGAGGTCCCTCGAATCCAGCGACACCGTCCAAGTGACCCCCACAGTCCAGTGACTCTTCAGCCCAAGTTTGGTGGAGGTAAGTCCTTGCCTCACCTCGCTGGGCTGCATTGCTGGGAACCGCGACTTTGCAAGCTTCTCCGGCCCCTGTGCACTTCCGGCGGAAATCCTTCGTGCACAGCCAAGCCTGGGTCCACGGCACTCTAACCTGCATTGCACGACTTTCTAAGTTGGTCTCCGGCGACGTGGGACTCCTTTGTGCAACTTCGGCGAGCACCGTTTCACGCATCCTCGTAGTGCCTGTTTCTGGCACTTCTCCGGGTGCTACCTGCTTCAGTGAGGGCTCCTTGTCTTGCTCGACGTACCCTCTCTCTGCAGGTCCAATTTGCGACCTCCTGGTCCCTCCTGGGCCCCAGCAGCGTCCAAAAACGCCAAACGCACGATTTGCGTGTAGCAAGGCTTGTTGGCGTCCATCCGGCGGGAAAACACTTCTGCACGACTCTCCAAGGCGTGGGGGATCCATCCTCCAAAGGGGAAGTCTCTAGCCCTTGTCGTTCCTGCAGTATTCACAGTTCTTCAGCCTAGTAAGAGCTTCTTTGCACCAACCGCTGGCATTTCTTGGGCATCTGCCCATCTCCGAGCTGCTTGTGACTTTTGGACTTGGTCCCCTTGTTCCACAGGTACCTTCAGACAGGAATCCATCGTTGTTGCATTGCTGATTTGTGTTTTCCTTGCATTCTCCCTCTAACACGACTATTTTGTCCTTAGGGGAACTTTGGTGCACTTTGCACTCACTTTTCAGGGTCTTGGGGAGGGTTATTTTTCTAACTCTCACTATTTTCTAATAGTCCCAGCGACCCTCTACAAGGTCACATAGGTTTGGGGTCCATTCGTGGTTCACATTCCACTTTTGGAGTATATGGTTTGTGTTGCCCCTATCCCTATGTTTCCCCATTGCATCCTATTGTAATTATACATTGTTTGCACTGTTTTCTAAGACTATACTGCATATTTTTGCTATTGTGTATATATATCTTGTGTATATTTCCTATCCTCTTACTGAGGGTACACTCTAAGATACTTTGGCATATTGTCATAAAAATAAAGTACCTTTATTTTTAGTATAACTGTGTATTGTGTTTTCTTATGATATTGTGCATATGACACTAAGTGGTACTGTAGTAGCTTCACACGTCTCCTAGTTCAGCCTGAGCTGCTTTGCTAAGCTACCATTATCTATCAGCCTAAGCTGCTAGACACCCTATACACTAATAAGGGATAACTGGGCCTGGTGCAAGGTGCAAGTACCCCTTGGTACTCACTACAAGCCAGTCCAGCCTCCTACAGGAGCACATTAACTTGGCTAGCAGGACCACATTCAAATTAAAAAGCGTAGGGCTCAGTGAGGAACCCTGAGGGACCCTGCACGGAAGATGGAATGGGTGGTTCCTAAAAACCCCACAGCTGACCTTGAGAGTTCTATCAATCAGAAAAGATTCCAGCAGTGCAGCATCGCACACTGCTGGTTGTCTCAGCCTTTGCACCAAGACAGATGGAGATATGTTATCAAAGGCTGCAGACAGATTGAGCACGACCAGAATAGCTGCTCCCCCAGAAACAACCTGCCGGTGAATATGATCCGCCGCCATTATTAAGGTGTATTCCATGCTCTAATGACTTCTGAATCCATTTTGTGATTGATCCAGATGTTCATGAGCATCGAGAAATTGTGCCAATTCCTGGTTGATGTGCTTCTCCAAAGTTTTGGAGGGGGAGAGATCGGACATAGAGCAGCAGAGAGATCGGACATAGAGTTTTAAGATCCCCTGCATATCCATTGGGCTTCTTCTTTAGTGGAAGCTCCAATAATATCCGTGACCAGTTGCAGCACCCTAGGCGGGCCCGTGGCATCCAGAGAGACAGAGGTGATTTGGGCCAGAAGAGCTTTAATTCTAGCCACTGGAAGATGAGAGAACTTTGCTAATTAAGCCTCGACAGACACATCCAGGGAGGTAACTTCAAAAGAAGGAGTTCTCCTTCGGTATAAATTTAACATGGATCTGCATGATTTTTTCACTGAAAAACTCCGAAATTCCTACTGCAAAAATCCTGAGAGTTTTCCAGAGCATGTGGAACAGGTGGAGAGGAGAGATTCGTGATCACCTTAAATAGTTCTCTTGGTGTGGTAATGGCCTGCTTTATGTATGGCTCTGACAACTCATTGAGAAAGGTCACAGCTTTGCATGAAATCTAAAAAGGTGTTTATATGCTCATCGTCCTGTTTCTCCAAGTGGAAATTAAAATCCCTTAGGCTCATACAATTATTGCTTATAATGAGGGGTTCAAGCAGTTACCAGGTCTAGCCCAGAATCCTCTCTGGGTCAGGTTTCAGTAATGAACAAGCAGTCAACGTGGGTCACATCAATCAATTCAAAAAAACTCCAAACAGTGCTTCGACATGGAACAGGTGTTGACCAGGCACATTTAAGGGCATTTATTTTTCTGGTTGCTTTTCCAAGTAGATTTATTGTCATCAAATGCTTCCAGCTTATATTCAGCCACCATTCAGGCTTCTGCTCTAATACTGGTTCCTTTCTCAAAACACAAAATTCTTCCCACTGTTCTGTGTCCACATTCCAATTGCATCATCATCTCTACATAGCCCCCCATTTTCAAAATAATTTAGAAAACAATATATAAGGTAATAACTTTAAAAAAAACGATATCACAACTACGTGAACATTCTACCAAAAATGTCAAACAGTACTAAAAATTAATCATAAGTTAATATAGAACTCTATCAAAATATTTAGCTTATTGCATTTAAAGCACATTTGTAAAGTCATCTCTTCAACTCTGGTAATCTGCATCCTTACAGACATTCCCCACACTCCACACTGAACCATCTTCCAAATCTACAACATTCCACCTCTGGTGACTTTGAACTGACATGAATATCTACTGTCTCCTTTGGTTACTATTCCTCCTCTTTTTATAATTACCCAATCCCCCCTTTCTGATCGAGTTTCCTTCACTCCTTTTTTCTCATAATAATATTGCTCCATACCTTTTTGCTTTTTAGTTCCTCTTGTTTTGATTGCCTCATTGTCAATCCACACTCTGGGGGTCATTACAAGCTTGGCGGGCGGCTACCGCCCATGCGGCCGCACTCCCGCGGTCCCCATTACAACATCCCCGCTGGGCCGGCGGGCGCAAACCTAGTTTACGCCCGCCGGCCCAGCGGAGATGCGGCTGCAACATAGGAGCCGGCTCCAAATGGAGCCGGCAGTGTTGCGGCCGTGCGACGGGTGCAGTAGCACCCGTCGCACTTTTCACTGTCTGCTATGCAGACAGTGAAAAGCTGCACGGGGCCCTGTTAGGGGGCCCCTGCACTGCCCATGCCAGTGGCATGGGCAGTGCAGGGGCCCCCAGGGGCCCCAGGACTCCCCTTACCGCGAGCCTCTTCCTGGCGGGGGAGTCATAATCCCCAGGGCAGCGCTGCCCTGGCGGATTATCACCGCCGGGGCTAAAACAGCGGTCAAAATATGGGTCTCCGTACCGCCAGCCTGTTGGCGGTACGGACGCCACTTTAGCCCTGGCGGTCGCGTAATGACCCCCTCTGTCCTTTTCTGCAAACCAAGCAGGGATCTCTTTTCTACCCGGCTATCTCCCTTTTAGAGAGATAAAGAGTGAAACTCCTGTCATCAAATGAGTGTAGTTCTGTTAGCCCACATTAACTTCCTCAACTCATTCCTCCAAGACAAACAATTAGGTAGTGACAATTGCAAATTCACCATAATGATATGATTGAGTCTTTCAACCATACCATTTGCTTGTGGTCTGCATAAGGCACTCTTTCATGCACAATACCCCACGTGTCCATAAAACTCTTCATCTTCAGGGATACAAATTGTACTCCATTGTCAGAGATTATGGCCCTCATTATGATCTCGGCAGTAAAGACTGCCGAAATCAGTGCTGGCGGTCAACAGAAGACCGCCAGCGCAACGGCCCCCCGCCAGCCGTATAATGTTTTCCCTGCTGGGCCGGTGGGCGGAAACAGTATTTCCGCCCGCTGGCCCAGCAGGGAACAGGGCCTTAACAGCCGCAGCCAATGTTGGTGTGCAGCGGGTGCAGCGGGTGCAGCAGCACCCGTCGCGCAGATCAGCGTGACGTGGCACTGCACAGGGGCCCCTGAGCACCCCTTTCGCTAGCACCCCCGCCAGGGAAAGGCTGGGGAAAACAGGGTACATTATCCAGGGGGCAGCGCTGCTTGCAGTGCTGCCCTGTCGGATAATGTAATCCGCTATCGTCAGGCTGTCTGTGGCGGTCTTCCCTTGTTATTTATATGGCGGTCGAGACCGCCATGACGATGGCGGTAATTTCCGCCGGCGTGGCGGTCTCGACCGCCATGTACATAATGAGGGCCTATGATTTTAGGCACACCTTCCTCCACCTCCTTGAGAAAACCTACCACCCTTTCTGTGTCTATGCAGACCACACTCTTAACCACAAAATACTTGGTATGGTAATCCACAAGAACAATCATGTATTTATTTTCAGACCCCACTTTGTTAGTTTTGCCAAGAAAATGTATGGCTAGCTTTTCCCATTGTCTTTTGGGAAGCTAAACACATTTTAAAGGAGGTTGCCTCATGGTCTTCATCTTATCACTGTTGGCACAAGCATAACTCTGTTTTACAACATCCTCCACCGTGCTATGTAACTTAGGCCACCAGAATGACTGCCTTATCCTCTTCTTGGTCATATCCCTACCAAGATGACCCTCATGTGCGATTTGAATGGTCCGGCACCGGACACCTACATGAGAAATAATTTGATTCCTCCTCATCAGCTTTTCCCCACATAAGCTCAATTCATCCTTCACTCCATGATATTCTTCCACTTCATATCTGATGTAACTCACTGCGCTATCCCTGTTTCACACACTCCTTCACATCTCTAAACACCAAATCTTCATCCATAGCAAGTTTTCATTCCTCCTTGCCCAACGCTATTTCCTCCTTGTCTCCTAACCTTTCACTTACATTAACTTCCTCCTCTTGCCTGCCCTCACTCACAGGTAGCCTAGATAGGCAATCTGATACCACATTTATCAATCCTTCTAGATACTCCATCTCAAAGTTATATTCTAACACAGATAACATCCATCTGGAAATTCCAGGTGTCACACTACCCTTGAAGCCTCTACCACCCTTGATTAAGTGTACCAACGGCATATGATCTGTCCTAATCTTAAAGGGTAAGCCCCACAAATAATATGTAACATGCTTAAATCCCCAGAAACATGCCAGAGCTTCCCTTTCAATTACATAGGGACCCCTTTGCACCCTATATTCATCAGGAATCAAATCCCACAATGCTTTCCTGTTCATCTACCACATTGGTCAGTACTGCCCCCACACCAACACTACTAGCATCTGTGGTTAAGTAGGTTTTTGCTGTCACCAGTAAGCTTGAACAATCCTTTCTTTTACTTGTTCAATGGCTCTTTCACATTCATCAGTCCACTCAAAGATAACAGCCCTTTTCATTAATGCTCTGAAAGGCTCAACAAACTTCGTAAAAATCTTTACAAACTTTGAGCAGCACTCTGTTAAGCCCTAAAATGATTTTAATTGGTCTTTGTTCTCCGGTTGCAGTGCATTGCTTACTCCTCAAACTATACTTTTCTTTGGTTGAAATCCTTCCTTTGATATTTCATGTCCTAGATAGGTGACACGTTTCCTTCTCAATTGCCATTTATATCTTCTAACAGTCAAGCCATGTTCATCAAGTCTTTTCATAACCTCCTCAAACAACGTGTCATGATGCAGTTCATTCCTCCTAGCAATTTTTGGAAGCACCATCCATTCTCAACCATGCCACTAAAAATTTGCTTCATCACCCTTTGAAACATGGCTGAGGTGGTTGCCAAGCCAAATGGCATCCTCAAATACCGGAAAGCACCTGGAGGGGTGACAAATTACTTGAGGTGTCTGGAGTATGTATGCAGTTTTATTTAATGATATGCTGCCGACATGTTAATTACGCTAAACACCTTTCCACCACCCACACCTCTGAAATGTTTGGAAGAGGTTGTCGGTCAACCCATATAGTCTAGTTAAGATCTCCTAAATCAATACAAAATCTAATTTTACCACTTTCCTTTAGAGCGACCACTATCGGTGCAGGTCAGGGGAGTGGTCATTCCCCTTTCCTTTGTCCAGTTTTGCGCCAGAGCAGGGCTGGGGGATCCCTGAACCGGTGTAGACTGGCTTATGCAGAGATGGGCACCATCTGTGCCCATCAAAGCATTTCCAGAGGCTGGGGGAGGCTAATCCTCCCCAGCCCTGACACCTATTTCCAAAGGGAGAGGGTGTAACACCCTCTCTCTGAGGAAGTCCTTTGTTCTGCCTTCCTGGGCCAGGCCTGGCTGGACCCCAGGAGGGCAGAAACCTGCCTGAGGGGTTGGCAGCAGCAGCAGCTGCAGTGAAACCCCGGGAAAGGCAGTTTGGCAGTACCTGGGTTCTGTGCTAGAGACCCGGGGGATCATGGAATTGTCCCCCCAATGCCAGAATTCCATGATCCTAGACATATTACATGGCCATGTTCGGAGTTACCATTGTGATGCTGTACATAGGTAGAGCCCTATGTACACTGCACACGTGTAATGGTGTCCCCGCACTTACAAAGTCCGGTGAATTTGCCCTGAACGATGTGGGGGCAACTTGGCTAGTGCCAGGGTGCCCACACACTAAGTAACTTTGCACCCAACCTTCACCAGGTGAAGGTTAGACATATAGGTGACTTATAAGTTACTTAAGTGCAGTGGTAAATGGCTGTGAAATAACGTGGACCTTATTTCACTCAGGCTGCACTGGCAGGCCTGTGTAAGAATTGTCAGATCTCCCTATGGGTGGCAAAAGAAATGCTGCAGCCCATAGGGATCTCCTGGAACCCCAATACCCTGGGTACCTCAGTACCATATACTAGGGAATTATAAAGGTGTTCCAGTATGCCAATGTGAATTGGTGAAATTGGTCACTAGCCTGTTAGTGACAATTTAGAAAGCAGAGAGAGCATAACCACTGAGGTTCTGCTCAGTGAGACAGTTAGTCATCACACAGGGAACACATACAGGGCACACTTATGAGTGCCAACCATTCGGATGAGTCTATGGGCTTAAAATGTTTTTGTGCTAACAACTTGTCTAGCTCCAGTTGCAAAGCGTTTGACATCAAATGAGTTATGTTCCATACTTTATGTAGAATTAGAATCACTCCCTCCTTCAAAATAATGTTGTGTGAGAAAGCCTTGAGCATTCCAAGTTTGCCATTTAACACACAGGGCTATTTTCTCGCAGTTATCTTTTCATATTCATTGACTTAGTTCATAGTTGTTTGTTGTAACATTTTGGTTAACATCATGACTGGTTTCTCTGCATTAGGATTTAAATCTTTGCCCAAATCCTTTTGGTGCCGCCAGCCCAACAAATTTGAGTCTATGATATACATGCGAGATGGTGCCATTGCCTGGTCATTCATTGTAGCTACATGGAAGATGCACAATAACTAACTAATATAAGAAGGTAAAATAATAGGGTAAACAACAAGTTACCACAACAAGCTAAAATAAAAGCAATTTTGCAAAGTAAGTTATTGAGGAACTCTTCACAAATCCATGTCAAGCATTGCACTTGTTGACTTCTTTGTGATTGCTGACTGGAACCTTCGCATATATGAGAGATGGCTTTCTAGTGTTCTTGATAAAAGTCCCTTTTCTATGTTTGTATGTTGGCTGCACACGCCCCTAAAAGGAGATGAGGAGGTTGCAGTCTTTCTGATGAGGTAAAATCTTCATAATTTAATCTGTATCTATATATCTGTTCAGCACTCGAACACAGTGCCCACAGAAGTGTGTGTTAAAATTGAAGGGCATGCCTTCATCAAGTGCTCGTCTAACGCACCGTGGAGATTTCAGCAGCTTGAGCAAAGCAGGTTCCGGTGGCTCGAGCAGCTGAACTTCTTTAAGATTTCTGAGCTCCTACTCGCAATGCATGTGAAGCTCCAGTAGCTCGAGCAGCTCTGTACACAAGAGCTCCTGCTCATGCTCCCAGGTGCAGGGACTCATGTGCCCAGAGCCTGTAAATCCACGTGTGTCTCTTGACAGTTCTGAGGATTAGTATGCAGGTATTCACTCGTTAATGATTCTCAACACGCGCTCACCTAACGGCTGTTGCAAGTTAGCGCTAACTTTTAGTTTCCAAAAATAAATATTTCTGTCAGTCATTACCAGTGTCGGGTTACTTTGCCAAATACTTGCTGTACAACAGTTCATTTAGTCAGTTAAGCAGTTCGTTAATACTAGTTACTCCCTCCAAATTAACGCAGATCCAAAGCCTTTCATTAAGAGTCAATGAGTTGATTACTTCCATTGATCTCATGCTGATTATCCATTCAAGCAAGGCAGGTAATAAAAATATCTTTTTACCCTTAAGTTGAAAGGCTTCTTGCACCTGACATATATTCCAGGGGTGGAAGCATTTACAAATGCCCCTTGCGCAGTTCCTCCATTCGTCGCCACTTTATGTAAGAACTCTCTAGGATAGGTTTCTTTTCAATGTAGATTTGTTGTCATCAAATGCTTTCAGCATATATTCAGCCACCATTCAGCAGCAGCTCATGCTCTAATATTTGTTCCTTTTTCATACCACAACATTCTTCTCATAGTGGGGGGGAGGGTTGGCCAGCCGCTGCAAGATGATGGTCGAGTTTTAGGATGGCAGCTGCATACATCAAACTGTTTGGCAGTGAGATTGAGACATCAGACATCCACCTCTGACACCAGAGACTCCCTGGGTCTGCTGGGCCTGCAAAGCGTCTGGATGCTGGTGTGCGGGACCCCTAAGGGCTGAGTAATGCCTGACTACGGGGGTTGCTCTTTTTGTGGGGAAATGTGACAGCCCTGGGAGCAAGAGGATCACATGATGAAGGGGGCTTTGTGTTCACCTGCATCTTGCAGAGCCCCACCCCTGTGATGGGCATTGGTCACTGCGGTCGCCCATGTCCTTTGATGGGTGCTGGTGACTGGGCCCCTGAGGCTGCTGAAGTGGTGTGGCTTATGGCACAGTGAGTGTGTTTGCGGCAAGCAGGGGCTGCATTGGAGCCATGAGGAATTCCTTAGGCTGCTGCACCAGGCATGTGCTTGCCTCCGCGTGGCTCCTGGAGTGAACCGAGGGGGCGTCATGCGTTGAAAGGACAGTCCTGCATGCCGCTTAATGACCTGCAGCATGGACGCCCTGAGCACATGGAGGGTTCTGATGTGAGGGACTTTAATATGCCACTTCAACCCAAGATAGATGGCTACGTGAGCAATTAGCAGTAGCCCTCCTTAAACTATATCTTTCTGCCTGGCACTGGACTTGTGGTGCTATCTGGGACATGCTGATGGGCACAGGAGTGTGTTGGGAGACTCATGAGTGTCTAGTCTGCCAGCTCCTGATGTCTGGGTCACCTTGTCTTCCTCTTTCAGTGGCCTGGACTGTGAGGGACCAAAGTGAGATATAGGCATAGTAGTGTCTTGGGAGCCTCGCGGTGGGCTGCGCCCTGAACCCCCGGCATCAAATTGTGGAGGGGATGGCTAC
Organism: Pleurodeles waltl; assembly: GCF_031143425.1. Taxonomy (NCBI): domain Eukaryota; kingdom Metazoa; phylum Chordata; class Amphibia; order Caudata; family Salamandridae; genus Pleurodeles; species Pleurodeles waltl. Next base: position 1,156,500,826 of record NC_090439.1, on the reverse strand, counting down.
AGAAGGGCTTCCTTACTGCAAATAGCTGAGCATCTTCCTTGGCCTGGTGCAGGGCTGCTTGTGCCCCCTAGGAGCGGGTGATCCCTTGCGACCCTGGGCAGAGACGGGTCCAGCAGAGAGATCCACCTGCAGCACTGAGGCAACCTATGCAAAAGTCTGTGGACCCCCCAGATTCTCGAGGTACTGTAACCCCTCATATTGAATTTATCCTCCTGCCATCCTGACCCTCTAAGCGGACTGCTTGTGCCACCCTACCACAACAGTCTGAGAATGTGCTGGGGGCCAGGTGGGTCCATGACATCCTCATGGTACGTTGCTAAGGGCCCTTCGTGGGCAGAGGTGCTGGATCAAGACCATTTCGCTGACCTGCTTGTGGTGACTGATTATGGGACATAAGGTGGAGTCGGACCCCAGCCACAGGGGCGCTCTACTGTGGCTGCGTTAGTTCATACCGACCAGGAGTTCCCAATGGACACTTGAGCCCTGACACAAACTGATGCTAAGCTGGACAAAATTCTGGAGACAATAGCAGACACAAGACAAGATCTGAGTGCTAGAGTGGATGCCATGGTAGTCGAGCTAAGCCTGCTGAGGGATGATTAGCATAAGCTCACGGACCGTGTTGCACAGAATGAAAGTGTGATTAAGGAGCTGCAGCCATGGGTAACAGACTTGGTGGTTCAAGTTTGCCCACTCACCACCAAGATCCAGGAACTGGAAGCCGGGGCAGAGGACTCAGAAGGACGGTCTTGCCACAATAACCTGCACATAGTAGGCTTCCCAGAGGGAGCAGAAGGGGCAGATCCTGTCACGTTCATCAAAAATTGGCTAGGACAGGTAGCAGACCCAGACAAACTGTCTCCCCACTTTCTGGAGGAGTGCGCTCACTGTGTCCCTCCATAGCGACTGTCGGCGGGGCCAACTCCCAAGAGACAAGGAGGCCTAGTTGCAGGTGCCATGCACAGGAGCCCCACTCCATTATGAGAATGCCCGCATTTTCAATTTCCCGGATCTTACACTATCCATACAATACCACAGAGCCTCCTTCCTAGGAGTGAAGCATTGATTGTGGCAGGTTGGACTGACCTATTTGCTGCTCTTTTCAGCTAAGCTTAAGGTAATAGCTAGTGGTAGGAGTTACTTTTTCACAGAACCAGCAGGTGCATGGGACTGGGTGCAACAGCCCCGTTATGAATCCTACATTCCATCATCGCTGATGCATCGATCATGCCCAGCACCGTGCAAGAGCCATCCCAGGCACACAGCCGAACATGTCCGAAATGCCTTAACTCAGGAAGCACCAACCTCGGAGCAAGCAAGGGAGGAGAAGACACAGGTGCTCCCCGCTGCGTCTGTACGGTGGGCGGAGCAAAGATCCTGAGGCTTTAAACACCACTCCACAAGCAGCAACTTATCAACGATACGCCCTGAGGTGACACCGCAGATGGCTGGTTATAAAAGGCCAGAAGAGTTCCGGTATGATTTGTTTATTCAAGGGAATTCAATGGGAGCCCACAGCAGGACCTGTTGAGACTGACTACATCTATACTGTGCTCCCGGTAGACACTGAGAAGACATGAGTATCGCACACAGGTGTACTGTTAGCAAGCTGTGATACCAGTCCAGGAATAGTGAGGACTTTTACAAGGCTGGCTTACCCCCCCCCCCCCCCCACTGTGCTCCCTGGCATTTTCCATGCTTACTTTTGCGATGTTGGGAATACCCCATACATGGAATTGCTTTTTCACTGTTTAGTGACCTCATGTTTCGAGGCTGTACTGGGATGGGAGTTGAGGGTTCTGGTTTTATAGTTTAGAAAAAATGTGATGGGTATTGTTTTGCTTCTACATGAGCTACTTCTCTCAGGGTATGGTATGCCGGAACGGCTGTGCATTCCACTGCATATTGCTGCGCCCACCTCGTGCCAGTTCCAGTATATTGACATGGAATTTTCGTGGTATTAGCACAGCTTGCAAAAGACATGCAATGCAACAATACATCAAATGGAGGGGCACACAGATTGTGTTGCTGCAGGAGATGTATATTGTGATTGGGGAGGACACTAGACTACAAAAACATTGGATGGGCCCATGTTACTGCACTACTTACTCGGGCTTTGCCAGAGGAGTTCTCGTTTGGATCAGACCTTGAGTCCTGTTCCGCTGTTTGGCAGCGGAGATAGACCCAGAGGGTTGTTATGCATTATTTGAGGTGGAACTGGATGGCAGACCTATCCTACTGGGGAGTATATGTGCACCCAATACAGTGCACCTGACCTTTTTGTCCTGCTTCCCAGAGGTACTTACACAGTGGACACACATACCGTGGATAATTGGAGGAGACTTCAATTGCGTACTGGATACTCACTTAGACCTCTCTCATCCCTCCCTAACAACCTCCCTGGTGGTGACTGCTGCTGCGCATCTGTTCCAATGGGTCACGCACTGGTCCGTAATTGACTGCTGGGAATCCCAGGTGCCAGAGAGTACTCCTATTACTCAACCATACACGATTTGAAGGTGAGATTGGATTGAATGCTCTGCGACCAAGCCACAAGATTGCTGGTGACAGGTGCACAGTATCTAAGAAAAACCTTTTCTGACCACACTCCCCTACAGATGCAGTTTGAATAGGGTTTGCTGCACCCACTGGTTCCTACTTGGCGACTACAAGTCTTTTGAGAAACTACCAGTGAATCACTGTTGCATTACATAGCAGAACACTGGGGCACAGCCTCCTCTATATCCATAGGTTGGGCGGCACTAAATGTAGTCCTTAGGAGACTTTGCATACGTGCGGTGGTGGGAGCCAGAGCAGATCTACAGGATGACTTAGTGAACATTGAAAAGACATTAGGAGCTTTGGAGTTAGCTGCTCACACAGACTGTGTGCAACATGGTGAACTGCAGGAAGTGCTGAACCAACATCTGCATCTCATAGAGCACTTACGCTGCTCAGACTTTAGGGCTTACCAAGCTAAGATGCATGCAGAGGGGGAAAAATCAGGTCACTTAATGGCATGGCTTCTCCAAAGCGCACAAGCCATCCTGCCCATCACCGCGATCGGTACTACCCCGACACATGTGTCCACAACTCAGGAAGACATACACCACGCATTCACTACCCGCTATCAGTCTCTCTATGATTCACCACCAGTAAACCTCCTACCAGCCATCCAAAATTTCCTTGACGTTATTGCACCCATTGAGCTGCAGGAGCTATGAGCAGTGATATGGAGCACCCCGGGTTTAGATTGTTTCCCCTATTGAGTTTTACAAGGCATATGAGCCTCCATCGGTCCCCAAACTGCTGGAGCTGTACCAGACTGCTCTGACGGAAGGCCACCTTTTACCTTCATTGAGAGAGTGGCTACTGGTGTCACTTCCCAAACCTGGCAGGGACCCTTTGGAGTTATCTTTATTTTCCCCGTTGTCTATGCTGGGGTCGGGTGACAAGGCTCTGAGCAAAGTCATAGCAGGTCGCTTATATGAACATATGTTGCAGTTGATCCATTCTGACCAAACCGCTTTGTGTCTGTGAGGTATATTCGCCGCTTGCACAGGGTGACAGAGACTGCTCTGGTCCAGTGGCCATATGCGGTATGCATGGTGCTGGACTTGGAGAAAGCTTTCAACACTATAGACTGGAGCTATGTATTCTCGAGACTGACCAAGATCGGTATTACAGGTAGGGTGCATAGGCTTATCCGCTTACTATACTCTGAACATACCGCCAGTGTAAAGATTGGTGAATGCATTTCTCATCCTTTTCCAGTTAGCAGGGGCACACGGCAAGGTTGTCCGTTGTCCTGGCTGCTTTTTGCCCTGTCGATAGAACCACCTGCACAGCAGCTTTGGCAGAGCGCTGAACAGAGAGATACAGGTTTTTTCGTTATATACGGTTGATGTCTTGATCTATATCCGTGATATCCGAGAGGGTATACATGATATCCAGTATATCATTCAGGCCTTCCGAGATGCCTCAGGCTTACGAGTCATTTGGTCAAGTCCTGCTTGTATCCCCTCCATCCAAACTGTCCCCCACAGCAGTTTGTTGTAAGTCAAGCACATTTCGATACCTAGGAATACACATATATCACGAGACACAGGATCTAATAGATGGCAATCTCACTAAGGCCCTTGCATCACTGCGCTCCCAAATGACCTTTTGGAGCACATTGCTGCTCATGGTCTTTGCCCAAAATGGTAATCTCCCTCGTCTACTCTACTACTTCCACAATATTCCAATTCACATCCCTAGATCCACATTTCTCATACTACCTTCCACACTGGGCAGCTTCATTTGAAACAAAGGGAGACGGTGGGTGGTGCTTCGCAAACTATAGTTACCTGTAGAAAAAGCAGGCCTAGCAGCCCCAAATTTCAAGCATTATTACTCTTAGTGGCCTGCACGCTGGTTAGTGGGACATCTTCCTGAGGAACTGTGGCTACCCATTCCTGCACAAACACTGAGTGTCGTCCGCCAGACCTTCCTCTCTCGCGCATGACCCCCACAATACTCTACCAGGTTAAGGAGGGTAGGCTGTGACAGCTTCCATCGCAGTCTTAGATTAATGTTGCAAATTCCCCTATAGTACCCTGAAATACCCGTAAGTTCCATCACTCCATTCACTGACATGATAGGGAGAGATGCTATGACGGTGTGGGAGGCTGCAGGCGCGAATTCAATGGGGACCCTGTTTCAGGGCAGAGTGCTCATACCCTAAGATAGGCTACTGGGTAAGAGTGGGGTGCCAACAGGTCACTTTCTGACTTATGGCCGGCTAGTGGCAGAGCTAGGAAGGTTATGCACATCACAGACACAGAACCTGATCAGCATGTCACCAAGCTGAGGCAGATATGACACACATGTTTTGGCGCTGCCCAGCAGTCTCTGTATTGTGGGATGGTGTCTCCGAGGCACTAACGGAGGTGACCAGCCACACGGGCGTCTGGATGATAGAGGGCTCATTACTGGGGCTGTTCAAGCGCTCTTCAACTGCAACAGCTGCAAACCGTTTCATTGACTTGGCATAACTGATGGTTCGCAGGCTTATTGCCATGCACTTGAAAGCTCAGGTATTACTGGATGCCAAGCACTGGTGTGCAACAATGTTTAAGTGGGGTAGAGCGGAGGCAGTGGCATTGAGGCCTGAATAGGTTCACAGATTGCGCAAGCTCCCATAGCAGGAGATTGGGAAACACTAATGCAGGGCCTACAGGCAGATAAGGAGGGTCTTGCAAATTGAGAGTGAGTATATGATGGGACCTAACTTAGGCCTCTGGAAGCTTGGGTCTGGGATTATCCTTCTTCTTCCCCAGTCACAGAGAATATATTCCACCCCCCATATGAATGCATAACATTGCTTCCCGCTAGGTATATTGTCCAACTGAAACATTGCCTCCGCTTTGCATATGGCAACGTTATGCATATAGGCAGGAGGTTCAGGACTAAATGGACACATGCCCTGCATTTGGAGTAATTTATATTGTCTTGATTTTGCTGCATGACTAGTTATTGTACATTGTTCCTAATGTTTGGTTTTAAGACCTGGACCTAGAGATCCCTGTTGGAATTATGATTCTGCAATGCAATTATAATGATAAGTACGTGTATACTCTTCATATTTGTGTTACAATAATACTGTTGCTATTGCTCTATACTTGTCACTATACTTGTCCCTATGATGAAACTTAATAAAATTGGTTAAAAAAAAACATTCTTCTCATAATTCTATGTCCACATTCCAATTACATCATCATCTCTACAGAAAGGTTTCCTATTTGTAACCCTAGTTCTCCTTCTTCCTCCACAGTGGACAGGACAGAGATAATTAACAGACATTCTAGTTTTCAATAGTCTTTGTCTCTGTCCTTCTGTATAAAAGAACTGATTTAACCGCCACCTGCTGGGCATGATGGGATACTGGAGGGCTGTGAGCCATTAAGGGTGCAGTGTCAATTTTCATATTAGCATAGCTGCAATCTGTGTCTAAATTGCCTGATTTCTTCGTCTCAAATTCCTTCAATAGGTTTGTTGATAAGATTTTTAGTAAAGATTATCTTGTTTCTAGTATATTTCCTATTTTGATTATTAGTTTGGTCTCTTTAATGAAAATTAAAAAATTGGCTAATAAATAATTTTTTATACACTGCAAACATTTTAAAGATATACCTTAAAACTTGGCCTTCCTAAAGTAAGGCGAAGATGAACACTTAAGGAGATATATTTTAGAAAGTGCTCTGAGATCCTCGAACGTGGCAGGACTATTCAGTGCCAATGATTTCAATGTAGATTTGCCTGAAGGAGAATTAGGGTTACAAATAAAAAACTTTTTTCTTCGTACTCCTCTTGCATATCTGCATAAGTGTATATGTGTATTTATAATGAGCCAAAAGAGTCCTGATCATGGATGGGTTATCATTTAGGATTGTGTACAATGAAGCAGAGTAATTGTGATGGTGAACATGTTGTTTGGAGATGTAGTGTTATCTGAATGTGTAGGTCTCCACACCTTATCATTATTACAGGAGACTTGGTGCATTTCTAACATTAGTGTAGATGATGTTACAGATTCTGAAGGTGCAGTATGAGGGCTATCTTCTAATTAAATCTTTGCTTACAGTCTAACTCTGGTGTGCAACATCCTGTCTACTGCTGTGGTGCTGCCTACCTAAGGTAGTTATTTTTTGAATAGAAATCCATTTCATGAGCCTTTTCCAATTGCATGGTTGTGTTTTATGGGCATTTAAGAAAGCGGAAGAGGTTCATCCATTCATATCTGGACAACTGGTTAGTAAAACGATCCTGGGCTGAGTGGTCAGTCTCTGGCTACCACCCCTAGACAAGTGGGAAGAAGAGCTCTACCACCTGGGGCTGTTGCCCTCCACTCTGAGAAACCTCAGGGATCAGAGTACCCTAGATGGCCTGGGTCTCAACATTGACTGACAGCTGTCAGTGGCCTCTGTTGGATGTTGTCCTTATGGGCAGATATTTCTCTTGGGTTGGGTACAGAAGTCTGATCCAAGGAGTGGAATGGGCTACATCACTTTGTTGGCCGTTGTGGTACTGTTTGCCTTCTGGGATGCATCTGGGAGCAAATTAAGGTTAGGTGCTGCATGGATGGGGTCCAAATGTGAGGCCGAGGGTTCCCCATGGTCAGTTAAGTGGCTCAGGAGAGTGTAGACATGGGGACCCAACTGAGTTCAAAGGGTCATAGAACTGACAAGGGCCTCTGGATTAGAATACCATTGTCTATGTCCTATTGTAGGAAACTGGCACATGTTGCAGTTACCCCCCCCCCACTTTTTGTCAGATATTGATGCTGACTTGACTGAGAGTGTGCTGGGATCCTGCTAACCAGGCCCCAGCACCAGTGTTCTTTCCCTAAATGTTACCATTGTTTCCACAATTTGGAACACACCTGGCACACAGATAAGTCCCTTGTAAAAGGTACCAGTGGTACCAAGGGCCTTCTGACCAGGGAGGGTCCCTTAGGGCTGCAGCATGTGTTATGCCACCCTAAGGTACCCCTCACCAAACACATGCACACTGCCATTGCAGATTGTGGGGGTCATTCCGACCCTGGCGGTAATTACCGCCAGGGCCGGGGTCGGCGGTAGCACCGCCAACAGGCTGGCGGTGCTCTGCCGGGCATTCTGACCGCGGCGGTACAGCCGCGGCCAGAAGCGGAAAGCCGGCGGTGTACCGCCGACTTTCCGCTGCCCATGGGAATCCGCCATGGCGACGCAGCTTGCTGCGCCGCCATGGGGATTCTGACACCCCATACCGCCATCCTGTTCCTGGCGGTTCGCCCGCCAGGAACAGGATGGCGGTATGGGGTGTCGTGGGGCCCCTGGGGGCCCCTGCAGTGCCCATGCCAATGGCATGGGCACTGCAGGGGCCCCCGTAAGAGGGCCCCACAAAGAATTTCAGTGTCTGCTTTGCAGACACTGAAATTCGCGACGGGTGCAACTGCACCCGTCGCACCTTCCCACTCCGCCGGCTCCATTCGGAGCCGGCTTCCTCGTGGGAAGGGTGTTTCCCGCTGGGCTGGCGGGCGGCCTTTTGGCGGTCGCCCGCCAGCCCAGTGGGAAACCCAGAATGACCGCCGCGGTCTTTTGACCGCGGTACGGTCTTCTGACGGTTCCCGCTTGGCTGCCCTGTGTGTGTTGGTGGGGAGAAAAAGGCAAAGTCGACATGGCATCCCTCTCAGGTTGCCATGCCCACAAAACACTGCCTTTGGCATAGAGAGGTCACCCCTCTAGCAGGCCACCCAGCCCTAAGGCAGGGTGCACTATACCACAGGTGAGGGCATAGCTGCATGAGCAATATGCCCCTATAGTGTCTACGTCCATTCTTAGACATTATCTTCCACCCTGCAGGAACTGTAACACCTGGTAGTGATCCTCAAAGGCTCAGGCCTTATGTTACCGACCCCCAAGGCACTCCAGCTAGTGGAGATACCCACCCACCGGACAAAAGCCCACTTTTGTCGGCAAGTTTGGCGGAAAACGTAAGTAAAACAAGGAGGAGTGACCACTTCAGCTGTGACCACCCCTAAGGTGTCCAGAGCTAAAGTGACCCCCTCCCTGAAGAATCCTCCATCTTGGGTTGGAGGAAAGGGACCAATGGGGTTAGGAATGTGCCTTCCTCCCCAAAGGGAGTGGACACAGGAAGGGTGTAGCCGGTCTCAAGGACAGTAGCCATTAGCTACTGCCCTCTAGCCCCTGTAATGCCCCTAGATCTTGTACTTAAGGGCTTCCCTGAACTCAGCTCACCAGATTCCTGGTGACCTGACAAGAAGGACTGCATAGCTGAAATCCCCAGCAGAGAAGAAGGAAGACGACAACTGATTTGGCCCCAGCCCTATCGGCCTGTCCCCTGCTTCAAAGGACCTGCAAAAGAACAGCGACGCATCCAGCAGGACCAGCGACCTCTGCCAAGTTCCCAAGGACTGCCCTACACCCAAAAGGACCAAGAACTCCTGTGGACAGCGGCCCTGTCCAATAAGAAACAACAACTAAGTACTCCAGCCTCACTCCAAATGTGTGAGTCCTAACCACTATGCACGTGACGCCCACGACCCGTGTCCAGGTGGACCAACCAGCTAGGAAGGATCCCCAGGTGATTCGAAGCAAGAGCCCACCCTGGGTGGACCTCTCCATCCCTCCACAACGACGCCTGGAGAGGGAATCCTGAGGACCTCCCTGACAGCAAAAGCTCCAGACGAAGATATCTGATGCCTAAAAACACATTGCACCCGCAGCCCCCAGGCCTTGGAGAACCCAACCTCAGGTGCAGCTTCGTTCATCAGGCGGCCCTCCTCCCTGTCTAGCCTGTGGTTTGCCCGAGACAACCCCCTGGACCTTGCCTGCAGCCTCTGAGTGACCCCGGGGTCCCCTTATAGAGAATCATTGGAGACCCGACATCTTGTTGCCTCTGAGGGTGTATGTTTGGTGCCTGCTTGTGCCCCCCCCAGTGCTCCTCTAAACCCCACAGGTCTGCCCGCCAAAGACGCGGGTACTTACCTGCCTGCAGATTTGAAACCGAGTGCCCCCAGTCTCCACAGAAGCCCATGTTAATTTTGCCTACACTTTGACCTCTGCACCCAGCTGGCCCCGTGTTGCTGGTTGTAGGTGTTTGGGGTTCACTTGAACCCCAACCTGTGGACTTCCTATCCCCGGGAGACTGGAACTGTAAGTGTTGTACTTACCTGCAAATTTGTCTCACTTTTCTTTCCCCAAGGAACTTATTCTGAAAATTGCAGTGTCAAGTTTTAAAACAGATTATTGCCAATATTTTAAAAACTGTATAACTTATCGATTTCAAACAACATACTGTTGATACATGTGTGAAATACGAAACTATTGAAGTACTTAGCTGCAACTTGAATCTTGTGGTTCTAAAAATAAATTAAGAAAATGTATTTTTGCTATATAAAAACCATTGGCCTGAAGTTAAGTCATTGAGTGTGTGCTTCTGCAATTGTCTGTGTGTGTACAACAAATGCTTTGCACTACCCCCTGATAAGCCTAACTGCTCGACCACACTACCACAAAAGAGAGCATTATTATTATCTACTTTAGCCTCTGTTAAGCCACTGGGGAACCCCTGGACTCTGTGCACACGATATCTCACTTTGATATAGTATATACAGAGCCAGCTTCCTACACCTATCGTCTAAGCAGGGAAGCTCTTCAAGGTATTGACTTGTGCCCCCTGTCTTTTGTCTGGAAGGAGGTTGTGTTGGACTCTGCAGGATCACCCCCAGACCTTTTCCCTTCTCCACTCCTGTTTACTGAATTTGTTTTCGTTGGCCCTGGGACTCTGTGCACCTTACCACTGCTAACCTATGCTAAACTGCTTGTGCTCATTCACTAAAACATGGTAAAATCGACTTACACCTTGTTGGTTTAATTTAATTTACTTATAAGCCCCCAGTTAAGTGGTATATCATATACCCATGGCTGGTAAATACACTGCTAATAATGGGCCTGTAACACTTATTGTGCCACCCACTTTAGTAGCCCCTTAAAATACTTTGCCAAGCCGGAAATTCTATGTCAGAACCTGAGGCTCAGATTATGCTTTCTTCCTTCAATTTATATCAGATGGCAGCCATTTTTCAAGTAAAACACAAAAAACTGCCATTCCCAGGAACCCTAAGGAATGACATAAATTTTAATGTCCAATCAGATGCTGCTGACACCAAGAAAGTCCTTTCACCATCTCACAGCTCCCTCTTTCTTCGCTGCTGGCAGCCAGATTTAAGTGTCTTTTATCTTGCTCCCTCCATTATGCTGTGCTCAACTGGTTTATCATATTGTGGTGTGTTTAGCTGTTTGCCCGCTCCTAATGTGGTGTTTCTCTACTGGTTACTGCTGTTTTAAATGACCCCGCAGGTACACTCTGTGTGCCTTTGCAGTGGCCCTCTGTCATCTTAACGGTGTGCATATTTCACATTCTTGAAGTGAAACTGGCAGTATGTACTGTAGCAGTTGACAGGAGGCTTGTCCCTTGCCTGGAGAATGACTCCCTGCATTGCCAGGGTCAATATTCTGAGCATTGCCCTGACCCCCTGTGGGGTTGGTATTGTGTGCGTGTGTGATGCCTCAGTGAGGTCGGTAGTAGCCTGTTGAGGTTTTGTGGAACACATCCCAGGCCTACACCAATTAGTGAAAGGGGTGTGTGTGTCCAGGGCTTTAGACCCTGAATTTGTGCAGCCCCATCCATGCCAAAAATGATTACTGGCCCCCCAAGTATGATAATTGGCCTATTGTGCCTTCTACATTACGGTGTTTACACTATTTGTGCCTTGATACTTTGTAAAGTTGGCCATACATCATGCAGACATCTGAAGGCCTTTTGGAGGAAGGGAACCCCTTGGATTTCTGCCAGTGGGGGGAGGAGTTTTATGAGGCAGTAGACACCTCCATTTACATAGCAGTCAAGGAGGCTTTTCCCTCATGGAGGAACGCCTTGAAAGGCGCATTGCGCAGGAGTGTGCCCACTTTAGCAAACCAGATGTGATGCCCTCGAGCCTCCGTCCTCACCCACGCATTCTTACGGGCCAGCCATCCTCCTCGGATGCTGCTATGCTGGACCCAGATGATATTCTGCACCCCAGGTCTTGCGAGTGGGCGCCTGCTGACAAGGTGTCCAGGTATGTGAGAAAGAAAAAGTTCTGTGGTTGCCTACAGGCAGAGTGCCCCCACCTGTCACTGGAAGGGTGATCATCTTCTTTGGCAATGGGAACTGCACGCTCTCTGTGGAGTGCCGCCATTCCTTACTCATCAAGGTGGACCAAAAGCTGGGGGACTTAGTGTCATCAGAGGCAGGGGCTGTGGCATAAGGCGGGACCCCTTTAACAAGAAACTGGGGAAGTTTGTGGTGACTTTTACATCTCTCGATAAGGCCCATGAAACGTATCTTTACCCCTGGGTTTTCCAAAGGGCAGGCCGTGGCAGTGGCCACTCAGCCAGCTGCCCCTCTCTCCAATACCCCTCCAGGTCTAGTGTACCGCCACTTCAAAATGGAGGGTATCAACCTCCTGCAGGACGTCCTGACACCTTGCGACTGGATTGTGAGCCTATACCTCAAGGATGTATACTTAACAATCTCAATTTTTCCCCCTCAGAAGTGGTTACTTCAATTCGTAAGCGTCAACAGTCTTTCTCGTTCTCTACTCTGCCTTTCAGGCTGTTGTCATCCCCATGGTGCCTCTCGAAGGTGCTCAAACCAGTGGTGGAACACCTAGGGGCACAAGAGATTCATCTTATCTCCTACCTGGACGACATGCTGTTGTTGGACTCTCCCTCCACCTCCAGTCCTCAGTTAATCTTCTGGAGGGGCTGGGCTTCAAAGTGAATGAGAAGAAGTCCCTCCTTATGTCCTCGCAGACAGCCTTCTTGGGGTTCACATTCTCCCTCGGCGTCCATTAGTCTTTTGGCTTGAAAGGTATTGAAGATCTGACATGAGCTGAGGGACATGCTGGGCTAACAAAATACATCAGTTCGCCATCTGGCTCGTCTGGTAGGCCTTCTTTTATCCTCCATGCAGACAATTTTTCCAGGCCCTCTGCAGTATCGCACCCTGCAATGCCTCAAGGCATTCCATCTTCGGAGAGGCCTCACATATTCACAACTGATTTCACTTTCAGACGAAGCAAAAGAGGAGATTGGCTGGTGGCTCACCCACATGGAGGCATGAAGTGGCAGGGCGATCTTTGGCTCTGAGTCGGATTTGGTCATAGAGTCTGATGCCAGCAGGTCAGACTAGGGCACACAGTGTGGAGAGTTCTCCACAGGAGGCACATCATCACCACATGAACAAAGGTTGTATATCAACAGCTTGGAGCCCCTCGTGGATTCCTTCTCAGTCCTTTGTTGGACCAAAGACAGGGTCCAGTCCTGTGTCCTCCTCAAGATAGACAACATATCAGCGGTGCATTGCATCAGCCACCTAGAGGGCATGCGGTCCAAAGTTCTGTCCGATTTTCCAAAGAATTTTTGGCAGTATTGCCTGGAAAATCACATATCCAGGGCAGGCGAACCAGGTAGCAGATTGACACTCCCGTCATTTTCACAATTCAAGCCTTTGGAAACTCACCTTCAGGTTTTCAATACGCTTTTGAACAGACGCGGCCTGTTTCCGGTCAATCTGTTTGCCTCCTGTCTGGATCACCAGCTAGATCGGTTCTTCAGCCGGCACCTGGACCCACTAGTGGCGGCAACTGATGCATGTCTGCAGGACTAGGCTCAGAGAAGGACTTTGTATTTTTCCTGTTTGCGATAATCACCAAGGTGTCGGCCCAGGTCAGGGCACAATAGGCAGAGGTAGTGCTCATTACTCCAATTTGGAGGTCTCAAGGTTCGTTCTCAGTTCTAATGGAACTTTCTTGGCATTCTCCAATCCCTCTCCCCCTATTTCCGAATCTCTTGATGAATCGGGCCCAAGTTCCCCACCTTATGGTGCTGGAGTGATCCTTATACCTGATGGTATGGTGGATTACAGGAGATGCTGGATGGTCTCAGGCATTTCAAGACAGACTACGGATCTCCTGTCCAAGGCGTGGGCTGACAGTACGATCAAACATTACAAATTGGCCAGGATTTGATGGCCACGTTGGTGTGTGCAACGGGGTTATGATCCTGAAGGTGCAGACGTAGTGCAGGTTCTTAACTTTTTGGCCAGCACTGCATTGGAAGACTTTGCTTACAGGTCTGTCAATGCCTTTCACTCCGCAATTTCTGCAGGACATATTTCTATGGATGGGTCTCCCATCGGAGAGCATCCCTTTGTTCACAGACTCCTTAGAGGAATCTGACTTTACTTGCCATCAGAACCGCCCTACTTGGTTCTCAGGGATATCAACCAGGTCCTATACCTGTTTCTCTGGTGGCCATTAACAGGTCCCTCTCTAGGAAGGAGCTGTCTCTAAAAGCAGCCATGCTCCTTTGCCTTATCCCTTGCTAGAGAGTTTCGGACATTAATGTCATGGATATTTCAGGCAGGGTCTTCTTCCCGGAAGGGGTTACATTCACAGTCAACAGACATACTAAATCCAATAGAAGGACTATTAACTACCCTGCTGTTTGAGACTCTCCTAAATGGTGTGTGGTGCAGTGCCTTAAAGCTCATGAGGAGATGACAGATGAGCTGCTGCCTCCAGATGAACGGCAGCTTCTCATTGCCCTCCTTAAACCTCATAAGGCGCAACATCTACCACTATTACCCGTTGGGTTCGATGGATTATGGTGAAAGTGGACATCATCTCCAAGATATTTGTGGCACACTCGGCGAGGGGTGCAATGGCTTCAAAGGCACTTTGCTTGGAGCCCATTTGGAGGACAGCATAAACGTAACAAATTGGTGCTCAGGTTCCACTTTCAGGAGATTCTACTTTAAGCCTGTTGTGGATGTTTCTCATTTGGTTGTGAGCAAGAGTTAAACTAACATAATCCAAGCCTCCAGTCCTAAAACAGAATGGAAAATGTCCTTCCTATTGTAACAGAAAGTTTCAATTCTATTAAGGACACAAAGGCGAGGATGATCCCACTGAGTGAGGCTTTACCTCATCCCTCCCCGTGACTAGTAAGTACATATTTCCAGTTGTTCTTGATCGTTCTTCATTATTCATGATGTCTACAAAGAATTTTGTAATTTGTGTTGTTGCTGAGCTGAGTACTTGTTACAACTGGTATGGTCTCTTGGACAGGTCATAGTGTTGTGTTTACTTTTGTAGGCTCTGATGGGTCTAAACAGGATGATTAGAGATTGCACAATGGCATACCTTGTGCGGAGAAAGAGGGAGCTGTGAAATGGTGAAAGTACTTTGTTGGTGTCAACAGCATCTGATTGGACATTAACGTTTATGTTATTCCATAGGGTTTCCAAGAATAGTCGTTTTTTTCTGTTTTACTTGAAAAATGACTGCTATCTGAAATAAAGAGAAGGAAGAAAGCATTATCCTAGCCTGCCATGTCCTTAATAGACACGATAGCTAAGAAATGTTTAACTCTCTTTTTTATTCATATGAGTCGTCCATAGTGTAGGCCCTAAACAGACCATTCGGTAGGGTGCATTGTATTTAAAAAGTTTGACATGTACTTCTAAGTTTTACATGTCCTGATGGTGAAAAACCCACAAATTAGTTGTTTTACTATTGTGAGGCCTTCTTGTCCCATGGGATAACATTGGGTTACATTAATACATTTAATAAGTGATAGTTTTTGTTTGGGAGCAGGTAGAAATTTCATGTTTGGTATCTAAGGAACTGTGAGAGAGTAACCCCTCCCCCAATATCTAAAGCAATCCCTATGTTCCAACAAAGGAATCTCCACCTCAACCTTGTCCAGCGACTCCTTGATGATGATGCCGGCTCCTCGGATGCCTCCTCCTTGAATACCACTGTCTTCTTTGCGCAGCTGAACTTTACCTTCTCAGATACTTTCCTTCAAAATTTCTTTTAAATCTGAATTTAAGCGACGTCACAGCCCAATATACTTCGTATCCAACTCATGTCCCTGGTTGGCACTGTAGTGAATCCTAGTTTTTTTAATGGGATAATAGGAGTTAGCTTAGCCTCTGGCTTGCAGACTCGTGCCCCCGTCACCTAGTGACTTTTAACCTACTTAGCTTGCTCTGTCTTAGTCCATTTAATTATTTAATTCATCTAAGATGGCTGCCTTGTTTATAGTTAGGCTACTTGTTATGCTTTGCCACCGCCCTAAGGCGTCAAGATCAAGCGGCAAAGACAAACAAACAGTAGGTGTTCACACTTAGGGATTTTCCCTCTCTATACTTTCGAGGGATTTGTTTATAATAATTGCCGTCCCAAGCATGTCTGTTATCTATTGTTTGGGAACATGCCTACATCAGGGGTCCTGGTGGATCTGTATAAATACATTGCACTTTAGACAGATAATCAGAAGGATTCCGACCAGAGGGCATCTCCACCATCGCTGATATCGATGCTGCATGTCGTCTTGACGCTGACCCAGTCTTCGTGTCTTTGTGGAGTCTGAGATAGAGACCTCATTCCAAGTTAATGAGGGTTGGGGGCTCCTCTCATGGACATGGCATTGGCAGATTAGGTTTAGCAAACCCAGCTCTCCTTTAGGTAGGAGGTTAGGCCTATCACATTAGGGTATTAGGGCACATTACATCTCGTATGTCTTTTACAAGCATTGCAAGATGGTGGGGGACTTTGTAATAATGACTCTCGTCTTTACAATTATGTTTCTTGCATTATTCATTATCCTAATCATTGCCGCCCATGCATCATATCGCAAATTGCAGTTGTGTTAAATAAAAACGATTGAAACTTTACTGCATCTTTATCATTGCCTGTGTTCGTATGAGACATGATTTATCTGTGAGAAAGGGGTAATCTCCGTTTAACCACGACACTCCCTGAGATGTCTTATTTTCGAGTCCATGCATAAGGGCTTCTACAAATCACCTTTTACTATTGGGTTTTTGGTGAGGTGCTGCTAGTGAGCCGGTAAGGTTGGGACAACAGTTGCGACTTGTTGTAGGATAGGCATAGTCGCCTACAAACAAAAGTACTGTCATCCTTTAACCAGCAGTCTTGCCTAGAGCAAGAGTCCAAACTACACTTTGACCTTTTAGGTGCTATTTTTTACTTTATATTTTAAACATTCATTACTCTGGTTCTACTGATTTGATTGTTGTTGTTTTGGTGTCAAATAATTTAATAACATTTACTCTATTTTTCTGCTGTTTCATTTCTGCATAAATACGTTATATATTGCCTCTAAGTTAAGCCAGACTGCTTTTGCTCCAAGCTACCAGAGGGTTAAACACAGGTTAATTTAGTGACTTTTTGTGGTTCACCCTGACAAGGATTTCGGCTGTTGCTTGAGTAGGGCCTCTTCCTTCTCAATGGATAACCCAGTTTCTCACACTTAAGTCCTGGCTTTTCTAGTAAACATCCAGCGTTGGCCTGATACAACTGCTTCAAGGGTGATTAGCACACTATAAAAACATAGATAACATAGCATAACATGATTTCCAGTCAACAGTATTCCTACAGGTTACTTAAGTCACTTGAAAAGAAAAGTTATTTCCTTCCAAAGAGAGTGTATTCCACCTAATCAAAATTCTGAAATCCTGGGAACATACAGCATCCAGCTACTAAAAAGATTTCCTCTCCCCTGGGCTCCTGAGCATGTTTCATATTCATAGATCTGATTGCCTGCTTCCACATGTGACTATTGCAATAATGTTTGGAATACCAGTGGAAACAGTAGCCTAGTAGCTGAAAAGACAAATCTAGGGGCTGATTTAGAATTCGGCAGACGGGTTACTCTGTCACAACAATGACAGATATCCCGTCCACCAAAATCTAAATCCCATTGTATCCTATGGGATTTAGATTTCAGCGGACGGGATATGCGTGACTGTTGTGACAGAGTAACGTGTCTGCCAAGTTCTAAATCAGTCTAATAGTGGCATCTCTGCAATCTTTCCCTAACTAATGACCCACACAAAATCTTCAGGAAGTGGTTCCTTTCCCAAACAGAATCCTCATACCATTTGAATCAGCTAGAGCTCAGAACTGTACATCAAGTTTAGGAATAATTTCTGCTTGCTATCATAGCCAACTCAATCCCTGTTCAAACAATACAAAAAATGTACTAAATTAAAGAAGGAGATTAAAAGTGATAGCAAGAAATCCGCAATTCAGTACATTTTGTGATCTAAGCATAGACATTGTGGGGGCAGACACATTCTGTGGGTCATTTCAGAAAAATTACTAAAGGCTGCAAATGACAAAGAAGTGCTGCACAATATCTTTAAATGCAGCTACCCACAAGTGGACCAGGTATTTTCACTGTAGACAGCAATACATATCCATGCTCCGCTTTCAAATTGTGCCAGTGCTCTTTTGATCAGGTAGTCATGGAAATTTCTGTATGCATTCAGTTCAGTCCTGCGATCCCACCCTGCCCTAGTTGTGCACAGCTAAAAGTCGTGTGCAGTGGGTATTGATCAGAAGCAGGAGATTGACATTGATTAAGTCAATGCTGTATGGTCATCCTGTTCTGTGCACAGCCAAAGTGTGTGCAAAGTGTGGTTGGTCACTCATAGAGGGTTGGGCACAGGACCCAGCTAATGCCCGTTGCGCCCACTATGCAGTGGCCAAGGACAAAGGGGGTCATTCTGACCTCGGCGGTAAAAGGCCTATACCGCCGGTCAGAAGTCCGCCATTCTACCGCCGCGGCCGCTGTAAACCGCCACGGTCATTCTGACCACCAACTGTGAAACCGCCAAAAACCCGACATCCAAGGAAGGCCGCCACATCAGCGGGCCGCAGAAAACTGGAGATGACCAAACCTCCACCGCCACGCCAACACAAACACGCCCATGCCATTCTGACCCACGAATCCACGCGGCGGTCTTTCAACCGCGGTATTCCATTGGCGGTACACACCGCCGCGGTCAAAATACACACACACTTACAAAACACAGCCACATTGGACAATTTGAAATACACACACCTGACACACATACAAACAACACTCCCACACATCCAATCAACTATAAAACACACACCCACATCACCCACAAACCCCTACGACCGAAGATCAGAGACGAAGGAGAGAGAGACACATCACAGAATAGAGCGCTACATCACACAGAGGCACACTACACCATCACACACACCACATAGAAGCACAAAGCACCACACACCAACACACTCATCACCATATACACCACCCCACACCTCATCCACACCACCCCATGGCACCCCAAAGGCACCCACGCTTTTCGGACCAAGAACTCCGGGTCATGGTGGAGGAAATCATAAGAGTTGAACCCCAGCTCTTCGGCTCACAGGTGCAGCACACCACTATAGCCAGGAAGGCGGAGCTATGGCAGCGGATTGTGGACAGGGTCAACGCGGTGGGACAGCATCCCAGAAATCGAGACGACATCCGCAAACGCTGGAACGACTTACGGGGAAAGGTGCGCTCGATGGTCTCGCGACACAACATCGCAGTGCAGAAGACTGGCGGGGGACCCCCACCCACTCCACCCAAATTCACAGCATGGGAGCAAGAGGTACTAAACATCCTGCATCCTGATGGCCTCGCTGGAGTACACGGAGGAATGGACTCTGGTAAGTACAATCTCAACTACTTCCCCCCCCCCAGCATGCTAACCCCCACCACCACCCTCACCCCCAAGCCCCCATCACACATCCTCCCTGAGAATGTCTCTCCAGCACAACCCACCCAACACCAACCCCTGCATGCCACCACAAACTATGGACACCCATCACCTAAGCATGACCACTGCACATACCCCCCCCCCAAACACCCCCACAACACCTCCCCCAAGGGAATGACAGCACTGGGGGACAAGGGCACCCATAAATCGCACGCAATAGCACACACAGAAACAATAACCATACTCTCTTACCCCATGCAGGACCCGAACGCCAACACACCGGCCAGGAGGGTCCAGAAATGTCCATCCCCCCCCCCGGAAGAGGCCCCCAGTGATGACAGCAGCTCTGTCGACCTGGAACCTGATGACCAGCCCGGACCATCGGGGACCTCTGGACAGTCGGTTCCCCACACACAGGCCACAGCAGACCCAACCCCCTCTGGGAACAACAGCACAGCTCCCACCCAGCGGGCCCATGCCACTGTCTCTAGGACAGGTCAATCAGCGGTGTGTCTGCCACTACAGGGCACCCAGGCTAACCCACCACCCCAACAACAACAGGGACCTGGGGGCAGTGGTAGTGGGCACACCGTCCAGGGGACAGAGGCCGGGGGAAACCGGGCAACTCGGAGGGCTGCTGTGCGACAGGTGGGGGAGGAGAGGCCCAGGGAACCCACTCTCCAAGAGGCCCTCACCACCATCATGGCAGCCTACCACCACTCCCAAGAGACGATGGCGACGGTACTGGCCAGGTTCCAGGAGATCCAGGCACAGCAGGAGGAACGCTACATGGGGTTCACCAATCAACTCACCAACATCTCTACCGCTATGGGGAGCATAGTCCAGGCCCTCAACCGGATAGAAGACACGTTGCGGGACCATGTGGCACCACACAGGGCCCCTGTCACTAGCCCGGACCAGGAACAGCCTACCACCTCCGCCGGCGCTAGTGGACAGGAGGCCCCACCACAACGACAGGCCACCAGAACCCCACCTCCTGCTGAAGAACAACCACCCCGCAAGAGGAGCCTGAGATCCAAAAAAAAGACAGAGTAGGATGTCAAGACCCCCGCCAGCATGAGATACCCCCTGAAGTCATCCCACTGTCCCACATTGCCACCCTGTCCAACCTTGAACTGCCCCTGCTCCATCCTTCCACAGGCATATGGACAATGCACCTGTGAGACTGAGAACTGGACTCTGCCATGGACATTACTCCACCCCCACCCATCACCGTGTTAATATCATGTACCATTATCTAGCACAAAAAATAAATCACTCAATGCACTGAAATCAATCAGGAGTCAGGCTGTATTATTTACAAATGTATAACACATTACAGATCACTTATGTTCTGTTAACTTTGTGCTGAACACATACCGAGATCAATAAGCATTAGTCCATGGGCTAACCAAGCAGAAGTCACGCAGTGGGTCATACAGCACTGAAAAGGGAAGGGAAAATCAAACATCAGTTTAAAAGAACTGGGGGGTCATAGACAAATTTGAGAAGCAGGAGGCTTTCAGGAAAAGTAAAATGGCATGGGTGATTCTTACCTGTGTGCTACTGAAAATACTGTTGGATAACTCTGTCCCTGTTGTCTGTGTCGTCCTCTGAGTCTTCCTCCTCTTCACTCTCCGCAGGCTCCACAGCTGCTTCAACACCACCATCTGGACCATCCTCCTGCAGGAAAGGCACCTGACGTCGCAATGCCAGATTGTGAAGCATACAGCAGGCCACGATGATCTGGCACACCTTCTTTGGTGAGTACATCAGGGATCCCCCTGTCATATGCAGGAACCTAAACCTGGCCTTCAGGAGGCCAAAGGTTCTTTCTATGATCCTCCTAGTTCGCCCATGGGCCTCATTGTACCGTTCCTCTGCCCTGGTCCGGGGATTCCTCACTGGGGTCAATAGCCAAGGCAGGTTGGGGTAACCAGAGTCACCTATTAGCCACACACGTTGTCTCTGTAGCTGTTCCATCACATAAGGGATGCTGCTATTACGCATCACATACGCGTCATGCACTGAACCAGGGAACATGGCATTCACATGGGAGATGTACTGGTCAGCCAAACAGACCACCTGGACGTTCATAGAATGGTAACTTTTCCTGTTTCTGTACACCTGCTCATCGTCTTTTGGGGGGACTAAGGCCACATGGGTCCCATCAATGGCACCAATTATGTTGGGAATATGTCCAAGGGCATAAAAATCACCCTTCACAGTGGCCAAATCAAACTCCTCAGGGAATATAATGTAACTCAGCATGTGTTTCGTCAGAGCAGACAACACTCTAGACAAAACTTTTGAAAACATGGGCTTAGACATTCCGGATGACATGGCCACTGTTGTCTGGAATGAGCCACTTGCAAGAAAATGGAGGACTGACAGCACCTGCACCAGAGGGGGAATTCCTGTGGGTTGGCGGTTGGGGGACATCAGGGCTGGCTCCAGCTGGGCACACAGTTCATGGATAGTGGCTTGGTCAAGTCGGTATCGTAGTATGATGTGGCGTTCTTCCATTGTCGACAGGTCCACCAGCGGTCGGTACACGCGAGGATTCATCCTTCTCCTCGCAAGTCCCAGCGGACGGTGCCTAGGAAGGACAACATGGAGTATGGAGTCAAGCAAATCACAGGTACGTTCACCACAGCTTGCATAGCACACGATTATCTATGTATTGAAAGGCGTGTATGTGTGGCAATGCAAGGCCTAGGCCTGTGTGTCGCAGTAGAAATTATGCCATGTGGGCCCTTGAAATGGCGGCTGCCTGACCTGTGAAGTGGGACAATGGGATGTGAGGTCAATGCGCTGGCGGAGCACACCGTGGCGGGAGGAGGTCGAAGACCGCTATACGCAGCCGCATTGGTTAACATTGAAGCCTATGGGTTTCAGGAGCCAATGACGATGTGCGCCGGCGGTAGCGGTACGCACCGCCGCGGTACGCACCGCCGTGGGCGTGACCGCCATTTTCTATCTGGTTAATCACTCGAGACCTGATCATCCACAGGAGAGGACCTATACTGCAAGTGCTGCTGTGACCTCGGTCTGGAAGTGACAATGGCTGCTGCGACTGGGGAAAGGGCCCCTGCCTTCACGTCTGAAGAGTTGGAGAAGCTCGTGGATGGGGTCCTCCCCCAGTATGCGTTACTCTACGGTCCTCCAGACCAACAGGTAAGTACACCGGGTGCACATGGAATGGGCGATGCCTGTGTGGAGTGGGGTGGATGTAAGTTGGTGGGGTGGGGGGCAAATGAGGAGTGCAACGCACGACAGATGAGAGCATGTGCCATATGGCAAGGTTGGGGAGGGGGGGCCAATCACATCTAACATGCAGTAAGTTGATGAATGTTTCCTTCCTACCCTGTACATGTCACATAGGTCAGCGCCCATCAGAAAGTCGAGATTTGGCGTGCCATCGCCAAGGAAGTCCGGGCCCTGGGGGTCCACGTCAGACGGGGCACCCACTGCCGCAAGAGGTGGGAGGACATCCGCCGCGGGACCAGGAAGACCGCCGAGTCACTGCTGGGGATGGCCTCCCAACCTAGGAGGGGTGCCAGTCGTACCCAGACCCCCCTGATGTCCCGGATCCTGGCGGTGGCCTACCCTGATTTGGATGGGCGCTTGAGAGCATCACAGCAGACACAAGGGGGTGAGTATCAGCACATTCTGCAATCTTTCTGCGCAGTGGAGGCATCTGGGTGGGGGAGGAGGGTTGTGGGTGACATTAGGCCAGGGCGCTTTCTGTAGTGTAGTCCTCTCCCTTAGGCAGGACCCTGTGCTCCCGGCCCCTACCTCTGTAGGGTGACAAGTACAGCTATTGATGGTCCAGCCTCACACATATGCGCGTTTGTCGTCTCTTGACCTGTTGTCCTAGTCATAAGTACTGAGTAGTGTACCCCGAATGCGTGGCTTAGTGCATGAGGCTCCTGTGTCTGTCCTCTCCGCCAACGGTGTTGACATTGCATGCACTCAACCTGGTCTTCTTTTTTCTCCCCCCACCCTTCTTCTTCATCTTCTTGTGCATGTGTGCATTAGCATCATCAGGCGGAGGAGAATTGGCATCGGAGCACGAGGGAGCTGCAAGTCACAAGGCCCCGGTGGGCCCAGGAACAGACACCGAGGGCACCAGTGATCCGGAGGGCGAGGGGAGCACCACAACGGGGACCGGTGGTGAGACCAGCGACACAGACACGTCCTCGGATGGGTGCTCCCTAGCGGGGGCGGCAACATCCGTGCCCCCCGCCTCTACAGGTACAGCCGCCACCCAGCGCACCAGCCCGCCCTCCCTGCAGCCCCTCAGCCTACGCTCCGTGCCCGCTCGCCCAGGAAGGCGGGCGTCTCCTTCGCCCCAGGCACCTCAGCCCCTGCCCCTGTCACCCCTGCTGCCCTCAGTGCGGAGCTCATTGACTTTGTGAGGACGCTCATTGTTGGGCAGACTACCCTTTTGAATGCCATCCAGGGGGTAGAAAGGGAGGTGCATCAGAGCAATGCCTACCTGGAGGGCATTCATTCGGGTCAGGCTGCCCATCAACGATCGTTCACTGCTCTGGCCTCAGCACTGACGGCAGCCATTGTCCCTGTTTCCAGCCTCCCTCTTCTGACTGCCTCCACCCTGTCTCTGTCTCCTGTTCCTCAGCCTATCCCATCCACACCATCTGACCAGCCTGCACACACCTCAACACCCAAGGGCAGCTCATCCAGACACAAGCACCACAGATCCCACAAACACTCACCCAAGCAACACACAGATGCAGACATTCCAACAGTCACTACCACCCCTGTGTCCCCCTCCTCCTCGTCTCCCTCCTCCCTCCCTGTGACGTCTACACTCACACCTGCATGCACACCAACATCAGCCAGTGCTTCCATCACCACCACACCCTCCTGTACAGTCCGCACGCTTGCAGTCACCACCCCCACTGCCATTTACACGTCCCCTGTGTCCTCACCCACTGTGTCTGTCACCCCCTCTTCCAAGACACACAAACGCAGGCAGCCACCCACCCAACAGACATCCACCTCACGACAGCCTACAGCAGCAGCACCTTCACCCAATGACAGCACACCTGACTCTCCTACAACCACATCCTCTTCCTCCACTCCCATCACCACTTCTCCTACCCTTTACCTTGGCCCTAAAAAACTTTTCCTGGCTAATCTTAACCTCTTTCCCTCCGATGACCTACCCCCTCCATCTGCAAAGAGTCCCAAGAGCACCACAGCCACCACCAGCCCAGCTTCGAGTGTCACTGTTGTGCATGGGTTCTGGAGTCCACCCTTTGCCAGCAGTGACACCTCAATCAGCAGCAAGGACACATCCAGCCCACCCCCCGGCAAGAGAATCAGGAAACAAAAGGGCCGCCGTGCGAGGACTGACACGGCTGCCCCCAAGGAGCAAAGTTCGCCCACTTCACCAGCCACAACATCTAGGGGAGGCAAGGGCCCGAGAGCCCCATCTAAGGAGCGAAAGGGCAGCAGGGCGGAGAAGTCAGCCAGCAGGAGCGCGGAGCAGGTGGGCCCCACATGCCACATCCCAGATGTAAAGGAGGACACCAAAGGGCCCAGGACTCCGTCACCGAAGGGTCCAGAAACATCACGGTCGGAGGGCGACTGAGCAGGGAGTCCAGCCCAGGTCTGGCTCCCTTGACCTACTGGATGTGCACCGCTGAAGAGGGCCCGCCGTGCAGAAGAGCACCGCTGAACAGGGCCCCGCCGTGAAGATAGGCACCGCTGAAGAGCGCCCGCCGTGCAGAAGAGCACCGCTGAACAGGGCCCCGCCGTGAAGATAGGCACCGCTGAACAGGGCCCGCCGTGCAGAAGAGCACCGCTGAACAGGGCCCCGCCGTGAAGATAGGCACCGCTGAAGAGGGCCCGCCGTGCAGAAGAGCACCGCTGAACAGGGCCCCGCCGTGAAGATAGGCACCGCTGAAGAGGGCCCGCTGTGCAGAAGAGCACCGCTGAACAGGGCCCCGCCGTGAAGATAGGCACCGCTGAAGAGGGCCCGCTGTGAAGATAAGCACCGCTGAACAGGGACCCGCCGTGAAGATAGGCACCGCTGAAGAGGGCCCGCTGTGCAGAAGAGCACCGCTGAACAGGGCCCCGCCGTGAAAATAGGCACCGCTGAAGAGGGCCCGCCGTGAAGATAAGCACCGCTGACAGGGCCCCGCCGTGAAGATAGGCACCGCTGAAGAGGGCCCGCCGTGCAGAAGAGCACCGCTGAACAGGGCCCCGCCGTGAAGATAGGCACCGCTGAAGAGGGCCCGCCGTGCAGAAGAGCACCGCTGAACAGGGCCCCGCCGTGAAGATAGGCACCGCTGAAGAGGGCCCGCCGTGAAGATAAGCACCGCTGAACAGGGCCCCGCCGTGAAGATAGGCACCGCTGAAGAGGGCCCCGCCGTCTCAAGCACCGCTCCGCTGGGCCCTTCCTGTCAAGCACCGCTCCGCTGGGCCCCGCCGTCTCAAGCACCGCTCCGCTGGGCCCTTCCTGTCAAGCACCGCTCCGCTGGGCCCTTCCTGTCAAGCACCGCTCCGCTGGGCACCGCCGTCTCAAGCACCGCTCCGCTGGGCCCTTCCTGTCAAGCACCGCTCCGCTGGGCCCTTCCTGTCAAGCACCGCTCCGCTGGGCACCGCCGTCTCAAGCACCGCTCCGCTGGGCCCTTCCTGTCAAGCACCGCTCCGCTGGGCCCCGCCGTCTCAAGCACCGCTCCGCTGGACCCTTCCTGTCAAGCACCGCTCCGCTGGGCACCGCCGTCTCAAGCACCGCTCCGCTGGGCCCCGCCGTCTCAAGCACCGCTCCGCTGGGCCCCGCCGTCTCAAGCACCGCTCCGCTGGGCACCACCGTCTCAAGCACCGCTCCGCTGGGCCCCGCCGTCTCAAGCACCGCTCCGCTGGGCCCTTCCTGTCAAGCACCGCTCCGCTGGGCCCTTCCTGTCAAGCACCGCTCCGCTGGGCCCCGCCGTCTCAAGCACCGCTCCGCCCTTCCTGTCAAGCACCACTCCGCTGGGCACCGCCGTCTCAAGCACCGCTCTGCTGGGCCCCGCCATCTCAAGCACCGCTCCGCTGGGCCCCGCCGTCTCAAGCACCGCTCCGCTGGGCCCTTCCTGTCAAGCACTGTTTATGGTTCACTGTGCCCACCATGCCTCCTCCTTGACCAGTGGAGACTGTCATCCACCTGATGGACTGTGGCTTTGCACTCCCCAGGATGGCACAGTGGGCAAGCCACCCACTGTAGGGACTTGAGAGACTGTGGCTTTGCACTCCCCAGGATGGCACAGTGGGCAACCCACCCACTGTAGGGACTTGAGAGACTTTGGCTTTGCACTCCCCAGGATGGCACAGTGGGCAAGCCACCCACTGTAGGGACTTGAGAGACTGTGGCTTTGCACTCCCCAGGATGGCACAGTGGGCAAGCCACCCACTGTAGGGACTTGAGAGACTGTGGCTTTGCACTCCCCAGGATACATCAATGGGCATGGTGGCCCCTTCGTGGATCTGGCGTCGTGGACTCATGTGGCTGTGGTGCCCCCCCCTTCCCTTCCCCCTGAGGTGCCTGTAGTTTTTTCATCAGATGCCCCTGCAGTGTTCTCTCCAAAAGACTCAGGTCTCCTGTGTGGGCTTTGCCCTTGTGTCGCTACACTGTGGCCCACGGACTGTTCTATTTAATTTTGATGTGGAGGACTAATTGCCTCGGTTCTCCATGACAGTGTATATAGTATTATTTAGGTATGGATATTTTGCATAGTTGACCTATATTTATCAGAGTCTATTTTTTATATAAATTTTTCTTCACAATTTAATTATGTCTTTGCATTTTTCAGGGGGGTTTGGGTGGTGTCACTGTGCATTGTAGCTCTGCATTGGTGTGTACATTGTTTGGGGGGGTGGGGGTCGCATACGTGTGTTCCCGTAACCTTTCGTCCTCCCCCCTCCCGTGTGTCGTAGGTGCAGTCCTCACCGTTGTCGTATGCGCCGGCGTTCGTACTCGTGGTAGATGAGCAGGTAGACAAGAGCAGGTAGGATGTTTAATTCGGGTTCCACGCTGTCCTCCGTACTCGTGGAGTGTGTTTTGGTGAGCGTTTTCCCGTTCGTAGTCTGTTTCCGCCGTGTTTTTATCGGCGGGGCTCCCGCCCCGGAAAAGGTGGCGGATTGGTGAGTTGTGATACTGTGGGCGGTACATTGTCTGCCGCCTGCCTGTTGGCGGTGACCGCCGCGCTGTCTGTCTGTACCGCCGTGGCGGGCGGAGTGTTAATGTGGCGGGCTGTGTTGGCGGTTCCCGCCAGGGTCAGAATTCCATTTTTTCGACCGCCGGCCTGTTGGCGGTTTGGCCGCCACTTTATCACCGACCGCCAGGGTTAGAATCACCCCCAAGTATTGGTACTCTTGGATGCTGTCATCTATGCTGTCATTTGAAATGTCATATGTAGAATCATGTTGAGGGATCCATGTTGTTTATCTTACGTTTATCTTACCATAACTGGTGAATTTTAGTGGTTCATAGGTTTTTATAAATGGATGTTCAGGTTGTTTTTGGGGCTGAGGGGGAAATAGGGCCTCTGTAGTTATGGTTGAGTTAGAGTTAATATAGGATAGGAAAAACATTTTGGCCCTCATTACAACTCTGGCGGTAAATCCCACTTACCACCGTGCCGATGGCCGCCATCATACTGTGACGCGGCGGAAATCCGCTACGGGTATTATGACCCACACTGAGAAATCCGCCACTATACAGACACCCACACAAGTCTGCCACACCAAAGGTCAGTGATAAACTGGCGATAGCAAAACCCACACCTTCACGCCAACAGGAATACATCCACAGTATCACGACCCATGAATCAACGCAGCGGTCTTTCAACCGCGGTAAACCATTGGGGGTACCCACCGCCGCGCTCAAAATACACACACACTTACAAAACACAACCACATTGGACAATTCAAAATACACACACCTGACACACATACACACACCACACCCACACACTCACACCACTATAAAACACACACCACATTACCCACAACCCCTTACAGTGAACAATTCTGACAAAGCAGAGAGAGAGAAAAGCAAAGACCACACCATCATCCAGAGGCACAGAACACCATCACAAATACACCATCCATGCACCTCAAGGCACACACCCCAACCCATCACCCCACACATCACATCACATCACACATCACCTCACACATTTCTCACACCACATCATGGCACCTCAAAGGCACCCCAGATTTTCTGAGGAGGAGCTCAGGGTCATGGTGGAGGAAATCATCTGGGTAAAGCCACAGCTATTCGGATCACAGGTGCAGCAGACCTCCATTGCAAGGAAGATGGAGCTATGGCGGAGATTAGTGGACAGGGTCAACGCAGTGAGACAGCATCCAAGAACAAGGGATGACATCCTGAAGAGGTGGAAGGACCTACGGGGGAAGGTACGTTCTGTGGTATCAAGACACCAGGTAGCCATACAGAGGACTGGCGGTGGACCCCCCACAACTAACAACATGGGATGAGCAAGTCTTGGCGATCATGCATCCTTAGGGCCTCGCAGGAGTAGCAGGAGGACTGGACTCTGGTAAGTCAAATCTTTACTACTTTCACCCCCCTACCTGCATGCCATAACATACTCTCACCCTCACCCTCACTCCCATCACTCCACCACCTCCCACACACCCCACCATCACAACCCACCACTCCCACAACCAAGCCCTGCATGCAACAACAATGCATGGACACCCATCACCACAGCATGCCCAATAGAGAGACTCACCTAGCCCACAAAATCACCACTCACACAAGGCCCAAGGTGATAGTGCAAGCACATTAATACAGGGAAACCCACCCATTGCACAAGCTGGCACACACAGATACAATAACAATGTATTTACATCCCAACAGGACCCCTACCCAACATCACCGGACAGGAGGTGCCAGCCATAGCCAGTCCTCCCACAGAAGAGGCCCACAGTGATGACAGCAGCTCTGCACGCCTGGATCACGATGACCAGCCTGGCCCATCTGGGACCTCTGGACAGTCGGTTACCCTGCCACAGTCCCAAACCACCACAGAACACCCCCCCCCCCCAGGAAACACCAGCACAGCACCCACCCAGCGGGCCCATTCCACTGTCCCCAGGACACGTCAATCAGCAGTGTGTCCACCACTACAGGGGCCCCAGGCAAATCCACTAACCCAGGAAGATCAGGGACCTGGGGTCAGTGGCAGTGGGCACAAGGTTCAGGGGACAGAGTCACAGGACAACAGGGAAGCTGGGAGGACAGGCCCAGGGAACTGACCATCCACGAGGCACTGACCAACATCATGGGAGCATTCCACCATTCCCAGGATACAATGGGCACAGTAATGGCCAAGTTTCAGGAGACCCAGCGGCTGCAGGAGGGACACTACACAGGGATCAGGGAGGACCTCACCAACATATACACCATCTTGGTCACCATAGCAGGGGTGCTGGCTGACATAGGCAAGACCATGAGGGAGGCAGTGGCACAACAAAGGGCCCCTGACACTAGCCAAATCAAGGAACAGCCTTCCACCTCTGCCGGCGCTAGTGGACAGGAGGCCCGCCATAGGACCAACAGACCACCAGCACCCCACCCCCTGCAGAAGGAGAACCATCCTACAAACAGTCCCTGCAATCCAGGCAGAAGACAGAGAACATTGCCAAGACCCCCGCCAGGAAATAAGACTCTCCTGATTGTCACCCTTCTGTCCCACTATGTCATCCCAACTGAACTGCCATTACTCCCCTTCCTATGCCCCATTGGACAATGCACCTGTGATACCAACAGTCTGGACTCTACTATGGACCTTCCTCCACCATCACCCCAGCCCCTTGCACATACCCCTATACTCTTTAAGAACAAACCAATCTGGAGTCAGTCTGATCTTTCACAAATGCATAATGACAACATTAGTAACAAATAGCAATGTAAATGTTATTACTCATACCAATATATGACAGTTGTTGGGCAGCAATACATATAGCAGAAGGCAGAATGGGATACCCAGATCTGAAAAATGGAAATCCAAAGTGAAAAGTCAGTTTCCATAGACAGAGGTTAATAGGCTGACTTGTACAAAGTCGTACAGTATTCTGAAATGTGAGGAGGAGTTACAGTCTCTTACCTGTGTGTCACTGGAAGTACTGCAGGATGGTGTTCGTTCTGTTTGCAAAATCTTCTTCCTCTGCCTCCTCTTCCTCACTGTCCACAGGCTCCACCACTGCCACAAGACCATCTCCAGGCTCATCCTCCTGCAGAAAAGGCACCAGGCGTCTCAAGGCCATGTTGTGCAACATGCAACATGCAACGGTTATCTGGCACACCTTCTTGGGTGAGTAGTACAGGGATCCACCTGTCAGATGGAGGCACCGGAACCTGGCCTTCAGGAGGCCGAAGGTTCTTTCAATTATCCTCCTTGTTCGCCCATGTGCCTCATTGTAACGTTCCTCTGCCCTTGTCCTAGCATTCCTCACTGGGGTTAGTAGCCATGAGAGGTTGGGGTAACCAGAGTTACCTGCAAATATCGAGGGATACCTGTTAGACACACACTAACCCTTAGGGACAACCCCATACCCAGACACCAACTTATACTGAGTGGGGACCTTGGGCTCACACCTATTAGCCACACCCGGTGCCTCTGGAGTTGGCCCATCACATATGGGATGCTGCTATTCCTCAAGATAAATGTGTCATGCACATAGCCAGGATACTTGGCATTCACATGGGAGATGTAGTGGTCCGGCAAACACACCATCTGCACATTCATAGAGTGATAGCTTTTTCTATTCCTGGACACTTGTTCATTTCTCCGGGGGGGGGAGGACAAATGCCACGTGTGTACCATCAATGGCACCAATGATGTTGGGGATATGTCCCAGGGCATAAAAGTCAGCTTTTACTGTGGCCAAATCCTCCACCTGGGGGAATACGATGTAGCTGCTCATGTGTTTCAGCAGGGCTGACAACACTCTGGTCAACACGTTGGAGAACAGTGGCTGAGACATCCCTGATGCCATGGCCACTGTTGTTTGGAAGGAACCACTTGCCAGGAAATGGAGCACTGACAGGACCTGCACTAGAGTGGAGATACCTGTGGGCCGGCGGATAGCTGACATAAGGTCTGGCTCCAATTGGGCACACAGTTCTTGGATTGTGGCCCGATCAAGTCTGTATGTTAGGAGAATGTGTCTGTCCTCCATTGTCGCAAGGTCCACTAAGGTCTGTACACTGGAGGATGTTGCCATGTCTCATATTCATCCTCAGCAGTTGAAGCCTAGGGAGGAAAACAGTGAGCAGAGGGTCATATTCACACATCAATTGAACTAATAATGATGCATCTTTTCCTTTACAGAACCTGTATGTGAATCTGAGAGTCAGTTGCTGTGCCAATGTCTGCTGTGACGCAGTTAGGTCCCATGGCCTGTTCCCCCCTGAAATGGCAGCTGCCTGACCTGTGAGGAGGGACAAGTGGAAATGAGGTAATTCCGCTGGCATTGTGCGCTGCTGCGGTAGGCGGTCGACGATTGCCACCCAACTTCGCATTGGTTATCATTGGGCCCTATGGGTTCCAGGAGCCAATGGCGATGTATGACGGCGGTGATGGTACGCACCGCCGCACACGTGACCACCATTTTCTATCTATTTACTCACTTGCTACCTGACCTTCAACAGGAGAGGACCTACACTGCAAGTGCTGCTGTGACCTGTGTCCGGAAGCGACAATGGCTCATGTGTCTGGGGAAAGGGCCCCTGCCTTCACTGCGGAGGAGTTGGAGAAACTGGTGGATGGGGTCCTACCACAGTACATGTTACTCTACGGTCCTCCAGACAAACAGGTGAGTACACTGTGAGCATGATGTGTGGGCCATGAATGTATGGATTGCTGTGTGTGTGTAAGCCTCATGTAGGGGGGGCTGAGGCATCCTGGCCAGAGTGCTGCATGTATGGTGATCAATGTATGTGCGTCAGGGGATGGGAGGGATCTGGTGGGCCATGAGTGTGACGGTCTGGATGGTTAACTAATTCCCTTTTCTGCTGTCTTATCCATGCAGGTCAGCACTGTAGGAGGCTGGCCTGGCTTGTAGTGGGTACCAGAGGTACTCACACCTTGTGCCAGGTCCAGTTATCCCTTATTAGTGTAGAAGAGGTGTTTCTAGATAGAAGGTAGCTATGGCAAAGCAGCTTAGGCTGAACTAGGAGATATGCAAAGCTCCTGCTATACCACTGGTGTCATATGCACAATATCATAAGAAAACACAATACACAGATATACTAAAAATAAAGGTACTTTATTTTTATGACAATATGCCAAAAGTATCTCAGTGAGTACCCTCAGTATGAGGATGAGAAATATACACAAGATATATGTACACAAACCAACATTATGCAGATAATAGCAAAAGGAAGTAATGCAAGCAATGTAAAGTTACAGTAGATTGCAATAGGAGCACATAGGTACATGGGCAACACAAACCATATACTCCAAAAGTGGAATGCGAACCACGAATGGACCCCAAACCTATGTGAGCTTGTAGAGGGTCCCTGGGACTATAAGAAAACAGTGAGGGTTAGAAAAATAGCCCACCCCAAGATCCTGAAAAGTAGGTGTAAAGTGCACCTGCAACCCCCAGAGAGCACAGAAGTCGTGATAGGGGGATTCTGCAGGAAGAACAAACACCAGCAATGCAACAACAGTGGATGTCCGGACCTGAGTACCTGTAAGTCAAGGGGACCAAGTCTAATAGTCGCGACAGTGTAGAGAGTGGGCAGGAGCCCAAGAAATGCCAGCTGAGGGTGCAAGGAAGCTGCTACCTGTTGGAAGAAGCTTGGTGTTCTGCAAGAACGAAGAGGACTAGGAACTTCCCCTTTGGAGGATGGATGTCCCACGTCGTGAAGAAGCTTGCAGAGGTGTTCCCATGCAGAAAGACCGCAAACAAGCCTTGCTAGCTGCAAGGGTCGCACTTACGGTTTTTGGATGCTGCTGTGGCCCAGGAGGGACCAGGATGTCGCCACTTGGATGAGGAGACAGAGGGGGTGCCCAGCAAGTCAGGGAGCCCTCACAGAAGCAGGCAGCACCCGCCAAAGTACCTGAACAGGCACTTGGAAGAAAAGTGAACCAGAGTCCACCCGAAGTCAGAAAAGGGAGTACCACGACGCTGGAGGACAACTTAGAAGGTTGTGCACTCCAGGTTAGAGTGTCAGGGACCCAGGCTTGGCTGTGCATGAAGGAAATCCTGGAAGAGTGCACAGGAGCCGGAGCAGCTGCAAATCACGCGGTACCCAGCAATGCAGTCTAGCGTGGGGAGGCAAGGACTTACCTCCACCAAACTTGGACTGTAGAGTCACTGGACTGTGGGAGTCACTTGGACAGAGTTGCTGAGTTCCAGGGACCACGCTCGTCGTGCTGAGAGGGGACCCAGAGGACCGGTGATGCAGTCTTTTGTTGCCTGCGGTCGCAGGGGGAAGATTCCGTCGACCCACGGGAGATTTCTTCAGAGCTCCTGGTGCAGAGAGGAGGCAGGCTACCCCCAGAGCATGCACCACCTGGAAACAGTCGAGAAAGCCGGAAGGATGAAGCGATACAAGGTTGCTAGTAGTCGTCCTGCTACTTTGTTGCGGTTCTGCAGGCGTCCTGAGCAGAAAGCAGTCGAAAGCAGAGACCCTAAATAGCCAGAAAAGGAGGTTTGGCTACCTAGGAAGGAGGATTGGCTACCAAGAGAGGTAAGAGCCTATCAGAAGGAGCCTCTGACGTCACCTGCTGGCACTGGCCACTCAGAGTAGTCAAGTGTGCCACAAACACCTCTGTTTCCAAGATGGCAGAGGTCTGGGACACACTGGAGGAGCTCTGGGCACCTCCCCTGGGAGGTGAAGGTCAGGGGAGTGGTCACTCCCCTTTCCTTTGTCCAGTTTCGCACCAGAGCAGGGCTAGGGGATCCCTGAACCGGTGTAAACTGGCTTATGCAGAGATGGGCACCATCTGTGCCCATCAAAGCATTTCCAGAGGCTGGGGGAGGCTACTCCTCCCCAGCCTTCACACCTATTTCCAAAGGGAGAGGGTGTTACACCCTCTCTCAGAGGAAGTCCTTTGTTCTGCCTTCCTGGGCCAGGGCTGCCTGGACCCCAGGAGGGCAGAAACCTGTCTGAGGGGTTGGCAGCAGCTGCAGTGGATACCCCGGAAAGGCAGTTTGGCAGTACCCGGGTTCTGTGCTAGAGACCCGGGAGATCATGGAATTTTCCCCCCAATGCCAGAATGGCATTGGGGTGACAATTCCATGATCTTAGACATGTTACATGGCCAGGTTCGGAGTTACCATTGTGACGCTGTACATAGGTAGTGACCTATGTACAGTGCACGCGTGTAATGGTGTCCCCGCACTCACAAAGTCTGGGGAATTTGCCCTGAACGATGTGGGGGCACCTTGGCTAGTGCCAGGGTGCCCACACACTAAGTAACTGTGCATCCAACCTTCACCAGGTGAAGGTTAGACATATAGGTGACTTATAAGTTACTTAAGTGCAGTGGTAAATGGCTGTGAAATAACTAGGACGTTATTTCACTCAGGCTGCACTGGCAGGCCTGTGTAAGAATTGTCAGAGCTCCCTATGGGTGGCAAAAGAAATGCTGCAGCCCATAGGGATCTCCTGGAACCCCAATACCCTGGGTACCTCAGTATCATATACTAGGGAATTATATGGGTGTACCAGTATGCCAATGTAAATTGGTAAATTTAGTCACTAGCTCGTTAGTGACAAATTTGGAAAGCAGAGAGAGCACAACCACTGAGGTTCTGGTTAGCAGAGCCTCAGTGAGACAGTTAGGCTTCACACAGGGAACACATACAGGGCACATACTTATGAGCACTGGGGCCCTGTCTGGCAGGGTCCCAGTGACACATAGACTAAAACAACATATATACAGTGAAATATGGGGGTAACATGCCAGGCAAGATGGTACTTTCCTACAAGCACCCATCGGAAAAAGGGTATTTGGCGTACCATCGCCAAGGAGGTGCGGACCATGGGGGTCTTTGACAGGCAGAGCACCCACTGCCACAAACGGTGGGAGGACCTGCGCCTCTGGGCAAGGAAGATGGCGGAGGCCCAGCTGGGGCTGGCCTCCCAACGAGGCAGGGGTGACTGTCGTACCCTGACCCCCCTGATGTTCCGCATCCTGTCGGTGGCCTATCTGGAGTTGGATGGGCACTTGAAGGCATCACAGCAGCCACAAGGGGGTGAGTACAGATTTAGAATCATGACTGTGTGCGCGTTAAGGTTTACCTGGGTGGGGTATGTGGGCAGCGGGTGCCCCTAGGCCAGGGCGAACATGGCAGGGAAGGTCCCTTGTTGGCCAGGCTCTGAAGCACTCCAACCCCAATAGTGTTAGTGGGCATCTACTACTGGGCAGGGTCCTGTGGGTTTCAGGTGTGCAGCTAATGGCATTAGGCATTGTACCCCATGGGCTGCTGCCTATCTTAGTAACTGGTAGTGCATGGCCCAGTGCATAGGGCTGCTCCCTGTGTGTTGTGTACGCCAACGGTAGTGGTGTTGCTGGCATTGACCAAGTGTATCCTCTGTCTCTCCTCCCCTTTTTGTTTTGTCACCCTGTCCTTGTTTGCATTAGCATCATATGGCAGAGGAGTAGAGGCACCAGCGACAGAGGGATCTGCATCCCACATCGGCCAGGTGGCCAAATCCGCCAACGGTGAGGGCACCAGTGGGACTGAGGGCAAGGGGAGCACCACGACTGGGACAGGAGGGGACACCAAAGACAGTGACTCCTTCTCCTCCACCCCCAGCAGCTTACACCAGACCCTATCACAAAGGCAAGCAGGGGCGACAATCTAAAGAAACTGCCCGTAGACAATGACTACCTTCAGCCGGTTTTCTCCCACTCTTCCACTACAGTCTTTCACGGAATATTAAAACATCATATTCAGCACTGGTGACAAATCACCAAAGACATATAAGTGCTAGATGTAATTCAATTTGGACACCTCTTAGAGTTCATTCAGATTCCCCCATAAATGCCTCCACCCCAGGTTCGACAAAGACATCTTCCTCTGCTCAGCTTAGAAGTGGAAACCATGTTGAGCTTAGGAGCCATAAAAGTTGTACCAAATTCCCAGAGAGGTAAAGGTTTTTACTCCTTCTTTCTCATTTGGAAAAAATCTTTCTTATTGAGGCCAGTCATAGACTTGCGAGAGCTAAACAAATACCTCAAAAAACAAACATTCCAGATGGTCACCCTACAAGACGTCCTACAACTTCTAAACAAAGCAGATTATATGGCTTCCTTGGACCTTCAAGACGCGTACTTCCATATTCCCATTCAGCCACTGCACAGGACGTTCCTAAGATTTGTGGTGAACTGCAGACACTTTCAATTCAAGATCCTTCCCTCTGGACTACAATCGGCACCACAAACCTTCACCAAATGTTTGGCTCCAGTCGCAGCCTACCTGAGAAGAAAGAAACACCAGATTTTTCCTTATCTAGATGACTGGCTAGTGAAAGCTCCTGACGTCCAGTCAGCGCGCAAGTCCATCAAGGTGACCCTACGCCTTTTCGAGGATTTGGGCCTCGCTCTCAACCAGGAAAAATCCCTACTCCAACCTTCAACTCGGATAGCCTTTCTGGAGGCTATATTGGACACGCAACAAGCCAAAGCCTACCAAACACTGAACAGGCAGAACAAGCTAATCTCCCTAGCAAAGCAAATCCAAAGAAAAAAATTATTTTTCAGTTCGACAGTACAAATCCTTACTAAGGATGATGTCATCTTGTATAGGCCTTACTCCCCACTGTCGACTTTACATGCGTATGATTCAGGAGGAACTAGGCAAGCAATGGAAGCAAGCACAAGGATCCTTTGAGGACACGATCTGCATTACTACGCTCATGATAGCTACTCTCGATTGGTGGACAGTTCCCGAAAACATTTCACGAGGTCTGCACTTCTTACCACAGATCCCTCCACTAACTCTAACAATGGACACGTCAATGACAGATGCTGTGCATGCCTGCAGGACCTTCGAGTGAGCGGCAAACCGTCCCCCTCTCACCATCTCTTTCACATCAACCTTCTCGAGCTGAGAGCAGTTTAATATGCTTTGGAAGCCTTCCTCCCAAGAATTCGAGAATCGACAGTGCTTGTCAGGATGGCCAGCTCACAAAGGAGCCCTTTGAACCCATTCACAGGGCAGACATCAAGTACCTCACATGGAAGGTGTCTCTCCTCCTCACCTTTACTTCTGCACAAAGGGTAAACAAAATCCAGGCTTTCACGATACAGGAGCCTTTCTTACAATTCAAAAATGATAGAGTTATTCTGCACACCAATCCTAAATTCATCCCTAAGGTACCTTTGGATTTTCATATTAATGAGCCAGTAGTACTGAAGTCATCCTTCCCAAACCCTCAAACTACTGTGGAAAGAACCCTGCATTCGCTTGATCTTAAAAGGGCACCCAGAAACTAAACAGACTATTTCTCGATGTATTAAGGACACAATCATTTTCTTCCATAAGAAGGCAGGTAGACCATTGAATACGAGTGAGCGAGCACATTCCACCAGAGCAATATCCACATCCTGTGCACTGTTCGCAGGTGTATCAATAACAGGACATCTGTCATGCTGCAACATGGAAGACAGCACATACTTTCACGCAGCACTATTTCCTGGACACAGAGTCGATTCAAGATGCAGGGGTTGGACAAGCAGTCCTTAGAAATCTATTCCAATGAAGGTGAGCCATTTTTTCTACCCTCCATCCGCTTGTTTTGTACTATGTCACATTTTCTATAAAAGCGATAACTCTATGCTCTCCAGACCCTAGACCGCAAGAAAACAACTTCTGAGAATTTTGTCACGCTCTTTCACATATATAATACTATGTTGATATAGAACACGTAGAAAATGTGTTACTCACTGCTTACTATTCTGATTCAAGAATGTGAATCTATGAAAGTTCCAATACTGGAGTAAGAAATACATTGCCTACCTGTAACTGTAGTTCTCCAGTATTGGCCACTTTCATAGATTCACATGCAATCCACCCACCTCCCCTGGGGAGCTCACCTTCATTCTCTCAGTAGTATCTATATTACAGCACTAGTGCTTGGAAAATCTGAGGGAAGTCAGCTCCTCACAGGAGGGTTCTATAGGATGGGGTGATCTGATTGGTTGACATTAGAGTTTGGTCCTTTTTTACAAAACGACTGTGATATGTTTCTAATTTTAAGGCCTAACGCACTTAGGCCGATATTTATACTTTCTTATCGCCATATTTGCATCCATTTTTGACGCAAAAGCAGCGCAAACTTCCAAAATACAGTTGTATTTTGGAACTTTGCACCAATTTTGCATCAAAAAACGACATAAATGAGGTGCTAAAAAGGTATAAATATGAGCCTTAATCTTTATGCGCACTTGAGCATAACTTCTGTATTACACTGGGGACTCCCATCTCGATGACGGGGAAGGTTTCAGGCATGTGAATCTATGAAAGTGTCCAATACTGGAGAACTACAGTTACAGGTAAGTAACTTATTTCTTATTCACAATTCATGATACTTTTTAAAACTCGCAACATTTTTTTTGTGGCTCCCACTTACACTGATTCCGAGCACGGGTCTTACTTTGAACATAAAGTATCTATCAGTCCCAGGCACAGATGTCAGCAATGTGGTTCTCGTCACTCCCAAAGCCAAGTTCCTTGTGAATGAACACAGCAAAGGCTTTCATTCGGTTGGCACTTCCTCCCATGCAGACAAACTGGAAACACAATTTAAGGTGAGTAAAAATGCGGCTCTTCTATAACTCTCCGTCTGCTGATTAACATTTGACCTACAGTGCTCAAACGTGATGCGCTGCACCTTTATCTCAAATAGAAATGTCAAAACTGATAAAGTCCGGCCACATTAATGACACAGTTTTTACTTTGATATAGCCAGGGGTCTAAAGTGAGCATTTCTGCCTCAGAATTATTACAGAAATGCAGAAACCAGCAGAGTGGTAAGTGTGTTTCTAAATGCCACAGAGTACATATATATGTGGTGACACACAGTCAATCTTTAAAACCTGTTGCCTTTAACCACTGAGGTCCAGGTGACTCTGTGGAGCGGTTTTTGAAGCACAATAGTCTACGGTTCTAGAATAGTGGCCTTTAACACACATCACACCAGGCCAGTAGTCCATTCAAAATGATAAGCGTCTTCTCATATTGAACCCAGTTGCAGCTCACTGGGTTCACAGGGGGTGGCGCAGAGCGCGCAGGGGAGGGGGGGATTTTATAATAAACATTAAAGAAAAACACAAAAACTTACCTCGGCTCCGCTTCTGACACGCTGCCGCTCCTCCGTCTTGCAGTGCAGGCACAGGCTCCCAGTCTGCTCCTCAGCCAATCCTGATGCTTCTCAGAGCAGTGTAAGGATTGGCTGGGAGTGCCCAGCCAGGGCACTCCCAGGCAGACTGGGAGCCTGTGCATGCTCTCTCCAGCCCGGCAACACAGTGCCAGGCTGGAGAGAACACCCTGCACATGTGTGTTTGGCTGACCCGAGATGGCCAGCCAAACATACATGCGCACTGAGGGGAGACCACAGTGCACTCCCCTCACTGCCCTGCCCCCCCATGGCCCCACCCCTTTCACAATGAAGGGATAATAAACATTATCCCTTTGTTATGAAAGGTTTTCAGCTTCTGCTGCTGGCCGGGAGGTGGCGCTCCTCTGCCATAGCGGAAGAACCGCCAGTGATTAAACCTGCTGCCACGGGGTTGCGGTATCGTTGAGGCGTCACCTCCACCCAAGGTTTAGGACCATAGCTTGAGGGGTAGTGGGGGTTGTTACACCCCCCTAAGAAATGTATTTTGTGATAAATAGTTGGGTGCAGGGGCTTTCAGTTGAGTATGGTGAGGTGTCTGTTGGATTTCACCAGGAATTTTTAATCACACAGACACTCTCTCCCTCTCTGTTTGGAAACACTTAAAAATGTTTGGTTATCCCACTAAATAAATAATGCTCTTTCTCTCACTTACTGGACCTTCCAATCCTCATTCCTCTCCCTTTCCACTGCCACTCAAGCACCTCGTGAGCGCCTCGCTTGTTGTATAATGTATTTTAACATCATGTGCCAGAGTGATTGTCGGGAAACACCCCCACCAATCATACTGACCAAGCTACGCCCCTGCTGGTGTGAGTAAGCCTGTGCAAGTTAAGACCCATACTCAGGCAGTGTTGCAGGAGCGCTCAGGAAAGGAGCTGCTATTGGGGCAGCAGGTGCAGTAGCACCGGGGCCCTGAGGAGTCCACTGGACACTGATAATTGATGCATTTACTGCAGCACAAGCAGTAGAATCGGCCATTTTCTTTGATTGTACCAGGTCTATGGTATCCTTGCTACCTCTTGGGAGCGCTGTATGGCTTTTGCGTGAGTGTGGAGGGGGCAGGGCGAGCTAGTCGTCGTTAGCAGGCCAAATAATACCAGTTCAAACTTTAATGGGGTTCAAGATAGGTTTTTGAGTTTGAGTTCTTTACCCCCCCCCCCCCCCCCTAGTTTTGGGGAAAATAAACGACAAGCAATATGTTTTAAATGCAAATAAATGAATACATTTGGTCAAAAGTGGATGGAGTGTAAACGCCGGCTTACTTTGGAGTGTTTCCCACTAGTGCTGTTTTGAGAAAATGTGTGAAAGGAAATGGTCAATGAAAACGGAATTTGTTTTATTATATCCGGTCTATAAAGAAACGGAAGTATTGGCTGACACAACATTAGGTGACAAGCGCTATTTGAGAACATACCACCGTTCAATACAGGCAGGCGCATACTCCAGAATGCTACACACATTCCCCTCCTTTGACCAAAATCAGAACCAAAAAAGAAGAAAAAACACACATCACTTCAGACTCATTAAATGTACAACGCACGGACTCAAATAACGGGGATAATCCATACGCTATGCCAGTCATGTTACATAGCCTTCCACCGCAAGTGTCGTTTTACCACCGTGTTAAATGCTTGCTTAACGTGGGCGCTTTAAATGCATGAGCTGCTTTCAGCTGGAAAAGGATCATAATTTGTTGACTTGTTGACTCTAAAGTAAACAAAACATAACACAATTACAAAAAAAAAATCAAAAATGACATATAACAAGGCACAACAGAACAGTCAATACAGGACACAATACAACAACCACAGTACACAGCAACATCACACTGCAAAATTGCAACACAAAAACAGAGTAACTCATAAGGTAACAGATAACATCAACACACTGCAAAACGCCTCACAACAAATATGTACAACCATTCTTGTCAGACGATGCTACCGCCTGAAGACTGGTGTTAGCGGCAGTCACCTTTGTAACTTGGACAACAGGACAAGAAACAGCGCCAGTGCAAAATGTTTTGTGTTCTGGCCACCATCTCGTTGCTACGGCACTCTCCCCTAGCAACCACAAACTCGCCGATCTTTTCCACACCTTGCTCAAACTATGGCCTTCCCCTCTTACTTCCACTCCAATTCACACCATGCCCGAATCTCTGCCCATCATCCGAATTATATGCAAAATGTCACTGACATGTCCAAATGCCATACACCCCCCCACAACTTAATTTTACTGCTTTACCAAATACTGCCACCACATTCTGTTAAACCTTATGAGCACCACAGATTTCCACCAGGGCCAGAGAAGCTGGATTCTTTCCCCTGCAGGAGCATGGTGCTTATGTCACACTCAGCCATACTGCTCACGTCAACTTTCCATGAGGCCTATCACCGGCAATTGTTCCAGTCTTCGCAGATCCAGATGGGGAAAGAATTCCGCAAGGATGGAAACTGCTCTTTCCTACTGCCTAAGTTGTAGTACTCTTTCCCTGCATGTTTTAAGGTAATGGCAGCTTCCCCCATGGTGGAAGAGATGTGTGGTATTGTGGGATATTGAGGACAGAGCTATATAGGAAGGAACGAAACACACAAGGAAGACAATAGTTTGTCGCTTGCAACTACTAACATTTTCTAAGGGGAGTTTGAAGTGTGGAAGAGGGCAATCCCCATGTCTTTTATTGAGTGGTTCTCAATCTGCTGTGATTGGCTTTCAAGTAAACAAGGGAAGAACCATCGGAGCTCAATAGGAGGCGAGTTTAAATGTTCTGAGTGCATAACAAGACTTAAATTCCCTTTTTTCTTCTTGAGTGCTATCGGTTTCCATTGCTTTTTTTCTTTTTTATTATTTATTAATATTTTTTTTTTAGAATTTGTTTTACGTATGGTTTTCCCTGTTTTAGGTCCTTTAAACAATTCTTTCCTTCATGTTCTTATATTGAAAATCTGCCCCAAGATTTTGTCACCAAGCACACACACTTTTTTCTTCCAAGAAGCGGATTAGGTGGCTTTCATGGAAAGAATCCCTTATTATCACCCAGCCTCAGTTGGATTTAGAGAAGGATCGAAGTATTAACGCCTTCAGCTGACCAGTATACCCTGGTTCACATTCTCCTTCTGAACCAAATATGTAGACTCTCCTCATTGAAAGCCCTTACCCTTGTCTCATCAGTACCCTTCATGTCATGCTACTACTGCTTCACATGTTATCCTACATAGCCTTCATTCCTGCTGTGACCTCCACAGCCCACCAGCAAAATTATTTTTTCTTTCAGTCTTTAACCATTTTATTTGTTAGAACTAAGTTAATTTCTCAGGCTGTTGTTTACTTTGGACTCTAACTCCCATAATGCCTCTTTCAGTTTTAAAGTATAAATCAACCAATGGGAGAGGACTTACGTATGGCTTAATATGGAGCAAACCACAGTGAACAAGATGTTTGTTGAAACGCGTTGGTGGAATGCAGTGTACTTTTGTGGTATATATATATGTATATATCAGATCTGACAGCCTTAGGGTGGTCGTGGTCATCCCCCAACTTTTTGCCTGACTCTCTCCATTTTTCTGGACCTGTTTTTTGCTCGTTTTAGGACTCTGCACACTTTACCACTGCTGAGCATTGCTAAAGTGCATGTGCTCTCACCCGTAAACATGGTAACATTGGTTCCTACCCAATTGGCATGTTTAATTTACTTGTAAGTCCCTAGTAAAGTGCACTAGAGGTGCCCAGGGCTTGTAAATTAAATGCTACTAGTGTGCATGCAACACTGATTGTGCCAACCACATAAGGAGCCCCTTGACCCTGTCTCAGGCCTGCCATTGCAAGGTCTGTGTGTACAGTGTCACTGCCACTTCGACTTGGCATTTAAAACTACTTGCTAAGCCTCAACTTCCCCTTTTTGTACATATAAGTCACCCCTAAGGTAGGCCCTAGGTAACCCATAGGGCAGGGTGTTATGTAAGTAAAAGGCAGGACATGTATCTATGTGATGTCCATGTCCTGGTAGTGACAAAATTCACAAATTAGTTTTCCACCACTGAGAGGCTTGCTCCTCTCATCAGGACCCTGCATACCGCCATGGATTTCGTGGGGTTTGGAACCGCCACGAAATCCATGGCGGTTGGCACTATCAGTGCCAGGGAATGAGTTCCCTGGCACTGATAGGGGTCCCCCGCCCAGAGCCCTCCCCCCACACCCACCACCCCCCTACCAGCCCCCAAAGGGGGCAAGACCCCCCTCTCTGCCCCCCCCACATTGACATACACCTCCCCACCCCCCCTACACACACACTCACACACCAACCACACAATCACGCTGACATACACGCACACATACACACAGCCATACACACAGACATATGCGCACACATTTCCCATACACACAACACACACCCCGCATGCATACACGCACTCACACACCCAGTCTACACACAAACACACACACCCATGCACGCACACAACACACAACACCCCACCCCCCCTCCCCTAATGGACGATCACCTTACCTGGTCCGGTGATCCTCCGGGAGGGAACGGGATCCATGGGGGCTGCTCCGCCGCCAGCTCCCCGTCACCAGAACACCGCCACACCGAATCATGGGTTGTGATTCGGTGGGCGGTGTTCTGATGACATGGAGCAGCCTCCACTTCTCTGCCGACCGCCAGTATGGCTGCTGGTGGTTCTCCGTCCGGAAAAGGGCAGAGAGCTGCCAGCAGTCATAATACACGGTGCGGCAAACCGCCTGCACTGGCGGTCTTCAGCACGGCGGTACCTCGGTGGTCTTCAAAAAAGACCGCTGAGGTCCAAATGAGGGCCTTAATCTTTAAAAATTCATAACTTGGCCTGTGTACATTGGATTTTCATTGTTTTGACCTTATTGTATTCAGATAAATATCTATTTTTCTAAACTTGTGTGGTGTATTTTTATGACGTTTTCAGTGTGTTGAGGTATGAGTTATTGTACAAATACTTTACACATTGCCTTCTAAGTTAAGCCTGCCT
Organism: Pleurodeles waltl; assembly: GCF_031143425.1. Classification (NCBI taxonomy): domain Eukaryota; kingdom Metazoa; phylum Chordata; class Amphibia; order Caudata; family Salamandridae; genus Pleurodeles; species Pleurodeles waltl. The sequence continues at coordinate 1,156,456,225 of NC_090439.1, read as the reverse complement.
GCTCTGTGCCAAGGTACCAAAGGGTGAGCACAGGATAATTTGGATTGTGTTGTGACTTACCCTGACTAGGATTGTGGTCCCTACTTGGACAAGGGTGTATACCTGGCCAACCAAAGACCCAATTTCTAACATTGGTGATCAACGGTGAGGATAGGACTTCTGTTTGTACAGTGCTATACAATAGTTATGCGTACACTGCCCACCCGCAGTTAAAGGTCAATTTGATTTATTTTTTTTCTGCAAATTTCCCTGCTTTGTATTTTCTTTTTCTAAATCCTATACAGCATGTCTCTGGCTGGGTTCACAAGTGGAGCTGGGGAGTTTGACCTGGCTAAGCTAGAGCAGTATACACAGTTCCCCAGCTGAAGGGCTTTTGCATGGATATGGGGGCACCTGCCCATGGAGCTTCCAAGAAGGAAGAGTTTCAAAAGGCGCTGAGGGCCTGGACAGAGTCCCGCAGCTAAGAGCATGATGAGATGGGGGAGCCTGAGAAGGGCTCTTCCGAGGAGCTGCCAGCACCAGTAGGGGATGACACCCCTGGATTTGTTCTTCCTGTGAGACTAGAAAGCAGTGTCTCCAGTCATGGCCTGACAGCAGAGGAAAGGAGGGAGGAGAGAGAATTCCAGCTGCAGGTGGAAAGATTTAAAATAGAGGCAGAGGAGAGCTGAAAGGCAGGATGAGGCTGAAATAGCCTTAGCTGAGAAGAAACTTATCTTGGCTCACTGAGTCTGAAAGAGCTGGAACTCAAGGCGAGGCAGTCTGAATCCAGCAGTGATGGTGGCAACATTCTTGCAGGACCTGCTGGAGACAAGAAGATTTGTAGACCCAAGGATATGGTGCCCAGTTATGTGGTAGGAGATGACGTTGACAAGTGTTTTTCTGGTTATGATGTTGCACTAAAGGCCTATGGGGTTCCTGAATAGCACTGAGGTGGGCAGGTCTGTGGAAGCACATGCCTACATTTGGAAGGGACACACGTCTGACATTAGAGGTTGCGGACCAAAACCAGTACACTCCTATGAAAACCATTTTAGTTGCCAAATTGGGACTGACCCCTGAGAAGTATCGTCAAAGATTCATGGACAGTAACAAGCTCCCCAACCAGTCCTGGGTAGACTTTATTGATTTTTCCAGTAAGGAACTGAATGGCTGGGTACGGGACAGCAAAGCCAGTGATTATGTTGGGTTGTACAATTTGATCCTGAGAGGCACATGCTTAGTATTTGTTTTGTAGAGTTGCACCACCATGTAGCTGTCAGTAAGCTGACTGATCCCAAGAAGCTTGCTGAGGAGGTGGACCTCTGGGCTAGCACCACAGTGTCCAAAAAGGAATCTGGGGGAGGGTACTCACAAAAATGGTCAGGGTTCCCAACAGAAGAAAGAGGGGGGAGAAAAACTTAAAAATAAGAAGTTCTCTAAAGGTCCCCAAAATAATTCCTAGGGGAATAGTGGTAACTAGTCCCAGTCTGATCCTAAGAAGAAAGGGTTCTTTGACCATAAGACAGGAAGGTTTGTACCCCAATGTGCAGAGTGCCCCAAGTATGGTCACTCTAAGGGCGACTGCAAATGTCCAAAGAGGGCACAGCCCTCTACTGGTGGGCAGACACCTGGGTTGACTAGTGTAGTGCTCGGGGAGGAGGTAGTCCTAGATAGCTTCAGGGACAGAGATAACCCTAATGTCCCTGAGGGATGCATATATGGTTCCAAAAGCCCACATGCCTGCTAATACTTTTAAATATAGGCAGTGGGTCACCATTAATGGGCAACGGGTGGAGGCTCTGCGTGACACAGAAGCCAGTATGACTACTGTCAAGGGTTAACTGGCATCAGCAGAGCAGGTCCGACCAAACACATTCCACCAAGTCATAGTCGATGACAATCGTGAGAGCCATATCCCACTGGCTCTAGTTCCATTTGAGTGAGGGGGGTCTCTGGCACTATAAAAATAGCTGTGAGTCCTGCCATGCCTATAGTTTGTCTGTTAGGCAATGACCTAGAGCACATTACCTGGAGGGAGGTAGAGCTCAGGACTCACTTGATGATGATGAGATTGCCTGAGTTGGTCTGTATGACCACACGGTCCATGGCTGCCCAGGAGAGAAGTCAAGGGTGTCTGAAACCTGGAAGAATGGCTCAGACAGCTGCCAAGGAGAGGGACAGGGGCATGGAAAACTGGTCCCAGAAGTTCCCATGGTGGAGGTGGACGGGGTCCCTAAGGAGGAGGGCCCTGAGCTACCTAGGGAGGTCATTGCCACCCTAGGTGACCTACCTGAGCTTGCTGGCTGGCAAGTTGAGGGTGGGCCCATCAGGGAGGAATTCTGCAAAGCTCAGAAAGAGTGTCCCACTCTAGAGGGCTTGAGGCAGCAGGCCTCAGCTCATGCAGCAGGTGAAGCCTCTGGGGATCACCTAATTTACTTGGAGAATGACCTTGTATATAGTGAGCCTAAGGCTCCGGGTACTGGGGTGGCACGTGTGCTGGTGGTCCCCAGTGTTACTGGGCCTTCCTACTGGGTTTGACTGATGACATACCCCTTGTAGGACATTTAGGGCAAGACAATACCTCTGAGAGGCTTCTCACCCACTTCTATTGGCCCCAAATGAAGACATCCTCAGATACATTCTGCAGGTCCTGTCCCACCTGCCAGGGCAGTGGGAAGTTAGGGAAAAAGCTGAAGGCTTGCCTGATCCCACCTCCGGCCTTTTGTACCCCCTTTGAAAGGGTGGGCATCAACATCATTGGTCCATTGGACCCCAAGACAGCCCTAGGCAACAGGTTCATCCTGGTCTTGGTGGACCATGCCTCATGCTATCCAGAGGCAATCCCTCTAAGGATGGTGATTGCATCTGTGAAGACCAGAACCTTAATTGGGATCTTTACCTGTGTGGGGTTCCCCAAAGAGATAGTGTCCGACAGAGGCACTAACTTCATGTCGCGTATATGAAGTCCATGTGGGATGCGTGTGGTGAAACCTACAAGTTCGACATACCCTATCACCCTCAATCCAACAATCTAGTTGAGAGGTTCAACAAGACCTTGAAGGGCATGATTACAGCCTACCTGAGGCCATGAGCTGTAAGTGGGATGTCCTCTTACCATGCCTTCTCTTTGCTTACAGAGAGATGCCTCAGAAGCGGTAGGGTTTAATCCCTTTGAACTTCTGTATGGCTACCCTGCAAGGGGGCCTCTAAGCATTGTCAAGGAGGAATGGGAGATAGCTCCCAGGAAGCTACATGTTGGCCCTCCACAACCAGATGCTCCACTTCTGGAAAAAGGCCAAAAGCAATCTTGAGGCCAGTCAAGAGGTAATGAAACGCTGGTATGACCAGAAGGCCACTCTAGTGGAGTTTCAACCTGGCGACAAAGTATAGGTCATGGAACCATTAGAGCCCAGCGCTCTCCCGGATTGCTGGACTGGCCCATATGAAATAAAGGAGCGTAAGGGGGAAGCCACATAGTGGACCTCCAGGCCCCTAGAAACCCCCTATGGGTGCTTAATGTTAACAGGCTAAAGCCTCTCTTTGAGAGGTCTGATGTCAGCATGCTCCTTGTGACAGATGAGGGTGTGGAGAAGGAGAGTGAATCTCTCCCTGACCTCCTCTTTGCACAAGAAATTGATGGGTCAGTGGAGGGTGTCAACCTCTCTGACTCCTTGACCCTAGACCAGCGAGGTGACTGTTAACAGTTGCTGGAACAGTTTTCCTCCCTGTTTTCCCTCACCCCTGGACTCACACATCTGTGCGTCCATGACGTTGACACAGGAGATGGTCCCCCTGTAAAGAACAAAGGGCCAGATGTATCAAGTGTTTTTGCATTCGCAAACGGTGTGAATGTCCGTTTGCGAATGCAAAAATGCATTTTATGATGTATGAAATGTATTCGCAGTGGGAAAATAAGAACTCTCAAAAATAGTGATTTTTTGCGAATGAGACACGAATTAGCGTGTTGCAAACAGCGGATCGCAAAGAGCAATATGATTTACCGAATCGCTTTTTGCAAAATGCTAATTGCGATACAGAATAATGAACCGCAGATAGTGATCTCCTAAATCGTGACGCTATTTGCGAGATGCAGATTGCAACACGCAAAAATGGATTCGCAATGCGATGTAGCAAAAAATCGCAAATTGCAATTATTCGCAGAATGGCAGTTTGCACATGCAATTTACCACGAACTGAAAACAGGTGGTAACCAGGTGCAACCTATATAAAGAGGCCCAGAATGCCTCAGCCCCTCTTCCACAATGGCTGTACACTACGTCATGGCAAGGAGAATGAGGATCTTGGCAGGTTTGAGGAGAGAGAGGAGGAGATAGGAGCGCATTTTCAGAGTGCGCATACCCCTTTTTGAGCAGACTGAGGAGGAAATTTATGATAAGTACAGGTTAAGCTCAGCCATGATACTTGACCTGATAGCTGAGCTACAACCCATGCTGCAGCACGCAACACACAGGACCAATAGCATACCCACACATGTGCAGGTATTATGCTCCCTGCACCTACTAGCCTCAAGGAGCTATCAAGGGGTCATATCAGCAGCTGGCAGGGTATCACAGAGTGATCCCTCTAGATTTTTCAATGCCTTTCTCAATGCCATGCTGAGCAGAATACAGCTGTACATAAGATTCCCCAACACCCCACAGGCATTACAAGAAACTAAAGTTAATTTTTACCAGATAGCACAGTTCCCACATGTCCGAGGTGCCATTGATGGGACACATGTTGCAATCTGTCCACCATTGGCCAGCGAGTATGTGTATCGCAACCGTAAAAACCATCATTCTATGAACATACAGGTGATATGCAATACCTCCTACATCATTACCGATCTCGTGACCAGATACCCAGGGAGCACACATGGCTCCTACATCTTTCGCCACAGCGGGATACACACAAGGCTGCTAGCTGGGGAGTTTGGGGAAGGATATCTGCTAGGTAATTTGATAGTTCAGAATAACGCATTGATGTAAGCATGATATCAGACAGCAAATATACACATTTTACTCTCTGTGCATTCAGAAGACAGTGCCTACACAGTGCGCACCTATATGCAAACGCCCTACCTGATCCCTGCCACTCCAGCAGAGAGGAGGTACAATGCTGCACATAGGGCTACCCCAATGTGGTGGAGCGCACTTTTGGGCTGCTGAAGAGCCATTTCAGGTGCATCCATAGGAGTGGAGGTGCACTACAATACAGCCGTGAGACAACATGCAAAATTGTGGCCACATGTGCTATCCTGCACAACATAGCAACCACCAGGGGCATACCAGTGGAACTCACGGAGCCAGACTCAGATGAGGATGATGATCCTTTACCACCCCTTCTACCAGCAGACAGGACCAGTGCAGCAGAAGGCAGGCAAAGACGTGCAGACATCACACGCAACCATTTTTGATGTAGGTAATGACAAATCCACTTCAATAATATGTATTTCAGTAGTTAGCATCTTTATTACCTTGACTTCAGCTAAACAATGTGTCATTAGGACATAGCTATTCACAATGGGCAGACATGAAGTACTAACAGTGTCACACTATTAGCATCATAGCATGTATTTATTTCTACATGTTGAGGTTGTCCTCTGTAGTCCTCAACATCACTTCCTACGTCCACGCACTCCACGTGAGTGCTCATGCCCACGCTGGCACCTCTAGTAGCAGGTTCACCTGCAGTACTGTGTCTGGCACTGCGATGCCTCGCATCAATCACAGGGACTGTCAGACTGCTGAGGCGAGAGGATGCCTCACTGTCACTAACACCCAGTTCGCTGGTTCTGGCACTGCGTGCTGTTTGCATGGCATCCAATACGTTGGTAATTTGCACAAGTCCCTGTGCAATGTCCCGACTGCAATGTGCCATCTCCACCTGTGTGGCAACGGCATGCCGTGATATCTGGGCTGTTGAACTTGCAAGCCGATTGACTGATCTACAGAAGCTATCAAACTTTCCCAAATATTGGTGATGGCGCCTGCGCTGGCTGACACGCTCCTGCCGTATCTCAGTGCATAGTTCCCCAAAGGCCTGTGTCAACTCCTTGGTGTTTTCAGCAACTCTTTGTTGTCCCTCAATCAGGGTCTCCAAGTGCTTGTTTTGTGACCCCATATTGCTATTGTGAGACACAAACTGTCTGTGCAGTGACTTCAAATGTTTGCATTGCAGGCACTGCACCTTCAGGATGGAAGCTTCCAGGCTGCCAAAGATTGATGGGCCCACTCCAGGTTGTACTCTGGCAGTGGTAACACCCTTGCCCTGTGTCTAGTCGGAACAATACTGTAGGACTCACTGGTATTTGAGTCTGACTGTGGCTGTGTTTCTGCTTCCCCCACTTTTTCAGATCCTGCAGCAGCAGGAACCGAGTCATCTGCAAGGACAATACGCAGCATGTCAGTTCTAGCATTTGTCACAGATTTCCACAGTGTTGCTTTAAATGTACAATTAAATTGTGTCACCCTGAGTCGTTTTTGGTGTTTCTCTATGTGGCTGACCACTATCTTGCTATTTATGTTGTGTATTCACCTTAGGGTTGTGTACTACCACTCCCATAAGGCACTGTTGTGTTGTATTTAAGATGTGACATGGACTACTTTTCATTGTGCATCAAGCTATGTTCTATTTCCTAAGAGTACCTGCACATGTGGAGATACACATAATCACTGGCCTTACCTTTGCTGGTGCTGGGTGTCCCTGAGGTGTTACACCACTGACAGCTTCTGGCAGCAATGTGGACTCCACCAGGTCTTCCATAGGGGTGGACAGTGTGTGGGTGGATGGTCCACCTCCGGTGTTCCTTGCCTCCCTAAGCCTGCCGGCCACCCTCTCCTTGGCACGGGACCGCAAGTCGTACTATCGCTTGCGTATCTCCTCCACAGAGCACTGAGCAACACCCACTGCGCATATTTTTGTCTGGATGTCAGACCAGAGTTTCCGCTTCTCACTCTCAGGTACTTGGAGTGAGGTCTTGCCAAAAAGTCTATCATGGTTCCCAACAACCTTCTCAATGAGCACCTCCAATTCTTTCTCACTGAATTTTAGTTTCCTCTTCATGTCTTCCTTCTCCTTCCCATTGCCAGCATTGGCCATGTTGAAGTTTGATCCTGGCTTCCTCACAATGCTGACTCCCTAGTGCTGGGCTGTGTCTCTCTCACTGCTCCTATGGGTGTGGCATCTGGAAACAGCATGGGCTGACGCACTTCCTGCTTGTGATGTCATCAGGCTGTTCCGGTTTGCCATTTTCACTATTTGCGATTTTCTGTTACCGAATCGCAAATGTTTTTGCAATTCGGTATTTGCAACTCGCAAATAGCGTTTGCAAATTTTAAGAAATCGCTATTAGCGATTTTCAAATTTGATACATCGCGTTTTGCATTTCTAAAATAGCGATGTCTTAAAATTCGCAATTTGGAAATCGCTACCTGGAATCTTGATACATCTGGCCCTAAATGTACAGGTTGTCAGACAGGGTGAAGGCCAGCTTTAAGGATGAGGTTGCCAAGATGCTAGTTTTAGGGGTGATTGAAACTTCTAACAGTCCCTGGGCCAGTCCAGTGGTACTGGTAGTAAAGGCTGCCCCACCGGGCGCGAAATCCAAACTTCGGTTCCATGTTGACTACTGAGGTCTCAATTCAGTCACAACAACTACGCACACCCAATCCCCAGAGCTGATGATCTCATTAACAGGCTAGGTGCTGCCAAATTCCTCAGCACCTTTGATTTGACATCAGGGTACTGGCAGATCACCTTGACAGAGGAGGCAAAGGAGAGGTCAGCATTCTCAACCTCTGAGGGTCATTACCAGTTCTGGGTGATGCCCTTTGGCTTGAAGAATGCCCCTGCTACCTTCCAACAGTTGGTCAACAGTGTCCTGGCTGGTAAAGAGGCATTCTGTGCCGCCTACATAGACGACATTGCTGTCTACAGTGCCACCTGCTTTCAGCTTGGGGGGGACACATGTTAGACCTGACAGCCTTAGGTTGATCATTCCCCAACTTTTTCTCTGTCTCACTCCATTTTTCTGACCCTGTTTTTGCTGGTTTTAGGACTCTGCTCACTTTGCCAGTGCTGACCAGTGCTAAAGTGCATTTGCTCTCTCCCCTAAACATGGTAACATTGGTTCCTACCCAATTGGCATATTTAATTTACTTGTAAGTCCCTAGTAAAGTGCACTAGAGGTGCTCAGGGCCTGTAAATTAAATGCTACTAGTGGGCCTGCAGCACTGATTGTAGCCCCTTAACCATGTCTCAGGCCTGTCATTGCAAGGCCGGTGTGTGCAGTGTCACTGCTACTTCGACTTGGCATTTACAACTACTTGCCAAGCCTTAAACCCCCCTTTTTCTACATATAAGTCACACATAAAGTAGGCCCTAGGTAACCCACAGAGCAGGGCGCTATGTAAGTAAAAGGTAGGACATGTATCTATGTGTTTTCCATGTCCTGGTGGTGAACAACTCACAAATTAGTTTTCCACTACTGTGAGGCCTGCTCCTCTCATAGACTAGCATTAGAACTGCCCTCATATACTTTTACGTGGTAGATTCTGATCTGGAAGGAGTAGCCCTATCATATTTAGTATTGCCAGAATGGTAATAGAAAAGCCTGCTTACTGATGAAGTTGGATTTATTATTACTATTATAGAAATGCCACTTTTAGAAAGTGGGCATTTCTCTGCACTTACTGCCATCTATTCCTTACAGCCCTGTCTCCAATCCACATCTGGTATTTGCTGGTTGACAGCTCCCCTTGTGCATTCCACCCAGACAGCCATAAACACAGGACATTCAGTCTCATCTGCATTCATCTGCATACTGAATGGGTCTCCCTGGGCAGGAAGGGCAGAGGGGCTCTTTCTTACATTTCGAAGTTCAGTGGCCTGCCCTCAAACAAAGGACTAATAACCCCCCACATGGTCCTGGCAGACAAGACTGGGCTGAAAGGGGAACTTGTGCACTTCAAAACCACTCTTTGAAGTTTCCCCCACTTCAAAGGCATTTTGGGGTATATAAACTGGGTTTCTGACCCCATCAAATCAGACACTTCTGGATCTACACCTGAACTGTGTCAGAGGAACTGCCTGGCTTCCCAAAGGACTCATCTGGACTGCTTTCCTGAGAAGGACTGCTGCCCTGCTTGTTGTCCTGCTGCCTGCTGGCTTCAGACTGGGCTGGAAGGAATCTGCCTTCCCCAAAAGTGCTCTCCAAGGGCTTGGGTTTAGCTTGCCTCCTGTTCTGAAGTCTCAGGGCCAAAAAAGACTTTGCCAGCTAGCTTCTAGCTTGTTTTCCGACTTCAGCAACTCCAGGACCGACTTCAGCAACTCCAGCACAGACGCTGCTGCCCGACGCCACACCGCTACATGCTCCGTCTCCGTGGTCTTCACTGCATGCAACAACCGTGGCCTGCAACACAAGTCTGACATCGCCGCGACGCCACTGACGTCCCGCAGTGTGATTGTGACACTGCAAAATCAACATATTGCGTCTTGACTGACTGGATCCATTGACCCTGCCGGGTCACAAGGAACCAACTCCACATTACCGACGCTGCACCAGCTCCCCCTGCAACCAGACAGAACCGACGCCTCACCTCCCACTGCCTCACAGTGCGAAACCGACACCTCACTTGCCAAGATGCCATAAGGGACTCACGCTGCATCGGCTCCAACGAAGCATCACCTCCACAACTCCGCGCGACACCTTTGTTTCTTTGTTTCCAAAGCTATTGTGCCTGGGAGTCCATGCGACTCCACTACAGGTGCCTGTGGCTTTGAATTATTGGAAACAACTCTGTTAACGACACCATGGTGTAGTGTATTTTTGTGGTGTTTGCACTGTGTTACTGTATGAGCTATTGCACAAATACTTTACACATTGCCTTCTAAGTTAAACCTGCCTGCTCAGTGGTGCGCGTAAATTCAGAACCTGTGTATAATGTCTCTGTAACTTTTGGTTTTCTAAGTGAACATATGTACATATGTGCATCTATTTTTGATAGAACCAAAATAAGCTTTACTCAAAAGCCTACACACACTATTTTTTTCATTCTGTCCAGAAGGTCACATGTAGTGAGCAACATTTCAAGGCCATTTGGCCCAAAACAGAGCTAAAAGTTAAAGGAGGCATGTTTGCTACTTCTGCCTACCTTTTAGAAGTCTGTCAGAGCATGGATATCTTAAGGATTATGGGGGCTGTAGGCCAAACATATTTTGGGGTTCCTGCTTGGAACAGCTATGAATTTATGGTCCAGTACCAGCACTTTCATGCCCTCTTTGGCCAGGTCTCTGACAGTGCACAGCCACACTCGCCCAGACTCTAAATATGTTTACATTTAATTTGCAGGGATAGTTATGTGTACTTTCAATACAGCAGCTCATTGATCTTACTGCAAATAATCTCTGTGACACCTTCCTTGTTCTCATATGTGAGGTCCTGTTTTGATATAAAAGAAACCTTTTTATGGATGTTGCATGAAACATAAATACATTTCTCTGCAAATGTCTGTAATAGACTCTCACATATCACCCACATTTAGAATAAAGGAAAACTGTATTTAAAACAATCTGTTTAAGAATTATTCGAGGTCATCAAGGCAAGACTCTGCAGAACAGAGCTGACTCTGTCAGAGGACCCCCTGGAAGATTGGGGCCCTGGGCCAAAGCCCACTTTGCACGTGCCATAAAACGTCTCTGTCACAGAGGCATTGTTCTTGCACTAAGGTAGATGGAAGAGACTGCAACTACACTTCTCTTCTTCATAGAGAATCATTGGGGAGAAAGGTATAAAGAGACCTAAGAATTCAGAAGAGGCAGGCACAAAGACTGGTTGCTTGTGGGAAATTCCAGAAAACCATCATCCACTGCAGACTTATATGTAGAGGCATTTTACTACTACATTGAACTAGAAACTTCAGATATTGCAGAGCTATTCATAAAGTATGTCAAGATGGACCTTCCATCTCAGCATGATTTAACTGAATATACTGAAGTAGCTTTGACATACATTGAATACTTCATGGAGTTTCAGGACAAACTCCTGAATGTATTACAAAGGATATGCTTAGGGACATTTACAATGCCAAGTCATGCTTAAACATACTCACTGTAAACAGAAAAATACCACTTCTCTATAGCAGAGACTAGAGATGCTTATATATATATATATATATAATATATATATATATATATATATATATATATATATATATATATATATATATATAAATATATGTGTGCATGTGCACACACACACATATATATACATATATATGTGTATATATATATATGTATATGTATATATATATATATATATATATATACATAGATATATATATATATATATATATATATATATATATATATATATATATATATATATATATACACATATATCGGGCTTTGTTTCCAAAGAGAATGCACACGCACTCAGTATAAAAAATATATACTGGCAGTAGAGACAGTATGCACTACAGCACTGAGGTACAGAGATTTTAGGGGTCTCTACAAACGCCTACACAAATATCAATCATTCAACAATTTATTAAGCGTGCCACTCACCTGTGGGGTCTCAAGGCGCTGTGGGGTATGCCCTCAAGGATCAGTCGAAGTGCCAAGTCTTGAGCTATGGATATTATTCCACAGACAATAAATGCGCCAATGGGGTGTTGCCCAGCCAAATGGAATGCAATACTGTTTTGGTTAGCAAGAAAAACTACCAATTAGAACTGGTGGTTCCTCATTCTACTCCTCAGAATAAACATCAAATTCTAATGTGTTTGCCAATGGGTATATTTTTAAATATACATCTTTGTCAATCATGGGGCAGTGTGTTTGCTATCCTGTATGACTATGCAAGACATACCTTCAACTGTGGTGTTGCCAAAAATATTGAAACAAATATTGGAACAGGATGGAGCGTCAACTGCCATAGATTTAAGAGTAAAGCTCATAGTAAACATAGGCAAAGTAGCTGAGACAGTTTTTGGTTCTAATAAAAGTGATGTAGCACTATTAGCCATTCGTCAAAGATACACAAAAACAAAAATTGGTGGAGTCACCATAAGTAATATCTCAAGTCTCCATGGGAAGATAAAGCCTAGTGGTAAGACCACAGAGACCTCGATGAAGAAGAAGAGCAAGTAATGAAAATCTTCCAAAAAAACGACGCAGAACGCAGGAGCGTATGAAGTGCTGGGGTAGATTTAAATAGACTTTTTAATTTTATCATAAAGATGAATAACAGGGAGTAAATACCCTATGATATAGAAGAGAAATAAGGGCTCCAGAGAGATATCAGTCCTCTGATGAGTGTTAGTATTGTTGTTCATAGGAGTGTTGAGATACAGAGATAGAATCCATTAAAGTTGCCCTCGCTTCTCCAGGACCTGACAAGGGACCAACCTATCAACCAAGGGCCAGAACTGTCAAGACCAACCTTTCTGAAGTGATGGGTAGCTGCAGCAAGGAAACAAGAAGCCTTACAGAAAGAGTGTTATGTTGAGGAGTGGAACATGGGCATTGGCTTTACTAGACACCCTCCGCTGAGATAACTATGACCCATCCGAAACTCAAATCCCACCTGATCCTTAAGAAGACTAGTGATTATGCACAAATAGATACACCTGCTAGGCATCTAACCAATCCAGGTTTAATTTTGAAGTTTTAATACAAACTTAAAGGGCTAGTAAACAAAAAAGAAAATAACGAGTTTTTTTTGGACTCACTTAATTGAGTCGTATGATATAATACTAGCGAAAGAAGATTGGCCCCACAAGTTACAATTGGCACTCACTGGGAGAGGAAGTCATAATGAATGCAGTTTCCCCGCTAGTGCCTCAGGCACTAAGACTGGAGTGCCACAAATTGTGTATTGCAATTGGTTCCTGCACTGTATAAAAACCAAGCAGAAGGGAAAAATGTTCAGTACCACAGGTTATTCCTTTGAAAGAGAACCAGAGGTTCAAAAATAATATTCAGGTACGACCAGAAGCCCACAAAGATCTCAACCGATTCCTTGATGAATTGCAATATCAAGGTATAGTAGTCTGGTGCCTGTCAACAGTGAACACTTCTTTTCACCCGATCATGAAGCCAGATACTTCTTGGAAAAGTATTAGATTATCACAATTTGAATTGACTGTGTAACACATATAAAGTACAAAATGCAAATAGCAGACGATTAATGATGCAGAAAACACACAACAATCATAAAATAATTTCATTTAGCAATGAAACCAGATTACTTAACATCCTTTATCCTAGGAGGAGTTCAGTTTCGCTTTGTTTAACCTCCTCAGGGATTTAAAAATAGCCATGGAGTGTTTTCAGCAAGGATAATTGAGACAGTACTATGTGATCTAAGTTTTGTTTCCTATGTTGATGACACATACATAACAAATGATGGCTTACAAGAACGTTTGAAACACATAGCTAATATAGGTGCATATTTATACTCTGCCTGCACCGTTGGTGCTAATACGGCGCTGAGCTAACCCCATATTTATATTTTGACAGTAGACCCGAATAGCATCAAAATATTGGAGTTAGCACCATGTTGTGGATGCAGCAAACTACCTTGTGCTAATTAGATGCAAGAAAGCTGTTCCCGTCCACAACATGACGCTAACCCCCTACCGCCTTTTTTATACTCCGGCGTAAAAATGACGCTCACGGAGTAGGCGGACCCAAATAATGGCGCTAAGCCTGCTTAGCACCATTATTTAACGCCTGGGTCAGACCCGGCATTAGGGTACCTGTGGACCCATTTCCATGGCCAAACACCATGGAGTGGGCCCACAGATGCCTACCCCGAGCCCCATCAACACCCCCACCCACACCAGAGGGACCCATTGGATGGGGGACCCCATCCTGGGTAAGTATAGATAAGTAGATATTTTTTTATTTTTATGTGCCATTGGGGACCCCTTACATGGGGCCCCCTGCCTGGCACTGGGACTTATGGTCACTGGGGTGGTGGGCATGACTCCTGTCTTTACTAAGACAGGAGTCATTTTTGGATGCTAGTGCGTCAGAAATGACACTTCTGGTTAGCCTCATTTCTGTCCCACTATCGCCTATTTCCCTACAACCACCCCCTCACCGCCCCACGCCCCTGGCTAGTGTCTTTTTCTTAGAGGCTACCCATTCCTTAGCGCTGTTGTGCGTCATACCTTAAATATGGCGCACGGCTGGCGTGATGGAATGGCGCTAGCTCACGCTAAATTAAATGACGAAAAACTGCTTAGCGCAGTTTTGTGTCATTTACTATAAACATGGGCTATAGTTTTCATGCTAGCAGTGGCAGGTTATACATTGAATTTCAGGAAATCCAAAATATTCTTTATAAATGGAATTATTGTTGGGTGTGCATTATGCAGTGAAGTACAAGGACTCACTCATGGGTTGATGGAAAATGTGAGAAACTGGAGACATCTAATTCCCTTAGGGAACTACAAAGATTAATAAGTATCCTGAATTTTGACATCACGTTTTCCGCATTATGTGGAGAAAGTGAGATTGCAACTTGTTGTACATTATTTCCCTAGAAAGGATTGGAAGCAGAAACATACATAGATACTAAGAGACTTACAGAACAAACATGATTACCACAGAACATTAGCAGCTATAAGATACACTCAATTTGGTGATTAAAATAATACCTAATTAATCAGGATTTACATTTATGTTGTACAATGAAGGACAGACCATACCTATCGCATCTAACTCACATCTCTACTCTCCTTTAAAGCACCTATGCTATTTGCTCTGGTATAGGAAATACTTATAGCAGTAGACTGCAGTTATCAAAGAGAGACTCAAAAGCCAAGGAAAGAAATGAGATACAGTAACATGAATAACATCCTTGGAAACAAATATCCTGGATTCATCTACATTGCACATTTGTTGAGTATGATAGGCTGCTAGTGATGAATAATTTGAGTATGAACTTACATTAATGACATGTGTTCCTGCAGTATTGCCAGACAATTTCTGAGGTCTTGTCTGCAAAACAATGGCATGAGTATCCTGGTCTTTTTTGTTACTGATGGATCAACACATGCTGCAACAGGCGTGAAGCAGCACTTCTCTGCAGCTTGTGCGGCAGTGTAAGGGAGAGCTGAGGGTACTGAATGCACTCTTCCTAGCCGTGCAGAACACAAATCCTTTTCTGCTTTGATCATATCTAATCGTCATTTTGTGTGCAGCAATACAATATTGATTTCCATAGTTTGGAGAACAATGATTGCAGATATCCACAGATAAAGATGATAAATGCTAAACAACCTGGGCTCAGATGATTCTAATAATGGAGGACCAGAACACACTGGCACACCAAAGTGAGTGAGTTCCTCTAATGGCAACCCTGCTGCATTACTTAGTTAAAAATGAGAATTGTCCCAGACTTCCAATCGCACAACGAAAAAGTCCCATTTCCTGGCTTTCTGGAGAAGTACAACTACTTCTTGGGGCAAGCTGGACTCTCTACTAGAAGTATACCTAAAATAGGAGAACGCTATATCCAAAATGAATCTACCCTGTTAAATTTAACAAATGCAGCTTCTGCAGAATAATGCTGTGCGTGTGTGGGGATGTGTGCAACCTTGTGCAATTCCGCAGGAGTGCTACCGCTGGCCACTGATGCCAAAACAAACAAAATAATGTGTATTATAATGTCAAATTTGCCACTAAAAGCATTCTATGATTCTTAGCCCCTTGCCAACTACATTGGAGAAAGCAGTACATCCATTCTGAGCTGTGTACCTGGATGATATCAGAATTTTGCAATCAGTAGACAGGTAAGAATATATACTATTAGTGGTAGTAGACTCCTGCACCCACTGTTAATGGGTATAACCCCAAAACCATGTTAGGGATGTACCGGCATAAAAGACTTGGTAGGGTTAGTAGCAATGGGTGGAGGTCATATATTTCATTCTGATCAAGCGTCAGCTTTTATCTCTAAGGCATTTTTGCTTGGAACCTTTTAGATCCAGCTCAAATAGGGTCATAAAGAGAGCTAGGGTATGTTAAAACAAGCCTTGACCACAAGGGTCTTAAACAATTTTGGATCATGAGTCTAAAAGGTATTAGGTACACAGAGAGCAATACTTAATATGCAAAGACATATACTGTCCAACCACTCATGAGGTTCTCTTTGGTGCTGAATAGTCTATACCAGACCCTCTAGGATTGGGGATTCCACATAATCCATCACATTTTACTGCAGGGTTTGCAGTATACCCAGGACAATTTAAGACACACTTTAATTCCAATGCATTATCCAGTGGCTGGGTAGTGACTGAAGGTAGAGGAGCACCTGTTTTAGGAATTGGATTGAAGTAAGAGCTTGGTCTAATCTATCAGAATCCTATACCAGTGCTGGGAATGAAGGAACAAGAATAGTGATATTACACCATCACCCAGAGGAAATAAAACAAGACTGGTGTCAGTGGACACAGTGAAACCAAATCATGTGTCCTACAAGAGACCAGTGTGACTTCTGAAACCACCACTGACTGTTCAAACGGTAATATGTCCCAGTTGGATCTTAGAAATGAAGAGCAACCAGTCAAGAGCACAGGTCAACAAGCAATACCCACTGAAAGAACTGTTGATAATGTGCCGTTTCCAACCTCACCACCCGTACAATTAGAACATGAATCAGATGAAAGTTTTGAATGCTCCAATAATTGTAGCTCTCATGATTCAGGCACATAATTATCAGAATGGTATACTGTTCCTGTTAATGACTTGATGATGGAAAGTCTGCCTACTAAAAGAAAAGAATAAAGTCAATGAAAAGTCTTCTTTGCAAAATAAATGTAAAAACAGAGTGTAAAGATAGTATGAAAGAGTATGTTAGACCAAATCGGACTTATGTCTGACTTGCAAAAACATTGATTTTGCTAATGATCTGGGTAATATTGGTGTTTTTGCTTGTAAGCATGATGCATGGAGAATAAATTGTAGATTTAGGGAATCTAGTGAGACATGTAGGGTTACTAGAGGAGTGTGATGATTGCCACTCCACTGCAGAATGGTATTTACTGGGAATAGTTAGATCATCAATCTTAGGGCCAGCAAGAACATTCTATTCAGAATTCAGTGGAGAAGTGTGGCTCAATGGTTAGAGCGGCAGACCCTGAAGCAGAGATCTGGCTCAAGACGAGGGTTCAAGTCCCGCTTCGGCAGGTCTTGGGCTCAATGCCCCTTGACCAGATAATTCTCGCCTCTGTGCCTAATCTAATTCATGGGTGCAACTCTGGGCAATAGCTTGCTTAATCTCCACAATGGCCCTAACAGTGCTTGGATGCCTGGCTTCACCCTGGGGGTGCTCAGGAATGGGCGCCTCACAGGGAAAAGCCAGGAGGGGTTCCAAAGCGGTATGAGTACAGCGCCTTGAGACCCTAACGGGTAAGTAGTGCACTATACAAGTGCTAATTTACATTTACATTCACTTCCCTCCTTAAATTAGATGACATATTATTCCCAAGCCCCTTTGGGATTGAATGAAGCAGAGCCACTTTCAAATTTACTTTGCGAACTACAAATACATGCTTCAATATTCAACTCTGACTCTCCAATCACTATGGACAGCCAGTGTGTTGACTGGCTTCTACATGTATTGAATGCAACAAGAACATTATTACATAAACATCAACAGTGAGAACAGTGCCCATTTCTGCTAATCTGGAAAAAAATCACAGTTTGAAGGATATTTTTTTATTTTAATTCTCCTTTGAAATACAAACAAAATGCTGAAGCATAATTCTATAACCAAAATGCTGCAAACATTACTCATGTATTTGTAGGCACAAAGTAATATATTCATTCTGTTGGATACTTCTAACTGCAGATTCCTAATCTTAGAATACAGCTTCGGGCCCTTTGATAACAAGAGATGTACAGGCACCTTCCATGTTGATGCTAGTACCAACATCACCGGTCCTGGCAGAGCACCGCTGTTCTGATCCCATGTTGTGCACCAAACTGATTTCGGCTCGATCTCGACCAATATTGCACTACGAGATTACAAAAACGTACCCTGTGTTCATGTGTCATTAATTTCTCTGATGCCTCTATCAGGGCATACATGTCAGCAGAGACTCCATTATCGTCTATTGGCTCTGATTCAGAGCAAGAGACACCCCAAGATGGGGATGATGATGGTAGTGATGTGGGTGGCCTTCTACCCTCTCACTACACAGATGATGCCTTTTACTTGGATGTGCAAGAGGACAGTGGGTTTGACACCTTTCCTGAGGGAGGGGCTGATTCTCCACTTGGGCCGCAATGGAAGAAAGTGCCTTCTTTGGAGGGGTGGTCCTGCGGGTAGTTGAGGTTCTGTAATTACAGCTGCCTTTATTAGAGACCAAAATAAACATCCTACTTCTCAACCCTTGGTTCCTTTAAACAAGGCCCTCACTGATACTTTGATGACCACGTGGTCGAAGCCCTCTTCCTACCCAGCAGTAAATATGCAGGTGGCCAGTCATCGCAAAGCAGGTACAGGTGATACTGATTTTCTCACCAAACATCCTACTAGAGAGAGCCTTGTGGTTCAGGTAAAGTGAATTCCAATTTATTCTCAATAAGTCCTTTGGAATCCAAAAGGACTGAGGCATTTGGCAGACACAGGTTTTCCTTCTTCAGCCTGGCATTGCAGTCTGTTAATGCTGTTTATTTAGTGGGTAGTTATGCACTTGTCCTGTGGGATACAACCAGCACGATTTTGCTGACAGTCCCTGTAGGAAGGTGGCCTTCTTCTAGCATGGTTACCCCCATTTTTGGCCTCTTTGTCAGTGTGTTTTTACTCTCTCACTGGGATCCTGCTAGTCAGGACCCCAGTGCTCATAGTTTGTGGCCTATATGTCAGTATGCGTTACTGTGTTGTCAGTATGCTAACCAGAACTCCAGTGCTCATGCTCTTTCTGTTGTTAAATTTGTCACAATAGTCTGGTGACTTCATATTCCGGTCCAGATTGGCATACGGTACCTAGGTACCCAGGGCCTTGGGGTTCCAGGAGATTCTTATGGGCTGCAGCATTTATTTTGCCACCCATAAGGATCTCATACAAACCTTTCTTCAGGACTGCCATTGCAGCCTGAGTGAAATAGTGCAAGCACTATTTCACAGCCATTTTCACTGCACCAGGTAACTTATAAGTCACCTATATGTCTAACCTTCAGTTCCCGAAGTCTAGGTGCATAGTTACTGTGTGTGAGGGCACCCTGCACTAGCAGAGGTGCCCCCACGTTGTCCAAGACCAATTTCCTGGACTTCGTGAGTGCGAGAACACCATTATAAGCGTGCACTACGTATAGGTCAATACATATATGTAGCTACACAATGGTAACCTTGAATATGGCCATGCGAGGTGTCTAAGATAGTGAAATCGTACCCCCAATCCAATTCTGTTATGGAGGAGCCAATTCCATGCACCCTGGGGGCTCCACCGTGGACCCCAGTACACCCCAGTACTGCCAATCCAGCTCTCTGAGGTTTCCACTGCAGCCCCATCTGCTGCCACCTCACAGACAGGTTTCTGCCCTCCTGGGGACTGATCAGCTCAAACCCAGGAAGACAGAACAATGCATTTCCATTACGAGAGGGGTGTTACACCCTCTCCTATTGGAAATAGATGTTACAGGCATGGGAGGGGTAGCCTCCCAGAGCCTCTGGAAATGCTTTGAAGGTCACAAACAGTGCCCTCCTTGCATAATCCAGTCTACACCGCTTCAGGGACCCCCAGTCCCTGCTCTGGCATGAAACTGGACAAAGGAAAGGGGAGTGACTACTCCCCTGTCCGTCACCACCTCAGGGGTGGTGCCCAGAGCTCCTCCAGAGTGTCTCTGGCGTTAGCCATCTTGAATTCCAAGGTGTGGGGACCCTCTGGGAGCATCTGAGTGGCCAGTGCCAGCAGGTGACGTCAGAGACCCCTCCTGATAGGTCCATACCTGGTTAGGTAGCCAATCCCCTTCTCAGGGCTATTTAGGGTCTCTCCTCTGGGTGTTTCCTCAGATTCGGTTTGCAAGACTCCATCAGGACTCCTCTGCATCCTCTGCTTCAGCTTCTGACTTTCGGATCAACCGCAGACTGCTCCAGGAACACTGTAAATGCAACAAAGTATCCAAGAAGGCTACTGCAACTCTGTAACTACAGCTCCTGCAAGCAACTGCAACAGTTTCCAGGTCGTGCACGCTCTGAGGACTGCCTGTCTTCATTCTGCACCACAAAGACCGAAGGAATCTCCTGTGGAGTGACGGAGTCACTTCCCTGCTTCAGCAGGCACCCCTCTGCAGTGACGACCGATAACTGGGTCTCCTCTCATCTTGACGAGCATGATCCCTGAAACACAGGTGGTGGACTGAAGTGACCCTGACTGTCCAAAGTTCCAGCTGTCCAAATTTGGTGGAGGTAAGAGCTTGCCTCCCCGTGCCAGACAGTACCCATGTGCAACACATGTTCTGCAGCTCCTTGGGCTTATGTTCACTTCTTCCAAGAATCCTTTGTGCAAAGCGTAGCCCTGGTCCCCAGCACCCTATCCTGCAATGCTCAGCTCCCTGAGTTGTTCTCCGGTGGTGTGGGATCCCTTTGTGTAGTGCTGCGATGACCGCCATTTGCAAC
This sequence comes from Pleurodeles waltl, assembly GCF_031143425.1. Classification (NCBI taxonomy): domain Eukaryota; kingdom Metazoa; phylum Chordata; class Amphibia; order Caudata; family Salamandridae; genus Pleurodeles; species Pleurodeles waltl. The sequence goes on along the minus strand of NC_090439.1, from coordinate 1,156,435,611 downwards.
TCCTTTGTCCCCGTGTTCTGGGACTCCTGTGGGTGCTGTCTGGTCTTCTGAGGGCTCTCTAAAGTGCTGAGAGCCCCCTCTGTCTCCTCAGTCTGAGTTGAGACACCCAGGTGCCTCCTGGGCCCAGGTAGCGCCTTTTTCCACCAACCGCGTCATTTGCACGAGCCAAGGCTTTTTGGAGGAATCCAATGATGAAAACCAGCCTGAATTCTTCCACTCGACGTGGGACATCTCCTGCACCAACCAGGAATCCACAGATGTCTTCTTTTGTGCATTTCTGGGTTTTTCTTTCCAACCGGAGAATCCACCTTTGCACCTTCATCCAGGTTAGCAGGGGCTCCTGTTCTTCCTGGACTCTTCATCGACTTCTGGACTTGGTCTCCTCTCTCCACAGGTCTTCGGCTCAGGAATCCATTGTTGGTATCTTGCAGTCTTGCTTGGTTTTTGCATAATCCTTTACCACGACTTCTAGCGTGTTCTGAGGAAACTTGCTGTACTTTACTCCTATTTTGCTGGGCTCTGGGATGGGGTATTTTACTTACCTTTGGTGTTTTCTTACACTCCCAGCACCCCTCTACACACTACAGTTGCCTACGGGGGAAACCAACATTTACATTCCACTATTTTAGTATATGGTTTGTGTTGCCCCTAGGCCCATTGCAACCTATTGTGTTTTTCACTGTTTGCACTATTTTATGGCTGTGTACTTACCTGATTTTGGTTACTAGTGTATATTTTGTGTATAATACTTACCTCTGAAGGGCGTATAGCCTCTAAGATATTTTTGGCCTTGTGTCACTAAAATAAAGTACCTTTATTTTTGGTAACACTGAGTATTTGTCTTTCTTGTGTGTAAGTACAGTGTGACTACAGTGGTATTGCAAGAGCTTTGCATGTCTCCTAGTTCAGCCTTGGCTGCTCTGCTACAGCTACCTCTAGACAGCCTGGCTTCTAGACACTGCCTACATTTCACTAAGGTGGATCACTAGACCTGGTATAAGGTGTAAGTACCTCTGGTACCCACTACAAACAAGACCACCTTCTCACTGTCCCAGAAGACCACAGGGCCTCTTTGGCCCCAGGCATTCATGATGGAGAAGTTCTGACCAAATATATTGTCTGCTTTAGTTTGTATACTACTGATTGCCTGAGGAGGGCAGTTGGCACCACTATTGTACTTCATTGACATATGTGGATGCGCTTCACAAACTTTTCTGGCGATGTACAGTCCGCTCTCATGGATATGCCCTTTGATGAGTCATGCCTTTTCAATGAGAAGGCAGACTGCATTGGGGCGGTTTAAGGAAAACAGAAATACGGTGCCCACTTTGAGCCTGTCGAGCAGTTTCAGCCCCATTTAAAAAAATTCATTGTTTATGCTAGAGGGATGAATATCGGGATAGGGTGTCTCCTCAACCAGTACAGGACTCAACCCAGTTCTACGAAAGGCGCAGGAAACTCTCAGGCCAGTACGGGCATAAGTCTTCCCATTCCTCTTCCACTGATGCAACAGCCTCCGAAACATTTTAGTTTGCCCTTCGTGGCTAATGACCCATCCAATGGGGGAGAATCCATCATTCCCTCACAGAGTGGCGATTCATCATGTCAAACACATGGGTGTTACACATTGTTCAGCATTTCTATGCCATGTCATTTCTTTCTGCTCCTCCAAATCTTACCCCTGCCTCAGAGCAAATTTCAGAAGAGCCAGTCACAAAAAAGAGGGGAGTCTCACACTGCCTGCCATTCAGCACACACTTCCCTCAAATGCATTGTGGGAAATGCAGTGCATGTTAACATTCATAAAGTATTCAGTATTCACCTTTGTTGGTGTAGCCAGTCTCATGTACCACTAGAGACGTACATGCTGCTCCCAGACTTCTAAGGTTTCTATCTGTATGACTCCCAGAGCGCAGGTGCATCCCAATGAGCTTGTCAGCCCAATAACTCAAGAGTCAACCACAAAAAAGGGGAGGGATCACACTGCTTTGCATCGTGCACACAATTCGCCCAGATGCAGCGTGGTAAATGGAATTGAAAGTCTTTAGTATTCACCATTGTTGGTGATGCCAATGCTGTGTGCCTCTAGGCACTTGTCAAAGTATATCTGTCCTTCTTCAGTAAAGATTAACCCGTTACATTTAGGGATGCTGGCAATGCTGTTCAGATTTCTGACCTACTCCCAGAATACAAGGGCATCCCAGGGCATCCCTAACCTGAAAGGACGGTGAGCTGCATTGCCACCACCACTGGATTTAAGGGGTTACTCCCTAGTGAAGAAGAACAAGCTCTCTGGAGAAGGTCTCCAAATATTAGGAGGAATAAATACAGAAAAATTATGAGGAAACTTTGATCAGGACCAGGTGAAATTTTCATTATGCTGGCAGACTTCATTGGAATCTCAGGAATTTCGTGCTGTGAAAATTATGTCTCACATCCAAGATTGCAACATTTTGTGGCTTTGTGTTCAGAATAAAATCCTACCGTGGGAACACAGAAACAACAGAAACAATGAGTGGCAACAACGTGATCAACCCAAAGGTGAGCAGAATTTCCTTAATACAGTCACAGATAAAATAACTAAAAGTAATATTGTGTTAACAGTTTAACCTGAGTGGACAGTTCGGTAAATTGTGAGCACAAAATGCATCTTTTTTTTGTTTATTTATTTGTACACAGTGGAAGTTCTTTTCAGAGTGCTGTCACTGTACATCCGGTTTCAACTCGATATTGCTGTCTTGAAGACTCATCTCTGTGCCTCGTCCAGCCCTTGTTGATTTGGGGTTTGGATTTTAGAAGGAAAGCATCACCCTTCCTTTGTCTGCAATATTTGTTGCACCCTTTTCCCTTGAAAGTTGTAATCTTTACTTGTTTGGGTTCAGTGTAGTTCTTTGCAAAACGCTTGTGTTGGCAGACACCTCTATATTTGTTCCTTTATGTTTTTTTTCAGTTCTGTTATGTGTTGCTGATGGTCTGCAGTTGAAATTATGGAGAGTGCAGGCAGGCACATTTGAGATGACTAGATAATGGGCATTTTTGGAGGTGGAGACCTGGGATTAAGACCATGTCCTAATTTTCACGCAGTTTTTGTCACTTTTGTCCAGTTGCATTTTCATACTGTGGTGTGATTTACTTTTCGGGCCTAATCTCCCTAGGCCTAGGATGTACTTTTAAATGTACATTCCATATTGTCATTGCTTCCGTGCCGCATATATTTTTTATCATTTTAGGGAGCTTGTGAATGGTCTTTGTAGTCATGCAAAATGTAGGTTTGGTTTGCATGGTGGCTAGGGTTGATGTGGCTCCATGAGTCTAGACCAATGTATGCAGACATTCTCCTTTGTTGGTTCCCATGTGCTTGCCCACCCTTTAGTATGTGTGTGTGTGTACGATGGTTGATTCATTGTTTTCTTCATTTTTTTAAAGTACCCTGCAGGAATAATTGTTGCCTTGTATTGTTTACATCTAGGGCATTTTAAAGTTTATTTTAATATTTTTTGACTGTTTCAATTTTGCTGTGCTATCATATTTTGTATTTGGTTGGCATTCCTTTTACATTCTTGTTGCTGCTTTTCTCGTGGTGTTCTAATGTCCACGTATAGCCCAGTCACAGTGTGGGTGTTGTACAGCTGCATCCAGCACTTTGTGGCAGCTGGGACCGGGGCAGGATCCTGCGAGAAGCAGGTTTCTTGGCCCCACCGGAAGTTGATAACAATCGCATCATGCCATGTCCTCGTTCAATGAGCCTCCTTCACAGGTGTTAGCTCTTCCCGCTCGGCCTTGCGTATTTGCTTCTCTTTCCGGCCAAAGTAGGAGCAGTTGCGGCTCACAAAGCGGACTTCCTTGAGGACCCTCTGGAGAGAAGAGACAGGGCGGAGCGGCAGACGGCTTCTGACGAGAGAGTGATGTACGTCCTAGGCGGAGACCCAGGCACAGGGGATGGGCTGATGCTGCTGCTAGAGACGCAGCCCCCATCACTTCCGATGGACAATGACAGATGCTCGACCTTTGAGGCAGGGGCGTCTCTGCAACTTTGGGTCTCCACGCAGCCTGGGAAGGATTGAGTCTACGACCGTGATCAGTCATCAGTCTCACAAACCTCCCTTTGAGGGTCGACGGTCCCGCAAGATGTCACGCTCAAACTGCTGACAACTTACTATAGGGACTCCTGTGTGTGATGCTTCTTGGGGCGCTGAGGGACACCTAAACTCTGATGCCTGCAGGCTCTGCCCATGTCTCCCAGCGAAGAAATGAGTGCCTTGTATCCATCACATTCCTGCTGGTTATGCAGCAAGAATGTTTGCTCCTGAGACACTGCTTAATTTGTAAATAAAAACGTGCCGGTGCCCAAAGCCCTCATCTTGAACACGCGGCTGCTGCATTTAAATATGCGAGCACGGAATACTAAAGCAGCGTAATCCGGAAGCCATCTCGAGCTTCTTCAATCCATTTACAGCCGCTCCCTGCCCCTTCAGCTGACTCTACAGATTTCTGCTTTCTACTATAGTGACTCTTTTCCCTTTTTCTCTTCCTCCGTCTTTACCACATTTGTCTTTTGCTCGCAGCAAATGCTTGAAGCGGACGAATAAGCCTCGGCCCTCAGAAATAAGTGCCGGTGCTCAGCACTGGAAACAACAAGCACAAATTAAGCACTGTCCTGAGACCACCCTTACTGGGCATCCTCTATTGCAGACGGGTGCCCCACTCACCCTGACGTGCCTTACAGTGCCGTTCCCTAAACTCTGACTATACGGGCTTTCTATAATTATCTTACAATTACCCACATCAGCTTAACCTCATGCAACATGTTACAACCTTATTAATACGTAGTTTGGACAGGGGGTGGGGATTTAGCCCTCTGCCCTTTATATTCTTGTTAATCTTTTTGTTTATGTTTTTCTTTGCAAACTTCTCCAACTTCTCTATGTAATATTAGTGGGTTCTTACTGGTAACGCGTCCTTTTATGTTAATTTATTATACATTAGGACTCGTTTTAGGCCAATGAATCTTTTGACCCAGTAGAGAGACACCGTAAGACGAGATAGCTGATCAATATGTCAATCAATATATCAACAATGTTATCAATATTTATTACCACAATACATTTCAACTTGGTCAAAGTCATTAATCAAATTGACGACGCAACCATAACCTTTCAGCCATGAATAACCACACCTTTCATAGAATTTTATGAAGTTTATTCCCTATTAGTTACAAGCTAAAATTAGATGCGTCAATCTCAAGGCCAAGAAACACAATAGCATAGTTACGATATGGCAACTTTGGTAAGATTTCAATAAGGCAAGAATCATAAACATCAAAGTGTAACACGGCGCAAACATAGATCTGAATACAGTAAAGTGTCAAATATGCATCAGTTCAACATAGCATAACGTCAGTCGTTTGTCTATTTGCATCAAATTAGTGATCACCTGTCCTAACCACTGATTAGCATTAGCATGTTGGGCTTCATGCAAAACAATTTAGAACATCAATTTGGAAAACACCTAGCTATGGTCTCTGTCAAAATTTAGCAGTTGGTACCTAGAAAGGAAAAGCAAATTACAAATTGCATTGTCATAATTACCCTCCAAAGGTTAGGTCAGCGCACAGGTTCAGTCTTCGTCTTCAGGACATCAGTCAAAGCACCATCAATTAGGACTCAACTAAAGGGCAAAGGTGGGCACTTCCCTCATAAGGAGGACAAGTGAAAAGGGCAGTCTATGGGTGAGGACAGTTTCTAATAAATCTCAAATCACCAGAGTGACAGAGTTTCTGGATAAAATCAAAAGCATTCCCTACCTAATTCTAATGACCCTTTTGTGACATGGGTTTTTATCCCTTTTTCGTAGTACATTCCCCCAAAATTCTATTGGACACTTACTATACCCCACTATCTTGAGCCTATCAAATTTAGCATTTCGTAATCCCAATTGTCACCCCACATTAATTCGTTATTCTTTGATTGGTCTTCATAATTGACGTCTTCGGAGGTGGCACATCCGGCGTTACTTCACTCCTTGGCACGTCCTTTGGGTCAGCAGATTCATTGTCCGTCGGTCTAAATGACCTTGTACATAACATTAATCTACACTTGTTCCAATACGCTCATACTTTTTAAAACAAGGCACTGAGTATGCGCTTGGGAACGGTGTTAACATAGATACATTCATCTTCGAAGCTGAAGAAAAAGAACATTTGCAGGGTCATGGCCCTTTGCGAGTCAGCACACTGGAAAAACAGAAAAATACATTTAATATGAGAGCTTAAGCAACTTAACTGCAGCTCACGCTAACTTAAGGCCTACGAGGAATTTCAATACAGTTTCATCAATACGAACGTTAATATAAGCTTAATTGAATCTAACATAAACACTTTATTCATCATTATTAGTTTGCGTATACATTGGTGGCCAATTACCGTGGTCACAATTCAGGTGCTCATTTAAGAAAATTCGCTATTATTACAGTTTTCTATGCAGTATCGTCACACATTAATATAGATATTCTGCTCTAATATAGGTTATATAAATCTACGCTCTCTCATTACTATTGCGGCTCCACAATACATAACTTTTTCACAATGCTGTGCAATGCACACCGCACTGACCATGCCGCCTCGTGAGTATAGTTTCCTCCCATGGAATATTAGAGGTACATGCTGGGCCCAAAAGTGCTTTGCTGTATACTCCTATCTGAAGCGCAGAGGGACACACATAGCGCTCCTGCAGAAGTCTGATGTGACTGATCCAGAGACTACACAACCAGTGGCGAGGCCAGGTCTTCTCACCAATTACTCAGTTTATTTCAAAGGCGCACTGATCTGGGTACTGCCTGAGGTACCATTCCTGCTGCGCACAACTGTCCTGCGCAGGGAAGAGAGACACAACCTGGTGGAGGGAAAACTAGATGGTAGACCGCTGCTCTTAGGTGGTATATACGCCCCTAATTCGGAACAAGCTGTTTTCTGGGATCATTTGTCTGGGGTGTTGGCACAGTGTGTAGATGTTCCTGGGGTGCTTAGTGGGAACTGTTACAGGCTATTGGACACCTATCTAGACAGATTATTCCATCCTCTTCCTTAAGCACCGACTGAATATAATGCTAAACGCCTGACTTGCCAGTTGCACCAGTAGTCACTGGAAGATGTCTAGAGGCGCTGCCATGAGGTCTAACAAAATATTCTTGCTTCCTCACACCCTGCTTGGACAGCTTGACAGGATATCTGCACCACCTCCTTAAGCTTGCTTTTTACATAAACTGACTATTGGGGCAGGAAGGTTTCTGATCACAACCCTTTAGTCCCTGGGCTCAGATGGAGTGAGTCTTAACACCCCATTGCTGCATGGAAACCTCAACTGCCACTGATGGAAGATAAGGTTTCCCATACAACTTAACATGACAACTTAACTGAATATTTCAACCACAACCTCAGCAAGACCCCTATCCGGGCCTTAGTATCGGATGCCTCCAGCATCACAATTTGTGGGTCCGGTGATGTGAGCTTGGGGAGTGCTCGATGCACATCTATATGCCAGCGAGGCATCCTTGCCCAGGCTGGATAACCAGGGCAATCAAAGCTATTTCACACCAGCAGCATTGACTTCCTCTACTCCCTGAAGATCTCTGTATGGAGAACCCTGTTGTACATAGTCGTCGTACATGAAAGAGAACAAGAATTTCAAAAAAATTAAGCAAACACACAATTAGCCAGGGATAAACTTAGGCAGTGAAATATAGACAAGTGTCATTGCATTGGATTTGGATAATACAAAACCCATTGCAAAAGACAGCAACCTAAGAGTATTCAGGATTTTTTTTTCAGTCAAAGTCAAACACAAGTAGCGCAGTGATTATAAGACATTCGTCCATTGTGCAACATGCAAGGAAAAGACAAAGGCCCTTACTACGAACCTGGCGGTCTCATGACCGCCTGGTTCGCGACGGCGGTCCTAGCGCCATATTACGACTGCGGTGGTCGTGCCGCTGACAGACCGCCAGTACTGCCAGGATTAGTCGCCCTGGTGGTCTGACGGTCATGGCGGTCCTAATCTGCCAGGGCAGCCCTGCAAGCAGCACTGCCCTGGGGATTACGACTTCGTTTTCCGCCAGCAATTTCATGGCGGTAGCACTGCCATGAAAAGGCTGTCAGAAAACTATGCTGTGGGTCCCAGGGGGCCCCGGCACTGCCCATGCATTTGGCATGGGCAGAGAAGGGTCCCCCTTGGCCCGCACCATCGCAGTGTTCATTGTCTGCTTTGCAGACAATGAACATTGCGACTGGTGCTGGTCAACCCAATACACTACAGCATTTCCGCCAGCTTTATCACAAGCCAGAGACAATGCTGTAGGCCGTTTCCTGCTAGGCCAGCGGGTGGAAACTGAGCCTCCGTCCACTGACCCAGCAGAAAACTCGTAATGGGCCCAGCACGGAGGCAGCTACAATGGTGGCAGCCTCCCCGTTGGAATTTCGGCGGACGGGCTTTTCTGTCTGCCAAAATCGTAATGAGGCCCAAAGTGCCGTAGGACTCTGACCTTGAGGTTAAGACTGCTAATTCTCTTGTTCCTTCGCTAGTTGGAAACAGTCGGCCTAACAAGCAGCACCTCACTCAAACCTAGAAATTAATGGTTATTTGTGGCTACCTAGAAAACATGACACTCTGACTCCTCAGGGAAGTCGTGGTTGGCAGATCTTGCCTCTCTCTCTCATTTGCACGTCTCAAACACACACAGGGAGACAAAGAATTGCAGGACAGATTTCAATGTACTGATCGAAATGACTGCATTCTATGATAAAAGACATGAGCTGCGATTATTAGGAGGATGAAACAAATCATACTTGTAATTGGGACCATAAGTGAGAAACAGTCCCAGCACCCTGTAATAAATGTGTATCTAAAGATTCCTACCTACCTTTCTAGCACCTATGTGAGAGCATAGCAGTGATAGTCCTTTCTGCCTGTACTAGTCCATGGAAGGAAATCCCGCTGTCATACCAACAACCGGAAGTGTGTTAGCCCTCTCCCCGGTTGGCTGTAGGGTCAGGGCCGGGATCCGCAAAGCTGCAATGAAGTGGCATGCAGCATAGGATGGCTCCTCTGGCTGGAATGACCTGTCTCACCTCCTTTGGCCTGTGTGATGTTTTTTTTACAAAACATGTTGTGTTCTGAGAACAGATCTAATATGGTAAAGTGTTTAGGTGTCGAAGGTTGGCTGCTCATTCTTGTGGCAGCATTACTAGATAAACTATCATGTACAGCCTTGAGCAGAGGTACATGGTGAAATGTCGTGCAAAGGAACTAACAGCAATGCTTTTGCAGAAATAGAAATAGAAATAACAAAATAAGACATCCCCACTAAAAGCATACCCTGCTAAAAGAAAATGAAATAAAATGAATACATGAAATTACTGAAAAAAGAAAAATGAAAAAAGGGCACAGGCCACGGGTCTAATCTAAAATAAGTGTGACCAAGCAAGGTGGTAAATTTGACCAATGACAAAAGGGCCTGATTTAAAGTTCAGCAGATGGGTCACTCTGTTACAAATGTGAATGGAATGTGCCGCCATTTTACGAGTGCTATTGGATATAATGTACTTGTAGTACTGAGAAAGGGATATCTGTCACATTTGTGACTGAATAACCCACTTGTGACTTTTAAATAAGCCCCAAAATCTTTAACTGGGTATTAGAAGTTTATTGTCATCTATCAAAATGACAGATGTAAAGATATGAAAATTAAGTTAAGTACCTGTAACCTGTAGTTCTCCAGTGTTGCCATCATTTATAGATTCACATGCTTGAATCCTTCCCCATAGTTAAAGTGTGATTCACACTGTGTAACTAGGAAGCAGTGCATGTGAAACATAACCTAGAAGGGCTAGAGCACATCAGCTTTATCATCCTACTAACATCATTCACAAAGAACCAAAGTCCAGCCAACCAGGCTGCAGCAAACTGTAAAACACTCCCTTCAGAAAATATCATCCTTCACATTTTCAAGCACTAGTGTGAACAGATAGTATACTTTAAATTAAGGAAGTGTTAAAATAGTTAATTATGACATATTATTGGTGGAAAAAGATTGGCCACCTGAATTTGTCCGCGTGCTCCCACAAGGGGAAGATGTCATTTTGCCTTCTTTCTCAGTCCTAGTTCTAGACACAGTAAAGGAAGCTTAAGCTGCAGATTGGGCATTAGGGCAAGCGCCAGCACTGTACCGCAACCATGTGTGGTGGGATAAAGATTCCCTCTACCCTGTTCTTCCAATAAGATCCACACCACAAATCAAACTTCAGCATCCTATTAAACAGGAGGCTAAAGCACCTGTGAGATAAATTCACTCACTATTAGAGTACCAGCGAGTAATTGAACCCTGCGTCTCTGCAATGACTAACCCTTTGTTTCCTGTAGCGGAACCTGATAATTCATACAGAATTGTCTTAAACCAGTGGTTTCCAACATTTTGGCTTCTATGGACCCCCATTTTATAATTACTGGATCCTGGGGACCCCCACTAAATCATTATTGGAATCTGAGGACCCCCAGTGAGTCATTACTGAAAGCTGGGGACCTAATCTGTTAATATGATTTAATTTTCTAAGTAGTCGTGGACCCCCTGAGGAGGCTTTGTGTCCCCCAGGGGTCCCCGGACCACAGGTTGGGAACCACTGTCTTAGACTACAAACACTTAAACAGTCATTCACGCTCATTTGTAACACAAAATTCACATAGCACAACACTTATGACTAACCTAGGGCGCAAAAAATATAAAAGAACTTATGATATTTCCAATGTTTTGCTTTCTGCCAAAATCTAACACCTAAACAAGGGACTTTAGCACCTTCACAGCGCTCGTCTGTCAAAGAAACTTTTGTTGTTTACTGCAGGGGTGAAAGAACAGTCCTGGATTGTTCTCTGCCCGTGTGAAATTAATATTGCAAGATATTGATCCAGAGGCGTTGTCCTATGTGGATGACATCTATCTCACAGATGATGACTGCAACACACATTTAGCCAGGCTGGATCGCATTGTTATGTGATTCGCCGCCCAGGGCTACAAATTAAATTTTAAGAAAACCAAAGTTGCTTTTCTTAGTGTCCTTTTCTAGGATACAAATTATCAGATAAGGGTAAGACCATAGCCCAGCATGTTCTAGAGAAATACACACAATTGCAAGATCTTAATACCATCAAGAAACTACAGTCATTACTGGGTTTCTTTAATTGTGGCAGAACCTACATTTCAGAATATGCACAACAAATAATACCACTATATGGCTTAATATATCCCGACTTCTCATGCAAACATTGAACACCACAACACACACAAATTCTTACAGCATTACAGAATGACATGCTTGAATCAAAACATATACACAGATCTGACAACAAAACAAACTTGGTAATCAGGGTAATTCCTGGTGCTATTGGGTTCATGTAGGAAGGTAGCCTCTTTCTAGCCTTGTTACCCCCACGTTTGGCCTGTTTGTAAGTGTATGTCAGGGTGTTTTTACCGTCTCACTGGGATCCTGCTAGCCAGGGCCCCAGTGCTCATAGTGGAAACCCCATGTTGTCAGTGTGTTTGATATGTGTCACTGTGATCCTGCTAGCCAGGACCCCAGTGCTCATAGGTTTGGGGCCTATATGTGTTCCCTGTGTGGTCCCTAACTGTAGCACTGAGGCTCTGCTAACCAGAACCTCAGTGATTATGCTCTCTCTGCTTTTAAAATTGTCACTGCAGGCTAGTGACTAATTTTACAATTCTCATTGGCACACTGGAACACCCTTATAATTCCCTTGTATATGGTACCTAGGTACCCAGGGTATTGGGGTTCCAGGAGATCCCTATGGGCTGCAGCATTTCTTTTGCCACCCATAGGGAGCTCTGACAATTCTTACACAGGCCTGCCACTGCAGCCTGAGTGAAATAACGTTCACGTTATTTTACAGCCATTTTTCACTGCACATAAGTAACTTATAAGCCACCTATATGTCTAACCCTCACTTGGTGAAGGTTAGGTGCAAAGTTACTTAGTGTGTGGGCACCCTGGCACTAGCCAAGGTGGCCCCACATTGTTCAGGGCAAATTCCCCGGAATTTGTGAGTGCGGGGACACCATTACACACGTGCACTACATATAGGTCAATACCTATATGTAGCGTCACAATGGTAACTCCGAACATGGCCATGTAACATGTCTAGGATCCTGACAATTCCATGCATCCCCGGGTCTCCAGCACAGAACCCGGGTACTGCCAAACTAACTTTCCGGGGTCTCCACTGCAGCTACTGCTGCTGCCAACCCCTCAGACAAGTTTCTGCCCCCCTGAGGCCTGGGCAGCCTGGTCCCAGGAAGGCAGAACAAAGGATTTCCTCTGAGAGAGGGTGTTACACCCTCTCCCTTTGGAAATGGGTGTGAAGGGCCTGGGAGGAGTAGCCTCTCCTGGCCTCTGGAAATGCTTTGAAGGGCACAGATGGTACCCTCTCTGCATAAGCCAGTCTACACCGGTTCAGGGATTCCCCAGCCCTGCTCTGGCGTGAAACTGGACAAAGGAAAGGGGAGTGACCACTCCCCTGTCCAGCACCTCTCAGGGGAGATGCCCAGAGCTCCTGCACTGTGTCCCAGACCTCTGCCATCTTGGATGCAGAGGTGTGAGGGCACAATGGACAGCTCTGAGTGGCCAGTGCCAGCAGGTGATGTCAGAGACCCCTCCTGATAGGTGCTTACCTTTCTCTGTAGCCAATCCTCCTCTGTGGGCTATTTAGGGTCTCTCCTGTGGGCATCTCACCAGATAAAGAATGCAAGAACTCAGCAGAGTTGCTCTGCACTTCCCTCTTCGACTTCTGCCAAGGATCGACCGCTGACTGCTCCAGGACGCCTGCATAACTGCAACAAAGTAGCAAGAAGACTACCAGTAACATTTTAGCGCCTCATCCTGCCGACTTTCTCGACTGTTTCCTGGTGGTGCATGCTCTGAGGGCTGCCTGCCTTCACCCTGCACTGGAAGCCAAGAAGAAATCTCCAGTGGGTCGACGGAATCTTCCCCCTGCTAACGCAGGCACCAAACCTCTGCATCACCGGTCCTCTGGGTCCCCTCTCATCCTGATGAGCATGGTCCCTGGAACACAGGAGCTGGGTCCAAGTGTCTTCTACAGTCCAGTGGCCCTTCTGTCCAAATTTGGTGGAGGTAAGTCTTTGCCTCCCCACGCCAGACAGTAATCATGTGTACTGCGTGAACTGCAGCTGCTCGGGCTTCTGTGCACTTTTGCAAGACTTCCTTTGTGCATAGCCTAGCCCAGGTCCCCAGCACTCTGTCCTGCATTGCCCAACTAGCTGAGTTGGACTCCAACGTCGTGGGACCCTCTTTTGTGACTCTGAGTTGACTGCTGTCCTCATATCTTCTAAGTGGCTGTTCAGGTGCTTCTGCAGGTGCTGCCTGCTTCTGCGTGGGCTCTCTGTGTTGCTGAGCGCCCCCTCTGTCTCCTCCTCAAAGGGGTGACCTCCTAGTCCTTCCTGGGCCCTGACAGCACCCAAAATCCTGAACCGCAACTCTTGCAGCTAGCAAGGGTTGTTTGCGGTCTTTCTGCGTGGAAACAACTCTGCATCCTCCAGCACGCCGCAGGATATCTTCTGATTAAAGGAAAAGTTCCTGGCATCTTGCGTTGTTGCAGAATCTTTGGCTTCTTCCACCCGGAGGCAGCCCTTTTTGCACCTTCATCCGGGGTTTATTGGGCTCCTGCCCCCCTGGACACTTGCGTGACTCTTGGATTTGGTCCCCTTCCTTTACAGGTCCTCAGGTCCAGGAATCCGTCTTCTGTGCTTTGCAGTCCGTTGTTGTCCTTGCAGAATCCCCTATTTCGACTTTACTGTCTTTCCGGGTAGTAGGATAACTTTACTCCTACTTTTCAGGGTCTTGGGGTGGGGTATCTTGGACACCCTTAGTGTTTTCTTACATTCCCAGCGACCCCCAACACACTACACTAGGCCTGGGGTCCATTCGTGGTTCGGATTTCACTTTTGGAGTATATGGTTCGTGTTGCCCATAGGCCTATTTTTCCCTATTGCATTCTATTGTGATTCTACATGGTTTGCACTACTTTTCTAACTGTTACTTACCTGATTTTGGTTTGTGTGCATATAATTTGTGTATATTACTTACGTCCTAAGGAAGTATATCTTCTGAGATACTTTTGGCATATTGTCACTAAAATAAAGTACCTTTATTTTTAGTAACTCTGAGTATTGTGTTTTCTTATGATATAGTGCTATATGATATAAGTGGTACAGTAGGAGCTTTGCATGTCTCCTGGTTCAGCCTAAGCTGCTCTGCTATAGCTACCTCTATCAGCCTAAGCTGCTAGAAACACCTCTATTCTACTAATAAGGGATAACTGGACCTGGCACAAGGCGTAAGTACCACAAGGTACCCACTATAAGCCAGGCCATCCTCCTACAGTTCACCTATGTCACATTTAATGAGAGTGACACAATACTAACAGCATACAAATCACACTTGCACTCCAATGCAGAACAATGTTTTTCACCAGTAGAACAATGACAGCTATTAAGATGGCTGTCATTAAGGAGAGTCCACTTGCCCAGGGGAAACACATCATTGTCATTATCATGATACCAGCCCTAGAGCCTATTACCAAAGCAAGCGTTCCAAACGCAAACGCATGACATCCATGTTGGATTCAATGGGCAACCTCCCTAACTGCCACTGATGTTAATTATGTTTTTGACCCAAAACTTCAGAATCAAGAATTCCTTCAATATGAACTTCAGCACCACATGTTTACTGATATTTTACCTTTTGATCAAAACAGAATCATTTATACTGGTGGTTCAGCACATTAGCCGTATGTACTAAACACCAATACTCTACGGCTTCTGTAGCTGTCAGTGAAGTAATGAGGGTTGGTGAATTCTGCCCTCTACAAACTTACACGCAGACCCCAGGAGACTGCACAGCACAAACTTATAGAGCTTAAGGCTCTAATCTTGGCACTGGAACACACAGTTCCTGAACTTTCAACCTTGATTGAATGTGATTCATATTACTGTGTACAGTCCTTCGTTGAATACTTACATTACTGGCACATTAATGGGTTAAGAGATTCATAGGTTAACACCATTAAATGCAAATTCTTGTGGGGTAAGGTAGCTGATCTAAAAAAGAAGCTGCCATGAGCACATGTAGTCCGTACATTGGGTCACCAATGTGTAGGAATACAGTTTGTAGCAAACACTGGCTGATGAAGCTGCCAGGTCTGCAGTAGGTACGGCTTCTGTTGCTGCGATTACTCGTTCTCACACAAGAATGGATGATGCAACATTCAATCAGTCAATCAAAAAAGCTTTATCGCAGCTCAAAGCCATAAAAACATAAAACAGAATAAAACAGTTAAAATATGAAAACCATCATCATGATACATGATATATTAAATAAGTCAAACTCCAACAATCAACTCTGCTAAAACAGTACCGCCTCCTTTCTGATCCATACAATTCTATGTGGCAGGGAGGCATAAATGTAGCAACTAGTCACTTTTAAGGCAGATGATGTCATCTACAAAATCAGTTTCCCTACATAATTCATTGTCAAATGATATAAACAATGCAACAACAACACAATCCGTGGGTACCAAGGTTCATACAACACAGTAACCATTGGGGTTAGGGGTAAAACGCATGAGCTTTATAAAGTCATCCCATACCATTTCTAACTAAACCATCCCTCAATCTCTGTCTAAATGTCCTCATACCTAACAAAAATTTGCTAATATTACAGTATCGTACCCGCAGCAGCTGCATACTCTTTGATTCCCAGATTCTGGCACAGCGGAGCAATCCATCTATTCCCACAGTTTTGGCAAAACTGACAAAAAAACAAGACATGCTCTGTAGTGTCTTTGGGGGTGCAACATTGTTGGCACTGAGATGCTTGATCAGTCTTAACTTTGGATCTGTTGACTGTAAAGTTTCCAAATTACAGGGTACCACATCGTGGTTGCATATACCATCGCCTAGCCAATGGCGGTTGAATCTCATCCCCAAAATTCTCCCCCATATAGGAATCTTTAACAGCCAAAAAGGCCTTTGTAAATGAGCCGTTATTCTGATCGGATTGCTCCACCTAGTCCTTGTTCTGCCAATACTTGGTTTTGACTAAGGACTTTGGGACTGCCAATGTCGAGCCAGAATTACTCCCCAAATTCTCAAGCCCAATATCCCTAAAAACTGCCTTGATATGCCAGATCCATGAAATGCCATTAGAACCGGGAAGGGCCAGAGTTCTTCCATTCCTTTGCAATAAGAAGAAAGCTCTGGAGTGTACCAGACTTTTCTCCAATAGAGCAAAAGACGCAGGACTTTATCCTTAATTGGTCTCAACCCAAGATCTAACTGCAGTGGAAGCAAGGGAGAACTTATAGGAAGCCTAATCGACTGCTGCATAAAGCAGTATTCTACTACTCTAAGGGGAGTCACACAGAGTTGTCCATACAATTCAGCTCCATAGCTTGTCATCCCTAGAGCTTTTGAAATGTAAATTTCTAGGGGCGGCTGGATTGGGCAAAACTGAGATTGAAATAACATCTTGATGATGCCTCCCGCCACTTACTCTAGTTTTAATCTTTGCTGCATAAGATGCAAGTGCCACCCCAGATGTTCAGTTAAAGTTATACCCAGTTAAAGTTATACCCAGGAAATTGAAGCTATGCACTCGCTCAAGGTAGGCCCCGGCAAACCTAGGACTCGCCCTATTTAGGTTCCCAGGGTTCAAGACCAAGGGGGTGATTCTAACTTTGGCGGGCGACGGAGGCCGCCTGCCAAAGTTCCCCCAACAGAATACCGCTACGCGGTCAGGAGACCGCCGCGGTTATTCTGTGTTTCCCGCTGGGCTGGCGGGCGACCGCCAGAAGGCCGCCCGCCAGCCCAGCGGGAAACCCCTTCCCACGAGGAAGCCGGCTCCGAATGGAGCCGGCGGAGTGGGAAGGGTGCGACGGGTGCAGTAGCACCTGTCGCGATTTTCAGTGTCTGCATGGCAGACACTGAAAATCTTGTAGGGGCCCTCTTACGGGGGCCCCTGCAGTGCCCATGCCATTGGCATGGGCACTGCAGGGGCCCCCAGGGGCCCCATGACACCCCTCACCGCCATCCTGTTCCTGGCGGGCAAAACTGCCAGGAACAGGATGGCGGTGAGGAGGTCGGAATCCCCATGGCGGCGCAGCAAGCTGCGCCGCCATGGAGGATTCCTCAGGGTAGCGGAAAACCGGCGGGAGACCGCCGGTTTTCCGTTTCTGACCGCGGCCATACCGCCGCGGTCAGAATGCCCTTGGGAGCACCGCCAGCCTGTTGGCGGTGCTCCCGCGGTCGTTGACCCTGGCGGTCAATGACCGCCAGGGTCAGAATGACCCCCCAAGTATTTTGTCTTAGTCACATTATTCTCAAGACCCTTCTCTTCACAGAAAAGTTAAAATAGATCCAGCAACCTCTGTAAGCCCAGTGGAGTTTTAGAGACCAATAGAGTGTTGTCTGTAAACGTAAGTGCAGGCACCCTCTGATTTGCCAACTTAGGTGCATCATTATCACAAGACTCAAGATCATAAACAAGGCCATTGATATACAAAGAAAATAGCTTTGGGGCAAGGATGCATCCTTGCTGCACTCCTCTATTTACTGTAATCTGATTAATTGGCTCCCCTAAACTACTGCATCTCATTCGGGCATAATTCCCAGTGTGTAACCTCTAGATAATATCTAACAAATAACCAGGGATCCCCATATCGGCTAAGACCTTCCACATGCTATTTCTAGTAACTAGGTCAGAAGCCGCTCATAGACCAACAACAATACATATAGTCGTCCCCTTCCCAGAGTAACAGTTATCCAATACAGCAGGTGGAGTCTGAATACCTGATCGATAGTACTAACAGATTCCCTGAAGCCTCTTTGCAGGGTGGTTAGGACCTTGTTATCAATTATCCACTCATGCAGTCTAGCCAGGATTACTTTACTAAAAAGCTTTTGTGCACTATCAATCAGGCTTGTGGGTCGATAATTAAGAGGAGAATCCTGTAGGTCTTTTTTGTATATGGGAATAATTTCAGCCCCAGCCCACGTATGAGGAAGTGGTGCCCCTTTCATGATGGCAGTGAATACTGTGGAGAAAAGAGCACTTCAGACTCCTGGTTCGTTCAGAAAAAGGTCACCAGGGATTTTGTCAAGGCCAGGGGCTTTGCTAGGGACAATCCCTCCTATAGCTTTTGTCAATTCTTGAGCTGTGATCTCACAATAATCCCTGTCCTGTGATTGTCTGGCTGTCAATCGGAGACCAGCTGCAGAGCTGGCATCTTCACTTCTACCAGCACTGCCTTACTTGTTTGGTGTCACAAGTGGACCCTCATCAACTAAAGAGGCAATCTTGTCACCTCTATCAGCGTACAGGGTCGAAAAATGTGCAACCCGGTCAAAAGCTGCAATATAAAATTCAATGGTACATGGCCAAAATCCAATTTCTGGAGGTCACTATATTCCAGAAAGAACGTGAGTCCCTAGTTCTTGCTGCCACAAGGAGTCACTTCCTTTTTTCCCTTTCTCCATCTTTTTTTGCATCCAATAGGGCATTTTTAAATAGCACCCAGGTGAGCAAAATAGTGGACCTGTCTTGGGTTTTCACTGCTTTGATCAATTTGCATTTAGCCTCTCTGCAATTTGAATTAAACCATGAATAGGCACGCCTCCTGCCTCTAGCTAGTCCGACCTCCTTATAGAAATACCTATCCTTTATTTAATCAAATAAATGTACACTGAATCCTGCTACTGCCTCCAGAGCTTCCCTGGTTCCCCCCAATTAAATCTAGTTTTAACAGCTCTACAAAGAATTGGCTGTATATCCCACTGATCAACTCCTGCAAGCACTGCACACTACTCCATTTAGCTCTGTGCCTATTACTTGCAACTATCAGCATTCTGTCACAATTCCCATCAATAACATTAATACTCGTTTCATCAAGAATAGTCAACGATAAAGATAGAGCATTATGATCACTATTGTGGCAAGGAACTACTGCCATATCAAATAAATTGGGGAGTAGTCTGGTATCTAAGATTATATAATCAAGCAGACTAGAGTGATTTACCCTATTATATGTATGAGCACCAACTTGGTCAGAAGTAGTCCTGCTAGTACAAGCACGCAGCCCATGATAAAAGGTAAGTGCATTTATTTGGATGGCTACAGTCCATTTTTTAGTAGGCAAACTTCCTGTCTCGCGTCTACCCCCTACTAGCATCCCCTTGTAAAACAAGGGACGGGTTATCAATACTTAGTGGTTCGGATTGACAATTAAAGTCTCCACCCACCATCTTCCTTACAGTAAATGGGAATATCCAGAACCACTGACCCACTTTTTGTGCTAACAGATCTAGAATAGACATTATATATATAAAAAGAGCCTGGTTACTAGATAAGCTAAAGCATGCAAATAATAGATCAGGGGAGTCCACATTCACCTCCTGAAACTGAGCTACCATAGAAGTTTTCACCCATGTTGAGAGAACCCCTGAGGGTCTTTCCAAACCAGAAGAGACTGCTGCTTTAGAAAAGTTAACAAACCCAGGACAAAAACAAGGGCTGCTTTGCCCAGGTCTCCTGGAAAAGGCAGATATCAAATTGATTAATAAATGCATACCAGTCTGGATCTGACAATTTAGTCCACAGTCCTGCCACATTCTAAGAGATTAATTTAAAATGGGGAAGCTGGGACTACACGAACATCAACTCAGTACCTCTAGACAATGGAACTTCTACACCTGGGCTAATGGATGGTGGTGTCCCAATGGTAGGGACAGCACTTGAAAGGCTGTTGAGGTGGTACAAGTAAAGGGGCTTGTTAGACATGGGGTATCTGTTTGACAGTCAGTTTCCACTATGTCCAAGCAGGGACCCTCACTCTAGTCAGGGTAAGAGAGATATACGTCTCAGATAACCCTGGCTCACCCCTTTGGTAGCTTGGCACAAGCAGTGAGGCTTATCTCAAAGCCAATGTGTAAAGTATTTGTACCAACACACACAGTAACACTGTGTCCCAGACCTCTGCCATCTTGGATGCAGAGGTGTGAGGGCACAATGGACAGCTCTGAGTGGCCAGTGCCAGCAGGTGATGTCAGAGACCCCTCCTGATAGGTGCTTACCTTTCTCTGTAGCCAATCCTCCTCTGTGGGCTATTTAGGGTCTCTCCTGTGGGCATCTCACCAGATAAAGAATGCAAGAACTCAGCAGAGTTGCTCTGCACTTCCCTCTTCGACTTCTGCCAAGGATCGACCGCTGACTGCTCCAGGACGCCTGCATAACTGCAACAAAGTAGCAAGAAGACTACCAGTAACATTTTAGCGCCTCATCCTGCCGACTTTCTCGACTGTTTCCTGGTGGTGCATGCTCTGAGGGCTGCCTGCCTTCACCCTGCACTGGAAGCCAAGAAGAAATCTCCAGTGGGTCGACGGAATCTTCCCCCTGCTAACGCAGGCACCAAACCTCTGCATCACCGGTCCTCTGGGTCCCCTCTCATCCTGATGAGCATGGTCCCTGGAACACAGGAGCTGGGTCCAAGTGTCTTCTACAGTCCAGTGGCCCTTCTGTCCAAATTTGGTGGAGGTAAGTCTTTGCCTCCCCACGCCAGACAGTAATCATGTGTACTGCGTGAACTGCAGCTGCTCGGGCTTCTGTGCACTTTTGCAAGACTTCCTTTGTGCATAGCCTAGCCCAGGTCCCCAGCACTCTGTCCTGCATTGCCCAACTCGCTGAGTTGGACTCCAACGTCGTGGGACCCTCTTTTGTGACTCTGAGTTGACTGCTGTCCTCATATCTTCTAAGTGCCTGTTCAGGTGCTTCTGCAGGTGCTGCCTGCTTCTGCGTGGGCTCTCTGTGTTGCTGAGCGCCCCCTCTGTCTCCTCCTCAAAGGGGTGACCTCCTAGTCCTTCCTGGGCCCTGACAGCACCCAAAATCCTGAACCGCAACTCTTGCAGCTAGCAAGGGTTGTTTGCGGTCTTTCTGCGTGGAAACAACTCTGCATCCTCCAGCACGCCGCAGGATATCTTCTGATTAAAGGAAAAGTTCCTGGCATCTTGCGTTGTTGCAGAATCTTTGGCTTCTTCCACCCGGAGGCAGCCCTTTTTGCACCTTCATCCGGGGTTTATTGGGCTCCTGCCCCCCTGGACACTTGCGTGACTCTTGGATTTGGTCCCCTTCCTTTACAGGTCCTCACGTCCAGGAATCCGTCTTCTGTGCTTTGCAGTCCGTTGTTGTCCTTGCAGAATCCCCTATTTCGACTTTACTGTCTTTCTGGGGTAGTAGGATAACTTTACTCCTACTTTTCAGGGTCTTGGGGTGGGGTATCTTGGACACCCTTAGTGTTTTCTTACATTCCCAGCGACCCCCAACACACTACACTAGGCCTGGGGTCCATTCGTGGTTTGGATTTCACTTTTGGAGTATATGGTTCGGGTTGCCTATAGGCCTATTTTTCCCTATTGCATTCTATTGTGATTCTACATGGTTTGCACTACTTTTCTAACTGTTACTTACCTGATTTTGGTTTGTGTGCATATAATTTGTGTATATTACTTACGTCCTAAGGAAGTATATCTTCTGAGATACTTTTGGCATATTGTCACTAAAATAAAGTACCTTTATTTTTAGTAACTCTGAGTATTGTGTTTTCTTATGATATAGTGCTATATGATATAAGTGGTACAGTAGGAGCTTTGCATGTCTCCTGGTTCAGCCTAAGCTGCTCTGCTATAGCTACCTCTATCAGCCTAAGCTGCTAGAAACACCTCTATTCTACTAATAAGGGATAACTGGACCTGGCACAAGGCGTAAGTACCACAAGGTACCCACTATAAGCCAGGCCATCCTCCTACAGTTCACCTATGTCACATTTAATGAGAGTGACACAATACTAACAGCATACAAATCACACTTGCACTCCAATGCAGAACAATGTTTTTCACCAGTAGAACAATGACAGCTATTAAGATGGCTGTCATTAAGGAGAGTCCACTTGCCCAGGGGAAACACATCATTGTCATTATCATGATACCAGCCCTAGAGCCTATTACCAAAGCAAGCGTTCCAAACGCAAACGCATGACATCCATGTTGGATTCAATGGGCAACCTCCCTAACTGCCACTGATGTTAATTATGTTTTTGACCCAAAACTTCAGAATCAAGAATTCCTTCAATATGAACTTCAGCACCACATGTTTACTGATATTTTACCTTTTGATCAAAACAGAATCATTTATACTGGTGGTTCAGCACATTAGCCGTATGTACTAAACACCAATACTCTACGGCTTCTGTAGCTGTCAGTGAAGTAATGAGGGTTGGTGAATTCTGCCCTCTACAAACTTACACGCAGACCCCAGGAGACTGCACAGCACAAACTTATAGAGCTTAAGGCTCTAATCTTGGCACTGGAACACACAGTTCCTGAACTTTCAACCTTGATTGAATGTGATTCATATTACTGTGTACAGTCCTTCGTTGAATACTTACATTACTGGCACATTAATGGGTTAAGAGATTCATAGGTTAACACCATTAAATGCAAATTCTTGTGGGGTAAGGTAGCTGATCTAAAAAAGAAGCTGCCATGAGCCCATGTAGTCCATACATTGGGTCACCAATGTGTAGGAATACAGTTTGTAGCAAACACTGGCTGATGAAGCTGCCAGGTCTGCAGTAGGTACGGCTTCTGTTGCTGCGATTACTCGTTCTCACACAAGAATGGATGATGCAACATTCAATCAGTCAATCAAAAAAGCTTTATCGCAGCTCAAAGCCATAAAAACATAAAACAGAATAAAACAGTTAAAATATGAAAACCATCATCATGATACATGATATATTAAATAAGTCAAACTCCAACAATCAACTCTGCTAAAACAGTACCGCCTCCTTTCTGATCCATACAATTCTATGTGGCAGGGAGGCATAAATGTAGCAACTAGTCACTTTTAAGGCAGATGATGTCATCTACAAAATCAGTTTCCCTACATAATTCATTGTCAAATGATATAAACAATGCAACAACAACACAATCCGTGGGTACCAAGGTTCATACAACACAGTAACCATTGGGGTTAGGGGTAAAACGCATGAGCTTTATAAAGTCATCCCATACCATTTCTAACTAAACCATCCCTCAATCTCTGTCTAAATGTCCTCATACCTAACAAAAATTTGCTAATATTACAGTATCGTACCCGCAGCAGCTGCATACTCTTTGATTCCCAGATTCTGGCACAGCGGAGCAATCCATCTATTCCCACAGTTTTGGCAAAACTGACAAAAAAACAAGACATGCTCTGTAGTGTCTTTGGGGGTGCAACATTGTTGGCACTGAGATGCTTGATCAGTCTTAACTTTGGATCTGTTGACTGTAAAGTTTCCAAATTACAGGGTACCACATCGTGGTTGCATATACCATCGCCTAGCCAATGGCGGTTGAATCTCATCCCCAAAATTCTCCCCCATATAGGAATCTTTAACAGCCAAAAAGGCCTTTGTAAATGAGCCGTTATTCTGATCGGATTGCTCCACCTAGTCCTTGTTCTGCCAATACTTGGTTTTGACTAAGGACTTTGGGACTGCCAATGTCGAGCCAGAATTACTCCCCAAATTCTCAAGCCCAATATCCCTAAAAACTGCCTTGATATGCCAGATCCATGAAATGGCATTAGAACCGGGAAGGGCCAGAGTTCTTCCATTCCTTTGCAATAAGAAGAAAGCTCTGGAGTGTACCAGACTTTTCTCCAATAGAGCAAAAGACGCAGGACTTTATCCTTAATTGGTCTCAACCCAAGATCTAACTGCAGTGGAAGCAAGGGAGAACTTATAGGAAGCCTAATCGACTGCTGCATAAAGCAGTATTCTACTACGCTAAGGGGAGTCACACAGAGTTGTCCATACAATTCAGCTCCATAGCTTGTCATCCCTAGAGCTTTTGAAATGTAAATTTCTAGGGGCGGCTGGATTGGGCCAAACTGAGATTGAAATAACATCTTGATGATGCCTCCCGCCACTTACTCTAGTTTTAATCTTTGCTGCATAAGATGCAAGTGCCACCCCAGATGTTCAGTTAAAGTTATACCCAGTTAAAGTTATACCCAGGAAATTGAAGCTATGCACTCGCTCAAGGTAGGCCCCGGCAAACCTAGGACTCGCCCTATTTAGGTTCCCAGGGTTCAAGACCAAGGGGGTGATTCTAACTTTGGCGGGCGACGGAGGCCGCCTGCCAAAGTTCCCCCAACAGAATACCGCTACGCGGTCAGGAGACCGCCGCGGTTATTCTGTGTTTCCCGCTGGGCTGGCGGGCGACCGCCAGAAGGCCGCCCGCCAGCCCAGCGGGAAACCCCTTCCCACGAGGAAGCCGGCTCCGAATGGAGCCGGCGGAGTGGGAAGGGTGCGACGGGTGCAGTAGCACCTGTCGCGATTTTCAGTGTCTGCATGGCAGACACTGAAAATCTTGTAGGGGCCCTCTTACGGGGGCCCCTGCAGTGCCCATGCCATTGGCATGGGCACTGCAGGGGCCCCCAGGGGCCCCATGACACCCCTCACCGCCATCCTGTTCCTGGCGGGCAAAACTGCCAGGAACAGGATGGCGGTGAGGAGGTCGGAATCCCCATGGCGGCGGCGGGAGACCGCCGGTTTTCCGTTTCTGACCGCGGCCATACCGCCGCGGTCAGAATGCCCTTGGGAGCACCGCCAGCCTGTTGGCGGTGCTCCCGCGGTCGTTGACCCTGGCGGTCAATGACCGCCAGGGTCAGAATGACCCCCCAAGTATTTTGTCTTAGTCACATTATTCTCAAGACCCTTCTCTTCACAGAAAAGTTAAAATAGATCCAGCAACCTCTGTAAGCCCAGTGGAGTTTTAGAGACCAATAGAGTGTTGTCTGTAAACGTAAGTGCAGGCACCCTCTGATTTGCCAACTTAGGTGCATCATTATCACAAGACTCAAGATCATAAACAAGGCCATTGATATACAAAGAAAATAGCTTTGGGGCAAGGATGCATCCTTGCTGCACTCCTCTATTTACTGTAATCTGATTAATTGGCTCCCCTAAACTACTGCATCTCATTCGGGCATAATTCCCAGTGTGTAACCTCTAGATAATATCTAACAAATAACCAGGGATCCCCATTTTGGCTAAGACCTTCCACATGCTATTTCTAGTAACTAGGTCAGAAGCCGCTCATAGACCAACAACAATACATATAGTCGTCCCCTTCCCAGAGTAACAGTTATCCAATACAGCAGGTGGAGTCTGAATACCTGATCGATAGTACTAACAGATTCCCTGAAGCCTCTTTGCAGGGTGGTTAGGACCTTGTTATCAATTATCCACTCATGCAGTCTAGCCAGGATTACTTTACTAAAAAGCTTTTGTGCACTATCAATCAGGCTTGTGGGTCGATAATTAAGAGGAGAATCCTGTAGGTCTTTTTTGTATATGGGAATAATTTCAGCCCCAGCCCACGTATGAGGAAGTGGTGCCCCTTTCATGATGGCAGTGAATACTGTGGAGAAAAGAGCACTTCAGACTCCTGGTTCGTTCAGAAAAAGGTCACCAGGGATTTTGTCAAGGCCAGGGGCTTTGCTAGGGACAATCCCTCCTATAGCTTTTGTCAATTCTTGAGCTGTGATCTCACAATAATCCCTGTCCTGTGATTGTCTGGCTGTCAATCGGAGACCAGCTGCAGAGCTGGCATCTTCACTTCTACCAGCACTGCCTTACTTGTTTGGTGTCTCAAGTGGACCCTCATCAACTAAAGAGGCAATCTTGTCACCTCTATCAGCGTACAGGGTCGAAAAATGTGCAACCCGGTCAAAAGCTGCAATATAAAATTCAATGGTACATGGCCAAAATCCAATTTCTGGAGGTCACTATATTCCAGAAAGAACGTGAGTCCCTAGTTCTTGCTGCCACAAGGAGTCCCTTCCTTTTTTCCCTTTCTCCATCTTTTTTTGCATCCAATAGGGCATTTTTAAATAGCACCCAGGTGAGCAAAATAGTGGACCTGTCTTGGGTTTTCACTGCTTTGATCAATTTGCATTTAGCCTCTCTGCAATTTGAATTAAACCATGAATAGGCACGCCTCCTGCCTCTAGCTAGTCCGACCTCCTTATAGAAATACCTATCCTTTATTTAATCAAATAAATGTACACTGAATCCTGCTACTGCCTCCAGAGCTTCCCTGGTTCCCCCCAATTAAATCTAGTTTTAACAGCTCTACAAAGAATTGGCTGTATATCCCACTGATCAACTCCTGCAAGCACTGCACACTACTCCATTTAGCTCTGTGCCTATTACTTGCAACTATCAGCATTCTGTCACAATTCCCATCAATAACATTAATACTCGTTTCATCAAGAATAGTCAACGATAAAGATAGAGCATTATGATCACTATTGTGGCAAGGAACTACTGCCATATCAAATAAATTGGGGAGTAGTCTGGTATCTAAGATTATATAATCAAGCAGACTAGAGTGATTTACCCTATTATATGTATGAGCACCAACTTGGTCAGAAGTAGTCCTGCTAGTACAAGCATGCAGCCCATGATAAAAGGTAAGTGCATTTATTTGGATGGCTACAGTCCATTTTTTAGTAGGCAAACTTCCTGTCTCGCGTCTACCCCCTACTAGCATCCCCTTGTAAAACAAGGGACGGGTTATCAATACTTAGTGGTTTGGATTGACAATTAAAGTCTCCACCCACCATCTTCCTTACAGTAAATGGGAATATCCAGAACCACTGACCCACTTTTTGTGCTAACAGATCTAGAATAGACATTATATATATAAAAAGAGCCTGGTTACTAGATAAGCTAAAGCATGCACATAATAGATCAGGGGACTCCACATTCACCTCCTGAAACTGAGCTACCATAGAAGTTTTCACCCATGTTGAGAGAACCCCTGAGGGTCTTTCCAAACCAGAAGAGACTGCTGCTTTAGAAAAGTTAACAAACCCAGGACAAAAACAAGGGCTGCTTTGCCCAGGTCTCCTGGAAAAGGCAGATATCAAATTGATTAATAAATGCATACCAGTCTGGATCTGACAATTTAGTCCACAGTCCTGCCACATTCTAAGAGATTAATTTAAAATGGGGAAGCTGGGACTACACGAACATCAACTCAGTACCTCTAGACAATGGAACTTCTACACCTGGGCTAATGGATGGTGGTGTCCCAATGGTAGGGACAGCACTTGAAAGGCTGTTGAGGTGGTACAAGTAAAGGGGCTTGTTAGACATGGCGTATCTGTTTGACAGTCAGTTTCCACTATGTCCAAGCAGGGACCCTCACTCTAGTCAGGGTAAGGGAGATATATATCTCAGATAACCCTGGCTCACCCCCTTGGTAGCTTGGCACAAGCAGTGAGGCTTATCTCAAAGCCAATGTGTAAAGTATTTGTACCAACACACACAGTAACACAGTGAAAACACCACAAAAATACTCTACACCAGTTTAGAAACACAGGGCCTCATTACGACCCTGGTGGCCGGCGGTAAGCTGGCGGTAGCACCACCAACAGGCTGGCGGTGTCTGCCAGCTGTTATGACCGTGGCGCAATAGCCACGGCCATACCGCCGGCCCCTCCAACATACCACCAGGCTTCCGCCTGACAGTGGGCAGTGCAGGGGCCCCCAGGCATAGCCCCGTCGCGCATTTCACTGCCCGAATTTCGGGCAGTGAAATGCGCGATGGGTGCTACTGCACCCGCTGCACATCAGCATTGCCGCCGGCTCTATTACAAGCCCCGGCAGCAATGTTGATGTGACTTTTCCGCTGGGCCAGCGGACGGTAACACTGTTACCGTCCGCTGGCCCAGTGGAAAAGTCATAATAGGGAGCCAGGAATACCGCCGCCACTGGCGGTATTCTGGCTCCTGCAGCCTCTGAGGTCTTTTAAAAAGACCGCTGAGGTTGTAATGAGGGCCATAGACAATATTTATCTATATCAAACAAGACGATAACAACAGAAGACCAACATACAGAAGCAAAGATATGAATTTTTAAAGACAAAAGAGTCTTAATCGATTGAAATCAATGGATGCGTTGTTTTAGCACAAAGTACCTGGTATGCGTAAAAAATAAAGCTGCATGGGGGAGCGTGCATTGGAAAAGCAAGTGATGCGTTGATTCCTTACTTGC
Organism: Pleurodeles waltl; assembly: GCF_031143425.1. NCBI lineage: Eukaryota > Metazoa > Chordata > Amphibia > Caudata > Salamandridae > Pleurodeles > Pleurodeles waltl. The sequence continues at coordinate 1,156,407,376 of NC_090439.1, read as the reverse complement.
AAGTGAAGCTGCGCGTAGATTCTTTCTCTGCCAGGCAAGCAATGCGTAGATTATTTTCTCACAGGAAAGAGATGCGCCGATTTCCGGACAAGTAGCCTCAGGCCTGAGCGGAGATGTTGCAGGTTTTGACACCTCTGGACGATGCATGTAAAATCAGGATGCACAGCAGCGATTAATCCAGGCTGAGGTGGCGATGTGTAGATTTTACTGGCGATGCATTGATTTTACAGCCGTGGTGCAGGTGCTTTGTCGATTTTTGTGCCACTCAGCTCCGGTGCGTGGATTTTTACATTGTGTTCACAAGCTTCTCCTCTCAAGAGCCCAGGGGATGGATGTGGCACTACTTGGCAGGGTAGGGTCTCAGCAAGAGAGTGTGGGTGGCACAATCAGTGCTGCACGCCCACTAATAGCTTTTGATTTACAGGGCCTGAGCACCTCTAGTGCACTTTACTAGGGGGCTTACTAGTAAATCAAATAGGCTAATCAGGAATAACCAGTCACAATCACAATTTAGTCAGCAAGCATATGCACTTTACCACTGGTTAGCAGTAGTAAAATGCCCAGAGTCCTAAAGCCAACAAAAACTGGTCAGAAAAAATAGGAGGAAGGAGGGAAAAAGTTTGGGGATGCCCCTGCAAAAAGGGCCAAGGCCAACAGACCCCCCACCAGCCTAAAGCCAGGGGAGACCAATCAATACAGCAGGGACATGTTCCAGTTCTACTCCTTCCTGAATCTAGTTGGATCCCTCTGTCAATACTCTCAGGGCCCACTAAGTTAACCAATGGGGGGCCCCTCTCCTCACCTGTAAATACCATCTGTGCAGCGCCTAACCCTACTTTGCTCACATATGTATCCCAGTGGGCAGACAGTACCATCACAGCCAACACAGTAGTGTAACCCACTCCACCCCCCGGCATGTGACTCCTGTCCCCCCCTCATCAGCGGCAACTCTGTCCACCAGGGCAGCAAGCCACAGCTGTCAGTGACGGGAGCCAGGTCCCAGGCCTTTCAGGGCCCTCTAACCACTGTGACTTTGGTGAGAACGGGGCGGTAGCCTCAGGTGCCTGGCACCCTTTGTCCACTCTCCCTTCCACCAGGGCAAGGATGGCAGCCTAACACTGGTCCTCCTCTCTTGGGCTGTGTACTCTCCCCCAAGGAGTGGCACTGCTAGAGTCCAGAATTGTCAGGGCGCTTGTGGAAGCAGTCCTGCACAATTCCCTCTCCAGTGCAGGGATGTTAACCTGCAACTGGTCTTCCAACCTAGGGTCTGTACCCTCAGGTTGGACCAGGGTCAGGGGCAAGGCTTCCCTCCCCTTATACCTCCTTCTGGGGTTCTGCACCCCTCCACCAGGCAGCCCCCCCCAAGATCCAGAATTGCCAGGGTGCTTGAGGAAGTAGTCCTGTACAATTTTCCCACCAGTGCAGGAATGGCACTGATGACAGCCACCCCCCAAATCCTCTTGGCACTATGGGGTACCCTTCAGCAGCTAGCCTCCTGATACAGGCTGGGCTCCCACCCGGTGTTCCCTCATGGCCCCCCCAGACTCTGATACTGGGTCTTGGGCAACCTAGGCCTCTTCCCACTCCCTCTCTCCTGAGACAGAACATCCCATCCCACTACACAGGTACCTACCTGGGTCACTGCAAACCTCCCCCACCTCCCTTGGTTTGGGAAAACCTGAGCCACTCCCCTCCGGAGCACCCCCAAATGCATCTTCAGACACTCTGGTACTCACCCAGTGTTGTGGTTACAATAGCACATCCAACAGCTCGAGTACATTGAGGTGCTGTTGCTTGCAACATTCAGACTTATTAGGGTATATTCATTACATCCTTGAGTATCACGTTTGCAATAACCAATGCTTGTTAAATGTCTCATTTATTATAACCAATGCTTGTTGATTATACACATTGTATTCCACCTTCTAAACTTGAGTCAACTGTAACTGCCAAAACATCTGCACTTCACAATGTCATCTGCATTGAACATGTGCCACAATCCGAGGGATAATTGCTAATTTCCTTAACAAGCAACCAACTGCCTTCCCACCTGCTCTAACTGTAACTGCCAAAACACGTGCCCTTCACAATGTGATCTGTATTGAGTAAGTGCCACAATCAGGAGGATAATTTCTCATTTCCTTAACATCAATCAACTGCCATAAAGCTCATATGCACATTTGCTTATTTAAGGATGCTTGTGAGTCTGATGCCTTGCTTGGCTTCGTACCTATGGCTCTGCTCATCTGTTTCCAGTCAAGTCAAGTTCCCGGTCCTCCAGCCTGCTTCCAGTGGAGTTCCAGTGCAAGTCAAGTTCCCTGCCCTCCAGCCTGCCCCAATTGAGTTCCAGTGTTCCTCGTACTCCGACCAGCTTCCAGTCAAGTTCCACCATTTCCCATCTGCCGGACAGCCTCCAGTCGAGTTCTGTCGATCTTCGCCCTCCAGTCAGCTTCCTGTGGAGTGTTGGCTCTCCTCTTCCTTCTTCTGCCTATGCTCCTGTATTTCCTGTAAAAGAGACAAAATAAGAAAGGTGAAAAAATCCAGTTTGGGTTCTTCTGAAATTTTCAAGCAAGTAACTTAATTTCAAGGTAAAAAAAGATTAATCACTTAAATGAAACAAAACAGAGCTCTGTCTTTTAAATACTTTATGACAATAAGAACTAGTGTGATTTATCGTTTGTGTGGGAATCCAAGATACCACTAAACAGACATTAAGGAAAGACGTATTTCCTATAACAAGCTCTGCACTTAGAATTAAAAGATCGGAAATAGAGCAAGTTTCTCAAAACTATTATTGGCAAGAGATTACACCAGAACACAAGGAAGCCGTTTAGTCAAGTTGATTGTTTTTGAGTTTGGACATTGCTTCAGAGACTCTGAAAGTATTGTAGAAAGAGGAAGGGACTTGTTCAGCATTATAGAAACGTAAGCACAATGTGTGAACAATAACTGACATCTTGCAATAGTTTATGCAAATTCAGTGTATTTGTGAAGTAATTCTTTTGCAGCCCAGAATCCAAAAACCAAGAACCCAGTATTTTGAGAAATTAGAAGTTCTGATGCCCAACACGACACGCAGTCCAGGGTCCAGCAGTCCGATTCTGCAGTCCATGAAGAAAAAGCTGGCATTTTCTATTTTTCTCTTCTCAAAACCTCTCTTCCCATTGAGGACTTCTGAAAGGGCAATGTACTCTTCATTGCAGTGACATTAGTCCTTATCGGGATTGAAGAATTGTCATAGAAACGTCTGGAATTGAGGTGACTGGCTTGCACAGAACACCCAGAGGTCTGCCTGCAGTGCAGGTTCCCTAGGGTCAGGTAACTCACACTCTACCTGGTGTTGGCATAGCTCTGGAAAACAGGGACTGACTGTATGCTCTCCAGCAATCACATCTCACAGCCCCTCATATGTGTTAGCCGAACTACCCTCCACCTTCCCACCCAGTTTCTTGAAAAAGTATCCCAAATCACCCTCCTGAGACTGGTGAGACAGTATCTGACTGTCCCTGACACTCAACCCTCACTCTTCTGAGGTGTCTCCATACTTCACTACCAGGACTTCTTCCAGGGGGGAACCCCTCTCCCTGTTTTTCTCACCTAGAGTCAGTAGAGTGTCCCTCGCACCACTAGCTATGTGTCTCCCCATGCCAGTTTCCTCATTCCACCTCAGGGACCCTGCGCACCACCGGAGCTACCTCATAAACCTGAATCTCCTGGTGTATGTCATACCCCTCCTTCAAGTTGGGCACCAAGTCTCTGGGAATGTGCACTTCTTCCGCAGTACTGGATGTAACAATTTTGCTGCCACCATCTGAACTGGACTCAGCCCTCATGGCTTCCAGCTTCAATTCTCCAAAGCTCAGTTCATGAGCTACAAACATTTCTTTTCCCTTGACTAAAGCTCTCTCAGTCTCAGCTCTCTCAAGCTCCTCTTCCAGCTCTCTTAGTCTCTGCTCACGAGCTAGAAGCCATCCCTCTCTCTCTGGTTCCCTCTCAGGGCCACTGCCCTCACTTTCAGAGTGATCATCATCTTTTCTTTTTGCATTTGTCGCCCGAGTGGGAAGGGTATGCCCGGACGTGGGTCCCGTGCTCACTGCGCCACTGGATTCAAGCTAGCCTAGCTGATGAAGGGTGATACCCTGAACCCGGTCCTAGGATGCTTGTTTCCGGTCCAGGGAGGACCTGGCTTGGCAGTTCGGGCTGGACTGTTCCCATGAGGAACAGGGTCAAGACTGATTTGCATATGGCTGGGTCCAACCTGGGGTGGCATGGTGAGCAAAAATGCGATGGATTAAACCCAGATCTTTGTGACTGGGGGTGAATGATTGATTTGCTCTGCATTCCGTCCATCATCATTTCTTTTTGCATTTGTTGTCCCAAGTGGGAAGGGTATGCCCAGACGTGGGTCCCGTGCTCACTGCGCCACTGGATTTAAGCTAGCCTAGCTGATGAAGGGTGATACCCTGAAACTGGTCCTAGGATGCTTGTTTCCGGTCCAGAGAGGACCTGGCTTGGCAGTTCCGGCTGGACTGTTCCCATGAAGAACAGGGTCAAGACTGATTTGCATATGGCTGGGTCCAACCCGGGGTGGCGTGGTTAGCAAAAAAACGATGTAGTAAACCCAGATCTTTGTGACTGGGGGTGAATGTTTGATTTGCTCTGCATTCCGTCCATCTTCTTTTCTTTTTGCATTTGTCGCCCCGAGTAGGAAGGGTATGCCCAGACGTGGGTCCTGTGCTCACTGCACCACTAGATTCAAGCTAGCCTAGCTGATGAAGGGTGATACCCTGAAACCGGTCCTAGGCTGCTTGTTTCCGGTCCAGGGAGGACCTGGCTTGGCAGTTCGGGTTGGACTTCTCCCATGAGGAACAGGGTCAAGACTGATTTGCATATGGCTGGGTCCAACCTGGGGTGGCATGGTGCGCAAAAAAAAGCGATGGATTAAACCCAGATCTTTGTGACTGGGGGTGAATGTTTGATTTGCTCTGCATTCTGCCCATCATCTTTTCTTTTTGCATTTGTCGCCCCAAGTGGGAAGGGTATGCCCGGACGTGGGTCCCGTGCTCACTGCGCCACTAGATCTAGCCTAGCTGATGAAGGGTGATACCCTGAAACCGGTCCTAGGATGCTTGTTCCCGGTCCAGGGAGGACCTGGCTTGGCTGTTGAGGCTGGGCTATTCCCATGAGGAACAGGGTCAAGACTGATTTGCATATGGCTGGGTCCAACCTGGGGTGGCGTGGTGAGCAAAAAAACGATGGATTAAACCCAGATCTTTGTGACTGGGGGTAAATGTTTGATTTGCTCTGCATTCCGTCCATCATCTTTTCTTTTTTCTTTTTGCATTCTTCTCACTTTCAGAGAAGTCCTCCTACTCAGGATCATCTGGTAGCGTTGCTTGCCAGTGTTCTAGCTCATAAGAAAACAGGATGACGTCAAGATCCTCTCTTGTGGACCTTCTCTTCGCAGCCAGTCCCCTTTCCTTGCAGACAACCTTAAGCTCCCTCATTGTATAGAAGTACAGGTGCCAGAAGTTGATTTCCATTCTGCCAAGGCCTCACAGGTGTAACAACTAACCAGAGTCCCAAGTATCAACAATATATCCAGGAGGACACACAAGAACAAAAAAAGGGAAAAACAGTATGTGATTGTGTAAAGGTCTGCATTGAAACAGTAGTGTACACCAATCACTGTATGCCAAGTAGAATTACAAGTCCTATCCCACCGCTGATCACTAATGTCAGAAATGGGGTCTCTGGTTGGCAGTCAGTTTGCACTCTGTCCAAGCAGGGACCCTCACTCTAGTCAGTGTAAGGGAGATTCACAGCTCAGATAACCCCTGCTCACCATCTTGGTAGCTTGGCACAAGTAGTCAGTGTAGGAAAGTACCATCTTGCCTGGCATGTTACCCCCATATTTCACTGTATATATGTTGTTTTAGTTGTATGTGTCACTGGGACCCTGCCAACCAGGGCCCCAGTGTTCATAAGTGTGCCCTGTATGTGTTACCTGTGTTATGACTAACTGTCTCACTGAGGCTCTGCTATCCAGAACCTCAGTGGTTATGCTCTCTCATTTTCTTTCCAAATTGTCACTAACAGGCTAGTGACCAATTTCACCAATTTACATTGGCATACTGGAACACCCTTATAATTCCCTAGTATATGGTACTGAGGTACCCAGGGTATTGGGGTTCCAGGAGATCCCTATGGGCTGCAGCATTTCTTTTGCCACCCATAGGGAGCTCTGACAATTCTTACACAGGCCTGCTACTGCAGCCTGAGTGAAATAACGTCCACGTTATTTCACAGCCATTTACCACCGCACTTAAGTAACTTATAAGTCACCTATATGTCTAACCTTTACCTGGTAAAGGTTGGGTGCTAAGTTACTTAGTGTGTGGGCACCCTGGCACTAGCCAAGGTGCTCCCACATTGTTCAGGGCAAAATCCCCGGACTTTGTGAGTGCGGGGACACCATTACACATGTGCACTATACATATGTCACGACATATGTATAGCGTCACAATGGTAACTCCGAACATGGCCATGTAACATGTCTAAGATCATGGAATTGTCACCCCAATGCCATTCTGGCATTGGGGAGACAATTCCATGATCCCCCGAGTCTCTAGCTCAGACCCTGGTACTGCCAAACTACCTTTCCCGGGGTTTCACTGCAGCTGCTGCTGCTGCCAACCCCTCAGACAGGTTTCTGCCCTCCTGGGGTCCAGCCAGGCTTGGCCCAGGAAGGCAGAACAAAGGACTTCCTCAGAGAGAGGATGTTACACCCTCTCCCTTTGGAAAAAGGTGTCAGGGCTGGGGAGAAGTAGCCTCCCCAGCCTCTGGAAATGCTTTGATGGGCACAGATGGTGCCCATCTCTGCATAAGCCAGTCTACACCGGTTCAGTGATCCCCCAGCCCTGCTCTGGCGCGAAACTGGACAAAGGAAAGGGGAGTGACCACTCCCCTGACCTGCACCTCCCCTGGGAGGTGCCCAGAGCTCCTCCAGTGTGCTCCAGACCTCTGCCATCTTGGAAACAGAGGTGCTGCTGGCACACTGGACTGCTCTGAGTGGCCAGTGCCAGCAGGTGACGTCAGAGACTCCTTCTGATAGGCTCCTTCAGATGTTGCTAGCCTATCCTCTCTCCTAGGTAGCCAAACCTCCTTTTCTGGCTATTTAGGGTCTCTGCTTTGGGGAATTCCTTAGATAACGAATGCAAGAGCTCATCAGAGTTCCTCTGCATCTCTCTCTTCACCTTCCGCCAAGGAATCGACTGCTGACCGCGCTGGAAGCCTGCAAAACTGCAACAAAGTAGCAAAGACGACTACTGCGACCTTGTAACGCTGATCCTGCCCCCTTCTCGACTGTTTTCCTGGTGGTGCATGCTGTGGGGGTAGTCTGCCTCCTCTCTGCACTAGAAGCTTCGAAGAAATCTCCTCTGGGTCGACTGAATCTTCCCCCTGCAACCGCAGGCACCAAAGAACTGCATCACCGGTCCTCTGGGTCTCCTCTCAACACGACGAGCAAGGTCCCTTGAACTCAGCAACTCTGTCCAAGTGACTCCCACAGTCCAGTGACTCTTCAGTCCAAGTTTGGTGGAGGTAAGTCCTTGCCTCCCCACGCTAGACTGCATTGCTGGGAACTGCGTGTTTTGCAGCTACTCCGGCTCCTGTGCACTCTTCCAGGATTTCCTCTGTGCACAGCCAAGCCTGGGTCCCCGGCACTCTAACCTGCAGTGCACGACCTCCTGAGTTGTCCTCCAGCGTCGTGGGACCCTCCTTTGTGACTTCGGGTGAACTCCGGTTCACTCCACTTCGTAGAGCCTGTTCCGGCACTTCTACGGGTGCTGCTTGCTTCTGAGTGAGCTCTTTGTCTTGCTGGATGCCCCCTCTGTCTCCTCACGCAATTGGCGACATCCTGGTCCCTCCTGGGCCACAGCAGCATCCAAAAACCCTAACCGCGACCCTTGCAGCTAGCAAGGCTTGTTTGCGGTCTTTCTGCACAGAAACACCTCTGCACGACTCTTCACGATGTGGGACATCCATCCTCCAAAGGGGAAGTTTCTAGCCCTTGTCGTTCTTGCAGAATCCACAGCTTCTACCCTCCGGTGGCAGCTTCTTTACACCCACAGCTGGCATTTCCTGGGCATCTGCCCACTCCCAACTTGATCGTGACTCTTGGACTTGGTCCCCTTGTTCCACAGGTACTCTCGTCAGGAAATCCATTGTTGTTGCATTGCTGGTGTTGGTCTTCCTTGCAGAATTCCCCTATCACGACTTCTGTGCTCTTTGGGGAACTTAGGTGCACTTTGCACCCACTTTTCAGGTTCTTGGGGTGGGCTATTTTTCTAACCCTCACTGTTTTCTTACAGTCCCAGCGACCCTCTACAAGGTCATATAGGTTTGGGGTCCATTCGTGGTTCGCATTCCACTTCTAGAGTATATGGTTTGTGTTGCCCTTATCCCTATGTGCCCCCATTGCATTCTATTGTGACTATACATTGTTTGCACTGTTTTCTATTGCTATTACTGCATATTTTGGTATTGTGTACATATATCTTGTGTATATTTGCTATCCTCATACTGAGGGTACTCACTGAGATACTTTGGCATATTGTCATAAAAATAAAGTACCTTTATTTTTAGTATATCTGTGTATTGTGTTTTCTTATGATATTGTGCATATGACACTAGTGGTACTGTAGGAGCTTCACTCGTCTCCTAGTTCAGCCTAAGCTGCTCTGCTAAGCTACCTTTTCTATCAGCCTAAGCTGCTAGACACCCCTCTACACTAATAAGGGATACCTGGGCCTGGTGCAAGGTGTAAGTACCCCTTGGTACTCACTACAAGCCAGTCCAGCCTCCTACAGTCAGGCGTATCTCAGAGGCACTGTGTAAAGTATTTGTAGAAACACACACAGTAACACAGTGAAAGCACCACAAAAGGACTCCACACCAGTTTAGAAAAATAGCCAATATTTATCTAAATCAAGCAAGACCAAAATGACAAAAATCCAACATAGACAAGCAAAGATATTAATTTTTTAAGTACAAAGAGTCTTTTATCCATAGAAATAAATTAATGGATGCATTGTTTTAGCACAAAGTATCTGGTATGCGTCAAAAATAAAGCCGCATGGGGGGGAGCGTGCATCAGAAAAGCAAGCGGTTCATTAATTAATTACTCGCAAGTGTGACAATTCTTTGCAAGCGATAGGATTCCTTCCCACCAGGGAAGAGATGCTTCGATTTCTGGACAAGGAGCCTCAGGTCGGCACAGTGATGTTGCAGGTATTAATGCCCAGGGACGATACGTGGAAAATCCGGAAGCATGGCAGTGATGAATCCACGCTGAGCTGGCTATGTATCGATTTTACCGGGGATGCATTGATTTTTCAGTTGTGGTGCAGGAAATGCATCGATTTTTCTGCCCCTCAGCTCCGGTGTGTGGATTTTCACCTTGGGTTCACCAGCTTCTCCTCTCAAGGGCCCAGGGATTGGATGTGGTACCACTTGGCAGGGTAGGGGTCTCAGAAAGAGAGCCTAGGTGCTGATTGATAAAATCTTTGACAACCCTGTGACTTCAGAACAGGGGGCAAGCTCAGTCCAAGCCCTTGGAGAAACTTCATAAGCAGGATATACAGTAAAGTCCATTCTTTGTCCTTTTTAAGGCAGAAGCAGCAAATGCAGGCCAACCCAGCAAAGCACACAGACCAAACTCCTCTGCCAGCTCTTTAGCTTTTCTCCTTGGCATATCAAGGACAATAAGACTAACCTTGCCCAGTTGCGTCTTCATTGTCTAAGTGGAAATATCTGGAGATTTCATCTGCATTTAAGTGGTTACTCCCAGGTCTATCCACTGTATATTCCATTCCCTGTAGGGATATGGACCACCTCAAAAGTTTGGAATTTTCACCTTTCATTTGCTTTGGCCAGAGGAGAGACTTGTGATCTGTTTGAACAAGGAAGTGAGTGCCACACAAATAGGCCCTCAACTTCCTCTAAGCCCAAACCACAGCAAAAGCCTCCCTCCCCATGGCTTTTCCCTGGGGGTCAACCTTCTGCTTATGAAAGACACAGGGTGGTCCTGGCCCTCTTCATTCAGTTGAGACAGTACTGCTCCTATTCCTACTTCAGACGCATCTGTCTGCACAATAAATTGCTTGGAGTAATCAGGGCTTCTTAGTAAAGGAGGAGAGCACATGGCCTGTTTGAGGTCATGTCATCAGAAGCCTTTTGGCAGCTAGCTGTCCATAAAACTTTCTTGGGCATCCTTTTAGATGTGAGGTCATTTAAGGGGGCTACAATGGAGCCATAGTTCTTAATGACCTCCTATAGTACCCTGTCAGGCCCAGGAAGGCTCTGAGTGTTAGGGGAAGTCCAATCCAGAATTGTCTTTTTGTCCTGCAGTAGTTGGATCTGGCCTCTACCTACCAGGTGGCCCAGGTAGACCACTTTTGCCTGCCCTATCTGGCACTTTGATGCCCTCACCGGTAAGCACAGACCACACCTGTGCCTCATAAAGCTCTACATAGCTCGTTCCTTCTGGCAAATTGAAGATCTCTGGCAGCTTATAATTTGGATATCAACCTACTTCTGGGCGACCAGAGACCTACAATTTTGTTTTAACTGAGACATGGCTCCATGAGGGTTCAGCGCCAGATGTTGCCTTGGTGCTGCCTAGAGACTACTTCATAATAAGGTTTGACAGAGCTTCTGGGAAAGGAGGGGTAATTGCTATTATTTTTAGGGTTTCAGTCAAGGTCACCACCTGTCCCTTCCAGTTGCCGGACTGTGAGAGCATGTCTTTTTCTATCTCCTTAAATTCTCAATATAGTTTCTATGGGGCCCTATTATATCGTCCCCCCGGCACAGTACAACATTTTCTTCAAGCTTTCCAGGAGCAAGTGGCTGAATTAATATGCAACAAGACAAATTTTACAATTCTCAGTGATTTTAATATCCATGCAGAGAATCGAGACAATGCTGCTGCCAAAAGACTTTTGTCTGTTATGAAGGCCTTAGACCTCACACAATTGATTAGAGGCCCCACACACAATAAAGGTCACACCATTGACCTAGCTATTAGCAATATAGCTGATCTAACCACCTTGCCTCCCACCCCTCTGGCTTGGTCGGACCATTTCTTAATCTCCCTTTCCCTTCCCACCTCAACACTGGGCAAATCTTCCCAAATCATAACCCAACCCTATAGGTGTTGGCATGTGCTTAAGGTTAGTGAGTGGATCGGTATTTCAGAGAGTTTAAAAACCAACCCAAAGGGAAATATGGCCTCTTCCCTAGAAATATTTGATTATTGGATTACTAGAAGCCTAGCTATTACCCTCCCTTATCCGCCAAGGCCGGGAGGTCATAGGAAATAAAGTGCCCCTTGGTTCTCCACCCATCTTTGTCTACTAAAGAAGGAGTGTGGGCATCTGAAGAGAAAATTGAGAAAATCCTATGACATCTCACTTAGAGAAGATTATAGGAAGGCTATCAGACGGTTTCATGCGGAAATTAAAGTAGCACAAAGTGCTTACTATGCTGATAAAATTGAACAGAGCTCTAACTCCCCTAAAGAAATGTTCCTTTTAATAAGATAAATCACCATCCCCCAGGCACAAATAGATGCCGTAGGAGCCGCCTATAAACACAGTAATGACCTAGCCTTATTCTTCCAGAAAATAATTTCAGACATTTATTCAGTCTTCCCAACAGGTACCCACAGTCCCCAAGCTGTAGGTGAAAAATGGTCTAATGGCTCAGTGAAGTTTGCACAGATTCCGCCCCTCTCTCTGGAAACGGTCTCAACACTACTGACTACCCTTAAATTGGGGTCTCCCTTGGATTCTGCACCCCCATCAATTTTAGGACAAGGGTCTTCTGTAATAGTCCCCATTTTGACTGAGTTGTTGAATTTGTCACTCTCAAGTAGCTCTATCCCTCCTCAGTGGAAACACGCAATTGGGAAACCTCTGCTGAAGAAATCCAACCTAGATCCATTCACACCTAACAATTACAGACCTATCTCTATGCTGCTAGCCCTCGCCAAGATACTCGAAAAAAACATGTGAACACTCATCTTGCTATCTTCCTGGAAGACAATAATATTCTTCATCCTTCTCAGATGGGCTTCAGACCTTTACACAGCACGGAATCACCTTTAATTGGAGTTACGGAAGCACTTGGATCAGGAACTGGTATCAGCAATTGTGCTTCTTGACCTCAGTGCCGCCTTCGATACTGTTGATCACAACATTAACTTCAGAGAAGGAGGGAAAGCAGAGTAACAGGGAATGCTTTAAGTTGGTTTACCTTGTCTTTAGAAGCAAGATAATTTCAAGTACTTGATCATCCCTTCTATTCTACCTGTTTCAAAAGCTGCTGGGGAGTGCCACAGGGCTCCTCTCTCAGCCCTACATTATTTAATATCTACATATCGCCATTTGGCAAAAGTAGTGGAACCATAAGGCCTTTCATACGCAGATGACACCCAGCTGGTGGTATCCTTCTCCACCGATCAGAACTCAGTTGATTCATTACTTACCCCTTGTTTACAGGCAGTATCCAAATGGATGTCTGACTGTGAACTCAAGCTCAACGGAGACAAGACAGAGGTTATGATCTTGGGTCATCATGCTAAACCAAAACTAATCTTCCCAGTTCTACATTCACTAGGAGATCTTCCCTTGCCCAAGGAACACATCAAGGGTCTTGGAGTATGGTTTGATCCATGGTTGACCTTGGATCATCAGGCGAAGAAAATATCCTCCTCTTGTTTTGGTATTTTCAGACTTCTCAGAAAGGCGTTCAAAATACTTCCGCCTATCGCAAGGAGATTTATCATACAGGCACTAATTATCTCACACCTGGATTATGGAAATGCCCTGTTTCTTGGTGCTCCAAAATATGTCAAAAAGAAATTGCAGGTGGTGCAGAACACTGCTGCCCGCCTTCTCTTCAAAATACCCAGGCATGAATCGGCCAAGTCAGCTCTCTCGACTCTGCATTGGCTCCCTTTGGAGCAATAGATTAAATTCAAAACATTATGCTACATTCATAGAGCTCTTCATGACAAAGGCCCACCACTTTTGCGAACTCTGGCCTCTTTTCACAAGCCTGTCAGTCATTTCAGGTCATCACCGGTGGCTTTAGCTGTTATTCCCTCAACAAAAAAGGCCAAATGGTGCGGAAGATCTATGTCCTATCTTGGAGCCAAATTGTAGAACTCTCTACAATTGGCCCTGTGACAAACTAGCCACAAACTTTCCTTTCGGCGGCTACTAAAAACATGGTTGTTCTAATCTCTGTCCCTAAAGCAGTGTTTTTAAAGATTTCTGCACAGCGCTGGGAGGCTTCCGAGATTTCTGTATAGCGCTGGGAAGCCTCTGGGTAGCCATGCGCTCTATACATTTTCATAACATCATAACATGATAGTGAGGCCTGCTTTTTGCAGAGTCTCCAGAACATTCCCAGGTAGACCAAGTGATCCTCCCAGGTGGCGCTAAAGACAGCTACATAGTCAAGATAAGCTGCAGTGAATCTTTCCAGGCCTTCAAGAGAGTTATTCACCAACCTTTGGAATGTTGAGGGGTATTCTGCAATCCAAAGGACATCACTGTAAAGTGATAGTGCCCACTAGGAGTGGAGAATGTAGTTTTTGGTGTGGTATCCTCTGACAGCCTGATATGCCAGTAGCCAGCAGTCAGGTCACAGGTGCTCAGATACTTGACATACGCCAGTGTATCTATTAGCTCATATGCCCTAGGGATAGGATGAGCATCTGCTTTAGTTACAGTATTGAGGCCTTTGTAGTCTAGACAAAACCCCATCTCTCTTTTACCATTTTGAGAGTGGGGCTTTGGGACAAGCACTACAGGACTAGCCCAGGGGCTGCCTGAAGGCTCAGTGACCCCTAGGCCCAACATCTTTTGCACCTCAGTTTTAATGCACTCTCTGACATGAGCAGGCTGTCTGTATATTTTACTTTTGACAGGCAGGCTATCACCTGTGTTGGTTGGTGTTGGTTGGTGTGTTCACACCAAGTAGTTTGACGAGGGGCCAGAGAGAACAGCTCAGAGAACTGCCCTAGGAGATTTCTGCAATCATCCTTTTGTGACTGAAAGAGGCAGTCTGCAAGTACAGCTCCATCTACTGAGCTATCCACTGTATTGTGGGAAAAGAGGTCATGGAGAGGGGTCCTTCATCAGTTGCCATAAGCAATGTCATGTCAGTTCTATCATAATAGGGCTTCAGGTGGTTCACATGAAGCACCTAGTGGGGGCTTCTAGGAGCGCCTAGGTCAACTAGATAGGTGACCTCATCTTTTCACTCCACAATAATGTATGGGCCACTCAAATTGTCTTGGAGTATTCTGGGAGCCACAGGCTCCAAGACCCACACCTTCTGTTCTGGCTGATAAACAGTCAGTACAGCCTTCTGGTTATGCCATTGCGTGTGCAATTCTTGGCTGGCCTGAAGATATTTGGAAGCCCTCTTCATGTATTCGGCCATCCTAGATCTGAGGCCTAATACATTGTCGCATAGGCTCTCATTATTCTAAAGAGACTACTGGATTTTGAGTGCCAGAATCACCCGCGGTGTGGGAGATTAAGGCCCTCATTCTGACCTTGGCGGGCGGCGGTCGCCTTCAGACCGCCCGCCAGCCCAGCGGGAAAGAGGCTTCCACGATGAAGCCGGCTCGGAATCGAGCCGGCGGAGTGGAAGCTGTGCGACGGGTGCAGTTGCACCCGTCGCGTATTTCACTGTCTGCGGCCCCTGCAATGCCCATGCCAGTGGCATGGGCACTGCAGGGGCCCCCAGGGGCCCCGCGACCCCTCCTACCGCCATCCGGATCCCGGCGGTCCGACCGCCGGGATCTGGATGGCGGTAGGGGGGGTCGGAATCCCCGCGGCGGTGCAGCAAGCTGCGCCGCCGTGGAGGATTCAATGGGGCGGCGGTACACTGGCGGGAGCCCGCCATTGGTGCCGGTCCGACCGCGGCTTTACTGCCGCGGTCGGAATCCCCATTGGAGCACCGCCGGCCTGTTGGCGGTGCTCCCGCAGTCCTCCGCCCTGGCGGTCAAAGACCGCCAGGGTCAGAATGACCACCTAAGTCTAATCCACTGCGGGTGACACCTGTCACTCCAATCCGGGTTTTGCTCCGGCTAACTAGCAGTGCCTCATCTCTACCCAAGGATAGGGATGACTGGGCAGCTGAACGCATGGCATAATTGGCTTCTGAGGGAAGTCGTGGTCACTCTGGTCTCATCCCTTTCTCTCATTAACAATGTGGTCTCATATATAAGTGACAAAGAGAGGCAGTATATGTTTCAATAACTAATTTAATAATAGACTGCATCCTAGATAGCAAAGCATGAACTGCAATAACCAGGACGACACAGCATGACAGTATTAAAATGGTGACGAGAAGAGTGAAACATCGCTATCATATTGTCACTATAATCAATGGACTAATTCCTACCTAGGCTATAATAGAGCACAGCATGTTAAGCTCTAATTCTGCCCTTTAGGTTCCACTGGGAAGACATCAACCCCCATACCTGAGCAAAGGCTTGCGGTCTGTGTTAGCATCTGTAGCGAAGCATTCAGCAATCAGCATACAGTCGTGGTTCACTGGCTGGAATCTCCCTCTAACGTGTAAGGGACAAGAAAGTATTTTTATAATAACAGAGCTGATGTTCTGAGAAAATGTTCTTGCGTAAGGATGTGTGTTTTCTATGAATTTTGGAGACTAAACTTCTACCACGTTCACCAGTAATGTATTGTGCTATAGCCTTGGAAGAAGCACAGAGTGATCAAGCATGTCTTGTTTGAGAACAGAGTGCTGGCCTAGGCAAAAACAGTTAGATAAACGGAAAATAAAACAAGACTGTAAAAATGGTTATTGTAACAATAATAAGATGAAGCTGAATAAAATATATCTAGGTTAAGGTGCACAGCAGCCTAGTCTGTTAGAATAACGTGCATGGAACTATAACTGAAATGACTACACAACAACATAGTGTACAATGTCCTGTTTTGGAAGCTTGAGAGGTTACTCCCAGCCTTCTTTCACAAGAGCAAGGGAACCCCTAACAGGGTGTCCAAACAAAAGTTCAAAGGGCCTGTAGCCAACTCCCTTTTGAGGAATCTCCCTATAGGCAAAGAGGAGGCAAGGTAACAAGACATCCCACCTCCTTCTGAGTTTCTCTGAGAGTCCCATTATCATGCCTTTGAGGTTTTTGTTAAACCTTTCCACTAAGCCATTGGTTTGTTGGTGGTAAGGGGTGGTGAACTTATAATTTACACCACACTACTTCCACATGGCTTTAAGGTAAGCAGACATGAAGTCTACATCTATGTCTGATACCACCTCTTTAGGAAAACCCTCCCTTGAGAAAATTCCCAGGAGGGCTTTGGCCACTACAGGGTCTGTAGTGGTCCTAAGAGGAATGGCCTCTGGATACCTGGTGGCATGGTCCACCAGCACCAGTATAACTCTATTTCCAGAGGCTGTTGGAGGGTCCAGGGGACCAACAATATCCACCCCAACCCTCTTAAAGGGTACCTCAACCACTGGTAGTCGAATTACCATGGTCTTTGGGGTGCCACCTGGATTGCCACTGGCTCGGCAAGTGACACAGGTGCAACAAAACTCCTTAGTGTCTTGGGACACGTGGGGACAGTGAAATTGAGGGACAGCCTCAACATTTTTTATTAAATTATGCTACCTGTACTTACCCATATTGAGGGGACAGGCAGCTAGGGTGACCAAGTCAATGGCCGCATCAGAGACCAACATAGACTCAGTGGTCTCCCTAACTAGCTAAGAGCCCACTACAGTCACGAAGGTGAGCCCAGCTACACTTTTGAACTGACTACTATTATTTCTATTTCCACTACTATTGCTATAGCTAGAGCCACTAGGACTAGAAGTGGTATTAGTAGTGGTAGAGGGCTTCGTGCCTTTCTTAGGACAGGTGCTGTCTCCTTCCCTATAGCCTTTATGCTTATACTTGTAGCAACAAGATTTTTTAAAGGATGAGGAAGAGGATTTAGTCCCATCCCCAGAAGAGTTTTGTGGGCCTGATGAAGACTCTTTAGTTTTATCTTTGTCCCCACCTATGTCCTGATGTTTATCTGCTTCCTTCTGTTTCTAGTCACCCCCTTTGTGAGTCTTCCTACTCACCCTGGTGCGGACCCACTTGTCTGCCTTCTTTCACAATTCTTGGGGAGAGGTCAGATCAGAGTCCACTAGGTATTGATGCAGCTGATCAGGAATAAAGTTATTCAAAATGTGTTCTCTCAGAATCAAATTATATAAGCCCTGGTAGTCACTAATTTTGCTCCAGTGCAACCAGCCTTCCAGAGCTTTAATAGAGCAGTCCACAAAGTCTATCCAATCTTGGGAGGACTCCTTTTTTGGTTTCCCGAAACGTAATCCTGTATTGTTCAGTGGTTAGCCCAACACCATCTAAAAGTGCATTTTTGAGTGATGTATAATCATCTGCATCTTCCTCTCTGACAATGAGGAGTTGGTCTCTGCCTTTGTCAGAGAAAGAGAGACACACGATTGCTGCCCACTGTCTTTTGGAGACCTCCTGTACTTTGCAAGCCCTCACCAAAGTAGTGAATCATTTATGACTGTCATCTCCCACCTTGTAAGGTGGAATTACCTTGCTCAGGTTCCTAGAATCATAGGAGTCCTCCATGACCCTGCTGTCCATAAGGCTGAGATTACTGCCATCATGGGAAGCTAACCCAAATCTTATCTCTCCCTCTCCACTGCTAAGGCCTCCCTATCTAGGGCTAGCTGTTGCTGCTGCAGCCTCAGCTTGGCCTCCTCGAACCTCAGTTTCCTAAGCTCTCTATCTAAGGAATCTTCCTCTGAGTTTGAGCAGTGGGTCCCCTCAGGTTCTGAGGAGGCATGGGTATTGACAGAGGAGGACCTATCACTCCTTCTGGGAACTCTCTATACCGACCCTCTTGTAGTAAAGGTGGGCCTACTGGAATGACCCTCTTCTCAGTACCTGCAGTGCTCCTAACAGGGCTGTGATATTCTCCAGATTCTTCCTGACCCCATCAGTGTAGCCTAAATCTACCCTGTATAAGATGGGAGGGTCAGTTTTCCACTTCCTCCTCCTCCTGGCTACCTGCATTGTCCTGGTCAGCCTGGAGTAGTAACCACAGAAGTAGACTTTTATTGGGATTTCTCCCTGTCTTTAGTTTTCTGGACGCACACATTTCCCTCAACTCTTGGAAAGTAAGACTCTCATAGTGAGAGTTTGGGGCCTGAGAGGTGTGTTCTACTGAAGACATCTTGCTAGAGTGACGTGGGTGTAGCTGACTACTCTAACAACTAGGCTCCCTAGAAAAGTTTGGAGCAAGGGCTAAGCTAGACCCCTAACTTACCCAAACTAGGAAACCAGAAATCCTGACCCCTAAGTACAGTGTGTACCTAACAACTAGTAGTGGACTTTCCTGTGGAAAGCGACTAATGACAAAGTGGTAAGGCAAAAGTGTTTTATCCCACCGCTGCACCACCACTGTAGGAAGCTAGCCTGGTGTGTGGTGGACACCTATGGTATTATCACCCTATACCAGGTCCAGGTATCTCCTATTAGTGAAGTGTCGGCAGTGTCTAGAAAGCCAGGGCTCTCTAGAGATAGCTGTGGATGAGCAGCCAAGGCTTATCTAGGAGACATGCAACACTTATGCAATACCACTATAGTCAGACTGCACTCTCACACCTGAAAGAACCACACAATGTTACAAAAATATAGGTACCTTATTATGGTAACACAAATACTAGAATACTAAATAGGCAATCCCCCAAGGAGGTAAGTAAACACACTATTATATGCACATTAGCAATCTGTAAAGAGCATAGAAAGTAATAAGCATTGGCAAAAGTATAGGTAAACAGTGAGGGTCCTAGGGGAGGGCCAAACCATATACTAAAAAAGTGGAATGTGAAAGGCAGTCACCCACCCAAGGAAGTTGAATCAGTAGAAGGGAGCTGGAGGAACTAGGAACCCAAAGAGGTGAGTACCAGAGTGTCCCCAGCAACTAGGAGAGCAGAGGTTAGCACCTGGTTTTCCCTAAAACCAACAGGAGGACTTTGGAACATTATCATGCAAGACCCAAACAAGACTGGAAGAACCCAAAGGTGGATCCTGACAAAAGAGGGCCTGCAAAGGAAGGGGACAGAGTCCAGTTCATGTTCGGTGGTGCTCGGTGGTGGCAGGAGCCACTACCCATCTTTCTGTGAATGCAGGACCAGGTCGACGGTGGACGAAGACCAGCAGTGCAGCACCGGAGATGTGGAGGAATCCCAGGAGTGATGAAAGTGGTTTCACTCATTGGCGGTCGACATGAAGTCAGTCAGTGGTGCTGGCGAACCACGAACAAGCATTGGCAAATGCAAGAGATGGAGAAGAAGCTTTGGAAGGCTGAATGGGACCAGTAAGGTCCAGGGGACTCGACCCAAGGAGGGGAGTCCGGGGTGACCCTCAGCAGTCAGGGAAGTCACAAGAAGCAGAGGCAGTCCCCACAAGCAGCTCACTGGCAGCAGGCACAGGGGTCACAGTGAGGCCCACTCAGCACACCTGAAGAGGAGTCCCACGCCGCTGGAGCAACAGGCTGGAGACTGTGCTTTGCAGGAACGAGTGCTGGAAGCCGGGGTTACACAGAGCCTGAAGATCCCATTGAGGAGGAGCAAACAAGCCTTGGTAGCTGCAAGAGACATGGTGCTCAGGGGTACTGTTCTGCAAGGAGAGGCAAGGGCTTACCGTCTCCCAAGTTGGACAGCTGGTAGAGAGGACCAAGCAGACTACTCCAGACCACCACCTGTGATGCAGGATCCATGCAGTTCTGAAGAAGAGCAGATCCACACAGCCGGTCGTTATTGCAGTTGGTGCCTGCAGATGCAGGTGAGTGACTCCTTCACTGCAACAGAGATTCCTTCTTACTTCTTGTGCAGGCTGAAGACTCACCGCACTCAGAGGATGCACAGCCAGGGAAATGTTGCAGTTGCTGGAATGAGCCGGAGAAACAATGTTGCAGAGCCGAGCCATCGCTGTAGTTGCAGATTGTCGGTTCCTGGAGGGTCCAGTTGTAATCCCAGTGAAGATGAAGTAAGCAATGCTGATGAGTCCTGCTGGAGTCTTGCACGTCGAATCTGAGGACCCACCCAAGAGGGAGACCCTCAATAGCCCAGGACAGGGGTTGTTCATCTAGCAGGGTGACCACCTATCAGGAGGGGGCTGTGATGTCACCTACCTGACCTGGCCACTCAGATGCTCCCAGGGGCCTCTGTCCATCTTGGATTCAAGATGGCAGAATCAAGTGGCCACCTGGAGGAAGTCTAGGCACCATCCCTAGGGTGGTGATGGACAGGGGAGTAGTCACTCCTGTTTCCTTTGTCCAGTTTTGCACAAGAGCAGGGAACGGGGGTCCCTGGACTGGTGAAAACTGGTTTATGCAAGTAGAGCACCAAATGTGCCCTTCAAATCATACAGGTGGCTTGGGGAGGCTACCCCTCCCAAGCCACATAACACCTATTTCCAAGGAAGATGGTTTTACCTCCCTCTCCCACAGGAAATAATTTCTTCTGCCTTCCTCTGCCTGAGCTGGTCAAGCAGCAGGAGGACATAAACCTGCCTGAGGTGTAGCAGCAGCTCCTGCTGCCAGAAAAAACCCAGAAGACTGGTAGGAGCAATGGTGGGGGTCCTCTAAGGAGCCTCCAGAGTGCATGGAATCATACAACCAATACTGGAAACCGTATTGGGGTATAATTCTCACTTGTTCGACACCAGACATACCCAGGTTCGGAGTTACCATTATGTAGCTGGACATAGGTAGTGAGATGTGTCCAGTACGGGGTAAAATGGCTTCCCTGCACTTACGAAGTCCAGTGCAATGGAGGTGGAGTTCGTAGGGACACCTCTGCTCATGCAGGAGTGCTCTCACACACAGGTACCTGTACCCTGCCCTCTGGGCTAGGAGGGCTTACCATAGGGGTGACTTACAGTGACCTGGTGCATGCACCTTTTCACACGGGTTGCAATGGCAAGCCAGCAGACACATTTTGTCTGGGCTCCTATGGGTGGCACAATACAGGCTGCAGCCTATGGGGAACTCCTGGTGCCCCAATGCCCTGGGTACCTGAGTACCATATACTAGGGACTTACAAGGGTGCCCCAGTATAGCAAATGTAGGTTGTGCAAAGTCCTAGGCAACCAAATTTAGAGGGAGAGAGCAGAATCATAGTGGCCCTGGTTAGCAGGATCACAGTGATAACAGTCAAAGCATGCTGCAGCAGACAAAAATTGGGGGTAACTATGCCAAAAAGAGGGTACTTTTCTACACTTTTGACGAGACAATTCATTCTCTATAGAATCAAGTCCAGCAACCAGAGGATTAAGTTTGTCTCTAAGCAGATCTTTGACATTACTACCTGTGTTTGATTGAGCCCCTAGGACCTATGATAGAGACAAATTAATTTCTATAGCATTGAGTATGGCAACTAAAGGACTGAGTTCAGCTCTAAGCAGGTCCTTGATATTAATCATGCAAGCTGCAACATTTTGATCAATCCACCCCGGTTTTGATGAACAATCATCAGCAGAAGGGACCTCGTTCCGAATCCCAACACAGTAGGAGGATTTGCTTGGTTTTAACAAGGAAGCTATACTAGTTTGAGGAGTTGCAGGCCTTGCTCTCTTTGCACGTCCTATTTGCTTCCTCTTTGGGCTAGCACTAACAGTCCCAGGTTTTGGCTCTGAAGCTTCAATAGTTTCAAACTGCAAGGGGATTTCGGATGATGGTAACTAAACCTGTGAAGGGGAGCAAGATACTGGAGGGTTACTCAACCCTGGAGACAGTCCTGACTGAAAAGAAAGAAGACGTTCAGTCAGTTCTGTCTCCGTGCTGACCACCCCCAATGCCCTGTGAAGCATCCTATCAATTGAAGTAACCTTAACAGGTGGTGAATATGCAGGTCAACTATCTAGGGCTTTCCTCCTACCCGTCCTTGGCCCCTAGCAAAAAACAAACAATGGGCAATATACCCTTGTAGGAGGCTGGACTGGCTTGTAGTGAGTACCAAGGGGTACTTACACCTTGCACCAGGCCCAGTTATCCCTTATTAGTGTATAGGGTGTCTAGCAGCTTAGGCTGATAGATAATGGTAGCTTAGCAGAGCAGCTTAGGCTGAACTAGGAGACGTGTGAAGCTACTACAGTACCACTTAGTGTCATATGCACAATATCATAAGAAAACACAATACACAGTTATACTAAAAATAAAGGTACTTTATTTTTATGACAATATGCCAAAGTATCTTAGAGTGTACCCTCAGTGAGAGGATAGGAAATATACACAAGATATATATACACAATAGTAAAAATATGCAGTATAGTCTTAGAAAACAGTGCAAACAATGTATAGTTACAATAGGATGCAATGGGGAAACATAGGGATAGGGGCAACACAAACCATATACTCCAAAAGTGGAATGCGAACCACGAATGGACCCCAAACCTATGTGACCTTGTAGAGGGTCGCTGGGACTATTAGAAAATACTGAGAGTTAGCAAAATAACCCTCCCCAAGACCCTGAAAAGTGAGTGCAAAGTGCACTAAAGTTCCCCTAAGGACAAAATAGTCGTGTTAGAGGGAAAATGCAAGGATAACACAAATCAGCAATGCAACAACGATGGATTCCTGACTGAGGGTACCTGTGGAACAAGGGGACCAAGTCCAAAAGTCACAAGCAACTCGGAGATGGGCAGATGCCCATGAAATGCCAGCGGTTGGTGCAAAGAAGCTCTTACTAGGCTGAAGAACTGTGAATACTGCAGGAACGACAAGGGCTAGAGACTTCCCCTTTGGAGGATGGATCCCCCACGCCTTGGAGAGTCGTGCAAAAGTAATTTCCCGCCGGATGGACGCCAACAAGCCTTGCTACACGCAAATCGTGCGTTTGGCGTTTTTGGACGCTGCTGGCGCTCAGGAGGGACCAGGAGGTCGCAAATTGGACCTGCAGAGAGAGGGGACGTCGAGCAAGACAAAGAGCTCTCACTGAAGCAGGTAGCACCCGGAAAAGTGCCAGAAACAGGCACTACGAGGATGCGTGAAACGGTGCTCGCCGAAGTTGCACAAAGGAGTCCCACGTCGCCGGAGACCAACTTAGAAAGTCGTGCAATGCAGGTTAGAGTGCCGTGGACCCAGGCTTGGCTGTGCACGAAGGATTTCCGCCGGAAGTGCACAGGGGCCGGAGTAGCTGCAAAGTCGCGGTTCCCAGCAATGCAGCCCAGCGAGGTGAGGCAAGGACTTACCTCCACCAAACTTGGGCTGAAGAGTCACTGGACTGTGGGGGTCACTTGGACGGTGTCGCTGGATTCGAGGGACCTCGCTCGTCGTGCTGAGAGGAGACCCAAGGGACCGGTAATGCAGCTTTTTGGTGCCTGCGGTTGCAGGGGGAAGATTCCGTCGACCCACGGGAGATTTCTTCGGAGCTTCTGGTGCAGAGAGGAGGCAGACTACCCCCACAGCATGCACAAGCAGGAAAACAGTCGAGAAGGCGGCAGGATCAGCGTTACAGAGTTGCAGTAGTCGTCTTTGCTACTATGTTGCAGTTTTGCAGGCTTCCAGCGCGGTCAGCGGTCGATTCCTTATCAGAAGGTGAAGAGAGAGATGCAGAGGAACTCGGCTGAGCTCATGCATTCGTTATCTAAAGTTTCCCCAGAGACAGAGACCCTAAATAGCCAGAAAAGAGGGTTTGGCTACCTAGGAGAGAGGAAAGGCTACTAACACCTGAAGGAGCCTATCACAAGGAGTCTCTGACGTCACCTGGTGGCACTGGCCACTCAGAGCAGTCCAGTGTGCCAGCAGCACCTCTGTTTCCAAGATGGCAGAGGTCTGGAGCACACTGGAGGAGCTCTGGACACCTCCCAGGGGAGGTGCAGGTCAGGGGAGTGGTCACTCCCCTTTCCTTTGTCCAGTTTCGCGCCAGAGCAGGGGCTAAGGGGTCCCTGAACCGGTGTAGACTGGCTTATGCAGAATTGGGCACATCTGTGCCCAACAAAGCATTTCCAGAGGCTGGGGGAGGCTACTCCTCCCCTGCCTTCACACCATTTTCCAAAGGGAGAGGGTGTCACACCCTCTCTCAGAGGAAGTTCTTTGTTCTGCCATCCTGGGCCAGGCCTGGCTGGACCCCAGGAGGGCAGCTGCCTGTCTGAGGGGTTGGCAGCAGCAGCAGCTGCAGAGAAACCCCAGGAAGGGCAGTCTGGCAGTACCAGGGCCTGTGCTACAGACCACTGGGATCATGGAATTGTACCAACAATGCCAGGATGGCATAGAGGGGGCAATTCCATGATCATAGACATGTTACATGGCCATATTCGGAGTTACCATGGTGAAGCTACATATAGGTAGTGACCTATATGTAGTGCACGCGTGTAATGGTGTCCCCGCACTCACAAAGTTCAGTGAATTGGCTCTGAACAATGTGGGGGCACCTTGGCTAGTGCCAGGGTGCCCTCACACTAAGTAACTTTGCACCTAACCTTTACCAGGTAAAGGTTAGACATATAGGTGACTTATAAGTTACTTAAGTGCAGTGTAAAATGGCTGTGAAATAACGTGGACGTTATTTCACTCAGGCTGCAGTGGCAGGCCTGTGTAAGAATTGTCAGAGCTCCCTATGGGTGGCAAAAGAAATGCTGCAGCCCATAGGGATCTCCTGGAACCCCAATACCCTGGGTACCTCAGTACCATATACTAGGGAATTATAAGGGTGTTCCAGTAAGCCAATGTAAATTGATAAAATTGGTCACTAGCCTGTTAGTGACAATTTGAAAGTAATGAGAGAGCATAACCACTGAGGTTCTGGTTAGCAGAGCCTCAGTGAGACAGTTAGGCACCACACAGGGAACATATACATGCACACCTATGAGCACTGGGGCCCTGTGTGACAGGGTCCCAGTGACACATACATATAGGCCACAAACCTATGAGCACTGGGGTCCTGACCAGCAGGATCCCAGTGACACATAACAACCATACTGAAAACATAGTGTTTTCACTATGAGCACTGAGGCCTGGCTATCAGGATCCCAGTGAGACAGTGAAAACAGTGACAAACACCCTGACATACACTCACAAACAGGCCAAAAGTGGGGGTAACAAGGCTAGAAAGAGGCTACCTTCTCACACAACCCCCCCCCAAACGAAGGACAATAAGGCTAACCTTGGCCAGTTGAGACTTTATTGTCTAAGTGGTGATAAGTAGAGAGTAGCTCTGCAATAGACTGGTTACTCCCTTTATCATCCACTATATGGTTACTTCCCTGTGGGGATGTAAACCACCCTGTATGAAGTTTTTTAGCTAACCAACAATGTGAAGATGTATTTTCAGAGTTTCTATCAGTAAGTTTTAGTTTAGAGCAGTGGGAATTATCCACTGAACCTATTTGTAATGATGGAAATGCCAGACAGGGATGCTGTCTCAGTAAAGCCATAGCTGGGCAAAAACTTTGTCCATTTGGCTGGAAGAGAGAACAGGGATGCTGTTTCTCTTGAGTTGGAGCAGGGCAGGGATGCTGTCCTATGAGCTCCACACTAGGGCAGGGATGCTGTCCTAAGTGTTGTGAGGTAGTGCAGGGTTTATGCACTAAAGTTTCTCTGGGAGGGTTGGAGGGATGCTCCATGTTAACTAAAATGGTGCTGTTTTTCTCACCAATGTTAGTTATCCCACAGAGAGGTACTTCCACCTCAGGGAGTCCAGCTTTGCCAGCTGATGATTCCCTTGGAACAGGTGCCACCCCAGGAGAGGTTTCTCCCACCACAGGAATGGTATCCTGAATGGTAGGGTGGTTAGGGGATACTGTGATACCCTTTTTACCTGTTGATGGAGAGGGATCCTGAGTTTTCAGGCCTTCTCTCCTTTGCTTTTTCATTTCACTTGAAATGAGAGGGAACAATTCCTCAGGGATGCCCAGCATGGCTGCATGGGCATAAAACTCTACATCAGCCCAACCTGAGGCCTCTAGGTCATTACCTAAGAGACAGTCTACAGGTAAGCTAGGTGATACCACCACCTGCTTAGGGCCAGTAACTCCACCCCAACTAAACTGAATTATAGCTAAGGGAAGAAACTTAGTGGAGTTATGGACATCAATAATCTTATACTGTTGTCCAATGATGTGTTGTTCAGGAGGCACTAGGTTTTCAGTCACCAAAGTGAAACTGGCACCTGTGTCCCTGTAGGCCAAGGCCTCAACACCATTTATTGAAACTGTCTGCCTGTACTTATCCATTGTAAGGGGACAAGCAGCCAGTGTGGCAAGGCCAATGCCACTAGGTGTGACAGAAACTGTCTTGGGACTGATTACATCAGTTTCCACTATGGACCCATAAGTGAACCCAACTACACCCTTTGCTTGACTGTTGCCAGCAGTCCCACCACTAGTACCACTACTGCTAGGGGCACTAGAGCTTGATGTATTAGTGGTGGTAGGCTCAGGGGGTTTACCTGGACAGGACTTATCCCCTGGCCTATGGCCTCTGTTTTTACACACAAAGCACCAGGGCTTTTTAATGTGTGCAGGTTGGGAAGAAGAGGAAGAATTTGTTTTATCCCCACCCTCTGAAGAGTGTTTAAGATTTGAAGTGGGATCTTTGGTTTTACCCTTATCCCCATGCTTATCTTGAGATTTTTCACCATCTTTCTTCTTATTGCCATCTTTGTCACCCCCTGTATGAACTTTTCTGTTCACCCTTGTTCTGACCCATTTGTCTGCCTTCTTTCCCAATTCTTGGGGAGAGGTCAGATCAGAATCTACCAGGTACTGGTGCAACAAATCAGACACACAATTATTAAGTATATGCTCTCTCAGGATTGTGTTATACAGGCTTTCATAATCAGTAACTTTACTGCCATGTAACCACCCCTCCAAGGCCTTCACTGAATGGTCAATGAAATCAACCCAGTCTTGTGAAGACTCCTTTTTGGTCTCTCTGAACTTTATCCTGTATTGTTCAGTGGTTAAGCCATAACCATCCAGGAGTGCATTCTTAAGAACTGTAAAATTATTGGCATCATTTTCTTTCACAGTAAGGAGTCTATCCCTACCCTTTCCACTAAATGATAGCCATAGGATAGCAGCCCACTGCTTTTGAGGGACATCCTGTACAGCACAGGCCCTCTCAAGTGCAGCAAACCACTTGTTAATGTCATCCCCCTCCTTATAAGGGGGAACTATCTTGTGCAGATTCCTGGAATCATGCTCTTTTGCAGGATGACTATGGGGAATACTGCTGCTGCCACCATGGGTATCTAAACCCAACTTCTGTCTTTCCTTCTCTAATTCTAAAGACTGTCTATCCAAATCCAGCTGTTGCTTCTTGAGCTTCAGTCTGGTTTGTTCCACTCTCAATCTATTGAGCTCCCTTTCTAACAATCTGTCATCAGGGTGGGTGGGAGGGACATTTCTAGATACAGAGGTATGATGGGAATGAACAGAAGGAGACCTGTCCCTTACAGAGGGCACCCTAACAGCTTGGCTACCAGTATAATGTGAGAGCACACCATCAGTATGGTGTGATTCAACCTCTGTACCAACTATGCTAGACTGTCTAGTAATGGGCAGGCTGAGAAGTTTCTTTCCTGAACCTTTTCCTGGGGGAGTCCCTGGATCAGATTGAGAACCATTAGCTACTTTTTCTACAGATTGGGCACTTATGGCCTTATCCTGTACTCTAAGCATGTTAATTAACAGTTCTAAGGAAGGATTCTTCCCTACACTCAAACCTCTCTCTATGCAGAGACTCCTTGCTCCTTTCCAGCTAAGGTGATCATATGCAAGTTTGGACAGTTCAACATTTTTTCCTGTGCCAGACATTTTTAGAGAGAGTTAAAGTGATAGTAAAAGATAAAAAGTTTGTCAGAGCTTTTAGAAAGACAGAGAAAAAAAACTTTTTAAACTTTTTAGAACTTTTTAGAAAGTTTAGAAGTACTTTTCAGCACTTAGAAAAGAGTGAAAAGAGGAAATGCAAAACTTTTTGGCTATGTGTATATACACTGACCTTGTTTTGTATATTTTTCTCTTATGAAAAGTACAATGACAAGAGTGGTAAGTAGTCTCAAAGCACTTATCCCACCGCTGCCACCAATGTAGGAGGCTGGACTGGCTTGTAGTGAGTACCAAGGGGTACTTACACCTTGCACCAGGCCCAGTTATCCCTTATTAGTGTATAGGGTGTCTAGCAGCTTAGGCTGATAGATAATGGTAGCTTAGCAGAGCAGCTTAGGCTGAACTAGGAGACGTGTGAAGCTACTACAGTACCACTTAGTGTCATATGCACAATATCATAAGAAAACACAATACACAGTTATACTAAAAATAAAGGTACTTTATTTTTATGACAATATGCCAAAGTATCTTAGAGTGTACCCTCAGTGAGAGGATAGGAAATATACACAAGATATATATACACAATAGTAAAAATATGCAGTATAGTCTTAGAAAACAGTGCAAACAATGTATAGTTACAATAGGATGCAATGGGGAAACATAGGGATAGGGGCAACACAAACCATATACTCCAAAAGTGGAATGCGAACCACGAAAGGACCCCAAACCTATGTGACCTTGTAGAGGGTCGCTGGGACTATTAGAAAATACTGAGAGTTAGCAAAATAACCCTCCCCAAGACCCTGAAAAGTGAGTGCAAAGTGCACTAAAGTTCCCCTAAGGACAAAATAGTCGTGTTAGAGGGAAAATGCAAGGAAAACACAAATCAGCAATGCAACAACGATGGATTCCTGACTGAGGGTACCTGTGGAACAAGGGGACCAAGTCCAAAAGTCACAAGCAACTCGGAGATGGGCAGATGCCCATGAAATGCCAGCGGTTGGTGCAAAGAAGCTCTTACTAGGCTGAAGAACTGTGAATACTGCAGGAACGACAAGGGCTAGAGACTTCCCCTTTGGAGGATGGATCCCCCACGCCTTGGAGAGTCGTGCAAAAGTGATTTCCCGCCGGATGGACGCCAACAAGCCTTGCTACACGCAAATCGTGCGTTTGGCGTTTTTGGACGCTGCTGGCGCTCAGGAGGGACCAGGAGGTCGCAAATTGGACCTGCAGAGAGAGGGGACGTCGAGCAAGACAAAGAGCTCTCACTGAAGCAGGTAGCACCCGGAAAAGTGCCAGAAACAGGCACTACGAGGATGCGTGAAACGGTGCTCGCCGAAGTTGCACAAAGGAGTCCCACGTCGCCGGAGACCAACTTAGAAAGTCGTGCAATGCAGGTTAGAGTGCCGTGGACCCAGGCTTGGCTGTGCACGAAGGATTTCCGCCGGAAGTGCACAGGGGCCGGAGTAGCTGCAAAGTCGCGGTTCCCAGCAATGCAGCCCAGCGAGGTGAGGCAAGGACTTACCTCCACCAAACTTGGGCTGAAGAGTCACTGGACTGTGGGGGTCACTTGGACGGTGTCGCTGGATTCGAGGGACCTCGCTCGTCGTGCTGAGAGGAGACCCAAGGGACCGGTAATGCAGCTTTTTGGTGCCTGCGGTTGCAGGGGGAAGATTCCGTCGACCCACGGGAGATTTCTTCGGAGCTTCTGGTGCAGAGAGGAGGCAGACTACCCCCACAGCATGCACAAGCAGGAAAACAGTCGAGAAGGCGGCAGGATCAGCGTTACAGAGTTGCAGTAGTCGTCTTTGCTACTATGTTGCAGTTTTGCAGGCTTCCAGCGCGGTCAGCGGTCGATTCCTTATCAGAAGGTGAAGAGAGAGATGCAGAGGAACTCGGCTGAGCTCATGCATTCGTTATCTAAAGTTTCCCCAGAGACAGAGACCCTAAATAGCCAGAAAAGAGGGTTTGGCTACCTAGGAGAGAGGAAAGGCTACTAACACCTGAAGGAGCCTATCACAAGGAGTCTCTGACGTCACCTGGTGGCACTGGCCACTCAGAGCAGTCCAGTGTGCCAGCAGCACCTCTGTTTCCAAGATGGCAGAGGTCTGGAGCACACTGGAGGAGCTCTGGACACCTCCCAGGGGAGGTGCAGGTCAGGGGAGTGGTCACTCCCCTTTCCTTTGTCCAGTTTCGCGCCAGAGCAGGGGCTAAGGGGTCCCTGAACCGGTGTAGACTGGCTTATGCAGAATTGGGCACATCTGTGCCCAACAAAGCATTTCCAGAGGCTGGGGGAGGCTACTCCTCCCCTGCCTTCACACCATTTTCCAAAGGGAGAGGGTGTCACACCCTCTCTCAGAGGAAGTTCTTTGTTCTGCCATCCTGGGCCAGGCCTGGCTGGACCCCAGGAGGGCAGCTGCCTGTCTGAGGGGTTGGCAGCAGCAGCAGCTGCAGAGAAACCCCAGGAAGGGCAGTCTGGCAGTACCAGGGCCTGTGCTACAGACCACTGGGATCATGGAATTGTACCAACAATGCCAGGATGGCATAGAGGGGGCAATTCCATGATCATAGACATGTTACATGGCCATATTCGGAGTTACCATGGTGAAGCTACATATAGGTAGTGACCTATATGTAGTGCACGCGTGTAATGGTGTCCCCGCACTCACAAAGTTCAGTGAATTGGCTCTGAACAATGTGGGGGCACCTTGGCTAGTGCCAGGGTGCCCTCACACTAAGTAACTTTGCACCTAACCTTTACCAGGTAAAGGTTAGACATATAGGTGACTTATAAGTTACTTAAGTGCAGTGTAAAATGGCTGTGAAATAACGTGGACGTTATTTCACTCAGGCTGCAGTGGCAGGCCTGTGTAAGAATTGTCAGAGCTCCCTATGGGTGGCAAAAGAAATGCTGCAGCCCATAGGGATCTCCTGGAACCCCAATACCCTGGGTACCTCAGTACCATATACTAGGGAATTATAAGGGTGTTCCAGTAAGCCAATGTAAATTGGTAAAATTGGTCACTAGCCTGTTAGTGACAATTTGAAAGTAATGAGAGAGCATAACCACTGAGGTTCTGGTTAGCAGAGCCTCAGTGAGACAGTTAGGCACCACACAGGGAACATATACATGCACACCTATGAGCACTGGGGCCCTGTGTGACAGGGTCCCAGTGACACATACATATAGGCCACAAACCTATGAGCACTGGGGTCCTGACCAGCAGGATCCCAGTGACACATAACAACCATACTGAAAACATAGTGTTTTCACTATGAGCACTGAGGCCTGGCTATCAGGATCCCAGTGAGACAGTGAAAACAGTGACAAACACCCTGACATACACTCACAAACAGGCCAAAAGTGGGGGTAACAAGGCTAGAAAGAGGCTACCTTCTCACAACCCTGCCTTTGAACCAAATAGGATTAGAATTAGGTACAAATCAATGAGGGGACAAGGCAGTCAGGCACAGATATTTAGTATACACTTAGATATATATAGATATACATATACGCAGAACAAACTAATGTAACAGCTTGTTGAGACCCTCCACTAAACTCAAGTATGTAACGCAGTACCCTCTGTTCTATTCAGGGCTATTCAGAGGTTCCACAGCTCCAGCTGATGGCAAGGCAGATTGAAGGTGAGAGCTGGCCGTTTCCTGTGGTTTCCCACAACAAGCAGGCTGACACCGCTCCCCGCAGTCACTCAGAAGCTGATGTAGGCTTCCTTGCGGCCCAGAGTGCTCTTCAAGCAACAGGACCTATGACACTTTCTGTTCTACTGAGGGGCATGGACAACTCCAATAACAAGCTGGCCCTCCAGGCACCTGTGGCTCTTTCTGTTCTACCTAGGGGTGTGGACAACTCCAGTAATGGGTCAGGCCCCCAGGCACACATAATGAACTCAGCACTATCCACTGACTCCCAGGACTTGACACAGTCATAACATGGTTTCCAGGTTTAATTAGAAATCCAACTTTCAGCACCCCAAGACAACTGTGTCAGAAAGGGAGAAGAATCAAAATCAAGGCCACTCCAGGACAGTCCTACCTAGATGCTAGAGGCAAAGTAGGCTGGTAGTAAAAAAACAGCCTCCGGGATGAGAGCTAATGGGGTGGCCCCGCCTCTTCCTTTCACGGACGGGCACGGAGGGGACACACTGGGCCTGGGCTTCACCTGAGCACATCCCACACAGCGGGACACCTGTGTTCCTAATAAGTGCCTGGTTGTTACCGGCCAAATGACGATGGCAGCTCCTTCTGCCATGGACACTGGGGCATGTAGTCTGACGCCACACCTGGCAAGCAATGTTCCTGGTGCAGCAGAATGCTTTTGCTCCTAATAAGCACCTGACTGGTGCAGGCCAAATGACTTTGGCAGCTCCTGCCGATGTGGACGCTGGGGCCCGTGGTCCGACCCCACCCCTTGGCTAGCTATGTTCCCCTCGCAGAGTGATGCCTGTGCACCTAATAAGCGCCTGGCTAGTGCAGGCCAGATGTCGTTGATGGCTCCTGCCGTTGTGGACGCTGGGGTGCATGGTTTGACACCACCCCTTGGCAAGCAACAAAACATTGACTGGTGGGAAAGCTTTGGCTGACTGCAAGCCCTCACCAAAAGCATATCCTGCTAAATTTTCCTGTGCTCAAACATTGCCTTTGCAACAATTCCAGGGGTGGGTAATCGCGCGACCCCCAACCAAGACCAGAGATTAGATCTCATCAAAGCAGTGAATGAGTGTGTTGCTTCTGCCCATGCCAGTGTGGCAGCTACTATCTCACTCTTACAGAAACGCTATTAGTGGTCCAGTCTTTACAAACAGACCAACGGGTAGTGATGATACTTTACTGGGAGAAGTGTGCTTTGGCATTAGTGAAACAGAAATTATGCTTACCTTTTAGAAAACATATTTTCCATTGTTGATAGAGGCAATGTAAATGACAATGTTTTTGTTGGTTTTGTCGTTGACAGTTTTATTGGTTTTGTCGACAACGGTGTCATCGCTAACGTTGTCATCATTGATGATGTCATCATCAGCCCTACCTTTGATGTTTTCATTGCAATGTATGAAGTTGTAGTGTATGTAAGTGAAGTCATCTTCAATGGTGAATTGGTAGCAGTGACCATTGTCACTGTTGTCGTTGACAAAAGTGTTGAAATTATTTTTTTCATAGATGATGTAGAGGGTTTCTAAAATTTCAAAAGCACCTTGATAGATATGTTTGTAGGTTCAGATCTCTATTTTTCTGCGGAAACATCCACTTTTTTATGCGTGGGAGTGTTTAATAGATGGGGTTTGCTCTTTTTAAGACATATGATGGGTCTTTTTTAAATCCTTTTTTCAAAGTTTTTGTTTCAGTGGGCCTTCTGGTCCCTCTCTCTTCTAGACCTTTTTGCTATATTCTGATGAATCCTCACATTTTCCCCTGAAGCTGGGATGTTCTTGGCTTTGATTTTTTGAAGTCATAATAATAACCTCCCCTCTCTATCCTTTAAAGATTTAGAAAAAAAAAAGTACAATCTCACAGTCTTTTACCTCATGAGAAGGGCAGTGTATGTAGCCCTTATGTGGATCCTCTGACTGCAGTCTCTTCTTTCCATAGGTCTCAAAAGTCCTTTTTAAGCAAGCTCTAACATCCTTAGTAGTCAGATATTCTCAACAGATGGTATAATGCTGTTAATTTAGTCAGATTTGCCAGAAGACAATCTCTAAAGCTGTGAATATTTCGGATAATTGAGCAGAGCCCAGTAGAGGCTTATTTCCAAAGCGATGTGGTCGAAAATTTGAAGAATGATATCCTCCGAGGGTAATGTTCTACAGGGTGGTGCAGTCTGATTTGCTGAACTATGATTCTTTTTTAACAATGTGAATAGGATACTAGTATTGATGCGTTCTAGGCCTTCTAGGCTATGTTTAACATTGTACTGCTTTCTAATTATACTGTGGGACTCCCATTTGGACAATAGGGAATGACACTGGCGGAAGGCGGAGAAGCGGCAGTAAGACCGCCAACAGGCTGGCGGTCTTTCCTCTGTGTATTATGACCATGGCCGTTACCGCCATGGTCATTCTCCGGTTCTCCTTTCCGCCCGCCAGGGCGGAGACGACCGCCGGGCTGGAGACCAGGGTCTCCAGCCCGGCGGCCGTCACTATACTGCCGGCGGTATTTGGACCCAGCTGACCGCCATGGATTTCATGCGGTTTGAAACCGCCATGAAATCCATGGCGGTAAGCACTATCAGTGCCAGGGAATTCCCTCCCTGGCACTGATAGAGGTTGACCCCCACCCCCCGCCCCCACCCCGACTCCCTCCCCTACCCCCCCACCCCGCCTGCCACCCCCCAAAGGTGGCAGGTCCCCCCTCCCCACCCCGACCCCCAACATAACATCACTCATACACACACGACACTCACACAGCCAACACACATACACGCACACACACCGACATACATGCCAACATCCACACACACAGTCAGACACGCACACCCACATTCAAACATACACGCACACATCCATACAGACATACCTACAGACATACACGCACTCATTCCCATACACACAACACCCCTGCAAGCATACACGCACTCACACACCCCCTCTACATACACACACACCCACCCCCATGCACGCACACAACACACAACACCCCCCCAACCCCCCCCTCATGGACGATCGACTTACCTGGTCCGACGATCCTCCGGGAGGGGATGGGAGCCATGGGGGCTGCTCTGCCGACACCACACCGCCAACAGAACACCGCCACGCCGAATTACAGGATGTGATTCGCTGGGCGGTGTTCTGTTGGCGTGGCGGTGGAGGTGGAGCAACCTCCACTTCCCCGCCGCCCGCCAGTATGGCTGTTGGCGGCTCTCCATCCGTAAAAGGACGGAGAGCTGCCAACGGTCATAATAGGCCGAGCGGCAAACCGCCACCAAATGACCCCCACAATGATGTGAATACATGAAAGATCTACTACTCTGGTAACACAAATGTGTATTAGAGTTAAGTGAAAAGTGTAAAAAATGTTTACAATGTTCTTGAGGTACAATAATTATGTTACCTTTGTATTGCATTAGAGCGCAAGAGTTTGGGAAAGTAACCAGCACTAAGACTAAAAAGTAGAGAGAATCACATGAATCAAAGTATAACTTAGAGAAACCTTTTTTAACAAACAAGCTCAAACTCATTCACAGGTAGAGTTACCAGATAACCCAAAACATGATTAGTGGAGAGAGCTATCAATATGCAATCTAGAATCCAGGTCTAATCTCTGCTTCGCTCTGTGTCTTGAAAAGTACAACAGCACAGAAGACACCAGTCACAATCACTGCTCAACAAACCAACCCTGAAATTGACCCATCCTTTTAATTTAACATTAAAGGATGCAGGGGAGAGGGGCAGGTGTAGGAGTTGGTTTAACATCACCTCTGTAAGGACAGCAGTGCAGGTTTCTACTGGTACGTGCTGAGGTAGTCCTAGTTATCAACAATTTTGCTTGCTGTGCACTGGTAGTGAGCCTGGAATGCTTCATTCCTACTCTACAACAGGTTTGCTTTGTTTCTATAACTGTTTGCCTTAAATGATCAGGCATTCTTTGCTGCCATTCAGCTTACAGACACTCAGTGATGATTTTCTGAGTACTTTGGTCTTTTCTTAGTACATTGTTTTTTTTCATGTACACACATCTCACAGGTTGGCAGGTTTGTGTTTTTTTTCACATGAAGGTGATTACCCATGATTCACACTGTTTGAAATGGCTTTGCGGTTTCTACCGATTTGTAGCCTTGGAGTGCTTCTTCTTTGTGAAAGAGCATACATTAGACCACATTCTTGGACTATAAGAGCGAGCAATTTTGGCGGTTAACCCTTGTTGGATGAAGTGTCTCCCTCTTTTTTGCAGCATGGAAATTCACGAGCTTTGCAGGTAACGCTTCACACGCGACTTGATGCATGAATGTTATAACAGAACAGAGTTATTTTCCTCACTTGTATGTGTGTGTGTGTGTATATATAAACTCAATGAAAAAAATAAAGGTTACAGGGACGTCATATTTAAGTTGACGTTTTACCCATACAAAACCATAGAAATTCAGAAGTATAGTTATACTTATGTTAAGAAACTATCAATCGTTGCTTAAAGTTACTTTTCAACACAAGTTATAGTTTCTTCAGATAACGGCTGAATTTCTATGGTTTTGTGTCGGTAAAACATCAATTTAATCATAACGTCCCTGTAACCTTTGTTTTTTCAGTGAATTTCGATGTTTTTTTTAACACGCACATTAGTATAGCCAGGGCCGTGCACCACAGGGATGACCACAAGGGCCTGTTGGGCTGTATTGCTGTTGTACAAATCATTGTTGAATCAGGAACAATGCTTATAGTGCACAGGGTTATATCTCACAATGAAAGTATAGTATGACATTTAAGTTGATGCTTTACACTATAACATTTTTGGATTGTAACAGGATGCCTATCATCATTTACAAATCTTTCCATATAGTAAGCATTATTTATAATTGTCGGAGCACATTAAGATGGCCGCCCATCCCGGAAAAGTGGTTGTCCTTTATTTATGTTGTTGTATTCACGTATTAAAATGTGGTTGTGTCAGCTTCTACTCCCTACCGTGAACTAAGAAGAAGACTGTATAGTCGAAACGCGTTGTTCTCTTTTTCTGCACCGAATAAACCACTTAAACTCATTTTGTGGCTGAGCAGAGTGCGTGGCAATCATTTCTTTGTTTTTATATATATATATATATATATATATATATATATATATATATATATATATATATATATATCTGTGTGTGTGTGTGTCTATATATCTGTATGTGTGTCACAAATAATCTCTCACCACATGAAAGAATTCTCGGACTCTTGTGAATGTGTTCGCTGATTTGCAGATGGTTCACACCTAACGCATTTCGGCCATAGCCTGGATCACGGTATGGGGCACCAAGCACTTTCTTACTTTTAAGCTCACCAAACAGTGAAAACAAAAAAACTGCGCTAGAAATTTACAGCCTCTTACAATGATCTCAAGTGTGGTCACCATCTTGGAACGTTTTTGAGTATTCATAAAGTATATTCCATCCATGTAAATTCAGAGTCAAAAGACTACGCAGCCACTAGTAATCTAAAATTGTTTGTTTTGCAATAATTATCATTACAAATCACTATCAATAGTCACTACCAAATCTCGTATATTATGGTCTAAAGTCTGGATTTTATATCCACAACAGCATATTTCTCCAACACTAACCAAACAAATAGATCAATCACGTCTTTACCCACACGAACCCCATAGACACCTATGCAGTTTCCACATCTTATAGTACATCACATATATATAAATATTAATGAACGTAAATACATTATGTAACAAAGCATTCAATATACCATATGAAGAAAATGTACTGTACTGAAGGTCCGTAATGTAAATAAGTATATGTCCTAATGCCTGTACTGTTATGGCACTGTAAACTTGGGTACATGATCATCATTCTCCATACATATATATATATATATATATATATATATATATATATTCACTGAGAAAAATTAAAGGCTACAGGGACGTTATAGTTAGGTTCTGAATTTACTCGTACAGAACCATAGAAATTCAGCAGTTATAATTAGAGTCTTTTAAGTAACTATAACTGGCACCCTACAGTAACTATATCTAGCACTCTTGCCATGCACAGTTTTCTTAGCAATAATTTTATTGGAAATGTTGCAGTTACAATATCAAAGATGCCATATGTGGAGCAATTAGCTGTGCATGGCGAAGGCGCGAGTTATAGTTACCTTAGGGTGCGAGTTATAGTTACTTAAAAGAACTCTAACTATAATTGCTGAATTTCTATGGTTTTGTATGAGTAAATTTAGAGCGTAACTATTACGTCCCTGTGACCTTCGGATTTTGCAGTGAATTTCTATGTTTTTTTTAACATAAAGCAATTTTATTTACTATATACTATTTCAACCCCTCCGCCCCCCGTGCATGGCCTTTGATTGTGCATGCCAGGGGCTGGTCACAAGGCCTGGCCTGCAGCCAGGCATTGTTGCAAAGCTCTTATAACCACCCAACCCCATGCACGTCCTTTGGCTGTGGGCAGCTCAGGTTGGCCACAGGGCCTGTCTCTGTCAGTGGATCTGTGAGTGGGTGTGTGAGTGAGTGGGTCTGAAAGTGGGTGTGTGAGTATGAGGGGGTGCGTGAGTGACTGTGTACGAGTGAATGAATTAGTGTATGAATGAGTATGGTTTTTCTTTTCAAATTTTCCATATTCATGAATAATTCTAGAAAATTTGTGAATTTTCGTGAATATAACACATGGTGACACAAAATTATTTTAAACCCATAATTTACACCGAAAACACACCTATATCACACCCCTGTGGTCAGGGTACCTTCATCCTGACATCTTATGCCACTTTAAATTTCGATTTTCACCCCCAGGGACCATGTCTCGTGAAAATAAAATAACAGCTGCAACTTTGTCGTCAGGTTGCAGCCAGCCAATTACAACTCTTCTTTTCGCACATGTATTCCTGAAAAATTTGCAAATTTCACGAATTATTCGCGGCCAGAGGTATACAAATTTATTTTCCCTTCAATATCTTCAAACTACTGAACAGATTCACACCAAATAAGCGAAAGCGTAACCTGCATATTGACAGCTAGCTTTCTGCCAATTTGTTAGTAATTCCGTCCAGTGGTTCAGCCTGCAGTCGTGTCTAAAGAATCCTATGGAAAGTAACATGGGAAGCGCAAACTTTTGTGAGCCCCCCTTGACCCCTGTTTAACGGATCACCCCAAAACCTCCCATGTGCAACAAGAATCAGCACAACACATCTTTGAGGAAATTTTGTTAGGATTCGTCAAACGGTGCCAAAGATATAGGCAAGTCAAAAAACGCTTTTCCTAAGGAAACATGCTCCTAAATATAACTACCTATTCACTTAAAAAACCAAAGGTTACAGGGACGTTAAAGTTAGGCTCACATTTTAAATGTACAAAACCATAGAATATCACCAGTTATAGTTAGAGTTACTTCAAGTAACTATAACTTGTGCCCCAGCCACGCTTTTTAGCCCTGGGGTGGGGTCCCTTAGGGACCCCAGCACCAGAGCTAAGAGGTCAGGGTGTTCGTACCCTGGCCCCTTTTGTATTTTTTGGCTTCAGCCGAGTACCAAGATTGCTGCTAACACTTCAACGGCTCCGTTGTTGAAGTGTCAGCCAGTCAGATCTCAGCACGAGATTAGGTGGGGTCGCGAATCATTCGCGTCCGTATATATACAAATTTGGATTTTGTTTAATTTCTCTGAATCTACTGAGCGGATTTACACCAAAACAAAAAATTTTGTTTTCTGGGCCAGGACCCACCTCTCAACTAAATGTGGTGTAATTCCATCCAGTAGTTTCAGTGGCATCACTGTTCACAATTCCTATGGAAAGATTAGTGAAGATTTGTCAAGCGGCGCCAAAGATATAGGCAAGCAAAAAACACTTTTTATATAGAAACTAGGTCCTAACTATAACTACCTAGTGGCGTTCACCATTAGGTAATATATATATATATTCACTGAAAAAAACAAAGGTTACAGGGACTTCATAGTTATGTTAAGATTTGATATGCACAAACTATAGAAAATCAGTAGTTATAGTTACCTGAGCTAAATATATTTTACGCCGCCACAATACACTGCTAACCCTCACATATTACTTCACTCATGACGTGGTCAGTGACATCACTGATAACATCACTGATGACATCTGGCAGCCAATCAGATCTCAGGATGAGATCTTTCAGATCCGCAGACGATCTGCATCCTTAGATATACAAATTAGTTTTTCCTTTAATAACTCCAAAGCTACTGAATGAATTTACAGCAAAATACAAAAAGAGCTCTGTCTGGGCAAAGAGCTAGCTTTCTGCCAAATTTGATGTAATTCCGTCTGACGGTTCAGGTTGTATTCGTGTCTAAAATCCTGTTTGAAATTGCATGGGGAAAACAAAAGCTTCCAAGACAGCAGCTGAAGTGAGTGGCGTACTAGCTTTGAAGAGTTTGTGAAGTTTTCAAACCATGCCAAAGTTACTGGCAAAACAAAAAAAAAATTCCAATGGAAATGAAATCCTGACTATAACTATGTATATATATATATATATATATCTCTTAAAATTTCCTCTTATCTTCAAGGAAAGCCAGGGCTCCTCCAGAATGACCAAGGCTACGGCCGAAATGCGTTGGAGGGGAGTCTTTTCTCCACAATATTTTTTTTTTTAATACTGACAGCATTCTGGAGGAGTCCTGGCTTTCCTTGAAGATAAGAGGAAATTTTGATAATTGTAGGAGCGTTTCAGAGCCCAGCTGAGACCGCTGCATTATTGCTTTAACATTCCGAACTTACCTTTAAAATATATATATAGTGGCGGCCGACATTGTTATTGTTTAGTTTTATGTTAGTTTAGTTAGCCCATAATTTCCACCTGAGGAATATCTTTTGTTTCATTAATAACTTTGCTGAATCTTCATGAAACTTTTCAGAAAAAAAAAAATCCATCTTAGCTCCTTCCCTGAAAGTTTTGTGGTGATCCGTCAAGCGAGGGCCTAGAAAAAGGGGAAGGGTCTTCCCAAACAAGTTGATTTCCCTGGTAAATTCCCCTAGAAAACTTTTGTTGCAGCTAGAAATAAACAGCTAAAACAAATTACACCAAATTTGGCAGAAAGTTAGTATCTTACTCAAAGTGTGCTTTTCGTTATTTTGGCGTAGCTGTTTTTTTTTTTTATTTGCATGTAAAGAGGTGCTTAGGGTGGGCATGAAGCGGTTAACAAATGTCTATATCTGGACAAGTCCAGTAGTACAGCACATTTACAAATTAGGGCCCCCTGATTGGACAGTGGAGATTTTTCTCCTCTTGGCCTATTCAGTAATGCGGGACTGGTACTGCACGCCGTGATTGGCCAGTTGCAAATTGAGAGAAAATGTTACAGTTGCCATTACAGGACTCGAGCACTCTATGCCTGCGTTCTAAAAAAATGTTTTAAAAAAATCATGTAAGGGGCAGTGTAGGATTACTGTGACCCTCAAACACTTGTCGGGGGATCCAGAGGGACTCCTCACCCAAATTGGCAGAAGTAAACCTTTTGTGGGGCCAGCAGTGCTGTGGTACTCCTCCCAAATCAGGTATTTTGTGAGCTACCGCAGTACCCCGTCATATGCTCCCCTCACAGGTTTTACAACTGTGGTACCGCTGTACTGTGCAAGCTTCTTCCCCATGGATGTAGCTTGTTCAACATTACCATGGTAACATTTAAAAAATAGATCATAATTAAACCAAATGTGTTTAAAAAAACAGAGGTTCACTGAAAAAATATAAGTTGGTATGGTAAAAAGACCTTCTGTTACAATAAAACAACTGAAATTTACAGAAAAATCAGAGGTTAAAGTTACGTTATGGTTAGGTATGGTAATTATGCCTTAGCTTATGTTGAAAAATACCTTAAGAATTCACTACAAACAAAACCAAGGTTAAAGCAACGTTATAGTTAGATGTTGAAGTGAGATAAAAACTAATGTTTAAAGACCAAAAAAATAAAATAAAATAAAATTCACCAGTTATCGTTTATTGAGCTAATTATAACTTTCACCCCAACCATGCACTTCTTATGACCTCACATATTACCCCAACGGCTATTTATAGACAATGTACCGGCTATATTCATTGAGGACTTAAGGGAGCGTTCAGCCACATTGCTACAATATCTTCCAGGTACTCGGTGGTTCTTGGGATCAGCAATGTATTTGAACACATTAAGCACGCACTTGAAGAGATCCAAGAACTAGAGAAAGCTATTCTAAGTTCAAACACACTAACCGACACAGAAGTTGCATTAGAGAAACTAGAAAAAACTTTTACAAGTGTAGCCAAGTTGAACACAATAAAAAATCCAGCAAACTAACAAGAGACCTAAAAAAATTACATCAGGAAAGAACCTATCCATTACTATTGGAAGGTTGAAGGTGACCTCCAACCCTTGTGAAAGATATGAGATCCCACGAAAAAGTCACTTTTTCAGCATCTTGAAGGTACTAATGCAGTCCTGTCCACCCAGAAGTAATTCTTTTTTGGACCCAGGGCCTTTAGGGATACAGAGAGAGGCTAGTACTGACAGAACTTCCCACCACCTCAAGGCGAGTGCGAAACTAGGAGGAAATTCTACCAACGGGAAACACGGAAACAATGACCAATTTAGACTCAGTATTTTTACATTTCTTTCCCAGGATTTCCTATCTTCCTCTGAAATCTCCTCACTGAGTTAAAGCCTCTCTTTTGCGCAACATTTTTCCAGAGACCTTCTCCCCTAGTAAGTTTTCCTCTGATCCAGACTTACTGACCAACCTCATACTCTATAAATTATAAAATAATATTTCAATTATAATTATTCTTTTTCTAAACCATAGTGCTCATTACTGTTCCCTAGTGCGAATGTTGACTTACAACCATAGCAAACATAATACATATATTGCATATCTCAATAGTTTGATTAGTTGGTCTACAATGTTTCAAAAAAAAATTCAGTTCTGGGTAGATTATACATCTGTATATCAGTGAATGTTATCTAAAAATGAGTCCCCACTTACCCCTTTGTTCAGTGCTCAATTTGTAAATAAAAAGGTGCCGGTGCCCCAAGCCGCCCTCTTAAACACACCGCTGCAATTAAATGTGCGAACACGGAATACGGAGGTGGCGTAATCCGGAAGCCATCTTGGGCCTCTTCAATCCATTTAAAGCCTCTCCCTGCCTCTTCAGCCCACTCTTGCAGCTTTCTACTTCCTTCCTTTGTGAGGCTTTTTTGTTTATCCCTTCATCCGTCTTTCCAGTATTTGTGTTTTGCTCGCAGCAAATGATAGAGGCCGAAGAATAAGCCCCGGCCATCAAAAATAAGGGCAGGAGCTCAGCACCTGAAACAACAAGCACAAATTAAGCACTGCCTTTGTTTAATCTACAATATTACAATTTCCCTTGGTACCTGATTGGCAGATTGGGCCAACCTCTGTCTTATATTACTATTTTCTTTGAGTGCTGCATCTCAGTAGTAGGGGAAATCAGATGTGCATGGCTGAGGTAAGATGCTGATAGTGGTGGTATGAAACTAATCCACCACAGAAGCAGAATTCTGTAAAAGTGTTACTGTTCTAAGCAGCAGATATGAAAGAACAAATTCAGAATGTGAAGATCATTGACCCACAGGGAAAGAAAAAATAGTGAACTCGAGAATGAGCGGAAAGGTTGCTTTTTAATCTTGGACAGCGTGACCAAACTTGAAACATGCACTCTGCATTAAGAAATCATTTAAAACTCTGAAACGTCTAAGTTTTGTTTACATTCATTATACTTTGAAGTCATTAATTTTCGTACCGTAGAATTCTTATATATATATATATATATATATATATATATATATATATATATATATATATATATATATATATGTGTATTTTTATATATATATATGTGTATATATATATTTATATATATATATATATATATATATATAGTGCAGATATAAATCTGTGTAAAATGACATCTCTTAATTCTGAGACATACTTAGCTCCAAACTTAAAGTACATCGACACGCCTTTATTAAAGTCAGTCACAGCGAG
Organism: Pleurodeles waltl; assembly: GCF_031143425.1. Lineage (NCBI taxonomy): Eukaryota > Metazoa > Chordata > Amphibia > Caudata > Salamandridae > Pleurodeles > Pleurodeles waltl. Next base: position 1,156,363,777 of record NC_090439.1, on the reverse strand, counting down.
TTCTCATTAAAATAACTTGTTGAATTAAGCCATCCATTACGCAATATGTATTAACGTTTTGTGCCCTGATCTAGTCTAGATTCATGCTCCTATAAAGATTGCTGTTTTCAGCCAAAAACTGGCATCAATAATAAAATATGCAATTAGAAGAAGTCTAATCCTTTTTTTTTATTTCGATGAGTGAAGAAACTAATCATGGTAGAATGTCTTTATCAATATTCAACCTAACATATTTAGTGACTCATTTACAAGGCCGTTGCGCTCCGTTGCGTCATTATTTTTTAGACGTGCTCTACGCTGCTCCACATTTACAAACTGACGCATTGGGCCCAATGCATCATAAAGCCTTGTGTTGCATTATACCTGCACCAGGTGTAATGTAAGCAAGGTAGGAGTCACCACAGGAAAAGCCATGCAGCACTGATGCAGTGAAATTCACAGCATTTCACTGCATCATTCTGCAACCTCACTGCATCAAAATTTTAACCGCCTGCTCAGAGCAGGCGTAAAACTGACACAGCGTTTTTTTCAATGGGGGCATCCTAGCATTGTTTGAGTACCGTCAGTTTTTTTACATTAGTCAAGCAATGCGTGAGTTAAGCATGCAATTGCCATGGAGCTCTGTATTTTAAATACAGAACATTCATGGTGTCGTTAAGGGGTCATAAGGCAGCGCAAGAAATCTGACGCATTGGAGTCAGTGCTCAGATTCTTGTAAATGAGGCCCTAAGTTTTATAAAAATAAAAGATGACCAACGTATGCAACGGATAATCTACACATAGCACTTTCCAAAGTAAAATCATTTCTATTGCTACTAGCAGGTGTGACCCTTTCCCCTCGCCTAGTCACCCGAGTTACAGATTTCAGATGCATTGTTAACTCCGAGGTGCATGAATACATCCCATTGCAAGTTTTTGGGTAAATAATGTCGGAATGGGTTTCTTCATTGATTCCTCCATGTTTCTTCCCAGTTGTACACCTGGACACTTTCCCTGCTTTTAGCAGACAAACTAGCCGGGTGAAAAGTACCAAACTCAGGGCAGTCCCCTACTTCCTGTAATTCTGATAGGCCAGTATCTCCTCTGAACACCATCAGAATTAACGGGGGCCTTGAAAACACGACCACAGAGGCCTGTACCCTTGTCCAGGACTGAAATACGCTCTCTGGCATATATAGACAGTATGTCCCAAACTTTGATTCGTTGTTCAGGTTTCCGAGTATCTGCCAACACTTTTCTCACAACCATCACCAAATCTGGAACCTCTCAATCCTCCTGAGTCAGCCATGCACTGCATGGGTTGGCAGCCAAGCCAGGCGTTGCGAACAACCTAACGCGATGGTTGGCCACATGGCCTGGTCTACGACTGGGCCCTGCGACGATTTCACCACAGTCGAGCGAACCCTGCTGTGCACGGCCTTCATCCTTGTGCAGTGGGCTTAGCCGCTGTGCATGGCCTATGGGCAGACCCTGTGACCATCCTGTTGGGAGACCATCCAACTCACACAGGCAGCCGTGCAGGGTCTAAGACTTAATAGAGACAATCTTTTTGATTGGTTTTTGTTGGCGGTCCTCAAAATAATCATGTTTATTTTTTACTTAGTGGATTTTCTGTTTTTGTGTTTTTTTAATTATTGTGCAAACGGCCACTCAGAACCTCTTTTGTTCATGGATGGAATTTTAGTGATGGCCCTTCATCTTCACTGTTCCAGTGATTGCCTCAATGCATGCATTCTGTTCTATATGCAGACGTTCTTCTTGCATTCCATGCAGCTTACTGCAGAGACTTTGTGGTGCAGATTGTTTTTCTCCTCTCCTTTATACGGCACCTCAGCAGGAACAGTTGGCCCAGGATGCAGTAAGCAATTGCTCCTGCTGCCTCCTCCGGTACTCTTTCATGCTTCTGCTGAAGGTGTTTCCTCATAGTTGTAGAGCCAGAGGAGCAGTGTCCTCGCTTGCCCCTCCTATTCCTTTGGTCATTTAACCTGCAGGGGACCCTCATGGCATACAGCTTCTTCTCCCACAATGGTCGTGTGCCCTCCACCTCATTCCGCTGAATGCGGAGAACATTTTATTCCACTTCCTGAGTCTATGAAGTTCAAGGAACCTCTTTGACAGCTCTCCCAGCCATTACTCCTGGTGCAATGTTGCACAGTCTTCTGAGCTGCACAGGTGTCCTGCTCTTTACAGATGGTGACTGTGCCTCCAGAGACTATGGATAGGCACTTTTTGATGTTGTGAAAGGCTACCTGAAGTCTTAGCTAATGTCAAACATAGAATGCCCCTTACATACACAAGTGTGTGGACCCGACAGTAAGTCTGGTGGATATAGAAGTTTTGCCCTTGTTTTTAGGCATGCCAAGTCCGCCATCCCTAAGTGGGGACCAGGGACTTGGCACATCAAATAATAATTTGAGTTCACTATATTCGACACTCACAATTGTCTATGCTGTCAGCCTACGCTTAATTGAACTTTTTTTATGAAGAGGTAATTCTCTTCCTTACATTTTTTAAAGTGCCTGAATTTACCAATAATCCATGGATTATTCTTCAAGGTTACAAACTCAAAATAGCGCCCATAGTCTGCAGTCCTGGCACAGAGATTACCGATTGTGAAAGGGGCCCAACATGGGTCCACAAATTTCATAGCCCACAGAGTTTCCACATCCAAAATGACTTCCGTACCAGGAGTGTACACTGTGAAATTTCTGATTAAAAAATGAGTGATGGATGGAATGCTTGAATTAATCTCAGCCACTGGTAACTACTTGGGCCGCATCCCAGTCCATCTTTATTTTGCATGCAACATCACCTCAGGTTGGACCCAGCCAAATATAAATTAATCTTGACCTTGCTCCAGTCAGAACAGTCCTGCCCAAACTGCCAAATCTGGTCCTCCCTGAAACGTGACACTAGCCGTCTAGGACAGGTTGTACCCTTATTAGGGTTTATCAACCATGTAAAGCTTGGTTCCAGTGGCACTGGGTGTTTGGATAAAATATCGAGTCAAAAATATTGTGTGGACAAAATATTATGTCAATAATTTCGAGGACAAAAATATTGTGAAGGCATGTTTCTGTGAGTAAGGAAGGTTTTACTGTACTTAACGCCACATATACCTTAAATATTATATAGCTATATATCTATCTATCTCTCTCTCTCTCTCTCTCTATATATATATATATATATATATATATATATATATATATATATACCTTCAAGGTACATAGATGTAAAGTTAAGAATAGTAAATCCATTCTTACCTATATGCACTTACCTTCTTGATATTTTTGTCCTCAATATTTTTGACATGGTATTCTGTCCACACAATATTTGTAGCATCAGTATTCTATCAGACAATAGTGGCATAGTGTCCACGGGACTTATGTCTGGGCATACCTGTCTCATTTAGTGTGTCACACTGGAGTATACAAAAAAAAGTGATATATGGAATGCTTGAATTATTCTCAGTCACAGGTAATTACTTATGCTGCATCCCAGTTAATCATTACTTTGCATATGATGCCACCTCAGTTTGAACCCAGTTATGTGAAAGTCAGTCATGACCCCACGCAAATGGAAGCAGTCCAACCCGAACTACCAGCCAGGTCCTTCCTGAACCAGATCACAAGCAACCTAGGAACAGTTTCACCCTAGTTAGGGCTCATCTGCCAGGTACAGCTTGGTTCCAGTGGCGCACTGTGCCCAGGACCCACCTCTGGGCATACCTATCCCTCAAAGGGCATGTAGGAAAGTACCATCTTGCCTGGCATGTTACCCCCATTTTTCACTGTATATATGTTGTTTAGTTGTATGTGTCACTAGGACCCTGCCAGCCAGGGCCCCAGTGCTCATAAGTGTGCCCTGAAAGTGTTACCTGTGTTATGACTAATTGTCTCACTGAGGCTCTGCTATCCAGAACCTCAGTGGTTATGCTCTCTAATTTCTTTCCAAATTGTCACTAACAGGCTAGTGACCAATGTCACCAATTTACATTGGCATACTGGAACACCCTTATAATTCCCTAGTATATGGTACTGAGGTACCCAGGGTATTGGGGTTCCAGGAGATCCCTATGGGCTGCAGCATTTCTTTTGCCACCCATAGGGAGCTCTGACAATTCTTACACAGGCCTGCCACTGCAGCCTGAGTGAACTAACGTCCACGTTATTTCACAGCCATTTACCACTGCACTTAAGTAACTTATAAGTCACCTATATGTCTAACCTTTACCTGGTAAGGGTTGGGTGCTAAGTTACTTAGTGTGTGGGCACCCTGGCACTAGCCAAGGTGCCCCCACATCGTTCAGGGCAAATTCCCCGGACTTTGTGAGTGCGGGGACACCATTACACGCGTCACTACCTACGTGTAGCTTCACAATGGTAACTCCGAATATGGCCATGTAACATGTCTATGATCATGGAATTGTCCCCTCTATGCCATCCTGGCATTATTGGCACAATCCCATGATCCCACGGGTCTGTAGCACAGACCTGGGTACTGCCAAACTGCCTTTTCAGGGGTTTCACTGCAGCTGCTGCTGCTGCCAACCCCTCAGACAGGTTTCTTCCCTCCTGGGGTCCAGCCAGGCTTGGCCCTGGAAGGCAGAAAAAAGGACTTCCTCAGAGAGAGGGTGTTACACCCTCTCCCTTTGGAAAAAGGTGTTAAGGCAGGGGAGGAGTAGCCTCCCCCAGCCTCTGGAAATGCTTTCATGGGCACAGATGGTGCCCATTTCTGCATAAGCCAGTCTACACCGGTTCAGGGACCCCTCAGCCCTGCTCTGGCGTGAAACTGGACAAAGGGAAGGGGAGTGACCACTCCCCTGACCTCCACCTCCCCTGGGAGGTGCCCAGAGCTCCTCCAGTGTGCTCCAGACCTCTGCCATCTTGGAAACAGAGGTGCTGCTGGCACACTGGACTGCTCTGAGTGGCCAGGGCCAGCAGGTGACGTCAGAGACTCCTTCTGATAGGCTCCTTCAGGTGTTGCTAGCCTATCCTCTCTCCTAAGTAGCCAAACCCTCTTTTCTGGCTATTTAGGGTCTCTGCTTTGGGGATTTCCTTAGATAACGAATGCAAGAGCTCATCAGAGTTCCTCTGCATCTCTCTCTTCACCTTCTGCCAAGGAATCGACTGCTAACCGCGCTGGAAGCCTTCAAAACTGCAACAAAGTAGCGAAGACGACTACTGCAACTCTGTAACGTTGATCCTGCCGCCTTCTCGACTGTTTTCCTGGTGGTGCATGCTGTGGGGGTAGTCTGCCTCCTCTCTGCACTAGAAGCTCCGAAGAAATCTCCCGTGGGTCGACGGAATCTTCCCCCTGCAACCGCAGGCACCAAAGAACTGCCTCACTGGTCCTCTGGGTCTCCTCTCAGCACGACGAGCGAGGTCCCTTGAACTCAGCAACTCTGTCCAAGTGACTCCCACAGTCCAGTGACTCTTCAGTCCAAGTTTGGTGGAGGTAAGTCCTTGCCTCCCCACGCCAGACTGCATTGCTGGGAACCACGTCTTTTGCAGCTACTCCGGCTCCTGTGCACTTTTCCAGGATTTCCTTTGTGCACAGCCAAGCCTGGGTCCACGGCACTCTAACCTGCATTGCACGACCTCCTGAGTTGTCCTCCGGCGGCGTGGGACTCTCTTGTGCAACTTCGGGTGAGCACCGTTTCACTCCACTTCGTAGTGCCTGTCCCGGCACTTATGCGGGTGCTGCCTGCTTCTGAGAGGGCTCCTTGTCTTGTTGGACGCCCCCTCTGTCCCCTCACGCAATTGGTGACATCCTGGTCCCTCCTGGGCCACAGCAGCACCCAAAAACCCTAACCGCAAGCTTTGCAGCTAGCAAGGCTTGTTTGCGGTCTTTCGGCGGGAAAACACTTCTGCACGACTCTTCACGACGTGGGACATCCATCCTCCAAAGGGGAAGTTTCTAGCCCTTGTTGTTCCTGCAGAATCCTCAGCTTCTACTTCCTAGTAGCAGCTTCTTTGCACCCACAGCTGGCATTTCCTGGGCATCTGCCCACTCTCGACTTGATCGTGACTTTTGGACTTGGTCCCCTTGTTCCACAGGTACTCTAGTCTGGAAATCCATCGTTGTTGCATTGCTGGTGTTGGTCTTTCCTGCAGAAATCCCCTATCACGACTTCTGTGCTCTTTGGGGAACTTCAGTGCACTTTGCACTCATTTTTCAGGGTCGTGGGATGGTTTATTTTTCTAACCCTCACTGTTTTCTTACAGTCCCAGCGACCCTCTACAAGGTCACATAGGTTTGGGGTCCATTCGTGGTTCGCATTCCACTTTTGGAGTATATGGTTTGTGTTGCCCCTATCCCTATGTACCCCTATTGCATCCTATTGTAACTATACATTGTTTGCACTGTTTTCTAATACTATACTGCATATTTTTGGTATTGTGTACATATATCTTGTGTATATTTGCTATCCTCATACTGAGGGTACTCACTGAGATACTTTGGCATATTGTCATAAAAATAAAGTACCTTTATTTTTAGTATATCTGTATATTGTGTTTTCTTATGATATTGTGCATATGACACTTGTGGTACTGTAGGAGCTTCACTCGTCTCCTAGTTCAGCCTAAGCTGCTCTGCTAAGCTACCATTATCTATCAGCCTAAGCTGCTAGACACCCCTATACACTAATAAGGGATACCTGGGCAAGGTGTAAGTACCCCTTGGTACTCACTACAAGCCAGTCCAGCCTCCTACAGGACATCACACCGAAGTATACAAAAAAAGTGATGATGGAATGGTTGAATTGATCTCAGCCACTGGTAATTACTCTGGGACCTCTGCGACGCATCCCAGACCATGGGTATTTTGCACACCATGCTACTCCGTTTGGCCCCAGCCATATGCAAATCAATCTTGACCCTGCTCCAATGGGATTAATCCTGTCTGAACTGCTAAATCAAGTCCTCACTAAACCAGAGCACAAGAAACCCAGGACTGGTTCCACCGTTATTAGTGCTCTTCAGCCAGGTACAGCTTGGTTCCAGTGGCATAGTGTGTACAGGACCCAGGTCTGGGCCTAAGTGTCCCATTTATGACATCACACTGAAGCATACAAAAAAGTGATAGATGTAATGCTTGAAGTAATCTCAGCTGCAGGTAATTCCATGTGCCGCATCCCAGTCCATCATTATTTTGTACACCATGCCACCTCAGTTTGGACTGAGCCATATTTAAATCACTCTTGACCCTGCTCCAGTGGGAGCAGTTCAGCCTAAATTGCCAAATCAGGACCTCCCTAAACCAGAACACAAGCAACCGAGGACCTTTTTCATCCTCAGGGTCATCAGCCAAGAGCAGCTTTGTTCCAGTGGCACGGTACGCACGTCTGGGAAAATCATCCCATTTAGGGCATCACACTGAAGTATACAAAAACGTGATGAAGAAATGCTTTAATTGACCTCAGTCACTGTTTATTACTCTGGTACACATCCCAGTCTATCGTTATTTTGCACCCAGCAGTACGTAAATCAGTCTTGACTCTGCTGAAATGGGAACCAGGTCCTTCCAGAACAAGAATAAAAGCAACCCAGGACTGATTTTGCCCTTATTAGAGCTCATCAGCCGGTATATCTTCGTGAGCCGTTTGATTCGTCTCACAGTCCCCATTCTCTGTGGTAAGACTGTAGTCTATGGGTTGCAAACCTAAGAGTCAGCTGCGTCTCCCAGGATTCATGGATCCTTCTTGGAATCCGTGAAAACTGCATCACAAACAATTTTTTTTTTAAATGACAGTCTTGACGGTTAGCCCTTGAGGGGTAACAGTTGGGAGTCCCCATGATTAGGCCTACTTGATCAGTACGTGCACACTCTGTTTCATTGTGTGGCCTTTATTATTTTTACTTCAGGACCCACGCCTAGGCTAGGTGTTTTGAAGAGGTGGTGCAAGAGAAAAATTCCTCTTGCAGCCAGTCAATCAGAGCCATCAGATCCGCAGTGTCTGTTTTTGTTCATGGACCCGAAATGCTGACTGGTTAAAAAAAAGGCTCCCTCACCCAATGGGATTGCTGTTTTTGGATTTGGGTCCACAAACTGTTTTAACCCAGGTTTAAATGTAGTTTGTGGACTAAAAAAACAACTATTTAACCTTTTCAAGTCCAATTTTGTAACACTGAGGGCCTCATTATGATTTTGGCAAAGGGGATTACTTCATCCCAAATGTGACTGATGTCCCGTCCACGTATTACAAGTTCCGTAGGATATATTGGAACTTGTAATACAGTGGGCGGGATATCCGTCACGTTTGGGATGGAGTAATCCCCTCCCCTCTGCCAAACTCGCATTGAAGCCTTTACTTCTTGAAAACTACTGAACGGATGTATATCAAGCCAAGCAATGGTTCTTCCTTGAATAAAGTTCTACGTTCATGCCAATTTAATTGTAATTCTCTTCAGGGTTTTAATTTTTATATTTGTGCAAGGTGAGCACAAATATTCCTTTTGGTAGTTAAATATAAAACAGCAATTTTCTGACTTTCAACCCTCTGGTTTGATGGATCTGGAGAAAACATTTCATGCGGATCTCAAATTGCATGAACTTACTTTGGAAGGTTTGTGCTGATTAGTTGGATGGGCCAAAGTGATTCGGAAAACAACACAGTGGCTTTTCAGTGGAATCCCTGACCTAACAGAAACTACACAGTTGTTATTGCTGATTGAAATATGTATATATGTATGTATATATATATATATATACTGTATATATATAAAATGCGGTAGAGATTTGCGTTCAGATGCATTTCCATTGGAAACAGTTTTGATTTGCCTATAACTTTGCCTCTCTAGATGAATCTGCTTTAAATTCTGCAGTAGAAGAGCATAGCCAGTTAAGGACTGACATTAAAAAGTTTGTGCCCTTCTGCATAAAGGAAATAAATTAAGGGGTGTCTGAAAAATGTGTTTTTCCAATGTAGCTGTCCTAGGGGTTTTCTACAGCAAAACCCACTGAGCGGATTTCCTCCAAATTTAGCTTAAAAGTAGAATTTCAATCAGAAAGTGCAATTTTGTTGGTTTGGTGAAAATCTGTTCTGTAGTATTTTTGAGAAAATTTGTGTAACTGTCATTTAAAGACGTGATTCAGTAATTTGAGAATTCTGCCAATCATTGGATGGCGAACGTTTCTGTTAAATTTTTTCTGCTATACTGATAATTCCAAACCGATTTGCGACTTTCGGGCTGTGTAACAAAAAACCAAGAGGTGCAGAAAACCCTAGTAATAGACCAGTAGCTGAAAACATAACCCACCACACATGATTTGCATAGCAACACACTATTGCAATCTCGACAGCCACAATCTAAGTAATGAATTTGATATGTAAAATATACACACACATCACCATTTACGTAAACATCTTATAATGTTGCTACAAAGATCCTTTACTTTCAAAGCTATTAATTTTGTATTTGACTCCTGATACATTATTTCACCTGCCTGGAATGACCCTCCCACCTCTCACCACACCCCTTAATATAGAAATTTATGATTGTTGACATAATTTACAACCCCATCCTGCCTGCTGGAACAGATGAAGGAAAATACACACCACTCAAGTTATGTCCTTCTTATGAATTGTACATCTTTCCCTCTGACGTGCATCTCCACCACTTGGCCTCTGACCACACTGGGATGCTATAAAAAGCCATTATTTAGGCATCACGCACAGACCTCCTTCCATTGGTGCAACTCCATCACATTGAAAAATGAAGGGGTCCTGTGGCATCCTGCTGCTTACTGCCCTGATTGCCGGAACAGGTAAGACTTCCAGTAGAACGTGCATTATCAGTCTACCCATGTTGGGTTAATTATCCTAAGACATTTTCAATTATTTATTGTTTCTATTCGTAGAACGCAGAGTTACCTCCCGGTGGCTCTATGGGGATTGTATCACGGTGTATTGTATGAAAAGAGAATACCCCCTGTGGATGGGAAGATATAGAGAGACATGCATGCCTACTCATAGTGCATTGGCTAATACCCGTTTAGGGCACTTTGGATAGTCTTGTATGGTTGGTGGTTCATAGAGTTTTGGATAGGAACAATCTGAACATGGATTGCTTGAGCTCCTTGAACTGTAAAGGAAGAAGCAGTCTAAGTGTGTTGGTCTGGTTGTGTGGATACTTTGGAGCTTTTGAAGATGTTGCTATGTTGGATGCTATGCTGGTTTATGATGATTGAAGTGACAAGTGTCTTACTTAGTTTAGAAAAGTTAGAAGAATTGTGTCATCTTCTGTAGAAAGGCGAACTGGTACAGGGTGAGTATCTTTAAAGAGGAGTTATGTCATCATGTTAGTGAGGGGGAGGAAGTTGACAAATATCATTGCTGAATGCCTGGATTCATGAAATGTCTGTTCAGGACACATTTTATATTTGAGTTTTTTTTTTATAAATGGCTGGCAGCGAGGAGATTCAGATGGGCTTGTACTGGAAGGAGGTGACCTTTGTGAGCACTGCTTGTGGGTAGCTAATGCTTTGCGGGAGGGTTGTGAGGTCCTAGTCCCCTGCAGTGTGAAAGGGTTATAATCAATCAGTCAATCAATCAAAGGATTTATAAAGCGCACTACTCACCGGTTAGGGTCTCATGGCGCTGGGGGGGAGGGGGAGCTACTGGTCATAAAGCCATGTCTTGAGGCGTTTCCTGAATGTCAAAAGGTCTTCAGTGTGGCGAAAGTGGAGCAGTAGGGAGTTCCAGGTTTTGGCAGCTAGGTAAGAGAAGGATCTTCCTCCGGCGGTGGTGCGGCGGATGCGGGGGACGGAGGCAAGGGCGAGGCTGGCGGAGCGAAGATCGCGGGTGGGGGTGTGGAAGGTGAGTCTGTTGTTGAGGTAGGCTGGACCTGTGTCGTGGAGGGCCTTGTGTGCGTGGATGAGGAGCTTGAAGGTGATCCTCTTTGATATTGGTAGCCAGTGTAGGTCTCTGAGGTGGGGGGAGATGTGGTTGCGGCGTGAGACATCAAGAATGAGGCAGGCGGATACGTTCTGGATTCTTTGCAGCTTTGTTTGGAGTTTGGTTGTTGTTCCTGCATATAGGGCATTTCCGTAGTCCAGCCAGCTGCTGATCAGGGCGTGGGTGATGGTTTTCCTGGTTTCGACGGGGATCCACTTGAAGTTCTTGCGGAGCATGCAGAGAGTGTTGTAGCAGGAAGAGGAGATGGCGTTGACCTGCTGAGTCATGCTGAGTGTGGAGTCCAAGATGAATCCCAGGTTGCGTGCGTGGGTGGTGGGTGAGGGTGCGGATCCTAGGGAGGTGGGCCACCAGGAGTCGTTCCATGCTTATAAAAGTTGACTAGGACTAGCATGCACTGGTTTCCTTTGTAAGATGTGTAAACTGTTGTTGGCCACCTAAATAGGATTTATCCTGATTCAAAGGGTTGAAATGCTTATTGTGTTAAGTACTTTAAAATTTTGTCTGAGCTGAGATTAGTTTTTATTGGGAGGACAAGGATTTTACTGTATCAAGAGGAGGAGAATATGTTTGTCCTGGAGCTTGAACTGATGATATAAAGTTGCATTTTTTACTTTCCAGATTCTTACTTTGAAAGTTTTACTTCCCAAAGAAGTGTTGAGAGAGTCAAAGACTCAACAATATACAAACGTGAAAAAGGGATAGGAAAGGAGGAGGAAAGAAGAAATAGGCTAGGACAATGGACAGGAAAAAAAGAAGGGCACGGGGTGTTATTAAAAAACAGAACGAACGCAAAAAATGCAAAAGGCAAATGAGGCAGGGAAACACGGTAAAACAAGCATTGACTAAGCCCGCAATTCTTGTTTTGTTCTTTCTTGTGTTTTTTTTGCAAAACATTACTGTTAGGGAAGCAGCCTGGTCCTCGTCAATGTAAAATATACTGGTGAAAGTGACAAATGTTTTTGACTTAAAAAAGCACCCATTACCACAGTAGTCCTTGGCAGTGAACGGAATTACTTTATGTGTGGATGTGCTGCTTGAACAAGGGCTGCATGCTGTAACTTACAGTGGTCAGCCACTGGCTGAATAGATTGATTTACCCATAGCCCCATGATGCATACTAAACTCCGTGGAAGAAAAATGTAAATTACACAACAGATTCATGGATGACGTATGGCTAAAAACCTCTATGACTATCTAATACGTGTGTTTTATGTGAAATCAAAAGATCTTGGCTAAGAACTAACCCAAAAAAGCCAATCAGTCTGGCATTGGTTGATAGTCTCTTGACTTTGCTAATGCTTTTTTTTGTAAATCTTTATTGCAGATAGAGAGGGCTGAAAACAGAGATAAATTGAAAGGCGTTGAAAGACAGATAGAAAGGGTTGTATATTTAGAAAATGTTGCATAGATAGATCGAGAGATACAGATAGAGAGAGACAGATAGGCAAATGTCCTGCTGCTTAGAAATGGTGGCAAAGATAGATAAATAGATAGGCACGCAGACAAATAGATAGTTGCATAGAGATGGTTGCAAAGGTAGTTAGCTAAATAGAGTGGGTAGCATACACAGAGAAGGTGGCACATAAAATGATGCATAGATAGTGTTGCATAGAGCAGGGTTGCATAGATAGGTAGAGAGACAGATAGACAAATGGATGGTTGCATAGAGATGGTGGTAAAATATATTATTAAGTAGAGAGGGTTGTATACATAGAGAATGCTGCATGGAGATTGTTACAAAGATAGATAGATAGATAGATAGATAGATAGATAGATAGATAGATAGATAGATAGATAGATAGATAGATAGATAGATAGATAGATAGCAAGGGTTGCCTAGATAGATAAAGAGACAGATAGACAAATAGTCAATTGCATATAGAGAGTGGTAAAGATAAATAATTAAATAGATAGGAATGTATACATAGAAAAGTTTTATAGGGACCCCCAAGGTTTAGAGATTGGGAAAGGGAGGTGGATTTGCGCTGTATACAAGAAAAAGCAATACTTTACAAAAAAGAAAATATTTTATAGAGAGCGTTGCATAGATAGATAGATAGATAGATAGATAGATAGATAGATAGATAGATAGATAGATAGATAGATAGATTTGCAAAGACAGATAGACAGGTAGACAGATTGATACCTAGACAGATAAATAGATAAGCATAACAGACAAGTATACCGACAAGACAGACTGGTAGATAGAAAGAAAGGTATATCAATAGAAAAACAAACCGATAGCTAGACAGACAGGTCAATCGCTAGACAGGTAGATAGCCATACAGATAGTCAGGTAAAAGAAAGAGAAGGTTACACATATATATATATATATAAATATATATATATATATATATATATATATATATATATATATATATATATATATATATATATATATTTACTTAAAAAAACAAAGGTTACAGGGACATTATGGTTTGGCTCTAGTAAGGTAACTACAACTCGCGCCCTCGCCATGCACAGCTTTTTCGTATTTTTTTTTACTGCAAATATTACAAGGATGTTATTAATGGTAACTAGCAGTGCATGGCGAGGGCACGAGTTCTAGTTACCTTAGGGCACGAGTTATACTTACTTGAGGGAACTATAACTATAACTGGTGAATTTCTATGGTTTTGTACATTTAAAATGTGAGCCTAACTATAACATCCCTGTAACCTTTGGTTTTTTAAGTGAATTTCTGTGTTTTAAAAAAAAAAATGTATTTCCTCACTATAATGTCCCTGCAACCTTTGGTTTTTTTCAGTTAATTTCTATGTTTTTTTTAACGTATAGTAATTTTCATTACTATACGTTAATCCAACCACTGCTGCGCGCGACCTTCGGCCATACGTGGCAGCTGCCAACCCCCTATGAGCACCCAACTTTGTACCGTGCATGGCCTTCACCCATGCGCAGCGGAGGTTGCCCGCAAAACCTGGCCTGCAGCCCGACCCTGCAGCCAACCCCCTAACCATGTGCATGGCCCTTTGGCCGTGCATGGTAGAAGTTGTCTGTGACCTCTATGGGTGTGAAAATAGGTGTGAGAGGGTGTATCTGGTTGGAGAGTAGCTGTGAGAGTGTCTGTCTGGGAGTGAGAGTACATACATCAGTGTTTTAGTGGGTGCGTCAGTGTGTGCCCGGTAATGTGAGTGGGTGCATGAGGGTGTCAGTGGGTCTGTGAGTGGGTGTGTGAAGGTCAGTGGCTCTGTGAGTGGGTGCGCAACTGTCTGAGTGGGTCTTTGAGTGGATGCGTGGGGATCTGAGTGGGGCTGTGAGTGGGTGCACGAGAGTCAGAGTGGATCCGTGAGTGGGCGTGTGAGTGTCTGAATGGGTGCGTAAATGTATGAGTAGATGTGTGAGTGGGAGAAAGAGAGTGAAAGAGAGAGTGAAAGAAAGAGAGGGAGAGAGAATTTTTTTGGGCTTTGATGTATGATATACTTAGAATGAGATATTCCTTCACAATTTGAAAAGAAAAATGTATTTGTCAATAGAAAAGAGTAAGATCACCTTTCACTATAAGCCTTAAACATTTGACTAAAAAAATAAAAACGGGAAAGACCAGGGACACCTGTATTTGAATCCTCAATACTCAGGTGGGAAGGTCTGTGACCTTCCCACTTGAGCTATTCTGTTTTTTTTTTTCAAACATATATTTTTAGCCATCTGCGGGCTATCTGGAACCGCTGGGGGGAGGTGGGCAGAGGGGGGTCACAAAAAACATTTTCCCCATTCATTTTTCCATAGGGACCAAATTAGACCAAATTTGGCAGGAAGGTAGGTTCTGGTCCGGAAAGAGTGCTTTTTTTGTTTTTGTATAATTCTATTCAGTAGTTTTTGAGAAATTAAGGGGAAAACAAATTTGTATAGCTAGGGATGCAAAAGATTCACAACCCCTAATGATGTTGCTGAGATCAGATTGGCTGATAACACTTCAACAACAGAAGCTGTTGAAGTGTTGTCAGCAATCTTGGGACACTGCTTTAGCCAAGTCCCGGGGGTTTTAAAAAAATAAAAAGAGTGTGGGGGTGGTTCTTGGCCCCCTCCCGATGCCCAGGGACTGCCACCTCACTGGGACTTATTGTTTTGTATGCAGGGGGGCATGTGGCCCCCTACTGCCCTGGGAATCGCCACCTCCCCGGGGCTTTCATGTAATTGACAGGGGGGCCATCTGCCCCCCACCACTGTCCCGGGGACCACCACTTCCCAGGGGCATTGAGCTAATTATATGCAGGGCTTACCACCCCCTGGGGCAAAATGCATTGTATTTCTGGGGGGGGCGTGCCCCAGGGACCACCACTCCCCCTACCCCCCAGGCAAACAATAAAGAATGAAAGGGGGTCCATTTGATGAGACTTACATCTTTACATCTGTCTCCCACTTGAATGTTTTCATCACAGGCAGTAGCCTTTAGAGATGTGACGAGCATAAGGGATAGGTTGGAGGATTTAATGGACAAGTATATAAACCTGCATAGCGTTTTATCCTCCATACTGCAAACGCTCCACTGGGTATTACTGATGGACCTGCAATCTGATGTGCAATAACTACACTACCCATAAGCCTTAGGGTTTAAACTACAAGCCCATGACTTAAGACAGACAATCATAACATGAGAAACCCAATTATAGGTATTAGGCTTTCTCCTAAGCCTCTTGCTTGGATTTGAAGGATCTAATTATGCTCCTGATTGACCTAGCATCCAACTACTGTGTGTAATTGATCCCTGCAATGTAAAGGAGAAACATCAGACTTTGACATTTCATCCCTATAGTAAAACATAACAAGTACATATAGATCTTCAAATAACATCAGTAAAGGGTGTCTATGATTTATCATTATTATGAACAACCTTCAGGAACAATTCTATCTTATGTAGAGTTGGAGATATATATTTATCAAAACTGAAGGAATGTTTCTCACCTCCAAATCTTTAATAGAATTAAAAACGTTCAGTTCAGAGGTTAGGAAACTACATATTCTGTTTCAGAACCAGAGGCAATGATTGTGCTGGTTCAAACTTACAATGGTTCAAACTCACTAACCACCACTGATGCTATATTTATTATGGGTTAGCAATAAAAAATGTTAAATGTAGAATTCAAGGACCAGTCAGGTGCTTTCATGATTGAACCCATCCACCACTTCAATGCCATAGCACCCCCAGGAAAAAATAAATTTGGGATTTAGAAGCATTCGTGCTACACCCATTCTTTATCTTGCACATGTTGGGGAACAGATTGCAGCAAAGGGTTTACTGAAGTTGCTCATTATGTCTTCATACACTTTCATACATCACACTGCACACAACTTTGGATGTCATTCAAAATTAGAATCAGTAAGAAAATTGCTCTTTTTTTTACATCTGCTAGATCTTCTTAGCCCCCAAAAGGAAATAATACATATTGCACCCTTTTCACAGAAAAAGAGAACTAGCAAGTGTGTCCCACTCTCCTTTATAATGAGATATGCTCTATTAGACAATGAGTTTTAGGATTTGGACACACACCTATCAGAGGGTGTCTGATTTTCAGGGAGTATCATAGGTGGAGCCCCATCCTATTTTCCAGAAGAAGGTAGCACACACAATAGTTGGTATTTTACAATGATTGGTTATTTATTATGTATAATTAGACTACAAATCATGCATTTCAGAATTATGATAATTATTACAGAAATCTAAGCAGTCAGGGTTAAAAACTAGAAACACCTAAACTTATTTCATCACACTTTCCTACCCCTTAAGTCTAAACCCTATGTAATTTGCAAAGGTATTATCAACCTTGCTATTACTTGATTGTAAAAGCTAACTATGCTTTATTATTCCAAGCCATGCAAGGTTTCCCACTTACTTTATCTCGCTGTAGGACCTGGAGTTGGAATTCCATTATTCAGCATGCTCCCTCACCAACTGGTCCGTGAGTTCTGCCCCACCCGATTCTGCCATCACCTTACACCGTAGTCCCCAGTCATTGCCTATGGAATGGTAAGGAGGTCCTCCTACTCGGATACTTCTGTAGACTTACAATGCTTCCTCGCAGAAAAATATAGAAGGCAAGCCAATGTGACATCCTTTGCTTCCCTCCTAGTTAAATCTTACCAAAGCACAGCCTTGAGAAATGGAAAATTTAGCTTTTGATGGATACAACTATCTGTATTCCTCACCTTATGAATTCTCCCAATGCGCCAGCATTTGACAGAAATTTTCCTCCTAGCTCTGCAGATCGACGAGGACGTCACAATTGCACTGCTCCTCATGCGACTCCGTCTGACGTCATCGTGGCAATAAGAAGTCCTTGCCGGCGTGCTGACATCAGTTCCCTTTTTTCTGCGCCTTCAACGCTAAGGTCTTTTTCCTGGCGCTCGAACAGTTACTGTTTTGAAGGAGTTACTGTTGAGTTACAATGTCTCCACCGAAAAAATCAGGCTTTAAGCCTTGTCATGAGTGCGGGGTCGCATGTCGGTTACAGATCCTAATGAGTCTGCTTGTGATGCCTAAGTTCGGACCACGACGTTGAGGGGTGCGTGTCCTGCCAGCAGATGAACCCCAAGGTCTTGAAGGAGAGAGAGACTAAGCTCTTCTTGGCAAAAGCTGAGAAGGAGCATAGGGGTCATCGAAGATCTAAGGCGAGGAACTCTTCTTCACATAAGTCCTTGAGGCCGCATAAGAAGCGGCACCGGCACGATTCTCGACGCCGTTCTTCCAGGGATTGGTCTCGGTGCCCTCCGAGACGACGGCGTATGGCGTGGAAGGTCAGTCCAACGGTCACTCCTCAGCCTCAGAGTCCACATGCTTTTCTGGCGCCGCTGTTGATAGAGGTCTTCTAGACCCCGGCGAGTCCTCCTGTTCACTTTTCTCCTGTGTCAACTCATGGTCAGGAGTCGGTGGTACAAGCTTCGGATTCTGTTCAAGTGCCTCAGGACGAGCAGAGGTTTCCTGCCTTCCCGACTCCAGGAGCGGATCCAGCAGCGTTCCTTAATGCTATGTTTAGCATTGTCAACAGACCTACGGCCCCTGCTGGTGCACTGGCTGGTCCCACGGGTCCATTAGCTTTCAAGATGGGTTTGCCAGCGCCGTACAAACAGGCCCCGTTTGTACCCTTCTATCCAGCTGAAGGTGCTGGTTCGGCGCCAATGATGTCGTCACCCCAGATGATGTTGCCGCCGTCGCCGATGGAGTCGATGCCGGCACCGGATGGGTCCCGATTGGGACGCAGTGTCTCTCCACCCTTTCCGCCACCAGAGCATCCATCTGCTTCAAAACCGGCGTCGTCGATGTCGGCTAATTCTCTGTCGACGCCGCGGTTGGAGGCCAGACTGAGGTCAAGACGGAGGTACTTGAGGCTCTTGGAGGAGCAGGAGTATCGGCAACAGCTGTTGGAGGAAGGGGAGATTCCTGAGCATTTGGGTGCATTTCAGGGCCTCGACTCTGCAAGTGGCCTAAATACATCTCCTCAGTGGAATCTTTCATCCCCTGGCAAGCTCACAGAGGAGGCAGCATCTTACCAAAGCGTGATAAGAAAGGCTGCTGAGTTCTTGGACCTTCCTTTACCAGCATCGAAGGTGAAGATGAACATCCTGACTAAGGTGTTGCATCCTACCTCTACGTCCTCGGAGACCCTGCTCCCTTTTAATGACGCCCTTACTGAGCCCATTCTAGACATTTGGAGGAAACCTGTCACAACGGTTTCCAGGACTGTAGCTAGGAGGTACAGAGTTTCTCCAGGAGATCCACTGTTTTTGTCTCAGCATCCAACACCTGAGAGTTTGGTAGTGCAAGCCTCATGTTCTGCCCGGTCTGCACCTGGTTCGTTCCCTGCTACTCCATCAAATAGAGAGTCTAAGCGAATGGAGCAAACAGCAAAGAAGGGTTTCTCCTTGTGCAGTATGGCCTTGAAGTCTGTCAATGCAACCTGTGTGCTGGGAGGTATATTCATGCCCTGATGGACACGGCCAGAGCGGTGGTGCCAAGCTTGCCTCAGGATGTGCAGGGACAGTTTGATGAACTCCTGTTGGACACTCAAGCAGCAGCCAAGCAGGTTATCTAGTCTGGTTTGGATACGGCAGATTCAGTTGCCAGGGCAATGGGCACTTCGGTGGTGACCAGGAGGCATGCTTGGCTTAGGTCTTCTGGCTTTTCCATGGATGTTCAGACAACTTTGTTGGACCTTCCGTTTGATGGCGAGAAGTTGTTCCAAGGCCGACTCAGCTTTGGAGCGTTTTAAAGACAGCAGGGCTACTGGCTGCTTCTTGGGGCTCCAGGCTTCAGCGTCCACACCCTTTAGATCTTTTCGGAGGTTCAGGGTTTTTGTCCGAGGGTCCTCTTTTTGTGGGAGGCCACAGTCCAGCATGCAGCGGCCTGCCCACCCTCTCTATAGGTCTTATAGAGGGCGGGGAGGGTTAGAATGCGAGGAGCCACTCAGCAGCCTCCAGTCTCATCTTCTTCCTCTGGGGGAACCCATCAAGGAAAGCAGCCCTTGTTTTCTCTCCATCTTGCATCATACTTCTCCCGTAGGGGGAAAGCAATTTCATTTTCTCCACGAGTGGGAGTTAACCCCTTAGCTGCTGGGCCTTTTCCCCCCCAGTGCTGAGCCCTTTTTTGGCTATTTGGGGTAGTTCGCGCTTAGGGCTTCATAACTTTTTGTCCACATAAGCTAACCACGCCAAATTTGCGTCCTTTTTTTCCAACATCCTAGGGATTGTAATAGTACCCAGAGTTGGTGGTTTCCCCTGGAGGAGACCAAGAAAATAGCCAAAATACAGTGAAAATTTAGTTTTTTCCCAAAAAATGGGAAAAAAGGGCTGCCGAAGAAGGCTTGTGGTTTTTTCCCTGAAAACGCCATCAACAAAGGGTTTCTGGTGCTGAAATCACTATCTTCCCACCTTTCAGGAACGGGCAGACTTGAATCAGAAAACCAAATTTTTCAACACAAATTTGGCATTTTACTGGGACATACCCCATTTCTACTATATTTGGTGCTTTCAGCCTCCTTCCAGTTAGTGACAGGAATGGGTGTGAAACCAATGCTGGATCCCGGAATGCTAAACATTTATGAAAACTAGACAAAATTCTGAATTCAGCAAGGGGTCATTTGTGTAGATCCTACAAGGTTTTCCTACAGAAAATAACAGCTGAAATAAAAAAATATTGAAATTGAGCTGAAAACAACAGCCATTTTTCTTTATGTTTTACTCTGTAACTTTTTCCTGCGATGTCAGATTTCTGAAAGCAATTTGTCTGCTGGACTCTTCTGGTTGCGGGGATATAAAGGGCTTGTAGGTTCATCAAGAACCCTAGGTACCCAGAGCCAATAAATGAGCTGCACCCTGCAGTTGGTTTTCATTCTATACTGGGTATACAGCAATTCATTTGCTGAAATATGAAGAGTGAAAAAGAGGTATCAAGAAAACCTTTGCATTTCCAAAATGGGATCAAGATAAGGTTTTGAGGAGCAGTGGTTATTTGCACATCGCTGAATTCCGAGGTGCCCATACTAGCATGTGAATTGCAGGGCATTTCTCAAATAGACGTCTTTTTTACACACTCTCTTATATTTGGAAGGAAAAAATGTAGAGAAAGATAAGGGGCAATAACACTTGTTTTGCTATTCTGTGTTCCCCCAAGTCTCCCGATAAAAATGATACCTCACTTGTGTGGGTAGGCCTAGTGCCCGCGACAGGAAATGCCCCAAAACACAACATGGACACATCCTATTTTTTTATAGAAAACACAGCTGTTTTTTCCAAAGTGCCTACCTGTAGATTTTGGCCTCTAGCTCAGCCGGCACATAGGGAAACCTACCAAACCTGTGCATTTCTGAAAAACTAGAGACCTAGGGGAATCCAAGGAGGGGTGACTTGCGGGGCTCGGACCAGGTTCTGTTACCCAGAATCCTTTGCAAACCTCAAAAAGTGGCTAAAAAAACAAGTTTTCCTCACATTTCGGTGACAGAAAGTTCTGGAATCTGAGAGGAGCCACAAATTTCCATCCACCCGGCGTTCCCCTAAGTCTCCCGATAAAAATGATACCTCACTTGTGTGGGTAGGCCTAGCGCCCGCGACAGGAAATGCCCCAAAACAGAACGTGGACACATCACATTTTTTCATAGAAAACAGTGCCTACCTGTGGAATTTGGCCTCTAGCTCAGCCGGCACCTGGGGAAACCTAGCAAACCAGCACATTTTTGAAAACTAGAAACCCAGGGGAATCCAAGATGAGGTGACTTGTGGGGCTCGGACCAGGTTCTGTTACCCAGAATCCTTTGCAAACCTCAAAATGTGGCTAAAATACCACGTTTTCCTCACATTTCGGTGACAGAAAGTTCTGGAATCTGAGAGGAGCCACAAATTTCCTTCCACCCAGCGTTCCCCCAGGTCTCCCGATAAATATGATACCTCACTTGTGTGGTTAGGCCTGGTGCCTGCGACAGGAATAGATCACACAACGGTCAATGTTGGTCCTTACGTGAGACAGCTGTTGAACCTGGGGTGATCCATTCCTGACACAGGCACTAGGTGTAGGCACTCAAGTGGGGTAGTGTTTTTATCAGGACAGGTGAGGAGTCACTGGGTGGTAGGAATGTTGTGGATCCCAGCATATTCCTGTAGTTTGTGTGACAGAAATGCGAGAAAAATAGAGTTTTTTTTCAACATTTCAGCTTTGCAGGGTATTCTGGGTAAGAAAACTTTGGGGAATCTACACAAGTCACACCTCTGTGGACTCCCCCGAATGTCTAGTTTCCAGAAATGTTTGGGTTTAGTGTGTTTCTCTATATGGCCGCCGAATCCAGGACCAAAAACACAGGTGCCTGCCTTACAAAACCAGTTTGTTTTGCCATAGACAATTTTGATGTCTCCACAATATGATTTGGGTGGTGGAATTTGGGGCTGAACTAAATTGGTGAGCTCCCAAGAGAGCACTCTCTCTCTGCTTGCCGCCGCATTCACCTGCTCTCTGGGTTGGCCTAACCCACTATTACCCAGTTGCACGAACAGCTTGCGAAGGGACAGCAGGACTGTCCTCATCACCTCCCTCAAAATGTACTGGAAGAGGAGTTTTCGAATGGGACTCCTCTGACTGAAAAATCACTCCCAGAGTCTGCGCCATTGTCCTATCCCTCAGATGCTGTCTCAGTATCTGATGTCTCAGTCTCTGATCCTATGTCAGAGCGGTCATCTATAACCCAAGTGCAGGCAGCAGTCATCCATCAAGATGCCATCTCTGCTATTGGCTAAACTGTTGCTCTAAAACACTAGCCTACGTAGACAGTCACAAAATCGATGGTGTGTGTGAGATACGTGCAACAGTAGAGGCCACCTTACCTGCGCTTCTTCCCTCAATCAGCACGTACTTTCAAGACACTCAAAAAACACCTTGTCACATACCATTCGTCACAGTCTTTAGCACCTCCTGCGCCCAGTCCAACTATCATTATTGGTGCTCCCACTCCCTCCTCCTCGGATTCCCTCATTACCACCCAGCAAAAGTGCCCTTCATCTCTCCATAGACTTTACTAATGTACTCAGCTATTTACATAAAATACAGATGTGCTCTTTGCAGTAGGCATATAAACCTTCTGCGCTTCTTTATGGCACTAAAACTGCCACTAGACAAGTCGGACCCTTTTCCCCCCAGGGAAACCACACACATATTGACAAAAGTGATGTATATATGACAGCCAACCACCTGAAACTCAACTCAAGCAAAACCAAAATAATCCTCTTTGGCCCACACAAAAACACCTGGGACCCCCCATGGTGGCCCACCACGCGAGGCCCTGCACCCACCCCCGCCAACTACGCACGCAACCTCAGCATCATCCTAGACTCCTCCCTCTCTATGACCCAACAAATCAACGCTCTTACCTCCTCATGCTTCAACAAACTCCGTATACTGAAAAACATTCAAATGGATCCCCACAGAGACCAGAAAAACTGTCACTCACGCACTCATCAGCAGCAGGCTTGATTACGGAAACGCCCTCTACGCCGGCACCACTCTAAAACTCAAGTGCAAACTACACGCATCCAGAACTCAGCAGCACGACTCATCCTCGACCTCCGCCGACACGAACACATCTCTCCACACCTCAAATCCCTCCACTGGCTCCCCATTGACAAAAGGATCACCTTCAAGATCCTCATCCTCGCACACAAATCACTCCACAACACAGGCCCTGCCTACCTCAACGAGAGTCACCTTTCACACCCCCACACGAAACGTCCGCTCAGCTGACCTCTTTCTCGCCTCTGTCCCCCGCATCAAACACACCACCACCGGGGGCAGATCCTTCTCCTACATTGCACCCAAAACCTGGAACGCACTCACAACCCACATTCGCAAGACCCAAAACCTACTTCTTTTCAGGAAGGGCCTCAAAACCTGGCTTTTTGAACAGTGAACCTCCTAGCCCCTTTCCCTCCCCCTGTCCCCCCCCCCCGCAGCGCCTTGAGACCCTCACAGGTGAGTAGCGCGCTTTATAAATCTCTTTGATACAGATCTACCTATATATATATATATATATATATATATATATCTCTACATAGATATATCTATAGATATATCCATGTACCTAGATATATCTATCTACATAGATATATATATATATATAGATATATACATATATATTTTTTTTAGTTGCTGTATGGTTTCCTTGGGGGCCAAAATGGCCCCCAGGGAAACCCTACAACATCTAAAAAAAAAAATGCCCCCACAGGGGGTCACCCTGCCCACGGGCGACCCCCTGTCATTTCATTTATTTTCTTATTTTTTATTTTTTTGAAAAAAAAAAAATCCCCTGGGGGGCACCTACCTTTTTTTTAATAAAAAAAATTATGCCGGGGGGGGGGCGGCCCGTTTTCCGGGGGGGGCCGCCCCCCAAAAGTGAAATCCCTGGTGTCTAGTGGGGTTTCCTGGCCCCCGATCGCAGCTGTGATGCGGTCGGGCGGGGGCCAGGAAACCGTTTCAGAAGGCCTCGTAAGAAAGGGGAGACTCTCCCCTTTCTTACGAGGCCTTCTGAAACTGTTTCTGGCCCCCGATCGCAGCGATCGGGGGCCAGAAACAGTTTCAGAAGGCCTCGTAAGAAAGGGGAGAGTCTCCCCTTTCTTACGAGGCCTTTTCAAAATGTTTCCTGGCCCCCCCCGATCGCAGCTGTGCTGCGATCGGGGGAGCCAGGAAACCTGAAAGTGTTTCCTGGCCCCCGATCGCAGCACAGCTGCGACCGGGGGCCAGGAAACACTTTCAGGAAGGCCTCGTAAGAAAGGGGAGTGTCTCCCCTTTCTTACGAGGCCTTCCCGAACGTGTAAAAGGCCGTTTTCCCCATGAAAGCAGGAAGCGGCCGCAAGGCTGCTTCCTGCTTTCATGGGGAAAACACCTTTGCAACGTCAGCGCGCCTCGCGGCGCGCTGACGTCACAAAGGGGCGGGTGGGGGGCGGGGGGAGACACGGTAGCTTCCGTGTCTCCCGGGGGTAGTAAAAAAAAAAATAATAAATCCTCGGGCGCGACGCACCAGAGGATTTATTAATGCCCTTCCTGGTGTCGGCCACTGGTCGTGACCCGCACCAGGGAGGGTGTGTGGGCATCGGCCAGTGGCCGACGCCCGCACTCAAGCGGTTAATCACATCGGATTCTTGGGTGCTGAATATTGTGGGGAAAGGTTATGCCCTTCCTTTTTGGGAGTTTCCCCCTTCCATCCCTCTGCGTCATTCGTTTTTCACAGAAGATCATCTCCAGTTGCATCAGCAGGAGGTGCAAGTCCTTTTGTTTAAGGGTGCAGTGGAGTTGGTTCCAGAGCAGGAAAAGGGTTAGGGATGCTTTTCAAGGTATTTCCTCATTGCCAAGAAGGATGGCTGATTGAGGCCTTTCCTGGACCTAAGGATGTTGAATTGGTTCCTCAAACAGAAGAAATTCAAAATGCTGACCCTAGCACAGGTGCTTCTGGCGTTGAACAAGGAAGACTTGATGGTGTCTGTTGACTTGCAGGATGCTTATTTTCCTATCCCCATTCTGAAGTCGCACAGGAAGTATCTCCGGTTTGTGATAGGGTCGCAACACTACCAGTTTGCGGTCCTTCCTTTTGGTCTTACTTCCGCACCTCAAGTCTTCACGAAGGTGATGGCGGTGGTTGCAGTGGACCTTTAGAAGGAAGGGAGTATCTGTATTTCCTTACCTGGATGATTGATTATCAAAGCCAGGACCCCAGAGCTTGTGCTGCATCACTTGCAAATGACAACACAGTTGTTGTTCAACCTGGGCTTTACGGTAAACGTGCCCAAGTCTCACCTGGAGCCCTCTCAGTGCCTCCTGTTCATAGGGGCAGTAGTGAATACAACATTGAATTGGGCCTACCCTCCGCCTCAGAGCGTTCAGGACATTCAGGCATTGATTCCAATTTTTCAAAAGGGAACTGCTGTTCCGGTCCTCAAGGTCCTATGTCTGCTCGGTCTGTTCGCTTCTTGCATTCCGTTGGTCACTCATGCACGTTGGCACATGAGAGCTCTCCAGTGGTGCCTCCGCAAGCAGTGGTTTCAAAACAAAGGGTATCTGGAGGAGTTGATAACGATCTCCAGAGATGCTTATCTACGATGGTGGGCTGTGGACGGCAACCTTTCCCAAGGAAGGCCGTTTTGCATCCCACCTCCGGCGTCCACGGTCATAACGGATGCTTCCACTCTAGGGTGGGGAGCTTATCTAGGGGACTTGTAGATCAGGGGCCATTGGTCTCCAGAGGAACAGATGTTTCACATCAATCTGTTAGGATTACGGGCATTACGTCTGGCTTTCAAGGCTTTCCTCCCGTCCCTTTGCAGTCAGTCAGTTCAAGTCTTGGCGGACAACACTACAGTGATGTGGTACGTCAACAAGCAGGGAGGTGTAGGATCGTACCTTCTCTGCAGAGAGGCTCTGCGGCTCCGGTCCTGGGCACAGGACCCTCAGATTTGCATAGTTGCAAACCATCTGGCCGGAGTTCTCAACGTACGTGCGGACATTCTCAGTCGGCATTTCTAGGCCGGTCACAAGTGGCGTCTCTATCCAGACCTGGTTCTTCACATCTTCCGGATGTGGGGATTTCCACGGATAGACCTGTTTGCCACTCAGGAGAGCGCACACTGCCCGTTGTTCTGCAGCCTCCAGTATCTGTGCAGGGAGCGTTGGGGGACGCGTTTCAGATGTCTTGGTGCGACCAGTTGCTTTACGCGTTTTCCCCCATACTCCTGATTCCCCTGGTTCTGAGGAAGATTCACCAAGATCGGGCTCGTCATTTTAATAGCCCCGGATTGGCCAAGAAGGGTGTGGTACACAGACCTTCTCCAACTCTCACTGTGCCCTCCGCTCCGTCACCCTCATAGGGCAGACCTCCTCTCGCAGTCGCAGGGGCAGGTTCTACACCCCCACCTCCAGAGCCTGCACCTACAAGCTCGGAGATTGAATGGGGCAATCTGAGTTCCTTTTCTCTCCCTCTAGAAATGGTAGATGTTATCTTATTGGCCAGGTGACACTCCACCAAGACTGTCTATGCTAACAGATGGGCAAAATGTGTTGCTTGGCATAGAGAGAGGCAAATTGATCCCTTAAAGGCCCATTTGCCTGATGTTTTGCTTTTTGCCCTTTCCTTGGCACAGAAGGGATGTGCAGTTTCAACTGTGAAGGGTTATTTACCAGCGCTCTCGGCCTTTCTGTGCCTTCCTGATCAGCCTTCCTTATTTAAGTCTCCTATAGTTATTAGATTCCTGAAAGGTTTGACTAACAAGTTTCCTCCCACTCCATTTGTCATGCCTCAGTGGGATTTGAATTTGGTTCTGACTTTCTTAATGGGTTCACCGTTTGAGTCTGTGCTTTATTGCCCGTTGAGGATTTTAGTTTTAAAAACAGTTTTCTTAACGGCTATCACGTCGGCTAGGCGTGTGAGTGAGCTTCAGGCTCTTAGTGCGAAACCTCCTTTTACAATCTTTTATGCTGACAAGGTGGTGCTGATAAAGTAGTCACTCCCTTATATATGGGTCAGTCTATAACACTCTCATCCTTTTACCCTCCTACTCATCCATCAAAGGAGGAGGAAAGACTTCATTGCTTGGATCAAAAAAGGGCTCTGAGTTTCTATATTGAGGACAAGAGACTTTCGAGTTGATGATCAACTCTTCGTTGGATATGTGGGCAAGATGAGGGTAAAGGCCGTTCACAAGAGAACCCTTATCAGTTGGGTCATTCTTTGCATAAAGATTTGTTATTCAATGACAAAGAAGGTTCCTCCTGAAGGTATAATGGCCCATTCCACCAGGGCTAAGTCTGCTACTTCGGCCTTGGCTAGAGGTGTCCCAGTTGCTGAAATTTGTAAGGCCGCAACTTGGGCTTCCCTCCACACTTTCGCACGGCTCCGCATGCGACTCCGTCTGACGTCATCGTGACAATAAGAAGTCCTCGCCGGTGTGCTGACGTCAGTTTCACCATTTTTTACGTGCCTTCGAGGCCAACAGGTGAATACGGACCTCACAAGAACAATATATCGTCGACGTGGAGAGATAGAAAGAAAATTTCCCTTGAATGCTGGCCCATTGGGAGAATTCATAAAGTGAGGAAGCCATAGATAGCTACTGTATCCACCAGAAAAAGCGTTACCGAAGGTAAGTAACTTGTTCTTCTCTGCTTTGTTAACATGAACAAAGTCAAAATGGAGTTTCAGCATAAAGTATGGCAACCAAGTAGCCATTAGTTATCATTACTATTCAAGGATGCAGTTCAGTACAATCTACTGTGTTATTTTATTCATGTTGGCATACAATCAGGCCTTGCTTATACGTAACATGTATATATATTTTATAGTAAAAGCCCTGATGCATATAACAAAATAGTTTTGCCACTAGTTATTTTCTTGATAGGTCATTATTGACAGGCTAAGATTAATGAAAATGCAAGATAATGTTGTCAACAATTAGACACTTCTACATCAGGTCTGGAGGGATCGATAATCTGAAAACCATTAAAGGTTTACACACCAAGGCATGTCCTAGTGGTACACCTGAAAATGCAGTATGATTCACTGACATGGCAGCCAGACATAAGTGTTAACTTTTCTATACACTAAGCCATCCTCCACTAATGAAGGTAAGAAAAATCTTACAAAATTGGCAACATCATTCCTCATTTCTTTAAAGTCTCTTGCCAGATACCATTCCATTTAATGAGTTTGTGCTGGCTATTATCTGTTTTTGGTAAATTCAGCCCATGCTTGCTGAATATAGAAGGCAGCCTACTCGAAATGTCCTGGAATTTACCAGTATCTCTTGAAATGCTCCATGCCATCATGCGTACCTGGCCTGACAGCACCAGTGGGTGATCCTGGGTATGGGATATTTGTTTACAGGTTGGTGTCAGGGAAAAAGGAGAAAGTCCTACAAAAGCTACACAATTTTGTTACTAGGATAAAGTCTACTTTCTCTTTCCTGGCTTGGGTTGTCATCCTTAAGATCATTGCCTCACACTCCTGATCTGAAGAAACACGTCATTCTCTAGGGCTTCAATGTCTTGTGTTCAACTAAAGAACCAGGGAAACTGGCTGTTCAAGCAAGAGTCCAAAAGGTCCCCTCCGGCACAATCACCATTGTTTCATGAGATGTTAAAGGATGCTGAGGTCTAGCCTACAGTCCCAAGTATTGTGCTGTGATATTGAACTTCCCGGAAAATATTCCATGCTCACTGACAACCATCATCGAAATTAGTAGTGCCAAAGGTTCTTTGGGAGCTTCACCAACATCTTGAACTTCAAAGCTAGAAGGCAATTGATGTATTGAACTTCTAAGATGTTGAAAATCCTTATTAGGATGCAACACTTCTTTGAGTCTTTTATTAAGCACAGCCAGCCCGAGAGTGCCAAGCAGTTAAAGCTAACCATAACTCTCCGTTTGACAATTGTAATCCTTTGTAGAGATCCTCGCATCTGGTACCCCAGCCGGGTTTGCTGGTGTCCAACTGTTTGAAATTATCTGGAGCAGTGCCAAAAACTATCCTGCAGTTCCAGGCTTTCATATGTGTTACCCACCATAGAACCTCCCCAGTCAACCTGAAAATTATCACTTTAGAGTCAGAAGGCCCCTCCAGCGATGCTGTATTTTCAATCTTTGTAAGGCCCACAACCTTGCAAAGTGGTCACACTAAAATTAGTTTTGAGTTTGATAGCATCCTTCACTCCCTCATAATGGGCAACCTCTTCCTGTCCTTCAGCTGAATGGAAGCCAACACATAATCTACCATGAATCCCTGAAACGTGTTGGCTGGGTGGATGGAAGATTCAACATTGGCATGTTGATGATAAAACCCAGGATTTGTAATGGGTCTATTGCATGTCTACCTGTGCAAGTGTGGAGTTAGTCTAAATGTGAAGATCAAGTTGTCCTGATATTCTATCATCCTCACTCATCTTGCTCTCAACCATTCCACTACAGATCTCATTAGTTTGGTGAAACACCATGGAGTGGTGGACCGGTAGAAAGGAAGGGCTGGGTTCCTTCCTACACTTACGCAGATTACTGCAATTGGAAGAATTTGTGATAAGCCAGAAACTGAGAATTGCATCTCACATTCAGTTTGGATAACCAGTCTCACAGATGAAGATCTTTGTAAATGGATTTCATGCATCCTACAATGTCAATAGACTGCCCAAATAATTAGCTTAATTAGAAGTATGATGAATCTAAAGCCTGTATCTTCTTGGTTTATCAGAAATATGCTGCTGAAGAAACCCACTGGATGTAAACTTGTTGGTTGAACAAGCATTCTTTCTCACAGGATCTTGAATATCTTGAAAAAACTGTTCTATTGTCAAAAAATGATAAGCGTTTTTTTTTTGGGGGGGGAAATCATAAAATTTAATTTGGTAACTCTTTTTGTCAGGTAGTGTGAGTTAACACCCCCCAAATGTAAGGACTTATTCTATTCTTCTCCCCAGGATCATGCAGGAGGAAAGGACCATGCTTAGCTAAATATATTCTTTTGGAGCAACAGGAGCCACAGTAATGTCCTTTGAAGTCACTACTGTGACCTGCTCTAGTTCAAGTAGGGAAGAAGAATTGGAACACAGGCTATTCCAATTGGTTTTCATTTGGAAGAATTGTGATCTCAGTAGGACACTGAAACTGCATTCAGCTAAGCGCATGTCCTCACTCCCGGCCTACAAAAGAAGACTAGGAGTATGTAAACCTGGGTCTTCTCAAAAGAAATAAACATGCGCACAATTTTTCTTAGGTCTTTCACAAATAGAAGTCTGAAGAGAATACCATTCATAGCTGGACCAGACTCTGAGGAAGCCAGCACTCTTCGAGTAAATTTGAATGAGAAATGAGTCATCTTTCAAAAGAAATACTGCAGTTAGCATTGCAGATCGATGTCTGTTGTGAAGGATTTTAGTCAATTCCATGCCAAGGACTTTAATCAGTGTGCCCAGCTGTTAAAAAGTCCCTCTTTTTGGCATGGTTACCCCGACTTTTTGCCTGTTATCAGTGTGCTTCGACTATTTTCACTGGGATCCTGCTAACCAGGACGGCGGTGATTGTGCTCTCTCCTCTAAATTTTGTTGCCTTGGTACACTTTACACACCGCAATTGGCATACCAGTGTACCCCTGTAAGTCCCTAGTATATGGTCCTTTGGTACCCAGGGCATTGGTACACCAGGGGTCCCCCGTGGGCTGCAGCATGTATTATGCCACCCATGGGAGCCCATGCAAACTCTGTCTGCAGGCCTGCCATTTGCAGCCTGCATAAAAAGGTGCATGCACCTTTCACTGCTGGTCACTACACCAGGGGCCAGATGTAGCAAAGGGTTTGCGCCTCGCAAACAGCGAAAAATGCCGTTTGCGAGGCGCAAAAGCCTCTTTGCTATGCAGAAATGCATTTTGCGAGTCGGATCCGACTCGCAAAATGCATTTCCGACTCTCAAATAGGAAGGGGTGTTCCCTTCCTATTTGCGACTCGCAATGCAATTCAATTCACGGTCGCAAATGGAATCGCAGTTACCACTTGAAGTGGATGGTAACCCAGTCGCAAACGGGAAGGGGTCCCCATGGGACCCCTTCCCCTTTGTGACTGGAAAAAAAAAAAAATTTCAGGGCAGGCAGTGGTCCAATGGACCACTACCTGCCCTGAAAAAACCCGAAACTAAAGGTATGAACTCCAGTACCAATTCCCTGGACTTTGTAAGTGCGGGGAAGCCATTTTAGCCATGTACTGGCCATAGGTCACTACCTATGTCCAGCTACATATTCGTAACTCCGAACACAGGCATGTTTGGTATCAAACATGTCAGAATCATACCCCAATACTGATGCCACTATTAGTGGCATGATTCCATGCACTCTGGGGGCTCCTTAGAGGAGCCCCCAGTGTTGCTACAACCAGTCTTCCAGGGTCTGCGAGCAGCCCACGCTGCTGCAGCCCCTCAGACAGAATTCTGCCCTCCTGCTGCTTGACCAGCTTGAGCAGGGGAAGGCAGAACAAAGGATTTCCTGTGGGAGAGGAGTGCAACCTCCTCTCCCTTGGCAATAGGTGTCACAAGGCTGGGAGGGGTAGCCTCCCCACGCCACTGGCTTGCTTTGAAGGGCATATTTGGTGCCCTCCTTGCATAATCTGGTTTGTAACAGTCCAGGGAGCCCGGTCTGTGCTCAGGCATGAAACAGCACAAAGGAAAGGGGAGTGAGCTCTCCCCTGTACATCTCCACCCCTGGAGTGGTGCTTAGAGCTCCTCCAGGTGGTCACTTGATTATGCCATCTTGAAATCAAGATGGGCAAAGGCCCCTGGAAGCATCTGAGTGGTCAGGTGAGTCAGGTGACGTCAGTGACCCCCTGTGGTAGGTGGTCACCTTGGAAAGTGACCATGCCCCTTTTTGGGCTTATTAGGGACTCCGTTATGGGTGGGACCCCAGATTCAGCATGCAAGACTCCACCAGGACTCCTCTGCAATGAACTCTTCTGCTCTTGGTCACTGGAACCACTGCTGGACTCCACAGGAACCGTACAAGAAGGCAACGCTGACCTCACCTTGCAACATTGTTTACGCGGCTCCTGTCAGCACTTTGCAACATTTCCACACCTGTGTATCCTCTGGGGCCAACAAGACTTCAGCTGCACAAAAGAAGCAAGAAGGAGCCTCCCTTGGAGTGAAGGGGTCATTCCCCTGTATCAGCTGGCATCTAAGGCAAAGATGTCCGGCTGCTAAGATCTGGATCTACGAAGATTCTCCAACACAGGTGGCAGTTTTGAGTGGTCCTCTTTGCTTTCTGTCCAACTTGGGAGACAGTGAGTCCTTGCCTCTTCCTCCTCTATGGAATCCCTGTGCACCACAACTGTTGCAGCAACCAATGCTTGTTGACTCCTGCTCTGAAGGATCTTCAGGCTCCAAGTAGTCCTGGCCCCTAGCACTCTACCTCTGCAAGGACAGTCTCCTCTCTACTGCTCCAGCGATGTGGGACTTCTCTTCAGGTGTGCTGCCTGGGCCTCACAGTGACTTACAGTGTCTGCTGCCAGTGGGTTGCTTGAGGGGGCTCTGACTGCTTCTGCTGGCTCCCCTGTCTTCCTAGGGCCAGCCCAGACTCCTCTCCAAGGGTTGAGTCCACTGGTCCTTGCTGGTCCTCTCCAGCCCTGCAAATCTTCTTCAGCTCCAACTTGCATTTGCTTGTGCTTGTTGGTGGTCCTCCAGACCACTGACCCATCTGCAATTCGGCGGCCATCAAGGCACAGCTCGTGGGTGACTTCAGGGACTTCCCTGCAACTACTGGACTTCGCAGCTGGCCTTCATCCACCATGGTTGACCCGGACCTTCATCCACAGAAAGGTGGGCATTGGCAGCTGTCCCACCTGGACTAATCATAGACTGGACTCTGCCTCTTTCTTTTACAGGTCCTCTTCATCCAGAATCCACCATTGGGTTCCACCGGCCTGGTCCTGTTCTTGCATTTGTTCCAATTCTGAGTCCCTATGTTAGCCAATGCGGGTTACTTACCTATGCTCCCTGGCTGCTGGTGGCTTTCTAGATACTCACCTCTTGGGGTTCCATACCCTCCCATCCCTCGCATAACTACTCCATATCCTCTTGTGGGAGACCCATTCTCATGTTGGTATTGAGAGGCTTCCCAAGACATGTTTATACCTTTTTAGGTCATCATTAAAGTTGCCCAGAAAGGTGAGCATGATGAATTCCAGATCACGGGACAGAAGCAGCTTTGCTGTCAGGAACGAGTTCCTCTCTTCCCTTGGTAGAAATGGTAATAGCTTAGTCAGGCCTGGTAATCTCTTCAGTAGTTTACTCAAAGAATTGAAGGCAGCAGAAACTGCAATCACAATCTGTATGGACCTCGAGATGGTTGCATTAGTCTCCTCAGAAAGCCCTTGGCCTAAGGCATATGTTGTGGTCTCCTCCTCACAGAATGCTTCATTGAGACTAGTCTCTCCTCAATGAGACAGGATCTGAGAGGGGTTGAAAGAATTGTATCCTAGATAAAGATAAGGCAACGCAGAAGGGAAATTTCACTACTTTCTTGAAGCTCACACTGAATGGGCACAGGGTACACTGCCTAGTGTTGTTAGAGCAGTGCAGAAGCTTGTAAACATGACTCTAAAATTAGTTAGGGAGTCGTGCACCTCACCATTTCACTTTAGGCTTGCACAATGAATTCCATATTCACACTGGATGCGCTGTCTGAGTAGTGAGGAGGCATGGATATATGACTCGAGGATGGACGCACCCCAACTCCCTCTGTTGGCTGTTGGCCAGAACCGCATCAATTCCGACAGGTAGCCGGCCAGCAGTTGATTGTGGGTGGGACACTATATGGAAGGCTTGAACACTGGCTTCTGCCTGCAAGACAAGCTCCCCCAGAAGCAGGTACAAAATGGCAGATTTGCCCTGTAAAGACAATAGGACTCTCAGACACCCTTGGAAAGTGCCTCCCTGTGTCTCTTGCCTGTGTTTTTGCTTGTCAAGAGAACATGGCCTCAGCCATAACCACCATATGCAGCGGATGGGGAGTTGAGATGGAGACCATGAGCAGGAAGGAGCAGATGCTGAGTGCAGCACTGGATTTCCATATATGTGAGTACCCTAGCACATTAAACCTCAAACTTACATTCTCAAGTATATAGAGAAAACTAGATGGATCATGATGCTGAGAAGCAAAGAAACAGGCGGAGTAAACCTGTCACCCAATTATTTGGACTCTTGTTTTGATTGCTCAAGTTTAATCGCATATGTATCTTATCAGTAAGACGTATGGGTATTGTAGTTGTAATATGGGGTGCTAAGTTTATTAAAGCGAGAGTGATACTCATAGTCCTCGCCTCAGGTCCTGACATAAAATTCAGAGATGAAAACAAAATTTTGGGAGGGATATTTGGAATTAATCTCAGCCTCTGGTAATTATTCTGAGCAAAAAAATGATGGTCAAGGGTGCACCCGAGACTATTTTGTGCAACCTCGCTATTTCAAGTTTTCATCTAAGTGTTCACATTCTGTTTGCAAACTTGAAGAATTTCATAGAACAAAGGTTACTGTGACATGGAGAGACCACTGACACAATTATAACCTCTGTAAGTAAGCCACAGCAGTGATATTTACACAAGCACGTGGCAGCTCATTCATGTCCTTGGATGCACTCTCTATTAGAAAGTACCACTGAGACAGCAGATCCCATATTAACATTTCCACTAGTAAACCTCCTAATTTTCATGACACTTGCATACCTTTGTTATTACACTGTCACAAAGCCTATATATAATTCAACATACTTCAATTCAGCTTCTCCTCCTTACATCGCCACAGAGCAGGCGTTAAAAGGAGGCACACCATTATTTATAATGGACCTCCATGTATTTTGCAGTAATAGTGCCAATATTTTTGGCGCTAATACTGAAAAGTACAACAACAGCATCAAAAATGTTGACGCTATTGTCCCTAACCTGTGCCATGATGCGCCGTATGTTTAATGTTTCTCAAAATTGCCTCAACAGTTCAGTTCATCAGCTTCTTTCAAGTACCAAAATATTGACCTGGAATGTCTCGATCAAAACAAAAAGACAAACACTCCTTCTGCCATTCATTTGTAGTTGCATACGCCCATTCAGGATCTGCGTACCTTCGACTTGCTAGTCTCTTTCTTTTCAACTTTCGATTCAATTCTCCTTCACTTAGATCTTCTCTCCATGTTGTATCTACTTCTTCCTCGATTGTTCTCACAACAACTGCTTCCTTTCTCTCTCTTGTGACTCCGGCCACTTATCTTCTTTCAGTGGACCCTTGGTCAATGCTCTTTTCAGTGTTGAACTTGAAACTTCTTCTTGCTCTGCAAGATTTTCTCTTGACGGACCTGCAACTGGTTCAGGAGGAGTCAGATCACATTGGCTTTGATCTGCCTCAACTCCTTCTGCCTCAGGGTCTGGCGTTTGCTCTGTTTGTCTCTCGACTTTGTCTGCTTCTGGGAAAGCCCTCTTCTGACTAGGCTCTCATGCTGCCTCAATTGAGATTGGATCACTGTCACCCTCCTCCCCCTTCGTCTCTCACAGGAGTGACTTAACCGTCCTCAGCGTGCTCAGTTCCGGCCTCAGTTCCTCTTTTTCCTCCTTCTGACTCTGAGGCTTGTTTGGTTGTTGTTGGTACTCTCAACAACTCTTCTTCATCGTCCAAAGGGCATGCCACTTTCTTTGTGTGGCTGGTGTGGATCCAGTTCGGAACTCCAGCACACTTCACAACTGTGGCAGTAACCAGAACTACTTGGAACGGGCCTTTCCAGCGAGGCTCCAAACACGTCTTCCTCACGTGTTTCCGGACCACAACCCAGTCACAGGCTCTCAGAATGTGTCCTGGGTCATGGATCAGTGGCAGTGTGGTGGCTTCCATCTGCTGAGAGAAAAAGCAAACCACATCAGCCAGACCTTTGCAGTAGTCCAACACCATATCATCTGTAATGCTCACAAGCGCATTTGCAGGCCCCACTGGCAACCTCATTGCTTGGCCCATGAGGATTTTGTGCAGTGACAATCTTGTCTTCCTGTAGGGTGTGTTTCTCATTGTCTAACGGCAGTGCGTCAGGCCATTTCCGAATCGTGGACGCACACATCCTTGCCATTCTTGACTTCAATGTACCATTCATCTGTTCCACTAGTCCTGATACTTCAGGGCAGTAACTAGAGTGCAACTTCTGCTCAATGTTCAATGCTTTGCACAGTAATTTAATCACTTCATTGTTGAAGTGACTTCCCCTATCTGATTCAAAAGAGATCGGAAACCCAAAACGTGGTATCAGTTCCCTAAGCAGTAGTTTTGCTACTGTGAGGCTGTCATCCAATGACTAAAGATGCAGACAATCACCAACACATATCTCAAATATCCACACACAGGCATCTAAATAAAATCTATTTGCATTCTGCTGAAGGGACCTCCTGCTCTTCCAATGTTGCTCAAGTTAACCACGGTCCCTTTTCCTGCGTTCATTTGCTGGCAAATGACGCAAGGAGGGCAAACTGCTTCAGCAAATTGTCTAAACGTTGGATTGAACCAATTGTGTTTGAACAAATAAATCATGGCATCCCTCCTGACATGTGCTTGGCTATGATAAAATCTAGCCTTTTGAGACAACAGACTATTTGGCAGAACCAAATGACCCCCTTCTGAAACCCACAATTCATCCTGTCTCTGTACACATTTAATTTTGATCCATGATCGTTTTTTCTCTCTGTCAACATTATTCTGCAATGTTTTAAATTCTTCCAATGTATCTATTACATGCATCGCAAAACTTGGACACGTTTCATCTTCTTCAGATAACAGTTCTCACTTATCTTTAAACGATCTACAGTTCAATGCACAAAACTTACGACTTGATCCGCATATCCATTTCCCATGGTCATAAAATTTCAGATGTGCACTGCATTTCACCAAGGCACTCTTTTCAGGCATTTGGACAGCATGAACAGTCCTTTAATTCTCTCACCATTTCTCACTGGCGAACCAGAAAAGGTCATGAAACCTCTCTGTGACGACAACTCGCCAAAATCCTGGACTTTTCCAAATCCATACTGGCTATCCATATAGATGGTAACTTTTAGCTGAGCAGAAACATGGCACGCTCTGGTAAGGGCTACCAGTTATGCTGCCTGTGCAGAATATACTCCTCGAAGCCAAGATGCTTCCAGGATACCAGAAATTGTGTACCCGGCATATCCTGCTCTCAGTGTTCTGGTATTGTCTCTTAGACAGGAACCATCAACAAAGATAATTAGTTAATTTTCTTCCAATCGGTCATCTCTAATGTCAGGTCTCGGTTTTGTGCACAGATCAGTTACTTCAAGACAATCATGCTCAATGTCTTCCAACTTCCCAATTCAACATTTTCGTTTGGAAGTAAAGTTGCCAGGTTTAGCACTGTACATCTTTTCAAGGACACATATGGTGATCCTAGAATACTTGTCTCATATCTGGTCAGTCTTGCACCTGTTAGGTATTGGGTTTTTGTTTTTGTAAGTAGGTTTTCAATGGAGTGATGGACCATGATAGTTAAGGGGTGTCCCATCACAATGCCTTCACACTGTGTGAGGCTCTGTCCAACCGCTGCAACTGCGCACAAACATCCTGGTAAGGCTGCTGTGACTGGGTCCACAGTAGCTGAAAGATATGCTACTGGGTGGTTTACACTTCTATGGACCTGCGTTGAGACAGACAATGAAAATGCATCACGCTCATGACAAAACAATCTGAAAGACTTTGTGTAGTCAGGCATATCAAAGCCGGAGCTTGGCACAGACTCTCTCTCAATTCATAAAACGCTTTCATGCAAGCCTGGTGTAACACTATGGGATCGGTAACCTTTTGTGGGTCAGTTTCTGCAACGGCTTGGAAATGACTGAAAAATTGGGACTCCATTGCCGACAGTAGCCTACCATCCCTAGAAACATCCTGACATCTATTTGTGTAACTGGGGGACTCATCTGCAATATGGTTGTGACCCTTTCTCTGGATATTTTGCTTGATCTCTTCTCAATCTGGTGACCCAAGTACTTCATTTTATGACCATTCTTTCCCT
This sequence comes from Pleurodeles waltl, assembly GCF_031143425.1. Taxonomy (NCBI): domain Eukaryota; kingdom Metazoa; phylum Chordata; class Amphibia; order Caudata; family Salamandridae; genus Pleurodeles; species Pleurodeles waltl. Next base: position 1,156,325,798 of record NC_090439.1, on the reverse strand, counting down.
AATGGTTCAACAAAGCAATTGTGTCATACTTGCACTCATCCCTCGTTTTGGACGCAATCAGTAAGTCATCAATGTATTGTACTAAGGTCGATTGGGAAGGTAATTCTGATTGAATATGGAAGGTGACTCTGAAACCCCTTGAGTAATTCAACACCAACAGTAAACTCGGTCCAAACATTTGAAAAAAAAGAGAAATTGGCTGTCCTCATGAAGACGCACAGAAACTAAGGCTTGTGACAAGTCTATGACAGTGAACCACTCAGCATCACATAGAATCGGAAACATTATCATGGCTGGATTTGGCACTAGGGGGCAACATTTGATCACAATGTCATTTATTTTTCTCAAATCCTGGATAATTCGAACTTTCCCACAGGGCTTTTTCAATCCCATTATGAGTGAATTACATGGGCTGCTCAACACTTCTTTCAAGACCCCTTGGTTCACAAATTCTGCAATTACTTGAGCAACCTTTATAAGAATATCCTATGGCATGTGGTACTGGGGGATCTGAGGAAAAATTGTGTTCGGCTTTACAGGAACCTTAACTGGCTCAACTCCCTTTATCAGGATAATCTCTTTCCCTGTCAGATCCCACACTTTCTCTTTAACTATTCCCTGTAAATCAGGAGGAGCTCCTTCACTGTGAACACTGGAACAAAATCACTCAGGGGAATTCCTCATTTGTGGGTTAACACTCAGTCTCTGGAGCTGGGTCATCCTCATCATCACTATTTGTCTGTATCTCGATTCCGTCATTTGAACAAGGAATCGAGCACCTGGTTTTACACAGTAAGGGCCAGATCTAGCATTGTTCCAAATTGCGAGTTGCAATTTGCGAGTCCCAGCGACTCGCAAATTGCAACTCGCAATTTGGAATGCAGAAAGGTGTCTCAGACACCTTCTGCGAGTCGCTATGGGGTCGCAAAGACCCACCTCATTAATATTAATGAGGTGGGTCGCAATTTGCGACCCCATAGCGATTCAGGGCACTCACGGGGATGGTGGCCTGCTGGGAACAGCAGACCACCATGTCCGTGACTGCTTTTAAATATAGCAGTTTTTTTTTCAAAGTGCAACCCGTTTTCCCTAAAGGAAAACGAGCTGCACTTTGAAAAAAAAACCGAAACCTTTAGTTTCTGTATTTTTCAGGGCAGGTAGTGGTCCAGTGGACCACTGCCTGCTCTGAAAAATTATTTTTAATGCCAGACACAAAGAGGAAGGGGTCCCATGGGGACCCCTTCCCGTTTGCGACTGGGTTACCATCCACTTCTAGTGGATGGTAACTGCGAGTCCATTTGCGACCGCATTTGCGGTCGCAAATGGAATTACATCGCATTGCGAGTCGCAAATAGGAAGGGAACACCCCTTCCTATTTGCGAGTCGGAAATGCATTTTGCGAGTCGGTTCTGAATCGCAAAATGCATTTCTACATAGCAAAGTGGCTTTAGCGACTCGCAAACGGCGATTTTCCCCGTTTGCGAGTCGCTAAATCTTTGCTACATCTGGCCCTTAGTCTCTTCCCTGTAAGGATACCGGACTTGAATCACAAACCACAAATCTGTGCAATCCTTTAAATTTGCCAATTTTAACCTGAACTGGTTCTGTAATTGGGTTGTGCAAATACTGATTCACTACTCCTGCAATCTGGACTGTCTTTCCTGAAAGGGGCAAGTTCAGAACTTCTGCAGATCTTACTGTAGAGCATGTAGCTCCTGTATCAACCAGGAATGAAACTCTGTGACCCATGACTTTTCCCTTCACATAGGGTCATTTCTGAACACCTTCTAAGGATGCTGCAAGCACACATTCCTCTTCATCCGAACTCTCACTCACCTAATCATTGTTTATTCCAATCTCACTGTGTAACGGGAATTGGTGAACTGTGTTATTACTTTGGTTGGACCTCTGACCTGTGACCTGTTGTGGAAGCATCACCTGCTGCTGTTCCATTGGGGCTTGAGGTATTTGAATTTGCTGTCTAGGTTCCATGGGAACCTGCTGCTGCATCGGTTGGAACTGTATCATTTGTAAACGTGGCATTTGCACCTGCGGCATGGGTTGAAAACCTTGCATTTGATTTGCATTATTCTGAAAATTTGGATTATGACCTCTCATTCTTGCTCCTCTCATATTTTGGAATGAGTTGATGTCACCTGTTTGCTGAACAACACCTTCCTGCACTATCATTGGACACTCTTGCTTCCAATGTCCGACCGCTCCGCAAGCGTGACAGGGCAACAATGTCTTAATTCCCTGCACATCATTTTGAACCACTACAGTACCCAAGTCTGGACCACAATTCACATTACCAATTCCTCCACGACCCCTACCTCTCATCTGATTTTGAAATACCATATTTCCCTGCTGCTGCTGCAGCTACTGCAGTAGAAAACTTCCCTGCATCCCTGTTTGTGCAGATTTAATCTGCATCACCATTGCCTTTTCCTTCAACTTTCTCTGCTTCAACTCAGTCTTGTCAATACAGTACTTTGCATACTGCAATACCTCATCAATCGGCTTTGCTTGCCAGCAAATTAAATGACTATTAATCATCTGGCTAATTTCAGGTCTCAATCCCTCCACAAATCTGAACACATAATGAATCATGTCTTTTGGCTCAATTGTCTCCGTAACACTGTAATGCTTAAACACCTGTAACAATCTCTCATCATACGCATGTATCAACATCTTTGTTCCTGAGCTGTCCTGTCTATCCTCTCCTGAGCTGTCCTGTCTATCCTCTGCCAGTCAATGTTTTGGGGCGAAATTCTCTTCTTCAAAAATTTGATCACTTTGTAGTAATATTTCATTACCTCAGGAGACGGCACACCTGTAACCTGATCTCTCTCTGGGTCTTTTGTTGAACAATCTATACTCCTCTTGCACTCCATCCACAGATCAGCAGGTACTACTATCTCTAAAACAGTTTTCAATTCTTCCCATAGGCAGGTTGCAAGTTTCACAAATCTGTCTGTCTGCTGGTACCATTCTACTTGGTTCTCTCTCAATCTGGGATAGTCATTTGTAAAAGACAGAATATCACTTCTGCTCCAAGGGACATGAACAAAATTCCCTCCTGGAATCTTTCTCATTGGTAAGATCTTCACTGGATCCTTGTCCTGCGGCACATTTGCAGTCAGCTCCACAGAATCCCTTTTTCTTTTATCTCTTTTCTTTACCCATCTGCCTTCCCATCTGTCTAAGGCTCCCCAGGCCTGAGTATTCTGAAGTAACTCCCTAAGGTGTGCCTTCATTCCTGCAGATCTCATGTGTTCAAAATGTTTAGTGTGAAAATCTAACCTGTAACTCCTTTTCAAATGTTTATTTTTTTCTATTTCTATGCCATACATCTCTGTCAGGTCTGCTAACTTTTGGTGCACATTTCTCACTTCCCTAGTAATCTTTAGGCACAGATATCTCAGCTCTGTTTCTGTGTTGGACTCTGGTCTATTCACACCCATAGTTCCTTCAATGCGCTCACCCACTTTCATTCCTAGTCTCACATAGTTCAAGTACTCCTCTCCCTTAGGAGCACTCTGCTGGGTGTTCAGCTTATCTAACCATTCAGTTAATTGACGGGCAATCAAACACTGCAACAAAATGTTGCTGGCCAGGACAGGTGGTGCCTGTTGCACAACTGTGTTCGGAGTCTACGGTGTCAATACTTTCAGGCTCTGCCTAACATTCAACCCTATGACAGTATCCGGAGGAACTCCGAATGGACTAAGGTCTAGCAATGATCTCGTTCCTTCAAAAGTCTGTCCCACTGGAGAGACTACTTGGGTATTCTCATTGAGTCCTCCCCTCATTGAATTCTGACTCAGGACTCCCTGTCCACCTGCTCTGTTATTCTCCTGTGCAAACAAATGTACGATTGGACCAATGGTAACAGGTACAGATACATCATCGGGCATGGTCTGATACTCAAGTTCAGCGGTTGCATAATTCCCGCATTTTGGTTCATCAGTACAGACATATCTGACTGTGTCCCTGTTATCGGAGTGTACTTCGGCATTGTTTATGACTACACTTGAGGCAGTAAAAGTGGAGTTGGTTGTGTCTGAACCAATGTCGGTCTCAGGAAAACCTGTCCTTCAGGCACTATTACGTTTGTGGCACTTTCCACGATAGGTGCATCAGGGTAAATTCTAAGGACATTTGGTTGTGGCACCTGATTTTGGGCTACTGGAGTAGTAGGTGCATTAAGACTGCTCTGCATCGGACTCTGTGTAATATCAGGATTAATCTGCACTGGAATCGCTGTCACGTTAACCTGTGTCGGAGCTGAAGAATCCACACTAGTTTTCAGACCACACTCTTGTGCTGGATAAGGTGGTGGATGATTTCTAAATAACTGCAAGATAAACTCATCATCGTCCCACTCTTCCTCATATGTCAAAGATCTCCTAGTCTCCCCTGATCTCTGCTCTCCACTCTCGGAGGGGCTTCTGTTTGTCTTTCTAGTGGCTTTCCTTCCTTTTCTCTCATTATCCTGTGTAACCGCTGAAACATCTTAATCCCCTGTAAAGTCTCAGTTCTCCATAATTTCAGGCCAACGTCCCATCTAGCCTCCGCTAGTGTCTTCCCTGCCTTTCTTATCCTCCTCTCAAATTTCTGTTGCTCTTGCTGTCTGGCCACTAACTCCCAAATCACCAACGCCTCAAACTGTGCTGGTCTTGGAGGGGGTTTCTGATCATATAGTACCCTCCTCAGATTCTCTAAACTCCTCAAATTAAATGTTCCATGGGCAGGAAACACTAAACTCACATCTTTTTCTGTCAGTCTGCACCATTGCTTTAGCCAAAGACATGGCGCAATGCCCTTTTCTTCTATTACAATGCAAGCTGGTATACCCCTATACTCGTTGTAATGTACATATCTCCCCTTAAAGCACTCATTAAAGCTTTGAAAAATGTCATTTTTGAGACCTTTTTGTTATTCAAAATCAAATCAGGAAGTGACTTTTAATCCCAGAATTCTCTTCACCCACCTTCTCAACCAATTGCGCTTCATGGATAGCTGCCAACCCGTGCGCGACCCTTCTCACCAACCAACCTATCTCAGCGCAGCTCCAATGACATTGCACTCACAATACTGCGGCTGACAAAGTCTTGCGGTTTGTCCTCCCAAACCCAGATGCACACGAAACTAATGCAGTTTATTGCGAGCACTAAACAAAATCAAAAACCCAATTTGTCTGTTTACTACAGGTAAGGTAACACAATCGCTTCAGAAACTTTACAGATTTTTCACTGACAGCGTTTCGCTCTAGCAGCTACTCCTTCTTTCTCAGTTTCCCTGATTTGCAAGCACAATTCGACCCCCAAATTTCACTCTCAACTGATCAATGGGTTTGTCCTGGTGCACATAGGACTCGCTAGATCTCAGTTGAAAAAATTATTTCGCTCACTTTGACTCACACTCTGACTTGTCGACCACGCCAGATCGACCTATTAAACCTGACAAATTACAACAAAACCCAAGTGTCTCATACACTTTTCAATATACTCCAGAGTCTTAGACCACGCAGGGTCCGTATACCAACAACCACGTGGACAATGTTTTAGCACAAAGCACCACACAGATGTGAAGTTCAATGACTTCCCTACTCTCACACTTTGGAGTACGCACACTCCTTCTACATCTTCATCTGGAGTATGCAAACTCCCTAAACCCTTGCAAACATCACAATTCACCTGCGATTTGCATAAGCTGTGCAAGTGCAAAACCTTCTTCCTTCACACTATCACTAGAATGCCGAGAACATCCTCAAACAACCATTGGCAAGCTCCAAGATTCTGGGAAAGTCATTTTAAACTTAGGGGCACATTTTTGCTCCAATTTGAATCATTGAATCAAAATAAATCCAAATCTCAGTGATGATAAACTCTTAAGAGAAAAACCATGTACCGGGCCTTTATGATGGGCTCTTAAGGAGACAAACCCTGTACCGGGCCTCTATGATGGGCGCTTAAGGAGACAAACCGTCAATCTACTACCATCTGTGTAAGCGTGTCGGACCTTGATAAGTAAACTTACAAGGAGACGAGAATAGGTCGATGAACCTTTTGACTAGCTTTGAGGTTTTCCTACCATGTATCCTAAATATACACAGATCAATAATCAATACCCATCAATAATATTAGTAGTCAAAAGAAGTCAGTAATTGTCACACACCATGACCTTGCAGTCATGAATAACCTCACTTTTATGTAAAAGTTAGAATATTTATTTCCCTATAATAACAATGCTAATGTCACGCAACTCATTCTCAAAATCAAATGATAAACATACAGAAACAACACAGGCTGACCAAAGCAGCGAAAGAATCACAATCTAATCAAAGCTTGAGCTACTACACATTCTAAAGTTACAGTACAAATTAATAACAAGAATAACTGTGCAAACGATATTACATACATTTAGATTCAGCAAAGAGAAGACATCAACTGTTATTACATGTAGCGAACTTCATCAATGAGATTCCTAACTAACCACAGATTAGCATAGCATGTTTGGACTTCATGCAAAACAATGTAGTCAACACAAATTTGGGAAACACCTAACTATGGTTCTATCAAATATAGCAGTTGGTACCTAGAAACAAAAGGAAATAGACATAGCAATCAGTAACTTCAGTGTATACCTGTCCTCAATAGATTCAGCAAGCTAAGATCGTCTTCGTCATCAGGAAATCTGTCTGGTAAGCAAGTCATCAGGATTCAGCATGAGTTCAGAAAAGGCAAAGTCTTTTAAGCAATAAAGTTAAGCACATCTCTTCTCAAGATGGTCAAGAAAATAATAGCGGCATCTCCTCTCTGTGTAGTCTGGCTTAGTTAGATTCCCTAAAACTACTTCCCAAGTTCATATTGGTTAATAAATCTCATGTTCACACTTTGTTCAATAAGACTAAAACTTCAGATCTACATTCCTACTAGTACATGGTTCACATGACAATGATTGGCTCTCATCTCTTCCGTTCTTGTCATTGCGCTAATCAGGTAACAATATTGTTGCAGCTTATACTCCAGTCAGAGAATTCTTTGTCTTCTCCTGGGAAAGTCAGTCTCACACACATTACATTAAACAGTGTTGCACTAGAAAGTACATCATCTCCTAGCAAGCATTTCTCATGAGAAAGACTTTTAGCTATGAGCATTAGGTCAGCACAGTGGAAAATCACAGTTTAATTGTCTAAGCATGCATTTTATAAGTCGATTAAGAAATACAGGTTGACATGGGGCCATGCAACTACGCCAGGACCTAGCTAAGTTAAGGCCTACGATTAACAAAGTTAATACATAATACATAACCCTTACTATGACATATTACTACATTAATCAAACAAAAGCTCAACCTTTCATATTAATAAGCCATTAGTAAGTACACTTTGTGAACATTGGTGGCCACTGTGGTAGTCGCACCTTCAAATGCGTGTATAGTTTTTTCCTACGTTATTATATTTTCTATGTAAATTCAACACTCATAATACATGAATATTCATTAATAATTTCATTAACAACTCCGCATTACCACCATTAACCATGTCTCAGACCTGCCATTGCAAGGCCTGTGTGTGCAGTTTCACTGCCACTTCGACTTGGCATTTAAAAGTACTTGCCAAGCCTTAAGCTCCCCTTTTTCTACATATAAGTTGCCCCAAATGTAGGCCCTAGGTAACCCATAGGGCAGGGTGCTATGTAGTTAAAAGGCAGGACATGTACATATGTGTTTTATATGTCCTAGTAGTGAACAATTCCTAAATTCGTTTTCCACTTCTGTGAGGCCTGCTCCCTTCATTGACTAGCATTGGGACTGCCTTCATATACTTTTTGAGTGGTAGATTCTGATCTGAAAGAGGTAACCAGGTCATATTTAGTTTAGCCCGAATGGTAGTAGAAAATCCTGCTTACTGGTGAGGTTGGATTTAATATTACTATTTTAGAAATGCCACTTCCTGAAAGTGAGCATTTCTCTGCACCAAAAACCATTTGTGCCTTACAGTCACATCTGCATTCATCTGCATAATAAATGGGTCTTCCTGGGCTGAAACGGTGGAGGGCTTGACACTTACATTTCAAAGGCCACTGGCCTGCCCTCACTCAATGGACTGATAGCCCCCCTCTGGGACCCTGGCAGACAAGACTGGCCAAAAGGGAACTTGTGCACTTCAAAACCACTCCTCGAAGTCTCCTCCACTTCAAAGGCATTTTTGGGTATATAAACCAGGTCTCTGACCCCTCAAACTCTGACACTTCTAGACCTATACCTTCAGCCTGTCAGATGAGCTGCCTAGCTGCCCAAAGGACTCATCTGGACTGCTTTGCTAAGAACAAGTGCTGCCCTGCTGCCCTGTTAGCCTCTGCCTTTGCTGGAAGGACTCTGCCTTCCCCGAAAACTGCTCTCCAAGGGCTTGGATTGAGCTTGCCTTCTGTTTCTAAAGTCTCAGGTCCAACAAAGATGTCCTCTCTTCAAGAAATTCCTTGTGCATCAAAAATCGACGCAACGCCTGCCAAAATCGATGCGAAGCCTGCATTGCGACTGAAAAATCGATGCATAGCCAAACGGAACGACGCAGGCCAACTTTCCGACTGCCTTGCACCAAAAACGTTCGACACGCCTACCAGATCAACGCAGCACCCGTGCCTGCTTCCAGCATGTCAAGGATTTTGACGCATCGTCACTGGGCGGCAAAATATCCCAACATTGCAGTGAGGAACCAAGAGTGAGTGCCGAAAAACAATGCGAACCCCTTGCAGCATGGAAAGAAATGATACATCATCTGTGCCGCGAAGGAAAATCCAACGCAACACTTTATTTCTCCACGGATCTCCTCCTCTGCGGTCTCTGTCTTTCGTTATTTTTTACGCATACCAGATACTCTGTGTAACAAAGATACAACTGTTTATTTCTAAGAATTAAGACTCTTTTACACCTTTAAACAGTGATATTTCAACTTGTGCTTATAGGATCTTTATCGTTTTGACCTTACTTTATTCAGATAAATATTATCTATTTTTTCTAAACCTGTGTGGTGTATTTTTGTGGTGTTTTCACTGTGTTACTGTATGATTTATTGCACAAGTACTTTACACATTGCCTTCTAAGTTAAGCCTGACTGCTCAGTGCCAAGCTACCAGAGGGTGGGCACAGGATAATGTGTATTGTGTGTGACTTACCTTGACTAGGATAGTGGTCCCTATTTGGGCAAGGCTCTATACCTCTGCCAACTAGAGACCCCATTTCTAACAGATATATTTCTCTTTGTTGTCTTTTTATAGCATATTCCTTGAAGTGCTTCTCTTGCTCTGATTCAAAATCTTCAGACTGCACAAACGTCATCAAATGTGAAGCTGACGAGGTGTTCTGCATGACCAACTATACTGCCCGTAGAAGTAAGGACGAGTTTAGATCATTGCTCAATCTGAGCCTTTTATGACATACTTTTCCTGAACTTTCCCTTGATAACTGACCATGAATCTGTGTTTTAATGTAGTGGAAATAAAATGCTTGCCCTTAATGTCCTCAGTCCTTGTGAAGGCCTGGTCACCAAAGATCTAGGAATGCCCCCTATATGTGCAGCACAGCTACTGCAGCACAGATTAGTGTTGTTTGTGTGTGGGGGGGTGAGTAAATTAATATTTGAATCAGGTTCTCCAATTCTCCATTTCCCTTTAGCAGAGACCCAAAATCCTTAAAAGTGATTTATTTGTGTGTCAAGTGGCAGCTGCGGTTTTAAGAATGCACAGGCCATCTATGTCTAAACCTGTGACTGCAGCTCTTCCTAGTTTTTTAGAGCCAATGCTCAAGCTACAGCTGCATGTGGCGCTGAAATTTGGGGCGCGGCCAATGTTACTACCATGACATTCAGTTCAAACCACATTGTTAAATCTCCCCCAAAGTGCACCTACTACTTCCCTATTTGTTGACGTTGGGCTAAAGAGGATAGATCATTTGGCTGTTCTCCGTCCCCTCATCTACTGGGTGAATGTGGTCCACCCCAGTAACGCGCTGATTTTAGAAATGATCTGCTAGAGTGTTGAACCTGGGCAAAAGTGTTTCCACAATTTGTTTACACCACATGAGATGGTAGCTAACCTTGCTAGGCCTATAAGAAGAATGGGAAATCAATGTATCCATTGTAGACCCATGAGTGCCCAACTCAAGTTTATCTACTAGAATGTTGTACTGGAAAATGTGTATCAGACTGTTAAGGTTGACTCACTCACAGCAAAGTTTTTTGGTCTTAAACCAGCCCCAGCTTTTCAAATGTACAATGAGGACATTTTCCCATTATTGAAGACGTTTGTGAATTCATTTGAGGTTTGATAGTTTGTGTACAAATGTTTTAGTTACAAAGTGGATCGATTCCGCCATTTCCAGACCATGCCATTGTGCACCGAAAACTTTACAGCATCTTGTTTTATTTGACCCGTTTCACTACATAACAAAGACAAAATGGATCCGACCGCTGTGTCTCAATTTGGGTCCAAAAGGCCCTGAAAGGTTTATAAACAGATCCTAGTAAAATTAAGGCCCATATTTATACTTTTTTTGCGCCGCATTTACGTCATTTTTTTTACGCAAAAGCGGTGCAAAATTGCAAAATACAATTGAATTTTGTACGTTTGCACAGTTTTTGCGTCAAAAAGTGGCACAAATGCAGCACTAAAAAAGTATAAATATGGGCCTTAGTGTTCCTGGACTGAGCAAATCTTTGCATTCTGTTTGTTCCATGAAAATCGTGAGCTCCACTTGCACTTGTGATATGCTTCAGATTTAAATCATAACAGAGATTTTAGTGTTGTATATTATATATGATCTTATATAATTTCATGATTTGGGACTTTCTATGTGCATGTGTCTAGGGGGTCATACTCCCAAATAAACAAGATTGTTGTTGGATGTATAATTTATTATTCTTAAGGTCATTTAGTGATATAAACATTGGCTTCTGTGGTGTGTTTCCAAGCTTAAAATTGCACAATGTTTTTATAGAGTTGATAAATTGACTACAATTGATTTATGTAAAGGGAGAGTTGGTTATTTACAGTGCTATGAAGTACTAAGAACTGCAGTGGAAAGCACTATATAAAACATAACACTGTTTAATGTTGGCAAAGCAAGCACAATAAAAGGCACTTAAGTGGGTAATATGTCAATCTGATTGCAGGTAGAATAGAGGATCAGCATTATGAATTGTTTGCATTAATCATCTAACCTAGAGATAAACACCGTCTGCTACTGCTGCATACTTGCTTCACAAGTTGAATTGAGTTTAGCTTATTCCCCTATGTATCCCTGTTCGCAAACAGCCAGCAGAAATTAAACAAGCATTTGCAATGCAATGGGTCTCGCGCCTGCTCGAGTTAGAACTATTAGCATTGTAAACTCCTAGCCAGAATTTTCTTGCCACATACATTGAAAATGAAAAGTAAAACAGTTTCACATAACTAACCGGACTTTTCTTGCCACATAAACTGAAAAGTAATAGTTTCACATAAGCGAGCCATCAGCAAAGCACACACACAAAGGGAAATAAAAGTTCACTTGCAGTGAAACCTATCGGCAAAAGTGCAATTATCCATGTAACCATCAAAAGTGCAATTATCTATGTAACAGGATAAATGTTATGCAAAGTGCTTGACTACTGCCCAACGAGATCGTGCTGCAAAATAAAGAGAAAAAGTAGTCCAGAAACTGGGCAGAAAACATCGAGCCTCGTATGTTTTCAGTAGTTGGTTGGTGCGATCGAGGAGGGCTAAACACCAGAAAAGGCATGACGTATGCATGCCTTTTACTAATTAAAGCAAGCGGATTTTAAAAGACAAGCCCACGAACCAATGAAAGTGGCTAACGTGACATGTGCGTGATTAGAAGCCCAAAGAGATATTACAACACGGGACGCAGCGCTTTGGGCTCTCCCCGAAAAAACACAAATGGGGCATCAAAAACCTTTATGTGTTTCAATCCATTGCATTTAGAGCTCTTGATTGAGCGAGCAGTTTGCTTTTAGGAATGGTAAACAAAACATAATTGCAGGGAAAGTCACAGCTGTCTTATACATCAGTTCGCCCTCCCAAGCTGTTTTTTGAGCTCAACTCACTAGAAGACCAAAACCTCAGCACAAGTGTCTATGCATGTATCCAAAACTAAAGAGGAAATTTACTTTTTAACAAGTTACCGAATCGCAGGTTGGGCTTTGTACATCCCAAAAAGCATTTTTCTAGTCGCAAAGGGGCCGATTCTGTGAATTAGTGACTAGAAAAATGCTTTGTACATTTATGTTTGACTAAATAGCATATCAGAGCATAGCCAAATTATGTGGCAAAGACGTGCAATTTATGCAGAATACTACTTGCAAATACAAAATTGTCAGGTAATCCTGTGTAATTGTTACAAAATTCAAAGGGTAACAGAACTAAAATTATCAGCCTTTTCAATCAACCAGGGTTTTCCTCATGTAAGCTCATCAATGCTACTGGACAAAAAACCAGGCTCTAAAGACATATCTAAACATTTTTGTTTTACAAATCACCCAAAACTTGCTGAGCAGATTTCGCTGTCACATGGACGAAATACATTAAATGCTGTCTACTGCTACAAGCTTGGTGTAAATTCATCCGGTGCTGTGTTTTGCATGTTTTGGAGTAGAAAAAATATATAGGAATTCAATTGGAAATGCAATATCTGGGCATATTTCAGTGCATTTCACTCTATGACCAGTCTGTAAAATGTGTTTCGTGATTGTTGTTAGATGCAAATTATGCAGGATTGATTATTTTATGAATCAAACGGAGAATCACATTATGCTGCATATCAATACCTATGTCCAGCTACATAATGGTAAGATTGAACATAGGCATGTTTGGTATCAAACATGTTGGAATCATACCCCAATACTTTTGCAAACATTGGTTGCATGATCCCATGCATGATCCTTAGAGGCCTCCCAGTATTGCCTTCTGAGGTTTTCCAGGCAGCCCAAGCTGCTGCCACCTCACAGACAGGTTTCTGCCCTCCTGTTGCTTGAGCAGCTCAAGCCCAGGAAGGCAGAACAAAGGATTTTCTTTGGGACAGGGGTGTTACACCCTCTCCCTTTGGAAATAGGTTTTACAGGCTTGGGAGGGATAGTCTCCCCAAGCCACTGGTAATGCTTTGAAGGGCACATTTGGTGCCCTCCTTGCATAAACCAGTCTACACCGGTTCAGGGACCCCCAGTCTGGCACGAAACTGGACAAAGGAAAGGGGAGTGACCACTTCCCTGTCCATCAGCCCCCCAGGGGTGGTGTTCAGAGCTCCCTGGGTTTTGCCATCTTGGATTCAAGGTTGGCAGGTGTAGGAAAGTACCATCTTGCCTGGCATGTTACCCCCCATATTTCACTGTATATATGTTGTTTTAGTTGTATGTGTCACTGGGACCCTGCCAGCCAGGGCCCCAGTGCTCATAAGTGTGCCCTGTATGTGTTCCCTGTGTGATGACTAACTGTCTCACTGAGGCTCTGCTAATCAGAACCTCAGTGGTTATGCTCTCTCTGTGCTTTCCAAATTGTCACTAACAGGCTAGTGACCAATTTCACCAATTCACATTGGCATACTGGAACACCCTTATAATTCCCTAGTATATGGTACTGAGGTACCCAGGGTATTGGGATTCCAGGAGATCCCTATGGGCTGCAGCATTTCTTTTGCCACCCATAGGGAGCTCTGACAATTCTTACACAGGCCTGCCACTGCAGCCTGAGTGAAATAACGTCCACGTTATTTCACAGCCATTTACCACTGCACTTAAGTAACTTATAAGTCACCTATATGTCTAACCTTTACCTGGTAAAGGTTGGGTGCTAAGTTACTTAGTGTGTGGGCACCCTGGCACTAGCCAAGGTGCCCCTACATCGTTCAGGGCAAATTCCCCGGACTTTGTGAGTGCGGGGACACCATTACACGCGTGCACTATACATAGGTCACTACCTATGTATAGCGTCACAATGGTAACTCTGAACATGGCCAAGTAACATGTCTAAGATCATGGAATTGTCACCCCAATGCCATTCTGGCATTTGGGAGACAATTCCATGATCCCCCGAGTCTCTAGCACAGACCCGGGTACTGCCAAACTACCTTTCCCGGGGTTTCACTGCAGCTGCTGCTGCTGCCAACCCCTCAGACAGGTTTCTGCCCTCCTGGGGTCCAGCCAGGCTTGGCCCAGGAAGGCAGAACAAAGGACTTCCTCAGAGAGAGGGTGTTACACCCTCTCCCTTTGGAAAAAGGTGTCAGGGCTAGGGAGGAGTAGCCTCCCCCAGCCTCTGGAAATGCTTTGATGGGCACAGATGGTGCCCATCTCTGCATAAGCCAGTCTACACCGGTTCAGGGATCACCCAGCCCTGCTCTGGCGCGAAACTGGACAAAGGAAAGGGGAGTGACCACTCCCCTGACCTGCACCTCCCAGGGGAGGTGCCCAGAGCTCCTCCAGTGTGCTCCAGACCTCTGCCGTCTTGGAAACAGAGGTGCTGCTGGCACACTGGACTGCTCTGAGTGGCCAGTGCCAGCAGGTGACGTCAGAGAGCCCTTCTGATAGGCTCTTACCTGTGTTGCTAGCCTATCTTCCTTCCTAGGTAGCCAAACCTCCTTTTCTGGCTATTTAGGGTCTCTGCTTTGGGGAATTCTTTAGATAACGAATGTAAGAGCTCATCAGAGTTCCTCTGCATCTCTCTCTTCACCTTCTGCCAAGGAATCGACCGCTGACTGCTCAGGAAGCCTCCAAAACCGCACCAAAGTAGCAAAGACGAATACTGCAACCTTGTATCGCTGATCCTGCCGCCTTCTCGACTGTTTTCCTGGTGGTGCATGCTGTGGGGGTAGTCTGCCTCCTCTCTGCACTAGAAGCTCCGAAGAAATCTCCCGTGGGATGACGGAATCCTCCCCCTGCAACCGCAGGCACCAAAAGAACTGCATCACCGGTCCTCTGGGTCCCCTCTCAGCACGACGGGTGTGGTCCCTGGAACTCAGCAACTCTGTCCAAGTGACTCCCACAGTCCAGTGACTCTTCAGTCCAAGTTTGGTGGAGGTAAGTCCTTGCCTACCCACGCTAGACTGCATTGCTGGGTGCCGCGTGATTTGCAGCTGCTCCGGCTCCTGTGCACTCTTCCATGATTTCCTTTGTGCACAGCCAAGCCTGGGTCCCCGACACTCTAACCTGCAGTGCACAACCTCCTGAGTTGTCCTCCAGCGTTGTGGGATCTCCTTTTGTGACTTCGGGTGAGCTCCGGTTCACTCCTCTTCGTAGTGCCTGTTTTGGCACTTCTGCGGGTGCTGCCTGCTTCTGTGAGGGCTCCCTATCTTGCTGGGCGCCCCCTCTGTCTCCTCACGCAATTGGCGACATCCTGGTCCCTCCTGGGCCACAGCAGCATTCAAAAACCCTAACCGTGACTCTTGCAGCTAGCAAGGCTTGTTTGCGGTCTTTCTGTGTGGGAACACCTCTGCAAGCTTCTTCACGACGTGGGACATCCATCCTCCCAAAGGGGAAGTTCCTAGTCCTCTTCGTTCTTGCAGAACCCACAGCTTCTACCACCTGGTGGCAGCTTCTTTGCATCCTCAGCTGGCATTTCCTGGGCATCTGCCAAATCTTAACTTTGTCGCGACTGTTGGACTTGGTCCCCTTGTTCCACAGGTACTCTCGTCCGGAAATCCACCTTAGTTGCATTGCTGGTGTTGGTCTTCCTTGCAGAATTCCCCTATCACGACTTCTGTGCTCTCTGGGGAATATAGCTGCACTTTACACCTACTTTTCAGGGTCTTGGGGTGGGCTGTTTTTCTAACCCTCACTGTTTTCTTACAGTCCCAGCGACCCTCTACAAGCTCACATAGGTTTGGGGTCCATTCGTGGTTCGCATTCCACTTTTGGAGTATATGGTTTGTGTTGCCCCTATACCTATGTGCTCTCATTGCAATCTATTGTGACTGTACATTGCTTGCATTACTTCCTTTTTGCTATTACTGCATATTTTTGGTATTGTGTATATATATCTTGTGTATATTTGCTATCCTCATACTGAGGGTACTCACTGAGAAACTTTTGGCATATTGTCATAAAAATAAAGTACCTTTATTTTTAGTATATCTGTGTATTGTGTGTTCTTATGATATTGTGCATATGACACCAGTGGTATAGCAGGAGCTTTGCATGTCTCCTAGTTCAGCCTAAGCTGCTTTGCATAGCTACCTTCTATCAGCCTAAGCTGCTAGAAACACCTCTTCTCCACTAATAAGGGATAACTGGTCCTGGTACAGAGTGTAAGTACCCCTTGGTACCCACTACAAGCCAGGCCAGCCTCCTACATTGGTTGTGCAGTGGTGGGATAAGTACTTGTAACTACTTACCACTTTGTCATTTTGTACTTTTCATAAGAGAAAAATATACAAAACAAGTTCAGTGTATGTACACCTAACCAAAATGTTTTGCTTTTCTTCTCTTACTCTATTACTAAGTGCAGAAAAGTACCTCTAAAACTTTCAAAAAGTTTCTTAAAAGTTGAAAAAGTTTTTTTTTCTGTTTCCTTAAAAAGTTCTGAAACTTTTTCCTTCTTTTTCTCTCCCTTAAACCTTTTTCTATCATATCTGGTACAGGTCCTACTCTTGATCTGATCAGCTCTGCTTATGACCACCTTAGCTGGAAAGGTGTAAGGGGTCTCTGCATTGATAGAGGTTTAGGAATTGTTGATTAACATGCTCATTGAGAATGATATGGCCTTAGCTGGCACATCTGTTGAGAAGTTAGGAGATAGTTCACACACTGATTCTGGGGCAGCCCCAGCAAGAATGTTAGATGGTATTCTTTCCAACTTGCCCCTTAGCAGACCACCTAGCATAACTGTTACTAATGTGAGTTCTCATCACAGTAGGAATGTCATTCCTGCAGGTCAAGTTGTTAGAGTGCCAACTGTTAGGGACATTTCTCCCTCTGTTCATTCACACCATTCTATGCCCAACCCACCCACCCTGATGACAAAATGTTAGAAAGGGAGCTCAATAGATTGAGAGTGGAAGAGACGAGGCTGAAGCTTAAACAGCAACAGCTGGCTCTAAACAGGGAAACTTTAGACTTAGAAAAAGAAAGACAGAGGTTGGGGTTAGGACCCCATGGTGGCAGCAGCAGTATTACAGATAGTAATCCTGTAAAAGAGCATGATTCTAGGAATCTTCATGAGATAGTTCCCCCTTACAAGGAGGAGGATGACATTAACAAGTGGTTTGCTGCACTTGAGAGGGCCTGTGTTGTACAGGGGGTCCCTCAAAGGCAGTGGGCTGCTATCCTATGGCTATCTTTCAGTGGAAAGGGTAGGGATAGGCTCCTTACTGTGAAGGAAAGAGATGCCAATAATTTTACAGTTTTAAAGAATGCACTCTTGGATGGATTTGGCTTAACCACTGAACAATACAGGATTAAGTTCAAAGAAATCAGAAAAGAGTCTTCACAAGACTGGGTAGACTTTGTTGACCATTCAGTGAAGGCCTTGGAGGAGTGGTTACATGGCAGTACATTTTCTGACTATGAAAGCCTGTATAATCTGATCCTGAGAGAGGAAATTCTGAATAACTGTGTGTCTGATTTGTTACACCAATATCTAGTGGACTCAGATCTGACCTCTCCCCAAGAATTGGGAAAGAAGGCAGACAAATGGGTCAGAACAAGAGTGAACAGAAAAGTTCAAACAGGGGGTGACAAGGATGGCAAGAAGAAGGATGGTAAGTCTTCAGACAAGGGTGGGGACAAATCTAAAAATTAGTCTTTGTCAGGCCCACAAAAACACTCTGGTGAGGGTGGTGGGTCCAAATCCTCTTCTAATCAAGTAAAGAAACCATGGTGCTATTTATTTAAAGTAAAAGGCCATTGGACAACTGATGCCAGTTGTCCAAAGAAAAGCACCAAGCCTCCCATTACCACAACCCCTACTGCTACAACTAGTGCCCCCAGTAATAGCAGTGGTGGTGGGAGCAAACCTACTAGTAGCCAATCCAAGGGAGTAGCTGGGCTCACTTTTGGTAATTTAGTTGGAGTTGGTCTTGTTAGGGAGACAACAGAGGCTGTGTTAGTCTCTGAGGGGGCCATTGATTTGGCCACCTTGGTTGCTTGTCCCCTTAGTATGGATAAGTACAAGCAACTTCCCCTAATAAATGGTGTTGAGGTTCAGGCCTACAGGGACACAGGGGCCAGTGTTACCATGGTAATAGAGAAACTGGTACACCCTGAACGACATCTACTTGGTCACCAGTACCAAGTGACTGATGCTCATAACAACACTCTTAGCCACCCCATGGCTGTTGTGAATCTCAACTGGGGGGGGTTACTGGTCCAAAGAAAGTTGTGGTTGCCTCTGATTTACCTGTAGACTGTCTACTAGGGAACGATTTAGAGACATCAGCTTGGGCAGAAGTGGAGTTGGAGGCTCATGCAGCACTGCTGGGCATTCCTGGGCATATTTTTGCTTTGGCCAGGGCTCAGTCCAAAAAGCAAAAAGGACAGGGTGACTTGGATCCTGGAACAATGGACCAAGTGCTCCCTAAAGCTAGGGTTAGTAAAGGTAAATCACTACCTACTATCCCTCCCTCTACAGATGATTCTACTTCTGAGGAAGAAGAATTCTCCCCCCTGTGCAGAACCTTCACCAGAGGAGCTGGAAGCAGACACTGCTGAGCTTTTGGGTGGAGGGGGGCCTGCCAGGGAGGAGCTGAGTGTGGCACAGCAGACCTGTCCCACACTAGAAGGTCTAAGACAGCAAGCTGTCAAACAGCAACATGGGGATGTCAGTGACTCCAACAGAGTTTACTGGGAGGACAACCTCTTGTATACAGAGGAAAGGGACCCAAAACCTGGAGCTGCCAGGAGATTGGTTATTCCCCTGCAATACAGAGAGTTCCTCCTAACTCTAGCCCACAACATTCCCTTGGCTGGACATTTGGGGCAGATGAAAACATGGGATAGGCTTGTCCCCCTGTTTCATTGGCCTAGAATGTCAGAGGACACAAAATAATTTTGTAAGTCCTGTGTCACCTGTCAAGCCAGTGGCAAGACCGGTGGCACCCCAAAGGCACCCCTTATTCCACTGCCTGTGGTTGGGGTTCCCTTTGAAAGGGTAGGGGTTGACATAGTTGGCCCCCTTGACCCTCCTACTGCTTCAGGCAATAGGTTTATCTTGGTGGTAGTGGGCCATGCCACAAGATATCCTGAAGCAATTCCTCTAAGGACCACTACAGCTCCTGCAGTGGCAAAAGCCCTCCTGGGAATCTTTTCCAGGGTGGGTTTCCCAAAAGAGGTGGTATCAGACAGAGGTAGCAACTTTATGTCTGCATACTAGAAGGCCATGTGGAAAGAATGTGGTGTAACATACAAATTCACCACACCTTATCTTCCACAAACAAATGGACTGGTTGAGAGGTTTAACAAAACTCTCAAAAGAATGATAATGGGACTCCATGAAAAACTCAGGAGGAGATGGGATGTCCTGTTACCTTATCTCCTTTTTGCTTACAGGGAGGTACCCCAGAAAGGAGTGGGCTTCAGCCCCTTTGAACTCCTATTTGGGCACCCTGTAAGAGGTCCTCTAACACTTGTAAAGGAGGGTTGGGAACAACCTTTAAAAGCTCCTAAGCAAGACATAGTGGACTATGTACTTGGCCTAAGATCCAGAATGGCTGAGTATATGAAAAAGGCCAGCAAAAACCTTCAGGCCAGCCAAGAGCTCCAAAAGCAATGGCATGACCAGAAGGCTGTTCTGATTCAGTACCAACCAGGGCAGAAAGTGTGGGTCTTGGAGCCGGTGGCCCCAAGAGCACTCCAAGACAAATGGAGTGGTCCCCACATTATTGTTGAAAAGAAAGGAGAAGTCACCTACTTGATTGACTTAGGCACTGCCAGGAGTCCCCTTAGGGTGCTCCATGTCAATCGCCTGAAACCCTACTATGACAGGGCTGATCTCACCCTGCTCATGGCAACAGATGAAGGACAGGAAGAAGAGAGTGACCCTCTCCCTGATCTCTTCTCTTCCACAGAACAAGATGCTCTAGTGGAAGGTGTAGTTTTGGCAGATTGTCTTACTGCTGAGCAGAAAGACCACTGCATAAATCTCCTGGGTCAGTTTTCTGAACTCTTCTCTACTGTGCCAGGCACCACTTCTTGGTGTGAGCACACTATAGATACTGGAGACAGCATGCCTGTCAAAAGTAAGATCTATAGGCAGCTTGACCATGTCAGAGACTGCATAAAACAAGAAGTTCAGAAAATGCTTGAACTGGGAGTGGTTGAGCACTCTGAAAGTCCATGGGCCTCTCCTGTGGTACTTGTACCAAAACCTCATTCCAAAGATGGGAAAAGGGAAATGAGATTTTGTGTGGATTACAGAGGTCTCAACCAGGTAACTAAAACTGATGCTCAACCTATACCCAGGGCAGATGAGCTAATAGATACACTGGCATCTGCCAAGTATCTAAGCACCTTTGATTTGACTGCAGGGTATTAGCAGATCAAATTATCAGAGGATACTAAAGCAAAAACTGTATTTTCGACTATTGGAGGGCACTACCAATTCACAGTAATGCCCTTTGGTTTGAAAAATGCACCTGCCACTTTTCAGAGGTTGGTGAATACAGTCCTGCAAGGGATGGAGGCTTTTAGTGCAGCATATCTAGATGATATAGCTGGCTTTAGCTCCACCTGGGATGATCACCTGGTCCACCTATGGAAAGTTTGGGAGGCCCTGCAAAAGGCAGGCCTTACTATCAAGGCTTCAAAGTGCCAGATAGGGTGGGGGAAAGTGGTTTATCTGGGACACCTTGTAGGTGGGGAACAGATTGCACCACTTCAGTGGAAAATCCAAACTATCATAGATTGGGTTCCCCCTACAACTCAGACCCAGGTGAGGACCTTCTTAGGCCTCACTGGGTATTACAGGAGGTTCATAAAGAACTATGGCCCTCATTCTGACCTTGGCGGTCTTTTCGCAAGACCGCCGAGTTACCGCCGCGGTAAAGACCGCCGACCGCGGCGGTATGCCGCTGCGCGTATTCCGACCGCTGGGAGCGTTCCGCCGGAATACCGCCAGCAGCCACACTGGCGGTCGGCGGGAAAGTGGAGACTGGTCAACCTCCACCGCCACGCCAGCAGAACACCGCCCCCAGAATTACGACCCACATTTTTGTGTGGCGGTCTTCTGTTGGCGGTCTTCTGTTGGCGGTCACGTCCCTATGGCTCCCGTCGCCTCCCGGAGGACCAACGCACAAGGTAAGTTGATCGTCCGTGAGGGGAGGGGGTGGGGGGGTGTTGTGTGATGTGTGCGTGCATGGGGGTGTGCGTGTGAGTGTGTAGAGGGGGTGTGTGAGTGCGTGCATGCGGGCGGGGAGTGCTGCTGTGCCTATGGGCAATGTGTGTAGTTCGGCGGGTGCGCATGTCGGCATGTATGTGTGCGGGTATGTGTCCCCGTTGTGTATGTGTGTGTGTGTAGGGGGTGTGTATATGTGCATGTTGGGGGTGTGTGCATGTCGGGGTGCGTGTATGTGCATGTCGGGGTGGGGTGGGGAGGGGGTTCGTACCACCTCTGGGGGGTGGCAGGGGGGTGGAGGGTGTGGGGGGAGGACTCGGGGGGCAGTGGGGGGTGGGGGAGACCCCTATCAGTGCCAGGGAAGGAATTCCCTGGCCCCGATAGTGCCTACCGCCATGGTTCGCATGGCGGTTCCCGAACGCCAGAAACCGCGGCGGTAAGCAGGGTCATGATACCGTTGGCGGTCTTGGGTCGACCGCCGGACCGGAGTGCGCAGACTCCAGCCCCTCGGTCATGACCGCCGTGGCTGTCGGAGTGGGGAAGTGGCGGTCGGTCGCGGCGGTGACCGCCGCGGTCAGAATGCCATTTTTAATACCGCCGGTCTGTTCGCGGTCCGACCGCCGCCTCTCCGCCGACCGCCAAGGTCAGAATGAGGGCCTATGGCTCCATAGCAGTCCCTCTTAATGACCTCACTTCTAAGAAAATGCCTAAAAAGGTATTGTGGACAGCTAGCTGTCAGAAAGCTTTTGAGGAGCTGAAACAGGCCATGTGCTCTGCACCTGTCCTAAAAAGCCCATGTTACTCCAAAAAATTCATTGTTCAAACTGATGCATCTGAATTAGGGGTAGGGGCAGTCTTATCACAACTCAATTCTGAGGGCCAGGATCAACCTGTTGCTTTTATCAGCAGGAGGTTGACCCCTAGAGAAAAGCGTTGGTCTGCCATAGAGAGGGAGGCCTTTGCTGTGGTCTGGGCACTGAAGAAGTTGAGGCCATACCTGTTTGGCACTCACTTCATTGTTCAGACAGACCACAAACCTCTACTTTGGCTTAAACAAATCAAAGGTGAAAACCCTAAATTGTTGAGGTGGTCCATATCTCTACAGGGAATGGACTATACAGTGGAACATAGACCTGGGAGTACCCACTCCAATGTAGATGGACTCTCCAGATATTTCCACTTAGACAATGAAGACTCATCAGGTCATGGCTAGTCTTATTGTACTTTGTTTGGGGGGGTGGGTTGTGTAGGAAAGTACCATCTTGCCTGGCATGTTACCCCCATATTTCACTGTATATATGTTGTTTTAGTTGTATGTGTCACTGGGACCCTGCCAGCCAGGGCCCCAGTGCTCATAAGTGTGCACTGTATGTGTTCCCTGTGTGATGACTAACTGTCTCACTGAGGCTCTGCTAATCAGAACCTCAGTGGTTATGCTCTCTCTTTGCTTTCCAAATTGTCACTAACAGGCTAGTGACCAATTTCACCAATTCACATTGGCATACTGGAACACCCTTATAATTCCCTAGTATATAGTACTGAGGTACCCAGGGTATTGGGGTTCCAGGAGATCCCTATGGGCTGCAGCATTTCTTTTGCCACCCATAGGGAGCTCTGACAATTCTTACACAGGCCTGCCACTGCAGCCTGAGTGAAATAACGTCCACGTTATTTCACAGCCATTTACCACTGCACTTAAGTAACTTATAAGTCACCTATATGTCTAACCTTTACCTGGTAAAGGTTGGGTGCTAAGTTACTTAGTGTGTGGGCACCCTGGCACTAGCCAAGGTGCCCCCACATCGTTCAGGGCAAATTCCCCAGACTTTGTGAGTGCGGGGACACCATTACACGTGTGCACTATACATAGGTCACTACCTATGTATAGCGCCACATTGGTAACTCCGAACATGGCCATGTAACATGTCAAAGATCATGGAATTGTCACCCCAATGCCATTCTGGCATTTGGGAGACAATTCCATGATCCCCCGAGTCTCTAGCACAAACCCGGGTACTGCCAAACTACCTTTCCCGGGGTTTCACTGGAGCTGCTGCTGCTGCCAACCCCTCAGACAGGTTTCTGCCCTCCTGGGGTCCAGCCAGGCTTGGCCCAGGAAGGCAGAACAAAGGACTTCCTCAGAGAGAGGATGTTACACCCTCTCCCTTTGGAAAAAGGTGTCAGGGCTGGGGAGGAGTAGCCTCCCCAGCCTCTGGAAATGCTTTGATGGGCACAGATGGTGCCCATCTCTGCATAAGCCAGTCTACACCGGTTCAGGGATCCCCCAGCCCTGCTCTGGCACGA
The DNA here is from genome assembly GCF_031143425.1 of Pleurodeles waltl. NCBI lineage: Eukaryota > Metazoa > Chordata > Amphibia > Caudata > Salamandridae > Pleurodeles > Pleurodeles waltl. The sequence continues at coordinate 1,156,302,177 of NC_090439.1, read as the reverse complement.
AACTGAACAAAGGAAAGGGGAGTGACCACTCCCCTGACCTGCACCTCCCAGGGGAGGTGCCCAGAGCTCCTCCAGTGTGCTCCAGACCTCTGCCATCTTGGAAACAGAGGTGCTGCTGGCACACTGGACTGCTCTGAGTGGCCAGTGCCAGCAGGTGACGTCAGAGACCCCTTCTGATAGGTTCTTACCTGTGTTGCTAGCCTATCCTTCTTTCTAGGTAGCCAAACCTCCTTTTCTGGCTATTTAGGGTCTCTGCTTTGGGGAATTCTTTAGATAACGAATGCAACAGCTCATCAGAGTTCCTCTGCATCTCTTTCTTCACCTTCTGCCAAGGAATCGACCGCTGACTACTCCGAAAGCCTGAAAAACTGCAACAAAGTAGCAAAGACGAATACTGCAACCTTGTATCGCTGATCCTGCCGCCTTCTCGACTGTTTTCATGGTGGTGCATGCTGTGGGGGTAGTCTGCCTCCTCTCTGCACTAGAAGCTCAGAAGAAATCTCCAGTGGGACGACGGAATCCTCCCCCTGAAGAACTGCATCACCGGTCCTCTGGGTCCCCTCTCAGCACGACGAGCGTGGTCCCTGGAACTCAGCAACTCTGTCCAAGTGACTCCCACAGTCAAGAGACTCTTCAGTCCAAGTTTGGTGGAGGTAAGTCCTTGCCTCCCCACGCTAGACTGCATTGCTTGGTACCGCGTGATTTGCAGCTGCTCCGGGTCCTGTGCACTCTTCCAGGATTTCCTTTGTGCACAGCCAAGCCTGGGTCCCCGACACTCTAACATGCAGTGCACAACCTCCTGAGATGTCCTACGGCGTCGTGGGATCTCCTTTTGTGACTTCGGGTGAGCTCTGGTTCACTCCTTTTTGTAGTGCCTGTTTCAGCACATCTGTAGGTGCTGCCTGCTTCTGTGAGGGCTCCCTATCTTGCTGGGCGCCCCCTCTGTCTCCTCACGCAATTGGCGACATCCTGGTCCCTCCTGGGCCACAGCAGCATCCATAAACCCTAACCGCGACCCTTGCAGCTAGCAAGGCTTGTTTGCGGTCTTTCTGCGTGGGAACACCTCTGTAAGCTTCTTCACGACGTGGGACATCCATCCTCCAAAGGGGAAGTTCCTAGTCCTCTTTGTTCTTGCAGAACCCACAGCTTCTACCATCCGGTGGCAGCTTCTTTGCATCCTCAGCTGGCATTTCCTGGGCATCTGCCCAATCTCGACTTTGTTGCGACTCTTGTACTTGGTCCCCTTGTTCCACTGGTACTCTCGTCCAGAAATCCACCTTTGTTGCATTGCTGGTGTTGGTCTTCCTTGCAGAATTCTCCAATCACGACTTATGTGCCCTCTGGGGAATATAGCTGCACTTTACACCTACTTTTCAGGGTCTTGGGGTGGGCTATTTTTCTAACCCTCACTGTTTTCTTACAGTCCCAACGACCCTCTACAAGCTCACATAGGTTTGGGGTCCATTCGTGGTTCGCATTCCACTTTTGGAGTATATGGTTTGTGTTGCCCCATACCTATGTGCTCTCATTGCAATCTATTGTGACTGTACATTGCTTGCATTACTTCCTTTTTGCTATTACTGCATATTTTTGGTATTGTGTATATATATCTTGTGTATATTTGCTATCCCCATACTGAGGGTACTCACTGAGATACTTTTGGCATATTGTCATAAAAATAAAGTACCTTTATTATTAGTATATCTGTGTATTGTGTTTTCTTATAATATTGTGAATATGACACCACTGGTATAGTAGGAGCTTTGCATGTCTCCTAGTTCAGCCTAAGCTGCTCTCCATAGCTACCTTCTATCAGCCTAAGCTGCTAGAAACACCTCTTCTCCACTGATAAGGGATAACTGGTCCTGGTACAGAGTGTAAGTACCCCTTGGTACCCACTACAAGCCAGGCCAGCCTCCTACAGCAGGGAACTCTGGGAGCATCTGAGTGGCCATTGCAAGCAGGTGACGTCAGAGCCTCCTTCTGATAGGTGGTCTCCCAGCTAGGTGACCAATCCCCCTTTCAAGGCTATTTAGGGTCTCTCTCGGGTGGTTTGTCCGATTCGGCTTGCAAGACTCCAGCAGGATTCCACTGCAACCTCCACTTCGACTTCTGACCGAAGAAACTGCATCTGGACGCTCCAGGGCCCAACAAGCTGCAACAAAGAAACAAGTGTCTGCCTGCAACATTGTATCCAAGGCTCCTTCCAGCAGTTTCAACATTTCCCCAGTCGTACATCCTCTGAGGACAGCCCGTCTTCAGGCTGCTCAAGAAAAAAGAAGGAATCTCCCTTGGGGTGAAGGAGTCACAACTACAACGACGAATGGCTGCGTGGATCCCCTCTCCTGCTGAGCTGTGTGGATTCTGCAACATGGATGGTAGACTGAAGTGGTCTTGGTGGTCACCTCTTCCAGCTGTCCAACTTGGGTGGAGGTAAGCCCTTGCCTTCCCACACAGGACAGTGCCCCCATGTACCTCACCATTTGCAGCTGCCAAGGCTTGTTGGCATCCTCTCCAAGGGGTCTTCAGACATCTTGAAGCTCCAGCCCCCAGCACTCCGTCCTGTGAAGCACCGCTCCCTGAGTCCTTCTCCTTTGGCGTGGGTCCCCTTTTTGTTGTGCTGCATGGGCTCCTTCTTTGACTTCTATCTCCTCTTCCTGTGGGACTCCTATGGGTGCTGTCTGTGCTTCCATGGGCTCTCTGTGTCGCCGATGGCCTCCTCTAAGTCCTCTTCCTGAGTAGAGTCCACCTGGTCCTTCCTGGTCCCCGGCACCACCACTTACCACCAACTGCGAGTTTTGTGTGTGCCAAAGCTTGTTGATGGAATCCAAAGATGCAAACCTGACTGCAATCCGCCTTCCTGCGTTGGACACCACCTGCATCCAGCATGAACTTGACTTTGTCTTCTGGGGTGCAGTGCTGACTCTCCTCCATCACCGTCGACTCATCTCTTGCACCTTCAGTCTGGGGTAGGGGCTCTGCTGTGCTTCTTGGTCTTGATCCACTTCTTCAACAGGTCCTCTTGTCCAGGAATCCACTGTCGGTGTGTTGCTGTCTCTTCTGAGTTTTGCATTATTCTTCTTTCCTTCTATGTGGGTGTTCTGGGGAATTTAGAATGATTTACTCCTGCTTTCCTGGTCGTTGGGGGGTGTTTTGGTACTTACCTTTGGGCTTTCCTATTACACCCAGGTACCCTCTAGACACTCCACTTACCTAGGTGGGGGACCGACTCTTGCATTCCATTTTTTTAGTATATGGTTTGTGCTCCCCCTAGGGCCATTTTTATCTATTGTGATTTCACTATATTGCACTGTTTCCTCACTGTTTTTATTTCTATTTCTGCATACTAGTGTATATAATTTGTGTCTTAATTACCTCCTAGGAGAGTATAGCCTCTATGGTATTTTTGGTATTTGTGTTGCCAAAATAAAGTACCTCTATTTTTGTAACACTGAGCGTTCTCTTTTATCTGTGTGAGTACTGTGTGACTACAGTGGTATTGCATGAGCTTTGTATGTCTCCTAGATAAGCCTTGGCTGCTAATTCACAGCTACCAAAAGAGAGCCTGCCTTCTAGGCACTGCCTGCACTACACTAATAAGGGATACCTGGACCTGGTATAAGGTGTAAGTACCATAGGCACCCACCACACACCAGGCCAGCTTCCTACGAGCAGTATGCAGCTGAAATGGTGTGGGATACAACCAAAAGTGTGCAAATTGGGCCTGAGCGCAGTAGACCACCATGTCAGGGGCGTACAATCCAACTTAATGGAAGTGTAAGGTCATTGTTTGCAACACAACCCTTTGCTCTCCACACCAAAGACTCCACGTTAGAGCATAATCACTTTAAAAAGGGTTCTCTTAAAGGGATGGGGATGTTGATGAACAAATTTAATACTTGGGAAGGATAATCTTCTTGGCAATGGCGATTCTCCCCATCAAAGACAGCGGTAGCCTGGAACATATTGGCACACACATTTCTATACAGGTCATAGCCTCATTAGTGTCTCTGCCAAATGCCCAGATAGAAAACTAGTTCTGTAATTCACCGAAGTGAGTAATTGAGCCCCAGCTGGTCCGTGGGGTCAACTCGGTTGAGGGGAAACAGGATGGATTTAGACCAGTTGATGTAGATCCTAGAATATCCGCCAACGCAGATTATCTCTTGCATTGAAGGGGTTAGATCGATCTGGGGGTCGCAAACATACAATGTAACAGCCGAGCTGTTGGGGCTCCATTGTTATTGCCAAAAAGATCGGTGATGTGGGGCAACTCTGTCAGGAGCAATCCGAAACAACTGTAGAAGGCCTTTCCCCATCCAGCGCATCATGAAACTGAGTTCCATGTCTACAGAGAGCAAAGTACTTACAAATCACTTCAAGGCGTAATCTCATCTTGCATGGGCTTCGCCCCTTTCTGCTGGCTACATATGAGACCAGTACAGCAAGAGCTAAACCTGGATTGCCAGTAACTGAAATGTACAGGAGACATGATTGTAACAGTTTCCTATCACTGCAAACATGCCCTTATAATGTGGGGATTCCAGAAACACCTCAATGCTAGACTGCCCTTCCAGTCTGTCCAGGAGACATGACAACAGACGTCTCTATGGATGTGGGGCACACACATGGAGGAGCTGTTAATGAGTGACCTGTGGTGGGAGGACTGAAAATTGCTGCGTGCCAGTGTCATAGAGCAAAGAGCATTTAGTTTGGGCCTGCAGAAGAGATTGCACACCCTTTCTGAGAAGCAACAACAGCTGTGAGATTTAGAGATAGCAAGCAAGGTGGATGTTGCTGTGGAACTTTAGAAGGAGCAAAAAAGGAACACATCTACACCTTCCTCTTATAAAGGCAGAAATTCTGCCCATGTTGCACAAAATGAATGTAGGAGGCTGGCCTGACTTATCGTGGGTACCTGATGGTACTTACACCTTGTGCCAGGTCCAGTTATCCCTTACTAGTAGATAAGTAGTGTTCTAGCAGCTTAGGCTGATAGAGGTAGCTATAGCAGAGCAGCTTAGGCTGAACTAGGAGACATGCAAAGCTACTACTACACCACCTATATCATATAGCACTGTATCTCAAGAATTACAATACTCAGAGTTACTAAAAATAAAGGTACTTTATTTTAGTGACCATGTGCCAAAAATATCTCAGAGGATATACTCCCTTAGGAGGTAAGTAAAACACATAAAATATATACACAAACCAAAATCAGGTAAGTAAACAGTTAGAAAAGTAGTGCAAACACTGTAGAATACAATAGATGCAATAGGCCTAGGGGCAACACAAACCATATACTAAGAAAGTGTAATGCGAACCACTTAGGGACCCCAGACCTAGTGTAGTGTGTAGAGGGTCGCTGAGAGTGTAAGAAAACACTAAGGGTGTCCAAGATACCCCAACCCAAGACCCTGAAAAGTAAGAGTAAAGTTACCCTACTTCCCCAGAAACACACTAAAGTCATGATAGGAGATTCTGAAAAGACCACAACAGACTGCAAAGCACTGAAGATGGATTCCTGGACCCGAGGACCTGTAAAGGAAGGGGACCAAGTCCAAGAGTCACAAAACTGTCCGGGGGGGCAGGAGCCCACTAAACCCCGGATGAAGGTGCAAAATGGCTGCCTCTGGGTGGAAGAAGCTGAAGATTCTGCAACAACGGAACATGCCATGAACTTCTCCTTTGCACAGAAGATGGCCCATGGCGTGCTGGAGGACGCAGAGTTGTTTCCACACAGAAACACCGCAAACAAGCCTTGCTAGCTGCAAAGGTTACACTTAAAGAAAAATTGTGCTGCCCGGGCCCAGGAAGGACCAGGAGGTCGCCACTTGGACTAGGAGACAGAGGGGGGGGGGCAGCAACACAAAGAGTCCATGCAGAAGCAAGCAGCACCTGCAGAAGTACTTGAACATGGGTTCAACAAAACTGAGCAGGGCAGTCATCTCAACACTACAAAGGATGGTCCCACGAAGCCGGAGATCAACTCAGCGAGTTGAGCAATGCAGGACGGAGTGCTGGGGACCAGGGCTGTGCTGGGCACAAAGGAATCCTTGCAAGAGTGCACAGAAGCCCTAGCAGCTGCAGTTCACGCAGTACACAGGATTACTGTCTGGCGTGGGAAGGTAAGGACTTACCTCCACCAAATTTGGACAGATGGACCACTGGACTGTCGGGGTCACTTGGATTCAGCTTCTGTGTTCCATAGACCACGCTCGCCACAATGAGAGGGGACCCAGAAGTTTGGTGCCTGCGTTAGCAGGGGGAAGATTCCATCGACCCACAGGAGAGTTCTTCTTGGCTTCCAGTGCAGGGTGAAGGCAGACAGCCCCCAACAGCATGCACCACCAGGAAACAGTCGAGAAAGCCGTCAGGATTAGGTGTACAATGTTGCTGGTAGTCTTCTTGCTACTTTGTTGCAGTTTTGCAGGCGTCCTGGAGCAGTGAGCGGTCGATCCTCGGCAGAAGTCGAAGAGGGAGATGCAGAGGAACTCTGGTGAGCTCTTGCATTCGTTATATGAAGAGAAGCCCACAGGAGAGACCCTAAATAGCCGTCAGAGGAGAATTGGCCACCTAGTCAGAGGGGTCCCTGACATCACCTGCTGGCTCTGGCCACTCAGAGGCCTCCATTGTGCCCTCACACCTCTGCATTCAAGAAGGCAGAGGTCTGGGGCACACTGGAGGAGCTCTGGGCACCACCCCTGGGGTGGTGATGGACAGGGGAGTGGTCACTCCCCTTTCCTTTCTCCAGTTTCGCGCCAGCGCAGGGGCTGGGGGATCCCTAAACCGCGGTAGACTGGTTTATGCAAGGAGGGCACCATCTCTGCCCTTCAAAGCATTTCCAAAGGCTGGGGAGGCTACTCCTCCCCAGCCCTTAACACATATTTCCAAAGGGAGAGGGTGTAACACCCTCTCTCAGAGGAAATTCTTTGTTCTGCCTTCCTGGGACTGAGCTGCCCAGATCCCAGGAGGGCAGAAGCCTGTCTGTGGGTTGGCAGCAGCAGTAGCTGCAGTGAAAACCCCAGAGAGCTGGTTTGGCAGTACCTGGGGTCCATGCTGGAGCACCAGGGATGCATGGGATTGGCACCCCAATACCAGATTTGGCATGGGGGGACAATTCCATGATCTTAGACATGTTACATGGCCATATTCGGAGTTACCATTGTGAAGCTACATATAGGTATTGACCTATATGTAGTGCATGCGTGTAATGGTGTCCCCGCACAAAGTCCGGGAAATTGCCCTGAACTATGTGGGGGCACCTTGGCTAGTGCCAGGGTGACCTCACACTTAGTAACTTTGCACCTAACCTTCACTAAGTGAGGGTTAGCCATATAGGTGACTTATAAGTTACTTAAGTGCAGAGTAAAATGGCGTGGACGTTATTTCCCCCAGGCTGCAGTGGCAGTCCTGTGTAAGAATTGTCTGAGCTCCCTATGGGTGGCAAAAGAAATTCTGCAGCCCATTGGGATCTCCTGGAACCCCAATACCCTGGGTAGCTAGGTTCCATATACTAGGAAATTATAAGGGTGTTCCAGTGTGCCAATTAGAATTGGTGAAAATGGTCACTAGCCTGCAGTGACAATTTTAAAGGCAGAGAGAGCATAAGCACTGAGGTTCTGATTAGCAGAGCCTCAGTGACACAGTTAGTCACCACACAGGGAACACACATTCAGGACACAACTATGAGCACTGGGGTCCTGGCTAGCAGGATCCCAGTGAGACAGGCAAAAACAAACTGACACACAAGTAAAAATGGGGGTAACATGCCAGGCAAGATGGTACTTTCCTACAATGATCCCGTAAATTCTAAAGTCCCAAAACAACATACATTTCTATTTGAGGTTCCTCATGACGAGGAAGTCAGGAAACTTAAGAAATAATTTTATTTGGGCTGTGGGGTCCAATTGGATTTCTCAGAAAACAGTAATTGTGCATGGTAGCCATATGAGATATACACCAGCTGATTCAGGAACAAGACAATGAGGTTGCTGGCTCTCCAAGATGTGTACTGTCATAGCCTGATACATCCCAAGCACTTAAAGGACCTACTCTCTCAAGTATACAGTTGCCACTATGAATTCTGTGTCCTTTCCTTTGATCTATAATATGTGCCCTGTATTTTTATTAAGTGTTTAGCATCACTTGTAGCAAAACTCAAAGATGGGGCAACTATGTATCTTCATATCTGGACAACTGGCTTATCAAAGGCAGCAAAATCCTCCATGACGCCAACAACTAGCCCTCAATTCTTAGGGGTCATCGTGGATGTAGTAGTGGGCAAACATAGCAGAATGTGCCACCTGCCGACAAATGATTAGAAGCATTTTCAACAGCATTTTAAACAACTCTACACTGCGAGGGTCCCTAGGTATATGTCTGTTCTTGGGACAGTATCTCCTTGCATTCCTGTAGTGCTGACCCGCAGTATGTAGGAGCCTGGCCTGGTGTGTAGTGGGTACCTAGGGTACTTACATTTTATACCAGGTCCAATTATCCCTTATTAGTGGAGTGTAGGCAGTGTCTTGAGGCCAGGCTCTCTAAAGGTTGCTATGGATGAGCAGCCAAGGCTTATCTAGGAGACATGCAAAGCTCATGCGTTACTACTGTAATCACACAGTACTCACACTAATGAAGGAAAATACTCAGTGTTACAAAACTAAAGGTACTTTATTTTGGTGACACAAACACCAAAAACACCATAGAAACTATACTCCCTTAGGAGGTAAGTAATATACACTAGCATGCAGAAATAGGCATACAAACAGTTAGAAAACAGTGCAATTAGTGAAAATCACATTAGTTAGAACTGGGCCTGGTGCAGCACAAACCATATACTAAGAAAGTAGAATGCGAAAGTTGGTCTCCCACCTAGGCATGTATAGTGTGTAGAGTGGAGCTGGGAGTACTAGAAAACCCCAATGTAAAGTACTAGAACCCACCCCAGTGACAAAGAAAGCAGGGGTAAATCACAGTAACTTTCCTAGAACACACACAGAAACGTGAAGAAGAATTATGCAAAACCCAAAAGAGACTGCAAGACAGCAAATGTAGATTCCTGGACAAGAAGGCCTGTGGAAGAAGGGGACCAAGTCCAAGAAGCACAGAAGCGTCCAGGAAGAGCAGGAGTCCCTGCTAACCCGGATGAAGGTGCAAAAGGAGAACCACCCGTGAAGATGAACGGTCAGCACTGCACCCAAGAAGACAAAGTCAGGTTCCTGGAGGGTTCAAGTGATGTCCCACGCCGGATGGAGGACTGAAGTTGGGTTTGCTTCGTCAGAGTCTGCCACCAAGCCTTGGCACACGCAAAGCTTGCAGTTAGCGGAAAATGGCACTGCCCGGGACCAGAAAGGATCAGGTGGACTCTACACAGGAGGGGGAGCCAGAGGGGCACCTCAGCAACTCAGAGAACCCACAGAAGACCAGTCAGGGCACACAGGAGTCCCACAGCACGGGGACAAGAAAGTTGCAAAAGAGACCCATGCAGCACTACGACAAAGGCTCCCACGCTGCTGGGAAACCTCCAAGAAGCTGTGCGTCGCAGGATAGAATGCTTGGGACCGGAGCTAAAAGATGCACAATGGACTTGGAGGAAGGATGCCAACAAGCCTTGGCAGCTGCAAAACACACAGTGCACAGAGGTACTGCCTTGCGTGGAGAGACAAGCTCTTACCTCCACCAAAGTTAGACAGTTGGAAGAGAGGACCGTCAAGACCACTTCAGTCCACCAACCGTAATGCAGGATCCATGCAGCTCAGCAGGAGAGGGGATCCACTCAGCCAGTCGTCGCAGTTGGTGCCTGCAAAAGCAGGGGAGTGAATCCTTCACCCCAAGGGAGATTCCTTTGCCCTTCTGATGCAGGCTAAAGACGGGCTGTCTTCAGAGGATGCACGACTGGGAAACAGTTGCAGTTGCGGGCACGATCCGGACATACAATGTTGCAGAAGGCGTCCTGCTTCTTTGTTGCAGCTTGTAGAGTTCCTGGAGGGTCCATATGCAGTTTCTGCAGTCAGAAGTCAAAGTGGAGGATGCAGAGGATTTCTGCTGGAGTCTTGCAATCCGAATCTGAAGAACCACCCAAAGGAGAGAGCCTACATAGCCTTGAAAGGGGGATTGGTCAGCTAAGGAGGTAAGCACCTATCAGGGGAGGGCTCTGACATCACCTGCTGGCACTGGCCACTGAGATGCTCCCAGAGTTCCCTGCCAACCTTGAATCCAAGATGGCAAAATCCAGGATCCCTCAGGAGGAGCTCCGAACGCCACCCCTGGGGTGGTGTTGGACAGGGGAGTGAGTGGTCACTCCCCTTTCCTATGTCCAATTTCGTGCCTGAGCAGGGAATGGGGTTCCCTGTACCGGTGTAGACTTGGTTATGCAAGGAGGGCACCAAATGTGTTCTTCAAAGCATTCCCAGTGGCTCGGGAGGCTACCTCTCTCAAGCCTGTAACACCTATTTCCAAAGTGAGAGGGTGTAACACCCCTCTCCCAAAGGAAATATTTTGTTCTGCCTTCTTGGGCTTCCTGGGCTCGAGCTTTTCAAGCAACAGGAGGGCAGAAACCTGTCTGTGAGGTGGCAGCAGCTGGTGCTGCCTGGAAAACGTCAGAAGGTTGTAATGGCAGTACCGGGGGTCCACTAAGGAGCCCCGAGAGTGCATGGGATCACACAACCAATGCTTGCAAAAGCATGGGCATATGATTCCAACATGTTTGATACCAAACATGCCTATGGTTGGAGATACCATTATGTAGTTGGACATAGGTAGAGACCTATGTCCAGTACATGCATAAAATGGCATCCCGCACTCACGAAGTCTGGGAAAATGGTCCTGGAGGTCGTAGGGGCACCTCCACCTCTAATGGCAGTGCAGGGGTTCCCTCACACACAGGTACTTTGCACTCTGCCCTCAGGACTGGAGGGCCTACTATTGGGGTGACTTATAAGTTACCTGGTGCAGTGTAAATGGCAGTGAAAGGGTGCTTGCACCTTTTCAAGCAGTTTGCAAAGGCAGTCTTGCAGAAGCCTTTGCATGAGCTCCCTATGGATGGCAAAATATATGCTGCAGCCCATAGGGATTCCCTGGAACCCCAATGCCCTGGGTACATAGGTACCATATGCTAGGGGCCGCCAGTCTGCCAATTGTGGGTGAAATACTGTGTTAACAGTATCCTACAACCAATTTCAGAAGGAGAGAGTATAAATACTGGAGACCTGATTAGCAGGATCCCAGTAGACACAGTCAAGCACACTAACATCAGGCAGAAAATGGGGGTAACCATGCCAAGAAAGAGGGTACTTTCCTACACGAGATAAACTACATTAAAACTAAAAGACTCCCACGATATGAACATGAAGCAAACCATACCAGTGTAGTATAAAAGTAGGACACGGTTTGGTAGTTCTTGGAAAAGGAGAAATGCATAAGGTGGGATTTAAGAGTTGCCAAAAAGATCGAAAGTTTTAACTACGCAGACATCCCTCCACACCAGCCTCCCTCTGTTGCGTTACCGGATGATGTGCCGTGTAATAGGTAGACGGAGTGTAAGCATGGATTTTGTGTAGGGCCAACCTTTTCATTTTCTGGAAGTGGGTTTATCGCAACATGAGTGCTCCTATTGTCACTGGCGGCAGAGCCATTGAAAATGTTTTTGTCTGACTAGGAGAAGGCTGTGTGCAGAAAGAACTCAGGCAGCATTCCAACTTGTAAACATAAACAAGACATTTAAATATTCTGTTACATCTGCAGCAAGCAACGATAGTCCTAACAACATACACTGGGCAGATGTTGAATAAAATACTTAACATGTCGGTGCCCAAGATTTTAAAAAGGCCTATTGGGAGTGTGGGCAAAAGTGTTTAAGGATGTTGTTTAAGTTAAGTACAGACGAGAATTCAACGTTCATGGTTTTGTGTATTATTATTTCACACATTTGATTTCAGGTGTCCCTGCCACAACTGAACAACAATGCACATATACTATTGCAAACTATTTGATGTTATGTCTGTAGGAGGCTGGCCTGGCTTGTAGTGGGTACCAAGGGGTACTTACACTCTGTACCAGGTCCAGTTATCCCTTATTAGTGTAGAAGAGGTGTTTCTAGCAGCTTAGGCTGATAGAAGGTAGCTGTAGCAGAGCAGCTTAGGCTGAACTAGGAGACATGCAAAGCTCCTACTATACCACTGGTGTCATATGCACAATATCATAAGAAAACACAATACACAGATATACTAAAAATAAAGGTACTTTATTTTTATGACAATATGCCAAAAGTATCTCAGTGAGTACACTCAGTATGAGGATGCCAAATATACGTACACAATAGATATATATAGATATATATAGATAAGATATATGTACACAATACCAAAAATATGCAGTAATAGCAAAAGGAAGTAATGCAAGCAATGTAAAGTTACAGTAGATTGCAATAGGAGCACATAGGTATAGGGGCACCTCAAACCATATACTCCAAAAGTGGAATGCGAACCACGAATGGACCCCAAAACTATGTGAGCTTGTAGATGGTCACTGGGACTGTAAGAAAACAGTGAGGGTTAGAAAAATATCCAACCCGAAGACCCTGAAAAGTAGTTGTAAAGTGCACCTATATTCCCCAGAGAGCACAGAAGTCATGATAGGGGAATTCTGCAAGGAAGACCAACACCAGCAATGCAACCAAAGTGGACTTCTGGACGAGAGTACCTGTGGAACAAGGGGACCAAGTCCAAGAGTCGCGACAAAGTCGAGATTGGGCAGATGCCCAGGAAATGCCAACTGAGGGTGCAAAGAAGCTGCCACCGGATGGTAGAAGCTGTGGATTCTGCAAGAACGAAGAGGACTAGGAACTTCCCCTTTAGAGGATGGATGTCCCACGTCGTGAAGAAGCTTGCAGAGGTGTTCCCACACAGAAAGACCGCAAACAAGCCTTGCTAGCTGCAATGGTCGTGGTTAGGGTTTTTGGATGCTGCTGTGGCCCAGGAGGGACCATGCTGTTGCGCCTTGGATGAGGAGACAGAGGGGGTGCCCAGCAAGTCAGGGAGCCCTCACAGGAGCAGGCAGCACCCGCAGAAGTGCTGGAACAGGCACTACAAAGAGGAGTGAACCGGAGCTCACCGGAAGACACAAAAGGGAGTCCCACGACGCCGGAGGACAACTCAGGAGGTTGTGCACTGCAGGTTAGAGTGTCGGGGACCCAGGCTTGGCGGTGCATGAAGGAAATCCTGGAAGAGTGCACAGGAGCCGGAGCAGCTGCAAATCACGCGGTACCCAGCAATGCAGTCTAGCGTGGGGAGGCAAGGACTTACCTCCACTAAACTTGGACTGAAGAGTCACTGGACTGTGGGAGTCACTTGGACAGAGTTGCTGAGTTCCAGGGACCACGCTTGTCATGCTGAAAGGGGACCCAGAGGACCGGTGATGCAGTCTTTTGTTGCCTGCGGTTGCAGCGGGAAGATTCTGTCGACCCACGGGAGATTTCTTCAGAGTTCCTAGTGAAGAGAGGAGGCAGACTACCCCCAGAGTATGCACCACCAGGAAAACAGTCGAGAAGGCAGCAGGATCAGCGATACAAGGTTGCAGTAGTCATCTTTGCTACTTTGTTGCGGTTTTGCAGGCGTCCTGAGCAGTCAGCAGTCGATCCTTTGGCAGAAGGTGAAGAGACAGATGCAGAGGAACTCTGATGAGCACTTGCATTCGTTATCTAAAGAATTCCCCAAAGCAGAGACCCTAAATAGCCAGAAAAGGAGGTTTGGCTACCTAGGAAGGAGGATAGGCTAGCAACACAGGTAAGAGCCTATCAGAAGGAGTCTCTGACGTCACCTGCTGGCACTGGCCACTCAGAGCAGTCCAGTGTGCCAGCAGCACCTCTGTTTCCAAGATGGCAGAGGTCTGGAGCACACTGGAGGAGCTCTGGGCACCTCCCCTGGGAGGTGCAGGTCAGGGGAGTGGTCACTCCCCTTTCCTTTGTCCAGTTTCGCGCCAGAGCAGGGCTGGGGGATCCCTGAACCGGTGTAGACTGGCTTATGCAGAGATGGGCACCATCTGTGCCCATCAAAGCATTTCCAGAGGCTAGGGGAGGCTACTCCTCCCCAGCCCTGACACCTTTTTCCAAAGGGAGAGGGTGTAGCACCCTCTCTCTGAGGAAGTCCTTTGTTCTGCCTTCCTGGGCCAAGCCTGGCTGGACCCCAGGAGGGCAGAAACCTGTCTGAGGGGTTGGCAGCAGCAGCAGCTGCAGTGAAACCCCGGGAAAGGTAGTTTAGCAGTACCCGGGTCTGTGCTAGATACTCGGGGGATCATGGAATTGTCACCCCAATGCCAGAATGGCATTAGGGTGACAATTCCATGATCTTAGACATGTTACATGGCCATGTTTGGAGTTACCATTGTGACGCTATACATAGGTAGTGACCTATGTATAGTGCACGCGTGAAATGGTGTCCCCGCACTCACAAAGTCCGGGGAATTTGCCCTGAACGATGTGGGGGTACCTTGGCTAGTGCCAGGGTGCCCACACCCTAAGTAACTTACCACCCAACCTTTACCAGGTAAAGGTTAGACATATAGGTGACTTATAAGTTACTTAAGTGCAGTGGTAAATGGCTGTGAAATAACGTGGACGTTATTTCACTCAGGCTGCAGTGGCAGGCCTGTGTAAGAATTGTCAGAGCTCTCTATGGGTGGCAAAATAAATGCTGCAGCCCATAGGGATCTCCTGGAACCCCAATACCCTGGGTACCTCAGTACCATATACTAGGGAATCATAAGGGTGTTCCAGTATGCCAATGTGAATTGGTGAAATTGGTCACTAGCCTGTTAGTGACAATTTAGAAAGCAGAGACAGCATAACCACTGAGGTTCTGGTTAGCAGAGCCTCAGTGAGACAGTTAGTCATCACAGAGGGAACACATACAGGGCACACTTATGAGCACTGGGGCCCTGGCTGGCAGGGTCCCAGTGACACATACACTAAAACAACATATATACAGTGAAATATGGGGGTAACATGCCAGGCAAGATGGTACTTTCCCACATTGCCCACTTAGCAATGTCATCTTGGTTGAGAGTGTGGGGAAAGTTGGACATCTAAGTAGAGCAAAATTGGACTGAAGACGGTTCGGTAGAGTGAGTAGCAACACGAAGAGAGCAAGGGCGGTTTCAAGGGACCTCCTAAAGAGACAATACCAGTTATAGCTTTGTGGGGGCCAGAGCTACTCTTGCAGTGTTTTATCTATGTTTTTTGCCTGTTTCTCGCTTCTTACAGTATATAGAGCAGTTTGTCTAAATAAACTGTAAGTTGCATTTTAGCTGTAAATAACTGCAGGCTCGGGGGATCATACTCATACTAACATCATGCCTGCAGTCACTAATCAACAGAGCACTCCCTTTGAAGCAGGTCTGGAGCACAGCAATGGGTCTTTTATGGCTATGGCTGAGACAACAAGGACATTTAAGCTCTCATTCCAAGCCAAGCGTGGGAGCAAAGATAAACGAGGTCAAGCTGGTCCTGGGTAAGCCCCCCTCTGCTGTTGGTTTTATGTTTGCAGAGAGAGCTGGGGGGGTGGGTGAACTTTCCCAAGGAAGCATGGCTACTCTGGAACACACACCCACAGTGTAAGTTGAACAGGCAAAACTAAAAGAAAAGTCCCCCACAGAAGAGATAAACAGGACACAGCGTAATTAAACAGTAGTGAGTCCCTCCTCCCAAAGAGAAATAGGCAGGACAAAGAGGCAGAACTGACCACTAGCAAGCAAGGATTTTTAAAGGACACTCCATCCAGCAAATGAAATTGCTTTGAAGCCACAGTATAAGTATACTTAAAAGTATACACAAGGTGGAACGCTTATGCTCAAACTAAAAATCCTTTACTGTGTCATTACAGAATGCTAAAGACTATCCCCTTGGGGAAAAAATTTGAAAGGCACATACCGGAGTAGGGTGGGCACACCATGATCCCTAGGCCTAGATGGGTGATCCCTAAAGTGAGCCCTAAAGGTGAAAATAGAAATTGTTTGTGTAGCGGGGTCTGCAAACACTTCCCAGAGTTCGGGGATCCCAATTGGCATTTTTCATGGTATTCTACAAGCAGAAAACGTCATTGGAAATCTGGCGTGTGATTCAGAGCTGGAGGCACTTTTATTCTCCAGGAGCAAAGATTTTTTGGCCATGGAGTTAACAGTCTTCTCAAATTAAAGAGATTGTTACTCATCAGGCCATGCCAGAGATCCTGTAATCCTAACTGCACCAGTGAGCCTGTTAAGTTCTTGCCTGCCTTTGAAGGGCTGCACTCCTCCTTGGGAGCGGACTCCTTTAAACAAGCACACACATTGAGACCACATTTCGAACTGATAGTCCATGTTTCTCTTCTCAAAAGTTAGGTAAATTCCTGAGTTCTAATGACTTTTTTCACTTCTAGACTACCATGAAAAATTTGATGAATTGACTGGTTAGTTGAATGTTAGAGCACTCCACGCTGACGATCAAAGCCTGTCGACAGGATCTCACTTGCAAGGTGTTAAATGGTGATTTTAGCAAGCAAACTCTCCCCTACTTAAATCCCAAACACGTACACAGTAGATGCATTGCCGACTTATGATGATAATCACAATAAGTGCTTGTTTAAAGGAATCTGCTCCCATGGGGGAGGGCAGTCCTTTGGAGGCAGGAAACCAAATATATGAAGCAGAAGCCTCCTTTTTAATAAAAACAGAAATAGATGGCTAAAATACTGTTGAGGATGTAAAGGCGTATATGAGGTAATCATGAGCCAGCTGTGTGATCGAGAGCTGAAAGCACTTTTATTCTCCAAGAGCGAATCTTTTTTGGCCACAGAGGTAGCAGCCTTTTTAAAGAGCTTGTGACATGTCAGGACATGCCATTGATCCTGTAATCCTAACTGAACCGGTGAGTCTGTAAGTAATTGTTGCCATCGGCTGGTGCTTCCATAGGTGATTTTTAAAATGTCCTTCCAGATTGTTAGAAATTGGGTTTCTGGTTGGTAGAAGTATGCACCCTGTCCAAGCAGGATCCACAATCCTAGAAGTATTTGTGCAACACTTCAAACAGTAATACAGTGAAAAAGACTTTAGGTTAGAAAAATAGAGAATAACTTTTATAAATAAAACAAGACCAAAACTACAAAAATCCAACAAGTAGAAGTCGAGATGTGAATTTTCAAAGAATAAATGTGAAATAGCGCTTAGAAGCAATAGGCGCTTAAATGGGATATCCGGTCCCCCAGGACATGGACATAGTCAAAAGTTCAGACTGACTATGATGGAGCACAGGCCGACATCAGGACCCACTTGGGTCCCCTGAACCAAAGTACTGTGATCCGGGATGTGTTGTCATTGACGAAGATGTGAGGTGCAACCAACCAGATGCATCTGTGTTTAGCCACATAGTGGAAGAGATGTATTGATTTTCTTCACACAACTGCAGTGATGCAGCGGATCTGAGTGCAACACGCTGGATCCGAATGCGATGTGTGCTGCTGTTCCCGCAGTAGGAGATACAGCGATTCCGAAGGCAAAGCACCAGTCCTGAGGGCGATGCGCCAGGTACACTACACACAATGCCGAGAATGCTCTGGTTCCGACTCATGCAAAGGTGAAGATGCACCCGTTCCGATGAGAATGCATGCATTCTAGTTGAAGCAGCACTTTATACCTACTTCTAAGGGCCCAGGACTGGGTTGGCACTAATGGCAGGGCAGGACTTGCAGCAAGTCCAGATGCTGTAGCTGGACCAGTTATAGACTTTGACGTCCCTGAGACTTCAGAAAACAGGAGGCAAGCCAGCAAGCCCTTGGAGTCACTCTGAGTGCTAGTGATGCAGGTCCCGTCCTTCTCACCCAGGCAAGAGAATAGCAGGCAGCAGGGCAGCTGAGCAAAGCAAGAGTCCAGCAGAGCAGTAGTCTAACAGAGTGACAGTCCTTTCATGAGCACTGCAGTTCTTCTTGGCAGAGTGGTCACAGGTTCAGGTCCAGAAGTGTTGTGAGTTAGTGGTGTCAGAGGTCCAGTACGTATACCCAGTTGTGCCTTTGAAGTGGGGGAGCCTTCATAGAAAGGTATTTGAATGCACAGAGGTCCTTCCTTCCTGCCATGGCTCCAGACTCACTACAGGAGGGTATGCAGCCATTTGTGTGGAGGCAGCACACTGCCCATTCAGCTGTAAGTGTCAGCCCCTTCCTCCCAACCTGCCCAGGATAGCTCATCAGGCTGTGAATGCCCATCAGTCACCCCACCCCAGATGTGTACTGAAGACAGGCAGCAGGCTCAAATGGCAAAAAGTAATAAAATGCGAACTCCGTAAAAGTGGCACTTTCATTACTTTCATTTCATTCCGACTTCACCATAAGTTGTGATTTTTTAATTGTGAGTCCAGAGGCACCAAACTAAACAAACTTATCTCTTCCAGGTTGTGAATTACACTTAGAAGATGTAATATGGTAATCCAAATATTATCCTATGGGAGAGAAAGGCCTTGATGTAGTGAAAACGACTTTGGTTGTTTTTCACCACCAGGACATGTAAACCGTATACATACAGGTCCTGCCCTTTTAATACATTGCGCCTTGCCCTCTTGGTTGTGCAGGTCCTACCTTAGGGGTGACATATGTATAAAAAGGGAGGGTTTGGGCCTGGAAAAAGGGTTAGTTTGCCACATGGACATGGCAGGTTAAACTGCACACACAGGTTCTGCAACGGCAGGCCTGGTACATGGTTAGAGAGCTATTTAAGTGGGGGGCACACTCAGCGCTGCAGGCCCACCAGTAGCATTTAATTTACAGGCCCTGGGAACATGTAGTGCACTTTACTAGGGAGTATAGGTAAATTAAATATGCCAGTTGGGGTTGAGCCAATGTTACCATGATTTAGGGGAGAGAGCACTTTAGCACTGGTTAGGAGTGGTAAAGTGCACACAGTCCTAAAACCAGGAAAAATGAGATCAGAAAAGTGGGGGAGGTAGGCCACCCTAAGGCTGTCAAGTCTAACACAGATGTAATAGCTTAGGGCCAGATGTAGCAAAGGGTTTTACCCATTCTGTGTCTATGGGAAAATGTGTTTGTACATATGGCCCTTAGTGTGTTTTGGTTTGAAGTCTTCATATTGTGCATTATTTATTTAGAGTAAGAAGGGTCATGGACGAGGGACAGATGATTCAGCCACCATATTGATCTTATGTGTGAGATCGGTTAGTCCATGAACTCCAAGGGGCCCCTTCCTTATTAGAGGATGGTCACTAGCATTGGAAACCTATGCCAAGGAGTGTAAGTTGGCTATTTAACCAATTTTTATGGTGCTCTTGGCAGAGGTGGGGACCACTTTTTCCTTGCCATTAGATTCGGATCCTGTTCCCTCTAAGCAAATATTAGGTACATTTAAATAGGTCCTGTTAAATTCCATGTGATCCTTAGGTAAAAGCTAAGGCATGAAACATGTCGACGAAGAAATGTATTTAATTTAATCTCTCTTTCCCCTGTACCAAAATAAGGTCATTTACTGAGGAAACTAGGATCATTATGTCCTTGAGTTTCTCGAATGTTTTTAACTTTGACATAGATTCTTTATTCCCATTATATTAACAAAGCGTCTTTAGTGATTTTTTACTCATAATCTGTTTAATGAGTTATCAACAAGCCATAAAAGTACCGTCAGTAAAATGACAGGAAACAGACGGCTTATCACAGCAGTTGTATACATTCACACTTGCAATATGCTGCAGACATCTTCATGGCGAGTGAGAAAAAATCAACAGGTGAATAGAACTGAGGATGAACTGGAGAGCGATGGACAGGAGTGTCCGGTAGGAGCGGAGTAGGAGGCCATGATGTGTATGGGTAGAGGGGGACAGGAGACCCCCAACCTCTGCGTTTCCTGTCTAGCAAGTGGTAGGATAGGGCTCCTTGACAGAGGGGATCCTGCTGCAGTGGGAGACAGGGGTGCGGGGAGGCAATAGAGCTTTATTCAGTGGGATCCTGTGGGGGAAGGAAAAAGGCCAACGGGTCCAATAGCGCAGAACGTAAAACCTAATAAACATGTCTCCTGCTGTGCAGAGAAGGAAACAGCACTGTCACATGCTAAGAACAAACATATGAGGAATGAGGGGGGTGGGGGAAGGGAGGGTAAGCGAGGGGGGAAATGGCAGAGAAGCCCAGGACCTCCCCCAAACTACAGTTCACAAGTTACCAGAGCGCCGCTGTAGGATTATATGAAGTGCTCAATCAAGCAAGTGGAAGGGCACGAAGTCTAGGCGGGGGGAACCAAAGATATTCCATCCGGGACATGTAGTCAATCAGAGGTTGCCAAAGCAAGAGAATGTCTTCAGGGGGCAGCAGAATTTTTCAAGGCTAAAGCTATGAGCTGCTTTGCTGCTCCCATCATGTGGGGGTCCGTGATTTGAGTGTTATTCGATGTATTCTTAATGTGATTGTGCAATAATTTGCCGGAATCGGAAACCCCACGGTGTTGTTGATATGGCCTAGGATCTATTTCCAGAAGATAGTGATGGGGGACACAACCACCAGGTGTGCTGAAAATCTCCCATCTGCCCTCCGTACCTCCAACAGCTTATAGTATATATTTTTTTTAAATATATTACATGATTTGTTTTTAAATGTATGCTAATGTTTATAGTACTTTTCTGTAAATGTGTTTTTTTAGATTTTTCAATTATTCATATTTTATTTATTGAGTACATTAATATATGTTCTCTTATTCAAGTTTTTATATTTGTTGTAGTTTTACTGTGTATGTATGATATATATATATGTGTGTGTGTATATATATATATATATATATATATATATATGGTAACACAATAAAAATATTTATTTTACATCTTAGCAGTTTTAATAAGTCACATTAGTGCGACTATATATATAGGTATATATTTTCACATTCATAATTGTAAAATATAAACCAATTGATAGTGTAAAAATATATATTTATTAAATATGTGCTATAATATATAAATGTATTTGCGTTAGTGTGTTTATATAAGGATATATTCAATGCCGGTGCTGTGGGGTATATGGAGTGCTATCCGACGGGGTGTGGTACCTTTGTAGCCTCAGCTTGTTTTTTTTTTCTTGATGAGGATTGCTCCTATGGACTTTGGGAATTTCACGCCACAGAAGCTCACACTGTTTCTGTGAAATGCCCTGCATGCTGTCAAGGTCCCACTTCGTTTGACATGAATGGGTGGGGAGGAGCTGAGACTGCTATAAAATGTCATGTGTTTTGGATATCAGGCCTCGAGATCCGTCAAAGTTGCTGACTAAGATCTTGAAGGGTGTAAGGGGCTGAGTGGCCCCTAGAGTATTTTGGGGAAACAGAACCCAGTGGCACAGTTTGAAATATTGATGGCGTAGCTTATCAGGGACTTTGAACTCAGTTTTCCACTGCTCAAAGGGTTTGATTGTCTCCCCTTTAAACAAATCATGCAAGATCCAACATTCACCCCTCTCCCAATCCGTTAAGGAGCCAGGGCAGGACTGCGTGCTTCCGGGGTGTTCAGGGAGGGGAACTTGGTCAAGACTCTGTCTATCACCAGCCTGTTACACACATCAAGGACTGTCCGGGTTGGGGTTACTATGTATGCGCTACAAGGACGGTGTTGTTTCGGGAGCCAGGCAAGTTCCTATAGCAGTCCACAGGCCACCGCCCGGTCCATATGTATCCAGTGTTTTTCACTTTCTCTGAACTCCCACTCAGAGATGTAATGCAAATGGGTGGCCCGGTAGTAGTCCTGGAGGTTAAGGTTGGCAATGTTGCTGAGGTTCCTAGGGAACATTAGAAATGCAGCACGGCTTCCCTTTCCAGATAAAGGATCAGAGATCCCTTTGCATGAAGCGGGTGGGAAGCAACTGGAATAGGTAGAGGAGTTTAGGTAGGATGTTAATTTTGACAACATTTATGCGACCTAGCGAAGAGACATGTAGGGGCTTCCAATGACTCAGGTCCTCCAAGAAGGCCCCAGCAATAGTGTTGCCAGTCCAGAGTCCAGGTCTCTAGAGAGTTGATGATGGTAAGGCCTAGATACTGGATGGAGTGAGTCGCCCATTAGAAGGGATCCAGTCCCTAGAAGTGCAAGATCTGTTGTTGCGGAATGGTAAGGTAAAGTACTTGTGATTTGGTAATGTTAATCTTATATCCCAACACTGTTTCAAATGCTCACAGGCCTTGAACCACCACTGGAAGGGAGGTCTCCGGCTCCATTAAGGCATGCAGTAGGTCTTGAGGGAAGAGTAGAACTATATGATCTCACCCCCACCAAAAGGAATGTCAACCGAAGAGCAAGAAGGATAGGGGACAACCCTGACAGGTGCCCAATGGAGTACGAAAGTTTGGGTAGCAGGCAGTTTACCTGGATTTTTGTTGTAGGCGTGGGATAGGAGGCCATGATTTTGCTGATCATAGGACCAAGGCCTATCTTGCGGAGGACTGCATGGAGGAAGGACAAGCTAACCCTGATGAATGCCTTTTTGGCAGCTAAGGATAGAACAAGAGGCCTGTGGGCCTTTTTCACTAGGTGGGCGAGGCGTCTGATGTTGTCAGAGCCTGGTCTTTGGGTGATAAAACCAACTTGAAAGGATTGATCAAACCTGGCAGGAGGGATTCTAGCGGATTAACCAACATTTTAGTATAAACCCTCAGCATCAGTGTTCTACAGTGCTATTGGGCGATTTTAGGAGGCTGGCCTGGCTTATAGTGGGTACCTGATGGTACTTACACCTTGTGCCAGGTCCAGTTATCCCTTATTAGTAGATTAGTAGTGTCCTAGCAGCTTATGCTGATAGAGGTAGCTATAGCAGAGCAGTTTAGGTTGAACTAGGAGACATGCAGAGCTCCTACTATACCACTTATATCATATAGCATTATATGATAAGAAACACAATACTCAGAGTTACTAAAAATAAAGGTACTTTATTTTAGTGACAATGGGGGTCATTCTGACCCCGGCGGTCTTGGACCGCCGGGGCCAGGGTCGGCGGGAGCACCGCCGACAGGCCGGCGGTGCCCCGCAGGGCATTCTGACCGCGGCAGTGAAGCCGCGGTCAGACCGGCAACACTGGCGGTCTCCCGCCAGTGTACCGCCGCCCTTTTGAATCCTCCAAGGCGGCGCAGCTAGCTGCGCCGCCGAGGGGATTCCGACCCCCCCTACCGCCATCCAGTTCCCGGCGGTCCGCCCGCCGGGAACCGGATGGCGGTAGGGGGGGTCGCGGGGCCCCCGTAAGAGGGCCCCTACGAGTATTTCACTGTCTGCTTGGCAGACAGTGAAATACGCGACGGGTGCAACAGCACCCGTCGCACCTTCCCACTCCGCCGGCTCGATTACGAGCCGGCATCCTCGTGGGAAGGGAGTTTTTCCCTGGGCTGGCGGGCGGTCTTTTGGCGACCGTCCGCCAGCCCAGGGAAAAACTTCGAATACCCTCCGCGGTCTTTCGACCGCGGAGCGGTATTTCGGAGGGGGGAACTCTGGCGGGCGGCCTCCGCCGCCCGTCAGGGTCAGAATGACCCCCAATGTGCCAAAAGTATCTCAGAGGATATACTCCCTTAGGAGGTAAGTAAAATACACAAAATATACACACAAACCAAAATCAGGTAAGTTAACAGTTAGAAAAGTAGTGCAAACACTGTAGAATACAATAGGATGCAATAGGACACAATAGGCCTAGGGGCAACACAAACCATATACTCCAAAAGTGGAATGCGAACCACAAATGGACCCCAGGCCTGGTGTAGTGTTTAGAGGTTCACTGGGAGTGTAAGAAAACACTAAGGGTGTCCAAGATACCCCACCCCAAGACCCTAAAAAGTAGGAGTAAAGTTACCCTACTACTCCAGAGAGACAGTAAAGTCGAGATAGGGGAATCTGCAAAGGCAACAACTGACTGCAAAGCACTGAAGACGGATTCCTGGACCTGAGGACCTGCAAAGGAAGGGGACCAAGTCCAAGAGTGTGTCCGGGGGGGGGGGGGCAGGAGCCCACTAAACCCCAGAGGAAGGTGCAAAAGGGCTGCCTCCGGGTGGAAGAAGCCGAAGATTCTGCAACAACGGAAGGTGGCAGGAAATTCTTCTTTGGTCAGAAGAGGTCCCACGGCGTGCTGGAGGATGCAGACTTGTTTCCACGCAGAAAGACCGCAAACAAGCCTTGCTAGCTGCAAGAGTCGCGGTTGAAGATAATGGGTGCTGCCCTGGCCCAGGAAGGACCAGTAGGTCGTCCCTTGGAGGAGGAGACAGAGGGGGCGCTCAGCAATAGAGAGAGCCCACGCAGAAGCAGGCAGCACCCTCAGAAGCACTTGAACAGGCGTTCAAGAAATCTGAGCACGGCGGTCGTCTCAACACAACAAAACAGGGTCCCACGAAGCCGGTGGTCCGCTCAGCATGTTGAGCAATACAGGACGGAGTGCTGGGGACATGGGCTGTGCTGTGCATGAAGGAATCCTTGCAAAAGTGCACAGAAGCCCTAACAGCTGTAGATCATGGAGTACACAGGATTACTGTCTGGCATGGGGAGGCAAGGACTTACCTCCACCAAATTTGAACAGAAACAGAAGGACCACTGGACTGTCGGGGTCACTTAGATTCAGCTCCTGTGTTCCAGGGACCACGCTCGTCAAGATGAGAGGGGACCCAGAGGACCGGTGATGCAGAAGTTTGGTGCCTGCGTTAGCAGGGGGAAGACTCAATCGACCCACAGGATATTTCTTCTTGGCTTGCAGTGCAGGGTGAAGGCAGACAGCCCTCAGAGCATGCACCACCAGGAAACAGTTGAGAAAGCCGGCAGGCTCAGGCGCTACAATGTTGCTGGTAGTTGTCTTGCTACTTTGTTGCAGTTTTGCAGGCATCCTGGAGCAGTCAGCGGTCGGTCCTTGGCAGAACTCGAAGAGGGCGATGCAGAGGAACTCTGGTGAGCTCTTGCATTCGTTATCTGACGAGAAACCCATAGGAGAGACCCTAGATAGCCGTCAGAGGTGGATTGGCCACCTAACCAGGTAAGCACCTATCAGGAGGGGTCTCTGACATCACTTGCTGGCACTGGCCACTCAGAGGTCTCCATTGTGGCCTCACATCTCTGCATTCAAGATGGCAGAGGTCTGGAACACACTGGATGAGCTCTGGGCACCACCCCTGGGGTGGTGATGGACAGGGGAGTAGTCACTCCCCTTTCCTTTGTCCAGTTTCGCACCAGAGTAGGGGCTGGGGGATCCCTGAACCGGTGTAGACTGGTTTATGCAAGGAGGGCATCATCTGTGCCCTTCAAAGCATTCCCAGAGGCTAGGAGAGGCTACTCCTCTCAGGCCCTTAACACCTATTTCCAAAGGGAGAGGGTGTAACACCCTCTCTCAGAGGAAATCCTTTGTTCTGCCTTCCTGGGACTGGGCTGCCCAGACCCCAGGGGGGCAGAAACCTGTCTGAAGGTTAGCAGCAGCGGTAGCTGCAGTGAAAACCCCAGAGAGCTAGTTTGGCAGTACCCGGGGTCCATGCTGGAGCCCCGTGGATGCATGGGATTGGCACCCCAATACCAGATTTTGCATGGTGGGACAAATCCATGATCTTAGGCATGTTACATGGCCATGTTCGGAGTTACCGTTGTGAAGCTACATATAGGTATTGACCTATATGTAGCGCACGCGTGTAATGGTGTCCCCGCACTCACAAAGTTTGGGGAAATTGCCCTGAACAATGTGGGGGCACCTTGGCTAGTGCCAAGGTGCCCTCACACTTAGTAACTTTGCAGCTAACCTTCACTAAGTGAGGGTTAGACATACAGGTGATTTATAAGTTACTTAAGTGCAGTGAAAAATGGCTGTGAAATAACATGGACGTTATTCCACCCAGGCTGCAGTGGCAGTCCTGTGTAATATTGGTCTGAGCTCCCTATGGGGGGCAAAAGAAATGCTGCAACCCATAGGGATCTCCTGGAACCCCAATACCCTGGGTACCTAGGTACCATATACTAGGGAATTATAAGGGTGTTCCAGTGTGCCAATTAGAATTGGTGAAAATGGTCACTAGCCTGCAGTGACAATTTTAAAAGCAGAGAGAGCATAAACACTGAGATTCTGGTTAGCAGAGCCTCAGTGATACAGTTAGGCACCACATTGAAAAAACATTCAGTTCACAAACTATGAGCACTGGGGTCCTGGCTAGCAGGATCACAGTGACACAGGCAAAAACAAACTGACACACAAGTAAAAAATGGGGGTAACATGCCAGGCAAGATGGTACTTTCCTACAGCGATAGGAAGAGCAAAGACAAGATCTTTACTGGGCTTGGGCAGAAGCGTGATTTCCACAGTGGACATCGCTGGTGTGACACCAGTGGCATGGATAAGGGAGCTGTAGAGCCCGAGCATGTGGCCTTTCAGGGAAGGGAGGAAGATTTTGTAGAAAGTAACCAGTAACCTATCAAAGCATGGTGTCTTCCCTGCTGTGAATGGTGCTTCTAGGTCCTGGGCAATCTGATGTTCTGAGTGTGGCCAAGGGAACTTCCTGAGATAAGAGTCAATGGTTGCCTGGTCCTCCCCACCGCTAGTGTTACGGAGATGATATTAGGCCATGAAAGCCTCTTGTTTGTCTGATTCCCAAATTACCCAGCCAGTTCTCTGTGTGTATGTTAGAGATAGGGAGCAGGTGTAATAATGGTGCAAGACACGAGCCAGGAGGGAACCTACCTTATTGTCCCCATTGTGATATTTTTGTTTCAGTGCTAAAAGGGACTGTTCTGCTTTGTTGACCCAGGGAGCCAAAGAGTTGGCCCCACAGCACCGCCAGCTGTCGTTTGCTACGCACCAATGGGTTTTGCTTGTCAGTGCTTTCCAAGGAGCGGATCTCCTCAGTAAGATTAGTTTCAAACAAGTGCGCCTCTCACGCCATAGCTATAGAGATGGAGGAGATAACGCCCCTTATGGTCACCTTGAAGCTGTCCCAGAGAATATGAGGGGAGGTGTCTGGTCAGACATTGAGCTCAACATATTCAGATGTTGCTTCATTAATGGAGGCTTTGTCTACAGTGTTGCATAGCAGTTGAGGAGGGTGACGTAAAGGGACAACACAGTGTGTCTAGGCAAGTTCAACATGTGTGCGGTCTGAGATGGAGCTATCCGATATACGTGCAGATTCAGGGCCCCTCAAGAGGGAGGGAGTGAGGAATAAATAATCGATGGTGGTAGCAAGACTGGTGTATGTGAGAGTAAAAAGAATGGTCTTTCACTTCCGGTGTAAGTAGCACTATGTGTTGATCAAACAAGCATCAGACAACTCCCTCTGAAGAAGACCAGGCATTGCCAAATACCCTGAAAGTGTGTTGTATTTCTATCAAGGTTGGGGTCCAAGACTAGATTTAAATTGCCTACCACAATGAGGTCTCCTTCAGCAGTGCCTAGTTGGTCTTTAAGCACCTTTTGGAGAAGCACGTCCTGTGCTTGGTTTGGGACATATAGGTTGAGGAAGGTCAAAGTGGTTCGCCCCCTCTTTACTGTCAAAGCCAGAAACTGCTCCCCAGGGTCCCCATACTTTTAGTTGCTTGGAGTAGAAGCCCTTTTTGAACAGGATAGTCATTCCCAGTGTTTTGGAACTGGTGTAAGCCCAGTGCTGTCACGGGTATTGGGGTTGGGCCATGCGGCAGCAGTCCTTCTGAAGCAAGTGTATCTCTTGCAGGAAAATGGCGTCAGGATCTTGCTGAAAGAGGTAGCAGCGCATCTGTCTACGCTTGCTCTGTGAGTTGAGATCCTCAGACGTTCAGATACAGAAGCTTAGTGTCGGTGAGGGACCCCATAGCCTATAGGGAGTGGGTGGTGCAGTGCAATAACAGCTCCTATTCCAGTAGGGCACAGGGCCAGGTGTTTGGGGTCTGAGCCTCCCCTAAACCCCCCACCCGCAGGAGAAGTAACAGGTTCAATCAAAAACCCAAACAAAATAAAAGGGCTAACAGGTCAACGTGGTGGACATCTCCATTAACAGAGTGACAAGAGCGCTCATCAGTCCTTACGTAGGTGTCACCCTTGATGGAGTAATGACTATAATGGGGGAGGGGAGACCAGGATGAAGACCAAGCCCTTTGTAGTGGGAGACAGGAGTGTGTGAGAACACTTAAAGCAAACAAGAAAGGCTAAATAACAAAAGTCCAGCCGCGGATCCGTGGGCCCTGTTGTAGAACAAGAAAGGTTAGGACGCTGCTATACTCCGGGCTCGTTGTGGAGTGTAATGCGTGGTGCTCATGTTTCATCGATGGAGGACAGCAATGATTCCTGTTGAAAATGTTGTAGATGGAGTAACATGTGCTCTGTAGCAGCATCTAGTGCTTCTGCTTTGAAATTACGGTTCAAGCAGCGGACTCAGCCCGTGAGCCAACCCGGGTCGGCCATCCGGCGATGGGACGAGGGCTTCTGACCCGGGGACCCCTCGGGCAAGCCGGGCGCATGTTTGGCTTCAGCCAGAGACCTCACCAGTCATTGTGTGTCATTCCAATTTCAGTTTCAAATGTGTATTTCAGAATAAATACACACTTCTAAACAATATAAGACGTGCATAAAGATGCACATAACAATAAAGCAGCCAGAGTCATAACATCAATCACACCGCTGTCTACTAGCTGGAGTATGGGATCAGTAGGCTAGAGTAGATAAACTCCTTAAAATGCACAATACATCTCTAGCAGCATATTACCTTCTCCACCGTCCCTTTAATACGGATTAAAGGTCTTCAACTAAAATGTGACGTACAAAGTGATCCTGGTCATTCTTCATACAACATTGATCCGAGTCATACAATATATCACTGCCCCTATAATACAATTACACTGCTCATCTAAAGGGCTTCGTACAGGAAACTCCCGATCATTCTTTGCTATACAATATTCAGATGTTTAAGCACTCCGAATAACAACAAACCAATATTTGACACCCTTGCATATAGGATGTAAGGCTACATGCATCATCAGTACTCCATTTCTTAATAAAATAGATGGTAATTAGGCAGATTCATCCCCCTAGGTGGTGTTCAAAAAAATGTGGCGAACCAATACTGTTGTGTACCTTTGGGTTGCTAAAACTTTACCTCTAACTAGCCACATCCTCCCAACAAATGCTGCCACAGCACACGCAAACAGAGGTCTGGGATCAGATTGTAAGATCCTCATGACCATTAGGTAGCTCCTTGTACCCTGGGATCGACAAACCCGTATGACCTTCTTGGCTTAGCGTATGCCAGGCAAATAAACAGCATATGAGCTAAGCTTTCTTTGGCTTTTTTCCAACTCGAACACAAAAGAGAAGGGGCGGATTGTGGGCACCACTTTGCAGTAAACATCTTAGGAGGCAATGAGCCTATCCTAAACGGGACATATAGCTTCCTATTAAGGGGGTTGGAGATAGAGTTCAAGTATTATTCAAACAGAGGGCTTTACTTGAACTGCAAAAAATTCATAGTAAGGGAACTTCTGGAAGCCTTCTCCGGCTCCCTCTGCAATACCTAATGCCAGTATAGCTTCTTGAATTGTTCTTTCAAGGGAGTTAGCTCAGTGGTTGATCCCAATAGTTAATTAGACCTAATGATGTAAGCATCTTTCTGATGTGGTTACACCATTCAATCTTATGGAATCTATCCAACCTAATTACCTCCTGGAACGCTTCTATGTGGTGGGCGACTTCAGTGGTAGTTCTAAGCCTCCGCCAATACAAAGTTGGCGTAAGCCTGGCTTTAGCAACTATACTTTTCCTATGGAGATCCAGATCGAGCAGGTAGGAAGAGGCACCAGGGGGATGGGACAGCAATGTTCTAATGAATGTACGCTCAGGTGTATTCATGCCTGTCAAGTTGGAAACCCCCCATAGGTCTGCTCCATACAGTGCCAAAGCAACAGCTTTAGTGTCGCACATCTTCGCAGGCGGGGCTATAGGTTTACTACTAGCAGAGCAATGTTCCTTCATAATAGCACCTGCTATTTGTTTATGCCTTAGAGCAACTTTGTCTATATGATGTTTCCAGGTGATAATTTAATACCTCAGTACTCAAAGGCTTATAAGTAATCTTTAAGATGCCCTCTGTGTGCATTTTGTAATAAATCCAACACTGGCATCAGTGTGAGTTTATTAGTCTGAGAAGTTTGATACCGAAAGTCCCAGTATTTAGTGTAGTCATTATGGAGCTGTGGAGTTCATTTTGACAACTCCCAGACCATATACTTAATATGGCCACACTGTACTTACAATGTCTAAGAATGGACTTAGACACTGTAGGGGCATATTGCTCATGCAGCTATGCCCTCACCTGTGGTAAAGTGCAGCCTGCCTTAGGGCTTTAAGGCCTGCGAGAGGGGTGACTTATCTATGCCATAGGCAGTGTTTTGTGTGCAGGGCACCCTGAGGGGGATGCCATGTCAACGTTGCCTTTTACTCCCCACAAACACACACAATGTACAATGGCAGTGTGCATGTGTTAGGTGAGGGGTCCCTTAGGGTGTCACAACACATGTTACAGCCCTTAGGGACCCTCCTTGGTCACAGGGCCCTTGGTACCACTGGTACCTTTTACAAGGGACTTATCTGTGTGCCAGGGGTGTGCCAATTTGTGGAAACACTGGTACATATTTAGTGAAAGAACACTGGTGCTTGGGCCCGGTTAGCAGGGTCCCAGCACACACTGAGCTAAGTCATCATCAATATCAGGCAAAAAGTGGTGCGGGGGTAACTGCAACAAAGGCCATTTTCCTACAGGCACTTATTGTGGGTTTCTCCCACATAGGACACAGAGAGAAGCAGAGGGGATTGTGTTTGCTTTCTATTCTATTATCCACAACCATATCTTCCATAAAACCCCACAGCCTATATCCAGTAATATATAGTCTGCACAACTTTCACAGCAGGGTTTATTAAATGTCGGTGCCCCATTGCTGTCAGACGATGTTCTGCCATTTAAAGCTCTTAGGCCATACTCTGTTGTTAAAGCTTTAAGTTGTAGGGCCACTTCAGTCCACGTTTTGATAGAGGTGAGTACAAGCTGGGGAATTCCCCACCTTTCAGCCTCATCTGCGGTGAACGACATATCAGTTTTGTCTAATGGTTCAAACTTAGTGTTAACCACCTGCTGTGATGATATATGCGGGGCTATGTCTAGCTTCCCAAACATTCTCTAGTTTTACCAAAGTAGGTGAAGCCCTATCACCTTGCATCCCCCTGGTATAAACGTTATAGATTTCTACACTTGTTTGCTTATTTATGCACAGTCCCAACCCCATCACATCAAGCGAATCTATCTCTATTCATTTAATCTTGCAATTGAGTGAAACCTTTACCCATGCTATCAAGTCCCTGGAGGGGTGCCTGTGTGGGTTGGCAATGTGTGCCCCACGCCTCCTCAAACAGGTAAATGTCAAATCCATCAACATATGCACCCCAATTTTGGAGGCTTACTTTTGACACCATACCGGCCACATCCCATGAGACAATTGAGACCCTATGTAGTTCTACTCCCTCTGATCTACATGGGGTTAGCAAGATGTTTAAAGTGGTAGCACCCTGATCAGTTTGCAAAACAGGTAGGATCAACAGACCTAAATGGTTAGCTCCTGCTTCATGGCTCTTACCTCCTTGCTCCAGTATTGCGGTTCCCTGGGTATACAAGCAAAAGGAAATGTCAATTTCATGCAGTCAATCTATAGAATCAAGGAAACAGCTAGGATCAAATTGCACGTGGGGCACGTGCTTTAGGTCTGTATGCCTATGGTCCCCTCTGTACTTAAATTCAATGGAAGAAGCAATTGGTGGGCCTGTCCCAAGAAGCATTTGGTGGACCAGGCCCTCTGCTAGCCCTTCATGTGCCAGCCTGACCTCTATTTATAAATTTAGATCCTGGGACAACTCTCCTTTTAACATTAACAACGTCCTCTCTAATGACAGATTTGTAATCCCTAACATACCGTATCCAATGAATGACTTTGTTTCTCAATGCGTCATCCATCTCAAAGTCAGAGGATGCATTTAGTCTGGGTTCGTTAATCATGTTAAGGGAAAAGGTAGAAGGAGGACCCCAGTGAACAGCGGGGACTCCAAATTGCTTCTTCCAGCCAAGGTACCACCATAGCCCCCATTCACAGGCCCTGCTTTCGGTGGAGTATAGCCTGGTCTTCAAAGCGACCCTGTTCCACCAGCTCTCCCAATACTCCGCCGTACATCAGATGTTGCTATACTTGTTTCTAATGGCATACAACCTATTGGGAATTGTGGAAGGGCGTCTGCCCTCTTTAGAGGGATCTAACTCCCCTCAGGACTCTCTCAATCACATACACCCACTCTGCCACATTCCTATTACTGATTACAGCAGGTTGCCCCATCAACTGCTTCAGCAGCCCAGAGAGTTGCAACATTATATTTTTAGTGCCCCTATTTCCTCTTTCACATCAACAATTGCCCCCAAAAGATGAGCAAGATAGGGAGGGACATATTCTTTAGCTGTCTCAAAATTGGGCTGTTTAGCTGTCTCGTCAGCTGTGGGGGTAGCCTCATCAGCTGCCTGCAAGAGGGAGAATCGGTTACTACAGGTTATCACAGGTTCTAAGGGAATAGCTCTGTGGATTGTCATCATCAGGGGGTATGTCCTTTCAAAGTGTTGACGGCCTTTCCCACTCTCAGTTGGATTCTTCGAGGGGGCGCTGCATGCTTCTTTCCTATTGAACATGCTAGGAGGCGTACACCAAGAGCTTCAGATTCTTGCTAAGGCCTTTTTTTGTCTTAGCTTCAGAGCTTCTAGTGCCAATAATTGTTTCGACTTCCTCAATCCGTAAGTCGATTTCATTTAAGGTCCAATAATCGTATTTCCTCATAATCTTCCTGTGGCCACGCATTTCTTTCGTTGGGTGTGTAGCTTTCTGTTTCACAATTGCGTTTTTAGTACAGTACGTTCATAATGCAACATGGAAAAAATGTATCAATACAATAAATGCCCAGCACAGAATCACCCAACAGGAAACACTGGGCAGCAGCCCATGGAAGGGAAAAAGGAGGAATCGCCGGATAGAGTCTATGTATATCAGTCAGCCTTGCCAGTATCAGACTGGTGCAAGATGCACCTATACATAAGAAATATCCCCCAACCCACCTGGAGTCATACGGGCTGGTGGTCCAAGCTCTTCATAATTTATCAGTCCGCTCAAAGGCACAACAGCAAGAGACAATTAAAAGCAATCTAAAACAAATTAGCTAGTCAAACCCCCACACACAACGGAGCTTCAGCCAGACTAGTTGAATCAGTCAGTCATTAATGGCTCCTCATAGGCTTAACTTGGAGCCAGACCCCCTGTTGCCTTTCTTGGAAAATCCATCCAAGTGCCACATGATTTGAGCTTGCAGTGCTCTTGCCAAGAGCAGGGATAGTGCTTCAACTGGAAAACCAAGATGGGTGGTCCTGCCCTGCCTCTCCCTGGCGCTGATGGGCACAGACAGGCCCGCCCTTGGCCTGGGCTTGGCCCATGCATGGCCTGCGCGTGTCCCACGCAGCGGGGCTCACCACTGCAATTTATAGTGCCTTAGCGGGATCCAAGTGGGCATGATGCAAGGTCCGCCTTGAGGGCCATAGTTGTTATGGGCAATGAAGACCCACACCGATGTGAACAAAAGCAGTCTCCCACGCAGTGGGGCTCACTACTGCAATTTATAACACCATAGCAGAATCCAAATGGGCTCAATGCAAGTTCTGCCTCCAGGACCCTAGGTGTTATAGGCAATGAAGTCCCACGCCGATGTGAACAAAAGCAGTCTCCCATTCCATTGAAAGAGGAGCCCAAAGGGGTGAGTCCATTGGTGCCTGAGCCCCTAGTTGCACAGCTTCTTTTTGACTAACTTAAAGTCTCTTCTCTTTTTGAGCATCGTTGGGGAGAGGTCCTGGAAGAATAGTACAGTGTGGCCCAGAAAGAAAGATTTGCCTTCCCCAGGCTATCCTCAAGATAACCTGCTTGACTTGGAAAAAATGGACTCTGGTTATAAATATCTGGGGTGCCATCAGAGCGGCCAGCCATAGATGTAATGTGATGCACACTGTCTAGGACTAGGGGTTGTTCCTCTGATGGCCTGGAGCAGGTCTCTGCTAATAATCATTAAGATATCCTCACCTTTTGCTCCCCAGGCACCCCCCCCCAATATGGGTATGTTGTTTCTGCAACTGCAGTTCTACAGGTCTTCCTGCTTGGCCAGAGGTTCTCTCTTCTGGCCCTTTAGTGCAGCCATGCAGTATCAAGGAGACTCCTGGTCGTCTTCATGTGAGTCTATTGTTTGCCTTAGATTGTGCCCACCTCTGTTATGTTTCTGCAGACGTCCTGTATGCAGCTCTTAAAGTCTGTTTTGAGGGAGCTAATCTCAAGTAGAATATCATTCAAACATTTCTCCATATAGTCCTGGATGATGGGGTGGGCAATGGGATCCCGAAGGCTTGAGACGATGGTTCTCCCTTGCTGCTCATGTCCACCAAGGAAAATTTAGACCAGGGGGAGATGACATAGATGTCCTTTGAAGCTTTGCCGCATGGCATAGTAAGGAGGATAGGTGCCAGAGCAGGCTAGGTAAGTACAATTGAACAAGGGGAAACAGTTCCAAAAAGATCATGCTATCCTCACCCTGGGCAGGGCACTGAGCTTTTCCTGTGGGTGTTGTCCAGCCATGGATGGGTAGTGAGGTGGGGGGCACCCAGGAGGCCAGTGTCCTTTAGGGGGACACAGGTCTCTTCTGACAGGTCAATATGAGACAATTACAAGCTCCAGGGGGCAGGTCCCACCCCGTCTCACAATGTGGGCAGAAGCAGGCCAGGAGGCAGCAATCACACCAAGACCCTGTAACAGGTATGTCCCGGTGCACCCCACATTGAGACAGCCAGGGGAGAGGGATGCGTCACCAGCCAGTGCCTGTTGAGGAGACTGCAGTCAAGGGATTGTTCCATGGGCCTTTCCCCCCACCGCCGGCTTTTTGCAATGCCCCACCAGGGGCCCAAAGGGAATCAAGGCTAGCACCAGGGGCAGGGCCCTTCCGACTCTTTGGGGACGTTTGCACTCCCCAGCACCTGAGGTGCAGCTGCCTACTGGGCTGCTCAGCTCCAGGGGCCGTCTCATCCTCACACATTTGCCACCGCCAGTTGGAGGGTGCACCCAACGTCATCATGCTTGTCTCTGTGCCTCCCGGGCTCACCCCCTTTCAGCCCTGCGGCTCGGTCAGCCCCACCTCACAGCCCTCTGAAAATGGCACTATCTCCCCGGCCCGGGAGGGAGTTGATCAGCACTACACCTGCCAAGAGGTGCCGCAGCAGAAATCTCCAGGACTTCCCCCACCCCCAGTTCTGGCCCTTTGAAGTGTTGTGGGCCACTCAACTGAGCACGTGCTCAGCTTCTGACGTGCAGTGTCCTACTCCTTTCCCAGTCAGGTCATTTCCCCTATAATCAATTTTAACCCACATTCACATTCAGTCTTCTTACTAAAGTGCTGGGATTCACGAACATTCCCAGTCTCCTTCAGGCCGAACAAAAGATCTCAGACATTGTGCCTCCTTGGAAGGCTCATTGGAGGACCAGCCCAACAGGAGCAGGCCGGGTGATTAGGCATGCCACCTTCGGGTGGGAGTGGGGTCACTTAGTTCTGAGAGCAGAGTTGGGTCACTTAGTTCTAAGAGCAGGCACTCCTAGTTACACACAGTGTTCTAGGTTCTTAGTATATTACCTAGATTCCAATACAAGAAGGCCAAACTCCAGCCTTATCTGGCTCAGAGTGGAGTGTGTTGGTAGGAAGAAACATTTTCTATAGAAATTAGTTATCACTGTATTAGAAAATACTGATGATAGTCCATCTTGGAGTACTTTGAGACCATAGGTAAGCCCTGGCTCCTGTGTGGATTGCATTTTAGTGTTGAATATTAGTGCAGTGGCTTTTGCCTGTAGGGAGATTTTGTGGTCTTTAAAAGTTGCCCGATTGTCAAATATAATGCCTAAATATTTGTAGGATGTGACAAGGTCAATTTACCAAGAGTTTAAAGATCAAACACCTTTCTTCCTGGATCTAGGATGGTCAGCTTTCATTACTTTTGCTTTGTAAAGATTGATGTCCAAATAATTGGATTTATAAAATTATCCTAGGGCATCCAGTACACGTTGAAAGCCTGTTGGGGCCTTACTCATCAGAATTGTGTTGTCTGCGTATTGTAAGACCGGCAGACATAATTTACCAATTTTTACAGTGTCCGAGATTTCTGGGTCGCAGTCTTCTATCAAGTACGCAATGTACAGGATGAAATGTTCAGAGGCTAGTACGCAGCCCTGTTGGAGACTGGCTGATGTTTGGATTTTCTTTGAGATTGCCCCTAGATGACAGATTTTGACTTCAACCCATATGTTTAAATATAAAAGCTGGATTGCCTTAAGAATGTGGGCTGGAATGGAAAATTTTGAAAGTTTGCTTCATAACTGTGTTCTTGAGATTTTGTCGAAATCTGATTTGAAGCCAATAAAGCTTGGATAAAGAAGGGATTTTTCTCTGACTGCTTTTGATATCAGGGTTGCTAAAACCAGCATGTCTTGCTCTGTACCCATCCCTCAGCGGAACCTGGTTTGACACCATAGTATAAAATTTAGGGTATTGCACCAGGCCTCCAGATCTTGTGGGATTGCCTTTGCAAAATATTTTGCTTCAATGTCTATTAGTGCTATTAATCTATAATTTGAAGGATTGGACGGTTCACCCTTTTGAAAAATTGGTTGCAAATTGATTGCAAATCCTCCTCCCCAGGAGTTTGAGATGAGATTAAGATGGATGCATTTGTTGAATAACAGGTTGAACCACCTAGATCAAAATCGCAAGTTGGACTTAAAAAGAGTAGCTGGTAAGGCTTTGGGACTCGGGCTCCTTGGGATTTCCCTTTGCCAATAATCATACTCATCTGTTTATCGTCCTTACGGTGGCTTGCTTTATCTGAGACTCTTTGTCAGTGTCCATGACCACACTGATGAGCTGGTCTATACTTGGTTCATACAGAGACCGCAGAAAGTGCATCGATTTATTTTCCGTTATAACTTACTTCTCACTTACCCACCTGCTTGCCCCTACTTGGTTTATCATGCTCCAAAACTGGTTACTATTCCTAGACCTGATGGCTTCAAATAGAAACCAGTACTCATAGTGTTAGCTGTGGTGTTTGCTTCTTTCATCTGAGTTTTATATTGTTTTCTGAGGTATTTTACGGTTTCACTCTTATCTTCCCCTAGGGCTTTTTTCCCAAACGTCTGTTTCTCTATGTAGGTATTTTTTCTTAATTTGAAGGTCTTTATTGAACCAGTCATTTAAATAATCTTTCTTTGTGGGCAATCTTGTCTTTGCTAAAGATGACCCTGTTTTGCATACCTTGTGTATTTGCTTCAAATATTCATCCCAGTTAAGCAAATACAAGGGGCACTGGAGTTCGGATGTCAAATTTGAATCAGACAAACTTATTGGGGTTTGTTCTGATTTGGTTGCAAGATCTAGCATATCCCCTGTCCATTTGAGCCTCTTCAGGTCACCTATGTGGAAAAAAGCACCTTGGGTAGGTAGGCGATACAGGGAAATTTGTTGGGTTAAGATAGTGATGACCTGAGGGTAGTAGTCGCTTTCTGTTCACTGTCCATTTAAAAGTTTGTAATTAGGGGATCATGTTTAAGATAGCAAATGAGCAGTCAAAAATGACGCTCCTGACTGTTGAACCGTGGGTCCGTTTAGCAGGGAGTCATCTATATATCTAAAGTGCACTTAGACCCAAAGACTCTAAAGTAGTCAGGCATTTTCGTGGGTTATAAACTGAAGGGGGAATGCTCCAATCAGCCTCGTCCACCTCTTTATCTGTTTGAGTTAAGTGTTAGTTGAAATCACCTGTTACCAAAACATTGTCTTCTGGATATTTATGAAGAATAGTGAATGATTCTTCTTAGTCTCTTATATGTGTTTTTGTCCTGTGTCTTGGCTTAATGTATGCATAGATTTTTATTCAAACATTTGACTTAACCCTTTTCATGCTGAGGACTGCCAGGGGCCGTCATCAGTCACGGTGCTTATGTGTTGAGGATGGCCCTGCATAAGAGCAGGAAATCCCTCTGGTGCGGGCCTTAGAGGGATTTCCTTTGTGCTAAAACTGCCTCGGATGTGGGGAACAGGCTGTTTTGGGTTTCCATTGTTATGCCGATGAGCGCACTGACGTCATTTCAGTGAAACTGAAAGTGCAATGAGCAGATAAGCTCATTTCACTTTCCCTGCCTCAGTGCTCAGGGGGCTATCTCAGCCCTGAACACTGAGGCAAATGGGGGACATATCGTCAGAAAGTCGAGAGTCACTCCTTTCCAATGGTACTCCTCCCAAGTTGATCCCTCATGGATCCACCCATTAGGCACCAGGGAGGGGGGAGCGGCTCCTTGAGAAAGGGCTTTTGCTCCCTCTTTAGTATTTGGGCACTATTCAGTCTTTCTTCCCCCGGGGGTGGGGGGGAAGTGGCAGAAAGCCCACTAAATCAGCAGGGATGTTTTTGTTTATTTAGTTTAGGGGTAGGGTTGGGCCATGATGGCCTTATCAATGCCCCACCCCAAAACAATGAATGCAGACTTTCTGCTCCCTCTGGGGGGGGGCAGATAGGGTCAATAGCTCCCGATCTGCCTGTCTGGGGAAGCAGAAAGCCCACTAGGACGCCAGGAACTTTTTTTGTTTAGGTAGGGGTGGAGGTGAGCCATGATGGTCATATCAGTGCCTCCACCCCAAGCAAAATGAGTAAAGTCTTTCTGCTTCCCCCCCCCCCCCCCCGGGAGAAGATTGGGAAATATCTCCCAATCTGCCCCTCCCATGGGGGTGAGGGGTGGGCAGGAAGCCTACTAGCATACCAGGGTTTTTTATTGCTAGTGCTGGCCATGATGTCCTTGTTAGTGTCCACACCCCAAAACAAAGTGGGCACAGTCTTTGTGCCTCCCCTTGGGGGGCAGATGGGGGCAATAGCCCCTGATCTGCCACCCCAGGGGTACAGAAAGCCTACTAGGACACCAGTGATTTTTTTTATTTAATTAGTGTAGAGGTGGAGGTGGGCTTTGATGTCCCTGTCAACGCACCACCCTCACTAAAAATGTGCAGTCTTTCTGCCCTCTTTTTGGGCAGATTGGGGCAATAGGTCCTGATCTGTCCCCTGGGGGGGGGGAAGCCTACTAGGCACCAGGAACTTTTAGGGGTGGGTGCTGCCCAGAATGGGCATGGCAATACCCCCCACCCCTCAAAATGGACACAGTGTTTCTGCCCACCCTGCTGACTAAAGCATCTCATCCCAATGGCAAGAAAAAGGAGATTTGACTTTTTTGGGTGTTGATTTCACATAAGGGCTGGTAGAGCTTCGCTAACTCCTAATATTGTCCCACTTGCAATGGTGAACAGCTGCACTTTTTGGGCTTGGGTAGGCTGCTACCTTGAAAGACCTAGTCATTTCTGAAAAGTAGACATCTGGAGAAGTTCAGGGTGGTGTGCTTGAAATGCACCCTACACCATTATCCACAGTGCCCTGCAAAACTCCAACTTCGCCTGAAGTCACGCATTTTCCCTATATTCCAGAATCTGTAAGAATCCACAAAATACTACCACCCAGCATTGCCCCACCTGTGCCAATAAAAACTCTGCCCCACTTGTGTGGCTGGGCCTAGTGCCAGTGACAGGAACGGATCCAACCAAGGTCAATAGGTGTCTCCATTCAAGCGTTCCCATTGCCCTTGGTTTGCGGCACTAGGCTCAGCCATACAGGCCGGGCTGCGTTTGTATTAGCACAGGTGGGACAATGCTGGGTGGTAGGAATTTTGTGGATTCCTGCACTTTCTGGAAATTTACATCATAGAAATGTAAGGAAAATGGGTGATTTCAGAAAAAGTGGGAGGTTTGCAGGTCATTTTGGTAAGAAAACCTAATGGGATCCAGGCAAGTCGCTCTATCCTGGATTTCCCCAGGTGTATAGTTTTAAAAAATGTACAGGTTGGCTACGTTTCCCTAGGTGCTGGCTGAGCTAGAGCCCAAAATCCACAACTAGGCACTTTGCAAATAGCGAGTCAGTTTTCAGTGGAAAAATGTGTCCACCTTGTGTTTGGGGCTTTTCCTGTTATGGGCACTAGGCCTGCCCACACAAGTGAGGGACCATTTGTATCAGGAGACATGGGGGGACACAGAATAGCAGAAAAGTGTTATTACCAATTGTCTTTGTCTGCATTTGTGCCTTCCAAATGTAGGACAGTGTGTAAGAAAGAAGCCATTTAGAAAAATGCACTGTAATTCACATACTAGTATGGGGACCGCCGAATTGAGAGATGTGCAAATAACCACTGCTTCTAAACACCAAATTCTGTGCCCATTTTAGAAATACACAGGTTTCCTTGATATCTATTTTTTAACTATTGCTATTTTAGCAAATGGATTGCTCTATACCTGCTATGCAATGAAAATCCATTGCAAGGTGCAGCTCAGTTATTGACTCTGAGATCATAGGATTCTTGGTAAACCTACAAGCCCTACATATCCTAACACCCAGAGGGTCCAGCAGATATTGCTTTTTAAAATCTGCCACGGTTAGCCAAAGTTACAGATGAAAACAGACACAAATAGCTGTTTGTTTCAACTCAATTTTATTTATTTCAACTGATACATTCTATAGGAAAACCTTGAAGGATCTACACAAAGGACTTCCTTGCTGAATTCAGATGTGTGTCTACTTTCCAGAAATGTAAAGCTTTCCTTGATCCACCATTGGTTTCACACACATTTCTACCACTAACTGGAAGGATGTTTAAAAGCACAAAAATAGAAAAAAATGGTTATTTCCCAGTAAAATGTCAAAACTGTGTTGAAAAAATAGTTTTTCTGATTCAAGTCTGCCTGTTCCCAAAAGCTGGGAAGATGGTGATTTTAGCACCACAAACCCTTCATTGATACCATTTGCAGGGTAAAAACAGATGCTTTTTTATGCAGCACTTTTTCCCATTTTCTAAAAAAAAACAAAAAAAACTTTTTGCTGTAGTTTGGCTAATTTCTCAGTCCCCTCCAGAAGAATTCATAAACCCTGGGTACCTTTAGAAACCCCAGGATGTTGGGAAAAAAGGACACAAATTTAGCACGGATAGCTTATGTGGACAAAATGTTATGGGGGACTAAGCGAGAACTACCCCAAATAGCCAAAAGGCTTAGCACAGGAGGGTGAAATGGCTTAGCAGCGAAGCGGTTAAGAATAAACTGAAAGTCTTGGTTGTCGATTTATATAATCATGTCAAAAGCTTGCAGCCTATGCATTTTGCTGTTACAATTGTTCTCAAAACCGAGGTTGAAATGCATAGGCTGCCAACATTGTTGTGGTGTCTTTATAAAAAAGAGTATACAATTCAAAATCATGCAGTGCTTATACCCTGACAGCATTTAAACCAATAAATAACCTAACATAAAATGTAAATAACAAAACATAGTCAAACTAACTAGTAACACTACATTCATAGTCATGTCTGTGGAATGGTAAATGCAATCTGATATGTAATATCATCTGTAAATCTGTAAGATGAACGTTTGTAATTGCATCTGTTTCATTAGGGGTGAATGTGTGTGTGTGTTCGTTTGTGTGTATTTATTTACTTAGTGAGATAGGATAATAAAAGGTAATCATATGATATGGGTCTAAAATGGGTCTCTACTGTCATCTAGGGTGATTGGTGATACTATGGCAACACTAAAACATATTACAGAACCGAGTGCAGTGCCACTTTCCCTACGCCCCATAGCACCCCACTACCCACACCATGTGTGCGCTGTATTTGAAATAAGGCGCACCATGACGCAGGGTAGGGGACAATAGCGTCATTCTATGTGACAATATTGTTGTATTCTTCAAAATGTTGGCGCTACTCCTGCAGAGTACAAGGGGCCCATTAAAAATAAAGGAAGCCCCTTTCAACGCCTGCTCTTGAGTAGGCGCTAAAAGTGCTGAAATAAATGGTGCAAGGAAATCTCATCGATTTCTTGCGCCATTTTTTCAGTCCCCCCTAATGGGGGAACGCCCCCCTTGCATACATTATGCCCCGCTCAGGCATAATGTGGCGCAAGGGTTTACAAAGTGGGGCAATGCAAGCATTCCACCACTGTGTAAATTTGGCGCGTGGCAAATGCCACCTTGACACCACATTTGCGGTAAAATAAATGCTGCAAACGTGGCGGTAGGGGCTTATAAATATTCCCCTAAGTGCATGTTCGTCAAACAGTTCCAAAGTTGTTAACAGTGAGTGCGGGCATTGGGAAGAAAATACAAGATAGCCAAAGAGAGAATGTGAAATAAGAGAAAGCAGCTTGACAAGAGAGACAATGCTGCATGATTCAAAACTACATTTGTATGCCCAAATACTAAGAAATATTTCTGCCTGACTCATTAGTGTGGCTGGAAAGAGATGCAAAAGAAAAATGTGGTTTTCCTAATACCCCCGACATAACTTTGATTAGTGTTGTAATCACAATCTACCCCTCCTTTTTTCTAACATGTTTTTATTGGGCATTTTCAAACATTCTCTTCGATACCTAAAAGCGTCTTGTTACATGGACAGCAGAGTAATGATTAGACATAGGTAGCATACATTTTGCAACAAGGAAGGATGAGAGGGACGCCGACAAGCGTGTCTGCGTACAGATATTGAAGAGAGGAGGGAAGTGGTGCAAAGGGGGCACAAGGTAAGCACAAGCAGTTGACGCACAAGGCACCTAGGGCCATATGTACAAACATTTTTTTCCCATAGAC
This sequence comes from Pleurodeles waltl, assembly GCF_031143425.1. NCBI lineage: Eukaryota > Metazoa > Chordata > Amphibia > Caudata > Salamandridae > Pleurodeles > Pleurodeles waltl. The sequence goes on along the minus strand of NC_090439.1, from coordinate 1,156,259,391 downwards.
ACAGAATGGGCAAAAACCTTTGCTACATCTGGCCCCCAGTACTGTACCATCCATGTGGGAGAAGCCTATTGCATTAGATGGGGATGATGAAACAACCAAGGCCCATATTTATACATTTTTTGCGCCACATTTGCGTCATTTTTTTACACAAACCCGCCGCACACTTACAAAATATAATTGTATTTTGTAAGTTTGGGCTATTTTGCGTCAAAAATTACACAAATGCTGCACAAAAAGAGTATAAATATGGGCCCAAGTGTGCATTTGGAACACCACTGTTGTGGGTAAATGTAGGTTCGAAGCTTCGGTGGAGGGTGTTTGAGGTGTTACATCTCACTAATAAATGTATGCTGTGATAAATAGCTGGGTACAGGTGCTTTCAGGCGGGTATTGTGAGATGTCAGTCGGATTTCTGCAGGAGTTGTTAAGTACACTCAGACAAAAAACGCGCACACACTGAAAGTCTACATTGGTTAATTTACAGAATATTATGTTGTCTCTCTTACTACGAAAACACGTTCCTCTCCCTGTCCACTGCCCCTTAGGTCCCTCCCACGTTCCCTGCTCAGCGTGTAACGTATATAAACATTATATGCCAGCCTCATTGCTGGAAAATAGGAATCCCCCCCCCCCCCAACAGTCTTAATGACCAAGCTAGGCCCCAGGGTAAATGTCGTGTCTAGGGGGACGTGGGGAGAGGAGGGAGCCAAACAGGGTGAAGGATGCAAGGGGAGAAAGAAGTGGGAGAGAATGAAAGCAATGCTCTGGTTCTTCAGTAGCAGTCGGGCAGGCAGCACAACAGGTGTCTACAACAGGTGATGAGACAGGAGGACTAGCTTGTGTTGGGGTTGTGCATACCCCAGTCTTAAAGGCCTCAAGCAGGGCATCCCATTGGTGAGAGGTTGGGTACTTCCAGAGACCACGCGATTCCTCCGGGTGCATGGCTGTTGCCTGCGCCGCCACCCACACCTCCAAGTGGGCCCGGGCAAAGGAGCCGGGGGTGGGAGGGGTCCTCAAATTCCAGGTGCTTGTGATTCCCCGCTTGGCAGAAAGGAGTGCCAGATCAGCAGACTGGCATATGCCCTTTTGCTCTTAGTGCACGTATGAAGCCGAAAACGCACACCTCAGGAGCATAGTGGGGGGACCCAGGTAGCATGGGAGAGACAAGTTGTGACAGATGGCCAGTAATCCGCGAGCATGGGACAGGACCAAAACATGTGCATGAAGTCTGCATTCTTGCGTAAACAATGGGGGCAGGTGGCGTCCGTTCGGTTGAAGATCCGATTAATCCTCACAGGAGTAAGGTATGTCATGTGCAGGATGTAAAACTGTATGAGCTTAAGTCACGCATTTCGGGAGACAGCAGCCGGGTAGACCAGGAGTGCGGCCCATTCCATGTCACAGCAATCCCTATCCAGGTCCTCCCCACCAGTCATGTAATGTCGAAAGAGGTAAGCAGGTGTGATCGGGCATCGCCCTGGTGAGTCATGTGACTAGGTGGCGTCCCGTACCGAAGAGATGTAGGCTTTGGATTACCTGGTGCCTATTCAGTTTGGGCTTCAGTGGCCATCGTGCCACGGTGCAACAGCTGGCAGTGTGAGGTAGGTGCACACTCAAGGAGTTCCAAGCACCGGAAGCAGGGAGGCGTATGGCACCAAGGCACTGATGGGGTGCAAACAATGGCAAAAGCAGCACAGTGCCAGAGATAGAAAACAGAAAGGCATAAAAGGGGCAAGACCAGGAGATGGAAAAGATGCAACAGGTGCTCCAGCATCCACAATGGGGTCATCTGTGTTGCTGTGTCACCTAGATCGCGCCAAGCGAACCAGCATGCCACCCAGCAGCTGGGCAGCGAGGTAGTAGTGTTCAAAATTGGGAACCCCTAACCGGCCCCTGTTTGCCGGTAGGTACAATTTTGATACCTCCACCCGGCGGCGATTACTGTGTCAAACGAAATCGTCCAGCATTTGTTCAGGTATGACAAAAAGGCTTTGGTGAAGTAATAAAGTAGATGCTGCAGCACCACCATCTTAGCCAGGGAAATGCGTCCCACCACTGGCAGTTTCAGAGTCTTCCAGAGAGAGATTTGCCCGTGGAGAGAAGACACCACTTGGTAAGTCTTGCTGTCTTCCAATGTTTAGACATTGTGGTAGATCCGGATGCCAAGGTAGTGGAACATGTCCGGCTGCCATTGCACTGTTATCTCGCCGAGTCGGAAATATAGGGTCTGCCGCCGCAGTCTGCAGAGGGAAGAGGCAAGACTTGTTCAAATCAACACTAAGGCCTGAGACAGCAGCAGAGGAGGTGAGCAGGTGCACAATCCCAGGCAAAGACCCTAAGACGTCATACACTTAAAGGACCATGTCATTGGCATAGAACAAGATAGCGTGTAGGCCATCTTACAATGGAATACCCGAGTCACACCCTTGGGCCTGCAGTTTATGTGCTCGGGCTCCATTGCCAAGGAGAAGAGAAGCAGGGAGAGGGTAAAGCCCTGACAGGTGCCCCGACAGATGTATGGGCTCATAAATATACCTTCCAGTTTTTACCCTAGCTGGTGAAGCAGTGTAGAGAAGCCTGATCAGGAAAAGTATATGGGGACCCACGCCGAATTGTGGTAAGATAGCAGAAAGATAGCTCTATTCCAGAGAACCAAAGGCAGCACCAGGCAGCGAGATCGTGGCCAGTGACCCAGTGTCTGCTCCAGGATCTGGCAAAGACAGCGGAGGTTTAGGGATGTGCTTCGGCTTGGGGCAAAGCCACAATATACCCCTCCTTGTCCAAGAAGAGGGGAGGAGTTCATAAATTCCCGTCCCATCACTTTTTTTCTACTTCAGAACAACTTTATTGAGAATGTTATGATCAGAGTTGAGTAGAAACAAAAAATAATCATACAGTATTGCAGTTATGTGAGTACATCCATACATACTAGATAAATCTGCAAAGTTTTCCATAATTTTTGGCTCATGTTAGGTTAAGAGAGGAAGAAAGCAGAAGAGATGGAATGAGTCAACCAGTGGCCAAATAGGGTAGCATAATTATGGTAATATTAATCATAATGTGTGGAACTTCAAGAGTAAGCCATATAGATGATATGACACATATGAGTGATCAGGAAAAGGAGTATGGAGGAGATGACAGATGTACCATTATAAGTCCACACAACCACTGCTAAGTACCCAAACTCACCCATTAGACAATTTATTTCAGCACATGTGTACGCACATTAAAATACTTCCATCGCCCGACCATCACATGCTCATACCACCTGCAGCCGCCATATACACACCATTATACGTACGCACGACCAATATTATTTGCCTGCACACGCTTTATCAGACAACCACACAGCCACATTTATATGCGCATAGCAGCATATGTACAGTCAACTTCAAATTCCCATGCAGCCTCCATCATAATCCCACACAGCTATGACTATATGCCATCAACTATAATATTGTGTAAGGACACATCACCCAATGTACATAAAAAAACCTATCCAACATAATACACCCGCACATTCACCATCATTTGCCAACACACCACGCAACATGCTCTTACACAACTTGTATTTATCGTTGGTATGCAGTCCAATTCCAATAACATAGCAAATCCATCATACATCCTTTGATAATCTTCTAAACATAATCAGTTGTTTTCTCAAAAACCTCTCAATTTACAAGCACGACCATGCAAACCAAGGCATCCCACTTTTTCGAGTCCTATGAGAGTTACATGCAAATGTTGATGCCTTTGTTACAATAGTTCTTTTTTAATTGTTTGATTGAATGTAGAGGACACAGGTGCATTCTAGTTGGAGCTGGAACTAGTGGCATCATGAAGAATTGTTATGGATATGCAAGGATGGCTGTTAATTTTTTTTTGTTTTCTTTCTCCAGATAGCATCACAGTAAACCTCTCCCGCAGGGCGGTAAACAAAGCGGGCACAAGTAAGTAATGTGTCACCCTTTCATAATGGTTTGAGTCACTTACATTAAAAGTACAATAGGTATTTTACGTCCAACAAACGACTGTTTCATTTCCTAAAATAATTTAATTTGACAGTCTTTTCTAGATGTAGTCTGAGGAATGTGGTCTGTGGTACTTTACATTCCTCTGGTTCAGATAAGCGTGTGGGCTTGTAAATGATGATGCTGGTGGCACAGGATGTGTAAAACATTGTTAAGAAAAACATTACCTCTGTACTATGTGGGATGTTGTGAACTGCTGCACTGCATCCTTCTTTGCTGTAAAGTGGTCAGACACCAATGTATAGTGTTTGCACTATTGATAAAAGTAGCAGATGAGACGTCTCTTTCCTAGGTGTACTTCTTTTATGGATCAAATCTGTTTATTGATTTAAACATATAAAAGTACAGTGCATCGTAGCATGGTCAGTAAAGTTCAACCACCAAAATACAAAAGTTACAGTTTGGCATGAAGAAGTCCATCCACAGAATCCCTGTTCTATTGCCAAGAGGGACCTCCCCGCCTGCCTCCTCCTGTCAACCAGAAGGACAAGGTGGCCAACGCAAAAAAATCTATTAAACTCTGAGCTCCGTACATGGTGTAACAAAACATACAAATACTGAATAATACAATAACTGTGCTTCCCCCCAAGAGGCTGTGCCCTTCTCCCATCTCCCTGTTCTCCCCCTTTCCCCCTCCCTGCATTACCTTAGTCCTCCCCAAACTTCTTCAGGACAGACACTCTCACAGAGGTTCAAGTCAGCCCCAATACTCTCAGATAAGCTGGGCATGTCAGCTCAGTAAATTCTCTGGACAAAATCTGAAGGAATAGTCTCCATAGTGTACCCAGGTCACCCACTCACTGCTGGGAGGCCAGGGTAAGCTTCTCCATTGCCAGAATGAACCACAGCTTCTGAAGCCAGGACACACACGTCGGTACCCTGTCCGTGCCCCATAAAGCTAGTATCAACTGCAGCGCCGCATTGAGGGCCAGGGCCATCTGTCGTCCCTTCAGCGATCGAAGGGGAAAAGTGAGGGGGTTGGGTAGGCCCAGCAGAACGTACGATGGAAATCTAGGAACCTCGGTATGGAACACTTTATCAATATCGTCTATAATGCTCTCCCAATATCTCTTGAGCTTGGGGCAATGCCAGAGCAGATGCACAAGTGTACCCGTGCCACCACACCCCCTCCAACAAAGGCTAGACTTGGTGTAATCCCTTGCGTGTATCCGTGCTGCATTATAGGCAGTATGATGTATTCTATAAAATATATTCTCCCTTTCCTCCTCAGAAAGCTCCCTCTCCAGCTCCCTCTCCCACCGCAACTGCCCCTTAGACTTAGGCGGACACCCCTCCCCCTGCAGAAGCCTATAAAGTTCTGAAATCACTCGTCTATCATCCCTCTTCGTCAGCAGCCATTTCTCGAACGGCGTGAGCGGCCTATCCATTGGATATTAGCCGGCAGAAGGCCCCAGTGCCGCACCTGATAGTACATCAGCCTATCCGCCTCTGCCAAGCCATATGTCTCCCTCATCTGGTCAAAGGGAATCACTCCTTGCTCATCAAAAAGGCTTGCCACCCTCTTACAACCCCCATCATACCAACGGCGCAGACCTTCCACGTGCAGCCCAGGATCCATAAAGCACCAATGTTTCTCAGGAACCACCAGCCCTCCTTCCCCCGTAGGGCAGTGCAAAACCTGTCGCGGGAGGCGCGCCGTCGCCCATCCCAGATAAATCTCAGAACCGCTGACTGAAGAGTCGCTATCGTCCGAGGCGGAGGGGTCAGGGGAAGCGCCTGGAACACATAAAGTATACACGGCAATACTGTCATCTTCACAGCCGACACCCTACCCAGCCAGGAAAGTTTATGTTTCCCCCAAGTCTCCAGGTCCCGCTGCACCTCACGAACTAACTTTGTGTAATTCAAGCTCACCGTCTTTGCAACGGAAGACGCCAGGTCACCCAGATAAGAAAGCCGCGATGTCGACCAGAGAAAGGGGTATTGGGCTCTCAAGTCCTCCTCATGCTCCGGGTTTACAAACAAACTAAGTACCTGGGACTTCTGCATGTTCACCCGGAACCCAGAGACCCGGCCGAACTCAGCAACTATCACCATGAGCGCAGGCAACAAAGTCGTAGGCTCCGCCAGGGTAATGATCACATCATCTGCATACAATGTAATGAGATGGTGATCACCTCCGAACTTCACGCCAGAAACCAAGGGGCTGTCTCTTAGATGCTGCGCAAAGGGCTCCATATATAGTGCGAACAAGAGAGGAGAGAGCGGGCACCCCTGTCGAGTCCCTCGTCCAATAGGGAATGGCAGAGAGAGCATACCATTAACCCGTCCCGCAGCCCTAGGTGACTGATAGATACATTGGATCCGCGTCCTATAACCCGGGCCTAGTCCATAACGTTCCAACACCCTAAAAAGATACGGCCAATGAACCCTATCGAACCCCTTCTCCGCGTCAATAGAGAGGAAGAGCGCCTCCCTGCGGGATCGACCAGTTTTATCTATTAAGTGAAGAAGCCGCTTAGTGTTGTCGCTGCACTGTCGGTGTGCTATAAAACCTGCCTGATCCGGATCAACAAGACCCGGCATATAGAGATTAAGGTGGTGGGCGAGTATTCCAGTGAATAGCTTGGCATCTATATTCAGTAGCGAAATCAGCCCTTACGAAGCACACTCCTTTGGGTCTTTCCCAGGCTTATGTATAACTGCAATAGTAGTGTCTAACATACTGGGCGCAAGGACTTCCGACGTCCGGAAGGAGTTGAAGAGCTGCACCAAAAGCAGCGCGAGCTCCGCGCAAAAGGTCTTATAAAAAAGCGCCGTAAAACCATCCGGGCCAGGGGACTTCCCAACCTTTAGGCGTGAGATCGCTGAGATGACCTCTTCCACCCTTATAGGCTGGTCCAAGGAAGACGCCTCCCTCTCACCAAGCGGGGTAATTGCTATGCCCTCCAGGAATATATCCGGAGCCGCACTGCCCTGATCATCTGCCGCGTACAACCCCCGATAGTACTCCGTAAATGCCTCTGCAATCTGATCACTCGTTCGCGCCTCCCCCCGAAGGGGAACGGACCAGTTTTATCACCGACGCCGAGCGTTGTGCTCGCAACCGGTGCGCCAAGAGCTTCCCACACCTATTGCTCCCAATGTAATATTTATACTTGAGACGCACTATCGAATACTCCGCCCTGTCCCAATCTAGCCGTTTCAACTGTTGCTGTGCCTTCTCCAACTCCCGCCAGATTCTCTCAGATGACCTCTACAGTAATAGGAGCATGATCCGTCAGGGCCCGAGGCTCAATTGTGGTCTCCCGAACTCAGGAGATGAACTTCTGAGAGGCCAGAAAAAGGTCAATCCGTGCGTACGTCTTGGTCGCCGCCGAATAAAAGGAATAATCCCTAAGCGTAGGATGCGCCTTCCTCCAAACCACACTCAGCCAGCCACTGTTGCCCTGCCCCTGTCAACGCCCCAGTCTGCCAAAAACGGTGTCCAGATCGATCCAACTCATTATCCATCACCAAGTTAAAGTCACCTCGCACTAAAATGGCGCCATCCGGCGAATTAAGCAACGGAGAAACAGCCTGTCTCAGGAAGGTTTCCTGCTCCGCATTAGGAGCGTACAGGGAAGCAATAGTAAAGGAGAAGGCCCCCATTCGTATTCTAAGAGCCAGAAACCTGCCCTGCATCTCATGTATTTTTGCTAGCACTTCCCCAGAAAAGGTCCTCGAAAGCAGTATCGCCACCCCAGCATGTTTCGTGGAGGCCGAAGACCAAAATTGCCTAGGGAACCACTTTGAGCGAATGCGGTATGTGTCCCTGTGCAGTAAATGCGTCTCCTGTAACAAACAGATATGACTCCCAGACTTCTCAAGACCTGTCAGGATCGCCAACCTCTTAGTCGGGCTGTTAAGCCCGCGGACATTCAAGCTTAGACATTTAATAGCCATGTATCCCAAAAGGAAGGTCGCTCAGGGGGGCCCATCGGGGAGCCAAAGCCCAGAACAGCACCTAGGCCGCTCCAAGCAACAGGGCCAGTCCACTAAGACAACCAGTGAACAGAATCCCGGGGAAGCACACCAACATACAACCATTACGCACAACAGGTGCTCACAACATAAAAGTCTTCTAACACTCATCTCCAAAGAGGCAAAGTCTCAACAGGGGCAGCGGAACCAATCAAGTTCGTCGAGCAAAGTCCAACGACTCCACCGCCCAGACCCATCTCAAATAGTTGTTAGACCTGAATTAATGCAACCCATATCAGCCCAGCCATCCTCGGCCGCCCCTCCCTTAAGCACTGGTCCCAGCGGCTACGCTGCTCAATGCAAATTGCCATTCTAAAGCCTGCTCCGACATTGTAGGTCGCTGCTGCTTCCTCCTTCTCTCCTTTCGCCGCCAGCGCGGGCGGTCCCCACCAGCCGCCACCACACCCACTCCAGCATCCTGACTATCACCCTCCAGGCGCAGAATCCGGCTTCCCTCCGATACTGACTTCACTTGCCGCAGCTGATCCTCCCATCGGAAGACAAGGCAGAACGGGTGACTCCAAGAATAAGACACGGCGTGTGCTCGTAAATGCTCCATGATGGGCTTAAATTCTCGCCGCCTCTGCAAAGTCCGTAGCGAGAGGTCTGAAATAATTGGAGCGTGTGTCCTCTAAGGTGGATCTGCAGGAGATTGCGGGCCCGCTGCAAAATGCTTTCTTTAAGCCCATAGCTGTGGACACATGCTAGAATATCGGGCGGACGGTCCCCGGCCCCACCAGCGCGGCCCACTGGATTAAATCTATCTAGCGTAATCTCCCGGGTCTCCTCCAGGCCAAGGACTGAGCAGAACAGCACCACCACAAAGTCTCCAATGTCCTCCTTCTCAGCCCCAATCGGCACTCCTCTGATGCGAATATTATGCCTTTGCGACCGGTTCGCCAAGTCCTCCACTGCAATCTGAAGAAGATCCTGCTGCTCCCGCAGACGTATGATCTCCTGTTGCATGCCTGCCACCTCCTCGCCGTGGGAGATCTCACCATCCTCAACCTGTGCCACCCGCTCACCCATGGACGTGACCTCCAATCGCAACTCCTTCACCTCTTGAAAAATGTCCCTACGGAGTTCTTGCAGATCACTCCGGAGTGAGTCAAAAAAGGAGGTAAGGAAGCCCTTCGTAATTGGGGCCCCCTCGTCCTCCTCCATCTCCCCTCGTACCTCTGGAAACTTCGTCGCAGGCGGACCCTCAGCAGCTCCACCCTGCACCGGGTTGGCTCCGGTCAGCATGTCTCTCACCGGCCGGTCCCGTTTGGGCTTGCAGGACGCAATCACACCTGGCCCCCTACTGTGACCGTGTAATCACCCCAGCAAGGGCCTCCTCGCATTGTCCTCTGTGGGACCAGGCCACCTTAGGCCTCATGCTCCAGCCAGCAGCACCCAAGGGTCTCTCTGCTCCCAGACTCTCTCAGGCCAATCGCCTCTCACCGGCTTCCCCAGCTCCAGGTAGGGCCACTGCGGGCCGACCGCACTGCCGATTAGTGGCCCAGCCCCTCTGCGCTGCTTTAGGCTTCACCACCCCGGAGCAGAAACAACCCAGGAATACTCCGGTCCGCACACTATCTCGCCCGGAGGCCCTGCCCTCCATGGGGGCCAAGCAAGATGACTGCGCTGGCCTCCAGGGGCCCAAGGCTCTTGGCTCCCCCTGTTGTGCTCCGGCACCGCAGGACTCTCCTGGGCCACTGCCGCGTCTCCACGGGCGGCCGGCGGACTACCGGGCCCAGGGCTCACCACGCAGCCCGATCCTCCACGCACCGCGCCCGCTACCAACGAGCGCGGGCTCAGCCCGCGTTGCTCCGCTCCACCACCCCTCGCTGCTGTGGGCTTCCCCGACTCCCTCCGGGGCACCCGCTGCTCCCCAGCACCGGCTGCCAAACCAGGGCACCCCGGGCCATCAAAATCTGGGGCAGCAAGGCAATCTCTGAGGCCTGGGCGGCATAGCTCAGACAAACGCGTCCACTCACGCCGCCATCTTGGCCACGCCCCGTGTACTTCTTTTAAAGTTAAGCTCTGCAGAAGCTGGGGGTGTGTGGCTTGGGCCCGAGCAAGATGGCTCCTCTCCAAGCCTTACAACATCAGCTTTCTGGTACATAATTACCATACAAAACTGCCCGAAACCTGGCACAAGTGACATTTGTACCACAGGGGCTACTATGCGACAAGGCATCACTGATTCCCAGAATTGACCAAGATTACTTCTGACCCTCGTTATCACCATAGGAGACAACATGGCGCTCCCGGCGGCTTCTCAATAAAAAAAATAACTCATGCCTCAAACACCTGGTGCCTCCCTAAATTACTCACTCAGGGGGTTATTACAACTTTGGAGGAAGTGTCAATCCGTCCCAAAAGTGACGGTAAAGTGATGGATATACCACCAGCCGTATTACAAGTCCATTATATCCTATGGAACTCGTAATACGGCTGGTGGTATATCCGTCACTTTTGGGACGGATTAACACCTCCTCCAAAGTTGTAATAACCCCTTCAGTGTTTCAGAGGCCTTGGCTCGCAGTGCAACTGCATGTTCAGTGCTGACCCACACCGTCTCCGCTCCCACAACAATAGCAAAGTCTAGTACTGTGCTCTGATTTCTCCGATATCCATAACACAGACAAAAAGGAGTACTGGATTCCCCATTGGGCTTTTGGGAGCCAGAGTTTATGAGACTCGCATTGGATATTGGCTAAACTCACATGCCCACCATGAGAGACCCCTGTAATCACAAACAGCACAAGGGTATATGCTGGATTTGTCATGTACGACTTGGTTGTTCCTTGATTGCTAACTTTGGGGAGGCTCAAACATCGTAATATACATGACGCGGCTTACAGCGTGAAATCAGCATATGCCACTTAATTTGTCGGATCACAAGCACTAACACCTGTACCCCGTGACCATTGGTGGTCTTCACCCACAAACTACTCAAATCAACCTAGTTGCTGGTGCTAGCTGTGTTTGTGGTTACCCACACACATCTGGGACACATTGGCTGTACCATGTGAAACTGTATTTGTGATCTCTTAAATCGGATATCACCATGACTCAATGGTACAAATATATACATAGAAATAAATGCTGGCTGCCCCTAGAAAGAAAACAAGATGGCGGCCTAAGAGGACTAAAAGCAAGTAACAAGAAAAGACAGTAATAGTTCCTGCAGATGATACCTAGGCAACAATCACCAATTTCAGTTCAGTACTTCCTGGATGTCAAACATAACACAATGTCTTTTTGTATATTTGCTACCTTTTCTGGGCCATAGGTGTGTGTGCGCAAAATAAAGGCAAGACCCTTTTCATTGTGCTGTGGACTAATCAATCAACCTACTTCCCTGTATTAAAACCTATCAGTCCTGACGCCATCGATCCTTCATAGTCAGACCTAAATTCGTCTCAAGCAAGTACCAACATCGCTCAGAATACTCCTGCCTGGCATAGATTATTCTCATTGGACTTTACCATAACATCACTGTGACCGGAGATACCAGTCCAAAACATTGTCACAGTACCTTAGATCAACGTGGGGAGGCCTTCAACATTTTACCACAGTCTTCAGCGATCTGCGTAATGGCTGACCATAGGAGTAAAGATTCCAAAGACACTAGGGAAAAATAAATCTTCTCTAAAACGCCCTAAAGCAGATCCTCCACTTCCAGATTCTCCTGTAAAATCAAAAACAGACTCAGGTTCCTGTGTGGATATGATATTGCCACATCTCAGTGGTTTACATATCCTGGTGCAAGACACAAAGGCAAACATGGATGCTATGCACCTTGACATCCATACCCTAAGGAACAACTTCCAGAACATGTCAAGCAAGATCTCAGAAGCAGAAAGTAGGATCAGTGCACTGGAGGACAGGGCATCAAATGAGAAAATTAAAACGGATGTGGCTCTCAAGAGTATCAGATCCCTTACAAAGGACTTTGCAAAGGAGGAAGATCACAAAAGCAGAGGCAATCTGCGCATTTTTGGATTATCAGAAAAATGGAAGATGACAACAACTCAAGTGTCGAGTTTTTGAAGGCCTGGCTACTTCGCACTCTGGGAAACAAATTCGACAGAGACTTTGAAATAGAACATACGCATTGCGTACCTATGGGTAAACCTCGCTCCAAAACATCTAACTTGTGTCCCAGAGCGATGATATTTAGACCAGTGCAGTACTGTCACTCAGAAATCATACTTGCTCATTTGAGGAAGGCTCAGCATATTATTTGAAATGGATCCAAAACCAACTTTTCAGAAGACTACTCAACAGACACAGTTGCAACCAGGAAAGGCTTCTTAGACCTCTGTGAATCCCTGAGGGAACACAACATCCCATATGGATTTGCAGGACCACCGAATTTTCAGATTGTTTTTCATGGAAAATCTCTGATCTTTACAGAACCAAGTGAGCTATAAAAATTTCTAGACTCCTCAGTTACTTCAGACATTACAAGTTACTAAACCTCTAATTTCTGCATATTCGGCTGTGTTCCCTATCCTACCCCTGCTACACTGGTCTCAGTACGATCCTGGTATAATTCAATGATGGGTTCACAGCGTTTTCACTGCGTAAGGGTACTTCTTACATAATCAGCCACTTATGATCTAGCCTGTCTTTTTATGTACTCAATCTGCAAACATGATCCTGCATCTGGATCATCCTCCAAAGTTACGTAAGATCGCTGTAGTTTATGTTTGCATGCTTATTACTTCTCCTGGGGACACAAATGTAAGATTCTTGGGACTATCACTAAGGTTCAATGCTGTCTGTTTGCCTCTTGCTTAAATAGTTTCATAAAACATACCACCATCGCTGTTAGCATCAACTGAACTATTTGTTCTTCATCATCCTTTTCTTTATTTTGATTCATTAGAATCATAAAAGGAGCAATCATAAAAAAAGAAGCATGCATATGACTAAAATATCAAACTAAACAAGAATAAAAGTAATTAAAATTAATTGTAGGCTTGTTGAAAATGCATTTAAAATATAAAAACATACAAACTCAGATTTTCACATTTCCAAAAACACAAGACTTTCCATCTGCTGGTAAAGGCACAAAAGAGTAAGGACCCTATTCTGAATCTGACATAAAGTGCTCATGCAAAAGGCTGTAGGACAAATCAAAGAAATGTTTAAATTCATAAAAACATTTGGTAGACAGAAAACTGTCTGTTAAACTGCCAGAGGGCACAGATGCTAATTCCTCGTCTTGGACTCTGGCCCGATAAATATCCTTAAGTTTCTGGAGTGCATCACTGGGAAGATCCAAAGGGTCTGGCCAGTAAGTATCCAAACCTAACGTAAAAAAGCAGTTCTTCGCATAAAGGCACCAAGGAAATTTATCAGCATACAAACCTTCCCCTCAGCCCCTCAGCCATGCAGTATAAGGATCTAGCTCCTATGTGGACCACACCGTGATCCAATTTTGAAGTGGCCTTAGGGCAGCAATATCCTCTATTGATATTAAGTTTATATCCAAGCACTCTGAGGAATCTTTAAAAACATTTTTCAGAAAATAGTTCTCAGCTTTTTCCACAGCATCCAATTATTTGTTCTTAAACTTCTCCACTCTAGTTCATGCTTATCCACATACTCCCAATTATCTTAAGTACAATATGCCATTCCTTGATGTGTTTATTTGTTCACTGTGACATTGCATATATTTTGTAATATGATTTATGACACTCTTCAAGATATGTTTTCCAATATGTTGGTGTTGATAACCTTGGTGTTGCTAACCTCTACATAGGCAATATCCGCTGTAATGAACAAATCTTGCCCAACAGAACACAAGTACCATCCCTATATATGTCACCTCCTGCCTTCCTCCACATCCCCTTCGAACCGTCTCCCAAGATGAGTGTGTATATCTTACACCCACAGTACATTACGCTGCTAATTTACCAACAACCCCATATAGCCGGCAGGCTTTTTATATAACCATTGCTCATATCCTCCTCGAGTAGACACCTTTAATCAACATGACTGACCCACATTTGTGTAAATTCTACCCCATACATCTGTTCTTCCAGGAGAACCTTAGCCTACCCTAAACCGTAGAATCGGGCATTCTATTATCTAATCTATTTATCTACAAATCCTAGTTCTACTGGAAATCTCTCTCACATGATACCGGATTCCTCTTTTTGGTTACTAATTACCTTTAAGGGATGGGCAGCTTCCCAAACAGATTGGAACAGGCCAATTCGTGGCTCAGTGTGTCCCAGATAGGACAAGGGTGGAGGAATGCGCCTTGTACGCATTCCTTGGGTGGGGTGGAGGTGGGTAAAGAGGGCTTCTGCTGGTTTTGTTAATTTTGTTGCAATTGTTATGGTAAATGTGGTTCTGCTGGTCCTTTCTGTTCTCTCTTTCACTCTAGTTTCTCCTATCCTTTCCCTTGGTATTTTTAGCTCTCAAATCAGGCTAAACGGGCAGCTCCCTATCGCACATCTTTCTGCACAATCACCTGGCGCATTCTGGAAAACCGGGCTCACTCAAGCCCCAAGTCCATCATGGATGTTCACACACATCAAATAATCTTACAATACCTCATATCCATGGCACAGCACAGACTTCGGTCCCCTGAAACCATCCACTATTTACCTGAGAGACCACAAAAACTTCCCATGGCATCCAGAACATACTCTCACTAAACACAAAGGGGATTAATGACCCAGTTAAATGTAGAGATATAGCTGATTACTGTAATAAATTGAAAGGGGACATTATCCTACTACATGAAACTCACCTGAAATCCATCCATGATTCAAACTTCTACGGCCCCTGGATTGCTGATACTGGTGTCTCTCTAGCACCAGAGAAGAAAAATGGAGTGATCACACTAGTCTAAAAAAAATCCAGGATATAAGTTATTTCACATATTCATGATCAATTTTCTAGGTGACATCTCTAAAATGAAAATAATTGAGCTGGAGTTCTTTGTTGCATCTATGCCACAAATAATGCATTTGAATTTTGGGGAGACCTTGACCAACAACTCTCGGACCTCTCAGACAACTTAGACATTATCTTGGACGGCGATTTTAATATGCCTATGGACAGTAATCTGGACAGACTTTCTGCCCACAAATTTATGGGCAATAAAGTACATAAACAAATGAGAATCTGCTGTACCAACAATAATCTGATAGAAGTCTGGTGTCTCCATAATCCCTCTGGGAGTGACTTCACTTTCTATTCCCCTTCACATCACTCCTCACAAATAGATTATATCTTGGTGAGCAAATCGATGCTCCACCTTTCCCAGGCACCAAAAATTTAACCCATCATTCTCTCCGACCACGCATGTGTGTCAATCCAATTTACACTTAATGACCCCACGCTGCAACCCTGTCAACAGCGTCTTAATGACAACCTCCTGGATGAGCCCACTAACCAAAAATATATCGAGGCAGCCATTGAAAACTTTCTGAAAGACAAATTTCAAAATGACACATCCTCCACGACCTGCTGGAATGCCCTCAAAGCAACATTGAGCAGGATGCTGATCCATATTGCCGCTTTAAAAAATCAAGACATTGCTAATTGGTTCAAGTAATTGAACCGATCTATTCAGACCCTTAAAAACCAACTCAATCATTTCAAGGGCTCCTCGCTCCTTCCCAAACTACGCTGAGAACAGTATGAATAAAATTGGACCCTGAGTCAGAGAGTCCAAAAATTGATTGATGTAATCACAAACCAGGTAAAGCTCTAGCTAATTATGAAAAATATGCACACAAAAAATCACTTATAGCGGCTATAAAAAACCCAAATGGAGAGATTACTACATCCACATCTGGCATTCTTGAATCGTTTAAGCGATTTTTCTTGTATGAGGAACTATACAACTCAAATGCCCCCACCTGTCTTTCCAAAATAAACAAATATCTCAATTCCTGTAAGCTCCCCACTCTATCACCGCAAGATCTCTTAGCTATCAATAAACCCATCACAGAGAAAGAGACCAATGCGGCCATATGCTGCCTCAAAACTGGGAAAGCTCCAGGCCCAGATGGCTATATAACCAAATTTAACTAAACCTTTGCCAACAAAGTGACAAGTCCTTTGCTTGCGGTGTTCTTCCAAAATGCTTCCACGGGCCTCATCTCTGGGTCTGCTAAAGCTACCATCATAGTGATACCTAAACAAGGGAAAGACCATCTCAATGTCAAGATTTACAGACCGATCTCTCTTATTATTATTGGTTGAAAAGTTTACGAGGAAATTGCTGCCGGTTAGCTGGAATCAGTTATTCAACAACTGATTCGAAACTCACAAACTGGCTTTCTTAAGGGCAGACTCACGGCAGATAACATCAGGACATTCTGCCACGTCCTAGAAAGAGCCAAAGTAATCCACTCCACAACTGCGGCCTTAGCTCTTGATGCACAGAAGGCTGTTGACAAGGTCTCCTGGCCTTTTCTAAATGCTACTCTGCACAAATACCACCTTGGCGAGGACTTGATACAGATGACTGTCTCTCTACTCTAGTCCGACTGCGAGAGTGAGGGTTAACAGCTATTTTTCCAATTCCCTCACTCTCTCACAAGGCACTCGCCAAGGATGCCCATTGTGCCCCTACTCTTTCTCTTAGTAATTGAGCCGCTACTCTCTGCGTTCAGAGATAATCCAGCATCATGTAGTGATCACCTATGCTGATGACGTTTTATTATTTACTGAGGATGCTCCTCAAATCATCCCAATAATTACTACAGAGATGGACAGATACTCGCAAGTGGCGGACTACTCTCAAAATAAACATAAGGCAGAGGTCTTCTCGTTAAAGGTACACTGCACAGCCTGAATTAGTGATATTGGACTAAAATGGCAACTGCCATTAAATACTTGGGAATTTGGTGCTCCTCAGAGCTTAAACAATCTGTTGCTTTCATGTAAAAAAATCTCAACTGAAAATCAAAAACGTGTTTCCAAGTAGTCTCCAAAAAACTTTACGTGATGGGGACATGTGAGCACGATAAAAATGATGATAGCCCCCCTGATTAAGTTAATCTCTGACATGCATCTGGTGTCCCTGTCCACCTCCTTCTTGGAGTGGATATTGCCATTTCTGAAATCATTTGGAAAAGGAAAAAAGTGAGAATCTCCATGAAAACACTGAAGAGGAATAAATGCGCTGGCGGTATAAATATCCCAGACTACCCCAATTACCAAAGAGCCTTCCTGATCTCACAAGGCTCCTGGTGGTTGAGACCACATAAAACTAACCCCCTTGCCATGGCTCAACATTGAGACTGGCCTTACTGCCCCTCTACCCCATAACTCCTTTCTCACCATTCACAACTTGTTGAAGTTCCCATTAGAACACTCCAGGAAAATGTTAACGAAAACTACGTCCTACCTTCTCCTGCTTGATAAACACTTAACACACCGGTTACAGGGTTCAACCGTTGCCTCCTTAGGGCTTAGCCATCAGATTAAACTTGATGAAAGGACCCTATTCTGGACTACCTCGGCCCATGAAGGAATAAACACTATACACAATCTGGGGTCCAAGCCAATCCTATCCCCTTTTCCACTCTACAAACAAACTTTGACCTACCTAATATTGACTCCTATACATATTTACGCCTCAAAGGTGTACTGAGAAAAGTGAAACCTCACCACGAACCAGACCTCCCAACCCTGTTAAATACCCTCAAAAGAGAGGCCATATTGCCTCCTTCCTATATAAATTCCTTGATACCTACAACGGACAATCCTTCAGATCATATATTAAAAAATAGGAATCATACATCCACTTATCCAACATCTTACACCTCAACAAGACAACTTGGCAAAGGTTCTGGAAATCCCCTTTCGACTCCACAATCACTCCCACTATAGCAAAAGCCAGGTTTTGGTCTATTCTTGAAACTTACTGGACCCTATGTAGACTGCACAAACTTGGAGTGAGGGGCTCCCTCTTATGCTGGCAGTGTGGGGAAGAAACAGGGGATCTTCCTCACATGCTCTTCACGTGCAAACTGACATGTTCATTCTGGACAAAAGTTCCAGGATCTGCTATTTCCTCTCACAAAGCTCCCAATAGAAATTGATTTCCTCACAACTGCCCTAGGTCTGCATGCTAATCCTCATGCACGTCTTAGATTCACACACCTCATCCTTAGTAGACCTCCTCCTATCCCTAGGCACAAAATCAGTTCTTCCTGACTGGAACTCAACATCCACCACCACCTTTGATAAGTGGTGGAACTGATTGTGCTCGATCAGAAGTGCTGATAACACAATATACTCTAACCTTCACAGCTCCCTGAGCCCAAGGTGTCTTTGGGACATACTTGACAAACACCTACAGGAAAACACATCTACATGAGACCCTACACCACTCCCCCCCCACTTAGGGCTTAGCCTGTTGATACACCATATGAGTAGTCTGTATCCGCCTAGTGTAGGCATCCTTTCTTCTCTTTACATCCTTCTCTCTCTCTCTCTACCTTTTCTTTCTCTCTCTTCCTCTTCCTCTTAACCCCTTTTTATGAACCAATAGCCCTTACCTTGCAGTGCACTCTGTTTAGCTGTCTGGCATTTTTGATTCTATACAAGCACCTAGATTTATCACCTGCCAGACACAAATACAATTATCTCTGTTTTTCCATTCACTTATGGCCTGTAAAACACATTGCCTTGCAACCAATGTATATGTTAAGCAGAACATTACGTGCTGTACCACATAATTGCTGTTTATGTTACCCTTTCTTGAGTATTGCTGGAGTGTACTGCATATTCTTGAAGTATCTGACCTTTGTTTACTGTCTTTCATTGTGCATAAAAATAAAAACTATCTGCACTAAAAAAAAAAAGCTCTGTAGAAGCTGATGTGGACCAGACACCTCCTGCAGGATAGTCCTTTGTATCCTGGAATGGCAGTAGGTCCTTATTGAGTAATCTCAAGGTTCACTTTTCCAAACTGAAAGTAGCTACCACTGATCTAATGAGGAATCTCCCTAATGCAGCTATTGAAAGGGCCACATTCCTTACCTTTGTGAAGCTTTAGTGCATGAATGCCGCTTTGAGTCTGGCTTCCTGAGCAACCCTGCTTACAAAATGTTTCTTTCTATGTCTGTGATCAGGGCAATGCTAGATGCTTTATTCTTTGCTAAATGAATATCTTGAGAGTCCTACAGTGGGAAATTGAAAGTTACTTTAAGAAATTGGGTTATTAGTTGTGCAGAATGCGAGGTCTGCACAAGTAATAGGTCCACAATTTTCACTTACTGGGAATCAAACACCCCATTTTAACGATTGACTCTCGCAGGGTAGCAAAGCAGAGCAGTCAAAGGCCAACTCAGGGGAAGAGTGTGTGGGCTTTGTAGGAGGCTGGACTGGCTTGTAGTGAGTACCAAGGGGTACTTGCACCTTGCACCAGGCCCAGTTATCCCTTATTACTGTATAGGGTGTCTAGCAGCTTAGGCTGATAGATAATGGTAGCTTAGCAGAGCAGCTTAGGCTGAACTAGGAGACGTGTGAAGCTACTACAGTACCACTTAGTGTCATATGCACAATATCATAAGAAAACACAATACACAGTTATACTAAAAATAAAGGTACTTTATTTTTATGACAATATGCCCAAGTATCTTAGAGTGTACCCTCAGTGAGAGGATAGGAAATATACACAAGATATATATACACAATAGCAAAAATATGCAGTATAGTCTTAGAAAACAGTGCAAACAATGTATAGTTACAATAGGATGCAATGGGGAAACATAGGGATAGGGGCAACACAAACCATATACTCCAAAAGTGGAATGCGAACCACGAATGGACCCCAAACCTATGTGACCTTGTAGAGGGTCGCTGGGACTATTAGAAAATAGTGAGAGTTAGAAAAATAACCCTCCCCAAGACCCTGAAAAGTGAGTGCAAAGTGCACTAAAGTTCCCCTAAGGACAAAGAAGTCGTGTTAGAGGAATAATGCAGGAAAGACACAAACCAACAATGCAACAACTGTGGATTTCCAATCTAGGGTACCTGTGGAACAAGAGGACAAAGTCCAAAAGTCACAAGCAAGTCGGAGATGGGCAGATGCCCAGGAAATGCCAGCTGCGGGTGCAAAGAAGCTTCTAATGGACAGAAGAAGCTGAGGTTTCTGCAGGAACGAAAAAGGCTAGAGACTTCCCCTTTGGTGGACGGATCCCTCTCGCCGTGCAGAGTCGTGCAGAAGTGTTTTCCCGCCGAAAGAACGCCAACAAGCCTTGCTAGCTGCAAATCGTGCGGTTAGCGTTTTTGGACGCTGCTGTGGCCCTGGAGGGACCAGGAGGTCGCAAATTGGACCAGGAGAGAGAGGGGACGTAGAACAAGACAAAGAGCCCTCTCAGCAGCAGGTAGCACCCGGAGAAGTGCCAGAAACAGGCACTACGAGGATGCGTGAAACGGTGCTCACCCGAAGTCGCACAAAGGAGTCCCACGTCGCCGGAGACCAACTTAGAAAGTCGTGCAATGCAGGTTAGAGTGCCGTGGACCCAGGGTTGGCTGTGCACAAAGGATTTCCGCCGGAAGTGCACAGGGGCCGGAGTAGCTGCAAAAGTCGCGGTTCCCAGCAATGCAGCCCAGCGAGGTGAGGCAAGGACTTACCTCCACCAAACTTGGACTGAAGAGTCACTGGACTGTGGGGGTCACTTGGACAGAGTCGCTGGATTCGAGGGACCTCGCTCGTCGTGCTGAGAGGAGACCCAAGGGACCGGTAATGCAGCTTTTTGGTGCCTGCGGTTGCAGGGGGAAGATTCCGTCGACCCACAGGAGATTTCTTCGGAGCTTCTGGTGCAGAGAGGAGGCAGACTACCCCCACAGCATGCACAAGCAGGAAAACCGTCGAGAAGGCGGCAGGATCAGCGTTACAGAGTTGCAGTAGTCGTCTTTGCTACTATGTTGCAGGTTTGCAGGCTTCCAGCGCGGTCTGCAGTCGATTCCTTGGCAGAAGGTGAAGAGAGAGATGCAGAGGAACTCGGATGAGCTCTTGCATTCGTTATCTAAAGTTTCCCCAGAGACAGAGACCCTAAATAGCCAGAAAAGAGGGTTTGGCTACCTAGGAGAGAGGATAGGCTACTAACACCTGAAGGAGCCTATCAGAAGGAGTCTCTGACGTCACCTGGTGGCACTGGCCACTCAGAGCAGTCCAGTGTGCCAGCAGCACCTCTGTTTCCAAGATGGCAGAGGTCTGGAGCACACTGGAGGAGCTCTGGACACCTCCCAGGGGAGGTGCAGGTCAGGGGAGTGGTCACTCCCCTTTCCTTTGTCCAGTTTCGCGCCAGAGCAGGGGCTAAGGGGTCCCTGAACCGGTGTAGACTGGCTTATGCAGAATTGGGCACATCTGTGCCCAAGAAAGCATTTCCAGAGGCTGGGGGAGGCTACCCCTCCCCTGCCTTCACACCATTTTCCAAAGGGAGAGGGTGTAACACCCTCTCTCAGAGGAAGTCCTTTGTTCTGCCATCCTGGGCCAGGCCTGGCTGGACCCCAGGAGGGCAGATGCCTGTCTGAGGGGTTGGCAGCAGCAGCAGCTGCAGTGAAACCCCAGGAAGGGCAGTTTGGCAGTACCAGGGTCTGTGCTACAGACAACTGGGATAATGGAATTGTCCCAATAATGCCAGGATGGCATAGAGGGGGCCATTCCATGATCTTAGACATGTTACATGGCCATATTCGGAGTTACCATTGTGAAGCTACATATAGGTATTGACCTATATGTAGTGCACCCGTGTAATGGTGTCCCCGCACTCACAAAGTTCAGGGAATTGGCTCTGAACAATGTGGGGGCACCTTGGCTAGTGCCAGGGTGCCCTCACACTAAGTAACTTTGCACCTAACCTTTACCAGGTAAAGGTTAGACATATAGGTGACTTATAAGTTACTTAAGTGCAGTGTAAAATGGCTGTGAAATAACGTGGACGTTATTTCACTCAGGCTGCAGTGGCAGGCCTGTGTAAGAATTGTCAGAGCTCCCTATGGGTGGCAAAAGAAATGCTGCAGCCCATAGGGATCTCCTGGAACCCCAATACCCTGGGTACCTTAGTACCATATACTAGGGAATTATAAGGGTGTTCCAGTAAGCCAATGTAAATTGGTAAAATTGGTCACTAGCCTGTTAGTGACAATTTGAAAGAACTGAGAGAGCATAACCACTGAGGTTCTGATTAGCAGAGCCTCAGTGAGACAGTTAGGCACTACACAGGGAACACATACATATAGGCCACAAACTTATGAGCACTGGGGTCCTGACTAGCAGGGTCCCAGTGACACATAACAAACATACTGAAAACATAGGGTTTTCACTATGAGCACTGGGCCCTGGCTAGCAGGATCCCAGTGAGACAGTGAAAACACCCTGACATACACTCACAAACAGGCCAAATGTGGGGGTAACAAGGCTAGAAAGAGGCTACGTTCTCACACAACCCCCCCCCCCCAAACGAAGGACAATAAGGCTAACCTTGGCCAGTTGAGACTTTATTGTCTAAGTGGTGATAAGTAGAGAGTAGCTCTGCAATAGACTGGTTACTCCCTTTATCATCCACTATATGGTTACTTTCCTGTGGGGATGTAAACCATCCTGTTTGAAGTTTTTTAGCTAAGCAACAATGTGAAGATGTATTTTCAGAGTTTCTATCAGTAAGTTTTAGTTTAGAGCAGTGGGAATTATCCACTGAACCTATTTGTAATGATGGAAATGCCAGACAGGGATGCTGTCTCAGTAAAGCCATAGCTGGGCAAAAACTTTGTCCATATGGCTGGAAGAGAGAACAGGGATGCTGTTTCTCTTGAGTTGGAGCAGGGCAGGGAGGCTGCCCTATCAGCTCCACACTAGGGCAGGGATGCTGTCCTAAGTGTTGTGAGGCAGTGCAGAGTTTCTGCACTAAAGTTTCTCTGGGAGGGTTGGAGGGATGCTCCATGTTAACTAAAATGGTGCTCTTTTTGTCACCAATGTTGGTTATCCCACAGAGAGGTACTTCTACCTCAGGGAGTCCAGCTTTGCCAGCTGATGATTCCCTTGGAACAGGTGCCACCCCAGGAGAGGTTTCTCCCACCACAGGAATGGTATCCTGAATGGTAGGGTGGTTAGGGGATACTGTGATACCCTTTTTACCTCTTGATGGAGAGGGATCCTGAGTTTTCAGGCCTTCTCTCCTTTGCTTTTTTCATTTCAGTAGAAATTAGAGGGAACAATTCCTCAGGGATGCCCAGCATGGCTGCATGGGCATAAAACTCTACATCAGCCCAACCTGAGGCCTCTAGGTCATTACCTAAGAGACAGTCTACAGGTAAGCTAGGTGATACCACCACCTGCTTAGGGCCTGTAACTCCACCCCAACTAAACTGAATTATAGCTAAGGGAAGAAACTTAGTGGAGTTATGGACATCAATAATCTTATACTGTTGTCCAATGATGTGTTGATCAGGGTGCACTAGGTTTTCAGTCACCAAAGTGATACTGGCACCTGTGTCCCTGTAGGCCCAGGCCTCAACACCATTTATTGAAACTGTCTGCCTGTACTTATCCATTGTAAGGGGACAAGCAGCCAGTGTGGCAAGGCCAATGCCACTAGGTGTGACAGAAACTGTCTTGGGAGTGACTACCCCAGTTTCTACTATGGACCCATAAGTGAACCCAACTACACCCTTAACTTGACTGTTGCCAGCAGTCCCACCACTAGTACCACTACTGCTAGGGGCACTAGAGCTTGATGTATTAGTGGTGGTAGGCTCAGGGGGTTTACCTGGACAGGACTTATCCCCTGGCCTATGGCCTCTATTTTTACACACAAAGCACCAAGGCTTTTTAAATTGTGTAGGTTGAGAAGAAGAGGAAGAATTTGTTTTATCCCCACCCCCTGAAGAGTGTTTAAGATTTGAAGTGGGATCTTTGGTTTTACCCTTATCCCCATGCTTATCTTGAGATTTTTCACCATCTTTCTTCTTATTGTTCTCTTTGTCACCTCCTGTATGAACTTTTCTGTTCACCCTTGTTCTGACCCATTTGTCTGCCTTCTTTCCCAATTCTTGGGGAGAGGTCAGATCAGAGTCCACCAAGTACTGGTGCAACAAATCAGACACACAATTATTAAGAATATGCTCTCTCAGGATCAAGTTATACAGGCTTTCAAAGTCAGTCACTTTACTGCCATTTAACCACCCCTCCAAGGCCTTCACTGAATGGTCAATGAAATCAACCTAGTCTTGTGAAGACTCCTTTTTGGTCTCTCTGAACTTTATCCTGTATTGTTCAGTGGTTAAGCCATAACCGTCCAGGAGTGCATTCTTAAGAACTTTGTAATCATTAGCTTCATTTTCTTTCACAGTAAGGAGCCTATCCCTACCTTTTCCACTAAATGATATCCATAGGATAGCAGCCCACTGCCTTTGAGGGACATCCTGTACAGCACAGGCCCTCTCAAGTGCAGCAAACCACTTGTTAATGTCATCCCCCTCCTTATAAGGGGGAACTATCTTGTGCAGATTCCTGGAATCATGCTCTTTTGCAGGATGACTATGGGGAATACTGCTGCTGCCACCACGGGTTTCTAAACCCAGTTTCTGTCTCTCCTTCTCAACTTCTAAAGTCTGTCTATCCAAATCCAGCTGTTGCTTCTTGAGCTTCAGTCTGGTTTGTTCCACTCTCAATCTATTGAGCTCCCTTTCTAACAATCTGTCATCAGGGTGGGTGGGAGGGACATGCCTTGAAACAGAAGTATGGTGAGAATGGACAGAAGGAGACCTGTCCCTTACAGAGGCCACCCTAACAGCTTGGCTAACAGAAACATCACTACCAGTATGGTGAGAATAAATGCTTTTGCTATGATGTGAGACAACACTATTTGTATGGTGTGGCTCATCATCATTACCAACTATGCTAGACTGTCTAGTAATGGGCAGGCTAGGAAGTTTCTTTCCAGAATCTTTTCCTGGGGGAGTCCCTGGATCAGATTGGGAACCATTAGCTACTTTTTCTACAGATGGGGCACTTCTAGCCTTATCCTGTTCTCTAAGCATGTTAAGTAACAGTTCCAAGGAAGGATTCTTCCCTACACTCAAACCTCTCTCTACACAGAGACTCCTTGCTCCTTTCCAGCTAAGGTGATCATATGCAAGTTTGGACAGATCAACATTTTTGCCTGTGCCAGACATTTTTAGAGAGAGTTAAAGTGATAGTAAAAGATAAAAAGTTTGTCAGAGCTTTTAGAAAGACAGAGAAAAAAACTTTTTAAACTTTTTAGAACTTTTTAGAAAGTTAGAAGTACTTTTCAGCACTTAGAAAAGAGTGAAAAGAGGAAATGCAAAACTTTTTGGCTATGTGTATATACACTGACCTTGTTTTGTATATTTTTCTCTTATGAAAAGTACAATGACAAGAGTGGTAAGTAGTCTCAAAGCACTTATCCCACCACTGCACAACCAATGTAGGAGGCTGGACTGGCTTGTAGTGAGTACCAAGGGGTACTTGCACCTTGCACCAGGCCCAGTTATCCCTTATTACTGTATAGGGTGTCTAGCAGCTTAGGCTGATAGATAATGGTAGCTTAGCAGAGCAGCTTAGGCTGAACTAGGAGACGTGTGAAGCTACTACAGTACCACTTAGTGTCATATGCACAATATCATAAGAAAACACAACACACAGTTATACTAAAAATAAAGGTACTTTATTTTTATGACAATATGCCCAAGTATCTTAGAGTGTACCCTCAGTGAGAGGATAGGAAATATACACAAGATATATATACACAATAGCAAAAATATGCAGTATAGTCTTAGAAAACAGTGCAAACAATGTGTAGTTACAATAGGATGCAATGGGGAAACATAGGGATAGGGGCAACACAAACCATATACTCCAAAGGTGGAATGCGAACCACGAATGGACCCCAAACCTATGTGACCTTGTAGAGGGTCGCTGGGACTATTAGAAAATAGTGAGAGTTAGAAAAATAACCCTCCCAAGACCCTGAAAAGTGAGTGCAAAGTGCACTAAAGTTCCCCTAACGACAAAGAAGTCGTGTTAGAGGAATAATGCAGGAAAGACACAAACCAACAATGCAACAACTGTGGATTTCCAATCTAGGGTACCTGTGGAACAAGGGGACCAAGTCCAAAAGTCACAAGCAAGTCGGAGATGGGCAGATGCCCAGGAAATGCCAGCTGCGGGTGCAAAGAAGCTTCTACTGGACAGAAGAAGCTGAGGTTTCTGCAGGAAGGAAAAAGGCTAGAGACTTCCCCTTTGGTGGACGGATCCCACTCGCCGTGGAGAGTCGTGCAGAAGTGTTTTCCCGCCGAAAGAACGCCAACAAGCCTTGCTAGCTGCAAATCGTGCGGTTAGCGTTTTTGGATGCTGCTGTGGCCCTGGAGGGACCAGGAGGTCGCAAATTGGACCAGGAGAGAGAGGGGATGTCGAGCAAGACAAGGAGCCCTCTCAGCAGCAGGTAGCACCCGGAGAAGTGCCAGAAACAGGCACTACGAGGATGCGTGAAACGGTGCTCACCCGAAGTCGCACAAAGGAGTCCCACGTCGCCGGAGACCAACTTAGAAAGTCGTGCAATGCAGGTTAGAGTGCCGTGGACCCAGGCTTGGCTGTGCACAAAGGATTTCCGCCGGAAGTGCACAGGGGCCGGAGTAGCTGCAAAAGTCACGGTTCCCAGCAATGCAGCCCAGCGAGGTGAGGCAAGGACTTACCTCCACCAAACGTGGACTGAAGAGTCACTGGACGGTGAGGGTCACTTGGACAGAGTCGCTGGATTCGAGGGACCTCGCTCGTCGTGCTGAGAGGAGACCCAAGGGACCGGTAATGCAGCTTTTTGGTGCCTGCGGTTGCAGGGGGAAGATTCCGTCGACCCACGGGAGATTTCTTCGGAGCTTCTGGTGCAGAGAGGAGGCAGACTACCACCACAGCATGCACAAGCAGGAAAACCGTCGAGAAGGCGGCAGGATCAGCGTTACAGAGTTGCAGTAGTCGTCTTTGCTACTATGTTGCAGGTTTGCAGGCTTCCAGCGCGGTCAGCAGTCGATTCCTTGGCAGAACGTGAAGAGAGAGATGCAGAGGAACTCGGATGAGCTCTTGCATTCGTTATCTAAAGTTTCCCCAGAGACAGAGACCCTAAATAGCCAGAAAAGAGGGTTTGGCTACCTAGGAGAGAGGATAGGCTACTAACACCTGAAGGAGCCTATCAGAAGGAGTCTCTGACATCACCGGGTGGCACTGGCCACTCAGAGCAGTCCAGTGTGCCAGCAGCACCTCTGTTTCCAAGAGGGCAGAGGTCTGGAGCACACTGGAGGAGCTCTGGACACCTCCCAGGGGAGGTGCAGGTCAGGGGAGTGGTCACTCCCCTTACCTTTGTCCAGTTTCGCGCCAGAGCAGTGGCTAAGGGGTCCCTGAACCGGTGTAGGCTGGCTTATGCAGTATTGGGCACATCTGTGCCCAAGAAAGCATTTCCAGAGGCTGGGGGAGGCTACCCCTCCCCTGCCTTCACACCATTTTCCAAAGGGAGAGGGTGTAACACCCTCTCTCAGAGGAAGTCCTTTGTTCTGCCATCCTGGGCCAGGCCTGGCTGGACCCCAGGAGGGCAGATGCCTGTCTGAGGGGTTGGCAGCAGCAGCAGCTGCAGTGAAACCCCAGGAAGGGCAGTTTGGCAGTACCAGGGTCTGTGCTACAGACCACTGGGATCATGGAATTGTCCCAATAATGCCAGGATGGCATAGAGGGGGCCATTCCATGATCTTAGACATGTTACATGGCCATATTCGGAGTTACCATTGTGAAGCTACATATAGGTATTGACCTATATGTAGTGCACGCGTGTAATGGTGTCCCCGCACTCACAAAGTTCAGGGAATTGGCTCTGAACAATGTGGGGGCACCTTGGCTAGTGCCAGGGTGCCCTCACACTAAGTAACTTTGCACCTAACCTTTACCAGGTAAAGGTTAGACATATAGGTGACTTATAAGTTACTTAAGTGCAGTGTAAAATGGCTGTGAAATAACGTGGACGTTATTTCACTCAGGCTGCAGTGGCAGGCCTGTGTAAGAATTGTCAGAGCTCCCTATGGGTGGCAAAAGAAATGCTGCAGCCCATAGGGATCTCCTGGAACCCCAATACCCTGGGTACCTTAGTACCATATACTAGGGAATTAAAAGGGTGTTCCAGTAAGCCAATGTAAATTGGTAAAATTGGTCACTAGCCTGTTAGTGACAATTTGAAAGAACTGAGAGAGCATAACCACTGAGGTTCTGATTAGCAGAGCCTCAGTGAGACAGTTAGGCACTACACAGGGAACACATACATATAGGCCACAAACTTATGAGCACTGGGGTCCTGACTAGCAGGGTCCCAGTGACACATAACAAACATACTGAAAACATAGGGTTTTCACTATGAGCACTGGGCCCTGGCTAGCAGGATCCCAGTGAGACAGTGAAAACACCCTGACATATACTCACAAACAGGCCAAATGTGGGGGTAACAAGGCTAGAAAGAGGCTACTTTCTCACAGGCTTGTAATCACCATTTGCTGGAACGCAATAATAACACTCAATAAATGATTGTACAATATGCACATAAGGCAGATAGAAATACCTTAGATGACATTCTGCAGTCACATTTGATACATAAAGAATCATGGCTTCTAAAATCGCAGTACCCTCCCATCCATACCACATAGCACATCACAATGTAGGAGGTATCACTTTAACTAAAAGCCTATTGACTTGGTCAGGGGGTCATCTCAACAGCATATAAGGCAAGCCCAATGTCTTTGTCAAAGTTGCACCAGTTAAAAGACAAATAATCAACATGTTAAAGACCACCATCATTTCACTGTAACAAATAACTATGAGTAAATACAATAATATCAATAAAGTAGTTCAGCATTGATCAGAAAATCACTGTCAAAATAAATGGTGAATATAATATTGAAAATAAACATGATATGTGTCTGTGTCTTTTTATACACTTTAAGGCCACATGAATGTAGCCAAAGACCCAACCTTTAAAGAGTGCTGCACTCCCAGCTGAAGAGCAAACACTCCAGACCTGAGAGTGCTTTAAATATAAGATGAAAACAAAAGGGGCATCACATTTTCTCTGATCCCAGTAACTTAGGGTCAAAACTTCTCAAAACACCTTTGGGGTGACCTACTGCGCTTCTGAGCCGCCCTCACATTCTCTTTTTAGTGTTGGTGGGTCCCCTGCCATCCCAGGGCCACCATAAACAGCAGAAAATGCATTATTATGCTGTTGCGCTGCCTCACACTGCTTCTTGTTTCTTTTCCATCCCGTAGTTCCCTTCTCTTCCTGGGACAACCCCAAAATAAGTGATATGTGAGGAGCCCCAAAGCTCCCGCAACCAAGGCCGGCTCCCTCGCACTCTGCTTCCTCCGTTGGTTGGCACAGGAGCCAGCCTGTCCTTTTTCTCCCGCCCACACTCCATGAGGACAGGAGGCAGTCGGCTAGGTGCCCTCCACCCCCACAGACGTGGCCACGGGGCAGAGTGGTCCCTCTTGACCCTTTCTTGTGCTTGGGGTCTTGAGTTTGGAGTCCAAGGGACACTGATCTCTTGTATGGCCCTTGTTGGGCTGCATACCAGCTGCATCGACTGCCAGGGAGATGGGGGCCCTCAAGACAATCCATCCACCGGCAAAGGGGCCACACATATGCACTCTCCTGACAAATTATTAAAGCATGTAGCCTGCACCGACCTCCAGGCCTTGGCCCACCACAGAGCTAATTTTAGGAAAACCCGGTGGAACCCTACACACTCTGTTGCTTATGGGGTGTTCAAAGGTCAAGAATCTACAAATTTGGATATCATAGGCCACGATGGGCCAATTTTTAAAGATTTAAAAGACATTGTTCTCCTGGTGGTGAGCTCTAGCTACCAGGAGCAGTTTCAGCAGACCTCCTCACCTCCAAGGCAGCACATTCTGCAGAGAGCTGGGTTTACTGCCTTCCTACACCAGCTCTACTCCTTTCCTTTGCCTCTTGTGCTCCTTTCCTTCTGTTGGTTACATACATGTAGATCGTCCCCCATCTGGTCCTTAGAGGGTATAAAAGGACCGACTTCGTGGGTCCTGGAGAGACCCACTGGTTCTGGTTCTGGGGTCAACTTTAGTCAGAGTCCTGAATCTATTAAGGCTTCAGGGGGCTTGTACTTCTAGTTGTACATGGTTCTAGTCCAGGTTCGGAGTTCGGCAAAAACACTCTCCCTCCCTTGTGGAAGAGTTTTTATTTGGGGGCAGAAGGTTCTAGAAACCAGGCACCCCTGGACAATCTTAGGGTGCCATACCACCTCTCCACCCCTGTCCTAACCCTCCTGCAAAGCATGCTGGGACGGTTCAAGATAGACAGCTGATTTGCCCATAACAATTGTGAAACCAGTCCTGCATTGCTTTTGTGATGGTTCAGGTAGGACCTGGCTTGGCAGTACAGGCTGGACTGTTCCCATTGGAGCAGGGTCAAGAATGATTTGTATATAGCTGGGTCCAAACTGAGGTGTCATAGTGTTCAAAATAACATTTGACTGAGATGCAGCCCCAAGCAGTTTCCAATGGCTGGGATTAATTCAAACTTTCCACCCATCCCTTTTTGTATACTTTGGGACAGTTCAAGATGGGGCTGTTGAGAAATCATTGGTCACATCTCCTCTGGGGGCCTCAGCTCCATCCCTACCTAACATCACTGCCACAGTTTTGCCCAACAAAACTTCTAAGAGGAACTCATTCCAGTGTGGGCTCTAATTGTCTGGGCTTCCTCCTTTGTTCAGCGGGTCTGTACTGTCCCAGCTCTGGTACAGAGTGACAGCTAATTAACAGATGCAGATGTTTCTTCCACACCCCTTCCTCCTGAGGAGCTGAGGAAAGCACTAATTACTCCTTTTGTTTGGGCAGTCCTTTGTTCCCTCAGCTGGGGAGCAATGTGATTCATCTGGCCCAGCAAGATGACAAAATGGACAAAATGCCTGGGTTCTGATCCTGAGCGGAGGCAGAGAAATATGAAAATTCTGGATGACCCAGAAGATGTATAAATCTGCTTGGGATCTGAATAATCAATCTTGGTGCACACCTTTCCTTTCACCCCAGTTTGATATCTTACTGATCTTTGTAGGCCGAAGGAAAGCAAAACTGCACTATAAGACAGATTTCCCCTGTGTATATAATAAAGTGTCTCTGCAGACAAAACAGTAAACCATACTGACTTTACCTATGAGTGTTCACTAACATTATAATGCCTACCCCAGGTGAGTATCTCTCGCTTTCTCTCCTTTACTCCTGCTTCTTTATTTCTGCCTTTGCTTGTGTGAGTGCCTTTGCTTTCACTCGTTTTTTACTTTTTTGGCTTTTCCCTCTTTTCTGTCCTATCCTTGGCCTTCTCCCTCCAGCGCCACTCCTGCGGCCCCACCCTCCTCCCCCCCTGCAAAGCATCTTTCCCGCCCTCCCGTCTCCCAGCTGATGGATCCCCCTACCCCCATCCCCTTCTTAATGGCAGCCACAGCGCGGTGAGAGGGCAGCAACACTGACCTACTGGTCAGCGTCTCCTGCCCTCCCCAGTTCCTCTGGCTGCTGCCTCTTCTTGCCTGGGAACAAACTGAGAATTTGTCTGACTCTCAGTTTGAGGCCCTCTTCCACCCACAGGCACCTGCCTGCGCCTCATCCCTGGTGGTCTAGTGGCCATCACAACTAAGTATCTCTTGCTCTCTCTCCTGCTTCTTTCTTTCTGCCTTTGCTTGTGTGTGTGTGCCTTTCCTTTCACTTGTTTTTTTACTATTTGGCTTTCCCTCTTTTTCTGTCCTTTTTTGTCTTTACCTTCTTTTCTGTCCTTTCCCTGGCCCTCTCCCTCCCGCGCCGCTCGTGCGGCACCCCATTTCCCCCCACAAAGCGCCTTTTCCGCCCTCCCAGCTGACTGAACCCCTCCCCTTCCTAATGGCGGCTGCAGTGCGGCGGTGCCGCTGGCACACCGAGGGCGCCCCAAAGGCAGACCCGTCTGCGCCCATCCGCTCCCGTACCCCTGGATCTCCATCCCCTGGCCAGCATCCATTACTACGCCTTGACCCTCCACCATCTAAACACCGGACGTCTAAGGGACTGCTGCACCACATACCTCAGGGACACCCACTGACCTTTTTCGTGCAGGAACTGCAACTTCAGTGCCGGCCACAACAAGCAGAACCCAGAAACACCCACCACAACCCCCTTCAACTGCCTCCTCCTGAACATCCGCTCCCTCCACAAGCACAAGCGGGAGAGCCAATCCCTCCTCAGGATGGTGTATCCGTCTGGGATGTCGATGGCAATGTCAGGTCCCGAGGTGGGGTTGGTCCAGGTCTCGGTAAGAAAGGCGATGTACGGTCAGGCGTTGTTGGAATTTGATCGACAACGCCTGACCGGACATCGCCTTTCTTACCGAGACCTGGACCAACCCCACCTCGGGACCTGACATTGCCATCGACATCCCAGACGGATACACCATCCTGAGGAGGGATCGGCCCTCCCGCCCGGGCAGATAACTTGGCATCGTACACAAGTCCTATGTATCAAGGCCAATTCAGAAGAACAGTACACCACCTTGGAACACCTTCACTTCCTGGTCAAATCCGATCACAGCTAATCCATCTGCGGCACCCTGGTCTACAGACCACCCGGCCCCACCCAGCACTCAGCAACAACATTCTAGACATCGCCAGGCCCTGGAGTCCAACGACTACCTCCTCCTTGATGACCTGAACTTCCACCTCGAGGACTGCAACGATCCAACCACCGTCTTTCTACTTGACGGTCTCACCACCTTCGGCCTCAGACAGCTGATCACCATACCGACGCACATTGCAGGACACATACTGGACCACATCTTCACCTCAAGCAACTGGATCACCATTAAGACCATCTCCACCCCAGACTAGACAGACTACCGCTGCCTATACTTCACCATCAACGCAGCCAGTAGCCGCATTCGCGCCCCCAGGATCCCCCACAGGAAATGGAACAAAATAACCAACGAGCAACTCACCACAACTTTTGCCAAAACTCTCCCGCCTCCCTCTGATAACGCCAATACCATAGTATGCAATCTCAATGCATGGATCACCAAATGCGCTGACACTCTAGCCCCTCTCCGTCTGCCATCGGCTAAGCACATACCAAAGAAACCCAGCTGACTCACCACCGAACTCCGAGAATTCAAACGCACTGCAGACGCCTAGGGAAAAAATGGAAGAACAGCCAAATCAGCGAAGCCCTCGCCTTCTTCAGAGCCACAACCGCCATCCACCGCCAACACATCAAGAACGCAAGAAAGAACGCACTCCGGTAACACATCCACTCCTCCACACACAACACTAAGGTACTTTTCTCAGTCATCAACAAGTTCACAAATCCCCCTTCCGAAGTCACCAGCATCCCCCCACTCTGGAGCCCCCATGGACCCTTTCCCGCACCACATCTATGCCAGAGCCAGTACATCCATCGCCCCGAGCTCCGAAACATGATAAACTGCATCAACACTGACACTTTCCCTGAGGACTGGAAACACGCCGAAGTACGCCGCCTCCGGAAGAAACCCTCGGCTGACCCATCAGAACAGAAGAACTTCCAGCACATCTCGCTGCTATCCTACTTGGCCAAACTTCTGGAGAAAGCCATCAACACACAACTACGAAATTTCATTGAGGTCCAAAATTCTCTGGACAGCTCCCAGTCCGGTTTCGGCAGCAACCACAGCTCTTTTTGCAGCCACCGACAACATCTGATCACTTTTAGACTGAGGCCACACCGCAGCACTCATACTCATTGACCTCTCAGCGACCTTTGACACGGTCTCCCAAAGCACACACTTCACAGCATAGGAATCCCCGAACATCCCTGAAATGGATCCACTCCTTCCTCTGCGGAAGGACTCAGAGGGTCAGACTCCCTCCCTACACATCTAAACCCACAGGAGTCAGCTGCGGAGTCCTCCAAGGATCCTCTCTGAGTCCAACTCTTTTCAACATATAGATGACCCCACTCACATCCATCGTCAGAAGCCACAGACTGTACATCGTGTCAAATGCAGATGACACACAACTCATTGTTTCCCTCACCGAAGACCCGTACACGGCCAAAAGGAACTTCCACTCTGGAATGGAAGCCTTTGCAACCTGATGAGAGAAAGCTACCTCAAGCTAAACTCTGACAAGACAGAGCTCATCATCTTCGGAAACACCACCTCAGCATGGGACGACTCCTGGTGGCCCACATCTCTCAGCACCCCGCCTTTACCAACCGAGCCTGTCTGCAACCTAGGCATTATCCTCGACTCCTCCCTATCTATGACCCGGTAGGTAAACTCAGTCACCTCCTCCTGCTGGCACACCCTCTGCCAACTCCGGAAAATTTTCAAATGGATCTGTAGGAAGCTGGCTCTGTATATACTATGTCAAAATGAGATATAGGCCCTCATTACAACCCCGGTGGACGGCGGTAAAATGGCGAAAATTACTGCCAACAGGCTGGCGGTACTTTTCATCATAATATGATAATGGCGGTTTGGCTCAAGCCAAACCGCCAATGTACCACTGTAACAGTGTACCACGGTAACAGCCGCCGTGCTGGAGACTTCAGTTTCCATCCAGGCGGCTGTCACTAGCCTGCCAGCGGGATTATGATCCCACCTACCACCATGGTTTTTGTGGCTTCCTTACTGCCATGAAAACCATGGCGGTAGGCACTATCAGTGACAGGGAATACTTTCCCTGTCACTGATAGGGGTCTTTCCGCCCCCCTCCCCAGGTTTTTCCCCGCCCACTCCAGACCCCCAACATACACGCACCTTCACACACCATCGAACACACGCATATACACACTCATACCCATATTCATCCACGCATGCATCCATCCATTCACACACACATCCACACTCACTTACATAAGACATGCACAGACATGCACACATTCAACACAACATACAAGCACTCACACATCCATACATGCACACACATACAACACGCAAAACACACACCCGCCTTCACGCACACACAAACCTTCACACACAACCCCACCCCCACACACAACACACCACCCTCCTCCCCTGTTGGAGCACCCGACTTACTTGATTTCAGGGGGTCCTCTGGCAGAAGACAGGACAGGACGCTGCTGCCAGCAGCAGCTTCAGCCAACAGAACACCGGCAGGCAGTATTATGTGTCATGATATGGTCTGCGGCGGTCTACTGGTGTGGCGCTGCTGCTGGCAGCAGTGCCACCTTACTGCCGTCCGCTGCCATAGCCGCAGCCGAAATTCCGCTATCCTTCTGTCGGAATTCCGGCTATGGTCATAATTTGGCAGACGGCTGGTAGCCGTGGCGACGGTATTTTGGCGGCTGTCGCCGCGGGGTTGGCATTTTTTACCGCCAATGTTATAATAAGGGCCATAGTGTGCACAGAGTCCAGGGGTTCCCCAACAGGCTTGACAGAGGCAATAATAGACTAATGTTCTATTTGTGGTAGTATGGTCTCGCAGTTAGGCTTATCAGAGGGTAGTGTCAAGCATTTGTTGTAAACACACAAGCAATAAATGAGAACACACACTCAATGTCAACTCCAGGCCAATAGGTTTTTAAATAGAAAAATATTATTTTCTTAATTTATTTTACAACCACAAGATTCAAATTGCAGTTAAGTACATTAAATGTAAGGTACTTTGCATAGGTATAGTTAGGACTTTGAACCAGAACAATAACGTACACGGATTTTCATAAAATGGCAATAAGCTATTTTAAAAGTGGACACTGCAAAATTCAAAAGTTCCTGGGGGAGGTAAGTACAGTTAGGTTAACGCGGTAAGTAAAGCACTTACAAGTTCAGTCTTTGGGGCATAGGTAGCCCACCGTAGGGGCTTCAAGTTAAGCCCAAACACCCAGCACCAGCATCACAGGGCCGGTCAGGTGCAGAGGTCAAAGAGGAGATAAAATAACATGGGCGCCTATGGAGACAGGGGGTGCTCTGGGTACAGTCTGCTGGCAGGTAAGTACCTGCGTCCTTAGGGAGCAGACCAGGCGCTGTTAGTAGAGCATTGGGGGGCACCAAGTAGGCACACAAAACACACCCTCAGCGGCAGAGGGGCGACCGGGTGCAGTGGGCAAAAAGGCATCGGGTTTGCAATAGAATTCAATAGAGGGACCCAGGGGTCACTCAGACGTTGTGAGCAGGGCACAGGAGGGCTTCACGGGCCAGCCATTCACTGGGCCCGGGTGAGGGCTGCCTACTGGGCACTGCTGCACCGGTGGTAGGTTTCTTACGGGCCTGGGGGCTGCGGGTGCAGTGCTTCTCCAGGCGTCGAATATCTTCGTCCCAGGCAGTCGCGGTCAGGGGGGTCCTCGGGAGTCCCTCCTCAGGCGTCATCGTGGGGGTGCAGAGAGGTCAGCCCAGGGTGGACACGTTGACGGAGTCGCCTGGGGGTTCTCTCTGGGTCGTTGGATTCTCTGGACACAGGCCTGGGGGGGTCGGTTGCAGAGTGGTGGGGACTCACGCTTCTGGAGTGAGTTGAGAGTCCCTTTAAAGATGGTTTCTGCTTTCTTTGGCTAGACAGGTCCGTGCCCACAGGAGTTTTTGATCCTTTGTAGTTGCAGGGCAGGCCTCTGAGTCATCAGGGGTCGCTGGGCCCGCAGGATGCGTCACTGGTGCAGGTTCTCTAAAGTTGGAGGCAGGCCGGTAGGGTTGGGGCCAAAGCAGTTGTCATCTTACTTCTTCTCTGCTGGGTTTTTCAGGTGAGCAGTCCTTCTTCTTTGTAGGTCATCAGGAACCTGATTTCCTGGGTTCAGGGTTGCCCCTAAATACTAAATTTACGGGTGTGTTAGGGCTGGAGGGAAGAAGCCAATGGCTACTGTCCCTGATGGTGGCTACACCCTCCTTGTACCTCCTCCCTTTGAGGAGGGGGGCACGTCCCTATTCCTATTGGGCTAAATCCTCCAAAGCAAGACAGAGGATTTTCTAAGGAGGGGGGTCACTTCAGCTATGGTCACCTTAGGGGTGGGCCTGGTTGAGGGGGTGACTCATCTTTCTTTTTCTCATTAGCTCCCCTGACTTGCCCCCAAAAGCAGGGGCTGTGTCCGGGGGCGTGCATCTCCACTAGCTGGAGTGCCCTGGGGCACTGTAACACCAGGCTTGGGCATTTGAGGCTCACCGCCAGGTGTTACAGTTCCTGCAGGGGGACGTGTGCAGCAGCTCCACCCAGGACAGGCTTTGTTCCTGGTCCCAGAGTGCATAAAAGCACTCACTCCATGTGGCCAGAAACGTGTCTGGAAGTGGCAGGCTGGCAGAGACCGGTCAGCCTAGCACTAGCAGTTGGGCTGGCATGCAGGGGGCATCTCTATAATGCCCTCTGAATGCATTTCTCAATAAATCCCTCACTGGCATCAGTATGGATTTATTGTGCTGAGAAGTTTGATACCAAACTTCCCAATATTCAGTGTAGCCATTATGGAACGGTGGAGTTCGTGTTTGACAGACTCCCAGACCATATACTCAGTATCACTACCCTGCACTTACAATGTCTAAGAATTGACTTAGACACTGAGGGGCATGGTGCTCATGCAGCTATGCCCTCACTTGTGGTATACTGCACCCTGTCTTAGGGATGGAAGGCCTTCTAGAGTGGTGGCTTATCTATGCCACAGGAAGTGGGTTGTGGGCATGGCATACTGAGGGGAGTGCCATGTCAACTTAGGGCCAGATGTAGGAAAAAAGCAATTTGCGACTTGCAAATTGCGAGTCCCTGCGACTCGCAATTTGCAAGTCGCAAATTGCTATGCAGTACGGTGTCTCAGACACCGACTGCAACTCGCAATGGGGTCGCAATGAGCCACCTCATGAATATTTATGAGGTGGGTCGCAAATTGCGGCCCCATTGCGAGTATAGGCACTCGCTAACATGGAGGCCTGCTGACGTCAGCAGACCTCCATGTTAGCGACCTGCTTTTAAATAAAGCAGTTTTTTTTTTTTGAAGTGTAGCCCGTTTTCCCTAAGGGAAAACGAGCTGCACTTAAAAAAAAACCGAAACCTTTAGTTTCGGTTTTTTTTCAGGGCAGGGAGTGGTCCCTTGGACCACTCCCTGCTCTGAAAAAATATTTTGGGCTCCAGTCACAAACTGGAAGGGGTCCCATGGGGACCCCTTCCAATTTGCGATTGGGTTACCATCCACTTGAAGTGGATGGTAACTGCGATGCCATTTGCGACCGCATATGCGGTCGCAAATGGTATTGCATCCCAATGCGACTCGCAAATAGGAAGGGAACACCCCTTCCTATTTGCGAGTCTGAAATGCATTTTGCGAGTCGGTAACGACTCGCAAAATGCATTTCTGCATTGGGATACGCGTTTTGCGACTCGCAAACGGCAAATTTTGCCGTTTGCGAGTCGCAAAACGTTTGCTACATCTGGCCCTTAGTCTTTTTCTCCCCACCAGCACACAGAAAGTGATAGGCAGTGTGCATGTGCTGAGTGAGGGGGCCCCAGGGTTGCATAATACATGCTGCAGCCCTTGGAGACCTTCCCCGGCTACAGGGCCATTGGTACCAGGGGTACGTTTTACAAGGGACCAGTTGTGTCAATTGTGGAGACAAAGGAGCAGTTTTAGGGAAAGAACACTGATGCTGGCGCCTTGTTAGCAGGGTCCCAGCATACTTTCAATCAAAGCTGGCATCAACAAAAGGCAAAAAGTTAGGGGGTAACCATGCCAACAGTGGCATTTTCCTACAGGATCCCAGCAGACTGCCGCAGGACTGTCACTCACGCCTTAGTGACAAGCAAGCTTGACTAAGGCAATGCTCTCTATGCCGGCACCATGACGAGGAACATCAAACAGCTGCAACTCATACAGAACGCCACTGCCAGACTTGTCCTTAATCTCCCACACCAAGAACAAATCACTTTCAGGCTACTACCCACACGTTCAAAGCCATACACAATGTCAGACAAGCATACCTGAACCACAGCATCTCCTTCTACACCCCTGCCAGATCCCTCCACTCCGCTCAACTGGCAATGGCCACTATCTCACGCAGTTGAAAACCCACCACCGGAGTACGATCCTTCACCTACATCCTTTCCTTACCCTCCAGCGCGTTGAGACCCTCACGGGTGAGTAGCCACGCTTTACAAAAACTGATTGATTGAATAGAGAACCCTGCAGAGTCTCCTCTGCACCAGGATACCTGTGCACAGTTAAAGGGCTATGTGCAACAGTAGTCTCACATGCACAGCCCTCACATGTGTGCTCACACGTGTGCATTTGTCAGACCTGAGAGCTTTCGGGTGGTCTTCCCCCCAAATGTTTGCATGCCTCCTCAACTTTTCTGACCTTGTTTTTGCTGGCTTTAGGACTCTGGAATCACAATTTGAAATCACACTTTATAGTGAAGTCAGACTTTAGATTGTAATTCTGAAAATTACACTGGTCTGGGGTGGGTGACAGCTGGGCTTTGAGCATTGCCTCTTCACAGCCACACCCAATGGGAGCTTAGGTGTGACTTGATGGGCCATCCTGGGAGAATGGGAGGGGGAAGCTGCCAAAGCCTCATTTACACCTGAATAGGCTGTGTCCTGTCCCCACAAAAAAGGCTTCATAACCTACCATAGTGAGTCTAAAGAAGTCTAAAGTCAGGGCAGGAAAGGCAGTGCTGCTGTGCACTTCTAAGGCCTCTCTTTGAAGTCTCCCCTACTTTTAAGCCGCAACTGAGTATAAGTACTGGACCTTTGACACACCCAACTCAGTACACTCCTGTACTTTGACCACTCTAACCCGAAAGAAGAACCTTTGTGCTGCTGAAGGACTGTCACTCTGTTGGACTGCTACTTTGCTGGACTCCTGCCTTGCTGTGCTGCCTGCTGTTCCTCTCTCTGCTTTTAAATAAAGCAGTTTTTTTTTTTTGAAGTGTAGCCCGTTTTCCCTAAGGGAAAACGAGCTGCACTTAAAAAAAAACCGAAACCTTTAGTTTCGGTTTTTTTTCAGGGCAGGGAGTGGTCCCTTGGACCACTCCCTGCTCTGAAAAAATATTTTGGGCTCCAGTCACAAACTGGAAGGGGTCCCATGGGGACCCCTTCCAATTTGCGATTGGGTTACCATCCACTTGAAGTGGATGGTAACTGCGATGCCATTTGCGACCGCATATGCGGTCGCAAATGGTATTGCATCCCAATGCGACTCGCAAATAGGAAGGGAACACCCCTTCCTATTTGCGAGTCTGAAATGCATTTTGCGAGTCGGTAACGACTCGCAAAATGCATTTCTGCATTGGGATACGCGTTTTGCGACTCGCAAACGGCAAATTTTGCCGTTTGCGAGTCGCAAAACGTTTGCTACATCTGGCCCTTAGTCTTTTTCTCCCCACCAGCACACAGAAAGTGATAGGCAGTGTGCATGTGCTGAGTGAGGGGGCCCCAGGGTTGCATAATACATGCTGCAGCCCTTGGAGACCTTCCCCGGCTACAGGGCCATTGGTACCAGGGGTACGTTTTACAAGGGACCAGTTGTGTCAATTGTGGAGACAAAGGAGCAGTTTTAGGGAAAGAACACTGATGCTGGCGCCTTGTTAGCAGGGTCCCAGCATACTTTCAATCAAAGCTGGCATCAACAAAAGGCAAAAAGTTAGGGGGTAACCATGCCAACAGTGGCATTTTCCTACAGGATCCCAGCAGACTGCCGCAGGACTGTCACTCACGCCTTAGTGACAAGCAAGCTTGACTAAGGCAATGCTCTCTATGCCGGCACCATGACGAGGAACATCAAACAGCTGCAACTCATACAGAACGCCACTGCCAGACTTGTCCTTAATCTCCCACACCAAGAACAAATCACTTTCAGGCTACTACCCACACGTTCAAAGCCATACACAATGTCAGACAAGCATACCTGAACCACAGCATCTCCTTCTACACCCCTGCCAGATCCCTCCACTCCGCTCAACTGGCAATGGCCACTATCTCACGCAGTTGAAAACCCACCACCGGAGTACGATCCTTCACCTACATCCTTTCCTTACCCTCCAGCGCGTTGAGACCCTCACGGGTGAGTAGCCACGCTTTACAAAAACTGATTGATTGAATAGAGAACCCTGCAGAGTCTCCTCTGCACCAGGATACCTGTGCACAGTTAAAGGGCTATGTGCAACAGTAGTCTCACATGCACAGCCCTCACATGTGTGCTCACACGTGTGCATTTGTCAGACCTGAGAGCCTTCGGGTGGTCTTCCCCCCAAATGTTTGCATGCCTCCTCAACTTTTCTGACCTTGTTTTTGCTGGCTTTAGGACTCTGGAATCACAATTTGAAATCACACTTTATAGTGAAGTCAGACTTTAGATTGTAATTCTGAAAATTACACTGGTCTGGGGTGGGTGACAGCTGGGCTTTGAGCATTGCCTCTTCACAGCCACACCCAATGGGAGCTTAGGTGTGACTTGATGGGCCATCCTGGGAGAATGGGAGGGGGAAGCTGCCAAAGCCTCATTTACACCTGAATAGGCTGTGTCCTGTCCCCACAAAAAAGGCTTCATAACCTACCATAGTGAGTCTAAAGAAGTCTAAAGTCAGGGCAGGAAAGGCAGTGCTGCTGTGCACTTCTAAGGCCTCTCTTTGAAGTCTCCCCCACTTTTAAGCCGCAACTGAGTATAAGTACTGGACCTTTGACACACCCAACTCAGTACACTCCTGTACTTTGACCACTCTAACCCGAAAGAAGAACCTTTGTGCTGCTGAAGGACTGTCACTCTGTTGGACTGCTACTTTGCTGGACTCCTGCCTTGCTGTGCTGCCTGCTGTTCCTCTCTCTGGGTTAGAAGGTCTGGACATTCATCACTTGAACTCAGAGTAATTCCAAGGGCTAGCTGGCTGGCCTCCTGATCTGAAGTCTCAGGGACATAAAACACTTCCAAATGCCCTGCTTCTGCACCTGGACTCTGCCATCTATGAGTCTGTACTGCCAAGCGGTGCCACCCCAGTCTTGGACCCTTGGAAGTGGGCCTAAGGTGTTTGCTCAAATAGAACTGACGCATCCTATGCTGGGGGAGAAGAATTAACGCATTGCAGCTGTATGCTTTTCCTGGTTCAAGGTCCTTGCATCCCCGTCACCAGAAGCCTTGATGAGTATATGGAATCTCTGCATCACAGCATCTGCGCTCATTGAATCCCACGCATCGCCAATTTTGGCATTTTACAGCGCCTACCCCATTTTTACTATTTTTTGTGCTTTCAGCCTTCTTCCAGTTAGTGAAAGAAATGGGTGTGAAACCAATGCCGGATCCCAGAAAGCTAAACATTTCTAAAATGTAGACAAAATTCTGATTTCAGCCAGGGGTAATTTGTGTAGATCCTGCAAGGGTTTCCTACAGAAAATAACAGCTGAAATAAAAAAATATTGAAATTGAGGTGAACAAAACAGTCATTTTTCTCCACGTTTTACTCTGTAACTTTTTCCTGCGATGTCAGATTTTTTAAAGCAATATACCGTTATGTCTGCTGGACTCTTCTGGTAGGGCTTGTAGGTTCATCAAGAACCCTAGCTACCCAGAGCCAATAAATGAGCTGCACCTTGCAATGGGTTTTCATTCTATACCGGGTATACAGCAATTCATTTGCTGAAATATAAAGAGTGAAAAATAAGTATCACAAAAACCTTTGTATTTCCAAAATGGGCACAAGATAACGTGTTGAGAAGTAGTGGTTATTTGCACATCCCTGAACTCCGGGGTGCCCATAGTAGCATGTGAATTACACAGCATTTCTCAAATAGATGTCTTTTTTTTACACACTGTCTTACATTTGGAAGGGAAAAATGTAGAAAAAGACAAGGGGCAGTAACACTTGTTCTGCTATTCTGTGTTCCACCAAGTCTCCTGATAAAAATGGTACCTCACTTGTGTGAGTAGGCCTAATGCTCGCGACAGGAAATGCAACATGGGCACATCGCATTTTCCCAAAGAAAACAGAGCTGTTTTTTGCAAAGTACCTAGCTGTGGATTTTTTGGCCTCTAGCTCAGGCGGCACCTAGGGAAACCTACCAAACATGCGCATTTTTGAAAATTAAAAACCTAGGGGAATCGAAGATGGGGTGACTTGTGGGGCTCGCACCAGGTTCGGTTACCCAGAATCCTCTGCAAACCTCAAAATATGGCCAAATAACACTTTCTCCTCTCATTTTGGCAATAGTAAG
This sequence comes from Pleurodeles waltl, assembly GCF_031143425.1. Lineage (NCBI taxonomy): Eukaryota > Metazoa > Chordata > Amphibia > Caudata > Salamandridae > Pleurodeles > Pleurodeles waltl. The sequence goes on along the minus strand of NC_090439.1, from coordinate 1,156,216,183 downwards.
TTCTGGAATCTGAGAGGAGCCACAAATTTCCTTCCACCCAGCGTTCCCCCAAGTCTCCCGATAAAAATGGTACCTCACTTGTGTGGGTAAGCCTAGCGCCCGCGACAGGAAATGCCCCAAAACACATGACATTTTCCCAACGAAAACCGAGCTGTTTTTTTGCAAAGTGCCAAGCTGTCGATTTTGGCCTCTAGCTCAGCCGGCACCTAGGGAAACTACCAAACCTGTGCATTTTAAAAAACTTGACACCTAGGGGAATCCAAGATGGGGTGACTTGTGGGGCTCTCACCAGGTTCTGTTCCCCAGAATCCTTTGAAACCTCAAAATTTGGCCAAAAAAACACTTTTTCCTCACATTTCGGTGACAGAAAGTTCGGGAATCTGAGAGGAGCCAAAAATGTCCTTCTACCCACCATTCCCCCAAGTTTCCCGATAAAAATGGTACCTCAACACTATCTGGACACATAAAAATCATCAAATACAAAACTATCTGTTTTTGCAGGTTGGGGGCACCTGCGTTTTTGGTTTAGGGCTCAGCAGCCATCTAGGGAAACCTACCGAACCCAGACATTTCTAAAAACTAGAGACCCGAGGGAGTCCAGGGAGGTGTGACGTGCGTGGATCCCCCAATGTTATCTTACCCAGAATCCTCAGCAAACCTCAAATTTAGCTAAAAAAATCACATTTTTCCCACATTTCTCTCTGTGGGATCACCGGGACAAATGTTCTACCACCCAATGCTCTCTTCAGTCCCCTGGTAAAAATGATACCTCACTTGTGTAGGTGGGCCAGGTGCCTGTGACAGGGAAGAGCCAAAAACATGTTGAAATTGAGGGGGAACCAACACGGGTCCAAAAGGGCAGTTTGAAAAAGACATTTTTAGGCTGACAAGTGCAGCAGAATTTTTTATTGGTATAGATGAGACAATGCTGGGTGGTAGGAATTTTGTGGATTCCTGCAGATTCCGAAAGGTTCCATCACAAAATGTGGGAAAAATGTGTGATTTCCAGCAAAGGAGGTTTGAAGTGTATTGTGGGTAAGAAATGGTGCAGGGTTCATGTGAAGCACACCAACCAGATGTTTAGTATTCAGATGTGTCTAGGTCTTGTGGATTTTTCTACATGGCAGTGTCCCAAGTCCAAAAAGTGCACCCCTCACCATTCCAAGTGGGACGATTTTGAGAGTTAGCCAAGCTCTCATGGCCGAAATGTAAAACCAAAATCCAAAATAATCAAATGTCCTCTTGCTTGCCGTGGGATAAGATGTTTTAGTATGCGAGGGGAGAGCTGAAAGACTGTTACTCCCTTCAGTTGGGGTGGGGGCATAACCAGGCCTATTCTGGTTGGTAGCCACCACCTCACTATTTTTTTTATTTTTATTCCCTGGCATCTAGTAGACTTTCTGCCCACCGGGGTGTGGATGGGGGGTAATTGCCCTATCTGACCACTGGTGGGCAGCGCAACTTTGGCCCCATTTATTTGGGATGGGGGTATGGCCATACCCCACCCTCTTATTCTGAAAAAATATCTTCCCAGGTCTCAATTGGGCTTTCTGCCCCCCAAGAAGGCAGATATGGCCATCAGTAATGTACCCCCACGGGGAGCAACCCTTGCCCAAGGGGCTGCCCCCAAACAAAACACACACAAACACACACACCAATCCCTGGTGCCTAAGTGGTTTCTGCCCCCCAGTGGCAGATCGGCCTAATAGAAATAGGCCAATCTGCCCCCAAGGGGAGCAGAAATGGGCTAAAATAAACTTGCACCCTCTCCAGGGGAGCGACCCTTGCCTAAGGGGTCGCTCCCCTTCTGTGAAATTGACACAAAAAAAATTAAAATCCCTGGTGTCTAGTGGTTTCTGCCCCCCCTTGAGGGCAGATTGGCCTAAATAAAATTTGCCCACCAGGGGAGTGACCCTTACCTATGGGGTCGCTCCCCATACATAAAAACATAAAGTAAATTTAAAAATGTATATATATCCCTGGTGTCTAGAGGTTTCTGCTAATTATAATAGGCCGATCTGCCCCTGGGGGGGCAGAAAAGGCCTAACAATATTTTGCCAACCTGGGGAGCAGCCCTTGCACAAGGGGCCGCTCCCCTGATGCGTAAAATAATTTGGCTCCCCAAGAGCGACCCTTGCCTAAGGGGTCGCTCCCCACATATAAAAAAAAAAAAAAAAAAAGTTATCCCTGATGTCTAGGGGTTTTCTGCCCCCCTGTGGGCAGATCAGCCTAATTATATCAGGCCGATCTGCCCCCGGTGGGGGCAGAATTGTCATAAAAATAATTTTGCCCCCCGGGGAGCGGCCCTTGCCTAAGGGGCGCTTCCCTTATATGTAAGTATGAAAGAAAGAAAAACCCTGGTGTCTAGTGGTTTCTGCCCCCCCAGGGGCAGATTGGCCTAATTATATTAGGCTGATCTGCCCCCACGGGAGGCAGAAATGGCCTAAAAATAATTGTGCCTCCTGGAAAGCGACCCTTGCCTAAGGGGCGCTCCCCTTATGCGTAAGTATGAAAAAAAAAATCCCTGGTGTCTAGTGGCTTGGCCTAAAAATAATTTAGCCCCCTGGGGAATGGCCTTTGGCCAAGGGGCGCTCCCCTCATAACAATTGCAACAAAAAAACAATTCCCTGGTGTCTAGTGGGCAGAAATGCTTGCAGAGACATGAAAGGAAAGGAAGGCCTTTCCTTTCCTTTCATGCCTCTGCCGGCCCCTCCTCCCAAGCGGAAGAGAAATGTTAAGCATTTCTCTTCCATGCTTCCAGCGCGATGGGAGCTGACCTCTGATGAGGCCAGCACGCGATCAGGTACTGACGTCATCAGATGTCACTTGGGGGTTCGAGGTGGAAGGGGAAGCAATTCCCTTTCTAGTCCTGTGCTGGGGGGGTGGGGCGGCAGCCCTCGGTTGGAGCGCTAGCACTTCCCCCAATGGCCGGTACCTGGACGTAAAGGTTACGTCTGTGGCACCTGAGCGTCGCATCCATGGACGTAACCATTACGTCCATGGCACGGAAGGGGTTAAGCACTGAGAATTCTTCCTGATTAATACACTATCCATCTTTCCATGGTTGGGTCCTTTCTGAACTGGCACAGAACAGCAAAAAACAATTTAATTGAATGATGCCCATAGAAACCTGCAGTAGTCGGGACGCTTCTTTGGATAGGCACCAGCCCATTTCCATCCATCAGTGTTTTGATGTCTCAGTAAATCTCCTTTACTGGGGAAGGTATCCTCAATAAATGGTGCTAAGCCTGGCCAGTGATACCCAAAGGCCCATGATTTTTTTTTTGCTTGTGATCTCCTACTGAAGAACTGAGAGCTAGACTCTATGAGATGGGTGTGGCGGAATGGGCAAGAATGATTGCAATTGACGATTCAGATCAAACTTGTTTGTGACTGGAGGGCCTCAGGAAGTGACGACGCCGGCTGTGAGGATCGCGGGCTCCGAGCAGGGGAAGCGAGACAGTGACGAGGTGTGGAGGCAAAGACAGAGCAAAGACGGAGCAGAGCAAGGGGCTCTGTCGGTGTTTGTATACTGCCGAGACCAGGCTCTTTCGGTGTCTGTGCGGCGGGCTCAGTCGGTGTTTGTGTGCCGTCGAGAGCGGGCTCTGTCGGTGTCTGTGTACCGTCGAGACAGCCGCATAGAGTGAAGAAGCAGCCGAGGTGGGCGGCAAAGGACAGAGCGCTTTGGAGGCACCTCGATACCTGTGTCGCCGTAGTCCCTAGAGGGGGTGCGATTGTTGGAGACTGCTGGGAAGGAGCTGGTGAAGCGCTACACGGGACTACAGCTCCCAGGAGCGCATGGGGAGCGCATGGGGAGTCTCAGCCGTGTACGTCCATCTGCCCATTGGTTGTTGACTCCCTATATTGCAGGTAGCCTACAGCTGCGCCCAGGATGAAGCCCGGATAAAGGGCGGACAGTTTGTGACGAGGTTCTGGTTTATACAGGCTGCTGACTTTTGTGGCCTGTATACCTGTACACTGTGAGAGTTCATTAAGTGTTTTTTTTTGGGACTGTATGTAGGTTGTGTATATCACATTTTGTTTTCAAGCAGCCCTTATTATCTTATTATTCGTGTGTAATTTGGAAAAGCCTTATTCGATTTTAAAGTGATAATTTGTGACTGTTAAGCATGTCAAAGCAAAAAGTCCCCTCTATACCCCAGACATTGGATAATTATTTAGTGAAGATTGTTAGTAAAATTAACTGCGAGAGGAGACAATCCCTAGGGCTTAGCAGCCCCCCCCCATTATCTAGTGTGCAACTTTCACCTGCTCCATTGGCTCTGGATGACAGTAGTAGTGTCTGCACTAATTCCGGTGTTCCTGATAGGGAAATGATTATGCAGAATACTTCTACCTTAGCCGATCTAGAGGTTTCTACTGATCCCATAGTGCAACATCCACCCGTTCCACTACCTAGAGTGGTTAGAGCATGTAGAAAGACCCAGACTAAACGTGGGGTTGCTCGGCCCGCAAAAAAAAAGATTAGTTAGCCCCCTCAAGAATCCAGATAAGGATGAGGATAATACGGCAAATATCGACGACGTTAAACTAGATGTAGAAAAACAAAAAACGTAGTAAGTATTATTGACTTAAAGATTAAGGGTATTGTCAAACCTCTTATGGTAAAAATTGATCAGCTAACCGCGGAGGTTAATAGATTAGGCGATCTCCTCAAAAAAACACTGGTGGAAGCAGATAGTGTGTCAGCCCCAATAACAATAAGCAATCATGATACTCAGGTTGCTCCTCCCGGTGATGTTACAGGTTTAGATATTAGTAGGAGTGTTGTACAGAACTACCCGACAGCACAGTCCTTAGCCTGTAATGATAGCCAGGTTGTTTTAATACCTGATAGAAAAGAGGATTGGACTGAGGTTAGGCGAAGGCGCGCCATTAATCTCCCTCCTGACTGCGCACCATATGTGGTAGTTTTAGCTAATGTTCCCCCTGTTGCAAAGGGGAATCATCAGGAAACCCACGAGTCTTTAAAAAATGAAACCGTTTCCTGGATGCACAGGTATTGTGGATTCCCAACTGAACTTTCAGATCAAGTTCTGACTACCAGAAGGGTAAATTGGATAGGGAGCTCTAAGAAAAGTTTTAGTGGTGACTGTGTCATTATAAACTTTAAACACCCTCAACATGCTGCCACTGTATTATTAAGAGCTGCCTTATTACCAATTACTGATAATAATGTGTGTGCCCGCTCGCTTGCTTTCTTTTACAGCCATCATAATAATGCCCCTTATGGGAGTAGAGGAAGTAGATTATGCCCTGCTACACACAGGCTATACCCTGATATTTCAATGCAAAACCGGTTTCAACACCTAAGTTCTCTGGATGCAAATGATTGACTTAATGAGGGAGGGCAGTTCTTACCCCAGGTGATTATTATTCCCTGTGTGGATATCGGTATAGACAATACCATGGCCCAAGAGATGCCCAACAACACAGAAATTGAATTGGCGGTGGATATAAGGGCACCGCCCGACTGTGGGGACATAAGCAATTCAAACCAGAATGCGAATTGGGGACAAAACAATGGTATGGTGCCTGATAGTAATTGTGTTAGGGGTAAGGATACTATTACTATTGTTTGTTGGAATGTGGGAGGGCTGAAATCGAAGGAGAGGGATCTGGGATGGTTAACGTTTGTTAATGCCCATGACATTTTATGTCTTCAAGAAACATGGTGTAAAGATGAAGTTAACTATGAGGGATTCGTTTCTTACAATTTACCGGCGTTGGGAGGTGGTATAGGTAGAGCGAAAGGCGGTCTCCTTATACTTGTAACGATCTGTCGTCCTATTGTGGTTAAAAAGTATATACCTGTAGGGGACCTTGTGCAGATCCTCTGGCTTGTGGATGACAAAGACCATAATGTTTTATTGATTAACTATTATAATAATATTTTTGATGTTACCCGGGTCAAAGTAGTAACAGACTTAGCCGGCGCTGTCGAAAATCTATGTCTGGAACAGAATGTTGTATTTGACTTCATTTGGGTAGGGGACTTCAATACTACTTTGTGCGATTTGTCTACACAAAGGGTTTGTGGGGTTACTAACAGTGCGGGCTGGGATGTCCCGCATTTTGGACATAACAGTTATGGGGAAGCACTGCATAAGTTCATGGGCTGCTATGACCTGGAAATAGTAGAGTGCTGTAAAGATGTTAATGGTTTACCCATTCCCACTTTTAAAAATTGGCACACCAGCTCGGTCATTGACCATGTGATCACATCTTCTAATATTAGTTCTTACTGTGATCCACCAAGAATTGAAGTAACTACCCTAAGTGACCACAACCGTATTATTCTGGACACTACCCTTTGGGCCGGTAGTTCGGTGGATGTGGGAATTATTATTTCTAATGTAGAACCACATAGGACTAACGGTGTAAGGCTAAGATGGATTGGTGAAAGAGCCGATGATTTAACTAGCTCCATAATTAATGAGAGCCTGCTGGACATTGCTTCTATTTTAAAAAATAGTTCTGACTCTGAGAGGGTTTTATATTGTTTTAACCAAATTAATAAAGCTATTGATGCCAAGTTTACCAGTCGCAATAGTAGGCAAAGTAGGAACAGACCGAGATGGTTTAATCACCTTTGCACTTCCGCACTAACTGGCCTCAAGCAGGCTTTAGCAGCGAGGCCCAGGGACAAAAAAATGGTAAATAAATTAAGAATGGAATATAAATGTGCGCTCAAACAGAGGAAGGGTGAACTGCAGCAACAGGCTTGGGATTCCCTCAACCAAGCTGCTAAATTATCAAATTGTACATTATTTTGGGCCACGGTCAACTCGCCTTTTCTAAGGGATGAAAAAACACCACAGTTGACTTCTAATGTTTCTAGTGAGGGTTGGATTGCACATTTCTCCAGCATTTTTGACTCTGATAAAGACAATGATCCTAGTCCCAATAAGTGGCCTACTCTGCCTTTGGATATATCCGTTAGTGAGGTCAAATATGGTATACGGGCTAGCAAAGGAGGGAAAGCTCAGGGCCCGGACGGGGTACCTATAGACGTTTATAAAGCTGCGCCAGATGTCTGGGGCCCCCTTTTAACCATTGTTTTTAATGTTGCCGTGTGTGCCGAGGCCCCTGTAACTTGGGGTGAATCAATCATTGTGCCAATTCATAAAAAGGGAAGTAGATCTGATGCTAAGAATTACCGCCTGATCTCTCTCCTTGACTCTTCAGTCAAGGTTATGAGTAGAGTGATGTTAGTAAGATTAGAGGAATGGGCTGAGCAGGATAGCATACTGGCTGACAGCCAGTATGGTTTTAGGAAGGGACGAGGTACGCTCGACCAGTGCATCAATCTTGATCTACTGATCGGGAAGTATACTGAAGCGAAACCCGGTTCCCTGTATCTTTGTTTTGCTGACCTGAGCAGCGCATTCGATATGGTAGATCATTCCATTTTATGGCCAACTCTGTTAAATTTAGGAGCCCCAGAAGGCATAATCTTTTTCCTCGCTAGGTTATACGATAAATTGAAAACCAACGTACGTTTTGGAACCAGAGGAGAATGTACTCCAAAAATCTGTGTTACACGAGGAATTAGACAGGGTTGTGTTTTGGCACCTCTCTTATTTATTTTATTTATTAATGGAATTGATGATATTTTAAAAAAGGTTAATGCTGATGCTCCTCAGATCAACGGTGTTCCGGTGCCGGTGTTACTATATGCCGACGACGCTGTTTTACTCTCTCGAACACCTGTCGGATTACAACAACTAATGGATAGTTTTTCCTCCTTTATTAAAGATAGAAAACTAGTAATTAATAAGGGAAAAACGCATACCATGACCTGCGGAGCTAAAGCCAAAACGTTAAATGCCTTCTTTATAGACGGCGAAAAGGTGCAACAGGTGGATAAATTTTGTTACCTAGGTATTACCTTCTCTAACGACAGGAAATGGAACAATGAATTTAATAACATCCGGAATAAAATGGCAAAAAATGCTTATGGTATTTATAGATTTGCTGCAAAAGTTGGGGATCGTCGAACCAGGGATATGCTCAAGATTTACCAAGCTAGATGTGTGACTATTGCTCTGTATGGGGCAGGAGTATGGGGTTATAGCTGTACCTACAACTTACAGTTGGAGGAAAATATGTTTTTAAAAAAGCTCCTGTTTTTGCCCATCTCTGCCTCAACTGAATTAAGCCATCGCGAATTAGCCATTAATTATTTAACTGATCTGATATCACTTAAACCATTGATGGTCTGGCGGTCTTTTTGGCTTGGCGATGAGAAGCTACTTAACAGAACTATTGTTGAGGATTGCCTACGTTTGGATAAATATCGAGATATTCCCTGGGTTAAATATGTTGTTGTCTGTTTTTCAGACATTTTTAATCTGAATATTTTAAATAATCCTAGTGCAGCAACCACGATCTCCAAATCAGAAATGAAAAGTATATTTCTAACTTATGCAGAAAGGAAACGAGCAACTATAGCCGGATCATTGTCCTCCGTCATTTTTTATAATAGATACAATCTAAGGGAGGGTTTTCCATCTTACCTAACTATGGTGACTAGGAATTCACATAAATTCGTGCTAACCAGACTAAGATTTGGGATGGCACATTGTTTAGTAGCCCATCCAAACATTAAGAAACACCCGATTGGGCCATGTAGGTGCGATAATGTATCTACACAGAGCACTGTGCACCTTCTGCTGTTCTGTAAACTGTATACATGTTTTCGTATAGTATTTTTGAAACCTCTGTTTGTTAAATACGGAACACGTACAGTTAAACATGCCATGGCTTTAATTTTTAATCTGCAATCGGCAGATATTTGTTTCTATACTGCCACCTTTTTAAATCAGTGCATCAATTCCAGGAAAAGTATGAGTTTTTAATGTATTTTATTATTCTTTTTATATATTTATGAATGTGTATTACTCAATGAGCCATTAACTATAATTAATAACTGTAAGTTTTAATTGCAATGTCTTTGTAAATATGTACTGTTGTCTTTTTTTTTTCTCTTCTTTGTTCATGCTTTTATGGTCATTTATATGTGCCGAATAAAGCTTTATGAATTGAATTGATTGCAATTACCGAAGGAGAGCTTCCAAATGGCAAAGACAAGCTTCCAAATAAGTGGAATGAAATGCTACCAAGAGGAATTTTGAGAGCTTGCATCTAAATTGTTGAAACAAACATGAAACAAAACGACCTCGTCTGATTATAAAATTAGACTGTGAGTGAAAATCCTAAATCAACCAACAAATCCTGCATTAAGGAGCAAACATTTGAGTCTCTTCGTGCCCTTAACAGCGCTTACAATTATTGGGGGGGCTGAATGATGCAATCTTGTGGGGGTAGTGATGAGAAGATGAACATTTTTCTTTCTGTGGAGCTGTTCATAATTTTTAGAATCTGTAATTAAAAATATATGTTTCAGATGAATGCACTGTCATAACCTCTCCCGTCCTGCCAATAATGCACAGAAGTTCATCTATACAATGCATTCATTCCAGTGAGCACAGACTTCCTTTTTGTTCAAACCCTCGTTTATTTTAGAGCATTTCTCTTGTACCAGACATCGCCCAATTCACTTCAGGGCACTGAATTGAAAAGGATAAACAAGTCATAGAAAGAAAATGAATAAATGAGGCAAATACATAGGTTGAACACAGAACTTGCATTCTTTGGTCGCTACAAAACAATATTCTCTTCTCCCCGCCACTCTATTATCATCCCATCTGAATAAAACAAGACACTATAAATTCACCTTCCTAGAGCAAGTGTATCAGCAAGGTGTAAGAGATGAGCCCTGGCCCACTTGTAAACAATGCGATCCCACTCTTAGCAAGAGCTGCAGACACTGTCCTTTCTGGGTCCGGGCCGGAGCACTTTGCTTCAGAGTGACCTGGGGTGGGATGGGGGGAGGTGCCTAGAGAAGCATGCGCGGAAGAGAGCTGTATAAAACCTGCATTCTCATCATTAACTGAAATAAACACAATCGTAGCTACACAAAGCCTATTGACCCGGCCCCTGGCACTTCAAGGGGCTCATCTGGTTGGGAACCGCTCCTGTGACGGAGAACTGTACACAGGATTTCAGTGAAACATGACCCTGGCTGAAAACCCGCTTCGGATTTCTCAAGGGAAGCCCATAGCGGGTGCAATAAAGTGGAACATTTAGGCAGGCTGACAAACGACCTTGATGACAGGTTAATGACACTGAAGTTAATCAGGTCTTCTTCAACACAAAGCCAAAATGGTACAGACAGGCTTATCAGAGGCAAAGTAACATCAACAAAACTGAACATATGGTGAAGTATGAAATCTACAGTGAATGCAGAGAAAACAAACTGCAACACGATCTTTACACACTGCGAACTCCTCAGACAAGCCAGTCCCTGTAGAAGCCACTTACACAAGACAAAGAGATTGAGGAGGAACTGGCCCTGGAAACGCCCCCTCTGCTGTTGTTTTATGTTAGCAGGGGGAGCTCGGGGGGGGGGGGGGGGGGGTGAGCTTTGGGGGGGGAGGAGGGGAGACCTGCTGGAGGACTTGCCAGAGGAAGCTTGACTGCTCTGAAACACCCACCCACAGTGTAAGACGAGCAGACAAAAACTGAAAAAAAAGTCCCCTACAAAAGAGATAAACAGGACAAAGTGTAATTATACAGTGGTTGGTCCCTGCTTTGAAAGAGAAAACAGAGGGACAAAGAGGCAGAACTGACCACTAGCGGGCAAGATTTTTAAATGACACCGCAACCAACAAATGAAATCGCTTTAAGCCCAAATTATACTTAAAAGAGGTCAGATGCTTACACTTAAAAATAAAAAATAAAGCATTCTGGTTGGTCATGGCTACAGAAATCACACAGGAAGGAACAACTTTATTGGTGGCCTCAACATTTTCATTTTGCAGCTGCCATTACAGGTCTCAGGAACTTGGTCCTTGAGTCCTGAAATACAGTAAAAAATACAAAGGGGGAGGGGTAGACATGCTCTGACCCACTAGCGCTTGTGTGGGGGCCCAGAAGGAGCCATCACTGGGCACAAAATTGGAAAATAAAGGATTTCAGGTCATCAAGGTCCTGCCAGAGCCGGCACAACACTGTGTGGTCTTGCAACTCCTCCTTGATTAAAAAAAAAATAATAATAAAAGGAGGGAGACTTTGCGGGGCGTCTACAAGGACGGTTGTTAGACCTGGTATCCTTGGAGTGGTTTCCCCTGTCTTTTTGCCTCTGCTTTCTATATTTTTGACTGTGTACTGGAGTTTGTTTTTGCTGGTTTTTGGTACTCTGGGCACTTTACCATTACTGGCTAGTGCTAAAGTGCAAGTGTTCCCTGCATAAATTGTGATTATGACTGGTTATCTCTAATTGGCATATTTGATTTACTTTTTATTCCCTAGTAAAGTGCACTAGAGGTGCCCAAGGCCTGTAAATCAAATGCTACTAGTGAGCCTGCAGCACTGATTGTGCCCCCAACATGAGTAGCCCTGTAAACATGTCTCAGACCTGCCACTGCAGTGTCGTTGTGTGCAGTTTTCCACTATGGAGTTTGGGGTCTCTGAACTCACAATTTAAAAATACATCTTTTGGTAGAGTTGGTTTTTAGATTGTTTGAAAATGCCACTTTCAGAAAGTGGGTATTTTCTTGCTTAGCCATTCTGTGCCTCTGCCTGCCTGTGGAATCCATGTCTGGGTCAGACTGACAGTTGGGCTCTTCCTTCTAGACAGTGACACAAAAGGAGCTGAGTAGTGTCCTGCATATCCTGGTGAGTCTCCTGGGCTAGAGTAGGGAGGGAAGAGCTGACACTTACACCTGAAAGGGCTGTGCTTGTCCTCACACAATGAAGCCTCCAACCCCCTGATGTGTGTCTGGGGCCAGGCCTGGGCAAGGAAAGATCTTGTGAACAACATAGACTTTCCTTTGAAGTTTGCCTACTTCAAAGGCAGAAATGTGTACAAGTAGTGAACCCAAAACCCCAGACTTTTAGAACACTTCTGGATCAAGAGGAATCTCTGCCAAGGAGAAGACCTGAAGAGCTGGATGAGGAGTACTGCCCCTTTGGTGTGTGTGCTTTGCTGGGTTGTTCAGCAGTTGCTGCTTCTGCCTTAAAGAGAACAAAGACTGGACTTTGCTGTGTATCCTGCTTGTGAAGTTTCTCCAAAGACTTGGACTGAGCTAGCCTCCTGTTAAGAAGTCTCAGGAACATCAAAGACTTCCTCTGTCAGCACCTAGACCAAGTGGTGCCACATCCAGTCCCTGGGCCACGGGAGGGAGAAGCTGGTAGAACCAGAGTGAAATTCACGTACAGGAGGCGAGCAGCAGAAAAATCGACACAGCGCCTGCATCACAAAAAATCTATGCTGCGCTGGTAAAATCGATACATCGCCAGCTCATCGTGCATTCATCACCGCCGTGCTTCTGGATTTTTCATGCATCGTCCCTGGGCATCAAAATTTTCAACATCACCTCACGGGCCCGAGGCTGCTTGTCTGGAAATCGACACATCACTTCCCTGCAAGGGAAGAATCGACACATCGCTGACCCGGCGGAGGAAGAATCAAGGCACTGCCTCACTTACGAGTAACAAATCAATGCATCGATTGATTTTCCGATGCTTGCTTGCCCGTGCGACTTTATTTTTGATGCATACTAGGTACTTTGTGCTAAAACAATGCATCCATTGATTTCTATGGATTAAGATTCGTTTTACTTTAAAAATTCATATCTTTGCTTGTGTATGTTGGATTTTTGTTGTTTTGGCCTTGTTTGAATTAGATAAATATTGGCTATTTTTCAAAACTGGTGTGGAGTCTTTTTCTGGTGTTTTTACTGTGTTACTGTAGGTGTTTGTGCAAATACCTTACACATTCCCTCTGAGATAAGCCTGACTGCTTGCACCAAGCTACCAAGAGGGTGGGCAGGGGTTATGTGAGCTGTGTATCTCCCTTACCTTGACTAGAGTGAGAGTCCCTACGCGGGCAGGGTGTAAACTGACTGCCCACTAGATAGCCCATTTCGAACAACGGTTGACCACTCATGGGGGCTTGTCTGCCCGCACAAATTTGGGTGCTGGGCCAGGTCCCACTCTTTGCACAACCAAAGGCCATGCGTTGCAGGGGGTTGAGTGCAATGTCTGGGAGAGGGGGTGGGCTGCAGTTGTAACATAATGGGAGATTACATTATAAAAACATTGACATTCATTGGGAAAAACAAGGGTTAAAGTGGAATTATATGTGAGGAAGGTTATAGTTATGGTTAGAGTTAACCCAAGTAACTATAACTTGTGCCCTAAAGTAACTATAACTTTTGCTCCCGCCATGCAGTTTTTTCATTCAAAATGTTACTGCCAATATTACATAGATATTATCAATGATCTTATGAAAGATGGCATGAGTGCCATAATTTGTGAGGTAATCAACAGTGCAAGGCAAGGGTCTGAGTTGTAGTTACCTTAGGGTGCAAGTTTTTAAAGTGAATTTCTATGGTTTTTATGGGCGACCGCAAAATGCTCCGTCCCATTCTGTAATCTCTCTTTGGGCTAACAACCATGCCCATGTTATGTCAGTCACTTACATCAGTTCGTGGCCATGCCTTTTAAAATCCGCTTGTTTTCATATGTGAAAGGCATGCATACGTCATGCCTTTTCCGGTGTTCAGCCCACTTACACATCACCGGTAAACTACTAAAAACATACAAGACTCGATGTTTTCAGCATGGTCTCTGGACTACTTTATCTCTTTATTTTCCACGCAGCGCAATCGCGCTGCATTTACATAGTGCGATTGCGCTGTGTTTTTTTTTTACAACGCAAATAGCTGTAACTTGAGCAAATGAGAGACCTGTTGCATTGAAAATGCTTGTTTAAATTATATTTCCTAACTAAAACATCTCTGTATCCTTTGTTTTTTACAGTGAATTTCTACGTTTTTTTAAAAAGTATAGTAATATTAATTACTATACGTTAATCCAACCAAACACTGCACATGGCCACAGGACCTGGCCGGTGTCCAACCCCCTATAAGCGCCCAACCTTGCACAACGCATGGCCTTCACCCATGTGCAGGGGAAGTTGCCTTCAAGACCTGGCCTGCAGCAAGACTCTGCGGTCAACACCCTCTAACCACCCAAACCCATCCTGTTCACACCCCTTTGGCATGCTCAGCGGGAGTTGGCTGTGGCTTCTCTGGGTGTGAGAATAGGTGCGAGAGGGTGTATCTGGGGGTGAGAGCTGCTGTCAGATTGTCTGTCTGAGTGTGAGAGTGCGTACATCAGTGTTTTAGTGGGTGCGCCAGTGTGTGCACAATTCTGAGTGCGTGCATGAGGGTGTCAGTGGGTCTGTGAATGGGTGTGTGAGTGTCTGAGTGGGTCTGTGAGTGGGAGGGTGAGTCTGAGTGGGTCTGTGAGTGGGGGCAAAGGTGTCTAGGTGGGTGTGTGAGAAATTGATTGAAAGAGAGAAAGAAAGAAAGAAAGAAAGAAAGAAAGAAAGAAAGAAAGAAAGAAAGAAAGAAAGAGAGAAAGAGGGAAAGAGGGAAAAATATAGAGATTTTTTAGGCTTTATTATCTCATATAGATATTTGTGTTTGATTTAAAATAAAAAATGTATTTATTATTTTCAAAAAATATATAGATTTTTTAATTAAAAAAGAAGAGGGAAATGAATCCACCTGGACTCGAACCTCCAAAGCTCAGTGTGAGAGTCTGCGACCTTGACACTGAGTTGTAATTTTTGTGTTGTTTTTTTTTTAGCCTTATACACATTATGGGCTTTCTGGGAGCTCGTGGGAGCCCTCAAGGGCTCCCCAGCAGTCCCTATATATATATATTCAAATATTTTCTTTTAATAAAAAGCCCATACGGGCCCCTGACACTGTAGGAGAAGCCGTAAGGCACCCCGGGACATAGCAGGAGCTGGCCCTGGGAGGTGGCTATGCTAAGGCCAGTTGAGGCATGTCCTCACTAAATGTTTCTATTTGGAGGAAGAGACACAAGACGATTCCCCACTAGAGAGTAGATTAGTTGATGGGCGGGTTGACAAGGCGTTGATCTTGATGACATATGGCACAATCATGAGAAATACACAACCTCCACAAACAAGATTACAGGATACATGGGATCAAGACATGGGGAAACTAGACGAGGAAGATCGGTAGGAGGCCCTGGAATTTCCAGCAGAAGTGTCCATAAAAGTAAGTTTTTGTCTGATTCAGCTTAAACTCTTACACTGAAACTACTACACCCATACCCTGATATATAAGATAGGCAAGGCAGAAGATGCAAATTGCCTCAGAGGTTGTGGGATGGAGGGCAATCTTTTCAAATGCTCTGGAGCTGCCCGTGCAAAAGATGTTTTTAGGAGATGGTCAGGGGTGCACTAGAGAGGGCAACGGGACTACCCCTGGAGTTACAGCCCTGATGGTCATGGCTGGGAATCTGGGGAGAGATAGATCACTCCTGATGTCAAAGGGTATTGATAAATTTTGAATGTATGGTGGGAAAATGAGACATTGCTCAGAAATGGGGAACTAGGGCCCCTTCTTGGCACTGAGACTGGGAGATTGGAATGGAATATTTTAAAATCAAGGAAAGGAAATCTCAATGAGACGAGAGTGGCAGAAGAAATTTGAGAAAATATGGGGAGCCTGGGATACAGATGTAGGGTGAGAAAAGGATGGGACAAGGTGCAAACGCTAGAATTCAGACATGGGAACCAAGGATCAGCCTGCAAAAGCCACATTATGTACAGGTTGGACTGATGGGATGGCGCAAGTGAATGAGGATGAGGTTATCATTGATTATACACTTCCTCTGCACCAGATTTAAGACAGTCTGGGAGTACAAGAAATGCAGTGTTATGTTTGTTACTGTATTGTATGTGTTATTCTCCAGTATTGGGGTATCTTTCATAGATTCACATGCTTGAATTATTCCACGTTGTCACAGTATCACAGTAAGCACTATATATCAGTATAATAGGCTGTGAAGGGAATACAAGATTCAGCTTAATAGCCTATTCATGTCCTTTTTTTTAAAAGGACCAAAGTTGAACAATGACCAGTCAGGCCACAGCACTCTCAGAACACTCCCAACAGAGGCATCTTCCCTCAATTTTTCACAGCACTATGTGTGTGAGAGAGTCTCCCTGAGCTCTGCTCAGTTTTTCTTTTTCAGATTTGGGGATTTACAAATTGTTCTTCTCTGTTCCAGTATGTCAGAACTGGTAAAGAACAAAAGATCCTCACTTTATTGTGGTTGCAGAAACTTAAGATGAAGACTGCCGTTGTTCCTGAGGAGGAAAGTAGTGAATGTTCTGTCTCGTTACATACCTTCAGAAAGATGGAAAGGTGTCTCCATGAGCCCCTTCACCAAAGCAAAAAAAAGCCTTGAAAAAGGCCCACAATGGATTTACGGAAGGCTCCTCCCATGAGACAAAACAAAAAAGGGCTTTCACAGATTCTAAATCTGAACTCTCCACTCCATCTATAGTCCTTCCATTAAAACCTAGATCCTCATCTGAACCGGCCTTGAAAAAACTAAATTCACTTTGAAACTATTGTTGATGACATCAACGATGTTAAGACCATTGTCGATGGCACCAAGAATTGAGATTTCAATGACTTGAAGCCCGAAGATGCTTTCACCATCGGCATCTATTCTGTCCTTGCCCATTACCCCGTTAACGAGGTGCACCTTGTCAATGACGACCGTGATTCGACGAAGACTGTGCCAACACCGTCAACGAACACATCAGCATCAGTACTACCATCGTTGATAACCTCATCGATGACACCGTCAATGACCCAGCCGTCGGAAAAGTCCTTCTTGTTGTCTGTGAAGTTGAAGCAGAAGAAACCAACAATGTTGCATTTGCCCACATCAGTCATACTACCATCAGGAGCCTCATTGATGACAATTTTGCCATCTCCACAAAGTATTTGTTCTTAATGCACATAGCCTGCTGATGTGTCCCCACTTCCACCCAGCCACCTGTTGGATATTCAGGAATCATATGATGATCAATGGATGTTTGGTGTCGTCCACAGCCCCTCCAATTTAATTCAATTCAATTTTTATTTACGTTTTGGAACTCAATTGAGGTCCACATAAAAAATAAACAATACACAATACCTTTATCCCTACCACACTTTACATACTAAATCTGGACATGTTTAAAACCCATACAATTAAAGCTTTGTAAAAAGCTCAACAAAACTTTTTTTTGAACATGTGATTGCAAAATACAATATTCCGATATATTGTGCAAGATGGGAGATAGTGCAAATGCGCATGTAAGTGCAATTGAAACAGATTAAGTGCAAAAAGTAGTTAAAAAAAATGTGCAGATAAAAAACTACATATGAGGTAAAATATGTCCCTAGACAGTCTAAATACTTTGTCCATCTGCCTATAAAAATGCACAGATAATCGAGCGTACCAGATAAGATACTAACCGTACTCAGCTCTTCATAAAGTGCATCATGATAAAGTGTTTCAAAAGAAAAAAAAAAACTCAAAATCATGAGGTTAGAAACAAGTAAAACCGTCAAATATCCAGTTCATCCTCATATTGTACATAAATACCTTTGCCCAACCCTTATGGTATATTGGTGTAGTGAAAGGGCATCATTATAACAGGTCCGCCTACTGTTTTACTTTCACTAATGACCGAGCTGACAAAAATCTCTGGAATGCACTTCTTAGATTAAAGAAGACATTTATTATTATTCCACTACGAGGTTCCTAAAAAATGAAGGAGGTTAGTAGGTCGAAGGCACACGTTTAAAAATAGTCACAGCAATGAAAGGAAAATATATCAATGTGATTCTCAATTGCAAGGTACACAGCAAATATATGTGATTATATTATAGCATAATTGCAAAGCAAAGGATAAAGTAAAAATTCATCACCGTAGGGCCTGCCAAGCTCTTCATCTTTCTCATGCCAGCAAGAAGACGACCCCTGTTCAACGGCAAAAAATAGATCCTCACCCTCACTGGAAAATGTCAGGCATTTGATGTCCAATCCTGACCGAGGTCTCGGAAATTCCCTCGCTGCTGAGCAGGGCCACCTCTTTTCTAGTTTAAAAAACTGAAAGGGCTTACTGTAGGTCAGAGTTGGAAGACAAACGTTGAAAACTAGCCAGCCTTTCAAGGCTCTCCTTCCAAGGCTGCACCTTTCCCTGTACTGGAGAAAACAAAAAATATGAACTTTCTTATCAGGAACTGTTCGTGTTCGGTGAGAGAAATACGAAGAAACAAGCTTAGTTTTTACCCCGTGGAAAAACACAGCTCATAAGCAATATCTCAACTGCAATGTCTAACACCACGATAAAGCCAATAGGCAGCTAAACTGAATGCAAAATGTAATCTGCAACTGGTGAACACTGAACAACTAATATGCACAGTGGTGAAACACAAAGTCAGTGGTCAAACCTACCTACTTTCAATACACCTACTTATATTTTATCATCTGACACCCCAGGGTCGATTTTCATGTACATCAATGAATCTACTTTACAATATTTATACTTAGAATAGACATAAATAAACATTATAAAAAAAATTAAAATTATAAAACAAAATAGTTCATTGGGCGGAACATATAAAGCTTGTAGAAACTCAGATGCAGACAACAAGGAGAGTTGAAGACAAATAGGCTTTAACCATTTATGCCGGAATGGGGCAAGAGGTTGACAGACAAGTAAAACATGATTAAAATCTTGAGATTCAGCAAGACAAAAATACACTCTTTGGCCGAGCCGTGCCATTTAATCAAAGGAAGTAACCCCTGGCGAAGCAGCATCCAAAAACGTCTAACCCTATGTGGAATATTCCATAAAATATAGGGTTGTGTTTTATTTTTACTACTAGAGAGTTTTCTTAATTCATAAAAGGTCTCTTTTTTGCACAGCTCTCAAGGTCTGCAAAGCCCCTCCAACTTGTACATCAAGTATCAGGATGAAGAGGAAGAACAGGATTATCATGAGCCTGTTTATCAAAATCACCACTTTGTGGAGTAGTATCATCCTTATGCTTCTCCACCACCACCACCACCAGGAAAGGTCCAGGTTCACGCTACCTTGGTACAAGTCCTGTAAAGCATGCTTAAGGAGTAATACAAACACTTCCGAACACCAGCTGAAGCACAACAACCACCTACAGTAGTACCTATGCCTGCACCTAAATCACCAGAACATCTGCCTACTCCACTTACCCCAAGAATGATGCTGCAATCCCACATTGCCATGCCTCCTCCAGATGATCCCTCTACAACAAATGATGATGATACTGATGGTGTTGAGGCTAACGAAAAAGGGAAGGGAAAGGGATGACTACCTCATTTCACCACCTTCCCCTCCAGCTCCACAACCAGTGGATTCTCCACCAGAAGATATTGGTGGTTTTCACATGCTAATGGAGAGAGCCACCAAGCATTTCCAACTTCCTATTACTAACAAACAAACAGACTGTTACAGTTTCAAGGAGCAAGCCAGAAAAACCGTTAGAGCAATACCGATTGTATACTATATCTGGGAGGAAGGAGTCAAAATAATGAAAACACAGGTGACCGTCACTGCCGTTGTTCCCAGAATAGATCAAAAATACAATGCGCCAGGAGACTCACCTGCCTCTTTGATTGGACATCCGAAACCTTATTCGGTCAATCAATCAATCAGATATTTGTTAAGCGCACTACTCACCCAGAGGATTTCAAGGCGCTGGAGGGGGAGGGGTGCTACTGTTTGAAGAGCCAGGTCTTGAGGCGCTTCCTAAAGGTAAGGAGGTCCTGGGTTGTACGTAGTTTGACGGGAGGGAGTTCCAGGTTTTGGCGGCAAGGTGGGAGAAGGATCGGCTATACAACGCAGGTCTAAAAATCCTTCCATACCAATCTCTTCTCCGCCTGACAAGAAAGGCAAGCAACTAGATGACTAGTCTGACATTGCCACCTACCTGGACTTCATGCCAGATGACAAAAAAACTGAAGCTTCACACATTTTTCAGGGAGGCCAAAAAGCAACATCTGAAATTATTGACTGTGCAATGAATATTGCATCCATAGGCTTCCGGCAGTTGGTGGAATCTGCTGTCCTTCATTGCCAGGGTTGGCTTAAGGCCACATCTTTCCAGCCAGATGTTCAAACAAAGATCCTTGATATGCCCTTTGACAATGACTCCTTATTTTGGAAACATGCGGGCCATAAAACTGGGCACTGAAACAGCTCGATCCCTCTGAACTCTCCAGTTCTGTAAGACCCCTTTTCGCAGGGTACATGGCAGCGGCTCTTACTCGCATCATGGAAGATACCAGAGATACCAACCACAATCCTACCAACAGTCCTTTCGGCCCTCTTAACAGCATGAACCCCATCGAGCGCCTCCGTCAGCAGCCGATTTTAAAGAACAACCAAGAAGGAGGCAGGCTGCTGCTGTCAGGGATACCGCTGGAAAGCAGCGACAACTTTAATATACCCTCTACACCACCTACTCATCCTTCGGTGGGTGACTGAATCTCCCAGTATCTACAACACTGGAGCACAATATCTAATGACTAGATCTCATTGAGCATACTCTGGAGTTTACTCATATTCCACCTCAGACTCCACCAACAAAATTTGTCCCATCTCACCTTCATCTTCTTCATAAGGAAGTTTTGGTCTTGTTGTCAAAAGGGGACATAGAACAGGTTCCACATTCTCAAAAAGAAAAGGGATTTTATTTCAGTGAGGAAGAAATCAAGGTATAGCGCCTGATTGTCGACCTCTGGAAACTCAAGAAGTTCCTGAAGAAGCAATCTTTCTGTATGGTTTCCCTCAAGGAAATTCTCCACCTTCTCAACCACGGAAAATTTCTTACCAGCCTTGATCCCCAGGATGCCTATTATCACATTCCCCTTCATCTCAGCCATCGCAAATTCCTCAGATTCACAGTAGCAAGTATTCATTACCAGCTCAAAGTTCCTCCCTTTGATCTCTGATCCACTACCCAGATATTTACGAAAAAATGTCTTGCCCCAGTGGTGACCCACCTGTGGAAACAAGGCCTTCAAGTTTAGCCATACTTTGATGACTGGCTGATAAAGCCTCCATCTTTCCAGCACGGGTCGTGGAAAACATTCAGGTGTCTTCACCTCTTTCAAACCCTGGGACTTACAGTCAACTTCCAGAAGACTCTCCTGGCGCCTTCAATATGAATAAGGTTTCTGGGATAAACTCTGGAAACATTGCTCAACATGACATTCTTGTCCGTAGTCAGGCAACTAAAACTCTCCATTCTGGCCAACTCCCTTTCAAAAAGAAAGTGCACTTCAGTTCGCCTGATCAAATCTCTACTCGGCATGATGTCTTCAGCCATTCTTCTAGTGCCTCATGTTTGTATCAAAATGCGACCCTTTTATGAAGAATTGGACACACAGTGGCTCCAGTCGGAAGGGCAATTCGACAACATCATCCAGATCACACCAGTCATGAAAGCAGCTCTTCCCTGGTGGACAAACTCCAACAACCTCTCTTCAGGATTGACATTCCTTCCCCCCATTTCCGAATACGTCATTACAACAGACGCTTTGCTAAAAGGATGGGGAGCTCATCTACCCTGTGTCCAAATTCAGAGCAAGTGGACTCCATGGCAGTCGAAACTGCATGTCAACTGCTCAGGGCAGTCTCACTCTCTTTACAAGCTTTTTTGCAGAGAATTCAAGCTTCCTCTGTGTTGATAAGGGCAGACAACACAACAAGTATGCATTACCTCAACAAACAAGGAGGCACAAAACCCAAAATTCTGTCCCAAGAAGCTTAAACTCTCCGGCATTGGGCACTTACTCATCAAGTGGCCATAAGGGCAGAAAATCTCCCAGGAGTAACTCTCTAGCTGACAATTTGAACAGAGCAGCCCAAAGTTGTCACGAACGGCAAATGAACCAACCGGTCCTGGATGCCATATTTCAACTATGGGGCAAACCCAAACTGGTTATTTTTGGATCTCAATAGAAGAAGAAATGGCGGTTTTACACCAGCAGGCACCCTCAAAAGGGACCCTGGGGGAATGCCCTTGTGATGCAATGGTCCAGAATTTATGCCCATGCTTTTCCCCCAATCCCACTTTTTTCCAGGATGGATTCTCAGAAAAATCAAATGTGAGGCATGCCGGTTAATAGTCATTGCTCCCCGATTGCCCAGACAGCACTGGTTTTTAGAGCTCCTCATGTTGTCAGTGGACAACCACATTAAATCCAAGCCATAGGTAGACTTGTTGTTAATGAACAATCAGCAGCTCCTTCATCCAGACCTGACTTCTCTGTATTTATCAGCTTGAATCCTGGGCATTATGAGGTTGAATACCTAGACATTCCAGAGGATTGTAGGAGTATTCTTGCAAAGACTAAAGCTGATTCTACCAACAAAATATATTGCTTCAAATGGAAACGATTTTGTTTTTGGTGCGAGAAATCTAAAGTACATCCTACCGTATTGCCTCCTGAGCAAGTGTTGCCATATTTAGTATTTCTAGTCAAATCTGGCCTAATGCATTCCTCTGTCAAAGTGCATCAGGCTGCTATTTCTAGGTACAGGCAAACTTTGGGATCTCCTTCCTTGTGGTCGCACAGCTTAGTTGTCCAATTCCTTTAAGGACTCTTCAAAGCATATCCTCCAGTAAAGTCCCCCCCCACCTGCATGGCAGCTTAACACCATGTTATCCCAACTGATTAAGAGTCAATTTGAGCCTATTCACAAGGCTGAACTAGAATTCCTTACTTGGAAGGTGGCATTCTTACTAGCCCTTAGCTCTGCAAGAAGGGTAGCAAACTCCAAGCGCTCATTATCAAGGAACCTTTCTTAAAATTCAAAGACACCATGGTAATTCTTCGTACTAATCCCAAGTTCATAACAAAGGTTCCTACCGATTTTCACCTAAATCAACCAATTATTCTTAAGACTTTCTTTCCCAGTCCTCAAACATCATTGAAAAAATTCTTCATACTCAATGTCAAGAGATGTTTAGAGTTTTACTTACATCACAGGAAACATATTCGTACTAATGATCAACTTTTTGTGGCCTATGGCAACAATAACAAAGTTGGACCAGTCTCCAAGCCTAAATAGGAAGAAGGATTTCATCAGCCATTCTGTTCTGTCATTCCAAGGCAGGCAGGCCTTCAAGACAAGCACACTCTACAAGAGCAGTTTCCACAACAATAGCTTTATTTGCTGGGGTGGTTATCAAAAATATATGCTATACTGAAACGGTGAAGAGCAGGCACACTTTCACCCAGCACTGCTGTCTGGATTCAGCACAACCCACTGATACAGCTGAGGGTCAAGCAGTACTTTGGCAACTTTTCCCATAAGGTTAGTCTGTTACCATACAATGTAAAATGTTGTACCCACCATCTGCTGTAATCGTCATATATATATATTTTATTCCTAATGTATTGTACTGCTAACTATTCTGATTTAAGTATGTGAATCCATGAAAGATACTCGAATACTGAAGAAAGAATTTGTTACTTACCTGTAGCTCCCGTTCTCCAGTATTGGCATCTTTCATAGATTCAGATCCACAAGTGACCCAGCCTCCCCCCTTAGAGGCTCTCCTTGTTGGCCAGTCAAGGTCTATCTCACTAGTGCTTGGAAAATATGAGGAAAGATTCCTCTGTTGGGAGTGTTCTAACGGTGCTGTTGCCTGATTGGTCATTGTTCAACTTTGGTCCTTTTTTAATAAGGATATAGATAGGCTATTAAGCAGAATCTTGCCTTCCATTTACAGCTTATTATACTGATATACACTGCTTACTATGATACCGTGGGACTCCCGCTTCGATGACAGGGAATTATTTAAGCATGTGAATCTATGAAAGATACCAATACTGGAGAACTGGAGTTATAGGTAAGTAACACATTCTTTTGTTGCATAAGATTAATAAAAATATATATAAAAAAAAATCATTTGTGATTTATCTTCTGTGCCTGTCTTTGTTTCCTACTGCTTGTTCACTTTGATTCCCCCTGCAACTTGCTGCGATGTCGTATTTTGATTCTTCTTTTCAACCTATCCTGAATGGCCCTTATTGTTGGGAATAGACATTTCTCTTCCCTAATTTAAATCCGTAAGCATCTGCAGTGACTGTATACTGGCCGCACTGCTTAAACATGGATCAGAGGTACAAATATATCTCAGTGTCTGACTGGGTGTACTTTATTATTAAAGAGTGAGTGATTGGCGAGGTACCGGAGTGAATGCCACTACTGCAGATACCATAGATTTCAAGTTCTGGCCCTCAATGTGAGATGAAAAGGTGGTGTACGGACATAGGAGGAGTAAATCTACTGTAGCTCTGGAGCTTTGTTGTGAATGATTGTAGATGATTGTGGATATTTGGTTTAACAGCACAATAAGACTGAAATATCTTGCTGTCTTACTCCTTGGAAAGATCTGCCAGCTTTAACCAAGTTCAAGTGTTTTTCATCCATATTATTTAATTGCAGCAGTGAAAGTGATATATTATAGTGCATCTCCCACTTTAGGGCTTTCCATCCTTTGATACACTGATAGATTCAATGTGCAGTGCAGAACAGCAGTTTTCCTTTGTTTCCTTCTGCAGATTCTACCCTGAAAAAGAGCCCCAAGGTGCAAAAAAGTAAGTGTTCTATCCTTTTTTTAAATAAGAGTTGTATCTCCTCCCTGTGTGGTATGCACACAGCAATTTGCATCATGCAATATCCATTTGTTTTTCTCAAAGGACTGAACTTCCTGTATTTTTACACCATGAAGAATGTAGCCTGTTATCACTTGTAGTCCTCAAAGCCACAACTAGCAGTAGCCAACCGACTGCTGAAGCATTACACAATGAACATGTTTACAATACATTTAGAGTTAACTACAAAGACTGAAACAGATTACATAGTTGCTGGCCATAGCACCTCTGTACATAATTAAATGGAGTGAGGAGACATATCCTAATTACAGTGAAAAAAATAACAGTACAGTGGAAGCTGTAGTGACCACCTTACAAATGTCAATCAAGCAAACCCCTCAGTCATAACCTAGTTTTCTTGCCTTTTTCTGCAGTCCCAAAAGTAACAAGGTAAGTATTAATTATCCTGGTGGTAAAAAATGAAGTAAATAGGCTTAGACTGCACTTGGAACATCAAGAAGGCAGGTACCCCCAACCCCTTCTCGAAATTTCTTGATCAATTACCGGTTTAAAAATCTTTTGATGGAGGTGGGATCATGATAGGAGCTAAGGCACATCTTGGGTAAAGCAGTTCGGCTGGTCAAGAAAGGAAATAATCTGCAGAGCAGAGCTCCAATGTCATAGTAAATACAAGGTGAGAGCCACTCGGAATACAGCTTTAAGGTAGCGGAGTCCAAAAGGCACCCTATGAAGTGTGACAATGGAAATTCATATTAAAAGGATGAAGGCACCGTAAGCCAACCAGAGCTTGAATCGTAGGGCTGGCATATTCAAAAGTGTGGGTTATCTGACAGATGTAAGCCTTAAAACCATAAATTAAACCTTGCCTGCTTCTGATGATTCTGATTGCATTCATATGAAATCCGAGTGATGAAAAAGTTGGCTAAGCAAAGAAAAATGACTATTCTACCCCTGTTTCTTCCTCTTCTACCCTGGTGTTGGAAAGTGGATTATTGGTAAGGGCAGGTAAATACCTAAACTTAGCAATATGCCACTAACCCCCACTAGGTCCAGTCAGGTCTCAATAAATTAATCCCCGCTCAACCCTTGGTAGCTTGGCAATGAGCGACAAGGCTTAACTTAGGAGAACAAAACAGTAAATAAGTGAAACACAAAACACAAAAAAAGTCCAACACCAACATATAAAAATAGATTATATGTTTATCTTTACAATGACACCAAAACAAATAAAATCGGATAAGGGGAACTGGAGATTAGAATTTTTTAAGAATTAATGTTTTTAGCGCTTAGAAACTAAAAGCGCCACTCGGGACATCTGGTCACACCTCCACTAGGGCAAAGTTTAAAAAAGT
Source organism: Pleurodeles waltl (assembly GCF_031143425.1). NCBI lineage: Eukaryota > Metazoa > Chordata > Amphibia > Caudata > Salamandridae > Pleurodeles > Pleurodeles waltl. The sequence continues at coordinate 1,156,190,183 of NC_090439.1, read as the reverse complement.
TTAAGGACGACCGCAATGTGGCCCTGCTCGGCTACATCAAGTCGGAGGCCTCGGTTAAAATCTTACCTTCGGACTTAGGCACTCATTTGAACCTCAGCGGTCTTTTTTAAAGACCGCCGAGGTTACTCCTGGCCGAAAACCCTCCCTTTTTCGGACAGAGAGCCGCCAGCAGACATAATGGCGGTCGGCGGTGAGGTGGAGGCTGCTCCACCGTCACCACCACGTCATCAGAACACCGTCCACCGAATCACGTCCCAGGATTCGGTGTGGCGGTGTTCTGGTGACGGGGTGCTTGTGGCGGAGCAGCCACCATGGATCCCGTTCCCTCCCGGAAGATCACCGGAACAGGTAAGGTGATCGTCCGTTAGGGGAGTGGGTGAGGGGGTGTTGTGTGTGTGTGCGTGCATAGGGGTGTGCATGTGAGTGTGTAGTGGGGTTGTGTGAGTGCGTGTATGCATGCGGGGGGTGTATAGTGTGTATGTGAAATGTGACGTATATGTCTGAGTGCATGTGTGCGTGTATGTGTATGAGTGGTGTGAGCCTGCGTGTAGGGGAGTGTGTGGGGGTGTGGGTGTTACTGTGGGGGGGCGGGTGGGGAGGGGCTCTTACCACCTTTGGGGACGGTAGGGGGTCATGTGTGTTGGGGGAGGACTCAGGGGAGGGGGAGGGGGCAACCCCAATCAGTGCCAGGGAACGAATTTCCTGGCACTGATAGTGCCTACCGCCATGGATTTCGTGGTGGTAGAAAACCCCACAAAATCCATGGCGGTATGCGGAGTCCTGATACCGCCGGCGGTCTAGTGACGGCCACCGGGCTGGAGACCGAAGTCTCCAGCCCAGCAGTCTTTACCACCCTAGCGGTCGATGTGTAGAAGTGGCGGATTTCCATAGCGGTCGTAATTCAATTTTTTTACCGCTACTTTTACACCGACCGCCAGGATTGTAATGAGGGACTTAGGGCCTCATTGCAACCCTGGCGGTCAGTGAAGTGGCGTTCGTACCGCCAACAGGCTGGCGGTACGAATCGCCATATTATGACAGCGGCAGTAGCAACGCTGTCACACCACCAGGACCGGTGGTTTACCGCCATGGATGTCCCCGCGGTCAGAATCCGCCAGGGCAGCGCTGCCCTGGGGATTTTGACTCCTCTTACCGCCAGCCTGTCCATGGCGGTAGACACCTCCATGGAAAGGCTGCCGGTAAGGGGAGTCGCGGGGCCCCTAGGGGCCCTTGCACTGCCCATGCACTTGGCATGGGCAGTGCAGGGCCCCTAGGCACAGCCCCATGGCGATTTTCACTGTCTGGCTGGCAGACAGTGAGAAGCGCGACGGGTGCTGCTGCACCCGCCACACCGCCATATTGCTGTTGCTCCATTAGGAGCCAGCTGCAATGTTACGGCCGGCATCTCCGCTGGGCCGGCAGGCAGAAACTCTGTTTCCGCCAGCCGGCCAAGCGGGGAGTCCAAATGCGGCCGGCGGGTTTCCGGCCGCATGGGCGGGCCGACTGGCGGTTCAGCCTTAGCGGTCGGCCTCGTCCGACCGCCAAGGTTGAAATGACCGCCTTAGTCTTTTTCTTGAAGATTTTCTTCAGCGGAACGAATTCACCAGTCCGATCCAACCTCCCTGGAGCCCTCTTCGGATAGGCGTCACAGGAGACCTCGGTGAAGAATTCTACCTTCAGACTTAGACAATTTTTCAGTATGGAAATCTTTGTCCAGTCCAAAGCTGAATCTTGATCTGAGGTCCCTGGAGCCCTTCTCGGATACACTGCGCAGGAAGTCCCGGTCAACTTTTTACGTTTGAACTTTGTCACTTTTTTGGAGCTTTTTCCTTCCGATGGGGGTCGACCCTCTACAGCAAGCCGATTTCAATGCTAGGTCAGCGAATCACCTTTCCAGGAGCCCCCAGCGAAATTCTGGAAGTCTGGGGCTCCAGAGCTTTTTAGTGGGACGAACCTGCAAGTCAGGCCGGGTCATGGTTGAGGCAAGACGGCTTGACTCACCACGGCAGGTCAGTCCCTTTATGGAGCTTTTACCAAAAGTTCTCCAAACTTCTGGATCTTCTTTCAGAAGGTCTTTGAAGGTCCTTTAGGAGTCCACAGCTAACCCCAAGTTTCCAGAAACTTTGAGTTGCTCCTGGAGGACTAGGGCCCCACCTCCCAGAATGCACCTGGCTCAAACTCCAAAATAACCTCTGGACAGTGGTCAGCTGGTCAGTTTTTTCATCATTTGATACAGGGGACTCTGGTTAGCTATTTTTGACCTGTAGCAATCAGGGAGTCCCTTCTTGAGCCAGCTGAAGCCAGGCAGAGTACTTTTTGTGGTGAGGCTCAAGTGTGCAGCTGGTGCAGTCCTTCAGGGGTCCAGCAGGGCAGTCCTTCTTCTTGCCCTGTTCCTGGTAAGCATCTGAGGTAAGCATCTGGGGTGTAGGTGCAGCTCTGACAAATTTATCCTTGCTCCTGGGGTGAAAAGCAAGGGGGGAAACTTGTCCAATCACAAGCAGGCCTCTACCCTCTTGGATGTCCACTTCCTGGGAAATGTGGCAAAAATCTATCCCAGGGAGCAACATTCCTTAAAAATCCAAAGTGGTAAAAACTGAATTTTGGAGGTTAGGTTTGGTTTGAGCCCACCCACTGGTGTGGCAAAAAATGCATAACACACCTGTCTCCTTCCCTCTCCTAATCAAATCAAGAGGGCACATGGTTGTCTGGGTTTGCAGGTAACGGGGGAGGTCCTGAGCTGCTCCAAATGCCCTTTCCTCCTTTGAAGACCAGTTTGGCCGCACTACCCCATCTGCTGAGGCAGATCCCCTCCCCCAGGCACTTCCTTTGTGTTCAGCCCAGGCCACTTCACACCTCATCAAGGCAGCGTGGCCAGGCTGCCAGAGGCTGGCCAATCAGGGAAGGGCACTACAGAGGTGAAACTGGTAACTTTTAGAAAGAGTTCTAAAACTATTTTCCTGAACTAGTTATATTAAATCCAACAACGGCAAGTTGTTGCATTTATTATACCAATCAGTTTGAGACCAAACTTGCATATCTTCCTCCTTTGGAGACTTTATTAATTACAATAAAGTCTCCCCGTTTAGCCTATGGAGCCTATTCACTACAAGGAGGGAAACACAAATTTAGCTATTTTTCCTTACCAGGGCTTATAAAACATACTTACATACAGGTTACACTGCACCCACCCTGGTGGCACCTATGGCACACCTTAGGGGTGACATATATGTAAATATAAGTTAGTTTAAGACTTTGGAAGTACTTTTATTTCCAAAGTTGAATTTGCATTAAAAGCAGCCAAAAAGGGAGGCCGCCTTTAAAATGATCCTGAACATCTCAGCAGTGCACCTATGGGGACACTACCTATGCTGGAGTCCCTAAACCTACATGCTTACCATATACTAGGGTCTTATAGGCAGGTTGACATAGCCAATTATAATTAGCCTAATTTGTATACTCATTTTAATCAGAGCACAGGCCCTGGGACTGGTTAGCAGTACCCAGGGCACCGTCGGAGTCAGGAAAACACCAGCAAAAAGTGAAAAATGGGGACAAAAAGTTAGGGGGCTTCAGCAATCAGACCAGTTTTCTCACACTTGGTTGCTGCTCTTTCCCAGAGTGTTGTAGCGCATGACACTGACTACCTGGTCAGTCAGATGTTATCTTTCCAACTCTATGGAATTTCAAGTGAGATTGTTTTGTTTCTTCAGTGGAATAGATGACCCTTGACTTCACTTACCTATTCCAGGCAGTGGAACTATTTTTGTAAGTGAGACATGTCCAAGAGTCTGACTCCGCTATTGCGCTACCAATAAGGGCTTGATTATGACCTACGGTGTTATTTGTCAACCCTGATAAATAACAATACCGCGGAGTAGGTTATTTATTGAGTGCGATAAATAGCACCTTTTATGGGCTCATGGGGAATAGCATGCAGATTTTGGTATTTAACACACCGAAATCCACATGATGTGGTAAACGCCATATGTTTTCCCCTGTTAAATTTTGGCAGGTATTACCTGCTGAATATTAACAAAGGTTAAGTTATATAATCCAACCAATAATTGTTGGATGCTTTAAATACCCTCAAACTCGTACTTCTGATCAATGCGTCAACAGGCGTTCACACATTGGTCGGAATATTATGAGGAACTCGTTGTCAGGCCCTTGGTGTCTTCTTTGTTTTGAGAGATTCTCCAAGTGGACTTGATTAAAGCTACAGAGGCTGGTATTATTTTTTAATCCGTAATTTCTGTTCCATCCAGCACCTGAGAGTACATTTTAGCTAAACACAACATTCCAGAAATCAAACACCTCAGTAAAATCAAACACCTCAGTCCTTATTAATCCCAGTATGGCAGCCATCTTCCCCTTTATATCTGCTTTGAGGCATAAAGTGTAGTAATCTTCAAATTCTTAATTAATTTCCTACAAGTTAATGCAGTTATTCTTAACGAATAAGCTCACCCCACTACCCTTCTTCCAACAAAAGTAAAAGTCAAAATGTCCAATAATCCTGTACGAAGGCAATTCAAAAAAAGGCCATACCAAATACAATCCAAAGGCTACTTTCAAAAATAATTCTTCCATCAGTTGTGTTTCCTCACAAGCTCTCATTACAATCAGCCTGGCTATATGCTAGTCTTAAATGAAATCCATTTGGAGAATTTACACTTCTAGTCAACTCCGGATGCTAACATTATGCACGTGAAAAGCTGCTTAGAGGCACAGAAGGCTCATGCTCCAAGAGTTTCAGATAAAACCTTGAAAACACCCCCTACAACCAATTGTCCTCCTTTAAAATGTCTTCCAAGCACCCATCCCTGAATAACATTTTACTCACCATGGTACCTCACACTGAATGATCATTAAATCCACTCCTGCCTCACTTGTTTTCCTAAGGTAGACTTACTTACAGGATTGAATAGTTTTGAGGAGTCAAACACACCTGCTGCAGGCCATTCCTGTAAATGTAGGCGTTCTGGTCTCATTCTTCTTTAGGCACTGCACTACAGACAGCTGTGAATAGTCTTAAAATTTTGGATAGAACTTCAAAGATGACATTGCCTTAGATCTCTGTGTGAAATGAAACAATGTTCAATCAAGACTGTAAAAATGATTACTTATCTTTTACACTTTCAGCTACCTTTTTGAGTGATATCAGGCATAACAAAGCCTGACAACTGATGTAATTAATGTTAAAAACTTATTAGAGGGCTAACCCTCTCATTTCTCAAAATTTTAATTGACATCCCATAAAGAGCGTGGTCTCGGAAGCCTGTACAGTTTGATGCCCTTCATAACTCTACATACCAAGACACCCTTCCCTCTTGATTTCCCATCTACCAAATTATATGTAGTTGCCACTATTGACATTTAGGGGGTCATTCTAAGTCCGGTGGGCGGCGGAGGCCGCCCGCCAGACTTCCCCCACCAAAATACCGCTCCGCTGTCGAAAGACCGCTGAGGGTATTTTGGGATTTGCCCTGGGCTGGCGGGCGACCGCCAAAAGGCCGCCCGCCAGCCCAGGGCAAATCAACCTTCCCACGAGGACGCCGGCTCAGAATTGAGCCGGCGTAGTGGGAAGGTGCGACGGGTGCAGTGGCACCCGTCGCGTATTTCAGTGTCTGCAAAGCAGACACTGAAATACAAAGTGGGGCCCTCTTACGGGGGCCCCTGCAGTGCCCATGCCATTGGGAGACCCGCCAGGAACAGGATGGCGGTAGGGGGTGTCAGAATCCCCATGGCGGCGGAGCGCGCTCCGCCGCCATGAAGGATTCTGTAGGGCAGCGGAAAACCGGCGGGAGACCGCCGGTTTTCCTAGTCTGACCGCGGCCGAACCGCCGCGGTCAGAATGCCCTGCGGGGCACCGCCGGTCTGTCGGCGGTGCTCCCGCCGACCCTGGCCCCGGCGGTCTGAGACCGCCGGGGTCAGAATGACCCCCTTAGTGATTAGCCGTTCTGTAAGTCAAGCCTTTTTTCAAATAAATATGTCAAAACAAAGATAACTGTACCGTAGGAGCCTTAGATATAGGGAATTACAAACCAACACAAAGTTGCTCTGTCACAGAAAATACTCTGCTAGTCAAGTGTTTAATCCTAGGTATCGGTGCAAATCTGACATTGCCCTGGGAAAATTGTGCTTTATGCAATGTAGGGTTCTGAGGCACCAAAGGAAATGTCATTGCTGTAACAACGAGAAGTGTCAAGTTGTTCCATTCATTGTGTGAACCCATCCAACAGTAGAGGGGTAAGAAAGATGCAAATCCATCTCAGCTCTGTTTTTTTTTTTTATCAGGAAGTGGGAGGATAAATCAGTGAGCCACCACATGAATGTAATAATTTTAGAAAACAGATCTTTTGTTGTTCTGTTGCATGACAGAATCCGTAATTACAGCATTGTTCCCATCCCCTGCTTTTCCTAGACTGATGATACAAAAGCTAAACCTTGAAACTTTGATCACATTAGATCCTGTTCTCCAATTTGCCACTTGATTACATTTACTGTAGAGGGCTGATGCACGTTTGGCTTGGGAAGAAGATTCCAGTCACAATGAGGGAAATATGTCCATGTTTATCTATGCTGTGTAACCCTGATTAACAAACTTTATTAATTATCTCTCTAGATGCTGCCAATAAGGGGGTCCAACAAGCAAAGACCAGTAAGTACTATCCCAATGTTTAAATAATGATTTGGTCCCATACAATACAGTATGCATAGAGTACTTAAAGTATGCCATATGGGCCATTTAGAGAAATGAATCTGTCTTTCCAACATCATATTCTGACGGCAGCAGAAGGTGGGTGACTTTCTGGCAGAGTGTCTGACAGTTCCACCATTAGATGCAACATGGAGATTTACGAATGCCACCACAGACGAAGACTGGTTGACTGATTGCTTCTCTCTCAGTAATCACTGGTGGTGGCATAAATAAATATCCATGTTTATTGTGACCACTGCTGTCATTTCCCGCAGCAGCTATAGAAGTCAGTTAGGCAGAAGATGATTTCCCCAAAACAACACCTCCCATGATGAAGGTAGCCACTTTGTGGGACAAACCTGCAGCTGACTTCAAAGCTATCATTTCTTTGAGCAGATTTCTTTCACTATGGCAGAAGTGGTTATTATCTTACACTACAACTATAAATTAACCCAATACATCCTTGATTTTCTCTAGGATTTTACTTCCCAGTTTTCCTAGAGGTACTCTGAAGAATTAATAAGAATGTTGATCACCTCTATTTTATGATTCTAGGTGGACTGATAGCCAGTAGGGGTCTAGTCATTACTAGAGGACACTGCTATCAGAAACAAATCTTGTCTGGGGCAGGCTGCATACCTCAGGCCGCTACTAAAGGTTCTTTGAACCGGACATAATGCTTTGCTGCAGCAGGCCACAGTATCTCAGGTTGTTACCAGAGGTCTGTAGAACAGGCACAAATCTTCTCTGTTGCAGGCTGGGGCACACTATAAGTGGCTGTAGGAAAGACAGAATGTCTTTGCATATTTCTACCCATTCTGAGCATCAGACATATTAAACTGACTCCGATATATTTGATTCACAAATATCTAACTGCTCTGTGGCATGTTTAATTTTGGAGTACACATTCTACTTGTATTCATCATTTGATATCAAATAACAACACATCTTTGTTGTTTTTCACTGTTTTTTCCAATGCTCCATTTTCCTGCCGCTCCCTTCTTGCCCATTTTTCTCTACTCGCCAGTCCCGCCCATTGCCATCCACGCTCTTTCCTTCTCAAGGACCTACATAATGGAGGCCGCAACATGGCTGCGCAGCAGATGCGTGCAGCAGGCACACCGCTGGTGCACTGAAGGCGTGCAAATGCAAGCCCCATCTGTGCCCATCTGCACCTGGACCACGCCTTGTGCCCTGGCCACAGATGCTACAACAACAACTCCTACACCTCCTCCCCTGGATCAACCTAAGGACCTTTTACCTGCTGACACAGCCACTTCTTCTGCGCACAGGAACGCCTGTCCACACTGGAACCCCGCCACCCCCTCTAGAACATCTCAAGCACTCCATAACTGCCTCAGTGCACTCGACTCAATGCCTGATCCCTCTAAGATACACCACGGAAATCTAGGACACCATCACCATCCTCACCCGACGTAATTTTCATAACCGAGATGTGGGTCAACCCCTCCTCAAACCCCAACATACCCACTGCAGTACTAAATGGCTACAAGATGATACACAGAGACCTCACAAACAAACACGGGGGAAGCATTGTCATCATCCACAAGGAAACCATATGATGCATCAACACTGAAGATGTTCCCACATCTATCATGGAACAACTCAGCTTCCAACTTCTAACTGACGCCAAGACAACCATTAGAGGCAAACTTCACCTACTGACCCCCTGTCACCTTCTGCAACGCCATCTCCAACTTCATCGCTACCCCTTGCTATCGACTCCAGACACAGCATCCTACTTATGACCTTCACTTCCACCTTGATGACCCTAATGTCGCCAACACCACTACCCTACTGGAGAGCATAAACAACATCGGCCTCACCCAACTGGTTACCTCCCCACACACAAAGCAAGAAATATACTGGACCCGATCATCCCATATAGTGACAGAGTCAAATATAGCTACGCCAGAGATCTCACCTGCTCCAACCACGCTATCGTCCACTTCACTTTTGCAGGCTCCCAGGACAGCACCACCAAACCCCCAGCACCTCTTACCGACTCCAGTTGGAGCAAAGTGACGGAGACGCAGTGGACGCAGGCCTTCAGCATCATCCAACCTGAAGCAACGTCAGACCTAGAGCGGGCCATCCAGAACTTTTCCACCTGGATCACCAAATGCACCAACAGAGTTGCCCCTATGAAGCCAGCCAAAACCAACAAAGCCTCAAGACAAGCCAGCTGGTATTCCCCCAGAACTGAGAACCATCAAGCACAGCTTCAAACAACTAGAGAAACAATGGTGCATCACCAAAAACACCTCTGACCGAGCGGCCTACAAATCAGCCCTCAATTACTACCACCAATGCATCAAGGATACTAACAGAGCAGCCCTCACAAATCACATCAAAACTAGCACCAACCACATGAAGAAACTCTTCAACATAGTAAAGAATTTTCCAGCCCTTCAGCCATGGAGAACACTATTCGCCCTTCCAAGTACTCTGTGACACCCTATCAGACTATTTCCACAAAAAAGATAGCCACCATTTACAATAACTTCTACCCCGCAACCCACTGAGGTCAACCTCAACAACTGCGACCCGTCCATGCACACCAAGCTATCATCACTTTGACCCCGCTCACAATGCAGGCCACTGCAACCATCATGTCCTCCATTCACTCCAGGGCACCCACCGACCCTGGCCCCCACCACTTTTTTAACCTGAGAACTACGGAAATAGGCACAGAACTCACCAACATCCTCAATGCCTTCATCCCCACAACAGCCTTCCCCAACAGATAGAAACACATTGAGGTCATACCCCTCAGCTGATCCCAGGGAACTAAAAAATTACTGCCCCATCTCACTGCTCCCGTACCTCACCAAAGTCCTGGAGAAGGCCATCAACCACCAGCTCACAGAACACCTGGAAAGAAACAACTTGCTCAATGCCTCCCAAACTGGCTTCCACGTCAACCACAGCACAGAAACAGCCTTGATCACTGTCACAGATGACATCAGATTGCTCCTCAACTGCCGGCAGACAGAAGCCCTGATCCTCCTCGACTTATCGGTGAAGTTTGACACTGTATGTCACCAAACCTTCATCAACAGGCTCAACAGCATCGGCGTCCAGGGCAACACCCTCAAGTGGATTGTCTACTTCCTCACAGGACAAACACAAAAGATCCGCCTATCACCCATTTCCTCTGAACCAAATAGCACCACCTGTGGCGTACCCCAAGGATCTTCCTCCGGCTCCACACTATTCAACACCTACTTGACCCCCCTTGCTGACATCGTCAGATCCCACTGACTTAACAACATATCCTGTGTAGACGGCACACAACTCATCCTTTTGCTCGACCAACGATTCCTCCACCACCAGAACAAATTTCTGTAATGCCATGACCATTGTCACTGACTAGATGAGAACCAACTGCCTTAAGCTCAAGTCAGAGAAGATGGAAGTGCTGGTCTTCTGAAAAAATACCTCCATATTGAACAACATCTGGTGCCCATCCGAGCTTGGCCCTACACCCACCCCAACAGACCATGCCTGCGACCTCAGCATCATCTTCAACAGTGAATTTACCTTAAAGTGACAAATCAACACAGTCTCCTCCTCCTCCTGCCTCCACACCCTCTGCGTGCTCTGCAGGAACTTTAGATGGATCCCAGTTGACACCAGGAAGACTGTCACCCAGCTCCTTGACATGAGCCAGCTAGAATACAGCAATGACGGCATCTCCACCCAACTCCTCAAGAGGCTCTAGACCATACAGAACTCAGAAGTCAGTCTCAACCTAGATCTTCCGAAACGGGTCCACATCACCCCCATCTCAGGAACCTCAACTGGCTCCCCATGCAGAAGAGATGCCAGTTCAAGTCTTTTATATATGCATACAAAGCTTTACACAAACAGGGATCACCCTACATCAACCACCGCATGAACTTCCACAAACCTGCCAGACACCTCCGGTCCCCTCCCTGGCCCTGACACACAACCCTTGTATTCACCGCAGCCACAGTGGTGGTTGTTCCTTCTTCTACACCGCCACCAAGACCTGGAATGACCTGCCCCTTCACCTAGAAATATCACCCTCTCTAGCCAACTTCAGGAAGGAACTCCAGACCTGGTTGTTCAACTGAGACCTTGCAATTATAGCACTTAGATAACCTCAGTGGTGATAGAGTCGCGCTTTATACGTTGTGATTGATTGAATAAAGTAACTAAGCTGTTTGTGGGCAAAGTGGTTGTGTGAAAATGTATTATAAGCAATAAAGCACCTCTGACGTACATTATAAGGATATTGCAAGCCTCCTCAGAGTTCCATGACCTTGTAAAGGAACTCCTAGGTGACTTGCTATGTGTCCTGGCTTTTCCCCCAGGCAACTGTTGCAGCAGCCATTATAGCATCAGAACTCAATTGTAATAACTTATTAAAAGCCGAGCAGCTACGTCATTAGTTAATTACAGGCAACTAGAGACGTGCTCAGCACAAATGCACCCATTCTTTCACTACATTGCTTTCGCTTACTTAGAAAAATCCCCCCTGCATTGCTGCTACTGAGATGAAGAGAATTGTCTTAACACTGCCTAAAACATAAATAAATGTAACTTGGATTTTCTTACATACACTTAACACACAACCATGCGTGGATTTTTGAGGAGTGCAACCTCCTTGTGTCTCATAGTCGGAAGGGATATTCCATCCCAGGGTATTGCATACTGTTGGAAATGGCCTCTCTGTAGGGTCACCCTTTTTGCCTTCCTCCTCTTCTTTTTCTTACCTAACTTTTGCTGGATTTAGGACTCTCAACACTTTACCACTGCTAACCAGTGTTAAAGTGCATGTGCTCTCTCTCTAAAAAGATGGTAACATTGGCTCATACCCAAATGGAATATTTAAATTACTTGTCAGTCCAGAGTAAAGTGCACTTCATGTGCCCAGGGCCCGTAAATTAAATGCTACTAGTGGGCCTGCAACATTGATTGTGCCACCCACATAAGTAGCCCCTTAACCATGTCTCAGGCCTGCCTTTGCAAGGCCTGTGCGTGCAGTTTCACTGCCACTTCAACGTGGCATCAAAAAGCGCTTGCCAAGCCTTAAACTCCCCTTTTTCTTTATGTAAGTCACCCCTAAGTTAGGCCCTAGGTAACCCATAGGACAGGGTTTTATGCAGATAAAAGGCAGGACATGTACATATGTGTTTTATATGTCCTGGTAGTGGAAAACCCCTAAATTCGTTTCCCACTATTGTGAGGCCTGCTCCTTTCAAAGACTAGCTTTAGGGTTGCCCTCATATACTTTTATGTGGTAGATTCTGGTCTGAAAGGGGTACCCAGGTCATATTTAATATGGCCAGAATGGTGATAGAAAATCCTACTTATTGGTGAGGTTGGATTCAAAATTACTATTCTAGAGATGCCACTTTTAGAAAGTGAGCATTTCTCTGCACTTAAAACCTGCACTTGCATCCTGTCAAGAGAATCTGCCTGGCTGCCCCAAAGACTCATCTGGATTGCTTTGCTGAGAAGGACCGTTGCCCTGCTGTTGCCCTGCTGTTGCCCTGGTGCCCTCTGACTTTGCTGAGAAGGACGCTGCCTTCGGCAAAAGTGCTCTCCAAGGGCTTTGATTGAGCTTGCCTTCTGTTTTCTGAAGTCTCAGGGCCGAGAGACTTCATCTCTTCAGAAAACTCCTTGTGTGTGAAAAATCAATGCAACACCTGCCAAAAACGACTCAAAGCCTGCCTTGCGACTGAGAAATCGCCGCACAGCCGACTGGAACAATGCCGCTCGACTTCCCAAGTGGAAATTCTACGCAGAGCCTCCCTTGCAATGGAAAATTTGATACATTGCCTACTGGATCGACGCAGCGCCCGTGACTTCTTCAAGTGTGTCAAGGATTTTTCCCTGCATCGTACATGGGTGTCAAAATACCTCACTTAGCAGTGAGGATCCAAGACTGGGTGCAAAAAATGATGCAAAACCCTTGCAGCGTGGAAAGAAACAACGCATCGTCTGTGCTGTGTTGGAGAAGTCGAAATACCACCTTATTTTTCCATGCATCTCCTCTGTGGTCTCTGTGTGTCGTTATTCTGCCAGTTACTGTGTGAAACAAAGAGACAATTGTTTATTTTCAAGGATTAAGACTCTTTTAAATCTTGCAAAAGTGATGTTTTAAACTTTTGCTTATTGGATCTATGTCGTTTTTACCTTATTTTATCCAGATAGTAAATATTGTCTATTTTTCTAAACCTAGGTGATGTATTTTTGTGGTATTTTCGTTGTGTTACTATATAATTTATTGCACAAATACTTTGCACATTGCCTTCTAAGTTAACCATGACTGTTCAGTGCCAAGCTACCAGAGGGTGCGTCCAGGATAATTTGGATTATGTGTGACTTACCCTGACTAGGATTGTGGTCCCTACATGGACAAGGGTGTATACCTCCCCCAACTAGAGACCCCATTTCTAACATATATTAAATTAAATTAAACTACTGAGGTATGTAGCCTCACTCCAGCTCCTTATTGACATAGTAATTTTTTAACACAATCGTCTACATACTCTTTCTGTTTCTGCAACATCCTCCCATAGAATTAAGGATGTAACCATTTTAAAAATAAATTAAGATAAATTAACTCTGTAGCTATGTTTTAGTAATCTTTAATATATAGTAATTCAGTGTATTTAAATTGATTACTTCAAAATTAGGTTAATAATGCTTTAGCATGTTTGTTGTACAGTTCAAACAAATAAATACATTAATTTACATTAATATTTAACATACATTACTTTTTGCTAATATAAGTTCAGCAAACATTTTTATAATTACCTATACTTTTTTATTGGGAGATCTGTGTTCTGACTGCTGAGATCCCTGCCTGCATATGAAGAAATGCAAGTTGCAACTTTACTCCCAAAACTAGGCTCCACTTCCTAGTTTGAAGGGGTGAAGACATGTAAACATGCACTTTGTTGTACATTTACACTCATAAATGGTGAATAGGCAAAAGCACTAAATTTATCACAACGTTTAACTATATTTTCCACCTGTAGAGTAACTCACATGTAAATTTACCTTTGTGAATACTGCCAATAGTCTTAAAGTCACACCTGTTAAGCTGGGGAGGCAGATTAAGGTTTTGTGATGTGGCCACAGGCAATAAAATAGCCATTCTTTCACTTTAGGTTGATTTCTTTATTTTCTTGTTTTTTGTGTAATGGAATGTGAAGTTAGATGTTTACATGTATGATGGTAAATGTTTTCCTACATGGTAGGTGTGTAGGCTTTTGTTTGTGGGTAGGTGGCTGTATAACAGTGACTGATGGTGAATGTGCTGACACATAGTGGTGGCTGTGTGGCTATACGCTGGTATGTTTGCTTGTGGTATTGATAAAGCACAAATCTGAAAGGTAGTGGAGCACTATATACTGACAAAGGCAATGTGATCGGAGGTATAGATATTTTATAACTGAAAAAGTAAACTGTCACTGCATTGTGATTTTAGCTTTCTTTTAAAGTGGAATGTCTTTAGTTCTTTCCTAAACAGGAGGACGATTGGGCAGCACTGATGGAGATGGTGATGTTGTTTCAGATTCACTGTATATAGACGAAGTAGGCCTGTGTTGATTTTTTATTGTTGTTGTGTGGGTGTGTGATGCTGGATGTGTGGGCATTCGATAGTCTATGTGAGTGTATTATGATGGTAGTTTGGGTGGATGATGGTGGGTTTGTGCACATATAATGGTGGCTGGAAATAGGATGATGATGTATGTACAAATATTGGTGGATGTGTGATAGTACCTGTGTATCCCTATGATGCTGGGGGTATGGGTGAATATTATGGGTTTGTGGACTTGTGACGTTCAGTGTGATGGCGTATGAATCTGGATTTGTGGGTATGTTTTTGTTGGTGTGTGGTTGTATGATGGGTGTTGAGGGATAAATAAAGGTTGTATGGATTTCTAATGGCTATGGGAGGTCATTACATACATGGTGGCGATAACTTCCTCCAACAGCTTGCCGGTCCAGACCGCCATATGATGAACGTGGCAGTACCACGGTGGTGGTGTTTCTGATCCGACACAGCAGCGCTGCAAGCAGGGCTGCACGCCAGATAATGAGTACGATCCCACCAGCCTTTCCCTGGCTAGGGAAAGGCTGGTGGAATAAGTGGGGCCCCTGCACAGCCCCGTCACACATTTTACTGCCCGATGTACAAGCAGTGAAATGCGCGACAGGTGCTGCTGCACCTGCCGCACTGCCCAATTCCTGCTGGCTTCATTTGGAGCCGGCATCATTGTTCAGGCCCTGATTCCAGCTGGGCCGGCCCAGGTGGATGTTCGTAATGTTGGCGGCAGGGGGTTCTGCCTGCTGGCAGTCTTCTGTTGACCGTCAGCACCGGTTTTGGCGGGTTTCCCCACTGAGATCGTAATGAGGGCCTGTGTGGGTATATGATGGTGAATTATAAGCATATGGTTACATTTGATGGTGGGTGTGTAATGGACACCATGTTGGCCTCTGATGGTAGATATGGACATATGATGATGGTGGGTGGTTTTCTGATAATGGGTGTGTTTGTGTATTTTGTGGGGTGTATGACTGTGTGATAGTGTGTGTGTGTGTGTGTGTGTGACGGATTGTGGGTGTGCAACTGTATGAACAGCAGGAGAAATATTGTTTGTATTCTTTCTAACCCCACCGCCACCAACCTCATGGGAGCAAGGGAGTTTTTTTAATCTCAACAAATTTTAGCAGACATCAGGAGACAATAAAAAACATCAGTGTTGTTTTTTATTGTTACAATTCTGTACCTTGCCCAAGGGCGGGAGGGGGCACCCCACCTAGTTTAACAGTGTGGGGGGCAGTTGAGCCCTTCATCCCCTTATCAGGATCGTGGGGTGTATTGTTTCTGCACTGTAGGATGCTAAACCACTTTGCAACATTAATTTTAGAAATGTGTGATAGAATAGAAACTCTAGTATAAACATCTATTGTATTTGCATAGAAAACTATGAAGGGATATGTGCCAGTCAGAACAAAAGTGCACCAGCTGCACTCAGTATACACTGTAACTTTAAGAGAGCCAGCAGCATCATTAACCAGCATGCACTGCACTGGCAGTTTACCTCATAGGTGCAGTTCATTTTTTTGACTTGTGCTGACTGGATCGCAGAACACTTCAGAGGTTCTTAATATCATTTTCTCAGATGACGTTTCTTCACAAAATAACACTTTTACAAGTCATTCAACATTTTTTGAAAAGTATAAGATAAATTGGACAGACCAAATTTGGACAGATGGACCACTGGACTGTCGGGGTCACTTGGATCCAGCTCCTGTGTTCCAGGGACCATGCTTGTCACGATGAGAGGGGACCCAGAGGACCGGTGAAGCAGAAGTTTGGTGCCTGCGTTAGCAGGGGGAAGATTCCGTCGACCCACGGGAGATTTCTTCTTGGCTTCCAGTGCAGGGTGAAGGCAGACAGCCCCCAGAGCATGCACCACCAGGAAACAGTTGAGAAAGCGGGCAGGATTAGGCGCTACAATGTCCCTGGTAGTCTTCTTGCTACTTTGTTGCAGTTTTGCAGGCGTCCTGGAGCAGTCAGCGGTCGATCGTTGGTAGAAGTCGAAGAGGGTGATGCAGAGGAACTCTAGTGAGCTCTTGCATTTTTTATCTGATGAGAAACCCACAGGAGAGACCCTAAATAGCCCTCAGAGGAGGACTGGCCACCTAGTCGGGGAAGCACCTATCAGGAGGGGTCTCTGACGTCACATGCTGGCACTGGCCACTCAGAGGCCTCCATTGTGCCATCACCCCTCTGCATTCAAGATGGCAGAGGTCTGGGACATACTGGAGGTGCTCTCGGCACGACCCCTGGGGTGGTGATGGACAGGGGAGTGGTCACTCCCCTTTCCTTTGTCCAGTTTTGCCCCAGAACAGGAGCTGGGGGTCCCTGAACTCGTGTAGACTGAATTATGCAAGGAGAGCACCATCTGCGCACTTCAAAGCATTTCCAGAGGCTCTAGGAGGATACCCCTCCCATGCCTGCCTGTAACACCTATTTCCAAAGGGAGAGGGTGTAACACTCCTCTCGCAAAGGAAATGCTTTGTTCTGCCTTCCTGGGATTGAGCTGCTCAAGCCCCAGGAGGGCAGAAGCCTGTCTGTGAGGTGGCAGCAGCTGGGGCTGCCTGGAAAACCTCAGAAAGGCTGGTATGGCAGTACTGGAGGTCCACTGTGGAGCCCCCCGTGTGCATGGGATTGTGCAACCAATACTGGAATCAGCATTGGGGTGCAATTCCCAGTTGTTAGACACCTTACATGGCCATATTCGGGGTTACCATTGTGAAGCTGTACATAGGTATTGACCTATGTCCAGTGCACACTTAAAATGGCATCCCTGCACTCACGAAGTACAGCAAAATGGGCCTGGACAACGTGGGGCCACTTCTGCTAGTGCAGGAGTGCCCTCACACAGGTACTTTGCACCCAGCCTTCAGGGTTGGAAGACCGGATATATAGGTTAGTTATAAGTGACCTGGTGCAGTGAAAATGGCTGTGAAAGGGTGCATGCACTATTTCACACAGGCTGCAATGGCAGTCCTGTAGAAGCCTTTGCATGGACTCCCTATGGGTGGCAAAAGAAATGCTGCAGCCCATAGGGATCCCTTGGGACCCCAATCCCCTGGGTGCCTAGGTACCATGTACTAGGGACTTATAAGAGGGGGGCAGTATGCCAATTTGGAGTGAAATACTGAGTTACCAGTATGTGGTGACAAATTTAGAAACAGGGAGAGCACGAGCACCGGGGTCCTGATTAGCAGGATTCCAGTGACAATTTCGAAAGCAGTGAAACACACTGACAAGCAGGCCATAACCTATATGCACGGAGGTCCTGACTAGCAGGATACCAGTGACACAGTCAAAACCACACTGACATCAGGCAGAATTTGGGGGTAACATGCCAAAAAGAGGATACTTTTCTACACCCCTAATCAACATTAAATGAAATTTGGCCATTTTAGCCTTGCTTTATAGGCTGAAAACATGTGAGTACTGCATTATTGTACAAAATTGATATATATAAATGTACAATTGTAAAAATGCTTGTAGCAGAGCTATTCAGTGCTTATGACTTTGATGCAGTTGTCCTGAAAGAGAACTAGGATAACAGTCACTTTTCCTTATTCCTAAATATGGGACTGTGTGGCCAAGATGGCGGCCACCTAAAATGCTCCTTTCGCTCCTTTGCCTGTCAGCTGCAAATTACATTAGAACAACTGGGAGCACAGGGACCAGAGATGCAGAGACTTGGGTGTGAACCCTTCCGCAACTCAGGACTAGGCCTTAAGCCCCAGGGGGCCTGCACAGCCAATTCCTTAGACCAACGTGGGTGCATGGCTCATCTCTGCTGCTCTGAAGATGATGGTTGCCAGGAGAGCCATGGAGCACTGAGTGTGCCCCACAGGAGTGAAAATAGCGGCCAGCACTCAACCTGTTTAAGGACGGTGCCTCATCCTGAGCAAAGACAGAACGTGCAACGTGCATCGTGCCTGGCTGCTTCTGACCTAGAATCAAGGGCCCGCCCTGACTGTGCTACCACCTACAATGCTTGAGATGGGCTGCATGAGCCACTCCTGGCAGCGTAAGAGTCTGCCCTCTACGCAGATGTGAGACACATAAGGCTCCATATACCCTGTGGCAAGAGGGGATCGTGAAGCAGACAATGAAAACATAAGGCAGTGAGAGTACCAGACCCCACCCCTCTTGGGAGCATGGATCAACCTTATCAAAGAGGGTCACTGCAGCAGGGACCCACGGATGCAAGCTCGGACTGGATAGCAGTGGCATACAGCTATGGCTGTGCTTTCTCCAGTGGTGACAGCTGCACCACGGAGTGGTAACCGCTTTGCTGCGCCCAATCCAGAGGTCCCTTAGTACCAACAATGAAAACATAGACAGCACCGCTCCAATAGCATTAGCAGCCGAGGTCACTAAAAATGTCTGTATCTAACAGCATGAAGGACCACAACTTAAAAGATGTGCTCACACACTCGTCCAGCATGGCCCTTAAAGAGGGCCTGACTACTCAAAAACCCCATGGAGGAGAGAGGGGATAATGCTGCACCCCTGACCAGGGCTTTCATAGAGTCTCTTTTTGATTTTCTATGCAAAAACCACCAAAATGTCAAACACAAGCTCTTGTAAGATCTCAGCAAGATGAAACAAGACCTTTAGATGGTTGGTGACAGGGAGTCCACTCTTGAAGAAAGCAAATCCGCACAATGCGAAGAATTGGAACATCACCAGCAAGAAGTCTTACGCAAACGAGAACAGCAGGCTGCCCTGTAGGCCCAAATAGAGGACCTGAAAAATCTTACCCACAGGAAGTCCATTTACATATGTCGGGCACCGACAGCCACGGAGGGAATGGATGCAGCAGTCTTGGTGCAGGCCCTCTTCTGCCACGTTCTGAGCCCTGACAGCAGTGTTCAACTGGACAGAGTTCACAGCATGGACCTCCCGGAGATGGACAGACGTTCACTGGATAATTTTGCGTCCGTTCATGACTTTCATCTTGAAGAAAATATTCTCTGGAAGGCCTGTGATATTCCACCTCTCTTGTTCTAACTCTTCCAAGACCTTTCCATGCTGACTTTCAGAGGTATAGAAAGTTTACACTTATCATGGAGCACCTTAAAAACAAAGACATCACTTATAGCTGGGGCCTTCCATTCTGCATCATCTTCCGCTGGGAGGACAGGCACCAAGTCACAACACCGGTGGAAGCATGCTGGCTCCTCAGTTTTCCAGAGAGTACCCGTCGAGAACCACCAAAAAGATCTTGCAAGACATCAATGGCAGCAGGTCACAAGATCCCCCAAGGGTCTACGAACTGATCCAGACACCATCACTCAGGAGAGGCAGGCAGTCCTGGGGAAACTCAAATTAGAGACTGTCCGTCAAGATTTAGAGTGAAGTATCATATATGGCAGGTTGCACTCCCAGCCTGCGCCCCCCTTCCCTATTCTAAAAGCATAAGGGGATTAGGGGGTAGGGGGCTTTCCTGATCAACAAATTATGTTGCTTTGCCTGCCCTCAGTCTGGGATTTGCCTTTTGCACTTTCTTTATGGGCTTCCACAGTGACTAGACCCATTGCTTGTTTTCCTGTTCATGTTCTTGTTTTGGGTTGGATTAGGGGAGGTACTAATAACACTTGAGCTAGACAGTCCTTCCCCCTGCAAATATAACCACGTCCCCTCACTTGCTTGACCGCCTATAAGTGTTACACATATGGGTTGATCTTGCCTCCTTGGGCTGGGCTCCCATGATATCCACTGATGCCCCCATGTAGACTCCATTAATGTTAAAATAACCTGCTTCAGTGTGAGAGGCCATAACTATCCTGTTAAGATGGTGGTGGTATCATCCTTCTAAGAACTTTGTGCTCCAGGAGACATACCTTATTGCACAGGACTGGCACAGGCTGAAATCTCGCCACTACCCACAGCAATACCTTTCATCCAGCTCGATGCAAAAGGAGGGGGAAGCTATTCTCTTCTCATGCAAATTCTGAGGAGTGGCACGTGTAAGGTTGCCAAGGTAAAGGGGAATGCTTTGGCATACCACATTCAAATCGAGGGACATCCACTCACTATTGTGACTGCATAATGAGAAAAAGAAAACCAGGCACAGTTCATGCTACGAGTACTCCTGGAGACTCTCCCCTGAACCAGCAGTCCTAATACGAGGCAGCTGAATAATGACAATTACAGATGGGTCAGCTCCTTGGTCAGTTAGGGGCTCTATCACAAAGGGGGTTGGTGTAGTAATGGGAAGGACCTTGAGGACCTGTGGAAATTAACACACCAGGCCTTAGAGACTGCACCTAATACTCTGCAACCCATACAACGTACACACGCATCAACTATTTCTTGGATGTACCTGCACTTTGGGAGGTGTCCATTGAGCCCATGTCTTTATTGGACCATGCCCTACATTCTCTTTCCCTGCTGGTGCAGACAGCCCACCAAGTAGCAAGACCATGGAGGCTATGTGATGGCATTATCCACAAACTGGAACACGTCCGGGCTATTACTTAGACTATTACTAACCTAATGGCAGGTAACGACACTAGGGAGGTCTCAATAGCTACTCTATTGGAAACACTAAAGGTCGTGGTTAGAGGGGAACTGATTGCTATCTTTGTCCCCAATAACAAACTGCAAGAATAAAAGAAGGTAGAGCTGGAGGGGCAGGTGAAGGAGCCATACCCAAATGCACAAGGGTGCAGGGGGGCATAAGTTAGATGCAGCATATGCCCAACTTAAACTGCTCGACGTAGACATGGCAGAACATTAACTGATACACCTACAACATAATGATACCCTTACATACTTGCAGGGCGTCCAGGTGACTAAACTCACTCCACAATTAGCTGTGTGTCTTGTCAAACCCATTCGGATTGATGAAGTCATTTCAGCCATAATATTCCTAAAACCCTTCAAGTACCCTGAGCATTACTGCTTTTCCTTTCTGTTTTACATGACCTTTTGCCAAACTTTATGCCTGGTCCTCACCAGGCTCTTTACCTCCTTCGCAGGCACAGGGACTGTCCCTTAGTCCATGCTGAAGGCCTCCATAGCAGTTATCCCTAAAGCCAGGAAAAATAAGGATCAGTGTAGCCCTTATAGACCTATTTCTTTGATAAACGTGGCCGCCAAACTCATAGCCAGCATTCTAGCCACTTAAATGAACACCTCAATGCCTATACAATTAGATCCGGATGAGGTTGGGTTTATTCCGCATGGGCAACATGGGGACAATACCAAAGGAATACTTCACATTGTAGATAAGGTTAAGTGATCTAGGCAGGAGGCGATGCTTCTGGCTATCAATGCTGAAAAGCTCTTCATAGGGTTCATTAGCCACATCTGGTTGCCGCTCTGAGAAATTTCGGCTTTAAAGACAGTGTTGGACCTGGCTTTTTGACAGGGACATCCCCAAACTTTTTGCCTCCTTCCTCCTATTTTTTCTGACCTGTTGTTGTTGGCTTTTGACCTCTGGGCACTTTGCCACTGCTAACCAGTGCTAAAGTGCATATGTTCTCTGTGTAAATTGTACTATTGATTGGTTTATCCATGATTGGCTATTTAATTTACTTATAAGTCCCTAGTAGAGTGCACTATATGTGCCTAGGGCCTGTAGATTAAATGCTGCTAGTGGGCCTGCAGCACTGGTTGTGCCACCCACTTCAGTAGCCCCTTAACCTTGTCTCAGGCCTGCCATTGCAAGGCCTCTGTGTGCAGAGTCACTGCCACTTCGACTTGACATGTAAAAGTACTTGCCAAGCCTAGAACTCCCCTTTTTCTACATATAAATCATCCCTAATCTGTGCCCTAGGTAACCCCTAGAGCAGGGTGCTGTGTGGGTAAAAGGCAGGACATGTACCTGTGTAGTTATATGTCCTGGTAGTGTAAAACTCCTAAATTCGTTTTCACACTACTGTGAGGCCTGCTCCCTTCATAGGCTAACATGGGGGCTGCCTCATACACTGTTGAAGTGGCAGCTGCTGATCTGAAAGGAGCAGGAAGGTCATATTTAGTATGGCCAGAATGGTAATATAAAATTCTGCTGACTGGTGAAGTCGGATTTAATATTACTATTCTAGAAATACCACTTTTAGAAAGTGAGCATTTCTTAGCACTTAAATATTTCTGTGCCTTCAATCCACATCTGGCTAGGTTTAGTTGACAGCTTCTTGTGCATTCACTCAGACACACCCCAAACACAGGGTACTCAGCCTCACTTGCATACATCTGCATTTCGAATGGGTCTTCCTGGGCTGGGAGGGTGGAGGGCCTGCACTCACACAAAGGACTGCCACACCCCCTACTGGAACTCTGGCAGACAGGATTGAACTGAAAGGGGGCTTGGTGCATTTCTTAGGCACTCTTTGAAGTCACCCTTACTTCAAAGGCACAACTTAGTATAAAACAGGCCTTCTTGCCAGGGGGTCTCCTTCCCTAAACACATGCAAATGTGGGCAACTGGTAAATCTGCAAATACAAAGGGGCTTGAAAACCTGCATTGAATTTACTAAAAGGAGCCACTTGAAGTTTTCTGGTGGCAAAGATATTTCTTTCAGAGAGGTATTGTAATGGTTTTCCAAGGTGAGCTGTGGAGTGTGTGGTTTTAATGGAGTGTTATAACATTTTTTTAGCACTAGGTAGAAACTATATATTATTCAAATCTGTATTTGAGAAGTGCTTTTTTTTTTTAATTAACCGAAATTTATTTGCGCATTTTGTAGCAGCCTTTATTATGATGTAATTGTATTTTTTACAGTTCTTTCAGGTACCTCGGTACCTCATAGTACTAACAAACATTGGCAAAGCCAGTAGGTCTCATCTACGAAAGAGTTATTGGCTTTGCAAATGTGTTTTAGCCATTAGCCATATTATACACCAGAGTAGCTGCTGTTCAGCATGGCTTAAAGCCAGTGGCATAGTGGTGTGGTGTAGAGTAGAGTAGCATAGGAGCAGTGGCGTAGAGCCCAGTGGTGCAAAGTACAGTGCAGTGGGGTACAGTGCAGTTGTTTAGAGTGCGTTAGCGTAGAGTGCAGTGGTTTAGAGTGCAGTGGCATGGAGTGGCATGGGACAGAGTAGAGTGGCATAGAGTGCAGTGGAGTAGAGTGGCATACAATAGAGTGGCAGAGAGAGCAGTAGTGTAGAGTGGTGAGTGGCATAGATTGCAGAGTAGACTCACGTTTCAGGGAGTGCAGTGGTGTAGTGTAGAGTGGTGCAGAGTAGGGCAAAGTGCTGTAGAGTGGAGTGATGCAGAGTAGAGTGGCATAGAGTGCAGTGGCATAGAATGCAGTAGTACATAGTGCATTGGTGTATAGTACGGTGGTGGAGAGTGCAACACTGCAGAGTAGAGTGTCAGTGCAGTGATGTTTTGTGGAGTAGAGTGGCACAGAGCAGTGGCGTAGAGTACAGTGGTACAGAGTAGAGGGCAGTGGCGTGCAGTTGTTTAGAGTGCATTGGCGCAGAGTGCAGTGGCATAGAGTGGCATGGGGTAGAGTTACATAGAGTGCAGTGGAGTAGAGTGGCATGCAATAGAGTAGCAGAGAGTGCAGTAATGCAGAGTGGTACAGTGTCATGGAGTGCAGAGTAGACTCATGTGGCATAGAGTGTAGTGGTGTAGAGTGGTGCAGAGTGGAGTATTGTAGAGTGGTGTAGAGTAGAGTATTGTGTCTAGAGTGCAGTGGCATAGAGTAGAGTGGTGTAGAGTGCAGAGTTGCAGAGTAGAGTGTCAGTGCAGTGGTGTAGAGTGGTACAGAGAACAGTGGCATAGAGTACAGTGGTGCAGAGTAAAGGGCAGTTTCAAAACCATATAAAGACATGGACTAAGTGGGCAATTGCCTTGCACAACCTTGCAAGAGGTCTGGCCCCTCCTCACCCTTCACAAGCACTAACAGCGAACCATTGCACCAGAAGAGTTTGCCAAGGGGGATGGGTGTTGATTGTTCAACCACTTGACAGTGCCCCTTCTGTTTTGCTTCTGTGTGCAGACAACTCCCCAGGTACCCAATACCTTCAAATAGTCTTGGTGGACCCATCTTGTCTGATTTTAGGTATTGTCCCACCTTGTTCTTCTCTTCTTTATTTATCCAGTTGTTAGCAACAACCCTTTGAATTACTTGCCGTGGATCTCCAATTTGATCTCAATTTCATCCTACTCTTTTATTATCTTTGATTGGTAGTCCGGGCTCCCATTTCTGAGATAAATGTAGAGTCCCAAACATACACTCTAGTGCAGTGAGACTACAGACTAGTTATGGGTACATCACATCCTATCATTAGGTGTGAGACTGTCACCCACACCATCTGCCCTGCCTCTTTAAAAAAAATTAGGTTGAAAGTCCATGGGCGGTTGGGGTAAGCCAGATGTTTTTGTTCAAGTTCTTTAAACTAGCATAAGGTTAATTACCTTAATGTTTCCCAAACTGTTTGCCAGGGGTTCTGAAATGTTCAGAAACATAATCAAAATTTTGCTGTTACTTTCTCTTCAGGAAAGATTGGGTAGATTTGGGTAGGGGTGATGGCCTTGTCATGAAGGGCATTAATTTACTACTGAACAAGGATGTAATGTGACACCTGAATGTAGCACACCAGGAGGCAATCACAAAAGGTCCACAATGAATTAATAGTGCTATGTTAAAAAAGAGTAAATAAATGCACTGACAACATAGTGAGGCATGGCCTCTCTTGCGTGTGTCTGTAAAACTGATGTTTGTTTTTGAATTTTTGTCCTGAATTTTGACCCTTTGTCCTGAATTTTTGTCCTGAATTTTGACCCTTAGTCCTGAATTTTTTACAGTCCTGTCCAGAATTTGCACCAGTGCCAGGTGGTCACCCTACCACCTCGCTGCCCAGGGCGGGTGGGGTTGGCAGCTGCAGACGGAACCGTGAGGGTGGGGGAGGGATGAAGAGGTGGGAATGGAGGGTTGGTAAGTTGGTTTAGTTTTCCTTCTGGTTTCGGAGATGCGTGTACAGCTGCTGTCAGTCCTCGCCGGCGGAGGCAGTCCACGCACAGTGCTTTGTTACACATCTAGGGCTTCTTCTTGTTACGCGCAACAACTCAGTTAAACAGATTTCATCTATAAATATGGGACTGAATTTCTGTTTGTTTTTGTCTTTTTAAGAAGGGGACAAGGTGTTCGACAGATACGCTCTAACATATTTTTAATCCTCTTTTTTCATTTCATAATCAGAGAGTTTTACTATGCACTGTTGTTTTTGGAAGAAAAAAAAAGCAAATGATGGTTTTACATAGACAATAACCTTTGCTATATATGAAAGGTCTTGTTCTTTCAATTTTATAAAGTGTTTAGGGACACTGCATTTAGCAGGATCGTTCATTAATTATGAATTTAATGGAGAAAACCATGGTGGAGAACTGGTGGTAGATGGATATCATCTAGCCTGAATTGTTGAGTTAGTAGCTCACTGTGCGTGTCACAGTGTTCAGTTCACAGCTCTGAGCAGTAACCCTCTCTTCCCCAGCCATACACACCCTACGCCACCCGCCATCCGCACTGCTGAATGTTTCAGGGAAGCTTGCTGCCTCATGTGATGGTGGCTGCTGAGTATATGCTGCTCTTTCTATTTGCATTATAATGTAAAGCACTGTTCTGTTCACTGGCCCCTTTTCTTCTCCACCATTTGGTTTTGGAATTTGAAAATGATGTTTTTCTCTTTAAGCAGACGCAATGAATGGACACTGGCCCGACAGATAAAACAGGATTTAAGGTGCAAATCTGATTTAGCAGATAAATCCAAGTTGCTTCATCCCCTCAGTACAACCAAAGGCTGGGATGGAGGGTGGGAGATGCGTATCCCATGCTTTTTATGGATTTGTGTGGATAAACAAAAGCTGTACCACTGTCACTACTGCAAAAAAAAAAAAACTAACGTGGTCCCATTTTTGGCATATCCACATGGCTTCCACCGGTCCCTGCTTCGTCTGCTTTTTAGAGTCGAGCCTGGTTGCATGCGCTCGCGCATGCGTATAGCAGGGAGACGCTTTTGTATTTATAAAAGGGCTCGGAGCCCTGTCAACTTCACGTCAGTGCTTTTTATTGGTTCGTGGGCTTCCCTAATAAAATCTGCGTGCTTTCATTAGTCGAAGGCAAGCATACGTCATGCCTTTTCCGGTGGCTAGCCCTCCTCGAGCGAAGAGACCAAGTACAGAAAACATGCGAGGCTCGCTGTTTTTCATCGGGCTCGTGGACTTCTTTTTCTCTAATTTATGAGCGCGATCTCGCTTGGCAGAAGTCGAGCGCTTTACATAGTTAATTTAACTTTTTCGGGTTATGTACATAAATGCACTTTTGCCCGATAGGTGAAAAGTCGGGTTAGGAGTTTACAACGCGATCAGCTCTAACATGAGCAAACGCGAGACCCGTTGCATTGCAAATGCTTGTTCTAGGTTTATGATTCGTGTGAAATCTGGGGTCATTTGTTACTGTATCTCATTTTCACTGCTGTGCATCAGCCGTTTACTTGCCTGGGGGGCTGTAGGGAGGAGCTTATTGCGTAAGACAGAGGAGCATTATGGTTTAGCTGGGGTTGGTGGAAACGCTAAGGAAATGTTTGCACATGCGGACATCATCTGGGCCTTACTAGGTTGGTTGTTAAGGTTTGAATTTTTTCTTTTCAGATTCCAGCTCCAAAATTGCCCCTCGCTCAATCATCAAACCGAAAACGAGTAAGTACTGAGCACTTTTTTAAATAATGGCTTCAGTCCTTACAGAGCACACAAGGTATTTCATCATGCTGAAAGATTCACTTGGCCATGTTTGTATGGATGATGTTAAATAATTAGAATTGTGGCCACCTTTCTATGTTGGCGGACTAGTAATGATAATACCGTAGTACCTTAAGGTTTAAGATATTATGGCTTGGAAAAAAATGACATCTGATATCCTGATTACACGGTACCCTCTTTTGTTGTGAAACTCCCAACTGCGATTGGTAGTGACAAATTGAAATGCCGAGTTTTTTCTGATCTGTAAATGAACAATTGTCACCTGGGACTCATTACAACTAAGTTCTATGCCCAAAGGTTTTTTGGTATCCTGGATATAGTCAATAATCCAACAAGTACTAATAGCGGTTAATGCCACAATAACATCAACACCAAACACAGGCTAGATTATATTATCAAAGCAATGTTCATGTACATTTTTAACTCATAAAAATCCAAATTGATATCAGATATAGTGCGAGAAAGTGAATCAGACAGTGCAGGATTTTCAGGCCCCCACTTCTTTTAGGGTGTGCCCTAGAAAGAAACAATCACACACTGGCTGCCAGATGTTTCAACACCAAAAACCGGATGAATATCTTGCATGAAGACTCACTAATAAACGTACCTGCTTGAACACCGAGGGATACTGCCTTCAAGAGGAAGAGGGCTGTAAAATTAGCCTCTGAATTGTCCTTTGATCCTAAAAAAACTTTAAATTGTCTCTAATGGTCTATTCACAAGTAGGAACGTTAGCTAGGTTGACACCAGCCAACTTCATCATCAGCTTAGTAGTAAAATGTTTCCTTGTTTGAAGGAAAAGTATCCAAGCTTATTTTCATGTTGTATTGCCCAGGCAGGAAGTACAGAATGTTATCAGTCTCTCTGCTGACTGACGTGCTGAACACGTTCCTTGGTCAGGATTATGCTCTGTAGTGCAGGATTTGTCACCTGCTCTTCGCACAGACACCCTTTGCATTCCAGGAGTCTTTACTGAGCGTTTCTTTCGGCTCCCTTCTTAGGCATGGAGGTAACAATGTCCTGACTCACATTTCCATCAGCATCCCCTGGTCACAGGCTGCTAAATTACAAACCTCACACCTACTTCACTAGAATTCCCAAACACAAGTGGACCTATTTCTGCAGTTATCACGCAGCGCAGCAAGTCACCTGGATGTGCTGCGTGATAGGGAAATGGCAGGAATGTGCCGTACTTAACAATATACAGCACATTCCTGTGATATCCCTGCGCCGGCGTACAACATGCTGCCCAGCGGTAGCGCAGGCACTCTTACACCATGGTGCAAAGCTGCTGGCATTGTAAGCAAGACTGTTTTTATGCAGGAAGGGTCACCTTCATGCACAAAAACAATCCCCTGAGGCATTTCCCTCTCTCTGTGCGTGCTGCTGTATGCTCTGAGCACCTCCCCTGGGAGGTACTGGTCAGGGGAGTGGTCACTCCCGTTTCCTTTGTACAGTTTTGCGCCAGAGCAGGGCTGGGGGATCCCTGAACCGGTGTAGACTGGCTTATGCAGAGATGGGCACCATCTGTGCCCATCAAAGCATTTCCAGAGAATGGGGGAGGCTACTCCTCCCCAGCCCTTCAGACCTATTTCCAAAGGGAGAGGGTGTAACACCCTCTCTCAGAGGAAATCCTTTGTTCTGCCTTCCTGGGCCAGGGCTGCCTGGACCCCAGGAGGGCAGAATCCTGTCTGAGGGGTTGGCAGCAGCAGCAGCTGCAGTGGAGACCCCGGAAAGGCAGTTTGGGAGTACCTGGGTTCTGTGCTAGAGACCCAGGGGATCATGGAATTGTCCCCCCAATACCAGAATGGTATTGGGGTGACAATTCCATGATCTTAGACATGTTACATGGCCATGTTCGGAGTTACCATTGTGACGCTGTACATAGGTAGTGACCGATGTATAGTGCACACGTGTAATGGTGTCCCCGCACTCACAAAGTTCGGGGAATTTGCCCTGAACAATGTGGGGGCACCTTGGCTAGTGCCAGGGTGCCCACACACTAAGTAATTTGGCACCCAACCTTCACCAAGTGAGGGTTAGACATATAGGCGACTTATAAGTTACTTATGTGCAGTGAAAAATGGCTGTGAAATAACATGTATGTTATTTCACTCAGGCTGCAGTGGCAGGCCTGAGTAAGAATTGTCTGAGCTCCCCATGGGTGGCAAAATAAATGCTGCAGCCCACAGGGATCTCCTGGAACCCCAATACCCTGGGTACCTAAGTACCATATACAAGGAGATTATATGGGTGTACCAGTGTGCCAATGAGAATTGGTAAATTTAGTCACTAGCCTGCAGTGACAAATTTAGAAAGCAGAGAGAGCATAAACACTGAGGTTCTGGTTAGCAGATTCTCAGTGATACAGTTAGGCACCACACAGGGAACACATACAGGGCATATACTATGATCACTGGGGTCCTGCCTGGCAGGATCCCAGAGACACAAAAGCAAAAACAAACATACATACAGTGAAAATGGGGGTAACATGCCAGGCAAGATGGTACTTTCCTACAATTGGTCTCGTGTTATTTTTTTGAGTGTGTGTCTTGCTTTATTGATACTGTGAGTACAACAACTGCTTTGCACTTGTCCAAGATTACCCTAACTGCTTGACCAAGCTACCATAAAAATCAGAGCATTAGGTGATCTAGTCTTTACCACGGTAAACCAATGTTTGGTTGCCCAGAACCTCAACACAGTGTGCCTGGTTTTGCACACTACATACAAGGCCGACCTCCTACAGTATGTCTTCAAACCTCCCATTCCGTTCCATTGCTGAAGGTGAATTTAGTATAAAAATGTCCAAGAGAACACTGAGGGGTAAGCTTGAGATCCCAAAGGCCATGGAGAAGAAAGTGAAAAGGCCTCCAGAGAGGATTCCACATGTACTGTATCTGAGCCCTGAACACCAAAGTGCTCTTGAAGGGGGGATCCAGTTCAAAAGATCCAGGAGGGAAGAAGAGCAAAGACATCCTCATTTCTGCCACTCCTATCGCTGTTGATCCCTCTCGAGGTTAAGTAGATTGAAATCATATAGAGGTAGTAGAGCCAGTACATCACTGCAAGACCATTAGCTCCCGCTGCACCTTTGGCTTAGAAGTTATGGTCTCAAGACCATCCTCCAGGTTGGCAATCAGATAGAGGTTATACGCACCATAGCCTATGCATTCACTGCCACAGCATAATTTTCTCATATGATTATCATCCTCTGTGGTAACAGGCAGAAGAAGTTGTCTTCACGATCTCCTTTGAAGTTGAATGATGAGACACAAACATCGTTCTGTAGCTGAAAATCTTTAATTGGATCACCAGCTAGAGTTCTGCTACTGGACAGTACCACCACATTTCAATATATCTTAACCTGAGGTGTTGCAAAACCAAATATTCCTCATGAAGCTTTCGATACGGCTATCTCTTTAACTATTGAGATGCTTCAATCTTGCTCAACATGTAGCCCTTTACTATCCCATAGATCCTAGTCTTTCTGAGCTCGCAGAGGAAAACAATAACGTTAGTAAGTAATAACTAAGGTGGCAGCGCCTCACCGGTTAGAAAAATACATGCCAGAACAAGACCCATGTTTTTTATGCCTGGACCCTAAGAAACAACCAGTAAGAGTGGCAATAGTCAGCAATAGCCATGCCTGAGCTCCAGAATCCTCTTCTCCCCCAACAGGGAAAGCTAAAGAGTGGGTGCTGCAGGAAAAAAGATCTGTGGTGTTGCCGTCACTGCGCCTGTCAGGCGTGGCTCCTCCGCTAGGGCAGTGGAGCGCCAACCCCACCTCCCACCAGCAGCAGCAGCTGCAAACCTTTTACTACTAAACAACAATAAACTATGTTTATTATCATTTGGTAGTAAAAGTGCCAATGCCACAGGCTGTGACGAGCACTGAGGGGGAGTGCACAGCACTCCCCCTCATTGCGCATGTATGTTTGGCCTGCCATTTCAGACCGGCCAAACACAAATATGCACTGTGCTCTCTCCAGCCTGGCACTGCGTTGCCAGCCTGGATGGAGCATAATATATCAAAAAAATTTTTGGTTTCTCTGGGGGAAGGATATGAATTAACCTCCATGACAGTGGTTGTACCATAAAGAACTTTCTGTACCGATGAGGTTTGTGAGTAATATATCACATTTATTGGAAACTTAAGTTCAACAATTTAAAGTAAAGTAATCGAGGTGCTCCTGTATAATGGCGCAGTGTGAGTGAATTATGTGTTAGTTTAAGTGTTGCAGTGCTATTTACATGAAAACTAAAACCAAACTGTGGTTAAAAGTATCAAGTCTCATATAGCAACCTATAACCATAGGTACTGTGAGACTGCTGAATTTTTCAAAGTCAATCCACAGTTTCTAATACAATGTTGACGTTTCGACCCCAAGCAAAGAAATTTGTTCAGGCGGGTCATCATCAAGACAGAATATTGAAATAGGAAGCACCCCTATTTAATTGTACTCAGACACATCCTAGTCGTGTTAACAATAAAACTATACCAATTTGCCTTCCATCTCATGTAGCCCTGGTGTGTTGTTAATAATACAACTTTTTTACTTTGCCATCTAATGGCTTCAGGAAGGTCTTAGATCGTTCCATGAAAATGAGCCAAGTGTTTAAAGTCCTTTTTAAAACTTGTTGGTGTGGACCTATGTTAAAGTGAAGGATCTGCAGCCCTGATTTAATCAGGTTAAATGCTTTGGCTGGTAGTTCAGCAGCACGGCTGGAAAGAGCAGGCACAGGCTCCCAGTCTGCCAGGGAGAGCGCTGGCTGGGCGCTCCCAGCCATTCCTAATGCTGCTCTGAGCAGCATCAGGATTGGCTTCAGGGCAGGCTGGGAGCCTGCAGCCTGTAGCAGTGGAGCAGTGTGGTGGTGGCGGCAGCGGCAACGATGCAGGTAAGTGTTTTTTTTGTATTAATTGCCCCCCTACAAAGCACTGTGAGCAGCTCCTGGTGTATGTGGTGCCTGAAGAGGGACTAAAACTCTGTGTCCTGCGCAGAGTGCCAGAACATAAATCCCAAGGCCCTCTGCAAATGGGTAAGAAGCTATAGGCTGCTTGCCATGCAACTCTGTGCTTCTCCAGGTCCCGTTCATGAGGGAGGTAATGGGACCGCTCCTGGAGTTGCTTGAGTGGATCCTTGTCGCGCTCCAGGACTTATTCTGGTATGTCCCTTAAGAAGAAGTGAAAGAAGTCAAAGTGCACTTGGACTTCTGTGCACCACTCCGACTCTTGGGACAATACAAAGAAATGATGCTGAAAATCCAGGCCCCCTCACAGGTTGTTTCTGTCCACCCTGCATTGGATACTGGGGTCTCCAACTACGACTCTCCTTCTACACCCCGAACCCAGCATCTCCGCTCCGCTGACTTTGCCCTCGCAACCGTCCCACGCGTCCGCAGAACTACAACTGGTGGCAGGCCATTTTCACACCTCCCCGCCAAAATGTGGAACACTCTTCCCACCTGCCTGCGTCAGACCAAAGACCTTCTTACCTTCGGGAAACTTCTCAAGACCTGGCTGTTCAAGCAGTAGCAGCACC
Source organism: Pleurodeles waltl (assembly GCF_031143425.1). Lineage (NCBI taxonomy): Eukaryota > Metazoa > Chordata > Amphibia > Caudata > Salamandridae > Pleurodeles > Pleurodeles waltl. The sequence goes on along the minus strand of NC_090439.1, from coordinate 1,156,157,625 downwards.
TCCACCCCGTCTTCTCCCCCTCCCCTCCTCAGCTCCTTCAGACCCTCACAGGTGAGTAGTGCGCTTTACAAATCCCTGATTGATTGATTGGTCCCTCTGCACTTCCCTGAGTTTTCAGGGGCGGGAGCTAACCTGGCCCAACTCCCTCAATTCTGTGATGGCCATGAACCTCACATTTGGGTGGCCGATCCCCTCTGGAGTACCTTCAGGCTACATAGGTTTGGGAGAGTCTTTGACAGAAGCTCCTCTGGCAAGTCTTCCCTGTATGCCAGTTGGCCTCTCCTTTGGCAGATCTAGATTGGTTGTGGCTGCCGCTTTGCAACCTCCTCTGGGGACCATTCCAGTGGTACTGTTTCCAGCACCGCTGATGCCTATTGGCATCACCAATCCCATCCTGATTCCTGACTAGGATATAGAGCCAGATCGACACCACACAATGTCAACTCTGGCAATGACCAGGCTCACACTGCTTGAATCAGAGATGGAGCCCTATTTCCCGGAAGGGCCAACTGAGGAACACTAATGAAGGGGAGCTGAGGATCTCTATGGCTACTCCGACCCCCTAGCAGAGTCCATGGCCAATGACACCTGGAAGGAAGATCCGGCTGACCCCAGTGGTCCGGGCACCTCACCAGACACTGGCCTCCTCTCTCCTCCCACTGTGGCTACAGAAGAAGGACCTTCTTTCATGATGGTGGTCTAGAGGGCAGCTGAGGTCCAGGACCTGATGCTGCCCATGGTTGAGGTCAAGACTAACATTTTGACAGAGTTGCCTCAGCCTGGAGTATCCTCCTCAGAACCCTTACTACCTTTTAACAAAGCCCTCACAAATGTCTTCTTAGGGATTGGGCCAAGTACTGCACAAGCACTCCTGTACACAAGTCCATCCCACTCGCGGGGACCCAGCCTTCCTCTCCAGCACCCCACCCCTGAAAGTCTGGTGGTGAAGGCCTTAACCTCCCAGATAAGTCCCAGCGTGTTCCCTACCACACCACCTGCTAGGAATTCCAAGAGGTTGGTTACCTTTGGTAAGAGAATTTTCCCTCCCACCAGCCTGGTACCGGGTTCCATGAACACCATGTGCTTATTGGGTCGGTATTCCCACACAGTGAGGGACATGGTTGCACAAGTGCTGCCTTTGTTCCCAGATGAGACCCTGGCCATAGTATACCAAGCTATTGCTGACAGAAGAGATGCAATGAAGTTCACAATAAGATACTGATTAGATACGACCTATGCTGGGCAGAGCAATTGCTTCAACAGTGGTGATGCGATGCCAGCCTCCCTTATGGACATGCCTTTCAGTGTGGCTCAACTCTTCTGTGAAAAGGCAGATTTGGCTCTGGAAATGTTTTAAGATAGTAGGGCCACCTCTAGGTCATTGGGATTCACTATGGCACCACAACAACTGCACTCTGCCTTGCACCCCACCCATGGCTATGGTAGAAGCTAGCATTTACATTTATTTCTCCCTAGCCAACACATCCAGCAGGCATCACATTCCTTTTGTGTCTGCGGCTCCCACAGCCCTCGTGGGGACCAGAGCCAGGGGTTGACCCAGTCCACCTCCTCACCCTGACAACCACAACTCAGAAGCATCTTTAGTTTACTCTTGCTCCAACAGTGGGAAATAACTTCAGACTAGTAGGGGCTTCAAATTATCTTGCTGGTCTATGCCCTCCCATTCCAACAGACCTCGTCACCTTTTCCACCTTCCTCCGATCGGCTGATGGAAGACCAGCTCTCGCTCTTGTGACAGGAAGTATTGGCTTTTCTAGCCAAATGAGCATTCGAGAGGTTACCAGCATGAGAAGTAGGTTATGGTTGCTATTGAAGACTTTATGCATTAGGAAGCTATGGTTTGGTCTGTTCTGGATCTGGTAATCCCCTCTATTGAAATATGGCCCGCAAGCTCTCTAGATCAATGCTCTGGCCTTGAATCAGAGTATCCACATTTACAATAGGAAAGGAAGCACACTTTAATCCTTATTTGACCACTGGTTTAATATATTATATATCAGTAGATGTCAGACTTTGGTCATACTATATTGATATGGCAGTTGTGTCTAGACATGACAGTAACCTTAATGCCCTAGCTCTTGCCATGGATCTCCCAATTTGCAGAGGATCAGAGAATCACCCCGAACCTTTTGACAGTAGGCACCAAGTATCATCCAATCGGCGTAGAATAAAAGGGAGTATAATGACACACTCCCAGGAGCAAGTGGAGTCGATATACAAATTGGTAGAGGAAAGCTTGGGGGACTTGCTCAAGCTTAGACCTGTCAATGGAACAGGAGGCCTGCCTAATGACGATAGGGGGATTTCATAAACAGTTTTTTGAAGGTCTCATTAACCATTACTTTGTGGAAACTAAATTTTCGGGTTCCAAGAAAAGCCCCCTGTTTGGCCCTAATCGTCTCTGCAGAGAGGCCAAGCTTGATTTAAATTGCCTCAATGAAGGCACAGGACAGAATAATGATACAAGCTTGGCAGGTGATATATCAATCAAAACAAGCTTTATTCGGTCAAATTAACCATCAAAGCATCACAATACATTACATCATAACTCATTTTACAGCCTATACAATTAATAAATAAAACAAATAAATACATAAAATCTTGAACTGCTCATATCTAAAATCCCACCTAATCAATCATCATTAGTCCTTATTTACAAGACGATTACGTATATGCCATGCTGCCACTAGAGACTTACTAACTGGAGGAGCTAGCTCATTAGAACTATGGCTTTTAAAACCCTTACTACCATGTTACATTTTTTCAGCCCCATTTCTCAACAGATTTTGCGGATCTTTTTTGACCGAATAAACAACTTTATTCGGTCAAATTAGCCATCGAGGCATCACAATACATTAAAAACTCATTTTGTAGCCTATACAATTATTAAATAGAACAAATAAATACATAAAATCTTAAGCTGCTCATATCTAAAATCTCACATAATCAATCATCATTAGTCCTTGTTTACAAAACGATTACGTATATGCCATGCTGCCACTAAATACTTACTAACTGCAAGAATTAACTCCTTAGAACTATGGCAGGTGATATATAAAAAGCCTGTCAGTAAGGCCAAGAAGGAATGAAACCAAGGGAAATGGGAGGATCTATTGACTACCGCAAGGGAAGGTGACCATTGCACCTTCTGGAATTTAAGGCCACATGGAGGAAGGAGGGCAGCGCCCTCATTGAAAATATTATTGTTGCTGAGGTATGGATTACACATTTCTCCAGCTTGTATTTCCTCACTGCAAAAGATAGTGCCTTACAAGCAGATGAGTTGGGCCCCTTTATTGTTGTCCTAAGCAGGGCACCTAGTAACTTGGCATATCCTCCCACCTAGAGTCAGGAAATGAGCCTACGAATTAGGATTGTTTCCAACGGGGTCCATCCCCTCATACACGCCCAGGCCCCCTGTGGCGCAATAGCGGACTTCGGATAGGTGGTGAAGTGCTCAATTGGCCACAGTGGAGGAGGGCTGGCATCCACACTCTCTCTCAGATCCTGGAAAACGACATGCTCAAATCCTTCCAAAGGTTACAGGAAGAATTTGATCTCCAGCCGAGCCAAGAATGGAGATACTTACAACTTAAGCACTGTATCTCCCAGGGGACCGATGCTACCCGATGGGGGTCTCAGTCCTCACCCATAGTGGCCTACCTGCAGCAGTGGGGACAATATAGGGGAGTTATGGCAGGTCTTTATGACCTAATCACCCGACAGCTCTACTCCCAACCTCTCCTAGAGAAGCTACGCTTACAATGGCAAACCCGGTTACAACAGCCCTTAGACCCAGATGACTGGGAAGACATCCTAGAAGAATTGGACAGAGGTACCCGGGAGGCACGATTAAAGTTCTGCCTCTTTAAGGTCTTACACAACTGGCACTGGTCCCCAGCGAAATTGCATAGGACTGGGCTCCTCCCGCATTCGAAGTGTTGGAGATGTCCAGAGACATACTGTGACCTAAAACATATCTTAATTGACTGCCCAACGGTCTGACCACTGTGGGATGCTGTGAGCTCCACCCTGGCCGAATCTATGTTACTCCCGTCACCGCTCCCCCCCTCTCTTATACTCCTACAAGACACAACCTCCCTCCCAGACCTCTCCAGACCGCACAAAGGATTGCAGCATACAGCACTAGCCACTGCAAAAATCTGTAGACTCCGTCACTGGCGGTCAGAGATCTCTCCAACCCCAGAAGAGTGGATCATAGCCATGACCGGCACGGCCACGCATGAAAGAATCATCTACAACCTGCAAGACCAAGCTCAAATATTTACCCAGGTGTGGGCCCCCTTCCTCACTGGGGGAACGACCGTAGATCACCCGAAACCATAAGCCCTCCCCCCCCCACTTTCCTCCTCCTCTCTTCCCCTTCCCTTTCCTACTCCCCCTTCTTTTTCTTTTCTCCCTTCTTTCCCCTCCTCACTAGTCCCCCCCTTCTTCCCTTCTTCCTCTTTTTTCTCTTTCCCAATTCTACCAGAGACTCGATACTGGTCCCTCCTATTTCCTTTAGCAGACTCCTTTTGCAGACTCACCTTTCCGAGCCATTGGTAGGACACTTAGGAGGTCATTACGACCCTGGCGGTCGGTGGTAAAGCGGCGGTAAGACCGCAAACAGGCCGGCGGAAAAAAAAATGTCGCGTCATCCGCCACTTCACCATTCCGACAGCCATGGTGGTGAAGACCGCTGGGCTGGAGATTGCGGTCTGCAGCCCGGCGGTCGTCACTAGACCGCCGACGGTATCAGGACCTTGCATACCGCCATGGATCTCGGGTGGTTGGGAACTGCCATGAGATCCATGGCGGTAGGCACTATCAGTGCCAGGGAATTCCTTCCCTGGCACTGATAGGGGTATCCCCCACCCCCGCTACCCCACACGAATCCTCCCCCCACACCCCCACCCCTCTGCCACCCCCCAAAGGTGGCACAACCCCCCTCCCCACCCCGACCCCAAACATGCACATATACACACCCCTACACGCACACCCCTAACATGCACATATACACACCCCTACCCGCACACATACACCCGGACAACACATACCCGCACACATACAAACAGACATGCACACCGTCCGACCCGCACACATTTCCCATACACACAGCAGCCCCCGGCACGCATACACTCACTCACTCACCCCCTCTACACTCTCACACCCCCATGCACGCACACAACCCCCCCCACCCCCTTCCCTAACGGACGATCAACTTACCTTGTCCATTGATCCTCCGGGAGGGGACGGGATCCATGGGGGCAGCTCCGCCACCAGAACACTGCCACACTGAATCATGGGACGTGATTCAGTGGGCGGTGTTCTGTTGACGTGGCGGTGGAGGTTGAGCAACCTCCACTTTCCCGCCGTCCGCCAGTATGGCTGCTGGCGGCTTTCCGTACGAAAAAGGACGGCGGCCTGCCAGCCGTCATAATACGCGGCGCGGAAGACCGCCACCACTGGCGGTCTTCAGCACGGCGGTACCTCGGCGGTCTTGCGAAAAGACCGCTGAGGTCGTAATGACCCCCTTAGTACTAAGCAGGAACTGGCTGAGTGAAGACAAAAGATCTAAGCCCCAATCTCCTGATTGCGCGATTCCCTTGACAATGCACTACCCTAGGGTATACTACCCTCAAGGCAAAGATACCCGGCCTGGCATGGACGCCCCATGGTACATGCGCCCTATGACCTGTTCCCAATCCAGGTGTCTACACTGTACGGAGCCTACCCTCTACCTCCAGGGGGCCTGATGACTCAGCACTCATGCCCACGCCACCCGGCTGGCTTGCTTATTTGCTTATCCTCCCTTCCTTCTCTTACCTTACCCCGAGGGTCTTCTAACACAACATTTTGTTTACTCCCCATCTCATATCTCTTATCTCTATCTACACCTTTTCTCCTACCACCTTCCCTTTTCCCGTTTGACTTGATCATTACAATATGTTTTTCAAACCACGATTGACAATATCCCATTGTCCTATCCGTTCTCCCAATTTTCTGATTTATTGTATACAATTGCTTACAAGTGCTGGGACTTCGATCTCATTTGGGTTTTGTACTGTATTGCAGTGTTCACAATAAAACCTTTAAAAATGTTTTAAAAAAATGTGTTTCCTACAAAGCACCAGGTAATGCAAGATCCTTGATGATTTGTTCTTGGCCGAGCCGGATGTTGGAGGTCCATATTTTGAGTTACTATTCAATGCTCTCATGAATGGGATGCCCATTCCTGCATCTTTTGCAGGGTCCGAAATTCTAGCAATACACAAAAACAGCAACTACCAACAAATTATAGACATATCAGTCTCATCAATGCACACAAAAACTGTTTAATAGAGTTATTTTAGAAAGAATGCAGATGTGGATGGAGGTTAATGATATTTTAACTCCCCTGCATTCGGGATTTCATGAACAGGTGTCTACTGTTGATCAAGTGTTTAGCCTTCAGTTGTTATTTTGGAAAACTGTCTTCTTAGAACGTGGACTTTTATATGTGACATTCGTAGATGTGAGATCGGCCTTCGATTTGGTATCCAGACACGCTGTGGCAAGTGTTAGCCTACATGGGAGTTCAGCTATACCTCCTTGAAATCATCGTAAGGCTCTATGCACAGAATTTTGCCCAGGTCAGAAGTGGCTATTTAGGAGGAGTGACCAAGCCATTTCCAGTAATGAGAGACATTAGGCAGGGCTGCGTCATTGCCCTAACCCTTTTCAAACTGTATGTTAATGACTTGATTGCTTAACTGAATATGTGTGATTGATGCTCAAGATGAGCCAACATCAAGGTGCCCACCCTAATGTTTGCAGATGACATACTCCTGTTATTTAAATCGCCCATGCCGATTCATAACCTTGATGGTTTTTAGTAGCTTCGGTAAGCAGAGGTGCCTGGAACTTAATTTGGCAAAAACAAAATACATAGGGGGTCATTCCGACCCTGGCGGTCTTTGACTGGCAGGGCCGTGGATGACGGAAGCACCGCCAACAGGCTGGCGGTGCTTCCTAGCCCATTCTGACCGCGGCGGTAAAGCCGCGCTCAGAAAACCGGTGCCGGCGGTTTCCCGCCGGTTTACCCCCGGCTGGGCGAATCCGCCAGGGCAGTGCTGCAAGCAGCGCTGCCTTGGGGATTCTGACCCCCTTCCCGCCAGCCTGTTTCTGGCGGTTTTTACTGCCAGGAAGAGGCTGGCGGGAACGGGTGTCCTGGGGGCCCTGGGGGCCCCTGCACTGCCCATGCCACTGGCATGGGCAGTGCAGGGGTCCCCTAACAGGGCCCAGGGCGGCTTTTCACTGTCTGCTTAGCAGACAGTGAAAAGCGCAACGGGTGCAACTGCACCCGTTGCACCGCCGCAACACCGCTGGCTCCATTCGGAGCCGGCTCCTGTGTTGCGGCCCTCATTCCCGCTGGGCCGGCGGGCGCTAACTTGCTTAGCGCCCGCCGGCCCAGCGGGAATGTTAGAATGCGGGAAGCGGTATTTTGGCCGTGTGGCGGCCAAATGGCGCTTCCCGCCTGGCGGGCGGCAACCGCCGCCCGCCAGAGTTAGAATGAGGGCCATAGTGCTCAACCCATGCAACGCAACAAGATCCAACCCTACCTTTGAAGGGATTCCTTTAGAACAGGTCCTAACCTTTGAATAGCTTGGGATCACCCTTAATGAGCATATGGATTGGGTCACACATGTCTCTGGACGTAGAATTACTTTGGAGTATCACAGTGGGGACTTTACAAATTTATACACACCAAGCTCTTGGCAGTGCACATTGTGGTACAGAGCTTTGGGGGCACAAGGCTGTTAAAGTCTTGGAGATATCATATTACTGATTTCTGAGGAAGCACTCCCTTGTTCCCTTTAAGGATGAATGTGGGGCTTAAGCCAGTCTCTGAGGACATTGCTGTAAGGCCAATACTATTTTGAAGGAGGGTTTGAATAACTCCTGAACTCTGTTTTTACCAACAAGGGCTGAAACAGATACTAAGTCTCCCAAGGTCAAGTCATCTTTCCTGGATAAAATATGTCAGAGAGACCCTGCTAATGATGGAGAGTGAAAAGCTGTGGATTGCTCCTAGGGTTTTTTTCCCTCTATCTCCAAAGCATCCCTCAAGAGGAATTTTAAGCAGCACAAATTGAGTACTTTATTGTCTAGGCCAGTCCTAGGTTCTCTGACAGGCTCTTTCCTTCAGTTGAAGGATGAATTGAAAGCAGAGCACTTTTAAGATGAAATAGAGCCTTGTTTTGCTAGGAAGCTCTACTTGCAATTTAGATATGGGACCCTGAGACCAGGCTGTTTACAGCAAACTGGGACTGCTCCACTAGATTATTAGAGCGGGCTTGTCTGTCACATGATACAGGTGCAGAAACAGTTCAGTATGTCCTGCTTTTTTGTCCAGAGTACAGTGAGTCCAGGAGAGAGAGGGTATTCCCAAAATGCAAGAATCTGGGAACTAACCAGCATAGGAAGGTCTGGCAAATTTTACAAATCGACACTAGCCATCACATTGCATTTGCAGTTTCAAGGTATCTCCATAAAATGTAGCGAATTAGGCAAAAACTCAGCTCTTTGAAAGTCACCTCTAGAGCTACTGGGGCTGAGTAATTTCTTTGTTAACAGCTTGATACACCCTGCCCACTTTCGCATCTTATCATAATGGAGTGCCAGTAATTTTAATTCTGCCCCTACTGTATGATGTGTTTTTCATTTTGCAGCAGGTGTTGTACTACTCTTGATGTGCTATGCATAGGTTGCTTGTTTTATTCATTAGAATTGACTGTTTTATTGTTTGAAGGTATGTTTTGACAGCCTTTTAGCACTGAATTTCAGTACTAAATATTTGTGAATATGTGCGGGACCCCGAAGTACATATTAAATACCCCAGGGCTAGGGGCAGATGAATACCCAGCTCTTGGAGAAGAGCATTATCAGATCTGCTGCAAAACCTTTTCAAAACCTGGACTTACGAGTCAATTTGAAAAAGTCTACACAAATATCGACTCAAAAACTACACTACAGGGAGCGACTTTCGACACAAAACAACCAAGACTGTATCCTTTGGAGGAGAGGTTATCCTCAATCAACACAACATTTTTCACTCTCCTCCCCACTCCTCGTCCATCGGGCAGGCAAGTGGCATCACTGCTGGAGTCAATGGCTTCTTGCATATTCATTGTCCCCTATGGCAGATTATTCATGAGGCCACTGCAACAAGCTCTGAAAGATCAAGGCCCTCATTCTGACCTTGGCGGTCGGCGGAGAGGCGGCGGTCGGACCGTGAACAGACCGGCGGTATTAAAAATGGCATTCTGACCCTGGCGGGAACCGCCAACACAGCCCGCCAACTTAACACTCCGACCGCCACAGCGGTACAAACAAACAGCGCGGCGGTTCCCGCCAACAGCCCGGCGGCAGACAAAGTACCGCCCACCCTATTACGACCCACCAATCTGCCACCTTTTCCGGGGCGGGAGCACCGCCGATAAGAACACGGCGGAAACAGACTACGAACGGGAAAACGCTCACCTCTACGCACTCCACGCGAGATTCCGGCAGTATGGAGCCAGAGTTACAGGTCATCCCCGCACTCCTATTCCTCCTCATATACCAGGAGCACGCCCGGCGGCGCGGAAGACATCGGTGAGTACTGCACCTACGACACAGGGGAGGGAAAAGATTACCGGCACACACCCACCCAGCCACACCCACTACAACACACACATCAATGCATTCCCACAGATCACTGTCACAACCCACAAACCACCCCCCTCCGAAATAATGCAAAGACCAAAAGAAGAGATCATAAACGGGCAGATATATTGAAATATGGACACCAGTAATCCAAATAAATAAATAAACTATGTACAAAATATATACAGCTACTAAATGTAGTCCAACCACTGTCCGTGGATCACAGGGGTCCTGTGCAAAGGGGCAAGGCCCAGTCCCACGACAAGAACTCCACGGAGAGAACACTGTAGGGGCATCAGAAAGAAAATAGGACAGGCACCTCAGGGGGAAGGGAAGGGGGGGCACCTCAGCCACTTGAGTACACGACGCCAGATCCACGAGGGGACTCCATGACCACTGGCCCATCCTGGGGAGAGCAAAGCCACAGTCCAAACAGTCCATACAGTGGGTGGCCTGCCCACTGGGCCATCCTGGGGAGTGCAAAGCCACAGTCCATACAGTCCATACAGTGGGTGGCCTGCCCACTGGGCCATCCTGGGGAGAGCAAAGCCACAGTCCATACAGTCCATACAGTGGGTGGCCTGCCCACTGGGCCATCCTGGGGAGTGCAATGCCACAGTCCATACAGTCAATACAGTGGGTGGCCTGCCCACTGGGCCATCCTGGGGAGAGCAAAGCCACAGTCCATACAGTCCATACAGTGGGTGGCCTGCCCACTGGGCCATCCTGGGGAGAGCAAAGCCACAGTCCATACAGTCCATACAGTGGGTGGCCTGCCCACTGGGCCATCCTGGGGAGAGCAAAGCCACAGTCCATACAGTCCATACAGTGGGTGGCCTGCCCACTGGGCCATCCTGGGGAGAGCAAAGCCACAGTCCATACAGTCCATACAGTGGGTGGCCTGCCCACTGGGCCATCCTGGGGAGAGCAAAGCCACAGTCCATACAGTCCATACAGTGGGTGGCCTGCCCACTGGGCCATCCTGGGGAGAGCAAAGCCACAGTCCATACAGTCCATAACAGACCCCACTGCCACTGGAGGAGGCAAGTTGGCCAGAGGACATCCTGCAGCCCTGCCCGAGATAGATCCTGCCCTGCCACGTCTGCCAAAGGGCCAGCGGTTCTTGCCCTGAAGGGCCCAGTTCAGCGGTTCTTGAGACGGCGGGGCCCAGTTCAGCGGTTCTTGCCCTGAAGGGCCCAGTTCAGCGGTTCTTGAGACGGCGGGGCCCAGTTCAGCGGTTCTGGAGACGGCGGGGCCCAGTTCAGCGGTTCTTGAGACGGCGGGGCCCAGTTCAGCGGTTCTTGCCTTGAAGGGCCCAGTTCAGCGGTTCTTGCCTTGAAGGGCCCAGTTCAGCGGTTCTTGAGACGGCGGGGCCCAGTTCAGCGGTTCTTGCCTTGAAGGGCCCAGTTCAGCGGTTCTTGAGACGGCGGGGCCCAGTTCAGCGGTTCTTGAGACGGCGGGGCCCAGTTCAGCGGTTCTTGCCTTGAAGGGCCCAGTTCAGCGGTTCTTGCCTTGAAGGGCCCAGTTCAGCGGTTCTTGCCTTGAAGGGCCCAGTTCAGCGGTTCTTGCCTTGAAGGGCCCAGTTCAGCGGTTCTTGAGACGGCGGGGCCCAGTTCAGCGGTTCTTGCCTTGAAGGGCCCAGTTCAGCGGTTCTTGCCTTGAAGGGCCCAGTTCAGCGGTTCTTGCCTTGAAGGGCCCAGTTCAGCGGTTCTTGCCTTGAAGGGCCCAGTTCAGCGGTTCTTGCCTTGAAGGGCCCAGTTCAGCGGTTCTTGAGACGGCGGGGCCCAGTTCAGCGGTTCTTGCCTTGAAGGGCCCAGTTCAGCGGTTCTTGCCTTGAAGGGCCCAGTTCAGCGGTTCTTGCCTTGAAGGGCCCAGTTCAGCGGTTCTTGAGACGGCGGGGCCCAGTTCAGCGGTTCTTGCCTTGAAGGGCCCAGTTCAGCAGTTCTTGAGACGGCGGGGCCCAGTTCAGCGGTTCTTGCCTTGAAGGGCCCAGTTCAGCGGTTCTTGCCTTGAAGGGCCCAGTTCAGCGGTTCTTGAGACGGCGGGGCCCAGTTCAGCGGTTCTTGCCTTGAAGGGCCCAGTTCAGCGGTTCTTGCCTTGAAGGGCCCAGTTCAGCGGTTCTTGCCTTGAAGGGCCCAGTTCAGCGGTTCTTGCCTTGAAGGGCCCAGTTCAGCGGTTCTTGAGACGGCGGGGCCCAGTTCAGCGGTTCTTGCCTTGAAGGGCCCAGTTCAGCGGTTCTTGCCTTGAAGGGCCCAGTTCAGCGGTTCTTGCCTTGAAGGGCCCAGTTCAGCGGTTCTTGCCTTGAAGGGCCCAGTTCAGCGGTTCTTGAGACGGCGGGGCCCAGTTCAGCGGTTCTTGCCTTGAAGGGCCCAGTTCAGCGGTTCTTGCCTTGAAGGGCCCAGTTCAGCGGTTCTTGCCTTGAAGGGCCCAGTTCAGCGGTTCTTGCCTTGAAGGGCCCAGTTCAGCGGTTCTTGAGACGGCGGGGCCCAGTTCAGCGGTTCTTGCCTTGAAGGGCCCAGTTCAGCGGTTCTTGCCTTGAAGGGCCCAGTTCAGCGGTTCTTGAGACGGCGGGGCCCAGTTCAGCGGTTCTTGCCTTGAAGGGCCCAGTTCAGCGGTTCTTGCCTTGAAGGGCCCAGTTCAGCGGTTCTTGAGACGGCGGGGCCCAGTTCAGCGGTTCTTGCCTTGAAGGGCCCAGTTCAGCGGTTCTTGCCTTGAAGGGCCCAGTTCAGCGGTTCTTGCCTTGAAGGGCCCAGTTCAGCGGTTCTTGCCTTGAAGGGCCCAGTTCAGCGGTTCTTGCCTTGAAGGGCCCAGTTCAGCGGTTCTTGAGACGGCGGGGCCCAGTTCAGCGGTTCTTGCCTTGAAGGGCCCAGTTCAGCGGTTCTTGCCTTGAAGGGCCCAGTTCAGCGGTTCTTGAGACGGCGGACGGTCTATGGCCAACTGCTAAATGCCTGGTGGTGCCCTCCTGGGCAGCGGGGATGGTGCTCCTTCACTGCCCACCTGGGCTGTGGGTGGTGGGGCCCTCCTGGCCAGCTGGGCTGGGTCCTCCCTGGGCAGCGGCTATGGGGCTGGTGGGCTCTCCCGGGGCAGCTGTGCCGGTTCCTCCCGGGGCAGCGGCTATGGGGGTTGTGGGCTCCTCCTGGGCAGCAGGCCTGCTGCCTGACCTCTCCAACTTGCTGCCCTTGCCCTCCTTAGTCGTCGGCCTGTGGCCCTTTCCTCCCTTTGGAGCTGTGGCAGGTGACTGTCTCTGGGTGGTGTCCGGGGGGGATGTAGAAGGCGGGCTCCTGCGGCGCCCCTTCCGCCTTCTGCTCCTCTTCCCAGGGGGTGGGCTGGCTGTCCCCTTGCTGCTGGGCGAAGATCCAGACATGCGGGCTGGCGGGCTCCAATACCCCTGCACCCTTGTCAAGGGGGCTGCAGGGCTGGTGGTGGCTGAGGTGCTCTTCTTACCCCGACGAGAAGGAGGGGGGGGCTCAGGGTCAGGAAAGAAGTTAGTAGTGGCGAGGAAGAGCTTCTTGGGACAATGGAGAGTGGTAGGTACAGTGGGAATGGGAGTGGAGGGAGAGGATGTGGTTGTAGGTGAGTCACGTTTGCTGTCTTTGGGTGCAGGTGCAGGAGGGATAGGCTGTCGTGAGGTGGATGGCTGTTGGGTGGGTGGGTGGCTGCGTTTGTGTGGTGTGGAAGAGGGGGTGACAGACACAGTGGGAGAGGACACAGGGGACGTGTAAATGGCAGTGGGGATGGTGACTGCACGTGTGCGGACTGGAGTGGAGGGTGTGCTGGTGATGGAAACACTGGCTGATGGTGAGGTGAATGGAGGTGTGAGTGTAGACGTCACAGGGAGGGAGGAGGGAGACGAGGAGGTGGGGGTCACAGAGGTGGTAGTGACTGTTGGCATGTCTGCATCAGAATGTTGCGTGTGTGAATGTCTGGGTGATCTGTGGTGCTTATGTTTGGATGAGCTTCTCTTGGGTGTTGAGGTGTGTGCAGGCTGGTCTGATGGTGTGGGTGGGACAGGCAGAGGAACAGGAGACTGGGAGGAGGGAGTTAGTAGAGGCAGGCAGGAGACAGGGACAATGGCTGCCGTCAGTGCTGAGGCCAGAGCCTGGAACGATCGCTGATGGGCAGCCTGACCCGAATGAATGCCCTCCAGGTACGCATTGCTGCGATGAACCTCCCTCTCCACCCCCTGGATGGCATTCAAAAGGGTAGTCTGCCCAACAATGAGCGTTCGGAGGAGGTCAATGACCTCCTCACTAAGGGCAGCGGGGGTAACAGGGGCAGGGCCTGAGGTGCCTGGGGCGAAGGAGATGCCCGGCTTCCTGGCAGAGCGGGCACGGGGCGAACGCGGAGGGGCTGCTGGGAGGGCGGAGATGGTGCGCTGGGTGGCGGCTGTACCTGTAATGGCGGGGGGCACGGATGGTGCCACCCCCGCAAGGGAGCCCCCTTCCGAGGACGTGTCCGTGTCGCTGCAGGCTCCAGTCGTCCCCGTCGTGGAGCTCCCCTCGCCCTCCGTCTCACTGGTCCAGTCTGACTCTGTGGCATGGCCCTCCTGGGCCATGTGAGATGCAGCTCCCTCCTGCCCTGATGCCACTTCTCCTCCGCCTGATGATGCTGATGCACACAAGCACAGAAAGACAAACAAAAAGGGTGGGGGAGAGAGAAATAAAGGGATATTGAGTACATGGATCTCCGGTACAGTTAGCGGACATGACAGACACAGATGCCCCCTGCACTAAGTTGCGCACTTGGGGTCCGCTACGCATTCCGTGGAACATGCCCTACACGCCTAGAGTTGTCAACTGCACCCATGGATGACACGGCCCAGGGATGGCTGTACTGACACACTACTGAGGGTGGTGGCTGGGGACACAGGGGCTTACGGGGGTGCCCAGCCTACAGATATCGCCCTGGCCTAGGGGGACCCACAGCCCTCCTCCCCCACCCAGACACCTCCACTGCACGACAACAGAGTAGATGATGCTTGTACTCACCCCCTTGTGTCTGCTGTGCTGCCCTCACGCGCCCATCCAAATCAGGGTAGGCCACCGCCAGGATCCGGAACATCAGGGGGCTCAGTTGACGGCAGGCACCCCGCCTACATTGGGAGGCCATCCCCAGCAGAGACTCGGCGGTCTTCTTGGTCCCGCGGCGGATGTCCTCCCACCTCTTGCGGCAGTGGGTGCCCCGTCGATGGTGGACCCCCAGGCCCCGGACTTCCTTGGCGATGGCACGCCAAATCCCGATCTTCTCATGGGCGCGGACCTATGTGACACGTACAGGGAGGGAGAAATACCACGTTCAAGTTACTCAGCATTTTCCTTTCCAGTGGCCCAACGCCCCCCATCCCCGCCAGGCCCCCCGCCAGGCCCCCCGCCATGCCCAACATGCCCCCCATCCCCGCCAGGCCCCCCGCCAGGCCCCCCGCCATGCCCAACATGCCCCCCATCCCCGCCAGGCCCCCCGCCAGGCCCCCCGCCAGCCCCAACATGCACCCCATCCCCGCCAGGCCCCCCGCCAGGCCCCCCGCCATGCCCAACATGAACCCCATCCCCGCCAGGCCCCCCGCCAGGCCCCCCGCCATGCCCAACATGCACCCCATCCCCGCCAGGCCCCCCGCCATGCCCAACATGCACCCCATCCCCGCCAGGCCCCCCGCCAGGCCCCCCGCCAGCCCCAACATGCACCCCATCCCCGCCAGGCCCCCCGCCAGGCCCCCCGCCATGCCCAACATGCACCCCATCCCCGCCAGGCCCCCCGCCAGCCCCAACATGCCCCCCATCCCCGCCAGGCCCCCGCCAGGCCCCCCGCCATGCCCAACATGCCCCCCATCCCCGCCAGGCCCCCCGCCAGGCCCCCGCCAGCCCCAACATGCCCCCCATCCCCGCCAGGCCCCCAGCCAGGCCCCCCGCCATGCCCAACATGCACCCCATCCCCGCCAGGCCCCCCGCCAGCCCCAACATGCCCCCCATCCCCGCCAGGCCCCCAAGCCAGCCAGTGGCCCCAAATCCAGATAGAATTAAACTCACTTGTTGGTCTGGAGGACCGTAGAGTAGCGCATACTGGGGGAGGACCCCATCCACAAGTTTCTCCAACTCCTCTCCAGTGAAGGCAGGGGCCCTTTCCCCAGTCGCAGCAGCCATTGTCCCTTCCAGACCGAGGTCACAGCAACACTTGCAGTATAGGTCCTCTCCTGTGAAAGTTCAAGTCGCAAGTGGATAAGTAGATAGAAAATGGCGGTCACGTCCGCGGCGGTGCGTACCGCGGCGGTGTGTCCCGCCACCGCCGGCGCCCTTCGCCATTGGCTCCTGAAACCCATAGGCTTCAATGTTAACCAATGCGGCTTCGCGCCGCGGTCTTGGCCCGCCGCCCGCCGCGGTGTGCCACGCCAGCGCATTGACCTCACATCCCATTGTCACACTTCACAGGTCAGGCAGCCGCCATTTCCAGGGCCCACATGGCTCAATTTCAACTGCGTCACACAGGCCTAGGCCTTGCATAGCCACTCATACACGCCATTCACTGCATAGAGAATCGTATACTGTGCTAGCTGTGAGTACGTACCTGTGGGTTGCCTGACTGTGTGCTCCATGTTGTCCTTCCTAGGCACCGTCCGCTGGGTTGGGCGAGGAGACGGATGAATCCTCCCGTGTACCGACCGCTGGTGGACCTGTCGACAATGGAAGAACGCCACATTATCCTGACCTACCGTCTTAACCGTGCCACTATCCATGAACTGTGTGCCCGGCTGGAGCCCGACCTGATGTCCCCCATCCGCCAACCCACAGGGATTCCCCCTCTGGTGCAGGTCATGTCAGTACTCCATTTCTTGGCAAGTGGGTCATTTCAGACAACCGTGGGAATTGCTTCTGGGATGTCTCAGCCCATGTTTTCAAAGGTGTTATCCAGAGTGTTGTCTGCCCTGATGAAATCCGTGAGGAACTACATCATTTTCCCTGAGGTGGGCGAACTGGCTACAGTGAAGGGTGATTTCTACGCCCTTGGACATATTCCCAACGTAATTGGTGCCATTGATGGGACCCATGTGGCTTTGGTTCCCCCAAGAGACAGGGAGCAGGTGTACAGGAACAGAAAAAGTTACCATTCAATGAACATCCAGGTGGTGTGTTTGGCTGACCAGTACATCTCGCATGTAAATGCCAAATTCCCAGGGTCAGTGCATGACGCCTACATCCTCAGGAATAGCAGCATCCCTTACGTGATGGAACAGCTACAGAGACACCGTGTATGGCTAGTGGGGGACTCTGGGTACCCCAACCTGTCGTGGCTACTGACCCCAGTAAGGAATCCCCGGACCAGGGCAGAGGAACGGTACAATGAGGCCCATGGGCGTACTAGGAGGGTGATCGAACGCACCTTTGGCCTCCTAAAGGCCAGGTTTCGCTGCCTGCATATGACCGGTGGATCCCTAATGTACTCACCTAAGAAGGTGTGTCACATCATCGTGGCCTGCTGCATGCTTCACAACCTGGCTTTGCGCCGCCAGGTGCCTTTCCTGCAGGAGGATGGTCGAGACGGTGGTGTTGTGGCAGCGGTGGAACCTGAGGAGAGTGACGAGGAGGAAGACGACGGGGCTGAAACAGACAACAGGGACAGAATCATTGAACAGTACTTCCAATAGGACACAGGTAACATTTCAAAGATAATTTAGTAAAAGTTAACTACTCTGCAGCATCTCTGCTGCCTGTCTATTTGCCCCAGTGTATGATGACTGAGTTTTGGCTTTTCCCTCCCTATTTCAGATCTGGGGTCCCCACTACGAGTCCTGTGCTTCGTTTCCCCATGGACTACAGCTTTGTGGCAGCTGTTTGTTGACTTCACCATGTACAAGGACATATTTGCACTGTCATGTCAATTACAATCTATTGAAATCACAGCCAGACTCCTGATATTTTGGTGCAAAATAGGTGTTTATTGAAGTGCTCAAAATGGGATGGGTGGTTTCAAGTGGGTGGGGGCTATGGTGAAGGAATGTCCATGGCAGAGTCCAGAGTAACAGTCACACAGGTGCATTGTCCAGAGGCCTGTGGAGAGATGGAGCATGGGCAGTTCGAGGATGGACAGGGTGACAATGTGGGACAGTGGGATGACATCAGGTGGTATCCATTGCTGGCGGGGGTCTTGACATCCTACTCTGTCTTGCGAGATCTCAGGGCCCTCTTGCGGGGTGGTTCTTCTCCTGCAGGAGGTGGGGGTCTGGTGGGCTGCTGCTGTGCGGGGGCCTCCTGTCCACTAGCGCCGGCGGAGGTGGATGGCTGTTCTTGGTCCCGGCTAGTGGCAGGGGCCCTTGGGTGTTGTTCAGTGTCCGCCCTGCTGTTTACGAGGTCCTGCAGCAGCCCTACCATGGTAACCAGGGTGGTGTTGATGGCTCGGATGTCCTCCCTGTACCCCCGATAGTGTTCCTCCTGCAGCACCTGGATCTCCTGGAACCGGGCCAGTACCGTCGCCATCGTCTCCTGGGAGCGGTTGTATGCTCCCATGATGGTGGTGAGGACCTCGTGGAGAGTGGGTTCCCTGGGCCTCTCCTCCCCCCCCTGTCGCACAGCTGCCCGCCGAGTTGCCCTGTTTCCCTGGGCCTCTGCCCCCTGGCCGGTGTGCCCACTACCACTGCCCCCAGGTCCCTGTTGTTGTTGGGGTGGTGGGTTATCCTGGGTGCCCTGTAGTGGTAGACACACCGCAGATTGACGCGCCCTGGAGACAGAGGCATGGGCCCGCTGGGTGGGAGCTGTGCTGGTGTTCCCAGAGGGGTTAGGGTCTATAGTGGCCTGTGCCTGTGTGAGGGGAACCGACTGTCCAGAGGTCCCCGATGGTCCGGGCTGGTCATCGGTGTCCAGATCGACAGAGCTGCTGTCATCGCTGACGGCCTCTTGGGTGGGGGGTGTGGATAATTCTGGCCCCTCCGCCGCGGTGTGTTGACGGTCGGGTCCTGCAGGGGTATAGAGGTATGGTTATAGTTTCAATGTGTCGCATATGGGTGTATCTGTGGGTTCCCGTGTCCCCAAGTGCTGGCATTCGTGTGTGGGGGCTTTGGTGAGGGTGGCTTGTGGGGGGGATGTGTATATGCATTGGGCATGCTTTGGTGATGGGTGTCCATGCTTAGTGGACGCATGCAGGCCTAGGTTTTGGGATGTGTGGGTTGTGATGGTGAGACATTGGCGGGGAATAGGTGTGCTGGGGGTGGGGGTGAGGATGGTGGTGGGGGTGAGGATGGTGGTGGGGGTGAGGGTGGGGGTGAGGATGGGGGTGGGGGTGAGGGTGGGGTTCGAGGATGGGGGTGAGGGTTGGGGTCTGATTTGGCATGCAGGTGGGGGGGAAGCAGTATTGAAGCTTCAACTTACCAGTATCCATTCCTCCGCCGACTCCTGCGAGGCCGTCAGGATGCAGGATGTTCAAGACTTCCTCCTCCCATGATGTGAATTGTGGGGGTTGAGGTGGGGGTCCTCCGCCAGTCTTCTGCACGGCGATGTTGTGCCTGGATACCATGGAACGCACCTTCCCCCGTAGGTCGTTCCATCGCTTCCTGATGTCTTCCCGATTTCTGGGGTGCTGTCCCACTGCGTTCACCCTGTCGACAATCCTCTGCCATAGCTCCGTCCTCCGGGCAATGCTGGTGTATTGGACCTGTGTGCCGAACAGCTGGGGCTCTACACGAACGATTTCCTCCACCATAACCCTGAGTTCTTCGTCTGTGAAGCGGGGTTGTCTTTGGGGTGCCATGGGGTGGTGTGTATGATGTGTGGGGTGGAGTATGTGTATTTAAGTGAGTTGAGTGTGGTGGTGTGTGTTGTTTTGTGTGTGGATAGTGTGTGGGTGATGGTGTTGAGTGGCTGTGGCTGTTATGTTTTGGATGCTGGTGTCTCGCTCTTGCCTTCTTTACGATTTTGTAAGCGTAGGGGTTTGTGGGTGATGTGGGTGGGTGTTTTATATTGTATTGTGTGTGTGGGAGTGGTGTGTGTATGTGTATCAGGTGTGTGGGATTCAAATCGTCCAATGTGGGTGAGTTTTGTTCGTTGGTGTGTATTCTGACCGCGCCGGTGTGTCCCGCCAATGGAATACCGCGTTTGAATGACCACCGCGTGGATTCGTGGGTCGTAATGGGATGGGCGTATTTCTGTTGGCGTGGCGGTGGAGGTTTGGTCACCTTCACCTTTCCGCCGACCGCTGGTCTGGCGGTCTGTTGTGGCGGTCGGATTTTCGGAGGTTTGCCTTCTGCGGGTCAGAATGACCGTGGCGGGTTTCCGCGACCGCGGTGGGATTATGCAGGATTTCTGACCGGCGGTAGGCGCCTTTTACCGCCGAGGTCAGAATGACCACCCAAATGTCTCCGTATTTGAATCTCTGGGGTGACACATTGGTCCTATCAAAAGATGCCAGACAATCACTCAAGTGGTGGATGAACAGTCAGTACCTCCTGGTAGGAGTCCCCTTTCACCAGAAACTTCCCACTCAGACTCTTGTCAGGGATGCTTCCCACCAGGGTTGGGGAGCTCACATGGACTTTCTACAAATTCAAGGCTTGTGGTCGGACATGAAACAGATGCATCACATAAATATGCAGGAACTCAGAGCAGTCCATCTAGCCCTGAAGTTCTTTTATCTATCCTTAAAGACAAATTCTCTCCTCATACAAATAGACAACATGACCACAATGCATTATCTAAACAAAAAAGGAGGAACTCACTCCCATCCTTAGTCCCTGGAAGCACAAGCCATTTAGAAACGGCTACTTGCCAGGGGCCTAACAATCTCTGCCATTCACATTCTGGGGCACAAAACACCCAAGCACACTTTCGAAGTTGCACCTTTGCAGAAGGCTCATGACTGGATTCTAAATGTGGACATCGTTCAAGACATCTATAGGGAATGGGTGCAATCACAAATCGACCTGTTTGCGAAAAAAAACAACAACAAATGCCCAGACTTCGCATCCAGGTTCTACTGACCAGGAACAAAGGGGAATACCCATTTGATAGACTGGACCTGAACATTTCATTAAGCCTTTCAACCCATTTCATTGATCCCAGCAGTCATCAACAAACTATACAGAGTGAGGACCAGAATTATCCTGATAGCCCCAGAATGACCCCACCACTCTCCACCTGTCTAAAACCCAGATCTTCTCTACCTGTCTAAAACACTGTATAAGAGGTTGCCGTGCAGACCGGATCTCCTCTACAAGTTAGGAGGAATGATTTTCCATCATAACCTTCCCTCGCTAAGCTTAACAGCATGGCTCCTGAATTCCTCAAGTTGGACATTTAGGTCTCTTGCATGAGCGCATGAACATTCTTAAAGAGTCCAGAAGACCATCAACCAGGCGTTCTTATGCTTTTAAATGGAAATGATTTTCCATGTGGTGTGTTCAGAATGGTTTCCATCCCATCCTAGGTCAGGATGAAGTAATATTACCTTATCTCCTCCATTTAGCAATATCTGGACTACAATTTGCCTCTCTTAGGGTACACCTAGCAGCAATTACTGCCTATAGAAAGTCCCCTACACTGAGATCATTCTTCCAGGTACCTGTAGTGAAGGATTTTTTTAAAGAGTCTAAAAAAGGTGTTTCCACCCATCTGCAACCTTTCTCCTCCTTGGGAATTGAATGTGGTGCTTTCAAAACTCATGGGTCCACCTTTTGAAACAATACACAAAGCATCCTTGCAACACCTTACCTGGAAAACTGCTTTCCTGGTAGGCATCACTTCAACACGCAGAGTGAGCGAGATTCAAGCTCTCTCTGTGCCCTTTAAAGTACTTCCTGAGGAAGGAAAAAATCGAAATGCTTACCTTGACTCAGGTCTTATCTGTGCTGGACTATGGAGACTGGATGGTAGTGCTGAACTTGCAGGATGTTTACTTCCATATCTCCACCCTGCCTGACCACAGACGGTACCCTCAGTTCACAATGAGCAAAGAGCACTTTCAATTCTCCTTGTTCCTCTTTGGCACCACCCCTTGGATGTTCACAAAGGTGATGGGGGCAGTTGCAGCATGTCTGTGGAAGGTATAGTTTCCAGTTCTCCCCTACCTCGACGACGGCCTAATGAAAGGAGGATCGCTCCTGGAAGTCATCCCCTACCTCCAGACTATGGCCTACCTTGTGACTCCCTGTCAGATGCTCCCTCTAATCAGGGCTGATCTGGACACAGTACAGTTTAATGCTTATTCTCAAGAACAGCGAGTCGAGGATATTGGGACTATGGTTCTGATGTTTTAGCTTACATCTTTGATTTTGGTGAGACAGTCTGAGGATGCTGGACCTCATTGTCTCCTGCATTCTGTTGGTAAAACATGCCTTTGGGCATATGTCGGCTCCGTAGACAGTTTGAGGGGGACTGTAAAAAAGCACTGCAGTGGTGGCTAACGGACCACAATTGCTTCAGTGGCAGACCCCTTCTCTTCCCCACCCACAGCTCACATTGGTGGCAGATGTGTCACTTCTGGGTTAGGGTGGCTACCTAGGAGAGGTGGAGATCAGAGTACTCTTGTCTCCAGCAATGTCTAAGCTCCACATCAACTTGTTGGAACTGAAAGCAATCCAATTGGCATTGAAAACCTTCTTTTCTTTAAGGGAGGCTAGTTTAGTAGTTCACAGACAACACCACCCCCAACAAGCCCTGTGTCTCTTGGCTTGGCTGCAACATCAGGACATTTTCCTTGTGGTTCAAATTCTGACAGGTTCCCTGACCAACAGATCAGACAAACTCAGCCACTGAAGCCTTGCGGATCATGAATGGCATCTCCATCCGAAGGTGGTGCAAGTTCTCTTCAGAGACTGTGGAGTACATTGGTTAGATTATTTGCCACTGCCAAGAACACGCAATTTTAGTACTTCCGTGTGTTGGAGTTTCCAAGGTGGCTCTCATTCAAAAATGAATTTGTCTTTAGTGGAGTTCAGGACTCCTGTTCCAACGATACCACTCCTGTCCCAAGGTCTCAAGAAGGACAAGCATGACCAGGCCCAAGATATCTTAATAGCCCCAGGATAGGCAAGGAGAGTCTGGTATTCCTAACTCCCAAGCATGAGCATCTGTCCTCCGTGAAACCAATCCACTCACACTTACATGCATGTAGATCGAGTAGCAACAGTTGAGAGTGTTTGACCCCTCTTTTGAAGTACCTGATGTAATCTTGGCATCAAGGCATCCCTCCACTTAAAAGATTTATACTTGCTGATGGGTCAGATTTGTGGCTTGGTGTGTATCCACATGTGTTTACCCTTTGCCTGAACCACTATCTGAAGCTCTGCTGTTCTATCCCTTACTGAGCAAAGCTTTGCTTTGGGCATGGTTAAAGGGTACTTTTCTACTATTTCCACCTTCCTGCAGTTGAAGGCCCAACCTTCTGTGAAAGTTGGGCAAGCTATCATGCTGCCTACTTTCTTCGCTCCCTCCCATCTTACCCAGAAAGGGGATAGGCTCCATCGTCTGGCTTAAAAAAAAAGCACTGTTTTTATGGTGCTCGCACAAAAGATTTTCAGCTGGATGATCAACGCTTTGTTGGTTTTATGGGTGCGAAGAAAGCAAAGCAGTTCACAAAAGGACCATCTCCAGATGGATTATCCTTTGTAATAAAATCTGTTAAGCAAAGGCTAAAAAGCAGTCCCCTGATGGCTTAAGAGCTTATTCATCCAGAGCTAAAACTGCAACCATTGAGTTAGAGTGGTCCAGTTCTGGATATCTGTCAAACGGCTATTTGTGAACATCACTGCACATCTTTGACGAACACTACTGCCTAGACAGACAGGTCCAGCATGATGGGCATTTTGCATTTTGGCCCTCCAGGACTTCTTAGTCTAATACGGTTCGAAGACCCACCTGTGGGGGGAGATTGTTTTGGTATCTGTTTTAAGTTAAGGAAAATGCGACTGGAAGACTCAATCGGATTAACAAGTTACTTACCTTCAGTAATGCCTTAGCTGGTAGAATATCTATCTATCTGCGGATTCCTTACCCCCCCCTCCCATCCTCTCCCATTCTGCCTACTGTATGTCATTTACACTCCAAGAGATCCTTCAGAAGCTCACTTTGCCCCACTAGTCACTTCTTCTCAGCTTGGATCCATTCTTCTAGTGCGGAAAATCTGTCCAGAACTGAGGTGAGCATGCTTGGGTGGCGGCTATATCGGCATTGTGAATGTCACATCCGGCACGGACGACGCTGACAACACAGTGTGGAGCCAAACCACCCCAGCTACGGCACGCAAGAGAATTGCTTAAAAGTCAAGTCGGATGCCTGAGGAATACTCTAAGGTTAATAATCTGTGGCTATATTGAGTCTCTACCATACAAGGCGTTACCGAAGGTAAATAATGTGTCTTCACTATAAACATGGCAAAGTCACACTTGACTCCTTCTCAGATGCTTTCCTTCATCTGCGCCGTTCTGGACCTGGTTTAGTTTCATGCCTTTTGTCTGTGAAGTAGAGTCTAGGTTAATCAGGCTATGACCCCAATCTTTTTACCTTGGTACTGGGTTTCAATGAGGTTGACCATGAGGCTGCTGGGAGTGATGGCCTCTTACATCTTGCTGGTCAAGCACCCGGGAGGTATATACATCAGGGAGAACCTCTTCAATCACATTCAAATTTCGGCAATCGATCTGCAGTGATGGTTGCTGCACCGCGTATGGATGGGCAGCAGATCTCTCTTCCTACTCCACCCAGAGGTGATAGTGGTGACCGATGCATCACTTCTGAAGGTCATCTGCTTTTCATTGAACGCCTTCTTGCTGTCCATCAAAGGGAGGCTAGTACAGATACTCGAGGACAATACCACTGCTATGTGGTACTGCAAGAAGCAGGACAATGGGGTCATGGACCATGTGCGTGGAGGCCTTGCGCCACTTGAAGTGACAGGACCACCAAGGAATTTTCCTGATGATGAGCCACCTAGCAGGATCAAGGAATGCCAGGCTGCATGAGCTCAGCAGTCGACACCTAGCAGATCAGGAATAGGAGGTGACACAAGGTCTCTTCAGCGCATGGGGAGAACCTTGGCTCGATCTGTTTGTCACCCTTGAGAACGTGCAATGTCAGCACTTCTGCACTTTGGTGATTCTGAGGCATCTCTCACTCAGAGACACTTTCTGCCTTGAGTGCAACTCAGAACTCCTGTATGCACTCCTGCAATTATCACACCTGTCACAAATTCTCAAGAAGTTTAGGACAGATCAGGCTAAAGTCATCCTAGTGGCTTCGGGTTGGGCATGGAGAGTTTGGTATCCAGAATTTCTGGGTGTTAGAAAGGGGGTCTCTAGTTGGAAGTCAGTTTACACCCTGTCCAAGTAGGGACAGGGAGATACACAGATAGCTTGGCACAAGCTGTTGGGTTTATCTCAGAGGCAATGTGTAACATTTTTGTACATACGCACACACACACACACACACAGTAACACAGTAAAAACACCCCACAAGTATTCAACACCAGTTTATAAAACTAGCCAATATTTATCTGAGCAAAACAAGATTTAAATGAGAAAAAAAAACATACACAAATAAACAAAAACTGGATACACTTGTCATAGGGACACATTTGTGCTTGATGCGGCAATCGTCAGATTGACCTCCTCCAGGCCAGGTTATAAATGTTCTGTTGTTTGTTCTGTCTTTTGCCTAACAAGACTTTGCTTTGGACAGTTAAAGATTACCTTTCAGCTCTTATGGCCTTCTTACAGTTGCCAGTTCAGTACTTATTGTTTAGGTCACTAGTTATGATGTGATTTTTGAAAGTGCTACAATAATTCCCCTTTCTCCTTTTGTCATGCCCCAATGGGACCTTAATCTGGTCCAAACATATTTGCTGTGCACTCCGGTCGAGTTGCTTCACAGCTGTTCTTAATGACACTTTACAATCAAGATTCTGTTCCTCATCACCATCACCTTGGCATGTGAGTGAGCTTCAGGACCTTTGTGAAATCCACCGTACACTTGTTCTTCCTAGACAAACTTGTTCTTTAGGCTCAGGCATCCTTCCTGCCAAACATTTTGCCGCCAATCCATGCCAGTCAAACTGTAGGAAGTTGGCTCTGTATGTGCTATTTCAAAGTAAGGAATAGCATGCACAGAGTCCAAGGGTTCCCCTTAGAGGTAAGATAGTGGCAAAAAGAGATAATACTAATGCTCTATTTTGTGGTAGTGTGGTCGAGCAATAGGCTTATCCAAGGAGTAGTGTTA
Source organism: Pleurodeles waltl (assembly GCF_031143425.1). Taxonomy (NCBI): domain Eukaryota; kingdom Metazoa; phylum Chordata; class Amphibia; order Caudata; family Salamandridae; genus Pleurodeles; species Pleurodeles waltl. The sequence continues at coordinate 1,156,131,730 of NC_090439.1, read as the reverse complement.
AGCATTTGTTGTACATACACATAGACAATAAATGAGGTACACACACTCAGAGACAAATCCAGCCAATAGGTTTTTATATAGAAAAATATCTTTTCTTAGTTTATTTTAAGAACCACAGGTTCAAATTCTACATGTAATATCTCATTCGAAAGGTATTGCAGGTAAGTACTTTAGGAACTTCAAATCATCAAAATTGCATGTATACTTTTCAAGTTATTCACAAATAGCTGTTTTAAAAGTGGACACAGTGCAATTTTTCACAGTTCCTAGGGGAGGTAAGTATTTGTTAGGTTAACCAGGTAAGTAAGACACTTACAGGGCTTAGTTCTTGGTCCAAGGTAGCCCACCGTTGGGGGTTCAGAGCAACCCCAAAGTCACCACACCAGCAGCTCAGGGCCGGTCAGGTGCAGAGTTCAAAGTGGTGCCCAAAACACATAGGCTAGAATGGAGAGAAGGGGGTGCCCCGGTTCCGGTCTGCTTGCAGGTAAGTACCCGCGTCTTCGGAGGGCAGACCAGGGGGGTTTTGTAGGGCACCGGGGGGGACACAAGCCCACACAGAAATTTCACCCTCAGCGGCGCGGGGGCGGCCGGGTGCAGTGTAGAAACAAGCGTCGGGTTCGCAATGTTAGTCTATGAGAGATCTCGGGATCTCTTCAGCGCTGCAGGCAGGCAAGGGGGGGGTTCCTCGGGGAAACCTCCGCTTGGCCAAGGGAGAGGGACTCCTGGGGGTCACTCCTCCAGTGAAAGTCCGGTCCTTCAGGTCCTGGGGGCTGCGGGTGCAGGGTCTCTCCCAGGTGTCGGGACTTAGGATTCAAAGAGTCGCGGTCAGGGGAAGCCTCGGGATTCCCTCTGCAGGCGGCGCTGTGGGGGCTCAGGGGGGACAGGTTTTTGTACTCACAGTCTTAGAGTAGTCCTGGGGTCCCTCCTGAGGTGTTGGATCTCCACCAGCCGAGTCGGGGTCGCCGGGTGCAGTGTTGCAAGTCTCACGCTTCTTGCGGGGAGCTTGCAGGGTTCTTTAAAGCTGCTGGAAACAAAGTTGCAGCTTTTCTTGGAGCAGGTCCGCTGTCCTCGGGAGTTTCTTGTCTTTTCGAAGCAGGGGCAGTCCTCAGAGGATGTCGAGGTCGCTGGTCCCTTTGGAAGGCGTCGCTGGAGCAGGATCTTTGGAAGGCAGGAGACAGGCCGGTGAGTTTCTGGAGCCAAGGCAGTTGTCGTCTTCTGGTCTTCCTCTGCAGGGGTTTTTCAGCTAGGCAGTCCTTCTTCTTGTAGTTGCGGGAATCTAATTTTCTAGGGTTCAGGGTAGCCCTTAAATACTAAATTTAAGGGCGTGTTTAGGTCTGGGGGGTTAGTAGCCAATGGCTACTAGCCCTGAGGGTGGGTACACCCTCTTTGTGCCTCCTCCCAAGGGGAGGGGGTCACAATCCTAACCCTATTGGGGGAATCCTCCATCTGCAAGATGGAGGATTTCTAAAAGTCAGAGTCACCTCAGCTCAGGACACCTTAGGGGCTGTCCTGACTGGCCAGTGACTCCTCCTTGTTTTTCTCATTATCTTGTGGGGCCTTGCCGCCAAAAGTGGGGCCTGGCCGGAGGGGGCGGGCAACTCCACTAGCTGGAGTGTCCTGCTGGGTTGGCACAAAGGAGGTGAGCCTTTGAGGCTCACCGCCAGGTGTGACAATTCCTGCCTGGGGGAGGTGTTAGCATCTCCACCCAGTGCAGGCTTTGTTACTGGCCTCAGAGTGACAAAGGCACTCTCCCCATGGGGCCAGCAACATGTCTCGGTTTGTGGCAGGCTGCTAAAACTAGTCAGCCTACACAGATAGTCGGTTAAGTTTCAGGGGGCACCTCTAAGGTGCCCTCTGGGGTGTATTTTACAATAAAATGTACACTGGCATCAGTGTGCATTTATTGTGCTGAGAAGTTTGATACCAAACTTCCCAGTTTTCAGTGTAGCCATTATGGTGCTGTGGAGTTCGTGTTTGACAGGCTCCCAGACCATATACTCTTATGGCTACCCTGCACTTACAATGTCTAAGGTTTTGTTTAGACACTGTAGGGGTACCATGCTCAGGCACTGGTACCCTCACCTATGGTATAGTGCACCCTGCCTTAGGGCTGTAAGGCCTGCTAGAGGGGTGTCTTACCTATACTGCATAGGCAGTGAGAGGCTGGCATGGCACCCTGAGGGGAGTGCCATGTCGACTTACTCATTTTGTTCTCACTAGCACACACAGGCTTGTAAGCAGTGTGTCTGTGCTGAGTGAGGGATCTCTAGGGTGGCATAAGACATGCTGCAGCCCTTAGAGACCTTCCTTGGCATCAGGGCCCTTGGTACTAGAAGTACCAGTTACAAGGGACTTATCTGAATGCCAGGGTGTGCCAATTGTGGATACAATGGTACATTTTAGGTGAAGGAACACTGGTGCTGGGGCCTGGTTAGCAGGGTCCCAGCACTCTTCTCAGTCAAGTCAGCATCAGTATCAGGCAAAAAGTGGGGGGTAACTGCAACAGGGAGCCATTTCTTTACACAAACCATCACCCTGCCAGTGTTCTATCCTCTAACTCACTTCTTGAAATGGATGATTCATATGTTCCCACCAACCCCTAATGTGATGCCTCAATGGGGCCTGAATTTTCTTCTCATGTGTGCCCCGTTTGAACCAATGCACATCTGTTCTCTCTGCCTCATCATGCTGACTTTCGAGGGTGACCCTGCAGAGAGGACCAGGGCCAACAAGGAAGAACTGCAAAAAGAATGAATGAGGGAGCGAAATAAATAAAATCAAAATTTTCTGTAATAGCTGGACAAAACCTGCCCAAACATTATCCATAATGCCAAACATATATAAACACTGATAACCACTGATTTTTGCAAGTTTTAACAATACTGGAAAACACTGAAGAAAATACTGGATTTCACAACAAATAGAAACTGAAAACAGGAACCCCTAATTATCTGGTATTCCACCTTCTCCTAGGTAGTTTTCCTCCCAGACTTGGGACTCATGTTTGCATTGTGGGCTTCCTCGAGCCACTGAAAAAAAAGCAGCCACTGTTCAACCTCTATTTTGCTGCAACAATAATTTAACTTTTTACAAGTTCCCTAATCTTCTTGTATTGGAGGTACCATGTTGAGGAAAGGACTTCTTCCCATCCTACTTAGTAAGTACCACCCACTCATTCAGATATCTGCTCATGGTAATGACTGGTGGTGCATAGTGTGGTGAGGAGTCCTTTTCAGTGGGGGGGTTGCAATGTTTAGAGATTTCACAGACCTCTTTAATGTTCTTTCATTCACACACAAAGAAAACAAGAAAAGGGTCTGCTGGCCTTATGGCCACATCTCATCCCGTGGTGGGGGGTGTAAAGGAAGCAGAAAGCAATGTAAGTGTTCCCACAGTTAAGTTTCTAACTGATGTTGTGGGTGGTGGGAGTAGTGATAAGGCAAGTTATTATACACTCACACTAAAAGATTCCCTTGATTTTATCGGGCCTTCAGTTGTGCACCAGACGGTTGGAGTAGGAATGATTTTGTTGGGGGGTTGATAGCAGGGCAGCTGGATCAGAGGACCTCTTTCAAGTACACATTCATCCTTCAAGGGTCTTCCAATATTCCCTGTTCCTCACTATTATGAGAGCACACTCAATGTAAGCTGTTGATTTGCACACATAAAATCTTTGTCTTTGGACTCTTCCCATTCCTACTTAACAGACTAGTCTAGGTTACCGTCATCTCCTAGCCAGTCTAGCCATTACTAATATTACAAGACAAAACATATTAAGTAAGCAAGCAAAGTATGGCATGCACAGTTAGACTTTACCTAGAAATGGTTCAATGTGCTTACACCCTCCGACACATGGGGCTATAGTTTGGAGTCTGGTCAAGCTCTCACTTCTGTTCTCCTAGTGAAGACTTCTTTGGCTAATGTACCAGGTTCTGTAAAAGAAAGTAAATGCAAGCAACTGAGGATAGCTCATAGAAATCAAACTTGGGTTTAATGCAAAAATATCCTGCAAACATTCACTATATGCAGTGTAATTAACTAAACAATGGACCAGAGCTGTACCTCTGACAGTTGGAGCATGTAATGCTAAAATATATACATTCTGATGGGTGCTTCAACCTAGAGATTCCTTGCCTCTTGAAATACCCCAGGTGCCAGAGTTGGTCCAGGAACTCTTCAATAGCTTTCCCATGCCAGTAGAGGGCACTGGCTGAACTTCGACATAGGATGCAATGCCTTTTGACCTCACTGGATCCATAAAGCGCCCCTGTTGGTGTGGTGATGTCAGGTCCTTTCTTTCTGTGCCATTGACACATTCTAGAGCTCTCCATATCTTCTCAGGAGTCTTGTCATCAATGAGTTATCTTCAAAATATCCAAATTGTGTGCAGGTTTCCATCACAGTATAGCCTCCTTAGTGGTTCAGATTCAAACCATGTCAGGACTGGGATGGGCAGATAGCATGTGCCTTTGGTGCCTGGGATAAGACCATGACACTAATGCCAGTGCATCATGGCAGAAAATGCAGCTCAAAGTGCTCAAAGAATGGGAGGTCAAGATGTTTATGGCCAAAGCCCAGTAGTAGCAATGTGGCTGCTGAAAGTCTAGATCGAAGTCCAAGTCACAAGAGTCTCCTCTTCCTCCCACCCTTCTAGGAAGAAGCAGAAAAAGAAAAGAAGACACAAATCTCACCATCACACATTGAGAAGCAAGTTGCCATAACCTTCAACTTCACCTCAAACGACATCATATCAAGAACCAGTGGAGGAACATATGGAACGTCCGGCTCATGTAACTCCATCAAACCTTGTATGAGTTTTGTACCCAAGGTGCCTTGACCAAGGCCCCAACCTTTTCAGCTTTACCCAATGTTTCCAACGCCTGGGGTGGATCCATAAGATTTTCTGAATGCAGTAGTCAGCATATTCAGCAGGGCCATGATCCCTTCTGGATTGCCGGCTAGCCAAAAGGATCCAATTGCCTACTCATTAGGAGGTTTGCAGGCATTCTACCACTTGGTGACCTTCACTCTATTTCTGCTGTCAGTGCATCCTGGTCACAGGGGCAGTACAGGACACCACACTGAGTAGAGCTTTCCCTCCTTCTCAGAGGGTTCAAGATATCTAGGCTATGATTCCGATGTTTCAAAGTAGAGTGATCATTCCAGTCCTAATGGTCTTACACCTGCTTGGTCTGCTAGCCTTCTGCAGTCTCTTGGTCACACATGCACGCTAGTAGATGAGGATCCTTCAGTGGTGCCTCTGCAGGCAGAAGTTTCAATACAAAAGAGATATCCAAAGCTGGGTCCAAATCTCCAGGGACAGTGCAGCAGACCTAAGTGGATACAGTGTGGACAGCAACCTTACACAAGGGAAGTTTGTAGGAAAGTACCCTCTTTCTTGGCATGGTTACCCCCATTTTTGTACCTGATGTCAGTGTGCTTGACTGTGTCTACTGGGATCCTGCTCATCAGGACCCCAGTAGTTATGCTCACTCCCTTCAAAATGGTTGTTGTATACTGTTAACACAGTATTTCATCCTTAATTAGCATATTGGTGCCCCCTTATACGTCCCTAGTATATGGTACCTAGGTAGCCAGGGCATTGGGGTTCCAGGGGATCTGTATGGGCTGCAGCATATATTTTGCCCCTCATAGGGAGCCCATGCAAAGGCTTCTGCAGGACAAGCCCAGGAAGGCAGAACGAAAAATTTCCTTTGGGAGAGGGGTGTTACACCCTCTCCCTTTGGAAATGGGTGTTACAGGCTTGGGAGGGGTACCCTCCCCAAGCCACTGGAAATGGTTTGAACAGCACATTTGGTGCCATCCTTGCATAAACCAGTCTACACCCGTTCAGTGACCCCAGTCCCTGCTCTGGCACGAAACTGGACAAAGGAAAGAGGAGTGACCACTCTCCTGTCCATCACCACCCCAGGGGTGGTGCTCGGAGCTCATCCAGAAGGTCCATGGGTTTTGCCATCTCTGATTCAAGGTTGGTAGGGAACTCTGGGATCATCTGAGTGGCCAGTGCCAGCAGGTGACGTCAGATCCCTCCCCTGATAGGTGCTTACCTGGTTATTTGACCAGTCCCCCTTTCAGGGTTATTTAGGGTCTCTCCTTTGGGTGGTTCCTTAGATTTTGATTGCAAGACTACAGCAGGAATCCTCTGTATCCTCCACTTTGACTTCTCACAGAAGAAACTGCATCTGGACCCTCTACGAACTCTACAAACTGCAACAAAGAAGTAAGACGCCTTCTGCAACATTGTATCTTCAGCTCCTGCCAGCAACTGCAACTGTTTCCCAGTTGTGCATCCTCTGAGGACAGCCTGTCTTCAGTCTGAACCAGAAGAGCAAAGGAATCCTCTTTGGGGTGAAGGAGTCACTCCCCTGCTTCAACAAGCACCGCCTGCAACAATCACAGCCTGTGTGGATCCCTCTCCTGCTGAGCTGCGTAGATGCTGCATCACAGGTGGTAGACTGAAGTGGTCCCAACAGTCCTCACGTCCCAATGTCCAAGTTTGGTGGAGGTAAGAGCTTGCCTCCCCACGCCAGAGAGTACCCGTGCACTGCATGCTTTGCAGCTCCCAAGGCTTGTTGGCATCCTTCCTACATGTCCTTCATGCATCTTGTAGCTCCAGCCCCCAGCACTCTATCCTGTGTCGCACAGCTTCCTGAGTGGTTCTCCAGAGGCTTGGGAGCCTTTGTCGTAGTGCTGTGTGGGCCTCCTTTTGCACCTTCCTTGTCCCCATGCTGTGGGACTCCTGTGCACGCTGCTTGGTCGTCTGTGGGCTCTCTGAGTTGCTGAGAGCCCCCTTTGACTCCCTCTTCTAGGTAGAGTCCACTTGGTCCTTCCTGGTCCTGGGAAGCGCCATTTTCCGCTAACCATGAGCTTTGCGTGTGCCAAGGCTTGTTAGCGGACTCCAGCGACACAAACTGGCTTCTAGACACTGCCTACACTATACTAATAAGGGATAACTGGAAATGGTATAAGGTGTCAGTACCATAGGTACCCACTACACACTAAGCAAGCCTCCTAGATAGTTGTTTTACCTTCTCTGTCGAGCACCTCCACTCTAGATTGAGGAGCACATCTGGAGGAATTGGAGATCAGAGGCCTTTGGTTCCAGAAGAAACATTTTTGCACATCTGGTGTTCAAATGGTGATAGAGGACTTCCATTGACCCTGTTTTGATCCATTTCTGTTGGGTGGAGTAGGCCCAGCCATTCAAGTGGGGTCGCATTTTTATTGGGGCAAGTGAGGAAACACTGGGTGGTAGGAATTCTGTGGATCCTTGCTGATTCCAGGGCTTTACAGCACAAAATGTAAGGAAAATGCACTATTTTAGGCAATGGTGAGGTTTTCAGGACAGTGTGGGTGAAAAATGTTTGTGGGATCAATGCGAGGTGGTCCTTCCTGACCTCCTCAGGGTTTCTAGTTTTTAGAAATGTCTGGGTTTTGTAGGTTTTCCCGGGTAGCCTCTTAGCCTTGGCACAAATACTGCAGCAAACCTGTTGACAAATCAAGGCATTGTTTTGACATTAAGGCCCTCATTACAACCCTGGTGGTAAATGCCGCTGACTGCCGTGCTGACGGCTGCCAACATACTGTGACCGCGGCGGTATACCATTACTGGTATTATGACCCACACAGAGAAATCCGCCACTATACAGACACCCACAGAAGTCCGCAAGCCCAAAGGTCAGTGATAAACTGGCGGTACCAAAACCCACACCGTTACGCCAACAGAAATACGCCCACAGCATCATGACCCACGAATCGCTGCGGCAGTCATTGAACCGTGATAAACCATTGGCGGTACACACCACCGCGCTCAAAATACACACACACTAACAAAACTACACCACATTGGACAATTCAAACTATACACACCTGACACACCTACACACACCACACCCACACACCCAATCCAATATAAAACACACACCCACAATACCCACAACCCCTTACAACAAAAAATAAATATTGCCAACTGAGAGAGAGACAAGCCAGGAGCACCCACTGAATCAGAGCCACATAACACCACACCTATACACCATCCACGCACCTCACAGCACACACCCCAACACATCACACCACACACCCTCACACATACCGCTCACACTACACCCATTGCACCACAAAGACACCCCAGATTCTCAGAGGATGAGCTAAGGGTCATGGTGAAGGAAATCATCCGGGTAGAGCCACAGCTATTCAGATCACAGGTGCAGCAGACGTCCATTGCAAGGAAGATGGAGCTATGGCGGAGAGGCGTGGACAGGGTTAACGCCGTGGGACAGCACCCAAGATCAAGGGATGACATCAGGCATAGGTGGAATGACCTATGGGGGAAGGTGCGTTCTGTGGTAGCAAGACACCAGGTAGCTGTACAGAGGACTGGCGGTGGACCCCCCCACCTCATCCCCCACAACTAACAACATGGGAGGAGCAAGTCTTGGCGATCATGCATCCTGAGGGTGTAGCAGGAGGGCTGGAATCTGGTAAGTCAAATCTTTACTACTATATCCCCATCCTACCTGCATGCCATCACAAACTCCTACCCTTACCCTCACCCCCATCACTCCATCACCTCACATATACCCCACTATCACAACCCACCCATCCCAATACCAAGCCCTGCATGCAACAGAAATGCATGGACACCCATCACAGACCTGCATGGACACCCATCACCACAGCATGCACACTAGTGACAATCACTCAGCCAAACCAATAACATCTCACACAACCCAAAGGTTCCTTGCTAATAACAACCATTGACGGAAACATATCCATGCACAAGATGGCACACGCAAATACAATAACACTGCATTTACATCCCCTCAGGACCCCTCCTTAACGTCACCGGAGAGGAGGTGCCACCAACATCCAGTACCCCTTACAGAAAAGGTCCAAAGTAATGACAGCAGCTCTGCACGCCTGGATCACGATGACCAACTTGGCCCATCAGGGACCTCTGGACAGTCGGTTACCCTGCCACAGTCCCAACCCACCACAGAGCCTCCCCCCTCAGAAAACACCAGCACAGCACCCACCCAGCGGGCCCATCCCTCTGTCCCCAGGACACATCAATCAGCAGTGTGTCCACCACTACAGGGACCCCAGGCAACCCCACAAACCCAAGACAATCAGAGACCTGGGGTCAGTGGCAGTGGGCACACGATTCAGGGGACAGAGGCACAGGACAACAGGGAAGCTGGGAGGACTGCTGTGTGACAGGGGGAGGACAGGCCCAGGGAACCCACTCTCCACAAGGCACTTGCAGGGATCCTGGGAGTATACCACCATTCCCAGGAGACCATAAGCCAGATGCTGTACAAGTTGCAGGAGACTCAGCTGCTGCAGGAGGGACAGAACCTGGGGATCAGGGAGGACCTGAAACACATCCACACCACCCTGGTCATCATTGCAGGGGTGCTGGCAGACATGGCCAACACCATGAGGGAGGCAGTGGCGCAACAACGGGCCCCTGACACTAGCCACACGAAGAACAGCCCTCCACCTCTGCCGGCACTAGTGGACAGGAGGCCCCGCCACAGGACCAACAGGCCACCAGCACCCCACCACCTGCAGAAGGAGAACACCCCACAAATGGTCCCTGCGATCCAGGCAGATGCCAGAGAACATTGCTAAGACCCCGGCCAGGAAATAAGACTCTCCTGAATGTCACCCTTGTGTCCCACTCTGTCACCCTGTCCACCTTGTACTGCCATTGGTCCCCTTCCTATGCTCCCTTGGACAATGCACCTGTGATACAAATAGACTGGATCTACCCGGGACTTTCCTCCATCAGCAACCCAGCCCATTGCAATACCCCCTCCACTTATTAGCACATAAATAAACACCCTTAGAACAAATACAAGTATGAAGTCTGTCAAATGATTGAAATATGTATTAGTTTAACAAGCTGTAAACATTACAATTCAAATGTACAGTTATATATACATAGGTATGAACTGTAGTGGGCAGCAGTACACACACCAGGAGCCAGAGTGGGGCACAGAGATCTGAAAATAAAGATGCCAAAGGGTACAGTAAGGGGCCATAGACATAGGGAAATCAGGCTGCCATGTTCAAGCTCTAACACAAAACTGCAATGGAAAGTGAAGTTACAGTGTCTTACCTGTGTGTTACTGGAAGAACTGTTGAATGAGTGAACTTCTGTTGTCCACATCTTCTTCCTCTTCCTCCTCTTCGTCACTGTCCACAGGCTCCACCGCTGCCACGAGATCATCTCCAGGCTCATCCTCCTGCAGAAAAGGCACCTTGCGTCTCAAGACCAGGTTATGCAACATGCACATGCAACAATGATCGGCACACCTTCTTGGGTGAGTAGTACAGGGATCCACCTGTCAGATGGAGGCACCGGAATCTGGCCTTCCGGAGGCCAAAGGTTCTCTCAATTATTCTTCTTGTTCGCCCATGTGCCTCATTGTAACGTTCCTCTGACCTTCTCCTGGCCTTCCTCACTGGGGTCAGTAGCCATGAGAGGTTGGGGTAACCAGAGTCACCTGTAAATATCAAGGGATACCTATTAGCCACACACTCACCCTCAGGGACAACCCCATACCCATATACCTACATCAACTGGGTGGGGACCATGGGCTCACCTATTAGCCACACCCAGTGCCTCTGGAGTTGAGATATCACTTATGGAATGCTGCGATTCCTCAAGATAAAGGCATCATGCTTAGAGCCAGGATACTTGGCATTGACATTGGAGATGTACTGGATCGCCAAACACACCATCTGCACATTCAGAGAGTGAAAGCTTTTTTTATTCCTGAACACTTTTTCATTTCTCTGGAGGGGGACAAATGCTATATGTGTACCATCAATGGCACCAATGATGTTGGGGATATGTCCCAGGGCATAAAAGTCAGTCTTCACTGTGGCCAAATCCTCTACCTGGGGGACTACGATGTAGCTGTCCATGTGCTTCAGCAGGGCAGACAACACTCTGGTCAACACGTTGGAGAACATTGGCTGAGACATCCCTGATGCCATGGCCACTGTTGCTTGGAATGAACCACTTGCCAGGAAATGGAGCACTGACAGGACCTGCACTAAAGGGGGGATACCTGTGGGCTGGTGGATAGCTGAAATCAGGTCTGGCTCCAATTAGGCACACAGTTCTTGGATTGTGGCCCTATCAAGTCTGTAGGTAAGGGTAATGTGTCTGTCCTCCATTGTCGCCAGGTCCACTAGGGGTCTGTACGGGGGGGAGGTCTCCATCTCCTATTCATCCTCAGCAGTTGAACTCTAGGGTGCAAAACAGTGAGCAGAGGGTCATATTCACACATATGTGAAATTAAAAATGCTTCTTTTCCTTTACAGAAACAGTGTGTGAATCCGAAAGTCAGTTGATGTGTCAATGTCTGCTGTGATGCAGTTAGGTGCCATGGCCTGTGCCCCACTCAAATGGGGGCTGCCTGACCTGTGAGGAGAGACAAGTGGAAATGAGGTAATTCGGCCGGGCGTTGTGCGCCGGTGCGGTCGGCGGTCGATGACCGCCGCGCAACTTTGCATTGGTTATCATTCGGCCTTTAGGGGTTCCAGGAGCCAATGGCGATGTATGCCGGCGATGGCGGTACGCATTGCTGTGGACGTGACCGCCATTTTCTATCTGTTCACTCACTTGCTACCTGACCTTCAACAGGAGAGGACCTACACTGCAAGTGCTGCTGTGACCTGTGTTTGGAATCGACAATGACTCGAGTGTCTGGGGAAAGGGCCCCGCCTTCACTTCGGAGGAGTTGGCGAGATGGGTGGATGGGGTCCTACCCCAGTACACTTTACTCTATGGTTCTCAAGACAAACAGGTGAGTATACTGTGAGCACGATGCGTGGGCCATGAATGTATGGATTGCTGTGTGTGTAAGCCTTGTGTAGGGGTGGGCTTAGGGTTCCTGGACAGAGTGCTGCATGTCTGGTGATCAAAGTCTGTGCGTAAGGGGATGGGAGGGATATTGTGGTCCATGAATGTAACAGTCCGGACGGTATGACTAATCCCTTTTTTCTATGCATATTTTCCTGAAGGTCAGCGCCCATCAGAAAAAGGGCATTTGGCGTGCCATCGCCAAGGAGGTGAGGACCCTCCTTGGGAGGACCCTCCTTGGGAGTCTTTGACAGACGGAGCACCCACTGCTGCAAACGGTGGGAGGACCTGCGCCGCTGGGCAAGAAAGACAGCAGAGGCCCAGCTGGGGCTGGCCTCCCAACGAGGAAGGGGTGCTCCTCGTACCCTGACCCCCCTGATGTTCCGCATCCTGACGGTGGCCTATCTGGAGTTGGATGGGCGCTTGAAGGCATCACAGCAGCCACAAGGAGGTGATTACAAATTCTGAATCATGACTTTGCGCGCGTTAAGATTGTACCTGGGTGGGGGGTGGGGGATGTGGGCTGTGGGTGCCCGTAGGCCAGGGCGAACTGGCAGGGTAGGTCCCTTGTTGGGCAGGCTCTGAAGCACTCCAACCCCAAAAGTTTTAGTGGACATCTCCTACTGGGCAGGGTCCTTTTGGTTTCAGGTGTGCAGCTAATGGCATTGGGCAATGTACCCCATGGGCTGGTGACTATCTTTGTAACTGGTAGTGCATGGCCTAGTGCATAGGGCTGATCCCTGTGTGTTGTGTACGCCAACGGTAGTGTTGTGTATGCCAACTGTAGCGATTCAATGAGCAGCCGTCACCGCCGGAGAGCAGTGTGTAGTGGTGACTACATGGGCTGCAGTGCATCCTGACCCCTGCAAAAGCTGTAGTTGTGACACCCAAGTGAGAGACTGTGACCTTGCACTCCAAAACATCTGCATCACAGAGCATGTTGCCCCCTCCAGAACCGGTGGATGAAGCTATCCACTCACCGCCTCCTTGCCAGGATGAAGCACACTGTGCTCAAAGCCCCCTCCAGAACCAGTGGAAGAAGCCATCCACTTAGCCCCTCCTTGCCAGGATGAAGCACACTGGGCACAAAGCCCCCTCCAGAACAGTGGAGGAAGGCATCCACTCACTGCCTCCTTGCCAGGATGAAGCACACTGGGCATAAAGCCCCCTCCAGAACCAGTGGAAGAAGGCATCCACTAGAGAGACTTTGGCCTTGCTTTCCCCAGGAGCGAGCAGTGGGCAAACCACCCACTTGAGAGACTGTGGCTTTGCACTCCCCAGGACCAAGCAGTGGGCAAACCACCCACTTGAGAGACTGTGGCTTTGCACTCCGCAGGACCAACCAGTGGGCAAACCACCCACTTGAGAGACTGTGGCCTTGCACTCCCCAGGACCAAGCAGTGGGCATGGAGCCCCCTCTAGGAGCAGTGGCGTTGTACCATCTTCGGGCTGAGGTGTCCCCCCCTTCCCCGTCCCCCTCAGGTGCCTGTGTGTTTTTGACCTGATGCCCCGGCAGTGTTCTCTCTGTATTGAGGCAGGAGTCAAGTGTGGGCTTGGGCTATGTGTTTTTGGCCCAGTGGGCCACGGACATTTTTGAATCGGCATTGTCCCGCCTTTTGTATATATTGTATATATTGTAAATACTGTTTTTGATTTCTGAACGTATTTCTAAGTATTTCTAATATTACACTGATTTGACTCCATTCCTTTTGTCCTTGCGTTCTTACTGAGAGTTACGGGGTGTATATGTAATGTTGTTGCATGTATTTGTGTGTATGGTGTTGGGGTGAGGGTGGGGGTGGGGGTGTTGCGTGTTGCGTGTGTGTGTCACTCTCTTTTTCCTCCCCCCACCTTGTGTGCTAGGTGCAGTACTCACTGTGGTCATCATCACCGGCGTTGGTGCTCCTGGTGTATGAGCAGAAACACCAGCATGGGGAAGACCTGCAGCTCGGGCTCCATGGCGTCCTGGTTCTTTCTTGAGTGTCGAGAGGTGAGTCGTTTCCATTCAGAACACTGTTTCCGCCGTGCTTTTGATGGCATTGGTACCGCCCTGGAAAAGGTGGCAGATAGGCCTCTTGTAATACAGTGGGTGGAACCTTGTCTTCCTCCTGGCTGTTGGCGGTTACCGCCACGGCGTTTGTTGCTACCTCCGTTGCGGGTGGAGTGTTAAAGTGGCTGTATGTGTTGGCAGTTTCCGCCGTGGTCATGATTCCATTTTTGTTACCGCTGGCCTGATGGCGGTGTTACCGCCACTTTAACACCAACCACCAGGGTTGTAATGAGGGCCTAAATGCTGATGACTCCACATTGCATTTTTGGCTCTTTCTCTTGCAGGCACTAGCCCCAACCACACAAGTGAGGAAGAATTTTTATTGGAATATGTGGGGGGAACGCTGGGTGGCTTTCTGCAAATTCCAGAACTTTTAGTCACAGAAATGTGAGAAAATGTGTGTTTTTAGGCAAAGGGTCAGATTTAGATGTTGGAGGTAATAGTCCCACCTCTAGTTTTCCGTTGGAAAACCCATCTGCCGGTTTGGTGGTCTGCCGTCTGATTTAGATGTTGATGGGACCATAGGCAGAGACTGCTGAATCTCGCCTACTCCGCTAGGTTTCTATAGCTATGTTGATGGCGTGATTGGAGATAGGGGCTGGTGGCGGGACTCCGGCCACTGTGTAGCAGATCACAATGTGCCTTCCAGCCAAAGTAACTGTGGTGGTGATACCTCCACAATGAGTTGATGGATTGGAGAATGAAAGGTCACAAAACCTACCTATTTCCACATGTCTGCTTTTGTTTTGGGCTGGACCTGACTGGACCCCACCTGCTGTCACTGGACTCGAAGGTAAGGATTCTGCATTAACTGTGTACATTGTGTGGTCACTGCACATGAGCTCGGGACCTCTGCTGAAATACACATGCCACAGGTAATTTTTTAAAATACCTCTAACATGCATATGTCGGGAACACATTTGTGTCAAAGATTTATGGGGACACACTGGTACATATCACACACAAACACAGTTGTTTTAGTGGTGTCAGTATTCATTGCCAAATAAATGCTCGCATCACAATAAGAATAGCACCACACTTGTCACCATGTTTATGTGTGCACATTGCCACTGTACCTGTACTTCTGATATTGTGAGTACAGTTATTCATACGAGTCAGTATCTGTGTGTGAGATTGGATTGGCTGGTCGAGGTGGAAAGAGCTAGAATGGGTTTTGGGGTGGTGTCTGTGTGCCGCGTGCATGTGGGTCTACTGTTTCTTGTGTTTTTTGGGTTGTGTTGCTGTGTGCAAAATTCAGGTGTGATTTGTGTGGTGGTCATTATTGTGATGTGTGCATTTGTGCTTTTGTGTGCATGTGTTTGTGGAGATGGGTATGTCATTGAGTTGGTTGTAGTGGTTGTGTTGAATGTGTGTGAATGTGAATGTGGTATCAATGGTGTGTTTATGTTGTGTCCTGGATGTATGACAAAGTGTGTTTTCTGCATGTAGATGTTGTGTTGTGGTGGAATGGCAATAGATAGTGTGCACGTTGTGTGTTGTGCAGGTGGACACATATGGCTAAGGTAAAGTGTGTGTTTGTCACTTACCTCTATGTGATAACCACTGTCATTGTACAATGCTAAATGGCTCCTGTGATGGTCCCCCGCTGTCAGCAATCCGCCACCAGGACACGGCCTGCAGAACTGTAACATCTAAATATGGTCGGTGGGAGCAAGCTAGCCTGACGGCTAGGACGAGCACTCTGTCGTGACTGTCAGCGGCTCACCCGCAATGCATCTAAATACGGTATGCGGGAGACCGTTGGCTTGACAGAGTACTTGGACAGCTGCTGCAGGAGTACGGCGGTATTACAGTCAAGATCTAAAACAGGCCTAAAGTGTTTGAGGTTTGTAAGTACTTCTGGGTAAAAATCTGGTGATAGCCACACAAACCAAGCCATCCTGGACTCCCCCAGGTTCTAGTTTTCAGAAATCTGCTGGTTTGGTAGGTTTTCCTTGTGAAAGGTGAGGTAGGGCCCACATTTTGCACCCACCAACACTGCAGAAAGGGTTGTTTTTTGAGTGGAAAAGTCGATCTGTACGTGCTGTGTTTTCAGCATTTTCCTGTCCCAGGCCATACTCCACCCACCCAAGTCAAGTACCATTTTTATTGGTAGACGTGGAGAAACACTAGGTGGTAGGGACCTTATGGCTATTTGTAGATTCCAGAACTTTCCTTGACAGAAATGTGAGGAACATGTGCATTTTTGGACAAAGTTTGAGGTTTGCAAAGGCTAATGGGTAATGGTGAGAAAAATTTAAGTCACACCACCCTGGACTCACCCAAGTGTCTAGTTTTCAAAACTGTGTAGAATTTGTGGATTTCCTTAGTGCCGACTAAGATAGGGCTCCAATTCCGCAGCCACCAACATTGCAGAAAAGGGTTGGTTTTTTAGTGGAAATTTTGATCTGTCCTGGGCACTAGGCCCACCCACATAGGTACCATTCTTATCAGGATACTTGGGGGAACAAAGTGGTAGGAAATTAGTGGCTTTTCACAAATTTCAGAATGGTCTCGTACAGAAATGTGAGAAAAATGTGCATTTTAGACAAGGTATGAGGTTGCATGGACTTCCGGGTAAAGTTACCGTGTTGGAGGGACTCAACCCTGGTATGTTCCCTGGTTGATTCTGGCTGATCTACGGACCTAACTCCGCAGCCACCAACATACCATAAAAGGGTTGGTTTTTGGGTGGAAAATCTTGATTTGTTCATGTTGTGTTTTGAGCCTTTTCTTGTCATGGGCACTAGGCCTACCAACACAAGTGAGGTACCATTTTTATCTGGATATGTGGTGGAATGCTGGGTGGTAGGAACTTTGTGGCTCCTCATAGATGATTCCAGAACTTTTCTTTACGGAAATGTGAGGAAAATGTGTGTTTTTAGACAAAGTTTGAGGATTGCAAGGGGTTCTGGGACTGCTGATCTCTGCCCTGCTGAAGGGAAGGGCTGGAATCAACCCAATTGAACCCAGAGTTACTCCAAGAGCTTTTTGGCTTGCCCCTGTTAAGTCCGAGGGCCACAAAAGAGTGCTACTGCATGGGACTCTGCAACTCTGAGTCTGGTAGCAGAAATTGGCAAGAATCAGTGCTTCCTCTGCCTACAAGATTGGGCACTTCTGATTCACTCTAAAACAGTGTGTGGTGCGGGAGACAAGCACCCTAGCAGCTGAAATTGACAAGAATCAGCACTTCCTCTGCCTAAGAGATTGGGTGTTTCTTATTTACTCGAAAAGAGTGTGTGGTGTGGAAGACAAGTGCTCCAATCTAGTAACAGATGGTGCGTCGTATTCTGTGCGAGAGCTGCCGCACCTTTGGGCTGACGTGTTGTGCAGGCAATGCCGACTGCATTGATGTCAGCACCACCCCAGGTGCTCTCAGTATAATCAGCACGAGTCACAGCTGCCGCAGCTAAACATCAGCCCTGTTGTCTCATCCCCCAAAGGTACTGTAACTGATCAAATCCCTCTGGGCCCTGGAACTGCTCTATACTCTCTCTCGCAGGCAGTTGAATCGACCACCATGCACGGTCTGGAGGGTCTGGTGGAGGACTTGTGTGTTAGTGACTGTGGGGTATGAAGTCCCCCCCTAGGTGGTATTCTGAATGTCACTCCTTAAGACCCAGCTGAAGCCCAAGTTCTACATTCTGACCGTGAATGTTCCCATATGCTGATCCCCAAATGGGATTGTGGTAGTTGCACGGAGATTACTATAACATCCATAGTAGAGGTGCTTGTATTTTCGCTTGTCATTAAAAAAACGCTCATAACTTGATAATCATACTTTGGCTTTTTCTTGTTTTGGTCTTGTTTTACTCAGATAAATAGCCTCTATTTTTAAACATTTGTGGTGTATTTTTGTGGTGTTTTCATTGTGTTACAGTGTGTGTGTGTGGTGCTCTGTCTGTGTGATGCACAAATACTTTATACATTGCCTCTTGAGTTAAGCCTGCCTGCTTTGTGCCAAGCTACCAGAAGGTGAGCACAGGTTAATTTAAAGTGTGTAACTGACTTACCCTGACTAGAGTGGTGATCCTTCCTTGCACAGGGCACATACCTCTGCCAGCTAGACACCCCATTTCTACCATGGGGACACAAAAATAGTAGAACATTTGTTATTACCAGTTGGGTTTCTCTGCATTAGTGCCCTGCAAATGGAAGCCAGTGTGCCAAAAAAAGACATTTTGCAAAATGCCCTCTGAATCACATGCTAGTAGGCTACCCATAATTTCAGATTTGTACAAATAAGCACTAGTCGTAAACTCAGTCTCTGGTGTGCATTTTGGAAATACATAACTTCTTACCCATTTTTCACTCTTCATATTTTACCAGAAGCATGGCTGTATACCCGGAACACAATGAAAACGATTTAATAGTTGCACCCTGGTTGTTGGCTCTGAGCACCTTGGGTTCTTGGAGAATGTAAGGAAATGGGGTGTATTATATGGGGTGGTTGAGGGACCTCAATGTGCAATACACTTACCAACCCCTTTAGCACCCCTAGGCTAAATCTTCAGCTCAACCTTGGGTAACTGTGGGTGTGGGCTTGCACAAAAGAACAAGTGCAAAGCATTTAACCAGTGTTAGAAATGGGGTCTTTGGTTGGCAGTCAGGTTACCCCCTGTCCAAGCAAGGACCCTTTCTATAGTCGGGGTAAGTCACAACCAATCCAAATTATCCTGTGCCCACCCTCTGGTAGCTTGGCACTTAGCAGTCAGGCTTATCTTAGAAGGCAATGTGTGAAGTAGGTGTGCAATAAATCAAGCAATATCATAGTATAACACCACAAAAATGCACCACACAGTGTTTAGAAAAATATATAATATTTATCTGGATAAATGCATTTCACAGAAATCAAGAATCAATAAGTATGCATTGAAATATCACTGTAAAAATGATATAAAGTGTCTTTAGTCTTTGAAAAGCTACAAGTGTCTCTTGTAAGCACAAAGTACCTGGTTTGCGTTCAAATTCTCTGCAAGGGACTGCAGAGGAGGAGATGTGTGGAAAATGGGGAGGTGTGCATAGATTTTTCCGGCGCACACAGGCGATGCGTCGTTGAGTTTTCACACAGGGCAGGCTATGCATCGATTTACAGCACATAAACTGGGATCCTCTTCGGGTTGTGGGGTTTTCGGACTCCCCGGGGAACGATGCGTTGAAATCCTGGGCGTGCAGGACGAAGGGTCTGCGTTGATCCGGTGGACGATGCGTGGACATTTCTGTTGTACGACAGGTGCTTGATAGATTCCTCTGAGGAAGTCGGGCTGTGTCGGTCCCGGTCGTCTGTGCGTCGATCCAGAGGGCGTGCAATGAAGTTCCGGTCGCAATGCTGGTGCTGCGTCGATCTTCTACTCAGGCAGCCGGGCTACGTCGATCCGGTTTGGTATGCAGTGTTTTTCACACTGCGATGCAGGCTGTGCGTCGTTTCTTGCAGGCTCTAAGTCGATTTTCACCGCATAAGGAGTTCTTTGCAGAGATGAAGTCTTTTTGGTCCTGAGACTTCAAGGAACAGGAGGCAAGCTCTATCCAAGCCCTTGGAGATCACAGAGGACAGCAAGGCAGCAGGGCAACAGCAGGGCAGCAGTCCTTTGCAGAAAAGCAGTCAGGTGAGTCCTTTGGGCAGCCAGTCAGTTCCTCTTGGCAGGTTGCAGTTTCTGGTTCAGGGTTTCTTCTTCAATGGTATCTTATCCATAAGTATCTGGTTGGGTAGGGTCAGAGGCCCTGTTTAAATACCCAAATGTGCCTTTGAAGTGGAGGAGACTTCAAAGAGTGGCTTAGAAGTGCTCAAGGTCCCCTTTCAGTTCCATCCTGCCTGCCAGGGTTCCAGTAGGGGATGTGGCAGTCCTTTGTGTGAGGGCAGGCTCACACATGTAAGTATCAGGCCCCCACCCTCCCAGCCCAAGAAGACCCATTCAAAATGCAGATGTGTGCAAGTGTGACTGAGCATCTTGTGTTTGGGGTTGTATGAGTGAATGCACAAGGGAGCTGTCAACTACAGCTAGCCAGATGTGGATTGTAAGACACAGAAGGATTTAAGTGCAGAGAAATGCTCACTTTCTAAAAGTGGCATTTCTAAAATAGTAATATTAAATCCAACTTCACCAGTCAGCAGGATTATATAATACCATTCTGGTCATACTAAATATGGCCTTGTTACTCCTTTCAGATCAGAATCTACCAATCACTCAGTATATGAGGATAGCCCTAATGTTAGCCTATGAAAGGAGCAGGCCTCACAGCAGTGTAAAAACAAATGTAGGCGTTTTACACTACCAGGACATATAAACTGCACAGGTACATGTCCTGCCTTTTATCTACATAGCACCCTGCCCTATGGGTTACCTAGAGCCTTCCTTAGTGGTGACTTATATGTAGAAACAGGGGAGTTCAAGGCTTGGCACGTACTTTTAAATGCCAGTCAAAGTGGCAGTTAAACTGCAGACAGACCTTGCAACGGCAGGACTGAGGCATGGTTAAGAGGCTACTTATGTGGGGGGCACAATCAGTGCTGCATGTCCACTAGTAGCATTTAATCTACAGGCCCTGGGTACATGCAGTGCACTTTACTGGGGTCTTACAAGTAGATTAAATAAGCCAATTGGGCATAAAGCAATGTCGACATGTTTTCAGGGAGAGAGCATATTCACTTTAGCACAGGTTTGCAGTGGTAAAGTGCGCAAAGTCCTAAAAACTAGCCTAAACAGTGTCCAAAAGTAGAGGGAGGGAGGTAGGCAAAAGGCTGTCAGGTCTAACAACCAGCAGCAACGGTTTAAAGATAAAATCAACAAGACACCAGAGAAATCCTACATTAATTTATAAAAGTAGACTGAATTTTTACATATTTTTAGACACCACAATAAAAAAGATCCACCAGAGGGTTCTGGTGCCATAGAATGTATAAGTTAAAGTAAATCAAGGTATTTTCACTCAACCAGGTACAAGCATTAAAAAATCTAATGAATTTGATACTTAGAAATGTTTTCACAGAAATGTTTGGACTGAATTTATTGCAGTCACTTGGAGACGGTTTAGGGGACTAACTCCAGTGGTGAGCCAGTCAGGGAACCAGCAAGATCCTCAGAACCAGTTACATCAGCAAGTGAAGCAGTCTTCATTCAGTTTCAGGTATTTGTATCCTTTGCATAGCTTTCCTATGGTGATCCTGATGCAAGGATTGAAGCATGCTGCAGATGCTCAAACAATGCTGTGGATGAGATGTTGTTGACGGGGGTCTTGCTGGAACTACTCCTCGGGCTCAGTAGGGGGTGAGGCAGTTCTGGTCACAGGATCAACATCACTTGAAGTGCGCACAGTGCCAGCAGACATCCAGTCATAACTGGACTAACAGTTGCCTGGTATCGTGGTCATGGCCAACCGTCCCACGGTCGATAACTTATCCTCTGGAGGCCCCCATGCACTTAGATGACATCCCCGGGCTCAGCTAACTTGGGTGCAATTTTGTGCATTGGGTACTGGTCCCTGATGCTCCAGAGTGGGCGGTGGGCAGCAGGTTGAAGACTTTGGGCTACCAACTTGCCCCAGGAGGCTTCTCGGTTGTTGTGTTCCTGTGCTGTGATCAGGAGGCCAGCTCACTGACCCTTAGAGTCTCTTGACTTTGGCTGGGTTTTGGAGATTACTTCTCCTCTAGTAGGACACAACAGTCCCTCTCTTTGCTAGCCACCAGGTGCAGCAGGTGCAGTCCCTGACAGTGCAGCCTCTCTTTGCTGGTTCCACGGTGCAGCAGGGCAGTTCTTATTCGGTCTTCCTTCCAGTTCAGTCCAGATCTGAGTTTGGGGTGCCAGGGGTGCCGTGCTTATGCTCAGAAAATGACCTCAGGGCAGGATGTGGGTGGTAACCAATGGGGGTACCAGGTTCTCTCCCACATGATGACAACTTCCTGCGAATTGAGGCATCTGGGCATCCCAGGATGCACCATTCTGCACAATTTCAATTTGGCAGGATCCCTCTCCTGGTGTGTGGAGTTCCCTAGTCCAACCGAAAGGTGTGGCTATTAAGGGGGTTACATGCCCCTGGAAAATTGGTTTTACACCTCGTTTCTCCTCTCCTGTCCAAAGAGCCAGACTGTCTGCCTGAACAATGTAGCAGGCCCTCTCCTAAGCAATACCCATTTGCCCATCAAAAGCGTCTTCTCTTTGAAGCTCGACTTTTAGGGCAACACCAGTGTAGCTTGCTGCAGTAGGAAGGTGGCACCTCCTTCCAGAGCAAGCCTTTATTGTTTCCTTTCCTGTAAGTCGTTAGCATGTCTCCTGAGAGGGGCAGAAGGCTGTATCGACGACCGGATCCCTTGTGCAACAGTTATGGTCTGTGGGACTAAAGGCAGCAAAGTGACAACTTTACTAACATTGCACACTGCAACTTTTTACATTACTTTGGACTTTGGAATCAAGTCGAGCTGAATATAACAAGTTGTTTGATACCTTGGCTGACCCTCTTTGTCTGCACTGTTCCAGAATCTGCACAGCCGAGGGGTCAGCATGTATCTCTGTACTCGCCAAATGGGTAACCAAGCTTTTCCACATTAAAACACCAGTTCCACATTTTAAAAGTTACATGTTCTTCCCAGGGGATGTGTTGCACCCTGTGGTAGAACTTGATAGGTCTGCTATAGAGGCGACACACACATGTAGAAGGAGGAAGTCTTACTTTGCCCTTACTTTAAATGGCAAAGTCGGGCTAGCAGTTAAACTGCTATTCCAAATTGCAAATGGCGGATTGGGAGTCTTATTTCACTCATGTCACACCCAGGGTGGCACAACAAGTGCTGCAATCCCTGGGGGACCCTCTAATTTACATGTCCTGGTAACCTGGGTAACCTGGGATTCATTTAGTAAGGACGTGCTGGTTAGGTAGCTTAGCCAAATGGGTAAGAGCCTGCAAGACCTTCCAGCTTTTGGCGTGGTTTCCGCTGTACTTTTTGCTTCTGACCTCCTGTTTGTGATCCTGTGCTATATTTGGTTTTTGCTGGTTTTAGGACTCTGGGCACTTTACCATTGCTGACCAGTGCTAAAGTGCAAGCACTCTCTGTCTAAATTGGATTGGTGATTGGTTTCTTCATGTTTTGCTTATTTGATCTACCAGTATGTCCCTAGTAAAGTTCACTATGTGTGCCAAGGGCCTGTAAATAAAATGCTACTAGTGGGTCTGCAGCACTGGTTGTGCCACACACCGGTGTAGCCATGTAAACATA
This sequence comes from Pleurodeles waltl, assembly GCF_031143425.1. NCBI lineage: Eukaryota > Metazoa > Chordata > Amphibia > Caudata > Salamandridae > Pleurodeles > Pleurodeles waltl. The sequence continues at coordinate 1,156,108,573 of NC_090439.1, read as the reverse complement.
TCTCAGACAGTTTTGAACTGCCAGTTTGTAGGAAAGTACCATCTTGCCTGGCATGTTTCCCCCATTTTTACTGTATGTATGTATGTTTGTTTTTACCTGTGTCACTGGGATCCTGCTAGCCAGGACCCCAGTGCTCATAAAGTGTGCCCTGTATGTGCCCCCTGTGTGGTGCCTAACTGTATAACTCAGTGTTTATGCTCTCTCTGCTTTTTAAATTTGTTACTGCAACTCTTATTGGCACACTGGAACACCCTTAAAATTCCCTAGTATATGGTACCCATGGTATTGGGGTTCCAGGAGATACCTATGGGCTGCAGCATTTCTTTTGCCACCCATATGGAGCTCAGACAATTCTTACACAGGACTGCCACTGCAGCCTGAGTGAAATAACGTCCACATTATTTCACAGCCATTTTACACTGCACTTAAGTAACTTATAAGTCACCTATATGTCTAACCCTCACTTAGTGAAGGTTACGTGCAAAGTTACTTAGTGTCTGGGCACCCTGGCACTAGCCAAGGTGCTCCCACATTGTTCAGGGAAAATTCCCCGGACTATGTGAGTGCCGGGACACCATGACACGCGTGCACTACATATAGGTCAATACCTGTATGTAGTGTCACAATGGTAACTCTGAACATGGCCATATAACATGTCTAGGTTCATGGAATTGTCACCCCAATACCATTCTGGTATTGGGGTGACAATTCCATGCATCCCAGGGTCTCCAGCATAGAGCCCGGGTACTGGCAAACTAACTTTCCGGGGTTTTCTCTGCAGCTACCACTGCTGCCAACCCTCAGACAGGTTTCTGCCCCCTTGGGGCCTGGGCAGCCCAGCCCCAGGAAGGCAGAACAAAGGATTTCTTCTGAGAGAGGGTGTTACACCTTCTCCCTTTGGAAATAGGTGTGAAGGGCCTGGGAGGAACAGCCTCTCCTGGCCTCTGGAAATGCTTTGAAGGGCACAGAAGGTGCCCTCCTTGCATAAGCCAGTCTACACCGGTTCAGGGATCCCCCCAGCCCTGCTCTGGTGTGAAACTGGACAATGGAAAGGGGAGTGACCACTCCCCTGACCAGCACCTCCCAGGGGAGGTGCCCAGAGCTCCTCCAATGTGTCCCAGACCTCTGCCATCTTGGATGCAGAGGCGTGAGGGCACAATGGAAAGCTCTGAGTGGCCAGTGCCAGCAGGTGACGTCAGAGACCCCTCCTGATAGGTGCTGACCTTTCTCTGTAGCCAATCCTCCTCTGATGGCTATTTAGGGTCTCTCCTGTGGGTATCTCACCAGATAACGAATGCAAGAGCTCACCAGAGTTCCTCTGCACTTCCCTCTTCGACTTCTGCCAAGGATCGACCGCTGACTGCTCCAGGACGCCTGCAAAACTGCAACAAAGTAGCAAGAAGACTACCAGCGAAATTGTAGCACCTCATCCTGCCAGCTTTCTCGACAGTTTCCTGGTGGTGCATGCTCTGAGGGCTGTCTGCCTTCACCCTGCACTGAAAGCCAAGAAGAAATTTCCCATGGGTCGGCGAAATCTTCCCCCTTCCAACGCAGGCACCAAACTTCTGCATCATCGGTCCTCTGGGTCCCCTCTCATCTTGACGAGCGTGGTCCCTGGAACATAGGAGCTGGATTCAAGTGTCCCCGACAGTCCAGTGGCCCTTCTGTCCAAATTTGGTGGAGGTAAGTCCTTGCCTCCCCACGCCAGACAGTAATCCTGTGTACTTCGTGAACTGCAGCTGCTCAGGCTTCTGTGCACTTTTGCAAGACTTCCTTCATGCACAGCCTAGCCCAGGTCCCCAGCACTCTGTCCTGCATTGCCCAACTCGCTGAGTTGGACTCCAACTTCGTGGGGCCCTCTTTTGTTGTGCTGAGTTGACCGTTGTGCTCAGTGCAGGAAAGTACCGTCTTGCCTGGCATGTTACCCCCATTTTCACTGTATGTATGTTTGTTTTTGCCCTTGCGTCACTGGGATCCTGCTAGGCAGGACCCCAGTGCTCATAGTGTATGCCCTGTATGTGTTCCCTGTGTGGTGCCTAACTGTATCACTGAGGCTCTGCTAACCAGAACCTCAGTGTTTATGCTCTCTCTGCTTTCTAAAATTGTCACTGCAGGCTAGTGACTAATTTTACCAATTCTCATTGGCACACTGGAACACCCATATCATTCCCTTGTATATGGTACCTAGGTACCCAGGGTATTGGAGTTCCAGGAGATCCCTATGGGCTGCAGCATGTCTTTTGCCACCCGTAGGGAGCTCTGACAATTCTTACACAGGACTGCCACTGCAGCCTGAGTGAAATAACGTCCATGTTATTTCACACCCATTTTTCACTGCACATAAGTAACTTATAAGTCACCTATATGTCTAACCCTCACTTGGTGAAGGTTAGGTGCAGAGTTACTTAGTGTGTGGGCACCCTGGCACTAGCCAAGGTGCCCCCACATCGTTCAGGGCAAATTCCCTGAACTTTGTGAGTGCGGGGACACCATTCCATGCGTGCACTGCACATAGGTCACTACCTATGTGTAGCGTCACAATGGTAACTCCGAACATGGCCATGTAACATGTCTAAGATCATGGAATTGTCACCCCAATACCATTCTGGTATGGGGGGACAATTCTATGATCCCCCGGGTCTCTAGCACAGAACCCGGGTACTGCCAAACTGCCTTTCCGGGGTCTCCACTCCAGCTGCTGCTGCTGCCAACCCCTCCGTCAGGTTTCTGCCCCCGGGGTCTGGGCAGCCCAGTCCCAGGAAGACAGAACAAAGGACTTCCTCTGAGAGAGGGTGTTACACCCTCTCCCTTTGGAAATAGGTGTGAAGGGCTGGGGAGGAGTAGCCTCCCCCAGCTTCTGGAAATGCTTTGATGGGCACAGGTGGTGCCCATCTCTGCATAAGCCAGTCTACACCGGTTCAGGGATCCCCCAGCCCTGCTCTGGCGTGAAACTGGACAAAGGAAAGAGGAGTGTCCACTCCCCTTACCAGTACCTCCCAGGGGAGGTGCCCAGAGCTCCTCCAGTGTGTCCCAGACCTCTGCCATCTTGGATTCAGAGGTGTTGGGGGCACACTGGACTGCTCTGAGTGGCCAGAGCCAGCAGGTAACGTCAGAGACCCCTCCTGAAAGGTTCTTACCTCTCTTGGTAGCCAAACCTCCTTTCTTGGTAGCCAAACCTCCTTTTCTGGCTATTTAGGGTCTCTCCTCTGGGCTACACCGCAGATAATTAATGCAAGAGCTCACCAGAGTTCATCTGCACTTCCCTCTTCGACTTCTGCCAAGGATCGACCGCTGACTGCTCCAGGACGCCTGCAAAACCACAACAAAGTCGCAAGACGACTACCAGCAACATTGTAGCGCCTCATCCTGACGGCTTTCTCAACTGTTTCCTGGTGGTGCATGCTCTGAGGGCTATTTGCCTTCACCCTGCACTGGAAGCCAAGAAGAAATATCCTGTGGGTTGACGGAATCTTCCCCCTGCTAACGCAGGCAGCTAACGACTGCATCAGCGGTCCTCTGGGTCCCCTCTCATCCTGACGAGCGTGGTCCCTGGAACACAGTAGCTGGGTCCAAGTGTCTCTCACAGTCCAGTGACCCTTCAGTCCAAATTTGGTGGAGGTAAGTCCTTGCCTCCCGACGCCAGACAGCAAACCTGTGTACTGCGTGATTTGCAGCTGCTCCGGCTTCTGTGCACTTCTCCAAGGATTCCTTTGTGCACAGCCTAGCCTGGGTCCCCAGCACTCCGTCCTGCAGTGCTCAACCTGCTGAGTTGGACTCCGACGTCGTGGGACCCTCCTTTTGTGACTCTGAGTTCACAGAACTTCCAAGTGCCTGCTCCGGTGGGTGCTGCCTGCTTCTGCGGGGGCTCTCTGAGTTGCTGAGTGCCCCCTCTGTCTCCTCCTTCAAGGGGCGACATCCTGGTCCTTCCTGGTCCCCAGCAGCACCCAAAAACCTCTACTGCGACCCTTGCAGCTAGCAAGGCTTGTTTGTGGTATTTCTGCGTGAAAACACTTCTGCAACATCCAGCATGGATGATCCAACATGGGACATCTTCCATCCAAACGAGAAGTTCCTAGCCCTTTTCGTTGTTGCAGAATCTTCGACTTCTTCCACCCGGAGGCAGCCCTTTTGTACCTTTATCCGGGGTTTCCTGGGCTCCTGCCCCCCCGGACACTATCGCGACTCTTGGACTTGGTCCCCTTCATTTTCAGGTCCTCAGGTCCAGGAATCCATCTTCAGTGTTTTGATGGTGCTTGTGGTTCTTGCAGAATCCCCCTATGACGACTATTGTGTCTTTCTGGGGTAGTAGGGCAACTTTACTCCTACTTTCTAGGGTCTCTCGGGTGGGGTATTTTGGACACCCCTACTGTTTTCTCACAGCCCCAGTGACCCTCTACAATCTCCCATAGGTCTGGGGTCCATTCGTGATTCGCATTACACTTTTGGATTATATGGTTTGTGTTTCCCCTAGACCTATGTTTGCCTATTGCATCCTATTGTGATTCTCCATTGTTCGCGCTACATTTCTTACTGTTACTTACCTGTTTTGAGTTTGTGTACATATAACTTGTGTATATGACTTACCTCCTAAGTGACTATACTTTTGGCATATTGTCACTAAAATAAAGTACCTTTATTTTTAGTAACTCTGAGTATTGTGTTTTCTTATGATACTGGGCTATATGATATAAGTGGTATAGTAGGAGCTTTGCATGTCTCCTAGTTCAGCCTAAGCTGCTTTGCCATAGGTACCTTCTGTCAGCCTAAGCTGCTAGAAACACCTCTATTCTACTAATAAGGGATAACTGGACCTGGCACAGGGTGTAAGTACCCACTATAAGCCAGGCCAGCCTCCTACACTCAGATCTTCTGAACGCCTGTTTAGGTGCTTCTGCGGGTGCTGCCTGCTTCTGCGTGGGCTCTCTGTGTTGCTGAGCGCTCCCTCTGTCTCCTCCTCCAAGGGGCAACCTCCTGGTCCTTCCTGGGCCCTGGCAGCACCCAAAATCCTCAACCATGACTCTTGCAGCTAGCAAGGCTTATTTGCAGTCTTTCTGTGTGGAAACAACTCTGCATCCTCCAGCACGCCATGGGGCATCTTCTGACCAAAGGAGAAGTTCCTGGCACCTTCCGTTGTTGCAGAATCATTGGCTTCTTTCACCCGGAGGCAGCTCTTTTGCACCTTCATCCGGGGGTTAGTGGGCTCCTGCCCCCCTGGACACTTGCATGACTCTTGGACTTGGTCCCCTTCCTTTGCAGGTCCTCAGGTCCAGGAATCCGTCTTCAGTGCTTTGCAGTCTGTTGTTGCTTTTGCAGAATCCCCTCTCTTGACTTTTCTGTCTTTCTGGGGTAGTAGGGTAACTTTACTCCTACTTTTCAGGGTCTTGGGGTGGGGTATCTTGGACACCCTTAGTGTTTTCTTACACTTCCAGCGATCCTATACACACTACATTAGGCCTGGGGTCTATTTGTGGTTTGCATTCCACTTTTGGAGTATATGGTTTGCGTTGCCCCTAGGCCTATTTTTCCCTATTGCATTCTATTGTGTTCTACGGTGTTTGCACTACTTTTCTAACTGTTTACTTTCCTGATTTGGTTTGTGTGTGTATATTTTGTGTATATTACCTACCTCCTTAGGGAGTATATCCTCTGAGATGCTTTTGGCATATTGTCACTAAAGTAAAGTACCTTTATTTTTAGTAACTCTGAGTATTGTGTTTTCTTATGATATAGTACTAAGTGATATAAGTGGTATAGTAGGAGCTTTGCATGTCTCCTAGTTCAGCCTAAGCTGCTCTGCTATAGCTACCTCTATCAGCCTAATCTGCTAGAACACCTCTAATCTACTAATAAGGGATAACTGGACCTGGCACAAGGTGTAAGTACCACAAGGTATCCACTATAAGCCAGGCCAGCCTTCTACACAGTTTGACCTGGCAAGTGCACCCACTTGCCAGGCCCAAACCTTCCCTTTTACTACATGTACGTCACCCCAAAAGTAGGCCCAAATCAGCCACAAATCAGCCCCATAGGCAGGGTGCACTGCATTTAAGAGGTAGGGCATATACTAGTGTGCTTTACATGTCCTGATAGTGAAATACTGCTAAATGCGGTTCTCACTATTGCAAGGCCTATTTTTGTTATAGGGTAACATGGGCATTGCCTTGAAATACCTTTTAAGTGCAGTTTCCCATTGGGAACAGGTTGAGGGTTGGAGTTTGGGGTCTCTTTGCGGTACATCTTTTGGTATAGTTGGTTTTTATATTTCAAGTTTGAAAAGTAGGCATTTTCTTGCTTAACTATTCTCTGCCTTTGGGTCAGACTGACAGTTGGGCTGTTTGTGAATTCACTCTAGACAGTCACACAAAGGGAGCTTAGGTGTGTCTTGCATATCCTGATGGTCCTGGGCTAGAGTGGAGGGAGGAACCGACACACCTGAATAGGTCTGTGCCTGTCTTTACACGAAGCAGTCTCCAACCCCTGGATTATGTCTGCGGCTAGGGTAGGGAGAGGCAGAGTCTTGTGTACTACAAAGACCTTCCTTTGAAGTTTGCCTATTTCAAAGGCCGACATGAGCATAAGTATTGGACTGCTGACTGTACAACTTCAGAACACGTCTGGACAGAGGACATTCTGTCAGGAAGAAGAGCTGGATGCCTTAGGAAGAACTGCCCATCTGCCTGTTGTCTTGCTGTGGTGGCCTGCTGCTTGCTGCTTCTGTCCTGGGAGTCAAAGGACTGGACTTTCCTTTGTATATCCTGCTTTCCAAGGTTCTCCAAGGGCTTGAATGGAGGTTGCCTCCTGTTGTGAAGTCTCAGGGACATCAACGACTTCATCTTCCACTGCCTGGGCTCATCTGCTGAGATCCCTGACTTGCCTAGTGCCAAATCCAGTCCATGGGCACTTGGTAGTGGAAACTAGTAACCTGAGTGAAAATCCATGGACCGAGGCCAATTTGGCAGAAAAATTGACATGTTCACCAAAGTGATGGCAGTGCTATAAATGTGCCAAAGTCACACCTGATTCCCCCTCAGAAGATCCCTTTCATCTGAGCTGTTTCGGACCTATCCTCCCAAGCAGCTAGTCCAGGATATTCAGATTATGATACCGATGTTTCGGCCTCTATCCTGAATTTCTGTGAGACAGACTCTGAGGCTGTTGGGACTCATGGCTTCCTGCAACCTATTAGTCAAACAAGCCAGATGGCATATTAGGGCTCTGCAGTGGGACCTGAAGTTCCCATGGGCACAGCATCAGGGAAATCTTAACAACATGGTTCAGGTCTCGAAGGGAACTGCAAAGATCTGCAGTGGTGGTTAGTGAACTGAGATTGGGTCAAAGGCAGACTCTTCTCCCTTCCTCAACCAGATCTTACTGTAGTGACAGATGCGTCACTTCTGGGATGGGATGGCCATCTGGGAGAGGTGGAGATCAGGGGTCTCTGGCGGAATCCGGGCTCCATATCAACTTATTTGAGCTCTGGGTGATCCTGCTAGCATTAAAGACATTTCTTCCTGTTGTGAAAGGGAAGATAATGCAGGTGTTCACGAACACCACTACCGCAATGTGGTACTGCAACAAGCAGGGCGGGGTGGAGCCATGCACCCTTTGTCAAGAGGCTTTACGTCTCTAGACATGTCTGGAACAGCAGAGCCTAACCCTGGTGGTTCAACACCTGGCAGGTTCTCTGAACGCCAGAACAGACGAACTCAGCTGGCGATGCTTAGCGGATCACAAATGGTGTCTACATTCGGAGGTGGCACAAGGACTCTTTCAGCAGTGGGGAGAGCCTTGGTCAGATCTGTTAGCCTCCGAAGAGAATGCGCAATGTCACCAGTATTGCGCATTGGAGTTTCCAAGGCAGCTATCACTAGGCAACGCTTTTCGTCGCAAGTGGAGTTCAGGCCTTCTGTAAGCCTTTATGCCCACACCACTTCTGCCCAGAGTTCTCAAGGAAATCAAGAATGACCGGGCCCAAGTAATACTAGTGGTTCCGGATTGGGCACAAAGAGTCTGGTATCCAGAGCTTCTCAAAATGAGCATCAGTCCTCCAATCAGGTTGCCTCTTCGGGAGGATCTTCTGTCGCAGCAGCAGGGGAAGGTTCTCCACTCGAACCTGACAACTCTGCGGCTTCATGCGTGGAGATTGAGCGGCAGCAGTTGATGGTTTATGACGTCTCTCCCGAAGTCTGTAATGTCATTCTGGCAGCTAAGCGTCCCTCTACTAAGACGGTTTATGCCTGCCGTTTGGAAACGTTTTGAATTATATTGTACAGAGAGGTCTATTGATCCTCTTTCTTCTTCTCTTTCTAATATCCTCTTTTTCATTCTGTCACTCGCCCAACATGGACTCTGAAGGGCTATCTTTCTGCCTTATTGGCTTTTCTTCGATTGCCTGATCAACAGTCTTTGTTCAAGTCTCCTAATGTATAGAGATTCTTAAAAGGGCTTGTACATATGCTTCCACCTACGCCTTTTATAATGCTTCAGTGGGAGCTTAATCTGGTGCTCACTTCTCTTATGTGTGCTCCTTTTGAGCCTTTACATAATTGTCCTGTCTGGCTGCTCACTATCAAAACAGCCTTCTTAGTGGCGATCACAACTGCCAGGAGAGTAAGTGAGATGCAGGCTTTATCATCAAAACCGTCGTATCTCACGATATATCCTGATAAGGTAGTCCTCAAAACTCATGCTCTTTCCTCCCCAAGGTGGTGACCTCCTTCCATCTAAGCCAGAACATCACCCTGCCCACCTTCTTTGCTCTATTGCATCCCTCTTAAGAAGAGGAGCGTCTCTTCCGTCTGGACCCAAGAAGAGCCTCGTCATTCTACCTTGACCAAAGAAAAGAGTTCCGGGTGGATGACCAACTCTTTGTGGGGTTCGTTGGAGCAAAGTAGGGCCGGGCAGTCCAGAAACAAACCATTTCGCCTTGGTCATTCTCTGTATTAAAATCTGCTACGCATTGGCCAAGAAGCAGCCTCCTGAGGGCTTGAGAGCTCACTCTGCAAAGGGGAAAGCTGCTACCACAACGTTACCTCGAGGCGTGCTGGTTCTAGACATCTGCCAGGCGACAACGTGGGCTTTCTTGCACACGTTTGCAAGACACTACTGCTGGAATAGCCAGGTTAGAAGAGAGGGGCATTTTGCTCACTCCGTCCTGCAGGACTTCCTTGTGTAAAGTATATGTTCGCAACCCACCGCCAGGAGGTTATGGCTTGGGTAAGGAATCTGCAGCTAAAAGTCTCTATCAGATGAACAGGTTACTTACCTTCGGTAACGAATTATCTGGTAGAAACTCTATCTAGCTGCAGATTCCTTATACCCACCCAGGCCTCCCCGCTCTGCGGATATATACTATGTCTTTTCAGATTTTTACCCTTTCTCCAGGGCATGTCATTTTGCTCAGACTATCAGAAAAAAGTTGGTTCTTCCATGACTCTGCGCTTCTGGCGTGGGAAGTTGTGGAAAAGAACTGACGTACGCGCGTCGGGGTGGTGTCTACGTAGAAGGCCGTGATGTCAGAGACAGCTCCAACAACGCTGACGACACCACGTGGAGCTGGATGACGCACGCAGATCCGAACGACGCCACCGACGGCACGTGCAGGGTACTGCTCAGCAGAAAAATTCCGGATTCAAAGCTGATAGGGAATTCTAAGGTAAGGAATCTGCAGCTAGGTAGAGTCTCTATCAGATAATTTTTTACCAGAGGTAAGTAACTTGTTTTCATGGCCCACAAACGTTGACCTGGGTGAACCTAAGCATTCCAGAACTTGAAACTCGCACACAAACCTCTGCTAGAAGTTTGTTTTTATGCCTTACAGTGTGACCTCCTTGTGTAGCACATTGGGATGTTGCTTCCCTCTTCTGATTTCACTGTTTGACATTTGTAGCAAGGTGAAGGTATTACATGGTATGACTAGGTAGTCTTACACTGGAATACCAACACAATACCCCATAGTGCACCTTGGATTCACTCTTGGTAAACCCTAGTTCAGTCTTGGTAGTGTGACAAAGAGCAGTCAGACTACATAGAGGAACATGTGTAAAGCATTTCACATAACCAACATGGACGATAAGTAAATGATCCGACTCTAGAGAAACCAATTCAGAAAAATAGATTGCTTTTTAATCTTCAATTAGACACCTGTAGGAGGCTGGACTGGCTTGTAGTGAGTACCAAGGGGTACTTGCACCTTGCACCAGGCCCAGTTATCCCTTATTAGTGTATAGGGTGTCTAGCAGCTTAGGCTGATAGATAATGGTAGCTTAGCAGAGCAGCTTAGGCTGAACTAGGAGACGTGTGAAGCTACTACAGTACCACTTAGTGTCATAAGCACAATATCATAAGAAAACACAATACACAGTTATACTAAAAATAAAGGTACTTTATTTTTATGACAATATGCCAAAGTATCTTAGAGTGTACCCTCAGTGAGAGGATAGGAAATATACACAAGATATATATACACAATAGCAAAAATATGCAGTATAGTCTTAGAAAACTGCAAACAATGTATAGTTACAATAGGATGCAATGGGGAAACATAGGGATAGGGGCAACACAAACCATATACTCCAAAAGTGGAATGCGAACCACGAATGGACCCCAAACCTATGTGACCTTGTAGAGGGTCGCTGGGACTATTAGAAAATAGTGAGAGTTAGAAAAATAACCCTCCCCAAGACCCTGAAAAGTGAGTGCAAAGTGCACTAAAGTTCCCCTAAGGACAAAATAGTCGTGTTAGAGGAATAATGCAGGAAAGACACAAACCAGCAATGCAACAACTGTGGATTTCCAATCTAGGGTACCTGTGGAACAAGGGGACCAAGTCCAAAAGTCACAAGCAAGTCGGAGATGGGCAGATGCCCAGGAAATGCCAGCTGCGGGTGCAAAGAAGCTTCGACTGGACAGAAGAAGCTGAGGTTTCTGCAGGAACGAAAAGGGCTAGAGACTTCCCCTTTGGTGGACGGATCCCTCTCGCCTTGGAGAGTCGTGCAGAAGTGTTTTCCCGCCGGAAGGACGCCAACAAGCCTTGCTACACGCAAATCGTTCGTTTGGCGTTTTTGGACGCTGCTGGGGCCCAGGAGGGACCAGGAGGTCGCAAATTGTACCTGAAGAGAGAGGGGACGTCGAGCAAGACAAAGAGCCCTCACTGAAGCAGGTAGCACCCAGAGAAGTGCCAGAAACAGGCACTACGAGGATGCGTGAAACGGTGCTCGCCGAAGTTGCACAAAGGAGTCCCACGTCGCCGGAGACCAACTTAGAAAGTCGTGCAATGCAGGTTAGAGTGCCGTGGACCCAGGCTTGGCTGTGCACAAAGGATTTCCGCCGGAAGTGCACAGGGGCCGGAGTAGCTGCAAAGTCGCGGTTCCCAGCAATGCAGCCCAGCGAGGTGAGGCAAGGACTTACCTCCACCAAACTTGGGCTGAAGAGTCACTGGACTGTGGGGGTCACATGGACAGCGTCACTGGATTCGAGGGACCTCGCTCGTCGTGCTGAGAGGAGACCCAAGGGACCGGTAATGCAGCTTTTTGGTGCCTGCGGTTGCAGGGGGAAGATTCCGTCGACCCACGGGAGATTTCTTCGGAGCTTCTGGTGCAGAGAGGAGGCAGACTACCCCCACAGCATGCACAAGCAGGAAAACAGTCGAGAAGGCGGCAGGATCAGCGTTACAGAGTTGCAGTAGTCGTCTTTGCTACTATGTTGCAGGTTTGCAGGCTTCCAGCGCGGTCAGCGGTCGTTTCCTTATCAGAAGGTGAAGAGAGAGATGCAGAGGAACTCGGCTGAGCTCATGCATTCGTTATCTAAAGTTTCCCCAGAGGCAGAGACCCTAAATAGCCAGAAAAGAGGGTTTGGCTACCTAGGAGAGAGGAAAGGCTACTAACACCTGAAGGAGCCTATCAGCAGGAGTCTCTGACGTCACCTGGTGGCACTGGCCACTCAGAGCAGTCCAGTGTGCCAGCAGCACCTCTGTTTCCAAGATGGCAGAGGTCTGGAGCACACTGGAGGAGCTCTGGACACCTCCCAGGGGAGGTGCAGGTCAGGGGAGTGGTCACTCCCCTTTCCTTTGTCCAGTTTCGCGCCAGAGCAGGGGCTAAGGGGTCCCTGAACCGGTGTAGACTGGCTTATGCAGAATTGGGCACATCTGTGCCCAACAAAGCATTTCCAGAGGCTGGGGGAGGCTACTCCTCCCCTGCCTTCACACCATTTTCCAAAGGGAGAGGGTGTCACACCCTCTCTCAGAGGAAGTGCTTTGTTCTGCCATCCTGGGCCAGGCCTGGCTGGACCCCAGGAGGGCAGCTGCCTGTCTGAGGGGTTGGCAGCAGCAGCAGCTGCAGTGAAACCCCAGGAAGGGCAGTTTGGCAGTACCAGGGTCTGTGCTACAGACCACTGGGATCATGGGATTGTGCCAACTATGCCAGGATGGTATAGAGGGGGCAATTCCATGATCATAGACATGTTACATGGCCATATTCGGAGTTACCATGGTGAAGCTACATATAGGTAGTGACCTATATGTAGTGCACGCGTGTAATGGTGTCCCCGCACTCACAAAGTTCAGGGAATTGGCTCTGAACAATGTGGGGGCACCTTGGCTAGTGCCAGGGTGCCCTCACACAAAGTAACTTTGCACCTAACCTTTACCAGGTAAAGGTTAGACATATAGGTGACTTATAAGTTACTTAAGTGCAGTGTAAAATGGCTGTGAAATAACGTGGACGTTATTTCACTCAGGCTGCAGTGGCAGGCCTGTGTAAGAATTGTCAGAGCTCCCTATGGGTGGCAAAAGAAATGCTGCAGCCCATAGGGATCTCCTGGAACCCCAATACCCTGGGTACCTCAGTACCATATACTAGGGCATTATAAGGGTGTTCCAGTAAGCCAATGTAAATTGGTAAAAATGGTCACTAGCCTGTTAGTGACAATTTGGAAAGAAATGAGAGAGCATAACCACTGAGGTTCTGATTAGCAGAGCCTCAGTGAGACAGTTAGTCACTACACAGGTAACACATTCAGGCACACTTATGAGCACTGGGGCCCTGGGTTACCAGGGTCCCAGTGACACATACAACTAAAACAACATATATACAGTGAAAAATGGGGGTAACATGCCAGGCAAGATGGTACTTTCCTACACAACCCCCCCCCCCCAAATGAAGGACAATAAGACTAGCCATGACCTGATGAGTCTTCATTGTCTAAGTGGAAATATCTGGAGAGTCCATCTGCATTGGAGTGGCTACTCCCAGGTCTATGTTCCACTGTATAGTCCATTCCCTGTAGGGATATGGACCACCTCAACAATTTAGGATTTTCACCTTTCATTTGTTTTAGCCAAAGTAGAGGTTTGTGGTCTGTCTGAACAATGAAGTGAGTGCCAAACAGGTATGGCCTCAACTTCTTCAGAGCCCAGACCACAGCAAAGGCCTCCCTCTCAATGGCAGACCAACGCTTTTCTCTAGGGGTCAACCTCCTACTAATAAAAGCAACAGGTTGATCCTGGCCCTCAGAATTAAGTTGTGATAGGACTGCCCCTACTCCTAATTCAGATGCATCAGTCTGGACATAGAATTTTTTAGAGTAACAAGGGCTTTTCAGGACAGGTGCAGAGCACATGGCCTGCTTCAGCTCCTCAAAAGCTTTCTGACAGTTTGCTGTCCATAATACCTTTTTAGGCATTTTCTTGGATGTGAGGCCAATAAGAGGGGCTGCAATGGAGCCATAGTTCTTAATGAACCTCCTGTAATACCCAGTGAGGCCTAGGAAGGCTCTCACCTGAGTCTGAGTGGTAGGGGGAACCCAATCAATAATAGTTTGGATTTTCCCCTGAAGTGGTGCAATCTGTTCCCCACCAACAAGGTGTCCCAGATAAACCACCTTACCCTGCCCTATCTGGCACTTTGAAGCCTTGATAGTGAGGCCTGCCTTTTGCAGGGCCTCCAAAACTTTCCATAGGTGGACCAGGTGATCATCCCAGCTGGAGCTAAAGACAGCTATATCGTCCAAATATGCTGCACTGAAAGCTTCCAGCCCTTGCAGGACTGTGTTCACCAACCTCTGAAAAGTGGCAGGTGCATTTTTCAAACCAAAAGGCATTACAGTAAACTGGTAATGTCCTCCAATGGTAGAAAATGCAGTCTTAGGTTTAGCATCTTCTGACAATTTGATCTGCCAATACCCTGCAGTCAAATCAAAAGTGCTTCGATACTTGGCAGATGCCAGTGTATCTATGAGCTCATCTGCCCTGGGTATAGGGTGAGCATCAGTTTTGGTTACCAAGTTGAGACCTCTATAGTCTACACAAAACCGCATTTCTTTCTTTCCATCTTTAGAATTGGGTTTTGGTACCAGTACCACAGGAGAAGCCCATGGACTGTCAGAGTGCTCAACCACTCCTAGTTCCAACATTTTCTGAACTTCTTGCTTTATGCAGTCCCTGACATGGTCAGGCTGCCTATACATCTTACTTTTGACAGGTAAACTGTCTCCAGTATCTATAGTGTGCTCACACCAAGAAGTGGTGCCTGGCACAGTAGAGAAGAGTTCTGAAAATTGTCCTAGGAGATTTATGCAATTGTCTTTCTGCTCAGCAGTAAGACAATCAGCCAAAACTACACCTTCCACAAGAGCATCTTGATCTGTGGAAGAGAAGAGATCAGGTAGAGGATCACTGTCTTCTTCCTGTCCCTCATCTGTTGCCATGAGCAGGGTGAGATCAGCCCTGTCATAGTAGGGTTTCAGGCGGTTGACATGGAGCACCCTAAGGGGACTCCTGGCAGTGCCTAAGTCAACCAAGTAGGTGACTTCACCCTTCTTTTCAACAATTGTGTGGGGACCACTCCATTTATCTTGGAGTGCTCTTGGGGCCACAGGCTCCAAGACCCACACTTTCTGCCCTGGTTGGTACTGAACCAAAACAGCCTTCTGATCATGCCATTGCTTCTGGAGCTCTTGGCTGGCCTGAAGGTTTTTACTGGCCTTTCTTCATGTACTCAGCCATCCTTGATCTGAGGCCAAGTACATAATCCACAATATCCTGCTTAGGAGCTTTTAAAGGTTGTTCCCAACCCTCCTTTACAAGTGTGAGTGGACCCCTAACAGGGTGTCCAAAAAGAAGTTCAAAGGGGCTGAAGCCCACTCCTTTCTGGTGTACCTCCCTGTAGGCAAAAAGGAGGCATGGTAGAAGGATATCCCATCTCCTGCGGAGTTTTTCAGGGAGACCCATAATCATGCCTTTGAGAGTTTTATTAAATCTCTCCACCAGTCCATTTGTTTGTGGATGATAGGGTGTTGTGAACTTGTAAGTTACACCACACTCCTTCCACATGGCCTTTAAGTATGCAGACATGAAATTGCTTCCTCTGTCTGATACTACTTCCTTTGGGAAGCCCACCCTGGAAAATATTCCCAGGAGGGCCTTTGCCACTGCAGGAGCTGTAGTGGTCCTTAAAGGAATTGCTTCAGGATATCTTGTGGCATGGTCCACTACCACCAAGATAACCCTATTGCCTGAAGCAGTAGGAGGGTCAAGGGGGCCAACTATGTCAACCCCTACCCTTTCAAAGAGAATCCCCAACCACAGGCAGTGGGATAAGGGGTGCCTTTGGAGTGCCACCTGTCTTGCCACTGGCTTGACAGGTTTCACAGGACTTACAAAATTCCTTTGTGTCCTCAGACATCCTAGGCCAATGAAACAATGGAACCAATCTGTCCCAAGTTTTCATTTGACCCAGGTGCCCAGCTAGGGGAATGTCATGTGCCAGTGTTAGGAGGAACTTTCTGTACTCCTGAGGAATCACTAATCTCCTGGCAGCTCCAGGTTTAGGATCCCTATGCTCAGTGTACAAGAGGTTGTCCTCCCAGTAAACTCTGTGAGAGTCACTGACATCCCCATTAGCCTGTTTGACAGCTTGCTGTCTGAGACCCTCTAATGTGGGACAGGTTTGCTGTGCCACACTCAGCTCCTCTCTGGCAGGCCTCCCTTCACCCAAAAGCTCAGCAGTGTCTGCTTCCAGCTCCTCTGGTGTAGGTTCTGCACAGGGAGGGAATTCTTCTTCCTCAGAAGTAGAATCCACTGTAGAGGGAGGGATAGTAGGAAGTGGTTTGCTTCTACTAGCCCTAGCTTTAGGGAGCACTTGGTCCATTGTTCCAGGATCCAAGCTTCCCTGTCCTTTTTGCTTTTTGGCCTGAGCCCTTGTCAAAGCAAAAATATGCCCTGGGATGCCCAGCATTGCTGCATGGGCCTCCAACTCCACATCTGACCAAGCTGATGTCTCCAAATCATTCCCTAATAGACAGTCTACAGGTAAATCTGAAGCTACCACAACTTTCTTTGGACCAGTTACCCCCCCCCCAGTTGAGATTTACAACAGCCATGGGGTGGCTTTGTGTTATGTTGTGAGCATCGGTTACTTGGTACTGGTGTCCAAGTATGTGTTGTTCAGGGTGCACCAGTTTCTCAATCACCATTGTGACACTGGCACCTGTGTCCCTGTAGGCCTGGACCTCAACACCATTTATTAGGGTTAGTTGCTTGTACTTCTCCAAATTATGGGGGCAAGCAACCAAAGTGGCTAAATCAATAGCCCCTTCAGAGACTAAAGTAGCCTCTGTGGTCTCCCTAATCAGACCAACCCCAACTAAATTACCAAAAGTGAGCCCAGCTACTCCCTTGGATTGGCTATTAGTAGGTTTGCTCCCACCACCACTGCTATTAGTAGGGACACTAGGTGTAGCAGTAGGGGTTTTAGTGGTAGGAGCTGTGGTGCCTTTCTTTGGACAACTGGGATCTGTTGTCCAATGGCCTTTTATTTTACATAAATAGCACCATGGTTTCTTTTCCTTGTTCTGATTAAAGGAGGATTTGGACCCACCACCCCCACCAGAGTGTTTTTGTGGGCCTGATGAAGACTCATTTTTAGATTTGTCCCCACCCTTGTCAGAAGACTTACCATCCTTCTTTTTGTTGCCATCTTTGTCACCCCCTGTATGAACTTTTCTGTTCACTCTTGTTCTGACCCATTTGTCTGCCTTCTTTCCCAATACTTGGGGAGAGGTCAGATCAGAGTCCACCAAGTACTGGTGCAACAAATCAGACACACAATTATTAAGAATATGCTCTCTCAGGATTAAGTTATACAGGCTGTCATAATCAGTAACTTTACTGCCATGTAACCACCCCTCCAAGGCCTTCACTGAATGGTCAATGAAATCAACCCAGTCTTGTGAAGACTCCTTTTTGGTCTCTCTGAACTTTATCCTGTACTGTTCAGTGGTTAAGCCATAACCATCCAGGAGTGCATTCTTAAGAACTTGGAAATTATTGGCATCATTTTCTTTCACAGTAAGGAGCCTATCCCTACCTTTTCCACTAAATGATAGCCATAGGATAGCAGCCCACTGCCTTTGAGGGACATCCTGTACAACACAGGCCCTCTCAAGTGCAGCAAACCACTTGTTAATGTCATCCCCCTCCTTATAAGGGGGAACTATCTTGTGCAGATTCCTGGAATCATGCTCTTTTGCAGGATGACTATGGGGAATACTGCTGCTGCCACCATGGGTATCTAAACCCAACTTCTGTCTTTCCTTCTCTAATTCAAAAGACTGTCTATCCAAATCCAGCTGTTGCTTTTTAAGCTTCAGTCTGGTTTGTTCCACCCTCAACTTATTGAGTTCCCTCTCTAACATTCTGTCATCAGGGTTGGTGGGAGGGACATTTCTAGAAAAAGAGCTATGATGGGAATGAACAGAAGGAGACCTGTCCCTTACAGAAGCCAACTTAACAGCTTGGTTTACAGAAACATTACTACCAGTATGGTGAGAATAAATGCTTTTGCTATGATGTGAGACAACACTATTTCCTTGGTGTGGCACATCATCATTACCATCTATGCTAGATTGTCTAGTAATGGGCAGGCTAGGAAGTTTCTTTCCTGAATCTTTTCCTGGGGGAGTCCCTGAATCAGATTGGGAACTATTAGGTACTTTTTCAACAGATGGGCCACCTCTGGCCTTATCCTGTTCTCTAAGCATGTTAATTAACAGTTCCAAGGCAGGATTCTTCCCTACACTCAAACCTCTCTCTATACATAGACTCCTTGCTCTTTTCCAGCTAAGGTTGTCATATGCAAGTTTGGACAGATCAACACCTTGGCCTGTGCCAGACATTTTTTAGAGAGAGTTAAAGTGATAGAGAAAGAGACAAAAGTTTTCAGAACTTTTTGGAAAGACAGAAAAAAAACTTTTTAAACTTTTAAGAACTTTTTGAAAGTTTAGGAGTACTTTTCAGCACTTAGAAAAGAGTGAAAAGAGGAAATGCAAAACTTTTTGGCTATGTGTATATACACTGATCTTGTTTTGTATATTTTTCTCTTATGAAAAGTACAATGACAAGAGTGGTAAGTAGTCTCAAGCACTTATCCCACCACTGCACAACCAATGTAGGAGGCTGGACTGGCTTGTAGTGAGTACCAAGGGGTACTTGCACCTTGCACCAGGCCCAGTTATCCCTTATTAGTGTATAGGGTGTCTAGCAGCTTAGGCTGATAGATAATGGTAGCTTAGCAGAGCAGCTTAGGCTGAACTAGGAGACGTGTGAAGCTACTACAGTACCACTTAGTGTCATATGCACAATATCATAAGAAAACACAATACACAGTTATACTAAAAATAAAGGTACTTTATTTTTATGACAATATGCCAAAGTATCTTAGAGTGTACCCTCAGTGAGAGGATAGGAAATATACACAAGATATATATACACAATAGCAAAAATATGCAGTATAGTCTTAGAAAACAGTGCAAACAATGTATAGTTACAATAGGATGCAATGGGGAAACATAGGGATAGGGGCAACACAAACCATATACTCCAAAAGTGGAATGCGAACCACGAATGGACCCCAAACCTATGTGACCTTGTAGAGGGTCGCTGGGACTATTAGAAAATAGTGAGAGTTAGAAAAATAACCCTCCCCAAGACCCTGAAAAGTGAGTGCAAAGTGCACTAAAGTTCCCCTAAGGACAAAATAGTCGTGTTAGAGGAATAATGCAGGAAAGACACAAACCAGCAATGCAACAACTGTGGATTTCCAATCTAGGGTACCTGTGGAACAAGGGGACCAAGTCCAAAAGTCACAAGCAAGTCGGAGATGGGCAGATGCCCAGGAAATGCCAGCTGCGGGTGCAAAGAAGCTTTGACTGGACAGAAGAAGCTGAGGTTTCTGCAGGAACAAAAAGGGCTAGAGACTTCCCCTTTGGTGGACGGATCCCACTCGCCTTGGAAAGTCGTGCAGAAGTGTTTTCCCGCCGGAAGGACGCCAACAAGCCTTGCTACACGCAAATCGTTCGTTTGGCGTTTTTGGACGCTGCTGGGGCCCAGGAGGGACCAGGAGGTCGCAAATTGTACCTGAAGAGAGAGGGGACGTCGAGCAAGACAAAGAGCCCTCACTGAAGCAGGTAGCACCCAGAGAAGTGCCAGAAACAGGCACTACGAGGATGCGTGAAACGGTGCTCGCCGAAGTTGCACAAAGGAGTCCCACGTCGCCGGAGACCAACTTAGAATGTCGTGCAATGCAGGTTAGAGTGCCGTGGACCCAGGCTTGGCTGTGCACAAAGGATTTCCGCCGGAAGTGCACAGGGGCCGGAGTAGCTGCAAAGTCGCGGTTCCCAGCAATGCAGCCCAGCGAGGTGAGGCAAGGACTTACCTCCACCAAACTTGGGCTGAAGAGTCACTGGACTGTGGGGGTCACTTGGACAGCGTCGCTGGATTCGAGGGACCTCGCTCGTCGTGCTGAGAGGAGACCCAAGGGACCGGTAATGCAGCTTTTTGGTGCCTGCGGTTGCAGGGGGAAGATTCCGTCGACCCACGGGAGATTTCTTCGGAGCTTCTGGTGCAGAGAGGAGGCAGACTACCCCCACAGCATGCACAAGCAGGAAAACAGTCGAGAAGGCGGCAGGATCAGCGTTACAGAGTTGCAGTAGTCGTCTTTGCTACTATGTTGCAGGTTTGCAGGCTTCCAGCGCGGTCAGCGGTCGTGATGCAGAGGAACTCGGCTGAGCTCATGCATTCGTTATCTAAAGTTTCCCCAGAGGCAGAGACCCTAAATAGCCAGAAAAGAGGGTTTGGCTACCTAGGAGAGAGGAAAGGCTACTAACACCTGAAGGAGCCTATCAGCAGGAGTCTCTGACGTCACCTGGTGGCACTGGCCACTCAGAGCAGTCCAGTGTGCCAGCAGCACCTCTGTTTCCAAGATGGCAGAGGTCTGGAGCACACTGGAGGAGCTCTGGACACCTCCCAGGGGAGGTGCAGGTCAGGGGAGTGGTCACTCCCCTTTCCTTTGTCCAGTTTCGCGCCAGAGCAGGGGCTAAGGGGTCCCTGAACCGGTGTAGACTGGCTTATGCAGAATTGGGCACATCTGTGCCCAAGAAAGCATTTCCAGAGGCTGGGGGAGGCTACTCCTCCCCTGCCTTCACACCATTTTCCAAAGGGAGAGGGTGTCACACCCTCTCTCAGAGGAAGTTCTTTGTTCTGCCATCCTGGGCCAGGCCTGGCTGGACCCCAGGAGGGCAGCTGCCTGTCTGAGGGGTTGGCAGCAGCAGCAGCTGCAGTGAAACCCCAGGAAGGGCAGTTTGGCAGTACCAGGGTCTGTGCTACAGACCACTGGGATCATGGGATTGTGCCAACTATGCCAGGATGGTATAGAGGGGGCAATTCCATGATCATAGACATGTTACATTGCCATATTCGGAGTTACCATGGTGAAGCTACATATAGGTAGTGACCTATATGTAGTGCACGCGTGTAATGGTGTCCCCGCACTCACAAAGTTCAGGGAATTGGCTCTGAACAATGTGGGGGCACCTTGGCTAGTGCCAGGGTGCCCTCACACAAAGTAACTTTGCACCTAACCTTTACCAGGTAAAGGTTAGACATATAGGTGACTTATAAGTTACTTAAGTGCAGTGTAAAATGGCTGTGAAATAACGTGGACGTTATTTCACTCAGGCTGCAGTGGCAGGCCTGTGTAAGAATTGTCAGAGCTCCCTATGGGTGGCAAAAGAAATGCTGCAGCCCATAGGGATCTCCTGGAACCCCAATACCCTGGGTACCTCAGTACCATATACTAGGGAATTATAAGGGTGTTCCAGTAAGCCAATGTAAATTGGTAAAAATGGTCACTAGCCTGTTAGTGACAATTTGGAAAGAAATGAGAGAGCATAACCACTGAGGTTCTGATTAGCAGAGCCTCAGTGAGACAGTTAGTCACTACACAGGTAACACATTCAGGCACACTTATGAGCACTGGGGCCCTGGGTTACCAGGGTCCCAGTGACACATACAACTAAAACAACATATATACAGTGAAAAATGGGGGTAACATGCCAGGCAAGATGGTACTTTCCTACAACACCAAAACAAACTTTGTAGCTTTTGTACAACCGGAGTTGTGAAGCTTTGAAATACATTACTTTGCTGGTTTAAAGGGCTTCCATTGAAATCAATAGAGAAAATGGCAGTGTGTGCTCTGGGACTTGGAGGGTGAGTTCTGGTGAACCCATGGGAACTTAAGGTACTGCGGGGGCCTAGACCAAGAGTCAGCAGTCAGACTTTTGCTACCTTGCCCAGGGAGTCCGGTTGCAGAGGTGACTTGGCTGTCCTTGGTGCTGAACGGTCCGCTGGACTTTGGGGTGGACTCACACTCTACCCTTCAGATGTAGAGGTCTTTGGGGGGCCAGGACCAGGATTTGACGCTTGGATATTCACCACCTTGTCCAGTAGTTCCAGGTGTAGAGGTAGCTAATATCTGTCAATCAACGGGTTGGTCGACCAAAAACTGCTTTGCTGCTCCAGTCGAAGTCACTTCCTTCAGGCTGCAAACCTACAGGACATGGGGTCCCTGTGCGGGGGGTGCCCTGGAGTCAATGAATGTTGAGTGGCCATAGGGTTCTGAGCAGACGTCCAACAAGGCTTCGTAGCTGCAAGAGTGGGCCACAAGCTTTCTGGTGACTGAAGGTCGTTTGGTGGGGAGTAGAGGCTGGAAACGTAATGCTGGCCTCACTCCCACTTCTTAGATGCTGGATACCAAGTTTCTTTGGTCTCAGGCACTCAGACCCCATTGGGTCACAGTTCTTCATCCTCAGCACTTCTTTACGCCTGCAGTTTGCAGGGGACTGGTGCCACCAGTCAGGGGAATCGTCGTTCACGTTTCAATGTCCACAGGGGTCCCTTTGGTCTGGACCAATGAGTTGTCACCAGTAGCACACGCCGGGCACATGGTTCCAGTACTGGTTTCCGAAGATCACTCTGTGTCCTCCTCTTCACGCTGGGGCTGGAATCCAGGTCCTGCTGTTGGTGCAGATATCTCTTTGTTCTTCTTTCTTCCTGTGCAGTTAATATCTGAGTTCTTGTGCCGTAAATCCTGGTTCCGGTGGTGTTTGAGGGTGTGAGGGACAGTGGGCAATGGGCTACTGTCCCTGTGGCTATTCCGCCTCTGCAGTGACGACTTCCTGTGGGGAGTAGGTCACTGTCTGCTCAGAACCCACTATGGCAGAACTCTTCCTTGGCCGTGCAGATCCCCTAGCCCACCCACAAAGGTGTGGCTAGTTTGAGGGAGGTGCACACCTTCTGCAGAGCTAATTTCCCACCTGTGTGGCCAGGCAGTGCGGGAAGGCTTTGTCCTCCTCTGGGGGGGGGACTACTAGCACATCAAAGGCGGGTGAAGCCTTTGAAGCTCACCGCCCTGATGCTTTTCTCACTAGCCAGCCTGGGAGGGAGGAGGGGTGACCTCCTTCCTGCCCAGGCCCTTTGTCTTACGTCCTGCCAAGGTGCAGTCACCACCAGCAGGAGGTCAGACTTCTGTTTGTGCTGGCAGTGGCTCGGGAGAGCCGGGCAAAACAGTATAGGACTGGGTAACTCAGTGGGCACCCTCTGAGGGTGCCACCTGGACATCTGCTTTTTAATCCAGAACATGGACATCATGTTGAGAGTTAAAAAGCACAGTGTTTGATACCATACACAACAGGATTCAGCTGGGCCATTGCAGAGCTGTACATCTGAGCAGTTGTTCAAATTCCAGCCATGTTATCCAACAGACCGCTGGTTACTCGGGCCAGCATTGCAGTTTAAATGCCAGCACGGGGTATATGTGCTCCTGCCCATACACCCTCACTCAGGGAACAGTGCACCCTGCCTCCTGGGCTCGAGGGGGCCTACCTTAGGGGTGACTGACTTGTCAGTGGGCAGTAACAGGGGCTCTGCCTGCACCTGGTGTGTGGGAAGTGCTTGTGCAAGCTGACTTGGCAGCTCTGCAGACTCTCTTTTACTTGTGGTACTCAGGGTGGCACAGTCAGTGCTGCAGCCCTGGTACACCCTTTACCACCCTTGCCCTGGGTACCATTTACTGGGGACTTACAGTGGTGGTAGGGTGCTTGCCAATTGGCTGATGCAATTCGACATAACTGTTGGGGAAAGAGCATTTGTACTGGGGCCTTGTTAGCAGGCCTCCATACACTAACAGAGTCCAAACACCACCATCTAGTAGTTCAAATGGGGGCAAAAAGTGGGTGCATCTGCAAAGAAGCTCATTTTGCTACAACTTTCCTTTGCCAAATGTTTGCATACCTAGCACATTGCCTTTCAGTATTTTCTGTCAAAAGGTTGTCCCTCAAAGGCCTCCCTGGTGAAGTGAAATTAACCATTCTGTGAAATATACACCGGCCTGTGTCTGTGTGCACAGAGTGGACAGTACAGCTATGTGTCTTAGCAACACTTCTGCATACATAATGAAGGACGTTATCCAGTATGCCCAAGTTTGGGGAAATGTGGAGTTTTGTGATGCTCTGCCCTCCTGCTCTTAACATTTTCATTTTCAAATTCCAATTGTGCTAAAAAACATAGCATTATTATTTGTTTTGTGTTCTATGTAACTTTAGGGTATTTACTTCGTATTTTTAGAAGATTGTAGAGTTTATGAAGGAAACTCTTTTGGTTTCCATGAGCATGTCACACTAATTATTGTTTTTTTTCTTCAACCATGCCACTATTTTACTATGTTGTATACAGATTCGAGCAAAGCTTAACTTCATTGGTACGTTTACATGCCCAGGAGTAGTCATGTACATTTTGGATTGCTTATGTTAGTGCCAAGGAAGGAATTGGGAACCAAATGAATTGTACTTTATGGAGGTGATTTAGGTGTTTGCATATATCTATATATTTTTTATATTCCATCATTACATTATACATAATATTGTACTTATCCCGGGATAATGTGCTGCATCGCTAAACACTTAGAAGGTCCAAAAGGCAAGACATATTGGCTTTGCCAGTTCTTGGATTGTTGTGTGTGTGTGGCAGTTCAACGGTGGCAAGTCAAGTAACAGTAGATGTGCTGCATGGCTAAATATTCATAAGGCCCCAAAAGCGAGACCCATTGGGTATGCCAATGCTCGTTATACCTATTGCTGTCTAGATCGTTGTGTACAGTGAAAAAGTGTAAGCTTTGGGTCTGATGGGATTCTCCACTCCAGAACCAACCACAGGACATCCAGGACTCCCTTCCAATATGATTTCAGAGCCTCACAGTCCCATACTGTATACAAGAGCCCTTCTTCCCATTTTGCAACAGAGACACTCTGGGGAAGTTACTCCTCCCCCCCGTTCTCCAAAGCCTGTGTTTCCAATTATATTTCAATGTGTTTTATTAACCATGCAATAAATTTCTTTATGCCTACACACATTAACGTAGCAGATATGGACACAGCAGACTTAGGGGCCTGAGCCCTACCCTGTCACGTCTGGTTGCGCTCTACAAAGTTGTCTGGTCATTTACATGACACACTTAAGGATATGCCCTTTGATATCGAGTGTCTCTACGAGGCCACGGCAGATGCTGCATTAGAGTGCTGGTCTGTAGGGCTTTAATTCCCATGAAGGACATCTGTCACTTTCAAAATTTCAAAGGTTTCTTTAAAGGGTTCCAATACATACACTGCCAGCTTACCGAGAATGCAAAACCAAAATGAAATGATGGACGGAGTATGGAACTTTTTCAAACACTCTCCCCAGTCACAGATCTGGGTTTAATGCATCGTTATTTTGCTTGCCACATCACCCAAATTTTGACCCAACCATGTGAAAATCAGTCTTGACCCTGCCCCCCATGGGAACAGTCTAGCCCGAACTGCCAAGCCAGGTCCTCCCTGGACTGTAAACAAACATCCTGTGATCGGTTTCAGAGTATCACTCCTCATCAGCAAGGGTAGCTTGACTCCAGTGGTGCAGCGTACAAGGGACCCATGTTTGGGCATACCCTTGCCAATTAGGGTGCACATAGCAAAACCAAAAAGAAAATGATGGACAGAGTGTTGAAACCAGAATGCCAGAAGCAGCCTTCTTCCTCTTCTTACTCCCTAGCACCCCCAGGGTACTTGCCTTACCATTCCCCCGAAGGAGTTTGTAAGATGACAGGTATCCTCCATTCTACAGGCTAGGAGTGCCATAACATCAACCAGTGGGGTCTTCTTTTTGTAAAAAGGTGTATACTCCTTCTTTCCCATGGCAACCTGCCCCCCACTTATCACCTTCAGTTAAAGGACCATCAGAGGATACTGCAGCACAATATGGCAGCCCTGTTGCAGAAGAGGGACTTTAGAGGTGGTACCAGAGCAGGAAATTGTGCAAGCATGCTATTCTTGGTGTTTCCTGCTACGAAAGAAGCACAGCAGTCTTCGTCCTATCCTAGACCTCAGTTTCCTGAACTTTTGCCTGCACAAGAACTTCAAGATGGTATCCTTTGTCTTACAGGACATGTACTTTGATATACTAATGCTACAGTCGTACAGAATGCACCTGAGTTTCATGGTAGGTTCGACTACTATGAGTTTGTGGTCCTCCTGTTTCGGGTTATTTCGGCACCTCAAGTTTTTATTGAGGTGATGGTAATGGTTGCGACACATGTCAAGAGGCCCAGGATCCCATTATTCAAAAACCACAACACCTGGATCCTCAGATCTTTGTCACAGTAAGTATACAATCAGTGATGGATGGATGCTTGAATGAATCTAAGCCCCCAATTCTTTATTATTATGCACACCATGCCACTTCAGTTTGGACCCAGCCATTTGCAACTCAGTCCAGTCTTGACCCTGCTCCAATAGGAACAGTTTAACCCAAACTCCCCAGCCAGGTCTACCCTGAACTGGAACACAAGTAACCCAGGACCAGTTTCACCCTTGTTATGGGCTCATCAGCCAGGTAGAGCTTGGTTCCAGAGACACTGTGGGCATGGGACCCACATCTGTGCATATCTGACCCACTTAGGGCAACACAATTAGTATACAAATGTGTGATGGTTGGCATGCTTGAATTAATTTCATCCACTGATAATCACTTGGGCCTTATCCCAATCCATTGTTATTTTGTTTTGCCGTAACTGCCACTTGTGATCCACTAGGCGCCAACATTAGGTAGTCCGTAGTGGCATTCAATGATCCTGTCATATAGTTGACCACCAAGAAAATTTATTTTCAGTGCTTCCTGGCACAGGGTCCATGACCCTACCCTGCCCTGTTTGTTGCAGTACCACATGGTGGTCGTGTTGTCCTTGAACACCTGTCCCATCCTCTCCTTGATAGATGGAAGGAAGGCTTTCAAAGCCAAACAGATGGCCCTCACCTCCAGAAGGTTTATATGGAGTCAGGACTCCACTGGAGACCAGAAGCGTCTAATCTCCACTTCTGATAGATGGCCACCCCAACCCAGAAGGGATGCATCTGTCCCCAGTGTCAACTTGGGTGGGGAAGGGCGAGGGGTCTGCCTCTGACCCATTTACAGTCCAATAACCACCACTGCAGATCATTGGCAGTCTCCTCCAAAATTTGAGCGTGAACGGAGAGGTCACCTTGATGTTGGGGCCACTGAGACTTCACCTCCCACTGGAGAGTCAACATATAGCACCTGACCTGCTTGACCAGCTGGATGCAGGAGACCATCAGTCCCAGTAGTCTCAGCATCAACCTCACTGAAATCCATGGCCTATCCTGAAAGGTCAGGGTCATAGCCTGAATGTCCTGAACTTTCTTTCTTGGGGGAAAGGCATGAAATCCAACCATGTCCCTGAATGGCTTCTAGGAAGGGGACCATCTGAGGAGTCATGACTTTTGTAATGTTAATTGTGAACCCCAAGGTATTTTGAATTTCTCCTTGCGAAGGAAGGCTATGATAGGGTCTCAAAAGAACCAGGACCTCTGACCATATTGGGCACCAGAAAGTAAAGGGAACAACAACATTTCCATCTGCTGCTGAGCACCTTCTGTATTGCCCTTTTGGCCAAAAGGGCTTGCACTTCTTGATGCAAAATGAAGAGATGGTCCTCCCTCAGTTGCTGGGCAGAAGGTGGAAGGAGCGCCAGTGAGAGAAAGGGAGGTATGACATATCCCTTCAGAACAATTTTATGGACCCATCTGTCTGGTTTTGTGGCCTGCCAACCTGGCAAGAATTGTTGGATCTCACCCCCTCTAAGGGTGGCTGTAGGGGGGGTGGGTAGTGAACTAGTTGTCCCACAGCACTGGGCACCAAGGTGTTGACTGGGAAACTACTGAGTGCTTTGTGAAGGATGGATTGGCTGGTGGGGCAAGGCACCTCTGGTGAAGCAACAAAAAGAGCAATATGGCTGATGCAGCTGGTGAGGTGGAGAAGGACAAACCCACAGAGACTGCCAAGGCCCCGCTGTTACTACTGTCACTTCTACTGTTACTTTACTTGCCACTGTTGAACTGCCACACACACACAAAAACCCTAGAACTGGCAAAGCCAATATGTCTTGCCTTTTGGACCTTATAAGTGTTTAGCTATGCAGCACATCTTCCGAGTTTTTCCACTGGTCCAAGCTGGTTGGCCAATATATTTTATAAAGCACAGACTTTGGCAGAAAAAAATATGCAAGCTAAGCTGCATTAGGTCCCTACTCCCACCCACAACTGAAAGATCTGATACCCTACCTAATGGGCAAAAAAACACATGAGTAACACTTACCAGGATACTGTGTTAAAGACCTGCTGCTGCCAGTACGCAAAACTCTTACTAAAAAGCTTTGCTTACTGCCGCAGTGGGACTTCCATATGTGGTGTCCTGGAAATTGTACCATTCTTAAAACATTAAGGGCCAGATGTAGCAAATTTGGAAATTGCGACTTGCAATTTGCGAGTCGGAGCGACTCGCAAATTGCAAGTCGCAATTTCCAATGGAGAACGGTGTCTCAGACACCATCTGCAACTCGCTATGGGGTCGCAATGACCCACCTCATTAATATTCATGAGGTGGGTCGCAAATTGCGGCCCCATAGCGAGTCTAGGCACTCGCAAACATGGAGGCCTGCTGTCGTCAGCAGACCTCCATGTTCCTGACTGCTTTATCAATAAAACAGTTTTTTTTTTTTTTTAAGTGTAGCCCGTTTTACTTAAAGGAAAACGAGCTGCACTTAAAAAAAAAAACGAAACCTTTAGTTTCGGTATTTTTTCAGGGCAGGGAGTGGTCCCTTGGATCCATCCACAAAGTGGAAGGGGTCCCATGGGGACCCCTTCCAATTTGCGAGTGGGTTACCATCCACTTGAAGTGGATGGTAACTGCGATACCCTTTGCGACCGCATATGCGGTCGCAAAGGGTATCGCATTCCACTCCGAATCGCAAATAGGAAGGGAACACGCCTTCCTATTTGCGATTCTGAAATGCACATTGCGAGTCGGTCCCAACTCGCAATATGCATTTCTGCATAGGGAAATGCGTTTAGCGAGTCGCAAACGGCAATTTTTGCCGTTTGCGACTCGCTAAACGTTTCCTGCATCTGGCCCTAGATTTTTTAAAGAATTATGATATAGAGGCAGGAAAGAGGGCTTATGGGTAGGTTTAAACAATAGGTTACTGAAGTCTTTTTTTAAATGTCTATGAAGACCTTTATGGAAAGGAATTCCAGTATCTAGGAGGTGACACCAGAATGAAACAAGTGCTTACAATCCAGTTTGTTTGCCTTATGCACGGCATGCTGTTGGCTTTTCTAAAGCATGTTTGTGTGTGTGTACTACTGTCTAGCAAGCACACAAAAGCACTGGAAAATGTAATGCTAATGGAAGCAAGCATTTGCAATTGCAATCGGTCTTGCATTGCGAAAGTTAGAGCTATTGGCGTTGTAACTGATAATTTTACACATTACAACCAAAGCACTCTGTACATTCGAACAGTAGAAAACCAAAAAGTCATATGTGTTTCAAACAGATCCGTCTTGTGTTGCAAAATCGTCTTTTACTTTGAAATCTCAAATCCATTCATGTTTCCGTACAGTTCTTTATTATAGTTGTTCATACTTGACAGCCAACATGTGTTTCGTCTCAAAGAGACTTTGTCATGGCCGTGTTCCAAAACGTCCAGTAAGTCATATAATCGCATCTATAGCTTAGCTCCACAGTATGTCAATATTGTGAGTAATGGCGGTGTATCGCCATAAGCGAGTTTCAGTAGAGTAATCTGCAATAATGATAGGCTTTCCGACAACACACGGTCGGAACGCGGTTCAGTAGGAGATGCCGATAGAGGGAGCTTTTGCATATGCACTAGACACCCTAGGAAGAGGAGGATAACGTGTTTGAGGAAAGGAAACTTTGAAAAGGCATGTGAATGAAACTGTGCATGAAGACCTGGAGATAAGCATATTAACAAGAGAGCAAGATAAATGTGTGATAGTTTAATTGATTTGCTGTAAGATGTCACCTGCAGAGGAAGGTGTTGGTTGAGACATCCCCTTACATATAGTTCGAAATGGGGTCTCTAGTTGGCAGTCAGTTTACACCGTGTCCAAGTAGGGACAGTCACTCTAGTCATGGTAAGGGAGGTACACAGCTCAGATAACCCCTGCTCACTCCCTTGGTAGCTTGCCACAAGGAGTCAGTCTTATCTCAGATGAAATGTGTAAAGTATGTGTAATACACACATAGGAACACAAAAAAAGCACCACGAAAAGACTGCACACCAGTTTACAAAAATAGCCAATATTTATCTAAATCAAACAAGACCAAAACTACAAAAATGCAACAAACACAAGAAACAATATCAGTTTTTATAGTAAAAGGAGTCTTTAGCCATAGAAATCAAGAAATGTGTTGTCTTAGCACAAAGTACCTGGTGTGCATCAAAAATAAAGACACAGTGGCAAGGGTTCATCAGAAAAGAAAGCGATGCATCGATTTCTTACTCACAAGTGAGGCTGTGCGTTGATTATTTCTCTGCCAGGTAAGCGATGCATCGATTCTTTCCTACCCGGGAAGGAATATGTCGATTTACGGACAAGCAGCCTTGGGCCTGGCGGTGATTTTGAAAATTTTATGCCAAGGGGCGATGCCTGGAAAATCCATATGCACAGCGACAATGGTGCTGCGCTGAGCAGGCGATGCATCGATTTTATTGGTACTGCGTTGCTTTTTCCACCTTGGTGCAGGTGCTGTGTCAATTTTTCTTCCACTTGGCTCCGGTGCATGGATTTTCTCTCAGGTTTTACCAGCTTCTCCTCCCAAGGGCCCAGGGACTGAATGTGGCACAGCTTGGCAAGTCAGAGGTCTCAGCAAGAGAGCCTAGGTGCTGACAGATAAAGTCTTAGATGTCCCTGAGACTTCACAACAGGAGGCAAGCTCAGTTCAACCCCTTGGAGAACCTTGGAAAGCAGGATGTAGAAAGAAACGTCCAATCGTTTCATTCCCAGGGCAGGCGTAGCAGCAGCCGGCCAGCACAGCAAAGCAATAGGCAGAGTGGCAGGTCCTCCTCAGGCATCCAGCTATTATTCCTGGCAGAACGCCCTCAGTCCAGAAGTGTTCTGAAGTTGTGGGATCATCAGTCCAAATGTTATACTCATTAGGAAAGTCTTTGTAGTGCGCAAGACCCTGCCTCTTTTGTGCCATGCCCCAGACACACTCTAAGGGGATGGAGACTGTATTGCATGAGGGCAGGTACAGCCCTTTCAAGTGCAGGTGTCAGCTCCTCCCTCCCACTCTAGCTCAGGAAGATCCATAAGGAAATGCAGGACACACCTCAGCTCCTTTTGTGTCACTGTCTAGGGTGAATTCACAAATTGCCCAACTGTCAATCTAACCCAGACTTGTATTCAGCAGCCAGGCAGAGGCACAGATTGGTTAAGCAAGAAAACACCCCCTTTCTTAAAGTGGTATTTTCAAACTTACAATGTAAAAAACAACTTTACCAAAAGATATATTTTCACATTTTGAGTTTAGAGACCCCAAACTCTTCATCCCTATCTGTCCCAATGGGAAAATACACTACAAATATATTTCAAAACAATCCCCATGTTAACCAGTGGGAGAGATAGGCCTTGCAATAGTGAAAACCAGGACATGTAAAACACACTGGTACATGTCCTACCTTTTAAATACACTGCACCCTGTCCATGGGGCTACCTGGGGCCTAGCTTAGGGGTGACTTACATGTAGTAAAAGGGAAGGTTTTTGGGCCTGGCAAGTGGCTACACTTGCCAAGGCGAACTGGCAGTTTATAACTGCACACACACAGACACTGCAGTGGCAGGTCTGAGACATTTTTACAGGGCTACTCGTGTGGGTGACACAATTAGTGCTGCAGGCCCACTTGTAGCATTTGTTTTACAGGTCCTAGGCACACATAGTGCACCTTACAAGGGGCTTACCAGGAAACCAAATATACCAATCATGGATAAACCAATCACCGAGCTAATTTAGACAGAGAGCACTTGCACTTTAGTACTGGTCAGGAGATGTAAAGAATCCTAAAGCCAGCAAGTTCAGCACAGGACCATAACAGGAGGCCAGAAGCCGAAAAGACAGGGGAAACCGGCCGACAGCACACAATGCCAAGGAAAACATAGAAAGCATATAATAATTAAAAGAAAATTAAGATCAAGCATATGCCAGATTCTTATGCAGGTCCACTGGAATCATGCGATTCTGTGACGTTTTCTGCATCATTGTTATCAGTTTGCCAAATAATCTATCCTATGCTGCACAATCTGCAGATTTTAACCCCAAAACTGTTTCTAACACAAAAGAATGTAAAGTTACATTTACGATGTGTTGCCACAGTGGAAATCCCTTTGCAAAAGTTGACTAGTTATCTTTTAGTTTCCTACTGCTGTATTTGGATGTTAAGCAACTGGTACTAATGAGGTGAAATCTTTGACAGGAGAACATTACAGTGAGTAAAAATGACAAAATATTGAGCAATACTATCACAAAATGTGCTGCCTTAACCACATAATTTGCCCTTTCTTGCTCCATAATTTAGTCAACCCCTACTGCATAATTCCAGTGGACCTTGTTTTATGTAATTGTCAACCAGTGCCTCCTTTTCCAGGAAGGCGCTCATTCATTTCCCAGATCAAGAATGACGAATGATGCTCTGCTTGGTACAGATTCACGGATCTGCCCTGTCCAAAACATCAGGATTTCAATGAAAAATAGCACAAACTTTGTACAGAAAAAGAGCAAGGAAATAATCTCCATTTTGTATTTAGCATGCGAGCTGTAGACCAGGGAACAGAAAGAATAGTGTGCACAATTGTTAAAGAAAGCTGATTAGAGCCAATGATATCTCAGCATGAAGCCTTCCTTCATGCGTTACTCATTGGCTTGTTTCTGAGGCACTGAGCACTCCAAACCTACAGGGGTCCAATGTATAGCTGTATCTCACCAGAAAACACAAAGTCCCCCCCATCAAAAAACAACTGCTACAATATTGATCTTGTATAACTGCCGGAGGGAAATTTTGTTGGGCACTAGAGGAAATGCTGTATGTAAGGTTAAAGTGCTGCATTTATAGGCAATGCATGTCATCTGGGCAGGGGGAGTTATGAGTGTTGGGAAACTCAGCTGGGTTAAACTGAGGTACTGGGTTTTTCAGAACCGGTACTGATCCGGTAACCCAGCGGTGCCAGGGTACACCCAAAGACCTCGGGTACTTTCCTGATTCAGACTACAGAAACTCAGAGTCTTCTAGGTGAAGTCAAAGATCGAATTTATTGGCTGCAACCAATTGACAAGTGTCCTAGAAGTACAACAGCACGATTTGTATGTTCTCAGGAGACTGTGTTTCAATGCAAAGTCAGGTTTCCTTATATACAGTTTTTTAAGCTTCAGGCAAACATTCTTGACATTTTGGTTGGTCATTCACATGTTTTCACTACAAAGGAAAAAACAGTGTCATGATGAAACCTTATATTTCATGTCATCCAACCCATAATAAATTTCCCGGCAAGGCCTAGTATTTTACATCAGATAAGTGTGGACCCCCAATAAAAACGGGCACCTCCCCCTCGTAAAGTAAGAAGAAGAAAAGAGCAGGTGCAGGTGTGAGCAAGATTAGGCAAGGTGTGTGAGCGATAATAAGGGTTTTATGGCATGGTGTGCCTTGATGCTATCTGATTCGGCCACTGGGAGAGGGACTGACCAAACAGGTTTGGCCTGAGGCAATGGTTCCAGCTTGCCCAGGCCAGAGAGAAGTCAATCAAGGTGTACGTGTCCTTGGAATCAAATCTGACTGTATTATAAGCCTATGTGAGGGCAACTTTTAAAAATGGCTGCTGTGTATAAAATGGGAGCCACGAGTGCAGGACGAAAATGGCGATTTCGAGGTGAAAACGCTGCTGGAATTGAGTGAAAATGCTCATGCTTAGTGTACTAGTCATTATCGGTCTTTTGATACTAAAATCGTACTGCTGTGGCAAAGTAAATTACATGGGTCCAGAATTTTTAGAACCACAAACCCTCCTTTTGCCCTTACATAGGCAATAAACCTATTCTCATGCTAATCTGAGTCCAGGTCTATGTTTATAAGGCCATGGAGATGTTGCTGGAGCAACATTCTAGTACTTGGTAACTCTCTCTGGACAGGTCTCCTCGAACATGAAGTAGCACAAAAAGGCCACATATGGCAGGACAAAATAAGGAATACCTCTATCTGCAGTAGGTGGCATAAGATCACACACCCAACAATTAGTGATGTTCACTACTAACTAGTGTTGATGCAGAAGCTGTACAAAAGAATTGCTTACGAATTCTGATCTTCTAACCTGCTCATGTTCAGGAAAAGGGTGAAAAGAGTGCAAAGAAACAATAGTAGGAAAAGACGTAGGTTGGGAAGTGGGTGCAGAAGTCAAGTGAGTAGAGAAAAACAATCCTACCCATAAATGACAACGTCATGTTTAAAAGACACTAGAAAACACGTTATTAAGAACATATAGACAACGGGAGAAAGTAGTGACCACTATGAAATAATAATTTTTCACAACCCTAACCAAAAAGCAAATCCTAAAATTATCTAGTAACATTTTTAGGGCTCCTCTGCATTTCAGTAATTTTTGTATGTTCAGGTGGAACAGTGGTGACACTCATCAATGCTCTAAGGTGAAAAGGGGGTACTCTTTCCACAGAAAATGGACTTTATTCTGCTTTTACTAAACAGAATAGTACTTTAAAACAATGCCAGCAAAACAATCAGTCTCCTAACACCTAGTCTATACAATCACACGGAAACCTCTTGTGAAACCAACTATGCCCAGAGTCCGTTCAAAAAGCCTCTCTGGCAGGCTTCTATTGTCCATCAAATTTTCTTTTGTTGTTTTCTTTCGCATGGGCCTCTCAATTCAGGCCTCTTCGTGAGAAAATACTGCTTAGTTGGAGTGCCCTCCTGGCAAACACCCACAGCTCACTCGAAAGTCTCAATGTCTTAAAGCAATGCACCAGTGTCTCTCCTCTGTGGCAGACACTACAAACAATGTGCTCTTCATTGATCAAGGGCACAAATCATCTCGTGCAGAGGCAAGCACCATTAATTGGGAAATAGCTCAAGCTCAGCAGCACTTTCAGACTCCAACACTCATTATTTAGTGTCAGAGGACGCTCAAGCTGCTCTTTCATGGGCACCACAATATAGTGCCTTTTTCCAAACTTGAAATCTCCGGTGCACTGCCCTTCTTCCGTTAGAGCAAAGAAAAGGGGGTGTGTGGCCAAAACTCAGGCCAAGGGGCTCAAGGGATTGCACACTGTCAGAGGTTACCAGCACATGACAGGTAGAGAAATGAAACCTCAAAACAGCTCTGCCATCAACAACAGGAATCCTTCTCTTTAGCTCTTTTACACTGAAACTTTGGTTTTGTGATGTCCAACGCCGTCTGATGGAGCAAGTACGATACCATGCGCTGGCGATCGCTGTCCAGCTTTGCTACTTTCTGGGTGCTGAGACTGTAGGGCCAAGACGTCCGTCTTTCATCTGTAGCTGTCACTGATGGGAATTAGGCTTAAATTAATGTCCTGCAAGTTATTATGACTTGATACCCGCAGAATCTAGTGACGTAGGAAATGTGCCACAGTTGTTAGTTTCCTTCAATTTAGTAAAAAAAAAACAGTTCATGGTTTTTAACAAGGGGACTGCAAGCAGGTGGTCTGCAATCTTCAAAGGAGTAGCCATACACCATGGGCATAAAATACAAAGACAAAGGCAGAAGGGCAAAACAGGGTCTCTAGCATCTTTAATTGGGTTCTCTCCATTATTCTCTGCCATCTATAGCTACATGAGAATTCTATCTGAATGGATTTCCTCACACAGTGGCATTGTCTAATGGGGTAAACACATATTTGCCTCAATGATTAAGTCTAGGTGTTCTTCCTTACCTTAGAACATCTCAATAGAGAAATCACATGATACCGATTATCAGGGACATGTAGAAACCTTCCTTTAAAAACTGTGCATCAGGTGCACTATGCAATACACAGGCTAATAGTCAAATGTGCAAACAAAAAGACAAGAACTAGAGGGTCCTGATATTTGCATGATTAGGACACATCTGATCCCACCAAAAATTAAAGTAGCAGGAACAGAAGGGAACCGAAAACCAAATTAAAATAGACATTGAAAATTCGTCATGTTCAAAAAGGTAAACATAAGATATCTCCTATTGAGATGGAAAACTTGTCTTACTATAATATTGAGTCAGTTAACCAGTCTATCGCTACCCTGACAGTCAGGCTGGAAAACATTGAAGCAGGCCTAAGGCAAATTCTTGAAAACCAGTCTGGTCATACCAAAGGGAATTATACATAACATGGGGGTCCCTGGTACATCAATGCAGTCTGGAAATGTGAACCTGAACAATACATCAATAATAATAAAAGGGCTGACTGGTGAAAGGAATTCGAAAAAGAGAAATGGGACTAGGACATAGCTAAAATCTCAATAACTAAGCATGATGCGACATTGGTCAGGGGAAGTAACAAAAGAAAAAATCTATAGGAAGAACAAAAAAAATTATTTGGGTGATAGTCAGGCATGTGACACAACACCGAGAGTACGGGTGATACACAAAGGCCAAAGTTACACAAATTTTAACTCTACCGTTGGCGACTACAACATATACGGTACTCCTAGCTAATGTTTCAGTTCCTTCTTCAGGAAAAAATGAAAACCTGGTTTTCTTTTAAGGAACGAAAGCCATATGCTACTTAGGAAACACAACATCATTAACTAATGTAATATAGAAATTAGGCCACCTTGAGTCACAGATCTATAATTTCATCCTTAGGTCCAATCAAGGATACATAAATGTAGGGCTGCCTGTTCCTTTAAGGGAAGGGGCAGTAACGTGACTAACTGCAGGTGACACACTTTGATCCTGTATATCTCTTTTTATTTTCCTTCAATACCATTATAGCCAAATAGACATTCACTGGTGAAGTGTTGTCTTTTATGTTCACAGCATGAAATATCATTATCTGTGGAATTTAGTAACCAGAACAAGTTCAACCAACTGTTGCGTAGCGATGGGCATCGTCATGACCATCCCCTCACAACACAGGGGAGCTTGTAATAGTATCAAAAGCAGCAACAAACATGCAAAAAACAAATAAAAAATAATAAAAACGCACAAAACGTCAAGCCATCAGATATACTTGCTGTGTATCAAGCACAAAAAGCATAGACAAAACAATAGCATGTGTGAATAAGCGGTGACACACAACACCATGTCATGTACTTTATGCACTGTAAACCTGCAGCCCAAAACCCAATATTTGGGCCTGTTTAATTTGTCAGGTTTAAAATCCTTACCCTCCTTTTGACAGTAGATCACCAGGCAATGGAAATCTGCTGTCAAATATAACTTTACTGTTTCTCTTCTAACATACAGGACCAGCAAGAACAATTCATGATAGGACCAAATACATGAAAATAAATTTCCATTACTTAACTGTTACCCTCTTGTCAGTTACTTCGCAACATCAAGCCACCTTAGTTTTACCTTTCTAAAAGTAAAAATTGTTACACTGACACTCCATATTAATTTGGCACCTACAATTTCCACTGTGAAAAATAAGTCTTAATTAGGAAATCGTTCTCATTAAGGCATGTAGCCTTCAAAATTTGAGAAAAGGGCTGCATCTTATTTTCTATCTAAGACTTAATGCAACACTTCGTTTTCTGTCAAATAAAAGCAACTAGCAGGCATCATTTTATTTTTTAGAGCGGAGACACAAATGTATCAGTTCTGCAGAGCATTTAACATGATGTTGTGACTTTCGAAGAAACCCCTTTTTTTTATATTTTCCCTTTGGAATTAAGTTCTTTAATTGTATTGATGTTCTTCTGGAGAAACCAGAAATCCCACTTTTAGAGGCCCGTAGGGTCATTCTGCATTTTACAGAGACAAGGCCCTAATTTAAAAGGTCACAAGTGTCAACACGACAGCCTCCTCCATTGTTTATGGGAAAACTAAAGATAGCATCTCAGCAGCATGACTTGAGCCAGCCTCTGTAGCTCTCCTAGCTTCTGCCACTCTGAATCTGTCAAAGACAGTAGGCCTTTCTATTTTCCTTCTAACCTGCAATAATTCACTCTATTTAAAAAATATATTTTTTCCTTTTTAGGCGCTAAAAAAAACTATCTCTATTTCCAGATTATTAAACTACATTTACTGTGAATAATTCACAAACCTTAATAACACACATACCAGTTGTTAGAATAAATGCTTGTTGCAATCCCATGCAATGGTACATATTTCATCAACCTCGAATGAATGAACGTCTCAGTAGGCCCAGCTGAAGTTAGAACCTTCAACCTTGATATTAAAACAAGCCTTTGTACTGGCACATTGACTCATTGAATCATAAGAAGGCACAACCTGCAAATATATATCAAACCTAAATGTATGCATTTACTGAAGCCTGAGACACTTTAAAAAGTACTCTGAATGAAAGAAAATGCAGTTTAAACAGTGCTTTTGCCCAAAATCGACTTTGATATTTTAGGCATTAAAAAATCAATATCCTACAATTTTCTTGCATAATATGCATTACCAGAATGTCTATTACACAATCCATGAGTCAGCCATTGAAAATATTAACTTATACTTTATAGAAATGAGCTTGTTTGCTCCTGCGCCAAGGGAAAATTGCACATACAAATGTAATTTTAGCGGTGCAACATAACTTGAATTACATTTTAGTGTTAGGAGGTCATAGTATAGGTATTAAGCTTTATAAATATTAAAAAACGATTTTGAAAGGCACTTATTTTTTTAAATAATTTTTCCATAATTAATAATTTTCTTTAAAAAAAAATAAAAACCCAATTATTCTTTTTTTTGTGATAATTCCACATATAAAAGCAAGCTGCATCCCTTGCCTATTATTTGGGATACATTAACTCACAATCCTAAGCGCATAAGCCTAACTTGAAATGCGTCACATTTTTGCGCCACTTTCATTTAAAAGGAAGGTTATGCAAAATTCCACCCATGTTTAACTGGGAAAGTGCTGGTGAATTGAAAATAGATAATTTCGTTTTTTTTTTTGGGGGGGGCTCTATTTATATCTATTGAATGTGTTTTCTAATTTATTAAGCATTTAACGGCAGTTTTGTATATGTGCACAATTGCTCATTCTATAAATTAAAGAGCAACATATAGCTATGTTAGCACATCACATGGCTCATTTCTGGATTTTTTCTAAGTTTCTACTTAATATTAATTAACCAACATTTTACTTAACAAACTGTAAACATCAAGAAGACCCACAAACACACATTGAGCTCATTTCAGATATAAACAGAAAACACTCAGTACACATAATACAGCGCGCTTTAGCCATTTTTCATAAATAGCGCCGTCGCAATTTACTTACAGAACCGTTTGCAGATCCTAGTTGTAAGTCATATTTACAAGAAAAAAAAAAAAAACTTTTCTCAATTATTTCCAAGAATAGCGGACCCATACTTTATTAAACGTGATGGGACCCACTCCGTGCTTCACATATAGTTCATAGGTTGGAGTTCCAATCGGAGGAACCGGACATGAGTCCTCCAACCGGGAGTCCCTTTTACAACCAAGACAAAACAAATTTCCAAGTCTGCTAAGACCAGGCATCTTTGCTCACTAGTCTAGCTTCAAACTTCAAAGGATTATCGTTTACGATAGTCTCGTGAATACACGAGTCCTTCGGCTTTGGTACTTGCAAGTTCCAAATCAAAGTGATCCCAAAGGGATACCAAACCAAATGTCCAACTAAGGACCAAACCAAGTGTCCAACTAAGGACCAAACCAAGTGTCCAACTAAGGACCAAACCAAGTGTCCAACTAAGGACCAAACCAAGTGTCCAACTAAGGACTGGGAGAAGATCCACTTATACTTAACTGAAAATATCAATGACGTCACCAGAAGACTCGTCTTATCGTTTCGCTCTACCAAAAATCAAGGGTCCAAATCAGGGCGATAGCCAGGGCAGCAGTCCTTCATAGCCGTCGGGAAGCGGGGAACCTCGCAACAAAGACTTTCGGACCACGTCGACATGCAGGGGTCGATGAAGTGGCGGCCTTCCTCCAGAATTTTCACACGAAGCTCCCCACGGACCTCAGGCTTGGACCGGTACCGCTGGTATCGCCCCACGTTTGGGCGCCAACTGAGGTACTGGGTTTTTCAGAACCGGTACTGATCCGGTAACCCAGCGGTGCCAGGGTACACCCAAAGACCTCGGGTACTTTCCTGATTCAGACTACAGAAACTCAGAGTCTTCTAGGTGAAGTCAAAGATCGAATTTATTGGCTGCAACCAATTGACAAGTGTCCTAGAAGTACAACAGCACGATTTGTATGTTCTCAGGAGACTGTGTTTCAATGCAAAGTCAGGTTTCCTTATATACAGTTTTTTAAGCTTCAGGCAAACATTCTTGACATTTTGGTTGGTCATTCACATGTTTTCACTACAAAGGAAAAAACAGTGTCATGATGAAACCTTATATTTCATGTCATCCAACCCATAATAAATTACCCGGCAAGGCCTAGTATTTTACATCAGATAAGTGTGGACCCCCAATAAAAACGGGCACCTCCCCCTCGTAAAGTAAGAAGAAGAAAAGAGCAGGTGCAGGTGTGAGCAAGATTAGGCAAGGTGTGTGAGCGATAATAAGGGTTTTATGGCATGGTGTGCCTTGATGCTATCTGATTCGGCCACTGGGAGAGGGACTGACCAAACAGGTTTGGCCTGAGGCAATGGTTCCAGCTTGCCCAGGCCAGAGAGAAGTCAATCAAGGTGTACGTGTCCTTGGAATCAAATCTGACTGTATTATAAGTCTATGTGAGGGCAACTTTTAAAAATGGCTGCTGTGTATAAAATGGGAGCCACGAGTGCAGGACGAAAATGGCGATTTCGAGGTGAAAACGCTGCTGGAATTGAGTGAAAATGCTCATGCTTAGTGTACTAGTCATTATCTTTCTTTTGATACTAAAATCGTACTGCTGTGGCAAAGTAAATTACATGGGTCCAGAATTTTTAGAACCACAAAACCCTGCACTGAGTGATAGCCACTGCTGCAAAACATCTTCAGGTCAAGTCAGCTTGCAGAGGCACGATTTAGTGGCTCCTGTTTTGTGGTTAAAGGAGGAAGCCCTAACACACTGAGGGCCAGATGTAGGAAACAAAAAAATTGTGAGTCGCATTTTGCGAGTCAATGCGACTCGCAAAATGCGACTCGCAAATTGGTATGCCAGGAAAGAAACCGGTCCGATTTAGCGACTCGCATCCGGACTCGCAACGCTGTGTGCGAGTCCGCAGATTGCGAGGTCGCTGTTTGCGAGTGTGCAAAAAACGAACTCGCAATTAGCGAGTTTGTGTCGCAAATTGCGAGTTCCCTCAAAATTGCTTGCAGGTGCAGCAGAACACTCCAGAAAGCGTCCAAAACACTCTGGAAACACTTCCTGGCACATGATGATGACATCACAGCCAGGAAGTTAACAAATACACCTGGGAGGAGGCTGGACCACACCCTTTTACAACTGCCAGTCTGCACACTGAGCTAGCTGCAGCAGCCATGGAGGGAACCCCCCGAAAAAGGAAAATAAAATTCTCAGAGAGGGAGCTTGAGGTGCTGACCGAAGAATGTTGTCAGCACCATGATGAGCTCTTTGGGAGAGCTGCCCTCACTGTTCCAGAGGCCACCAAAAGAAAAATCTGGCAGGAAATGCAGGAGAAAATCAATGCCCTGGGGGTGAGCCACAGGACAATTGAGGACATAAGGAAGAGGTGGTATGACCTCCGCTCCCGGACCAAGGAGAGGGTGGCAGAAAGGCTCCGGGAGATGAGAGGCACTGGAGGGGGACCATCATCTGTGCCACCACCCACACCCCTTGAAGACAGGATTGAGCAAACCTTTGAGCCGGAGGCAGTGTGTGGATTTGGGGACCTGGACACTTCAGAGCCCAGCACATCAACCGGTGAGTACCATGTGATAAGCCTGTACCCCTATCAATGTCATACCCCACCCACCATGTACACATGTGCATGCACAACCAAATTAGCTCCATTTCAGGGTAGAAAAAGCCAGAATGATGCATTATGGGAAATGTAGTCCAATAGGCAGTGCATAGGCAAATGTTTATTAGGAATTGTGCAACAGATACTAGACACTGACAGTGTGTTCCCCATGTCCCACAGGTCTCCAGCAAGACACCCCCTACACCCCAAGCACCCAGGCCCAGGAGGACACCCCAGGACCCTCCAGCACCCCCACATGCACAATCAGCAGCATTCCTGCAGTTGTAACGCCTGCTGCAACAGCAACGCCAGGAGCTGCCCCAGCAACAGCCAGGGAGGATACAGGTGCGAGGACAGGGCAGCCACCACTGCGCAGGCGTCGCAGGGCAAGAGCGTCTGATATCCGGATTCATCCTCCAACCAGCAGTGAGGCACATCTGCTGCGGGGTCAGCGCCTGCAAAACACAACATTGGGCAGGATCAGTGGGGTGCTGCACCGCATTGAAAGACAAAACCAGGCAAGCATCCGGCACCTCAACAGGCGGATGGACCTGATGTGCCAGAACACTGGGGACATTGCCTCTGCCATCAGGGAACTGGCGGCCGGACTGCTGGGTCAGGCAGAGGCTGGGCGGCGCAGGGATAGGCAGATTATGTTAAGACTGGACAGGATGGCCACATCAATCGGCAGGCTAGCCATCAACACAACAGGCCTGTCGAGGAGGACAGTTGGCCTGTAAATTGAGATGGGCCATTTTGCTGGGGATGTTGCCAGGGGCCTGGGACGTCTCACACATATCATTGAACTAATGGAGACACGTGAGATGTCGAGGGCCACCGGGGAAACACCCCAAGATAGTGAAGAGGGCTCCACAGTGAGCAGTGTATCTGCCACTGACAGTAGGGTGCTAAGGAGTGGGAGGCAGAGCACCATAGATGCGGCTGGGACCAGGCTGGCAGGAGGGGCAGGAGAAGTTAGCCAACAGCCCGGACAAACAAATGTGGCACATGGCTTTAATGTGCCACATGAGTGGTTGGCATTTCCCTGCCCATGGACAATTGAATCATGTATATAGTTCATCCATTACATTATTAAAACAGTTATTTCTCTTCCACTTAACAAAAGGAGTGGTTAATGGGTGAGTATGGTGGGAGTTTACACGTACCGTCCAAAATATTGCGTTGCAATGTGTTCCCGTCTCAGTCTGCCTTGATTAGCTAGACTCCTATCCCCATGATGGCGGTGTGGTTGTTCTTGCTCTTCCTCATCAGGATCTGGGTCTGCAGGGGTGAAAGGTAGCCCACGTCTGGTGGCTATGTTGTGGAGGATGGCGCATGCGAC
The DNA here is from genome assembly GCF_031143425.1 of Pleurodeles waltl. Classification (NCBI taxonomy): domain Eukaryota; kingdom Metazoa; phylum Chordata; class Amphibia; order Caudata; family Salamandridae; genus Pleurodeles; species Pleurodeles waltl. Next base: position 1,156,065,401 of record NC_090439.1, on the reverse strand, counting down.
CACAATTTTGAAGGCGGTAATGGGGGTGTATTGGAGGGCGCCTCCGCTGCGGTGGAGGCATCGGAATCTTGCCTTCAGGAGTCCGAAGGTGCGCTCGATCAGGTTCCTGGTCCTCTTATGCGCACTGTTGTATTGCCTCTCTGATTCATTGCTGGGTGTTAAAAATGGGGTCATGATCCATGGCCTTAGAGCATATGCACTGTCACCTGTTGGTCACAAAAGTACACTGTTAGTAAGTCCAGATAGTCGTGCACAGTGACCTGTGTGTATGTCTGCAAGGTGTATGCAGCTCTACCTAGGAGGTATCCGTCTCCAAACTCCCCACGTTCCAGGCGTTGATGGATCCCACTATGTCTAAAAATGTATGAGTCATGGGTACTGCCTGGAAACTTAGCTACGATGTCCGTGATGACGTAATGGGCATCACAAACAACCTGTATGTTGAGTGAGTGGGTACACTTTCTGTTGCGAAAAATATGTTCCAGATTAGCGGGGGGCATATTTGAATGTGTGTCCCATCTACACATCCAATGACCTGGGGGAAGTGGGCAATGCGGTAATAGTCCAGCTTCGTGCTGTTAATTTCTGCCTCATTTCTTGGTAAGTATATGAACTGAGACCTGTGCGCTACTAAGGCATCTAGGAATGCCCTGAGGAACCTTGACACTGCACTTTGGGATACCCCACCTGCCACGGCAATGACCCCCTGATAGCTCCCTGATGCCAAGAGGTGCAGTTCGCATAGTACTTGCACATGCGTAGGGATGGCGCAGCCACGCAGGGTCTTGTGTTCTAGCTGTGGTTTTAGTAAATCTATTAATTCTAGAATGGCAGCGCTGCTAAGGCGGTATTTATCATAGATCTCCTCTTCAGTTTGCTGGAAAAGGGTCTGCCTTGTTCTATATATCTTCTCCTGTCTGTGGCCCCTCCTCTGCTGGGCTGCGTAGACTCTCCTCCTCACTGCTATCAGGTATATGTCTGCCATCTTGAGTGACCCAGATGCCTTCTGGGTCTCCTTTTATACTTTGGTAATGGTTACCACCTGCTCTGAGTCAGTGGTAAATGCGACTTGCAAACTGGGTTTTTTGCGACTAGTCGCAATTTGCGAGTTGCAATTGCATAAGCTTTGCGAGTCGCAAATTGCGACACGCACATTGCGGGTCGCAAAAGGGGGTCGCAACGGGTGCGACTCGCAAACGGGGCACATCGCTTTTTGCGAGTCGGAATTGGGCTTTTTGCATCCCATTTCCGATTTTGCACTGTCGCAAATTGCGATTCTGCCCGTTTGCGAGTTGCAAACCTTTGCTACATCTGGCCCTGAGTTGTTTACTAGCACCTGAACTTTGGTGCAGAGTTGGAAGCCAATCCCTCAAAGTCAGATGAAATGCTGGCCTATCTTCTTTTTATGGAGGTGATAATTTTTTAGATGTTAGGTGACCCTGGACATTCTTTCACAGCTGAAAGATTATAGATCAGGCCTTATATCAGGTAAAACCTGTCAAGATTTATGAAAAAGATTCAAAACTCGTTTTACCTGCTGGACGGGAAGAACAACGTGATTGACAATTTACACATGGGCAAATAGCATGTGTTATTATGGATGGGCAAATTCTGCCTGACACAGAGTCCTGTCTCGGCTGCATTGGATCTTGGTTCCTAATTCTAATAACTTTCAGAGTAGCGCCCAGTATTTGAAAGTGCTTTGGACCAAAGAAACCGTAGATATGAATGGTCAACAATGGTACTTTGTAGGGTCTCGAACCCCGAGGATCTTCTAGAAAGGCGGAGTGTGCTCCAAGGGCTAAATAAGGAGGGGTTGTGTTCTCCTGCCATGGTAGGAACATCAACATTTTTACAGGGCACCTGGGTGAAGAAGTGGGTGCTCTGAGATAGTTGTGTGGCTGGATTGAAAAAAACAAGTGACTACAGCAAACCAGATGGCGGGTGCACTTCTTCTTGCTGCTCAAACTCTGTGTTCAAATCTCGCCAGGATGTTTACTGGCAATGCAGAATCTTACATTCTAAATGCATAACATGTAACACTGCGTCAGAGTGTACATGCACACTTCCAGCCATGAGCCTGCACGTGTAGGTGGAGCACTGTCCCGGTCGGCCATCATTTTTGGGTCAGGGTGAGCATAAAATTTTAAGGCAGAATCATGAGCTCATTAGTAAGAGAGTGTTACATTTGCCTGATGTCAAAATAGCACACTTCGGGTGGAAACCTTGCTGATTTGCAGAGAGAGATGTGTAGTTGTGTGTTTCTCTCTAGAGTGGGTTGTTAGACTGAGTGTGGGGGTGACTTAGAAGAAGCAGCCACACCACTTAGAGACCCAGCTTCTCTATGGCTGGGCTTGTGCACCTTTGAGCCGCTGTTCTTTTTGCCTGCCTATGGTGGGGAATTGATGGCCAAGAAGGGGAGTTCACAGTGCGTGAATGCCCCGCCCTTTCACACATGGCGTCTAACAATGTAATGAGATCAGAGCAGGGATTTGTAGCAGGTGCAATGGCAAAAAAAGGGTATGGCTTATTCAGAGGCCTGCACTCGAACACTTAAAAAAAAAAAAAAACAAGCGGGCACCATACATAAAACAACACAAGTAACGAGGCAACAAGCAACAGAGCGGGAGGTGGGGGAACAATGGCAGCAACAACGGGAGAAGGAGGGGCCGGAGGGAAAATGCAATACAAATACGGTCGCTGCAGTTGAACACACACCCACAGTGTAACACGAGCAGCAAAGAAATAAAAAAAAAAGTCGCAAAATATAATGATACAGTACTTAGTCCCTTCTCCGGTGGGTGAAAATAAAGACAAAAGGAGGGACAAAGAAGCAGGACTGATCGCTAGCAAGCTAGGATTTTAAAGGACAAATGAAAATGAAAAGCATGGACAAAGTTTAATCCCTCACAGAAGTATATACTAAAGTATGTGCAAGAGGTCGAAAACTCGACCTAAAAAGAATAGTTTTTTTTAGTATCCATTTTCAAGATGCTTTTGTAAAAAAACAAAAAAGTATGTAATATTTAATTTTATTGGAACCCTCTGAAGGTTATCTTTGTTATTAAGATGTCATGGAAGGGTGCATGTTCTACAATACACATAGGCACTGTAAATGTCAGATCTCTGGTGGTCACTGAACAATGGCCACACAGAAAGCAGGGATTATGAATGTGGACGTATAAATCGGAAAATACAGGGCAGTTAATGTTAAAACCATAGCAAGTAACACAAATCATTGTACTGTAACCGGCCATTTAATAGTGTCATCGCTCGAATGTTGAGTCTGAATATAAGGTTTCAGCCATATCCAATTCAATATTTGCTTACTTCCCCTCCCATCTGGTAGATCTAGCATATGCTTTGGAATTAAGAAAATGTTTTTGCATCTATAAATAAGCTGGTATATGATGACTGTTCACCTTTCTGTTTTCTCGCTATAGATTCTACTGGGAAATCACAACACCAACCCAAAACAAGTAAGGACTCTGCTCTTTTCAATAATGCTTTAAGTCCATCACTGTACAGCATGCAGCGTATCTTTATATTCCACCTGTAACATTACTGTTCTGTGGGTTAACAAATGAGGGCGGGCTTGCACAGAGAATATAACATTATGAATACTCATCCGGAGAACCCTTATACTCACTTTAGAGATAGAAACATCTTTACTCTTCCTCATAGACAAAAGTTTAACAAAGAGGTTGGATCACCTTGAACATTTATGCTGACTGCTGCCTCGACCTACATTGCATGGGTTAGCCATGGCCTGCTTGAATAGCAGTGCAGCACTGAGGAACATGCTATGCCATTCCACCTTTTTTCACTATCCCCCGGCGGACATTTCAGCTTACCAGCACTGATGCAACACATCAATGGCATGTCACTGATTGTGACCAATGTGCAACAAGTTCACTTGTCTTCAGCTGAATGGGTGGCAGGACCTGCATTAAAATCTCTCCTTGTCATACCTCTTGCACCACTTGCTGGCTGAAAACTTTTTGGAACCATTTGTAGTCATTTAATTTTGACATTGCTTTTAACTTCAGTGGCAATATGATAATTGTTTATTAATCAGGGCAGGCCTTTACCCCCTCCTGTACCAAGCCTTTTTTTGTCCACAGACTCTGTCTGTGCCAGATTTTTCAACATTCTGGGGATTCTAAAGGTACCCAGAGTTTGTGGGTTCCCTTGAAGGAGACCAAGAAATTAGCCAAAATACAGCTAACAGTTGTTTTTTTTGGGGCAAAATGGGAAAAAAGTGCTGCAGAAGAAAGCATCTGTTTTTTTTCCTGTAAATGTCATGAACAAAAGGTTTGTGGAGCTAAATTCACCATCCCAGCTTTCAGCAACAGGCAGACTTGAATAAAAAAAACACATTTTTCAACACAGTTTTGGTATTTTACTGGGACATACTGCATTTTACTATTTTTTGTGTGCTTTGAGCCTCCTTCCAGTTAGTGGCAGAAATAGGTGTGAAACCAATGGTGGATCCCGGACAGCTAAACATTTTGGAAAAGTAGACAAAATTCTTAATTCAGTGAGGGGTTATTTGTGTAAATCCTTGAAGGTTTTCCGAAGGTTTTCCAAACTAACAGTTGAAATAAAAAATATTGAAATTAAGTTGAAAAAAACATCCATTGCTGTCTATGTTTTCTTCTTTTTTTCTTGCTATGATAGATTTTTTAAAGCAATATACCGTTGTGTCTGCTGGACCCTTCTGGTTGCGGGGATACATAGGCCTTGTAGGTTCATAAAGAACCCAGGTACCCAGAACCAATAAATGAGCTGCACCTTGCAGTGGGTTTTCACTGCATACCTGGTATATAGCAATTAATTTGGTAAAACATAAAGAGTGAAAATTAGGTATGAAATAAACCTATGTATTTCCTAAATGGGCACAAGATACAGAGTAAAAGTGGTGGTGATTTGCACATCTCTGAATTTGGGGTCCCCATAATAGCATGTGAATTACAGGACATTTCTCAAATTGACTTATTTCTTACACAATGTCTTACATTTATAAGGCAAAAATGTAGAGAAAGACAATTGGCAATATCACTTGTTCTTCTAATCTGTGCTCTCCCAAGAATCCTGAGAAAAATGGTACCTCACTTGTGTGGGTAGGCCTAGCGCCCGGGACACAACAAAACACAATATGGACACGTCCCCCTTTTCCATTGACAACTGACATGTTTTTTGCAAAGTGACTAGATGTGGATTGTGGGCTGTAGCTCATCTGGCAACTAGTCACCAGGAATCTAGGATGGGGTGACTTGTGGGGCACCTAACAGGTTCTGTTTCCCAGAATTCTTTGGAAACCTCAAAATTTGACAAAATCACTTTTTACTCACAATTCGGTGATAGAAAGTTCTGAAATCTGAGGCATCCCACAAACTTCCTTGCACGCTGCATTCCCCCAAATCTCCCAATAAAATTGGTTCCTCACTTGTGTGGGTAGGCCTAGTTCCGGGGACAGGAAATGTAGAACGATATTGGTAGTTAGTCAAGCTCTCTTCGCCCATATGTAACATCAAAACCCAAAAGAGTCAAATGTTTTCTTGCTTGCCATTGGGATGAGATACTTTAGTTTGCAGGGGGGGGACTGAAGGACTGGTACCCCCTTCAGTTGGGGTGGAGGACATAACCATGCCTATAGTGGTTAGCAGCACCCACCTCTCTATTTTCTTTCTAATTCCCTGGCATCCAGTGGGCTTTCAGTCTCCCCCAGGGGTAGAACAAACTTCTCCCCATTTAAAAAAAAAGTTTCCTGGTGTCTAGTGTGCTTTCTGCCCCCTTGAGGTAGATGGGCCTTATACAATATTAGGGTGTTCTACCCCCAAGGGGGGCAAAAGTGGTCAAAATGAATACTCCCCCAAAGGGGAGCGGTCCTTGCCCAAGGAGCTGCCTCCCCAAACAAAACACACAGACAACAATCCCTGGTGCCTAAGTGGTTTCTGCCCCTCTAGGGGCAGATAGGCCTAAATAAAATAGGCAGTCTGCCCCTAAAGTATAATCCCCCCATGGGGAGTGACCCTTGCCTAAGTGGCTGCTCCTCTTATGTAAAATAAACAAAGAAAAAATATCCCTGGTGTCTAGTGGGTTTCCGCCTCCCCTTGAGGGAAGATCAACCTAAAAATATGGCTGATCTCCTTCTTGTTTTTCTCATTATCTCCTCCGGACTTGCCGCCAAAAGTTGGGGCTGTGTCCAGGATGCGAGCATCTCCACTAGCTGGAGTGCCCTGGGGTGTTGTAACACCAGGCTTGAGCCTTTGAGGCTCACCACCAGGTGTTACAGTTCCTGCAGGGGGAGGTGTGAGGCACCTCCACCCAGGACAGGCTTTGTTCCTGGTCACAGAGTGCACAAAGGCACTCACCCCATGTGGCCAGAAACTAGTCTGGAAGTGGCGGGCTGGCAGAGACCAGTCAGCCTAGCACTAGCATTTGGGCTGGCATGCAGGGGGAATCTCTAAGTTGCCATCTGTGTGCATTTCTCAATAAATCCCACACTGGCATCAGTGTGAATTTATTGTGCTGAGGAGTTTGATACCAAACTTCCCAGTATTCAGTGTAGTCATTATGGAACTGTGGAGTTTGTGTTTGATAAACTCCAGACCATATACTGTATGACTACCCTGCACTTACAATGTCTAAGAATTGGCTTAGACACTGTGGTATAGTGCATCCTGTCTTAGGGCTGTAAGGCCTGCTAGAGCTATGACTTACCTAAGCCACAGGCAGTGGGTTGTAGGCATGGCACTCTGAGGGGAGTGCCATGTCTACTTAGTCTTTTTCTCCCCACCAGCAGACACAAGCTTTGAGGCAGTGTGCATGTGCTGAGTGAGGGGTCCCCAGGGTGGCATAATAGATGCTGCAGCCGTTAGAGACCTTCCCTGGTCACAGGTTCCTTAGTACCAGGGGTACCATTTACAAGGGGCTTATCTGTGTGCCAGGGCTGTGCCAATTGTGGAAACAAAGGTACAGTTTTAGGGAAAGAAGGCTGGTGCTGGGGCCTGATTAGCAGGGTCCAAGCACACTTTCAATCATAGCTAACATCAACAAAAGGCAAAAAGTTAGGGTGTAACCATGCTAACAGTGGCATTTTCCTACACGCTCCAAGTACAGTTTACCATTTCAGGCTATGTACTAGTGATCTTCGTTACTTGGATTCTTCCTTCCTCATCCCATTCCTTACTTAAATGAGATTAAGGGCCTCATTACAAGTCTGGCGGTCCAAGGACCGCCAGACGTGCGTTGGCATCGGGCCTCCGCTGAAAGGGGCGGTCCGATGCCATATTAGGATTGTGGCGGAGCTGCCATGATCTGAGCAGCAGCACCACTAGGTTGCCGCCAGCTGACGGTCTGCTGGTGCCAGTGGTATCAATCCTCCAGGGCAGTGCTGCAAGCAGCGCTGCCCTCTAGCTTATGACCCACGTTTCCGCCACCTGAGCGGAAAGGGGGTGCCGGGGGACCCATGGGGGCTCCTGCACTGCACATGCACTTAGCATGGGGAGTGCAGGGGCCCGCATGAACTACCCCTTTGCACTTTTCACTGCCCGAATTATGGGCAGTGAAAAGTGGGACAGGTGTTGTTGCACCCGATGCACCGCAACATTGCTGTCGGCTCTATTATGAGCCGGCGTCAATGTTGTGCTGTGTTTCCCGCTGGGGCGGTGGGTGGAGATGCTGTGTCCACCCGCTGGTCAAGTGAGAATCTCATAATAGGTATCGTGGAGGGATGGCTGCATATGTGGTCATCCCGCCGCTGGAATTTAGCAGGCAGCGGAGGGCCTAAGTCTGTCTTTGCTTCTAGTCTCACATCCTTTGCCAATCTATTTTCTACATCCAAGCATCCAGGGTCCTCCCCGATATAAACTCTACTTCTCCCTTTCCCTCTTACTGCATGTTCTAAAGCCCACAAATCAGAATACTGGAATACCACAGGAAGGGAAGAAGAGTCATAAGTACTGGAACAAGGAAGGTTGAATGAAGATTACCAGTGTGTGATATGAACATTACCTTCTCATCTCCTTTCTTGCTTCTATTCCTTACTTAAAAGAGGAGATATTGAAGCAGTATACCTTCATTGTGGAATGATAAGATACCCAAAATATACCAGACAACTGGACATGGCATTATAAAGCAGCTGTCTTAGAAGGAACCCTTGAGCCAAGCACAATTTGGTCCCTTGTGCATATTTACCCTATAAGGTGAAACACATGTAGCTGGGGCATGCTAGCTAGCAACTTTGGAAAAAAATCCAAAATAAACACTCCACGCACTCTGCCTTTGGATGGTCTAACCCAATTTAGACTGAACTTGTATTTACCCAGAGTTCTGGTAGGCTAAATAAGTGACTGACTGGAAACGTCTCACTAGAGAAATTGAGAAGACTTATGAAAATGAGCCTTCCAAATTCATTGTCTCCAAATAAATCGTCAATGTTCTGACCACATCTCAAAGATGAGCCTCGTGGACTGATACCCTCCCATGGCAGACGCTTTTAGCCAGGGAGAGACTGCTGTTGCTAACATTGTCTGGAGCCGGAACCTATGCTGAGGATCGGACCATCGCCAATCCTTCCCCAAACACACACACATTTGCCTCCTGCATCGGGCCGACTGCCCAGTGCAACTTTCTCCAGGATGACCAGGAGGTCTGAAGCAGCTTTGGGTTGGATAGTGCTGAGGGCCTGCGTCTTCTGGGTCTCCGTCACTTTGCCCCAACTGCAGTTGGTGAGAGGTGCTGGGGGGCTTGGTGATGCTGTCCTGGGCGCGGCAACGGTGAAGTGGACAATAGCATGGTCGGACCAGGTGATATCTATGGAGAAGCTCTATTTGACTCTGTAGCTGGATGCGAAGACTGGGTTAGGACCATGTTTCTCAAAAAGTCAAAAAGGCATTTTTGTCTTGCCTTTCTCTGTGACACCATTTGACGAATCTTCACAAAATGTCCCAAAAGAAACTTGAACATGGGAAGTTTCCAGGTGATCCTTCAAGAGGGGGCTGAGAAAAAGGGGGGGTGTAAAAAAAAGTGTGTTACACATCATAATTCCCTTAGGGATTTTAGACACGACTACAGTCTGAACCGCTGGAAAGAATTACACCAAGTTTGGCAGAAAGGAAGCTCTTGGTCCCGAAAGAATACTTTTTAGGGTCGAGCCTGCGTTGCATGCGCTCGTGCATGCGTATAGCAGCGAGACACTTTAGGGTTTAGAAAAGGGCTCGGAGCCCTGTCAACGTCACGTCAGTGTTTTTCATTGGTTTGTGGGCTTGCCTAATAAAATCTGCTTGCTTTCATTAGTCTAAGGCATGCATACATCATGCCTTTTCCGGTGGCTAGCCCTCCTTGAGCGCATCGACCAAGTACAGAAAACATGCGAGGCTTGCGGTTTACTGTCCGGCTTGTGGACTACTTTTTCTCTAATTTACTAGCGCGATTTCGCTTGGCAGAAGTCGAGCGCTTTACATAGTTAATTGCACTTTTTCGGGTTACGTACATAAATGCACTTTTGCTGATAGGTGAAAAGTCAGGTTAGGAGTTTACAACGCTATCAGCTCTAACATGAGCAAACGCGAGACCCGTTGCATTGCAAATGCTTGTTGTTATTTGGTGTAAATCTGTTGAGTAGTTTTTGAGATATCAAAAGAAAAAGAAAATAGATATCTAGAGGCGTGAAGTGTTCACAAATAATAACAAGCTCATGCAGGGAAATGGAGAGCCCTGATAGGCTGCCAACACTTACGCTAGGAAGTGTTGGCAGTCATCTTGACACTTGGCTTCAGCTGAGTCCCACAAAAAAAGATTAAAAAAAAGAAAAGGGTCAAGGATAGGGACACCTTGACCTCTTATCTCGAGTGCAGCGGTACCAGAGGGACCCCCATGGAAAAAATATTTTTTTTATAGTTTTTGCCGCAAGTTGCAGCGGATCCGGCAAAAATGAAAACAAAAAAACAAACGCATGTTTAAACGAAGTCCCCTGGTGGGCCAGGTCACAGGGGAGTATGAAAATGAAGGATGGGGGCACACGGGCCTGCCTCCTAATACACTTTTATATCCTGGGGACCACTGCCTCCCCGGGATTATTTATAATGCAGCGGGCCCGCTGGGCCCGTCCTCTGCCCTGGGGACCGCAACCTCCCCAGTGCAAACATCACATTGAATGTGGGCGGGCTATGCACCCCTGCCACAGCCCCAGGGACCACCATCTCCCCAGTGTAAATATCACATTGAGTGTGGGGGGCCCTTGAGGCACCCCCACTCCCTGGGGACCACCACCTCTCCGGGGTAAACATCACACTAAATGCAATGAATCACATTGAATGCCATGCGCCCCACAGTCCAAGGGACCACCACTTCCCCGGGGCTACTTGTTGGAGAGGGGCTGCCTGGGCTCCCATTGAGGAGCCAGTGATGGCCCTGGAAACTGCAACCACTCAGGGTCGGCTCCTCATATGTTCTGGCGTGATCACCTCCAGGACATTGCTGTTTGCTCTCACTTGGGGGATCTTTGACAGTTCCTGCCAGTCAGAGCAAATACACTGATTTCTGCAAGCAGGAGCTGTAAAACAGCTCCTGCTTGTGGAAAGCGGCGTTTTCATTGTTCTCCCTGCATGCAAATATGCGTAGAAGGAAACAGATGAAAACATTGCTCCCGCAAGCAGGGAGCTGCTATTTAAATCAGTTCCCTGCTTGTGGGAGCAACGCCAGCTCCCGCAGGATGTGGGGAGCTGGCCAGCATTATGGGGTCTTTAAGGCTCCCCCCACGATCTTGTCACTCTCTCTATCTCTCTTCCATCTCATAATAGAATGAAAGAGGGGGAGAGATTGCTATTGCAATGGTCACTCCATGAATGACTTTAAAGTGTCACTCCAGCAAGATGTTTGGCTAGAATGTTATACTTAGGTTTTGATGGACAGCAGACCACGGACGGTCACTTCTGGCCAAATGGGAAAGCTCTTGGACTGTCAGTAGGTTGAAGGTTTATATCCTAGTATCTCATGACAGTGTGTCTGTTTATTTACTAGAGTTTTGACTGTTAAACATTCCTAGTGATAGAACATTGAAGTATTTTTCCTCTCAACATCTGTGGGTTCAATGTCATAGTTAAGTCTGGACTGCACAGTAAGCAGTCACCTCTGGCCTAGTGGTTAAGTTCTCAGGCATACACACTGAAGGTTAAAGTTTCCAGTCTAGGTAAGTCTGTGGTCATTTCCTGCTTCACTTTCTTTTCAAATATAAATATTTAAGTTACGTACTGAAACGTGATCCCATTCTATTTAACTGACAAAAATATGTTTCTTTTCAATTTGTCCAGAAATATCCCTTTCTAAGTATATCATTCATCAAAGCCTAAAAAACTATCTCTGTCCCTCTCTCGCTCTCAATTTCTCTCAGTCAAATCTTTGTGGTAACTATAACTCGTGTCCTTGTTATGTGCTGCTAATTGCCCCAGATATTACAGCAGTCATGACATCTTTTCTAACATCATTGATAATGTCACTGTAACATTTGTTGTAAAATCATTCATAAAAACACTGTGCATGATAGGGGCACAAGTCCTTATATAGTTTATTTTTAATTTGTTGGCATTTTTTTGTTTCAGTAACTACCACATTACTTTCTAGGTACTAGAACTGTAAAGTAAAAAAAAAAAAGAAAAATATAAATACATTTTCCTACCTATTACCACTTTTATAAATTGGTAATAGGTAGGGAACAGCAATAAGAACCATCATTTACTTATAGCTAAGGCCTTAACCCAGAACACAGCCAAAGTGTGGTAAAAAACAATGTCAGACATGCCACTCTTCTCTATGCCATTCCACTCCACCCAACAACGCAAAACTCTATTGGATACCACACCAGTCTACCCCACACCACTGTTCACAATTTGACTGTATGCCAGTCCACTTTATGCAACCCCACTCTTTGCCACTCCATGGTATTCCACAGCATGCCACTCCACTCTGCAGTATTCTTCTACATGCCACTCCACTGTATGCCACTCCACTTTATGCTAGTACACTATCTGCCACTCCAAGCCACTCTAATCTATGCCACTCCACTCTACGTTATTCCACTGTACGCCTTTCTACTGTAAGCCCCTCCACTGTACGCCACTTCACTCTGTGCTACTCCATTCTATGCCACTCTACTCTACACCACTACAATGTGCGCTGTTCCACTCTACGCCATTCCACTTTAAGCTATTTCACTCTAAGCAACTCCACTCTGCGCCACTCCACTCTATGCTGTTCAACGGTATCACTCCACTCTCTTCCACTCCACTGTACACCATCCCACTGTACACTATTCCACTTTACTCCACTCCATTCTATGCCACTACACTATGTCCCTCCTCTCAAGTTTGGCAGGCGGCGGAGGCTGCACACCAAACTCGTACCGCCATCAGGCCAACTGTGCGGCCAGAACACCGTCGGCCCTGTTAGGAGTTCACCGCAGCATTTTTACCACCGGCCCTGCAGTGAATAGGGACTTAATATTGACGCCGGCTCGTAATCGAGCCAGCGAAAATGTGGCTGTGCGGCAGGTGCAGCAGCACCCGTCACTCTTTCCATTGCCCGTAATTCAGGCAGTAGAAAGCATGACAGCGCTGTCCATGGGGTCCCGGCACCCCTTTTCCTCCACCTTTGCATGGTGGGGCTACTACCATGCAAAGGCTGGTGGAAAGGGGACTCGTAGTCCCAGGGCAGGGCTGCAAACAGCGCTGCCCTGGCGGATTACAACCACTGAGACCGCCAGGCTGTCGACTGGCGGCAACCTGGCTGTGCAAGCAGTCCAACCATGGCACTGACCCTTGGTGGTCACATAATGATGCCCTTTATGTTATTACACTCATCTCCACTCCAGTCTGTGCCACTCTGATATGCACCATTGAACTTTACACTACTCGACTCTATGCCACTCCACCCTACCCCTCTCCGCTCTATGCTATTCCACTTTATTCCTCTTTACCCTATGACACTTCACTGTATGGCACTCCACTTTACGGCATTCGACTGCACACCACTCCACTCTATACCATGCCACTCCACGATATTCCACTCTGTCACTCCAATGTACTGTAAGACACACTACTTGAGTATGCACTCCACTGTACAGTGTTCCACTCTATGCCAATCCACTTCACGCCAATCCACGGCAATTCAGTGTGTCCCACTCCACTGTGCGGTACTCCAGTGCATTGCACTCAAATCCTTGCCATCCCAGTCTATGCTATTCCATTCTATGTCACTTCACTGTACAACACTTCACACTTTGCAATTCCACTGTATGCCATTACACTCTACGCAAGTCTATTGTACACCAATCCACTGTACAATACTTCACTGTATCTCACTCTACTCTATGTCAATCCACTAGGGACAGGTCTCTTCGGACCTTACAGGAGGAAAAATTTGGTTTTAGGACCTCATCCCCCAGTTAAACTGTAGATCATTCAGGAAGGTAATGACCAAGGTCATCATTATGACTTTGGCAGTCTTTTAGCAAGACCGCCAAAGCCACGGGCGCCAGAAGACCGCCAGTGCTGGTGGTCTTGCGCCCACCATATCACCAGTAATGCTGGATTTCTACCACATTTTGGGTGGAAATCCAGCAGTAGTCGTGCTGGCTGGTGGAGGCGCATTGGCAGTTCCACCACCGGCCCCACCCCGCCAAAAGGACTCTACAAACCGTATTACAATCTGTAATACAGCCTGGCGGTGTCCTGATGGCAGGGCCCTGCCAGTGGTGGAAGCACCCGTTCCCTGCCAGATGACTTCCTCCCCGGACCAGGTTAGTCGGTCGTCCGACAGGGGAGGGGGGCGGGAGGGTGGGGGGTGTTGTGGGTGAGTGGGTGTTGTTTGCTTGTGTGCATGTGAGTGTGTATGCGTGTGTGTATGCATGTATGTGTGTGTGTGGTTGAATGCATATATGAATGTAGAAGTGAGTGTGTGTATGTATGTAAGTGTTTATGCATGTATGTATGCGTGTATGAATGTTGGAGGTAATGCGAGTATGAGTGTTGTGGTGAATGCAAGTATGTGTGTTGAATTGAATGCGTGTATGGATGCATGTGTGTGAATGAGTGTATGTCAGTGTTGGCTAATAAGTGTATGCGGGGTGCATGTGGGTGTCTGTGTGTGTGTGCATGTATGCAGAGAGGGGGGTGCCCTACCTGTGGGGGTGGGAGGAGGGGGGCACTGTACCTGAAGGAGGGGTAGCGAGTGCAGGGAGGGGATAATGCGGGGGTATTGTGCTTGCTGGGGGGGGTTGAGATAGTCATTTTCCGGTGGCAGGGAAGAAATTCTCTGTCACTGGTAGCCTTTCCGCCAGGGTTTTCGTGGTGGTGCTACTACTGCGGAAACCCTGGTGGAAAGCCGGCTCCTAATACCGCCGGTGGTCTTCTGTGGAACGTCGGATCGGAAATACTCAGCTCGGGTGCAGCGGGTCCGACTGCCCTGGCAGCATTAGTGGGGATGTGCCAACCTGCCACACTCATAATGTGGCGGTCTTCACTGCCAGCCTGTTGGCTGTGAAACCGCAACCATGGCCCTGGTGGTCTTCGGACCGCCAGGGTCATAATGAGGGCCCAAGTATTAATAAGAAAAAGATTATGACAAACCCAGTCCAGAGAAGGAAGGAAAATACAGTTAATAAGAGCCACAGATAGTTCCATGGAAGAATTAAATAGTTAATTTTGAGCCAATTTATCAGCTCACATGCTCTTGTTAGTCTTGTTCCAGAAAAGGCTGATGAGTCAGTAAAAGAGTCATTGATGTCGGCAAAATATTCAGAAGCAGTTCATGCAAAAACTGGAGCTGTTTTGGAGAGAGGAGAACTGAGAGCAGTCTCCCTTGGTGGTTCAAAGTAGACTATTCCATCCCTTTGAGTTGAATTTCAGTAAAATCTCTCAAGATTGTTGATATTGCTTGTCGCAGGAGAAGTGAATGAGAATGAGACTATTGAAAGATCATTTTCTACCTTCCCTAAACTCTGAGAAGTGTCAGCGTTGCTGCTGAAAACCTGTAGAGGAAAATGCTGCTCTGTGGAGAGGGAGTTGGGTACTACCCAGGAGTCCTCTAGGTCTGCTGCGCAGGATCCGCCAAATGGTATAGCTTGACATTGTCCATGGAGACAAAGTGATTTTCTTTAGAACCAGGCAGCGGTGGTAAAATAACAGTTCTGGCACTGTGTATTCCCAGGACTGGAACTGGTGCACGATGGGAAGGCCCAAACTCCTTTTTCACAGCAATCTTTTCACAAACTAGATCCCCAACTTTTGGAATCCAACTGGTTGGTGTTATTGGTGCATCCCCCATTACCAAAGAGCCAGCACTGGGAGATGCATTGTTGTCTCCGAAGTCCTGCAAGACAGTGACACATTCACTTATCTTAGAAGGTGTATCTGCTGCCTCCGCACCAGGACCATCAATATCTAGAACATACATTTGTGTCCTCAACAGGCAATCACATGGGATACGTCCTCCCAGGGACCTTCCAGGCAGATTATTAAGTGCTTTGTGGACTCCATGCTGGTGATAAAACCAGCTAGGACCCATGCCTAATACTCTAGCTGTTAAGGATTGTAGGAAGCTGGCTTGGTTTGTAGTGGATACCTAATGTACTTACACCTTATACCAGGTCCAGTTATCCCTTATTAGTTAAACAAAGGCAGTGTCTAGAAGCCAGGCTCTCTAGAGGTAGCTGTAGCTGAGCAGTCAAGGCTTATCCATGAGACATGCAAAGGTCATGCAATACCACTGTAGTCACACAGTGCTCACACACATGAAAGAAAATACTCAGTGTTACAAAAATAAAGGTACTTTATTTTGGTGACACAAAGGTCAAAAATACCTTAGAGGCTATACTCCATTAGGAGATAAGTAATATACACAATATATATACTAGTATGTAAAAACAGGTGTAAAAACAGTTAGAAAACAGTGCAGTTAGTGAAATTCATAATAGTTAGAAATGGGCCTGGGGGAACACAAACCATATACTTAGAAAGTGGAATGGGAAAGTTGGTTTCTCACCTAGGCAAGTGTAGCTGGAGACTTCAGCTTGGGCTGAGGTGGAGTTGGGGGCTCATGCAGCAATGCTGGGCATCCCTGGGCATATCTTTGCTTTAATAACGGCTCAGGCCAAGAAGCAAAGAGGACAGGGAAACTTGGATCCTGCAACAATGGACCAAGTGCTCCCCAAAACTAGGGGTAGAAAGGGTAAAATGTTATCCACTATCCCTCCCTCCACTGAAGGTTCCCCTTTTGAGGAGGAGGAATCTACTCCCTGTGCAGAACATACACCAGAGGAGCTTCAGGCTGACACGGCTGAGCTTTTGGGTGTGGGGGGCCTACAAGGGAGGAGTTAAGTGTGGCTCAGCAAGCCTGTCCCACACTTGATGGTTTAAGACAGCAAGCTGTCAAACAAGAAGCAGAGGATGTCAGTGACCCTAACAGAGTGTACTGGGAAAATAATCTTCTATACACAGAGGCAAGGGACCCAAAACCTGGTGCTATCAGGAGACTGGTCATTCCCTTGCAGTACGGGGAGTTTCTACTAACACTAGCATATGACATTCCCCTTGCTGGACATCTGGGGCAAAGTAAGACCTGGGACAGACTGATCCCACACTTTTACTGGCCTCACATGTCAGAAGACGCAAAAGAGTTTTGTCGCTCTCGTGTCACTTGCCAAGCCATTGGTTAGACTGGTGGCACCCCAAAGGCCACCTTGATTCCGCTGCCAGTAGTTAGGGTGCCCTTTGAAAAGGTATGGGTTGACATTGTTGGCCCCTTGACCCTCCTGGCAATAGGTTCATCTTGGTGGTAGTGGACCATGCCACTAGATATCCAGAAGCAATACCTCTGAGGACCACTACAGCTCCTGCAGTGGCAAAGGCCCTCCTGGGAATCTTTTCCAGGGTGGGCTTCCCAAAAGAGGTGGTGTCAGACAGAGGTAGTAACTTCATGTCTGCATACCTTAAAGCAATGTGGAAAGAGTGTGGGGTAACCTACAAGTTCACCAACCTTACCATCCCCAGACAAATGGGTTGGTTGAGAGATTTATAAAACTCTCAAAGGTATGATTATGGGGCTTTCTGAAAAGCTCAGAAGGAGATGGGATGTCATGTTACCATGCCTCCTTTTTTCCTACAGGGAGGTATCCCAGAAGGGAGTGGGCTACAGCTGCTTTGTACTCCTTTTTGGACACCCTGTTAGGGGTCCATTAGCTCTTGTGAAAGAGGGGTGGGATCAACCCTTGAACCCCCCTAAACAAGATATAGTGGACTATGTACTTGGCTTAAGATCTAGAGACCACTAAAAATCTTCAGGCAAGCCAGGAGTTAAAAATAAAGGGGGTTATTCCAACTTTGGAGGAAGTGGTAATCCATCCCAAAAGTGAAGGTAAAGTGACGGATATACCACCAGACGTATTACGAGTCCATTATATCCTATGGAACTCGTAATATGGCTGGTGGTAAATCCGTCACATTTGGGACGGATTACCACCTCCTCCAAAGTTGGAATAACCCCCAAAATGTCATGGCCAGAAGGCTGTTCCTGACAGTGCACCAACCAAGACAGAACGTGTAAGTACTGGAGCCTGTGGCACCCAGGCCACTCCAGGACAAATGGTGTTGGCTACACCTGTTAGTGGAAAAGAAGGGTGAGGTTACTTATTTAGTGGACCTAGGCCCTCCCAGAAGTCCTCTTCGAGTACTTCATGTGAACGGCCTGAAACCCCATTATGATAGGGCTGACTTAACCCTACTCATGGCCACTGATGAGGGACAGCAAGATGAAAGTGACCCTCTCCCTGATCTCTTCTTCAACACCGCAGCTAATGGCTCGGTGGGAGGAGTTATTCTTGCAAACCTCCTAGGACAATTTTCTGAATGTTTCTCTCTGACACATGGTCAGACCACTTGGTGTGAACACACCATAGATACTGGAGACAGTTTACCTGTCAAAAGTAAGATATATAGGCAGCCTGACCATGCCAGGGACTGCATTAAGTTTGAAGTTCAGAAGATGCTGGACGTGGGAGTAATTGAGCACTCAGATAGCCCCTGGGCCAGCCAGTGGTGCTTGTACCCAAGCCTCATTCTCAAAATGGGAAAAAAGAGATGAGGTTCTGTGTAGCGTACAGAGGGGTCAACACAGTTACTAAGACTGATGCTCAACCTATACCCAGGACAGATGAGCTTATTGATACTCAGAGCTTTTGACTTGACTGCAGGGTATTGGCAGAACAAGCTATCAGAAGAGGCTAAACCCAAAACTGCATCTCTACCATTGGAGAGCATTATCAGTTCACTGTTATTCCCTTTGGTTTGAAGAATGCACCCGAAACTTTTCACAGGCTGGTAAACACAGTCCTCCAAGGTCTGGAAGCTTTCAGTGCAGCATATCTGGATGATATTGCTGTCTTCAGCTTCACCTGGGATGACCACCTGGTCCACCTCTGAAATGTTTTGGAGACCTTGCAAAAGGCAGGCTTCATTATAAATGCTTCAAAGTGCCAGATGGGGCAGGGGAATGTGGTTTACCTGGACACCTAGCTGGTGGAGAACAGATTGAATCACTACAGGGGAAGATACAGACTTTTTTAGACTGGGCTCCTCCTACAACACAGAACCTGTTGCTTTTATTAGTAGAAGGTTGATGCCTAGAGAAAAGCGTTGGTCAGCCACAGAGAGGGAGGCATTTGCTGTGGTCTGAGCTCTGAAGACGTTGAGACCATACCTCTTTGGGACTCACTTCATAGTTCAGATAGACCACAAACCTCTATTATGGTTAAAACAAATGAAAGGTGAAAACTCTTAATTGTTGAGGTGGTCTATTTCCCTACAGAAGATGGATTTTACAGTGGAACATTGACCTGGGAGTAACCACTCCAATGCAGATGGACTCTCCAGATATTTCCACTTCAACAATGAAGACTCATCTGGCAAGGTTCGCCTCGTTTGGGGGGGGTTGTGTAGGAAAGTACCCTCTTTTTGGCATGTTAACCCATTTTCTGCCTGATGTCAGTATGTTTGACTGTGTCAGTGGGATCCTGCTAACCAGGACCCCAGTGCTTATGCTCTCCCTCCTCTAAATATTGTCATTCTGGGTGGCAAAAGAAATGCTGTAGCCCAAAGGGATCCCCTGGAAACCCAAAGCCCAGGGTACCTAGGTACCATACACTAAGGACTTATAAGGGGTGACCAGTATGTCAATTTTGAGTGAAATACTGGGTTACCAGTATGCAACAACCAAAATGTAAGGGAGAGAGCATAACTACTGGGGACCTGATTAGCAGGATCCCAGTAGACACAGTCAAGCACACTGACAAACAGTCCAAAAGTGGGGGCAACCAACTAGAAAGAGGCTACATTCCTACAAGGATTGATTTAAATCCCGGTTTGTTTGTTCCACAACACTGTTTCCCTCTGGATGATATAGATAAGAATAATACATTTGGACCCCTAACAAAGCCATGGTGTCCCTGAATGACCTTGAAGCAAAAGCAGGGCCCTGGTCGGAGTAGAAAGCCTCAACTGTATATGTGCCAATAAAGACTTGCAAATCTTTAATAACAGAGTGTCAGCCGAGCGTTGTGGCAATACCTATAGAAATCTGGAGCATGAGTCAACAGCGACTAAGATATATTTGTATGCACCATAAGATGTTGGGGGACCACAATGGACTAGGTACACACATTGGGAAAGTTTGTTAGAAATTAGGAGGGGTGTCTGCGGTGTGCGTTTAATGGTGGATCGGTTTATTTCCTGACAGATGTCACAGCAAAGGACATACCGCTTGGTGTGTTTGTATAGAACTGGCCACCAGTAGCATGCTTGTAACAATTAAATAGTAGCTGCCACACCAGCATGGCCAGAAACAACTCCCTCATGGGCTGCTTTAATCAATTCAGGTCTTTGATCTTGGATGGGGATCACGCTATCACTCACCCTTGGTATTGTTACTAAGTCCGTATTGAGGCTATATATGTGGTAGGAATATTTGGCAGGATATGCCTTTGGCATGGGCTTGCCTTCGGCTGAAGCTTTTATAGCAGCCAATGTTTTATCATCCAACCTAGTCCGTGAACGAGTTATTGTAGCAACAGAAACCGTAGCTACTGCTGACTTGGTCACTTCATCAGCCAGGGTATTGCCGATAATGTGTATTCCAACATGTTGATGTCTCAATGTATGTACTACATAGACATTGGGTAGCATTTCTTTCAGATGTGCTACTTTCCCCCACAGTAGTTTGTGTTTGATGGTGTTGCCTTTTGAGTCTCTGAACCCATCCTGGCACCAGTAATGCAGGTATTAATTTAGGGACTGGACACAGTAATACAAATCACAGACTATTAATGTTAACTGTCCTGGATCCATGTGTTCAAGTGCCATCAACAGAGCCTTGAGCTCTGCTAGTTGTGTGGAGTCCTCTAAGGTCTGCGTGTAAGTGCGTTGTGCACGGAATTCAATATCCTTCATGCAGCCACTTACAACCTCGCAGGCTGTACTGAGGTTTTGTACTTACTGCAGTGTGGGCGGAGCCATCAGTGCACACAATTGTTTGATATTGTTCATTAGGCAATGTGTTTGCTGGAACAGAGTATTCAAATTCATATTGTAGAAATTCTCGAGTTTGTAATTTGGGGTCAAAAACATAGTCAGCATCAGTGGCCGCCAGAGACGTTGCCCATTGAATTCAACGTGGATGTTGGGCCTTAGCATTAGGAACACTGGCTTTGGTGGCAGCCTCAAGGGCTGGGATCGGAGATACAACAATGTTGCATTTCCCCTGGTCCAGAGGTCTCTCTTTAATGACAGCCATCTGAACAGCAGTCAGAATATTTTCCGTGGGAGCAAAGCATTGTTCAGCTGTGGAGTACAAATGTGATTGGCATGCAATAGGGAAAATATCACCCTCATTGACCGTTACATTAGTAAAACCAATGACACCAGCAATTACTCTGATGACCAAATGTGTTTTGTTGTCTCTTATGTGTAAGTGTTTAGCTGCAAGCATGTCTTGTTGCAATGCTCTGAGAATGCATGTGTGTTCGACTGTCAAATATTTGCTTGAAAAGTCAGGACGTATTAAGTCATATAATTGTTTAATGTGTTGTACATAATCTGGAATGTTATGAACACTGGCTTTGGTGACAGCCAAATGTATGTTCTGCCAAAGCCTAAAAACCCCAACAGTGACTAGAGTTTTTTGTCAGTATTTGGTTGTTGCAGTTGTGTGCATTTTTCAAAAACTTAGGGCGCTAGACTCTTGCCTTCATCTGATATTTCGTATCCCAAAAATAGGAAACTAAGATAGGAAATTTTTGTTTTGTTTTTTTCAAATAAATTTGTAGCCTAATTTAGCAAATCCCACAACAATGCAGCTCCTCTGTTTTATATGTTGAACAAGATCATCATCCGTAAGGTAGATGTCATCGACGTAGGACAATGCCTCAGGGCCAATGTTGTGTAAAATTGAAGTAATGCGAGCTGAAAACAATCCTGGTGTCAGGAAATCCTCAGTTTCTCCGGCTCTCCCTCTCTAGGTTTTGGGGGTTCTTCAAAGTTGGTGATACCCACACAATCTGCAGACTTTGTTATGGAGAGTTTCCTGGAAGCGGAGGGCTCTCAAAATGGCAGCGGCTGAAAGTCACTGTTGCCGCTCTAATGATGCGGCTGGAGGAGCTCTTGTGGACAGCTGAGTTATGTGAAGTGCACGCAGCCTTTGAAGCAGTGCACTTCACTGAGGAGATTTTGAGAGACAGAAGTCTTTCTGGAGAAATCGTGCATTTGTTTTCCTGAGTCAATTGTTGCAGTCATGCAAGTATTCTGAGAGAGAGAGAGAGAGAGAGAGAGAGAGAATGAATTCTTAAGAGTTCCGGTTCAAGCCATAGAAACCTTTACTTCCTAGAACATTCATTTTAGTCATGAGAAAATAGTAATGCGCCAGAAGAACAGTATTTTCTAAGAGCAGTTTTTTTTTGTCATATTAAAAATAGTGAAGAGCAGTTTTTCCTAGAGTATTCATTTAATCCTGAGAAAACAGTACAGAACCGGAAGAACAGTTACTTCAAGAACACTCGTTTTCTGTCAAATGCAAAAGGTAAAGAGCAGTATTTCCTAGGACATTTCTTTTAGCCACAAGAACACTGTAAAGGACAGGAAGAGCAGTTATTTCAAGAACATTCATTTTAGTCATGAGAAAACTGTAAAGAGCAGGAAGAGCAGTATTTCAAGAACATTAGTTTTAGTCACGAGGAAAGTGTGACGAGCAGAAAGAGCAGTTATTTCAAGAACATTAGAGAGGCATTGGGTTCAAGGCGTCATTCTGCTCCTATGAAGATTTTCAATAAATACCGTTTGTGACACCTGGACTGTTTTATACCCTTGTGGGAGTTGGCAGAACTTTTCTGTGAACCTAAAGCTCAAAAACGTGTTAAGTCTCTACTTTCAGGTGCTATATTTTGGCAGAAAAACCTGTCGGATATATCCAGGGTTGTTTTGCATTTTTTCGTGCACTATATTGTTTATAAATGCTGTAATGTGTACATTTTGAATGACAAATGTGCATGCATGACTATTTAAATGTCTGTAGTCTAAGACTATCTTATCTGAATGGTTTGGTTTAGCTACAGGTAACAATGGGTTGTTCATTGGTGAGGCACGGTGTTCAATTATGCCCTGTTACTCTAGCTATGTGAGGATTCCCCTCACAGGTGCTCTAGCTTCATGCTTTGTTGGATATTGGGTTTGTGGCTGTGGTTGGCATCTAATTGGTATTATATGGTAGAGAGAATCTTTATCCCACCCTACATGGTTGCGATATAACATGGGTGCCTGTGCCTTCGCCCAATCAATGACGCAAGCCTCCCTGAGCTCTCTGGGAACAAGGGTTCAATTAGCTCTTAACCATATGGGAGATTATGGACAAATTCTGATGCCCAATCTTTTTCAGCCAGTGAAATATCCTAAATTATAACAAAGCAATTCCAAAAAACAGTGTCTATTGTGCGCTCAATGTCTCCTTCTAATTGTATTTTTAGTTTGTACACTCTGTTGGGTGTGGAGACTCGCATGTCCACAGTCTCGACTTGTAAAAAGTCACTAGTTGCTTTCACCTCCAGATACTCTTGAAGATTCGGCCGAATTATTGTGACCTCTGCCACGCTGTTTAGCAGGGTCAGTGCCCACTTCCCGTTCTTCAGTAAAGCTCTCATTCTGAGTGGCATTTTGTATAGCAATCACTGCTACTTTTTTCTTTTTAAACTTAGGTTTTTGTTGGGGAAGTTTCTCTTGTTTCTTAAGAATAACTATTGACGAGTGTTGTGACTTCTTTCTCAGTTTTACGTATTCAGTACGCTGTTCTGACCCCCCACCTCTCTCACTGCGTTTATCCTGTGAGTACTGAAACAAAGAAAATTGGCGTTTATCAGTCTATTGGTATCTATCAGACATTTTTATATGATCTCTGCTTCTAAGAATATAATGGTTTTGAGGGGTCTCTAAATGTGGAGATTCTCCCCTTTTTTAGGTGTTTGTTTTTGTTTATCCCATCGTTTTTTAGAACCCTCAGGTGCCAGCTTGGTAGAATCCTTTTTGGACTTACCCTCTAATTATGGTTTAATAGGTCTGGTTCCCAGACTATCTCGACCAATACTAGAGTAGGTCTTGGCGATAATCTTTGGCAGCTCTCATTCTTACTCTTGTACAGGAACTCCCCGCAGTTGCATGTGCACTGTTAGTGCAACTGCTTCCCCTTTAAGATTGCTTAATATTATTGAAGACACTATGGCAAAATTGGCCATTAAATGCATCCCCAAAACCAGGGCCGGGGCAGCCCTGTATTCATCTTGAATTTGTTTTAACACTTCCGGAAGGTTGGCAAGTGTTGGTTTACTGTGAGCGGTAGTATAGAGCGTGGCAAATTCCATGCCCCAAGTATTGCAGTTATGTACTGTAGGAGCCACCCCAAATGGCAAGCACATAGTGAGAATTCTATGTTTATCCTGAGGTCCCATATGGCTAAAAACTGCTTCCAGAGCATTTATTATTAAGGATAACCAAAACAAAATCTCTGCTTGTTTAGCGGGTATTTTACTCATGATCAAATGTACAGTCACAGGGTTAAAGCCTGGTGTGACTGCATGTGGTTGCGCTGGGGCACCTAGTACTGGGTTAGTATTTAATGTTTGCATTACAAACTGTGCTAACACTCTATTTATTGTTGTAAGTTCAACGTATAAGCGGTGAACCTCAACTACCGTCAAGGCGGCTGCATCAGGATGTGGTGTGTATGTGGCCAGTAAAGGTCAGGTAGGACCATCATTGCTCAGAGGACCTAACCTAATGTTTAGTATTGCGTGGGGTAGGGTGCCATCAAGCCAGTTGTTATGGTCTCGATAAGATAGAGGTATCCCTAGGTTTGTGTAAGCTCTGTCTTTTGCAGGTATTTTAGCAGCTGTGTAATGATGAAATGTATTAGTGTCCCCATCAACTGCTGGAAAGTTGACCCAAGAGTAGAATGTTTCTGTTCAATATGCTGGATGAGCCTCAACTACAAATGTTACAGGACCCCCTGGGCTGTGAGGCCATTAGCTAACAAATGAGCAGTGAGGGGAGGTTGCACGTTTACTGCAATTACCACGCATAGCAGGTTCGCGATGGTGGATATACCTGTTCAGAGATAAGGACACCAAACTGGGATTAATCCTTTTAAGGTTCAAGCTTGAGCAAACAACAGCATCGGATAGGCACTACCTACCTAACTGAGGATGAAATCCTCAAGACCACGGACGTCTCCATATATCGTATTGAGGTGCTTTTAGCACATAGTGAGACAAATATATTCAGGGGGATCTGAAAATCAGTGCCTGACTAAACGTTGGCGGCGCCATGTTGCATGGGGTCTCATTATCCTAATGAGACTGCTGGATCTGCAGCATCACCTGAATTGTGGGGAATTGAGGCCAGTCCCACACCATGTGACAACTGTAGGCCTAATCTGTTTCAGGCCAACTAGCAACGCCTCATCTCTGCCCAAGAGCAGGGAAGATTTGTGGCAACCGGGCACATGACAAGATGACTTTTCAGGGAAAGCGTGGTGGATCAGATCTTATCCTTTTCTTTCAGTTACATTAGTCTCACACATACAAAGACAAACAAAAGCAGGAAATGGTTCAATAGGCTTTATTTGTCACCATACAACGCTTTGTTCAGTCATTAAAAAACAAAACAAAAGCAAACAAAACAGAAAGCTTCACATAAAATCACGTGAATAAATACAAAAGGATAAAAGCCTAGATAAAAATATTAACAATAGATAAAAACCAATCAGTCCCCAGGCACCTGCCACTAAACATGCATGATTTAATTTTATTAGACATGATTCATTAGACTCTTATTTTCAAAGGAAGCAAGCACGTGTGCGCCATACATGCATTATTGGCACAGTTTATTAACATAATTCATTTGCAGACTCTCTTTTTTTTTTTTTTAAATGGGTGCTTGTGTACCATGCAGCTACAAGGAACTCGGCAACTGCCAGCACCATAACAGCAGAAGTATCACTTTTTTAAATCCGGAGGGCAGTGACAAATTGTCTGGTGCCCAAGTTCTGGCAGGTAGGACTGAGATAGAACGTAAGTCCCAAGTATATGGTACCTAGGTACCCAGGGCATTGGGGTTCCAGGGGATACTTATGGGCTGCAGCATATATTTTGCCACCCATAGGGAGCCCAAGCAAAGGGTTCTACAGAACTGCCATTACAGCCTGTGTGAAAAGGTGCAAGCAGCCTTTCACTGCCACATTTCACTGCACCAGGTCACTTATAAATCACCCCTATGGCAGGCTTTCAGCCCAGAGGACAGGGTGCAAAGTACCTGTGTGTGAGGGCATCCCTGCACTTCAGAGGTGTCCCCACAAACTCCAGGCCTATTTTCCCAGACTTTGTTAGTGCGGAGATGCCATTTTACAGGTGTACTAGACATAGGCCAATACCTATGTCCAGCAGAACAACGGATTTCCTTTGGGAGAGGGGTATTACACCCTCTCCCCCTTTGGGAATAGGTGTTACAGGCTTGGGAGGGGTAACCTTCCCAAGCCACTGGCAATGCTTTGAAGGGCACATTTGAAGCCCTCTTTGTAATAGCCAGTCTACACCTGTTCAGGAACCCCCAGGCCCTGGTCTGGCGCAAAACTGAACAAAGGAAAGGGGAGTGACCACTCCCCTGTCCATCACCACCCCAGGGGTGGTGCTCAGAGCTCTCCAAGAGGGTCGCTGGGTTTTGCCATCTTGGATTCAAGGTTGGCAGGGAACTCTGGGAGCATCTGAGTGACCAGTGCCAGCAGGTGACATCATAGCCCCTTCCTGATAATTGGTCACCCACCTAGGTGACCAATCCCCCTTTCAGGGCTATTTAGGTTCTCTCTCTTGGGTGGTTCCCCAGTTTCGGATTGCAAGACTGCAGCAGGGATCTTCTGCAAACTCCACTTCGACTTCTGACCGAAGAAACTGTATCTGGATGCTCCAGGACCCGACAAGCTGCAACAAAGAAGCAAGATGCCTCCTGTAACATTGTATCCATGGCTCTTTCTAGCAACTGCAACATTTCCCCAGTCGTGCATCCGCTGATGACAGCCCGTCTTCACCCTGCATCAGAAGAAAGAAGCAATCTCCCTTTGGGGTGAAGGAGTCACTCCCCTGCTTCTGCAGGCAAAAACTGTGATGACAACCAGCTGCCTGGATCCCCTATCCTGCTGGGCTGCTTGGATTCTGCATCATAGGTGGAGGACTGGAATGGTCACGACGGTCCTCTCTTCCGGCTGTCCAACTTCGGTGGAAGTAAGCTCTTGCCTGCCCACGCAGGACAGTAACCCCTTGCACCACATCCTTTGGAGTTGCCAAGGCTAAGGTGTCGTCCTTTCCACAAGGTATTCATGCATCTTGAAGCTCTGGCCCCCAGCACTCCATCCTGTGACGCACAGCTTCCTGAGTGGTTCTCCTGCGGTGTGGGAACCTTTTTTGTAGTGCTGCTTGTTCCTCTTCTGCAACTTTTGTGTCTCCGTCCTATTGGACTCCTGTGGGTGCTGCCTGGGCTTCTGTGGGCTCCCTATGTTTTTGAGGGCCCCCTCTGACTCTCCCTCCTGGGTAGAATCCACCTGAGCCTTCCCGGTCCCCAGCAGCTTCACTTTCCGCTTACTTCGAGTTTTGCGTGTGCCAAGGCTTGTTGGCAGAATCCGAAGACGCAAGCCCAACTGCAAACCCCCTTCCAGCATGGGACATCCCCTTCATTCTCCAGGAACACGACTTCGTCTTCTTGGGTGCAGTGCTGACTCTTCTTCTTCACCGTCGACTCACCCCTTTCACCTTCAGTCTGGTGGGGAGGGATATCCTGCCTTTTCTGGATTCTGCTGTGCATCCTGGACTTCGTTCCCTTCTTCCACAGGTCCTCTTGTCCAGGAATCCCATGTTGGTGTCTTGCAGTCTGTTCTGGGTTTTGCATTCTTCTTCTTTTCTTCTAAGTGGGTATTCTGGAGAATTCACAGTGATTTACTCCTGCTTTCCTAGTTGCTGGGATAGGTTGTGGTACTTACCTTTGGGCTTTCCTAGTACTCCCAGCTCCCCTCTACACACTCCACTTACCTACGTGGGGGACTGACTTTTGCATTCCATTTTTTTAGTATCTGGTTTGTGCTCCCCGAGGGCTATTTCAGTGTATTGTGATTTTTACTATTTGCACTGTTTGCTAACGGGTTTTATGCCTATTTCTGCACATTAGTGTATATCATTTGTGTATTGCTTACCCCCTGAGGAAGTATAGCCTCTATGGCAGTGGTTCCCAACCTTTTGACTTCTGTGGACCCCCATTTTATCAATACTGGAGCCCGGGGACCCCCACTGAATCATTATTGGAACACGGGGACCCCCGAGGAGTCATACTGATAGCTGGGACCTAATATTATTAAATGTTTTAAGCAGCCGCGGACCCCCTGAGGAGGCTTCGCGGACCCCCAGGGGTCCCCGGCCCACAGGTTGGGAACCACTGCTCTATGGTATTTTTGGTATTTGTGTCACTAAAATAAAGTACCTTTATTTTTGTAACACTGAGGTGGTCATTACAACCCTGTTGGTCGGTGTTGAAGCGGCAGTAAGACCGCCAACAGGCCGGCGGTAAAAAATTTGGAATTACGACCGAGGCGGAAACCGCCAACAAAGACAGCCACTTTAACACTCCAACCGCCACGGCGGTACAAACAAACAGCTTGGCGGTCACTGCCAACAGACAGGCGGGAGACAATGTACCGCCCACACTATTATGACAGGCCAATCCGCCACCTTTTCCGGGGCGGATTCACAGCGGATAAAAACACGGCAGAAACAGGAATCCCGAAGGGAAAACGTTCACCTCTACACACTCCACGAGGAACGAGGACGCCATGGAACCAGAGCGTCACATTTTTCCAGCCCTCATCTTCTTGCTCCTCTACCAGGAGCACGAACGCCGGCGGCGAAGACCACAGTCAGTACTGCACATACGACACAGGGGAGGGGGGAGGGAAAAAACAAGGACACACACACGCAACACCCCCACCCCCATCCTCACCCACTACAACACACACACTAATGCATATCAATACATCACAGTTACACCCCCTAAACCCCCCGGAAGAATGCAAAGACAATAGAAAATGAGTGTAACTATTGTAATATTTTAAAAGCAAGTAGGCAGAGATATATACATACACCATGTACATAATATATAGCAAGCATAGTAGTCCAGGTAGTGCTCTAAGAAAGTCCGTGGAACACTGGGACCACACGGTATGGGCGAGGCCCACACAAGATCCCCGACCATGACGGAGAGAACACTGCAGGGGCATCAGACAACAACTCAACAGGCACCTCAAGGAGAGGGAAAGGGGGGAACCTCAGCCACTTGAGTGAATGACGCCAAATCCACGAGGGGGCCACATGCCCACTGTTCAATCCTGGGGAGTGCAAAGCCACAGTCTCACAAGTCTCTACAGTGGGTGGGTTGCCCACTGTTCAATCCTGGGGAGTGCAAAGCCACAGTCTCACAAGTCTCTACAGTGGGTGGTTTGCCCACTGTTCAATCCTGGGGAGTGCAAAGCCACAGTCTCTCAAGTCTCTACAGTGGGTGGTTTGCCCACTGTACAATCCTGGGGAGTGCAAAGCCACAGTCTCACAAGTCTCTACAGTGGGTGGTTTGCCCACTGTTCAATCCTGTGGAGTGCAAAGCCACAGTCTCTCAAGTCTCTACAGTGGGTGGTTTGCCTACTGTACAATCCTGGGGAGTGCAAAGCCACAGTCTCTCAAGTCTCTACAGTGGGTGGCTTGCCCACTGTTCAATCATGGGGAGTGCAAAGCCACAGTCTCACAAGTGGATAACAGTCTCCACTGATTCTGGAGGGGGCATGGTGCCCAGAGTGCTTCATCCTGCCAAGGACTGAGGTAGTGGGTGTATCTCTCCACTGGTTCTGGAGGGGGCATGGTGCCCAGAGCGCTTCATCCTGCCAAGGACGGAGGGAGTGGATGCCTTTCTCCACTGGTTCAGGAGGGGCTTTGTGCCCAGAGTGCTTCATCCTGCTTAGTACTGAGGTACTGGATGTATCTCTCCACTGGTTATGGAGGGGGCATGGTGCCCAGAGTGCTTCATCCTGCCAAGGACAGAGGGAGTGGATGCCTTTCTCCACTGGTTCTGGAGGGGGCTTTGTACCCAGAGTGCTTCATCCTGCTAAGGTCTGTGGTAGTGGATGTATCTCTCCACTGGTTCTGGAGGGGGCTTTGTGCCCAGAGTGCTTCATCCTGCTAAGGACTGAGATAGTGGATATATCTCTCCACTGGTTCTGGAGGGGGCTTTGTGCCCAGAGTGCTTCATCCTGCTAAGGTCTGAGGTAGTGGATGTATCTCTCCACTGGTTCTGGAGGGGGCTTTGTGCCCAGAGTGCTTCATCCTGCCAAAGACAGAGCGAGTGGATGCCTTTCTCCACTGGTTCTGGAGGGGGCTTTGTGCCCAGAGTGTTTCATCCTACTAAGGACTGAGGTAGTGGATGTATCTCTCCACTGGTTCTGGAGCGGGCATGATGCCCAAAGTGCATAATTCACCCCGTGACGAACTCAGTTGCGTCAGTGCCCTTGCAACTTGTGGGCCAGCGGTGCTTGAGATGGCGGTGCCCTGTTCAGCGGTGCTTGAGATGGCAGTGCCCTGTGCAGCGGTGCTTGAGATGGCGGTGCCCTATTCAGCGGTGCTTGAGGCGGCGGTGCCCTGTTCAGTGGTGCTTGAGATGGCGGTGCCCTGTTCAACGGTGCTTGAGATGGCGGTGCCCTGTGCAGCGGTGCTTGAGATGGCGGTGCCCTGTTCAGAGGTGCTTGAGATGGCGGTGCCCTGTTCAGCGGTGCTTGAGGAGGCGGTGCCCTGTTCAGCCGTGCTTGAGATGGCGGTGCTCTGTTCAGCCGTGCTTGAGATGGTGGTGCCCTGTTCAGCGGTGCTTGAGATGGCGGTCTCCATTGCAGGGTCTCAGCTGCTGGCGGGTCTTCCTGGAACAACAGGGCTTTTGCTGGCGGTCCTTCATGGCCCAGCGGGGCTTTTGCTGGCGGTCCTTCATGGCCCAGTGGGGCTAGTGCTGGCGGTGGCCTCCTGGGCAGCTGGGCTGGTGCTGGCGGTGGCCTCCTGGGCAGCTGGGATGGTGCTGGCCGTGGCCTCCTGGGCATCAGGGATGATGGAGGTCTTCTCCGCTATGCTGCTCTTCCCAGACTTGGCAGGATTCTTGTGGCCCTTCCCCACCTTGGAAGGTGTCACAGCTGACTCCACACTCCCACCTGTACCCCTGGGAGCGGCTTTGGTTGCTGGAGTCTTCCCCCTCTCCTGCCGGGCACTGGCCAACTTCTGATGCTTCACAGGTAGGGGACTGTCTGTGCTGTGGCTCCGTGCCACACTGGCTGCCCTGGTGGCCGGTGCACTCCACATTCCGGTGACTACAGGCACCACTTGTCCCGGAGATGTTGTGGCTGAGGTGCTAGTTCGGGACCTATGAGATGGACGGGGTGGGGGAGGTGTGGGAAAGAGGTCAAGGGTGGACAGGAAACGTTTTTTGGACACACTGGGACGGGTAGCTGTAGGGGGTTTGGGAGTGGAGGAAGAGGTGGTGGTTGTAGGAGGTGTACGTTTGGTGACTTTGGGTGAAGGTGCATGCGCTGGATGGCTGTTGGGTAGGTGTGTGCCTGCGTTTGTGTATCTTGGGAAGGGGCGTCACAGACACACTGGGAGAGGACACAGGGGACGTGTGAATGGTAGTGGGGGTGGTGACTGCACGTGAACAGGGTGTGGTGGTGGGTGTGCTGGAGAGGGACGTAGTGGCTGTAGATGTAGTGCATGCAGGTGTGAGTGTAGACGAGACTGGGAGGGAGGAGGGAGACGAGGAGGAGGGGGACACAGTGGAGGCAGTGGATGTTGCTGTGTCTGCATGTGTGTGATGCTTGCGTGAATGCCTGTGGGATTTGTGGTGCTTATGTTTGCCTGAGCTACCCTTGGGTGTTGACGTGTGTGCATGTTGGTCTGTAGTTGTTCTTGGGATAGACTGAGGTACAGGGGATTGGGTCGGGGTGGAGGAAGTTGGAGGGGGGAGGCTAGAGACGGGGACAATGGCTGCCATCAGTGCTGGGGCCAGAGTCTGAAAAGCTCACTGAAGGGCCACCTGACCAGAATGAATGCCCTCCAGGAATGCAGTTGTTTGTTGCAACTGCCTCTCTACACCCTGGATGGCATTCAAAATGGTAGACTGCCCAACAGTGAGGGACCTGAGGCGGTCAATGGGCTCCTCACTGAGGGCAGCAGGGGTGACTGGGGCAGGGCCTGAGGTGCCTGGGGTGAAGGTGATGCCCACCCTCCTGGGTGAGCGGGCATGGGGCAAAGGCTGAGGGGCTGCTGGGAGGGCGGTGCTGGTAGGGGGGTGGCGGCTGTACCTGTAGATGCGATGTTGCTGCCACCACAAGGGCGCTCCCATCAGAGGACGAGTCCGTGTTGCTGGTCTCAGCTCCTGTCCCCGCCGTGGAGCTCCCCTCGCCCTCCGTCCCACTGGTGAATTCAGACTCCGTAGTGTCGCCCTCCAGGGCCATGTGGGATGCAGCTCCCTCGTGCTCCGGTGCCACTGCTCCTCCGCCTGATGATGCTAATGCATACAAGAACAGGGAGACCACAAAAAGGGGGGGAGACAGAAGAGAGACATGTTGAGTGCATGCATTACCGCTACTGTTGGCGGACATGACAGACACAGAAGCCCCCTGCACTATGCCGCGCTCTTGGGCTCTACTGTTCAATTCCTGGGAAATGGCCTAAAACGGCTATGGACGACATCTGCACACATAGATGACACAGGGGCATGACTAGGTGTACTTGGCACTTTACAGAGGTGGGCTGGGGTGCCACATGGCCTGCTTTAAGGAGGGGCCTTGCCTACGGAACTTGCTCTGGCCTAGGAAAACCCACAGCCCACCTCCCCCACCCAGACACCTCCACTGCGTGCAAAGTCAGCAGAATGAGATTGTACTCACACCCTTGTGGCTGCTGTGATGCCCTCAAGCGACCATCCAACTCCAGGTAGGCCACCGCCAGGATCTGGAACATCAGGGGGTCATGGTGTGATGGGCACCCCTCCCACGTTGGGAGGCCATCCCCAGCTAAGCCTCCGCCGTCTTTTTGCTCCAGCGGCGAATGTTCTCCCATCTTTTACGGCAGTGGGTTCTCCGTCTGTGGTAGACCCCCAGGGTCCGGACGTCCTTGGCGATGGCACGCCAAATATCTTTTTTCTGGTGGGTGCTGACCTACATGAAATGTACAGGGGAAAAAGAGAAGTTATTACCAACTGCACTGTCAAAGTGATTGGCCCCCATCCCTACCCTTGCCATGTGGCACATGCAGTCACGGTCTTTCATGCACACAGCACTCTCCCCCCTTCCTTCTTACATCCCGCCCTCTCCACACAGGCATAGCCAATACAACATGCTCCCTGTGTACATACCTGTTTGTCTGGAGGACCGTAGAGTAGCGTGTACTGGGGGAGGACCCCATCCACGAGCTTCTCCAACTCCTCCAATGTGAAGGCAGGGGCCCTTTCCCCAGACACTCGAGCCATTGTCTATTCCAGACCGAGGTCACAGCAGCACTTGCAGTGTAGGTCGTCTCCTGTCAAAGGTCAGGTATCGAGTGATTGAACAGATAGAAAATGGCGGTCACGTCCGCGGCGGTGCGTACCGTCACTGCCGGCGTACATCGTCATTGCCTCCTGGGACCCATAGGGTCCAATGTTAACCAATGCAGCATTGCACAGCGGTCTTCGACCGCCTACCAGCGCAGTTACCTCACATCCCATTATCCCACTTTACAGGTCAGGCAGGCGCCATTTCAGGGGCCCACATGGCATCATTTCCAACTGCGTCACACATACCTAGGCCTAGACTCAACACACATACAGCCCACCTTTTGTGTATGATTGGTGTTCTGGGTAAACTGTTGGTACGTACCTCGGAGTTGTTTGACTCTGTGCTCGCTGTTGTCCTTCATAGGCACCGTCCGCTGGGACATGTGAGGAGATGGTGGCATCCTCTGGTGTACCGACCGTTGGTGGAACTGTCGACAATGGAAGAGCGACATGTCATAATCACATACAGGCTTGACCGTACCACAATCCAGGAACTGTGTACCCAGTTGGAGCCAGACCTGCTTTCAGCAATCCGCCATCCCACAGGAATCCCCCTTCAAGTGCATGTGCTGTCAGTGCTCCATTTCCTTGAAAGTGGGTCATTTAAAAAAACAGTGGCCATAGCATCAGGGATGTCACAGCCTATGTTTTCCAACGTATTGTCCTGAGTGTTGTCTGCCCTTCTGAAACACATGCGGAGCTACATCGTTTTCCCTCGGGTGGAGGATTTGCCTACAGTGAAAGGTGATTTCTATGCCCTGGGACATATCCCCAACATCATAGGTGCCATTGATGGGACCCATGTGGCTTTGGTCCCCCCCCCACAGGAGTGAACAGGTGTACAGAAACCAAAAGAGTTATCATTTTATGAATGTACAGATGGTATGTTTGGCAGACCAGTACATCTCCCATGTGAATGCCAAGTTCCCTGGCTCAGTGTATGACGCCTACATCCTGCAGAATAGCAGCATCCCTTATGTGATGGGTCAACTCCAGAGGCACCGTGTTTGGCTATTAGGTGAGCACCTGGAGGCAAGTCAGTGGGAATGGTTGTCTGGGTCTGGGGTTACCCTACAGGTTTGTGTGTGTCTAATACTTGTCCCTCGCCATTTGCAGGTGACTCTGGTTACCCCAACCTGTCATGGCTACTGACCCCAGTGTGGAATCCCAGGACAAGGGCAGAGGAACGCTACAATGAGGCCCATGGGCGAACTAGGAGGGTGATCGAGCGGACCTTCGGCCTCCTGAAGGCCAGGTTCTGGTGCCTCCATATGACAGGTGGATCCCTATTCTACTCACCAAAGAAGGTGTGCCAGATCATCGTGGCCTGCTGTATGCTTCATAACTTGGCATTGCGATGACAGGTGCCTTTTCTGCAGGAGGATGGTCCAGATGGCGGTGTTGTTGCAGCTGTGGAGCCTGTGGATAGTGAAGACGAGGAAGCAGAGGAAGAAGACATGAACAACAGGGACTCAGTGATCCAGCAATATTTCCAGTGAGACACAGGTAAGAGTACAGACCTGCCTACTACATGTACTTAAACACTACTACCTCTCTACTGTCTGTCGTTTTCACCCAGTGTATGGTCACTGAGTTGTCACTTTCCCTTACGATGTGGGTCCCACTGTGTGACATCTGCTTTGATTCCTCATGGACTAGAGCTGTGTGGCATAGGTATGTTGACATTACAATTGAAAGAGCATTTTGTCACTGTAATTGCTAATACACTATTTCAAAATCACAGACAGACTCCAGATTGCTTTGTGTTTTAAGTGTGTTTATTTAAGTGCTCAATATTGGAGGTGGTAGTGAAATGGTGAGGGGTGATGGCGGAGGAATGTCCATGGCAGAGTCCAGTCTATTAGTCTCACAGGTGCATTGCCCAAATGGGCATAGGAAGTGGAGCTGGGGCAGTTTAAGGATGGACAGGGTGACAAAGTGAGACAGTAGGATGACAATCAGGGTGGTCTCATTTCCTGGCGGGGGTCTTGGCATCGTGCTCTGTCTTTGTCCTGGATCTCAGGGACCGTTTGCGGGGTGGTTCTCCATCTGCAGGGGGTGGGGTGCTGGTGTGGTGGTCCTGTGGCGGAGCGTCCTGGCCACTAGTGCCGGCGGAGGTGGTGGGCAGTTCATCGTCCATGCTCGTGTCAGGGGCCCCTTGTAGTGCCACAGTGTCTCTCCTGGTGTTGAGTAGTTCCTTCAGCACCCCTACGATGGTGCCCAGGGTGGAGCTGATGGTTCTGAGTTCCTCCCTGAAGCCCATATACTGTTCCTCCTGCAGGCGCTGGGTCTCCTGAAACTTGGCCAGTACTGTTGCCATCGTCTCCTGGGAGTGGTGGTAGGCTCCCATGATGGAGGAGAGGGGCCTCGTGGAGAGTGGGTTCCCTTGGCCTGTCCGCCCCCCTGACGCACAGCAGCCCTCCCAGTTCCCCTGTGTTCCTGGGCCTCCGTCCCCTGGACTGTGTGCCCACTACCACTGCCCCCAGGTCCCTGTTGTTGTAGGGGTGGTGGGTTATCCTGGGTTCCCTGTAGTGGTGAACACACTGCTGATTGACGTGTCCTGGGGACGGAGGTATGGGCCCGCTGGGTGGGTACTGTGCTGGTGTTTCCAGAGGGGGGAAGGTCTGTGATGGCCTGTGCCAGTGTGAGGGGAACCGACTGTCCCGACGTCCCCAATGGGCCGGGCTGGTCATCTAGATCCAGTTGTACAGAGGTGCTGTCATCTCTGTGGGCCTCTTCTGTTGGTGGTGTGGACATGTGTGGACCCTCCTGTCCGGTGACGTTGGGTAGGGGTCCTGCAGGGGTATATAAGGATGGTTATTACATCTGTATGTGTCATGGTGTGCAATGGGTGGGTGACCGTGTACCCCAGTGCTTGCATTCCTGTGTGGGACCTTGTGTGATGATGGTTTAGGGGGTTGTATGGGTATGTGCAGTGGGCATGCTTTAGTGATGGGTGTCCATGCTTTGTTGTTGCATGCAGGGCTTGGTGTTGGGATGGGTGGTTTGTGATGTTGGGACATATGTGAGGAGTTGGGGTGCTGGTGGTGAGGGTGGGGGTATGTGATAGCATGCATGTAGGGTGGGGGTGTAATAATTAAGATTTGTCTTACCAGAGTCCATTCCTCCACCTACTCCTGCGAGGCCCTCAGGATGCAGAATCACCAAGACCTGCTCCTCCCATGTTGTTAGTTGTGGGGGAGGAAGTGGGGGTCCGCCGCCAGTCTGCTGAACCACCTGGCGGTGTCTTGAGACCACGGAACGCACCTTCCCCCGTAGGTTGTTCCACCTCTTCCTGATGTCCTCCCGATTTCTTGGGTGCTATCCCACTGCGTTGACCCTGTCCACTATTCTTCGCCATAGCTCCATCTTCCTTGCAATTGAGGTGTGCTGCACCTGTGCTCCGAATAGCTGTGGCTCTACCCGGACGATTTCCTCCACCATGACCCTGAGCTCCTCCTCCGAGAACCTGGGGTGTCTTTGCTGTGCTATGGGGTGGTGTAGGTGATGATTGGGGTGGATTGTGTGGTGATAAGTGTGCTGATATGTAGTGGTGTGTTGTGTGAGGTGCGTGGATGTTGTGTGGGTGATGGTGTTGAGTGCCTGTGGATGCTGTTGTTCTTGCTGGTGGTGTCTCTCTCTGGCCTTCTTTCTGAATTTTTAGTCGTGGGGGTTTGTAGGTGATGTGGGTGTGTGTTTTATATTGTAATGGATGTGTGGGAGTGGTGTGTGTATGTATATCAGGTGTGTGTATTTCGAATTGTCCAATGTGGCTGTGTTTTGTAAAAGTGTGTGTATTTTGAGCGCGGCGGTGTGTACCGCCAATGGAATACCGCGGCTGAAAGACCGCTGCGTGGATTCGTGTGTTGTGATAGTGTGGGTGTATTTCTGTTGGCGTGATGGTGGAGGTTTTGTTTTCGCCAGTTTATCACTGACCTTTGGTGTGGTGGACTTGTGTGGGTGTCTGAATTTTGGCGAATTCCGAAATGTGGGTCATAATAGCTGTGGCGGAAATCCGTGGCCGCGGCGGTGTGTTGGCGGTCTTCTGCACAGCGGTAAGCGGCTTTTACCGCCAATGTTGTAATGACTGCCTGAGTGTTTTCTTTCATGTGTGTAAGGATTGTGTGACTACAGTGGTATTTCATGTCTCCTAGTTAAGCCTTGGCTGCTCATCCACAGCTACCTCTAGAGAGCCTGGCTTCTCGGCACTCCCTACATTTCACTAATAAGGGATAACTGGACCTGGTATGAGGTGTAAGTACCATAGGTACCCACTACAAACCAGGCCAGCCTCCTACATAATCCTATATCAGACCAGTACTGAGGACAACCTCTTGCACCCTACATGTAGCTTCTCCAATAGGCACCTGAATACAAGCCCCCCTCGAGGGACCTTTGTATGAGCAGAAAAATGGGGTATGTCATAATAATCCAGCTGAGCAGGAGCACTCCCCTTTGCAGTAGTACTGTGTTTACGCCTTCTCGCCCCAGAAGTAGTCTTTATTCCTTCAACGTGAGGAGCAGGTTGGTTAATAAGGGGTGAGTCAGTGGCAGCCCCCAGGGGCTGGTCACTAGATAGTAATCTAGATTCTGGCAGAACAATACCAGAAGATCCTCCCCATGATTCGGACATTGTCCCACTAACACTCAGCCTCGGACACCTGCACCTACAAAACTGACCAGGTTCCCCCATTACTTTATCCAACAGTACCACACTCTTAACTTCCTCAAGTTACAGGTGAACAGCTACCATATCAGGATTGCTGCAAGATCTCAACAGGCTTCCTTGGACCCAGGATATATTGGCCGAGGCTTTATCTCCACCAGGCTTCCCAGGCCAAGCAGGAGAAGCATCATCATAGGTACTCCCAGCAAACTTCCCAGTACAAGCGATAGAAGCATTGTCATAGAAACCCCCATTCTCCACCAATGACCCAAACCGGTTAGAGCAGAAAATATTTAGAACCACCACAACCTCAGGGCTTAAGGGATGACAGGTGGCCAACACTTCCACAGCAGTACTTTCATTATCACACTGAGCACATCAGAACCATCACACTGATGAGCAGTCACTGCATGGGGTAATGCTTCATTTGCATGTTGAACTACTTTTTCTTGTCCAGCCTTGCTTAAGATGTTAGGTGGCCAAAGCCTTTTCTTAAACATGTCAGGGATGTTTTTTTTTTTTTGGGGGGGGGCACATTTTGCAGTGGTTATAGTTGTATCACTTCTCAAAATGGCCCCCACCTCCTCTTACAAGATGACAATACCTCTAGTGTATTGTTTTCCTTGCCGCTCAAGGAGCTGGCTTTGTTGTTTGAGCGTTCTTAGATTTCTTAGGTCCACATGTATATGAAGGAGCATTTGCAGCTTTGCGCTTGCCCATGGCCACTAGTATGGTACTGAAGAAATAACTGACAAAACTGTACAACCGTAACGAGGAATATATACTATTGCGCTTCTAAGCCATCCACTTACTTTTAGAATGATGTAAAAGGCTCCCAGCCCAGCCTCTTCTGGGCGATGATTGGCGGAGATGGGCTCGTCTTGGCCTGGGCACATGCCCGGGTGTGTCCTGCGCTCGTCCCGCCCTACGGAGAAGACTTTAAGTAGCACGTCACCAGGCTGAGAGGCGAGGTTCAGGAGCAGTGCAGGCAGGGGGATGTAGTCCCACACCAGCTATGAATCATGGCCCAAAGAGATTCCTCCACAATGTATGCACATTTAATAAAATAGGATTTATTAAATCAGCCTCTTCTTAGATAAAATGGCATTAACTGCAATAATTAGAATGATGAAACATACTAGAAGCAAAATGGTGACAAAGAAAGTGAAACACAGGACAAGTCCCACCATACTATCACTACGCACAATAATTGCAATTCCTGTCTAAGCTATGTTAGAGCACAGCAGAATAAGCCCTAATTCGCCTTTCCGAATCCCCCTTGGGAAGACATCATCCCCTAGACCTGAGTATGACACTAGCAAGGAAACCTGTTGTCTATAATGACACCATCCACATGTAGACCAGGGAACCAGTAGTTTCAGACAGAAGCTGTAATGGAGTCAGACAGCATGCGGTCATGGTCATTTGGCTTGAGCCTCCCTCTCACGTGTATGGGACAGGGAAGTGTTTTTATAATAAAACAGTTGATGTCTGAGAAAAGACGTGTGTTTCTGTGAATGTTAGAGACACAGGGGGTCATTCTGACCCCGGCGGTCTAAGACCGCCGGGGCCAGGG
The DNA here is from genome assembly GCF_031143425.1 of Pleurodeles waltl. Lineage (NCBI taxonomy): Eukaryota > Metazoa > Chordata > Amphibia > Caudata > Salamandridae > Pleurodeles > Pleurodeles waltl. Next base: position 1,156,025,920 of record NC_090439.1, on the reverse strand, counting down.
TCGGCGGGAGCACCGCCGACAGGCCGGCGGTGCCCCGCAGGGCATTCTGACCGCGGCGGTTCGGCCGCGGTCAGAAGAGGCAAACCGGCGGTCTCCCGCCGGTTTACCGCTGCCCTTAGAATCCCCCATGGCGGCACAGCTTGCTGCGCCGCCATGGGGGATTCTGACACCCCCTACCGCCATCCTGTTCCTGGCGGTTCGCCCGCCAGGAACAGGATGGCGGTAGGGGGTGCCGCGGGGCCAATGACATGGGCACGGCAGGGGCCCCCGTAAGAGGGCCCCGAAAAGTATTTAAGTGTCTGCTAAGCAGACACTGAAATACGCGACGGGTGCAACTGCACCCGTCGCACCCCTGCAACTACGCCGGCTCAATTCTGAGCCGGCGTCCTCGTTGCAGGGGCATTTCCTCTGGGCCGGCGGGCGCTCTTTTGGAGAGCGCCCGCCGGCCCAGAGGAAATGTCTGAATGGCCGCTGCGGTCTTTTGACCACGGTGCGGTCATTCAGCGGCGGTACCCTGGCGGACGGCCTCCGCCGTCCGCCAGAGTCAGAATGAGGCCCACAGTGTACCACTTGTGCCGACAATCCTATCTCGCTGCAGCCTTGAGGAAAGCACATAGTGAATAGAATATAGTGTAAGAAATGTAATGCTTTCCTAGGCGACTGACAGCTAGATAAAGAAAATAAAACATCACCCCAAATGTGGCAGATTCTAAAATAATAAAATGAAGTAGAATAAAATGTTACTAGGCTGAAGGGCACAAGCAGCAGGCCTAGTTGCTAAAATAATGTGCCCAGAGACATCAGTAAAGTGGCCATACAGCAGTATTCCACTCTATGTCACTCCACTCTATTGCACTTGATTCCATCTCACTCTATTGTATGGCACTCCCTATGCGCAACTCCACTGTACACTATTCCACTTTATGCCACTACACTCTACAGTACTCCACTGTAATCCTCTCCGCTCTGCGCCACTCCATTGTATACTATTTCACTTAATGCCACTGTACGCTGCTCTACTCTAAGCCATTCAACTTCACGCAACCCTACTCTAAACCTCTACACTATGCAGTACTTCACTCTACGCTATTCCACTCTATGCCTCTCCAGTCTGCGCCACTCCACTCCACAGTATTCCACTATACCACACACCACTCTTGTCACTCAACTCTACTGTACAACATGCTACTCGACTCCACATCACTTCAGGCCATGCCATCAACTGTATGCCAGTCTGTTCTACTCTACGACATGCCACTTCACTCTAGGCTGCTCCACTCTGCTCAACAGTATGCCAAAATATGACACTTTACTCGACTGCGCTAATCCACACCACTCTACTGCACTCTACGCCACTCTATTTTACCATATGCCCCTCAACTCTGAGACACTGTACTCCACTCTACATTACACTCTATACTCCACTCTACACTGCACCACTAGACTCTACTCAACTGCATGACACTTCACCCCACTCTACGCCACTGTACACCACTCCACTGTGTGACATTCCAGTGTACGACACATGACTCCACTCTGTAACATGCCACTCTACTCTATAACCTACCACTCCCCTCTAGGCTATTCCACTACACCCCATCCCACTGTTCAACACTTCACTATACACCACTCCACAGTATGCCACACCAGTCTGTGTTATTCCACTGCACACTACTCCACTGCAAGCCACTCCACACTACACCGGTCCACTCTTCGCCATTCAACTTTAACCACTTCACTGTATGGTAATCCACTGTATGTCACTCCACTCTACGCTAATCTACTGTAGGCCTGCCCCTGTACGCCACTCCAATGTGCGCCACTCCACTCTATACCACTCCACTGTGTGTCACTTCATTTACGTCACTCCGCTCTACGCAATTCCGCTCTACAACACTCTAGTGTATGCCTCTTTGTTGTACGCCACTTCCACTCTAAGGTTTGCCGCTATACTCCATTCGACTGTATGCCACTCCATGCCACTCCACTCTAAGCTATTCCACTGTTCGCCATTCCACTCTACACCACTTCACTCAACACTATTCCTCCCTACCTCACTATGCTATATGTCACTCCACTCTAAGGTATTCTACTTTGCCCCACTCCACTCTATGCCATTCCATTCTATGCCCCTCCACGCAATTGCAATTTACACCACTCCAGTCCACGCTTTCCACTCTACGACATTCCACTCTGCGCTATTCCATCCAACACTATTCTCTTCTGTGCCACTCCACTGTGCGCTACTCTGTCACAGGGCACTCATCGCTTACAACTCAGGCCAACTGGAAATGCAGAGTGGTCTCGATCCCTGTAGGTTCTGTCTAAATCAAGGTAAGGGCAGCCCTTTCTGGTAGCCACGGTGCTGCTAACAATGGGACGTCAAAAGGCAGTCCATGCCCTCCAGAAGGAATCCCAGAGGGAAAAACCTCTATGGCTTGAACTCCCTGGAAAAGAGAATAAGCACAAAAAGGTAAGTCTTCCAATAAAAAGAAATCAAATACTAGAAGAAACTGGAACAGGTGAAGAAAAAGGCTGGAGGAAAAACAACCAGAGTGTGATCACCACCAAAGGAATTGTTGCAGCGCAAGGAGAGCAAGAATCCCACTCCTTATATACCTTAAAACAGGAAGTGACAGACAGGAAAAAAATAAACGCCATGTTGGATTGGGCAGGACCATAGGATAACATAGATGAATACACCATTTTAGAAAAGGATCCTAATGCATGCAGGGAAAGAGGTAGAAGAAAGGAATGCTGAGAGAAAGAAGAACATGGCTCCTATTTGTCAAAATAAAGGAAAGAAGAAAAGGAGAAAGAAGACAAAGAAAAGAACGAGTAACACCAGGTAAGTGAGGGAGTGGGGGGGTGCCACCTAATTTCGAAGGCACGTTGCGCCCTGAACTCGCCGAGACCCAATGCCCAATCTAGGGCCTTGCGTGAGATAATATCGGAAAAAAGGGTCGCGGCACGCCCTGCGGCTGAGAAAAGGAACCGTGTCCCGTGCTGATCTTTCCGCTCAGGCTGTGGTGGGCCGCGGCACGACATACTCTACTCTATGACACTCTATAACATTCCACTCTACGACACTCCAGTCAACATCTCTGTCCTCCACTGTACTCTATCACCCTCCACTTAATGACACTCCAGTCAGTGACACTCCACTCTATGATTTTAAAGATTGTTTTATTAAAAATAAAAAAACATTGACATTTGGTGAAAAGGACAATGGTTAAATGATAGAGTTAGGAAAACTTTATTCATTCCTTCTATACAAACCAAATTTAAACTACACAAACTTTCAAAATTCTAAAGTTATATTTATACCTTAACTTTGTCATTTACACACCACTTTGAAATTGCTATAACTCAGCACCTCTGTACACAGTGTTGGCAGCTCACTGGCCACACTACATTTATTTTCCTAGTCTCTTATTTTTTAACCTTATATCACAGAGCAACAGTAAGACCCTTACTTGCTGTGCTTCTTGACCTGTTGGAACAATGTAATGCTACTATTCCTCACTCCTGCATCAGTGAAATCTGTTGGATCTAGTCTTCTTAAAAAAATATAGACTGCCTGACCAGGTCCTTATATCATACCTGCCTCCAGATTCAATGATTGTAGCAGCAGCAAGGAAATCTCATACAGTGGGTCCTTCCTTTTCCATACCACCAGCTAAAGACAGATGCATGAGGAACAATGTGGACTGGATGAAGGACAACTGTCTCAAACTCAACACGGACATGATGAAAGTCCTAATCTTTAGGAAAAACACTTGGTGGCCCCTGTCCCAACAGACCATGCCGGCATCCTTGGCATCATCCTCAATAGCAAGCTATCCATGAGGAAACAAAATGACTCAGTCTCATCCACCTACTTCCACACCCCCTGCATGCTCTGAAAAATCTTTAGGTGGCTCCCAGCCAATACCACAGAAGGACTGTCACATTGGCAGAAATGCGCTGTACATATGAATCACTGCATGCCTCTTTAAGAGACTCCAGAAAATACAAAACTCAGTGATAAGACTCATACTTGACCTCCCCAAAATGGTCCCACATCACATCCCATCTCAAGAAACTACAATGGCTCCTGATTCAGATAAGATGCCAATTCAAGATGCTGACCTGCGTTTATAAGACCTTGCAAAACAAAGGTCTAGCATACATTAACCAATGCCTGACCATCCACAAACCAACCAGACACCTTCGATCTGCTTCCCTCTCCCTTATGGACACCTCACGGATCCGCCGAACCAATGGCAGAGGGCCTTCCTTCTCGCACCTCGCAACCAACGGATGGAAGAATATTCCCCTGCACCTCAGGACAGCACTGTCGCCCAGCAATTCAGGAAATAACCAAAGACCTGGATGTTCAAGTGATCAAACCACTTTGCAGCAGCCAACATCTCCAGCACCTTGAAACCCTCATGGGTGATTTGCTGCAATTTATAAATGTTGATTGATTGATTGAGAGTGAACTGATAGGTTAAATGGAGAAAAAGATGTGTGAAACATCAAAATCTACAATGAAAGTTGCCTGGGCTACCACCCTTGTGGGGAGATATATGTCGTTGTGGTATTTACTAAAAAGATGTACGGCAAAACTCCCCAAAGACAACAAGCAGGACTTTCAAGAGATTTTTAAAGAGGGCTGTCTGGTCTCAACCCGGATACTAACTGTAGCACCTGAAACACCAGATCTGGTATTACTTGACTACTGCCATGTATTTGTGCATTGAAGAAATCTTGGCTCAAACAAACTAGACTCATAGCAGAAGTACAATTTGAAATTCTGAGTTAGCCACTCTTTGGATATCGTGCAGGTGATGAAATGTCTTGAATGAAGACCAAAATAGACACATTGAAGGTTGCAGGTCTAGAAAAAAAGAAAAGAATATCATACAGTGGGAGATTTTTTCCTCAGAGGGTTCAAACCCTAACTGGCCTCATAACCAGCAACAAGAGAGACAACCCTATCATTCTCATAAATCCTCTAGATATAAAGGAAGCCAACAGCAACCTCAAAAAAACCTCTGGCAAAACAATGATTCACTATTTCCACCTTCTTTGTCAGTCACTCTGGTTGGGGGAAGAATTGTTAAGCATCTATGGCAGTGACGTTTCATAACAGCAGACAAATGAGTCTTGAATATAGTTCAGAATGGATACTGTCTTCATTTCAAGTCCCCTCCTCCTTCTGTTTCAACAGCCAAAACATTGCCATATCAGAAAGTTCTTCTGCAGAAAGAAGTCGACGGTCCTCTGCAGACAAAAGCTGTGGAGGAGGTTCTTTATTACCAAAGAGGTTTTAATATTTATTCCTGATAATTTCTGGTTCAAAAAGAGGACCAAAAGAAGGATTCTGACTTATTCTCGATAATCAAGTACTAAATAAGTACATAAAGAAAGAAAAATTCAGGATGCTAACATTACTCCAGACCTATCCAAACTACATCAAGAAGACTGGATCTGTGTAATAGATCTTCTAGATGCCTGCTTTCTTACTCCGACAATATCAAAACATTGAAAGTTTCTTTGATGCATGGTAGGCTCCAAACATTCCTATGCAAAGTCCTTCCTTTCACACCAAAATCAGCTTCTCGAACATTTGCAAAATGTATGGCCATCATTGCAGCCCATCTAAGGAAGCAAAAAATCTTTGTCTATCCTTACCTAGACACTGGCTAATAAACAGCATATTATCAGTGGAGAGACTGAAACATTTTCATACCTGCCTCAACAGTTGGGTCTTCGAGTAAACCTCAGGAAATCTACAACTTACCCAGTGCAAAAAGTACAGTACCTTGGAGCACTACTTGATATACAGTCCACAAAAGTATCCTTCAGAAGGGAGGTTGTTATCAATGCATCTGAAGCGTCATAATCTCTTGCACACTCTTCATGCAATGGCACAACAGATTCAATTTCCACTGGGGTTGATGGCCTCATACATTTTTCTGATTACACATGCAAGACTTCACATGAGTCCTTTACAACAATTCCTAGAGAACCAGTGAAATCAATTCTCACATAACTCAGAAATGAAAATGATTGTCTCACAGTCTGCAATCCAATCTCTTCCACAGTGGGCAGAGCCAAAGAAGCTACTGAAAGGGATTTCATTACATAAGGATCTTCCAATTCAGACTCTAGTCACAGATGCATTTCTTCAAGAATGGGGGCTCACATGGGGCACTTACAAACCCAGGGATCATGGTGGCACAAAGAAAAGATCTACCTTAGCAATCTTCTCGAACTGAGAGCCGTTTATATGGCTTTGAAGTCTTTTCTCCCATCCAGAACAACAAACTTTCAGACAGCAATGTATTATCTGAACAAGCAGAGAGGAACACACTTGAGACCACTATTCCTCAAATCTCAAACCATAGGGAAATGGTTAATAACCAGGACTTTTGATTCTCTAGGTGTCCAGAACGTACAAGCAGAGTCCCTCATCTGATTAGTTCAAGAAAACCATCATTGGGTTCCAAACAATGAAGTCTTGCTAGACATTTTTAAAGGCTTTGGCTATATACATATATATTTGTAAGATGTAAATGACAGAAAATGACAAGATCATGCATCCATATTAACCACGGTGGAAAGGCAATGCCCTATTGATAGATCAGTCAGGGAAATTTCTTTACGCATTTCCTGTGATCATTCTCATACAGGCAATTGCTATCAAATTCCACAAGTCCAAACCAGAATGATAATGATAGCACCAGAATGTGCTATTCATTGGTAGTTCACAGACGCCCTTCACCTGTCAGAGTGACCACACAAGAGATTTCTGTGCAGATAGAATCGACTATACAAGTACGGACCTACTTAACCTGTCAGAGCGACCACATAAGTGATTTTGGTGCAGACAAGATCTCCTTTACAAGTACGGAGGTCAGGTTTAATATCCCAGCCTTCCATCACTTAACTTAACAGCCTGCCTCTTAAATTCCTCCAATATGGCCATCTAGGCCTTCCAGAAGACTGCATGAACTTTCTACAAAAGGCTAAATGAACTTCTACTAGAAAATTGTATGCCTTTAAGTGGAAGAGGGTCCATTATTGTGTCAAGTAAAAGTGATACCTACTTCTTCTGGCAAGGGTTGCCTTACAATTTTCTAATATTAAGGTGCACCTTGCAGCTATAAATGCCTTTAGAAAATCTCCATCACAACCCAACTTTCTTTAGAAAACCTGTAGTTAAAGATTTCTTAGAAGGAATTAAAATGTTTTAGCTCCTGTTAAGGTACCGTTCCCTCCTTGGAAACTTAACATTGTCCTGTCATAATAGGAGATCTCTTCCCTTTGAACCCATCAATAAAGCCTTTTTTACAACATCTTACATGGAAAGCAGCTTTCTTAGTCGCTATTGTTTTAGTGAAATGCAGGCATTATGTACTACTGAACCATACACAATATTCTGTATTAATAAAGGTAACGAGAATGCAACCCAGATTTCTTCCTAAGGTTGTTTGAGAATTTCATATCAACCAAACCATTTTGTTACCTACATTTTTTCCTACTCCATCAACTCCAGCAGAGACATCTCTACATTCTCTAGACATAAAAAGAGTTCTGAAATTCTGTTTAGACAAAACAAAAGATATACAGCAATCAGACCCTCTTTTTGTAAATTATGGTCCAGTAAGAATAGGCTTACCACGTACCATCATTGAAACAGTCCATTTCTAGATGGATAGTCATTTGTATAATGCGTTCATACCAACTAGCAAAGAAGACTCTGGTAGACCTAAAGTGCATTTCACACATGGAAAATCTGTTACAACAGCACTTCTTAGAAATATTCCCATTTCAAAAATCTGTAAAGCCACCACTTGGTTATCTATTCATTCTTTTACTACATATTATTGTCTATACTCAGATTCCAGAGCGGATAGTCCAATAGGGTAGACTTTTTCGGGTGATTGCTAAAACTGTTCTTTTTTTCTTGTCCACCTTATGAGATGGGCTTGGGCTTGCTTATGACTATTGATCAGGATCCCCTGGAAGAGAAGGAAAAGCTACTCTTATGTGTAATCCTGTTTCTCTTCCAGGGAAATTCTCACCAACCTCATAAGCAACCCTCTAACCTGCTCAAAAAAGAAGTAAGACATAAGAAATAAGACAGTTTTTAGCAATTCTTTACCCAGGAACCTCTAATTTTCGTAAAAAATTACCTGGTCTAATTGTCACCTGTGAGGCAAGATGGGATGCAGGGTGTATTGTGAGTTTCTTAAAAGCACAGTGCCAGTTTTCTCTACTATGCTTTGCTTTTCATTGCACCCTATAGACTAAAAGTGTCACACATTCATTTCCTGTGAAAAATGTTCTATGGTCACTTTGCTATCAGTGACAGAAATTTTACGTATTTGGCTTCTTGTTTAAAGTTAAAATTATATGAAATTTGGTCATTTTATCCTTGCTTTAGAGGCTGAAAACATGTATGTACTGTACTGTTGTACAAGATTGATATACATAAATGTATTGTTTGTAAAAATGCTTGTTGCAGAACAATTCAGTGCTTATGACTTTGATGAAGAGTCCCTTGAAAGAGAACTAGGATGACAGGTGAGTAACTTTTCCTTAATCCTAAATATGGGACTGTGTGGCCAAGATGGCAGGCGTGTAAGATACTCCTTTTGCCCCTCTGCCCACAACTGCAAATTACATTACAATAGCTAGGAGCACAGGGACCAAAGATGCAGAGAGTGGGGTGTGAACACCTCCACAACTCAGAACTAGGCCTTAAGACTCAAGGGACCAGCACTGCCAATTACTGGGAACAAAGTGGGTGCGGCCTAATCTCTGCTGCTCTCAAGATGATGGCCGCCAGAAGAGACACGGAGCACTAGGCCTGGGTTGCCCCACAGAAGTGAAGATAGTGGCTGGGGCTTCCCCAGGCCATGTAGACCAACCTCCGGGAAACCATTCAATCTGGTGAGGCACGCTGCCTCATCCTCAGCAAAGACAGAGCCTGCGGCGTGACTGGCTGCTTCTGACCTAGAATCCAGGGCCTGTGCAGACTTCGCTGCCACCTACAATGCTTGAGATGGGTTGTTTGAGCCACACCCAGCAGGGTAACAGACTGCTCTCTACGCAGATGTTAGACACATAGGAACACACATACGTTGTGGCAAGAGAGGATCGTGAAGCAGATAACAAGAACATATGGCAGTGAGACAGTGAGAGTAGCAGAACCCTCCCCTTTGGGAACATGGATCCATGAAGCCCACTCCTTATCATAGAAGGTCACTGCAGAAAGGATCCATGGGTGCAAACTTGGACTGGATAGCAGTGGCACACGCTATGACTGCGCTTTACCCAGTGGTGACGGCTGTGCCAAGGAGTGGTGACCACTTTATTGGGCCAATCCAGAGGTCCCTCAGCCCCAACAACGAAGACATAGGCCCTCATTCCCCGCCAAGCGGGAACCGCCAATTGGCCGCTCTGCGGTCAAAAGACCGCGGGGGCCATTCTGACTTCCCCACTGGGCCGGCGGGCGCCCGCCAAGGGAACTCCCGCCGGCCCAGCGGGAAAGGGCCTGCAACACAGAAGCCGGCTCGGAATGGAGCCGGCGGTGTTGCAGGTGTGCGACGGGTGCAGTTGCACCCGTCGCGCTTTTCACTGTCTGCTAAGCAGACAGTGAAAAGCATACTGGGGCCCTGTGAGGGGCCCCTGCACTGCCCATGCCAATGGCATGGGCAGTGCAGGGGCCCCCAGGGGCCCCAGGACACCCGTTCCCGCCATCCTGTTTCTGGCGGAGAAAACCGCCAGAAACAGGCTGGCAGGAAGGGGGTCGGAATCCCCATGGCGGCGCTGCTTGCAGCGCCGCCATGGAGGATTCGCCCAGCCGGGGCTAAGCCGGCGGGAAACCGCCAGACCCGGTTTTCCGACCGCGGCGGAATGGGCAATGAAGCACCGCCAGCCTGTTGGCGGTGCTTCAGTCGTTCGTGGCCCTGGCGGTCGAAGACCGCCAGGGTCAGAATGACCCCCATAGACTGCACCACTGTAATAGCATTAGCAGCTCAGAGTACCAAAAACGGCTATATCTAAGCGGAAGAAGGACTATAACTTAAAAGACATGTTCACACGCTCGACCAGCATGGGCCGAAAAGAGGGAAATACTACCCAAGGACACCCTCGCAAGGAGACAATGCTGCACCCCAGACCAGAGCTTTCACTGAGTCTCTATGGAAAAACGCCAAAATGTCAATCACAAGCTCTTGCAAGATCTCCACAAGATGAAACAAGACCTTTAGGTGGCTGGCGACAAGGAATCCACTCTTAAAGAGGGTAAAACCACAAGATGTGAAGAATTGGAACTCCTGCAGTAAGAAGTATTGCGCCCCCAAGATCAGCAGCCTGCCCTGCAGGCCCAAACAGAGGACCTGAAAAATCGATCCTGCAGGAATAACATTTGCATATGTGGGGCATTGACAGTCATGGAGGGAATGGATGCAGCGGTCTTGGTGTAGGCCCTCTCCTGGCACGTTCTGAGCCCTGACAGCAATGTTCAACTCAACAGAGTTCATAGACTGGACCTCCCGGGATGGACAGAGGTTCATTGGATAGTCTTGTGTGCGTTCATGACTTTCAGCTTGAACAAACTATTCTCTGGAAGGTCCAAGATACTCCACCTCTCTTGTTCTCACTCTTCCAAGACCTTTCCATGCTTTCCATGCTGACCTTGCAGAGGTGTGGAGCGTTTCAAATTATCATGAAGCACCTCAAAAACAAAGACATCACTTGAAGCTGGGGCCTTCCATTCTGCATCATCTTCCGCTGGGAGGATAAGCACCAAGCCGAAACATCAGTGGAAGCACACTGGCTCCTCAATTTGCCAGAGAGTACCCCTCGAGAACCATAAAAAAGATCTTGCAAGACAACAATGGCAGCAGGTCACAAGATCCCCTAAGGGTCTACGAACTGATCCAGACACCATGGCTCAGGAGAGGCAGGCAGTCCTAGGCAAACTCAAATTAACGATTGTCCGGCAAGATTCAGAGTGACGCTAGGATCTGGTCTTGTATCACATATGCCAGGTTGCACCACCAGCGTGTGACTCCCCCTTCCCTGTTCTAAAAGCATAAGGGGATTAGTAGGTAGGGACTTTCCTGACTGAAAATTGATGTTGCTTTGCCTGCCCTCTGTCTGGGGTTTGCCTTTTGCACTTTCCTTATGGGCTTCAACAGTGACTGGACCCTTTGCTTGTTTTCCTGTTCATGTTCTTGCTTGGGGTTCATTTAGGGGAAGTACTGATAACAGTTGAACAAGATAGTCCTTCCCCCTGCGAATATAGCCACGTCCCCTAACTTACACAACTGTCTGTGAGTGTTACCCATCTGGGAGGATCTTGTATCATTGGGCTGGGCCTCAATGATATCCACTGATACCCCCATGTAGCAACCATTAATGTTAAAATAACCAGCTTCAATGTGAGAAGCCACAGCTACCCTGTAAGGTATTATCTTTCTAAGGACTGCTTGATCCAGGAGACACACCTTGCAAAGGACTGGCAGGGGCTGAAATCCTGCCACTACCCACAGCAATACCTTTCGTCCAGCTCGATGAAATTGGAGGCGGTAGCTATTCTCTTCTCCTGAAGCTTCTGAGGGGTGGTACTTGTAAGGTTGCTGAGATAAAGGGGAAAGCATAGGCCTACCACATTCAGGTCGAGGGCCAACCACTCACTATTGTGACTAGCTATGCATAAATGAGAACCAGGAACAGTTCCTGCTATGCGTAGTGCTGGAGACTCTTGAGTCTCTGGAGCCAGCAGTTCTAGGGTCCTATCACAAAGAGGGTTGGTGTAGTAGTGGGAAGGGGAGCTTGAGGACCTGTGGAAATTACCCAGACGTTAGAGACTGCACCTACTGCTCTGCAGCCTATACAACGTACACACGCATCGACTATTTCTTGGATACACCTGCACTATGGGCTCAAGTCTGGGAGGTGTCCATTGAGCCCATCTCTCAATGAGACTATCCCCCACATGTTCTTTCTCTACTGGTACAGCCAGCCCACCAAGTATCAAGACCATGGAGGCTATGTGATGGCCTTATCCACAAACTGGAAAATGTCCTGGCAATCACCTACACTATCACAAATGTCATAACAGATAACGGCACCAGGGAGTTCTCAATAGCTACTGTATGGGGAACACTAAAGACTGTGGTTAGAGGAGAAGTGATTGCTATCTCTGCCGCCAATAACAAACTGCAAGAGAAAAAGAAGGTGGAGCTGAAAGGGCAAGTAAAGGAGCTTAAAGCCTTACCCAAATGCACTAGGGGGCATGGGCCCATAAGATAGAAGCAGTGTGTACCCAACCTAAACTGCTCGACGTACACAGGGTAGAATTTTCACTGATACACTTACACGATACATTTTATGTGGGGAGGGGCAAAGGTGGCTTATAAGCTGCACATCAACAGAAATAGTGACAGAATTAGCAAGGCAGCAGTCTTCAGATACGTCTTTAAAGATATTGCAGATCTTGAGCGGTATACCTCCATACTGCTCAAGATCTGCAAGACAACGATACCCTTACATACTTGCAGGGTGTCCAGGTGACTAAACTCACTCCACAATTAGCTGGGTGTCTTGTCAAACCCATTCGGATTGCTGAAGTCATTTCAGCCACATGATTCCTAAAACCCTTTAAATAACCTGAACATGACAGCTTTTCCTTTCTGTAGTACAGGAACTTTTGTTAAACTCTGGGCCTGGTCCTCACCAGGGTCATTTGCTCCTTTGCAGACCACCCCATGGTCTATGCTGAAGGCATTTGATAGGGTCCACTAGCCATATCTGGTTGCCACTCTGAAACAGTTGCAGCTTTAAAGAGAGGATCCGCAATGGGATAATAAGTGGCTACAGCTTCCCCAAGGCCACTGGGTGGGTGAAAGGAGTTACATGGAAACCCCTTACCCATATATGGAGGAACTCAGCAGGGATGGCAGCTGTCCCCGCTGTTATTGGCTCTCTATATGGGACCAATGGCGCAGTGAGTTAGAGAGGAACTGCTAATCACCGGAGTGTACTTCGGTGGAGACATCCACTTTATCATACTTGATGTGGATGAAGTGGTAGCAGTGCTGGATGACCCACCATTTTTGGCATATCCACATGGCTTACACCAGTCCCTGCTTCGTCTGCTTTTTCTAGGCTTATGATTTGTGGGGTCATTTGTTACTGTGTCTCATTTTCACTGCTGTGCATCAGCCGTTTACTTGTCTGGGGGGGCTGTGGGGGGAGCTTATTGCGTAAGACAGAGGAGCATTATGGTTTAGCTGGGGTTGGTGGAAACGCTAAGGAAATGTTTGCACATGCGGACATCATCTGGGCCTTACTAGGTTGATTGCTAAGTTTTGAATTTTTTCTTTTCAGATTCCAGCTCCAAAATTGCCCCTCGCGCACTCCTCAAAGCGAAAACCAGTAAGTACTGAGCACTTTTTAAAATCAAGGCTTCAGTCCTTACAGAGCACACAAGGTATTTCATCATGCTGAAAGATTCACTTGGTCATGCTTTACTAGATGATGTCAAATAATTAGAATTGTGGCCACCTTTCTATGTTGGCGGACTAGTAACGATAATACCGTAGTACCTTAAGGTTTAAGATATTATGGCTTGGAAAAAAATTACATCTGATATCCTCCCTTATATGGCATTACAAATGATTACATGGTACCCTCTTTTGTTGTGAAACTCCCAACTGCGATTGGTAGTGACAAATTGAAATGACAAGTTTTTTTCTGATCTGTAAATGAACAATTGTCACCTGGGACTCATTACAACTAAGTTCTATGCCCAAAGGTCTAGAAACTCTGGATCATTCAAAAGTCTTTTTTGGTATCCTGGATATAGTCAATAATCCAACAAGTACTAATAGCGGTTAATGCCACAATAACATCAACACCAAACACAGGCTAGATTATATTATCAAAGCAATGTTCATGTACATTTTTAACTCATAAAAATCCAAATTGATATCAGATATAGTGCGAGAAAGTGAATCAGACAGTGCAGGATTTTCAGGCCCCCACTTCTTTTAGGGTGTGCCCTAGAAAGAAACAATCACACACTGGCTGCCAGATGTTTCAACACCAAAAACCGGATGAATATCTTGCATGAAGACTCACTAATAAACGTACCTGCTTGAACACCGAGGAATACTGCCTTCAAGAGGAAGAGGGCTCGCTAACATCCACCTGTAAAATTAGCCTCTGAACTGTCCTTTGATCCTAAAAAAATGTAAATTGTCTCTAATGGTCTATTCACAAGTAGGAACGTTAGCTAGGTTGACACCAGCCAACTTCATCATCAGCTTAGTAGTAAGATGTTTCCCTGTCTGAAGGAAAAGTATATCCAAGCTTATTTTCATGTTGTATTGCCCAGGCAGGAAGTACAGAATGTTATCAGTCTCTCTGCTGACTGACGTGCTGAACACGTTCCTTGGTCAGGATTATGCTCTGTGCATCCCAGGTGTCTTTACTGAGCGTTTCTTTCGGCTCCCTTCTTAGGCATGGAGGTAACAATGTCCTGACTCACATTTCCATCAGCATCCCCTGGTCACAGGCTGCTAAATTACAAACCTCACACCTACTTCACTAGAATTCCCAAACACAAGTGGACCTATTTCTGCAGTTATCACGCAGCGCAGCAAGTCACCTGGATGTGCTGCGTGATAGGGAAATAGCTTAACAATATACAGCACATTCCTGTAATTTCCCTGCGCTGGCGCACAATACACTGCCCAGCGCAAGCGCCTGCACTCTTACACCATGATGCAAAGCTGCTGGTGTTGTAAGCAAGACTGTGGCCCTCATTATAACATTGGCGATATTGATTGCCTACTGCTGCAGCAGGGACCGCCAAAACACCGTCACCACGGCTACCTACCGTCCACCATATTATGACCGTAGCCGGAATTCTGCCAGAAGGCTGGCGGAATTCCGGCTGCGGTCATTGCAGTGGACGGCGGTAAGGTGGCGCTGCTGCCAGCATGATACGGCCTGGCGGTGTTCTGCTGGCAGCAGCGCCCCGTTCCGTCTCCTAACGGAGGACCCCCTCACAAAAGGTAAGTCAGGTGGGGGTGGGGGGTGGGGGTGTGTGTGGGGGGGTGGGTGTATGTTTGTGTGTGAGTGCATGCGGATGTGTGCTGTGTGGAATGCGTGTGTGCATGCATGGTTGTTAGTGTGCATGTATGTTGTGTTGTGTGAATGCATGGGTGTGTGTATGTATGTAAGTGTGTGGATGTGTGTGAGTGAATGTGTGTATGCATGCGTGGGTGAATGTGGGTATGAGTGTGTGTATGCATGTGTATGATGGTGCATGAATGTGCGTGTATGTCGTGGGGGTCTGGAGTGGGAGGGGGAGGGGCCTGGAGAAGGGGAGGGGGGCAAGGGAGACCCCTATCAGTGTCAGGGAAAGGATTCCCTGCCACTGATAGTGCCTACTGCCATGGTTTTCGTGGTGGTAGGGAAGCCACTAAAACCATGGCAGTAGGAGGGGTCATAATCCCGCCGGTGGGACAGCGACGGCCACCTGGCCGGAAACTGAAGACTTCAGCCCGGCGGCTGTTACCGCCCTGTCGGATGGAGTGGTACAACGGCAGTTTGGCTTGAGCCAAACCGCCAATGTCATATTTTGGGGAAGAGTACCGCCAGCCTGTTGCCGTCTGCCAGGGGCATAATGAGGGCCTGTATCTGATAGAGACTTCTAGCTACGGATTCCTTACCTTAGAATTCCCTGGTGTCAGCTTAGAATCTGGAAATTTCCTGCTGAGCAGCACCCTGCGCACGCCATCGGGTGGCGTCGTTCGGATCCGCGTGCATCTGGCTCTGCATGGCATCATCAGCGTCGTTGGAGCCATCTGTGATGTCGCGGCCTTCTATATAGGCGCATACATCAGTTCTTTTCCTTCCGCACCGGTCCTACACTAGGAGGAGGTTGTGGCACCGCTCCAGGAGCTCCAAGTCATCTTCCTCACATTCTAGGTCTTCGGAGAGTTCAGGTAAGTGGCACAAGAAGAAGAAGAAGTCCAAGCGGGCTTCGACTTCGACATGCCCGTCGGCTGTGGAGGCGTCCAGGGAATGCCGACATTCCGAGCGCGGCTCCGGCACCAAGGCAGACTCCTCGTCTTCCCCCTTTTCCGGTGACCGGATTGACCGCCACCCAAATCAAAGAATTTTACAAGGCTGTGCGCCTTGTTTTGAGCGGGCTGCACCCTCGGGTGGGTCTTTGGGCCCTGCGGGGTCAGCAGGTACCCCTTCAGATTCTACATCGGCAGCTTCGGCCTCAACACTGTTGGGGACCCTGGGATCCGATAGTGGATCTGGACCGGCACCAGTATGTCACAGTCGACCTCCCACGGTGCTGGGCCCGATGTCGACGCTCCCATCACCTCTAGCGCCCACTGATGGTGGTAGCCCCAACCTCATTCCGGATGATCTGGACCTCGAACGATGTCATACGATGCCGAATCCGACGGCGCTGATTAGTCCCAGATCAGTGCTTGAGGCTTATTCAGAACAGCCAGGCACAGGAGAGGAGTGGGAGGGGTCTGAGGACCCTTTAGAATATGGATTGTAGCATGAACAGGACTGGTATGAGGATCTAGGGGAAGCCAGTGGACTGGATACTTCTCCAGATGCTGGCATGCTCTATCCTCCTGCTGTGGCTACCGAGGAGGGTGCATCTCATGCCATGGTGGTACATAGGGCAGCTGAGGTCTTGGACCTAGACTTGCCTTTGGTGCCAGTTAGGACTAATCTCCTGACGGAGGGGCTTCAGCTGGGGGTTGCTACATTGGAGCTGATGTCATCCTTCAATGAAGCCCTCACAGATGTCCTTCTGGGAACATGGTCCAAACCCAGCACTGGGGCTCCTGTGAATAGGACAATCGGCCGCCGTCATAGACCGGCTCCAAATGACCCTAGTTTCTTCACCTAACACCCCACCCCGGAGAGCTCGGTGGTCCAAGTCTCCACTTCCCATGGTGCCTTCCTTTCCGCCCCTCTGGATATGGAATCCAAGAGGCTGGACCAACTTGGAAAGAAGTTGTTTTCTTCCTCCAGCCTGGCATTGAGGTCAGTAAACTCCTTTTGCCTATTGGGCCGTTTTTCCCATACTTTATGGGATACAGTGGCACAGGTGCTGCCCCAGGTCCCGGAAGGTGTACGGGACACTGTCACCCAGGCTGTCAAGGATGGGAGAGATGCCGCCCAGTTTACTATCAGGTGTGGCTTGGACACGACCGAGTGCTGGGCAGGGTGATTTTTTCGACAGTGGCCCTCCATCGCCACGCCTGGCTACGTTCTACTGGCTTTTCAGGGGATGTCCAGTCAAGTTTGATGGACATGCCTTTTGATGGCTCTCGACTTTTTGGTGAGAAGGCAGACTCTACACTTCAGAGGTTCAAGGATTCTCGAGCTTCGACCAGATCCTTGGGCCTTTCAGCACTGGCTCATCAGCAGTCTTTCGTCCCTTTCTAGGCTTTGGAAGGGGCGCTGTACCACACCAGCAACAAGTTAGCCACCGTCCTCCGGGTTCAGAGCATCCTGTGCGAGGACGAGGTCGTGGTACCGTCAGATCCAGGGGGTCTGGCCAGAGGTCGGCCACCACACAGTCCCCCTCATCTGCAGCGCCCAAGCCCTCCTAGTATGGTTCTGCAAGACCACGTCTGTCCAGTTGGAGGGAGGATTCAATTTCATCTCTCTCACTGGCAGTCTATCACATCGGACAAATTGATCTTGCAGATCATACAGAAGGGCTATTCCCTCCCCTTCCAGTCTTTCCCTCCCTCTATCCCTCCGGTAAAAGAACGGCTGATGGGGGATCAGTTGGTCTTGCTCTACAAGGAAGTTACGGCTCTCTTGGCCACGGGAGCCATAGAAAGGGTCCCGATGTCAGAAGTAGTGGTTGTTATTCCCGCTACCTTCTGATTCCCAAAAAGAACAAGAGCCTCCACCCTATCCTGGATTTAAGGGACTTCAATCTCTTCCTCAAAATGGAGAAATTCAAGATGCCCACTCTTTCTCAAGTCTTGTCTGCCCTAGACCAAGGAGACTGGATGGTAGAGTTGGACTTGCAAAATGTGAATTTTCACATCCTCATCCTGCCTGCCCACAGGCGTTACTTGCGGTTCAAGGTGGGCCACAAGCACTTTCAATTAACAGTGCCCCTCGTGTGCTCACAAAAGTGATAGCGGTGGTGGTAGCTCATCTGTGCAGGTTAGGGACTTCAGTCTTCCCCTAGCTGGACTACTGGATGTTGAAGGCTCCGATGCCCCAGGCTCTCATCACCCACCTCCAGACGGCGGTGAACCTCTTTCACTCTCTGGGGTTCACTATAAACGTGCCGAAGTCACACCTGACTCCCTCTCAGAAGCTCACTTTCATCTGAGCTGTTTTGGACACAGTGGAATATCAGGCCTATCCTCCCAAGCAGCAAGTCCAGGATATTCAGGTTATGATACCGATGTTTTGGCCTCTATCCTGGATTTCGGTGAGACAGACTCTGAGGCTATTGGGACTCATGGCTTCCTGCATCCTATTAGTCAAGCATGCCAGATGGCATATGAGGGCTCTGCAGTGGGACCTGAAGTTCCAATGGGCACCACATCAGGGAAATCTTATCGACATGGTTCAGATCTCGGGGGAACTGCAAAGGATCTGCAGTGGTGGTTAGTGAACTGCGATTGGGTCAAGGGCAGACTCCTCTCCCTTCCCCAATCAGATGTTACAGTAGTGACAGATGCGTCACTTCTGGGATGGGGCGGCCATCTGGGAGAGATGGAGATCAGGGGCCTCTGGTCTCCGGTGGGATCCCGACTCCATATCAACTTGTTGGAGCTTCGGGCAATCTGGCTAGCATTAAAGGCATTTCTTTCTGTTGTGAAAGGGAAGGTAGTGCGGGTGTTCAGGGACAACACTATTACAATGTGGTATTGCAGCAAGCAGGGCGGTCTGGGCTCATGGACCCTTTGTCAAAAGGCTTTACGTCTCTGGACATGGCTGGAACATCAGGGCATAACCCTGGTGGTTCAACACCTGGCAGGTTCTCTGAACGCCAGAGCTGATGACCTCAGCCGGCGATGCTTAGCGGATCACGAATGGTGTCTCCATTCCGAGGTGTTGCAATGACTCTTTCAGCAGTGGGGAGAGCCTTGGTTAGATCTTTTCGCCTCCGAAGAGAACGCTCAATGTCAGCAGTATTGTGCATTGGAGTTTCTAAGGTGGTTATCGCTAGGCGATGCTTTTCGTTGCGAGTGGAGCTCAGGCCTCCTGTACCCATTTCTGCCCATACCACTTCTGCCCAGAGTTGTCAAGAAAATCAAGAACGATTGGGCCCAAATAATCCTAGTGGCTCCGGATTAGACACACAGAGTCTGGTATCCAAAGATTCTCAAAATGAGCATTGGTCCTCCATTCAGGTTGCCTGTCTGGGAGGATCTTTTGTCGCAGCAGCAGGGGAAGGTTCTTCACCCGAACCTGTCAGCTCTGCGGCTTCATGCATGAAGATTGAGCAGTGGCAGTTGATGGTTTATGTCCTCCCTCCTGAAGTCTGTGATGTCATTCTGGCAGCCAGGCGCCCCTCTACTAAGACGGTTTACGCCTGCTGTTGGAAATGTTTCGTATTATATTGTACAGAGAGGTCTATTGATCCTCTTTCTCCTTATCTTTATAAAATCTTTCTGTTTATTCTGTCTCTCGCCCAACAGGGTTCTTCTTTAGGGACTCTTAAGGGCTATCTTTCTGCCTTATCGGCTTTTCTTCACTTGCCTGATCAGCAGTCTTTGTTTAAGTCCCCTATCATACAGAGATTCTTAAAAGGGCTTGTACATATGTTTCCAACTAAGCCTTTTGTTATGCCCCAGTGGGACCTTAATCTAGTGCTTACTTTTCTAATGTGTGCTCCTTTTGAGCCTTTATAATTGTCCTTTCCGGCTGCTCACTATCAAGACAGCCTTCTT
The DNA here is from genome assembly GCF_031143425.1 of Pleurodeles waltl. Taxonomy (NCBI): domain Eukaryota; kingdom Metazoa; phylum Chordata; class Amphibia; order Caudata; family Salamandridae; genus Pleurodeles; species Pleurodeles waltl. The sequence goes on along the minus strand of NC_090439.1, from coordinate 1,156,005,938 downwards.
AGTGGCGATCACATCTGCTAGGAGAGTGAGATGCAGGCTTTATCATCGAAACCGCAGTATCTCACAATATATCCTGATAAGGTAGTCCTCAGAACTCTTGCCTCTTTCCTGCCCAAGGTGGTGACCCCTTTCCATCTGGGTCAAAATATCACCCTGCCCACCTTCTTTGCTCCACTGCATCCCTCTAAAGAAGAAGAGCATCTCCATCAGCTTGACCAAAGAAAGAGTGTTATCTACCTTGACCGCACAATAGAGTTCTGGGTGGACGACTAACTCTTTGTGGGGTATGTTGGTGCAAAAAAGGGGCGGACAGTCCAGAAACAAACCATTTCATGCTGGGTCGTTCTCTGCATAAAAATGTGCTACTTTTTGGCTAAGAAGCTGCCTCCTAAGGGCTTGAGAGCTCACTCTACCAGAAGGAAAGCTGCTACCATGACATTAGCTCGAGGTGTGCCGGTATTAGACAGTTGCCAGGCGGCAACATGGGCTTCCTTGCACACGTTTGCAAGACACTGCTGCATGGATAGCCAGGTTAGAAAAGAGGGGCGTTTTTCTCGCTCGGTCGTGCAGGACTTCCTTGTGTGCAGTATATCTTCGCAGCCCACTTGTTGAAGGAAAAGAGGTGGTTTTACAGGTTTCAGTATCAACACAAAGACCTCAAGTAGTATAATTCTTGGAAGGTTCAATCCCATAGATAGCACCAACAGCACTAACATAGATACAGGTTATCAGCAATATCAACCACAGCAAAGGCAATCTTACCATGATAAGCGACAGGCCAACTTGCAGTAATCAGATTCTGTACACAGGTAACTTTTCAACAAGAAAGTTATTTATTCGTCAGCATTGGTGACCGCCAGCTATAGCCTTCAAGCTTCAACTGGCCTGCTGCAAGAACTCCTCCTGCATATCATCTAGTTTCTGTAGAAAAAGCGTTTTTTACCTGCCTATGTCTTTGGTGCTGGTTGCCGAATCGTCACAACAGAAGGTTTTGGGGTGATCCATCAAGTGGGGACCGAGAAAATGCCTTTTCCCCATTCATAGGGATATTGAACAGCAAAAGCGCCTGAACCACTGGACAGAATTACACCAAATTTGGCAGAAAGGTAGCTCTTGATCCAGAAAGTAACCTTTTTGTGATCTGGTGTAAATCAGTTCAGTAGTTTTAGACAAATTAAAGAAAATCCAAATTTGTATTTACAGGGACATGAAGGATTCACAACCCTTCCCTTTCTCTTGCTGAGATCTGATTTGCTGCCAACACTTCATCAGTTGTTGGCAGCCATCTTGAGATTCGGCTTTGTCCTAGAAAAAATGTTAAAAATAAAGAAAAGGGGCCAGGGTACGAACATCGTGACCCCTTAGCTCTGGTTGTGGGCTCCTAGAGGGACCCACCAGGGCTAAAAATTACTTTTTTTTTTTTTTAATTGCCGCGAACTTTGCGAATCGAGGCAAAAATTATAAAAATAAAAAAAAGCGAGGGCTCCTGCGTTTGTTTTTTTATCAAGCCCCTGGGTGGGTCAGGTCCTGGGGGCATTTCATATTTTAATGCGGTGGGCCCTCCGGGCCTCTCCGCCTCCCCGGGAAGTGCCACCTCCCCAGGGCTCTAATTACATTACATGTGGGGGGGCTGGGTGGCCCCTCACAGCCCTGGGGACCGTTTCCTCCCCGGGGCACAGATCTGATTTAAGTGAGGGAGGGCTGTAATGAAAGTAAATGCGGGGGGCCACCACCTCCCGGGCCATTTATCTATCTGTATGCAAGGGTGCAGTGCAGCCCCTCTGCATCCACGGGGACCACCATCTCCCCTGGGCAAATATAAAAAAATGGAATGGATGTCAGTTTCGGGCCTCTGCAGCCCCATGGACCACCATCTCCCTGGGGTTCTTTTTATTGAAGGGGGCTGCGTAGCCCCCTTGAGGAACCACTGATGGCCCTTGGGACCGCCACTACCCATGACCGGCTCCTGCTATGTCCTGAGGTGCCCACCCCTGGGACATACCTGTTTGCTTTAACAGGTGTCATCAAGTGACAGCTAACGCTAGCTTCCAACAGCATTCATTTAATCCGAGCGGATGTTTCCTCTGTCCCTCTGCCTACGGGCAGGGAGATAGAGGAAAAAAATGCTTTTACATGCAGGGAACTGCATGTCCAGCAGCTCCCTGTGTGCAAAAGCAATGGGATCGCGGGGGGAGGACTTGAGGCTCCCCCAGAGGTTCCAGATTGCCCGAAATAGGGTATTAGAAGAACTGAAATAGAGTGACCTTGAATTTTAAAGCCAAAAACTGGGACATTTCACAAACATAGAAGAAGGACTACACTTTTACTTTAACCAAGTGCACAGAATGAAGGCACTTATCAGCACAGAATGAAGTCACTCATCAGCACTAAGAACACAAATAAATTGCAATTTTTAAAGCCAGTATCATGCCTGACACTTCAATGTCTTATACCAGCTGTTAACTATCCCTGCTTTGGTAAACATTAAAGGCACGTCTACCATTTTCAGTCCATTTCTCTAGAAACCGGGGCATGAGCTTAATTTCCTGAAATCTGCCAGGGCAGCTGTTGAAAACCCGAGACTCTCCTGGCAAATCCAGGACACGTATTCACCCTATACAGAAAGGCAACAACAGAAGGGAAGAAATGAGTGGAAAAAGGGGCAGATAGGCACAAAGAGAGGGCAAGAAATGTACAGAGAGGCACAAACATTGTGCAAGAAACAGAGAGGCATGAACAGAGGGCAAGAAACAAGCATAAAACAAGCAGAAAGGCACAGACAGAGGGTAGAAACAAGCAGAGAGGCAGTAACAGAAGGCAAGAAATGAGCAGAAAACAGACAGAGAGGCAGAAACAGAGGACACGAAACAGACAAAGAGTCACAAACAGATGGTAAAAAATGTGCATAACATTGTAGCAAAGAGGCACAAAGAGAGGGCAAAAAACAGACAGAGAGGCATAAACAGACAACAAGAAATGGATAGAAAGGCATAAACAGAGGAAAAGAAATGACAATGAAACAAACAGAAAGGCATAGAAAGTGTAGGAACGAGAAGAGTGGTAGAAACAGAAGGCATAAAACGAGCAGAAAAATTGGCAAAAAGGCACAGATAGAGGCAAGAAATGAGCAGAAAAGAGGGATAGAGGGGTGGGTGATTATAGGGCTTGGTTGCAGAGCCTGGTCATGGCAAGGCTCCTCAGCCACCCTCGGCTGCGCACGACCAAAGGCCATGCATGGCACTGGGTAGGGTGGTTATAGGGCAGGCAGGCCCTGCAGCCACCCCGCCGCAAACAGGCCAAAGGCCGTGCACAACGGTGGTTGGATTGACGTATAGTTATCAAACTAACTTTACATTTAAAAAACATAGAAATTCACTGAAAAAAACAAGGTTACAGGGACGTTATATTTAGAAATAGAATTTTAAAAACCATAGAAATTCACAAAAAAAACAAAGGTTACAGGGACATTATAGTTAGGTTCTAAATTTACTCGTAGAAAACCATAAAAATTCAGCAGTTAGAGATTTTTTAAATAACTATAACTCGCGCCCTAAAGTAACTATAACTCGCACCCTTGCCATGCACTACTAATTACCCCAATTATTACAGCACTCATGACAACTTGTATAATGTCATTAAAAATATAAATGAAACATTAGCAGTCAAATTATTCAATAAAAAAACTGTGCATGGCGGGTCTGTGAATTATAGTTACCTTAGGGCGCGAGTTATAGTTATTTGAAATAACTCTAATTATAACTGCTGAATTTCTTTGGTTTTCCATGAGGAAATTCAGAACCTAAGTATAACATCCCTGTAACCTTTTCAGTAAATATATATATATATATCCTCCCTGTACATGTCATATGAAATCGTAAACATTATTGAACTGCTAAATAAAATATACATTAGAGCATACAAAACATATGAAGAAATAAGTTTCAAGTTTATTTATTTCATGAATTGGAACTCCTAAGAGGTCCACACGCGTACCAAATACCAAGTGACATAAAACATTAAGAATAAGATTTCTTAAATTATTTTTTTTAAAAAATTATGTAATCACAGTAATACTCCTCAGACAACAAAAAATCGAAATGTATCACAATGAGCAGAATATAATATGTACCAATATGACAAATTAAAAACGAGGGATTAGCTTCTAGGAACAGGAAGACTCAACCCCTTTAATCTCATTACAAATAAAAGCCTAAAGTGCATCAAACAGTGCAAGACAGTACCCTGAAAGAGACCACACTTAGAAAAAGGCCCCATTAAACATTAATATTTTCTAAAAAAGACAATTGTGCAATGTACGTTTACATTCCAAAATGTAAGGTGATCTTTTAAATCCCCAAAAGCCAACCCGCAGCCCATCTGGGCTGTGTTATAGAATATTAAAATGCTCTACCCTACAATATAATGGAAATAGAATAAAACTCCATTCCCTTAATGCAAGGGAAAACAAATGATAATAATTCTTGGAGCTGCCTTAATAGGTCGCTCACGGTTATCTTAAGTTAAAAAACATTTAAAAAGGATTCGAAGAATTTAAAAGCCCTAAAACAAAATAATTCATTTGGATGATTAAAAACAGCTTCCTTGGCCTCTCCAGCAGAACAAATATAAAAAATTCAGATAGATAGGTTTTAACCATTTTTTCCTGAGTGTTGCTAGAGCTGGACAGACAAATAATACATGCTTTACATTCTGTATACCCAATTGACAAAGATCATAGTTATTATTGGATCCATCCCATTTAGAGGTTAGCTCTCTGAGAGGTAATCTATCCAATCTCAGCAAAATGAACAGGCGCTTCACCCCATGTGGAAGGTTCCAGGGCAGGTATGGCTGAGGATGTTTGAAGGTTGCTGTTTTAGTAAGGCTGGCCAGTCTCCACTTTGGACGGCAAGCACCTATGTCCAAAGAGAAGCTTTTGGACCACGTAATTTCTTTTAAAGTTTTTTTCAAAACAAGAGGTGGTAACGATGGAATCAGGCGTGGATCAAGCTCCAACAATTTCATAGCCAGATTGAAGTTTCCAAAACACTTAGATTTTTTTTTTAATATGCAAGAAGATTCTTTATAAGCTAAATTTCTTAGAGTGGATTCCCTACTGTGAACAAGGCTATAAGCCCTCCGGACCACAACCACTAGACCCAGAACATAAGTGTTCTTAATACCAATTTCAATCCTGAGGGCCTCCACTGAAGCTGAGTTGTTACAACAAGCTAAGCGGCTCAGAATCTGTCTTCTATCCTGTTGAGAAAATTCCATTTAGAAATCTCGGTACATTCCAAAGCATGCAAGAGGGTGGTCAGGGTCTTTGTTTGATAAGCAGTAAGTGTCAAAAATGGCGCTGACGAACTGAATTAAAAAGTCCCACTAAACCTTGTGCTTGAGATAGAGCCTTAGTAGTGTTATTATGCATGTGATCTTGGTCATTAAGCGAAGAGGAAAACATTTCCCCCAAAAAGCAATAAGCTTCTACCTGCTCTAACTTTTGTTGTCCCAGGGACCAGGAAAAATTAATTTTCTTACCCAATTTTTTCCTTGAAAACATACTACTTGCGACTTTGATATATTAATCTGCAAATGGCGTTGTAGGGAATAATGATTTAACACAGCAGGACGCCGATTTAAACCTTTCGGAGTGAGGTCAATCATTACTATATCATCTGCTTATAAAAGGCAGGAGAGTGAATGACCTCCATTCTGCAAGGAACGGGGCAAATCAATAATGCATTGAGAGAATAGTAGTGAAGACAATAAACAACCTGAAGAAATAAGCTTTTGTTACATTCATTCTTCAGTCTTAGAACCTTACAGATGCTTCTCCATGTTTCCCATCATGTAGAGTCACCATAGAATTATTCATATTTACTACCTTTTGAAGGTGAAAATATTTGTTTTCCCCTTAAATTCTTTTCACAACCACCCAATCTCCACATTGCTATTCTACATTTTCACTCCTTTTCTCATGTTATAGTTTTTCTCACACATCTTTTGGAAACCTGCCACAATTTCTCTTATGCTTTTGTTATCTACCCATGTTTGTTTATTTCTTAGTAACCACATAGGTGACTCCTTAGTAGCAGACTCTCATACTTTGAGTTCTACGAAAGTTAAGATGGTGGCATAGGGACGGCTATCATGCAACGGGGAGCTCTGAGCAGTCTATGAAGCTAAGATGCTGTTATCAGTATGGCGGAGAGCTTGTGTTTTAATTTTTAAAAAAAGTCTAGGTTTCTAAACCTTAAGGCTTTGCTGATTGAACTGTTTAATTTTTGGAGCCCTGCTTACTGCAGATAGCTTGTTATGCCAGCGTCATTTACTGAGGCTTTACCCTTTGCCGCATTCTCCTGGTAGTTTTGCAGACCGCCCATGTTTTGCTTACCTTTATGGTAGGCTCACCTTGATGAAAACGAAGAAGTCACAGCAGTGAACATAATCGCTGAAGTTCAGTCTTTTTGCAGAGTCCCTATGATGCCCATAGCCTGGCTTGAGGGAAAGACAAAGCCAGTGTGTTTGGGCTCAAAGAACAAGACAGGTTGGCACAGCCCTCAAAACCAATGGAGAGGGCTGTTCCTCCAACAGCGTCAAACAGTGATTGATTTTTATCAAGCATGCCAGCGCACAATGAGAGATGACAGTGATCAGCAACAAGAGGGAGCCAATTCAGATGTGAATGTTACTGCTGGACAATTACATCTTTTCCTGTCGGGTGGCACAAAGTGAATAGATCATAAAGGCCTTTGAGTTCAGAGAGCTGGTGCTTCACAGAATGAGATGCAGAATGAAACAGAGACTGGCTCCACAACGCTCCAGCTGACAACTATTTTTGGGTCTGCATTTAGAGACAGTGATGACAATGAGCATACACAATTATGGTAAGGATAATAAGTAAGCTTCATCTATTGGCTGTTTAGTAGAGCTGCTTAAATAGTCAGAACAAGTGCATTTCTGATAGAGACTTATAATCAGAATGAATCCAGAAACTTTTTAACTTTTTATGCACAGGAAGGTGGTGTCATGTGACTGCACACTGACACTGTTCACTCCTGAAATGACGTACGGGTCCTATATGGATGCCACTCCTGCACACTAAAGTTAGTTTCTTTCTTTCCATGACACCAGATTAAATTTTGATTTTCTTCAGTGTGCAGTATGTCCCCCCTTAAAATAGAAGGTGTCAAGCTCTGTAGGGACTGTTGCAAGCAAATGTTTCTGATAGAGCCCCATCATGTGTGCCTGTAGTGCCTGGGGTCAAGCCATGACTCCAAGGCCTGCGGAGACTGTGCGTCAATGAACCTGAAAGCCGTCAGGTAGAGTGAGGCTAAACTCAATGTTGCCAAGCACAGGAATACTCTTCTGGACCGATCCAAGTCAAGCTCAGAGTGTAAGATTTGATCGAGCCTGTGAAGCCACTCCAGAGATAGGTCTTTGTTATGCTCCAGGCTCTTTGATAAGCATAAAAAGCAACACAACAAGCCCAAGTAAGGGTTTGCTCCCACACACCGCTTGCATTCCCCTGAACAGGCGCAAGGAGACACCATTCTTCTTGATTTCACTCCTAAAATTGACCAACTTCTGGAGCTGATTCTGGCACAATGCAAGGTTCCGGGGCCTTCAGCCACACCCCACTAGGTTGAAGAGTTCCACGCAGCCACACTCCAGTGCTTTGGATTCCCACTGACTCTGTGGCATGCCTTTTGGTCCCAAGGATCCAGGAGATCCATCACCTGGGATATCTCCAACTGGTGTACTCTCGGCATCAACTACACCCTCCAAAGTCACCTTGCCCCCAGCCCCTATTCTGACCCCACTTCCAAAGCCACAACCCATGTCAGCACTGACTTTGCCACCCAAGGAAGCAAAACCGATTGTTCTTTCTGACTCTGATTCAACACTGGTCCAACCTGGTTCGAAGTCACACCTGAATCCATGTGAGGCACCACTTCCCACTCTCAGTCCTCCAACCCTTGAACTACTGCAGTGTCATCATCATTCTCTTCATTCGCTTTTGTAGAACAGATTATGACAAGAACTATGACCCAGGGAATGAGTTTTCGCAGCCCATGCAAGAATACCATTGCTAGGAGAACTTACGAGAGGTTAGTGGCCTTGATTCCTCCTGGGCCATCAACAGAAGAATCCCCTTACTACGCCTTGGTAATGCATTGGGCAGCCTAAGCCCTTGACCTGCAGCTTCACACCATAGACGTCAAGACAAACATGTTAATTGAAGTTCGTCAGCCAGTGCTGACATATTTGGGGCTTCTCTTACATTTTATTGAGACACTGAGGGACACCGTATGAGGAGTTTGTGCCAAGCCATGTTACAGAGTGCCGGTCAGTCGTCAGATTGATAGGAGCCATTGCCCTGCCCCAGGTGACACAGCTTTTCCTTCTCAGCATCCCTTACTACCCAGCCTTCAGGTACAGGCCACCACATGAAATTCCATCCCCAACACCTTTTCATTGACTCCCCCAGGCAATCTAAATAGGAGGAAAGATTTGGAAAATGTGCCTTAGGTGTTTATTTCCATCGGTGATTCAAGATGGTTGTAATGTGGCCAAGTTCACAATTCATTGTGGCTTGGATACCACTGATTCCATCAGGCAGACTATAGGCACCAGTGTTGCCATTTGCTGCCATGCATGGCTGTGATCAGCTGGGTTATCCAGCGATGTCCAGTCCTTCCTGTTGGACATACCCTTTGACGGGACTCATCTTTTGGGGTACAGAGCTGACTCTGCTCTTGAGTGGTTTAAGGAGAGTAGGGCTACAGCTCTCTCCCTGGGCCTTTCTGCCCCACCTGACCAACTGCAGCAATTGCACTGTTCCTTTTCTAGTTGTGACTTAGGTGCCCCATAATGGCAACCTGTCTAACCACCACAGGCGAACCAGTAGGTTTGCAGTCACAACAAGGTGCTCACCGTTACCGTGGCCAAGGTCAATGGGCTGCCCGATCCACCGTCCCCACAGCTACACCTACCAAGGATCTTTATCATATTCTTGCAAGTGCACAGCCTCCTGGGGAGAGGTAGAATCCACTGATTCCATCCGGGTTGGCAGGCCTTCAACTAAAACAATTGGGTTCTGCATATGATCAACGAGGGATGCACTAATCTGTTCCCTGCTGCACCTTCCGACATCCCCCCCCATATCACTGACTGGAAAGCATCTTTCCATTTTGCAGCAGCAAGTAGAAGCCCTTTTTTTACCAAGGGGGCCATCAAGAGGGTGTCCATGCTAGAAGTAGGCAATGGTTGTTGTTATATTGGAATTAAAATGTTCCAATTTTTTAGCTATCAGGATAATAAGTTTCTCTTCCAAGGCTACACACAATGGTTTAAGTATGGCATCAATTATATGTGTAAAATCATCTTGTGAAGCTTCCTTCTCTCTGTTATCGGATATAGCAGTTACCGATAGCGTATCGGGCGTTGTCAAATGGCGAACAGGATCTTCCAGGTGTAAAGGAGTTTTCCTCTTGGCCACTAAGACACGTTTTGTGTTTTTAGGGCGGCGTTCCACTTTTCTCTTTTTTGGCGGTGAGGGAATAACGGAAGAGCAGTCAGTATTAAGGGCCAGATGTAGCAAAAAAGTAATTTGCGACTTGCAAATTGCGAGTCCTTGCGACTCGCAATTTGCAAGTCGCAAATTGCTATGCAGTACGGTGTCTCAGACACCGTCTGCAACTCGCAATGGGGTCGCAATGACCCACCTCATGAATATTCATGAGGTGGGTCGCAAATTGCGGCCCCATTGCGAGTATAGGCACTCGCTAACATGGAGGCCTGCTGTAGTCAGCAGGCCTCCATGTTAGCGACCTGTTTTTTCAATAAAGCATTTTTTTTTTTTTGAAATGTAGCCCGTTTTCCCTAAGGGAAAACGAGCTGCATTTCAAAAAAATCCAAAACCTTTTGTTTCGTTTTTTTCAGGGCAGGGAGTGGTCCCTTGGACCACTCCCTGCCCTGAAAAAATATTTTGGGGTCCAGTCTCAAACTGGAAGGGGTCCCATGGGGACCCCTTCCAATTTGCGAGTGGGTTACCATCCACTTGAAGTGGATGGTAACTGCGACTCCATTTGCGACCGCGTACGCGGTCGCAAATGGAGTTGCATACCACTGCGACTCGCAAATAGGAAGGGAACACCCCTTCCTATTTGCGATTCGGAAATGCATTTTGCGAGTCGGTAACGACTCGCAAAATGCATTTCTGCATAGGAAACACGCATTTGCGAGTCGCAAACGGCAGATTTTGCCGTTTGCGACTCGCAAAGTGTTTCCTACATCTGGCCCTAAGTTCTTTATATTCACATGGGGCCTGCGTATAGGGAACTTCAGTATCACGCTGGGATACATTAATAGTAAAGGCAGTCAGGGGGCCCTGTACCCCTTGTTTAGACTTGACAAGAACAGCAGGCTCCAGGGGTGGTCTCTGTGTGGATTTGTGTACAGTCCCAATTTTTTCTTCAACCTGCACTAGTTCAGTTTCAATGGCCTCAATAACAGATGACAGATAACTAGAAATTGATGATTGGGTTAGAGGGTCTGATGCACCCTCCCCCTTTTGCATACTTGTTTTCCTTTTGCCCATTTCAGGAGATAGTTCTCACACCCTTGGTTAAAGGCAGGAGAGGGTCGCCCAAGTGCATGAACGAACAAAAGGAACGTCGTGGCAGTGTCTTTGTGCTACTTATTATTACCTTAGACTTGGTGACTTACTCCGCTCAGAAAACTTGCCTCTCGACTTCCCAGGTAGCAATTCTCAGCAGAATGGCTCAGCCCAGACTCTTACATTCGATGACAGGCGAAGGACGGGCCCGCCCTTGGCCGGACTTTGCCTGGGCGCGTCCCACCTGTATCCGGCAGGAGTCCAGCGGCGCTGTGAGCGTGCAGTGTTTGCTGGCCCTGCCCCACTGGGCTCATTCACAGGCTTCTGGGGCTCAGAGTCCCCTCGTCAGCGGCTTTCCTTTCCCGCGGCACGGGAGTCCAGCGGCGTTTTGAGCGCGCAGTGTTTGCTGGCCCTGCCCCCCGGGCTCATTCACAGGCTTCTGGGGCTCAGAGTTCCCTCGTCAGCGGCTTTCCTTTCCCGTGGCGCAGGAGTCCAGTGGCGCTTTGAGTGCGTGGTGTGTGCTGGCCCCGACCCCAGGGCTCGTTCACAGGCTTTTGGGGCTCAGAGTCCCCACGTCAGCGGCTTTCTTTCCTGCAGTGCGGGGGGTCCAGCGGCGCTTTGAGCACGTGGTGTTTGCTGGCTCCGCCCCCTGGGCTCATTCACAGGCGTCTGGGGGTCCAAGTCCACTCGTCAGCGGCTTTCTTTCCCCACGGCGCAGGAGTCCAGCGGTGCTTTGAGCGTGCAGAGTTTGCTGGCCCTGCCCCCTGCGCTCGTTCACAGGCTTCTGGGGCTCAGAGTCTCCTTGTCAGCGGCTTTCCTTTCCCCAACTTGAAAACAGTCATAAAACAGTGCAATTAGTGAAAATCACAATAGTTAGAAATGGGCCTGGGGGAGCACAAACCATATACTAAGAAAGTGGAATGCGAAAGTCGGTCCCCCACCTAGGCAATTGTAGTGTGTAGAGGGGAGCTGGGAGTACTTAGAAAGCCCAAAGGTAAATACTAGAACCCACCCCAGTGACCAGGAAATCAGGAGAAAATCACAGTAACTTTCCCAGAATACAAATAGAAACGAGAAGAAGAATTATACAAAACCTAGACTACAAGACACCAAGAGCGGAGTCCTGGACAAGAAGACCTATGGAAGAAGGGGACCAAGTCCAAGAAGCACAAAAGAGTCCAGGAAGAACAGGAGCCCCTATTAACGCAGATAAAGGTGCACAAGGAGAACCACCGGTGAAGAAGGAAAGTCACTACTGCACCCGAGAAGAAGAAGTCGGGTTCCCGGGGGGTGCATGTGATATCCCACACCAAATGGAAGATTGCAGTCAGGTTTGCATTATCGGAGTCCGCCAACAAGCCTTGGCACTCACAAAGCTCGCTGTTAGGGGAAAATGGCGCTGCCCGGGACCAGGAATGACCAGGTGGACTCTACCCAGAAGAGGAGGTCAGAGGGGACCCGCAGCAACTCAGACAGCCCACAGAAGACCAGACAGCACACACAGGAGTCCCACAGCACGGGGACAAGGAAGTTGCAACAGAGGCCCATGCAGAACTCCAACAAAGGATGCCATGCCGCTGGAGAACCACTCAGGAAGCTGTGCGTCGCAGGATAGAGTGCCGGGGGTGGAAGCTACCAGATACACAAAGGACTTGGAGGAAGGATGCCAACAAGCTTTGGCAGTTGCAAAACACACGTTGCACGGGTGCACTGATTCACATGGGGAAGCAAGCTCTTACTTCCATCAAAGTTGGACTGTTGGAAGAGAGGACCGTCTGGACCACTTCAGTCTACCACCATTGATGCCCGATCCACCAAGCTCAGCAGGAGAGGGGATCCACGCAGCCAGTCATCATTGCAGTTGGTGCCTGCAGAAGCAGGGGAATGACTCCTTTACCTGTCTGGGGGTCCGAGTCCACTCGTCAGCGGCTTTCCTTCCCCACGGCGCAGGAGTCCAGCGGCGCTTTGAGCGCGCAGAGTTTGCTGGCCCTGCGCTCGTTCACAGGCTTCTGGGGCTCAGAGTCTCCTTGTCAGTGGCTTTCCTTTCCCCAACTTGAAAACAGTCATAAAACAGTGCAATTAGTGAAAATCACAATAGTTAGAAATGGGCCTGGGGGAGCACAAACCATATACTAAGAAAGTGGAATGCGAATGTCGGTCCCCCACCTAGGCAATTGTAGTGTGTAGAGGGGAGCTGGGAGTACTTAGAAAGCCCAAAGGTAAGTACTAGAACCCACCCCAGTGACCAGGAAAGCAGGAGGAAATCACAGTAAATTTCCCAGAATACAAATAGAAACGAGAAGAAGAATTATACAAAACCTAGTTAGAGACTACAAGACACCAAGAGCGGAGTCCTGGACAAGAAGACCTATGGAAGAAGGGGACCAAGTCCAAGAAGCACAAAAGAGTCCAGGAAGAACAGGAGCCCCTAACAACGCAGATAAAGGTGCAAAAGGAGAACCACCGGTGAAGAAGGAAAGTCAGTACTGCACCCGAGAAGAAGAAGTCAGGTTCCCGGAGGGTGCATGTGATATCCCACACCAAATGGAAGATTGCAGTCAGGTTTGCATTATCGGAGTCCGCCAACAAGCCTTGGCACACACAAAGCTCGCTTTTAGGGGAAAATGGCGCTGCCCGGGACCAGGAATGACCAGGTGGACTCTACCCAGAAGAGGAGGTCAGAGGGGACCCGCAGCAACACAGACAGCCCACAGAAGACCAGACAGCACACACAGGAGTCCCACAGCACGGGGACAAGGAAGTTGCAACAGAGGCCCATGCAGAACTCCAACAAAGGATGCCATGCCGCTGGAGAACCACTCAGGAAGCTGTGCGTCGCAGGATAGAGTGCCGGGGGCGGGAGCCACCAGATACACAAAGGACTTGGAGGAAGGATGCCAAGTGAGCGCGTCGCCAGTGAGCGAGTTCGGACCTGGTTCAGGTCCTGAACTCGCCCCTCACGACCGCAGCACCAACCTGCTGCCTTCTGCCTCTGCCCCACGACCACGCTGCCGTCTGCGTGTTCGAGGCCCTCCTCCACCCGCAGGCATCCTCCTGCGCCTCATCCCTGGTGGCTAGTGGGCTCACTTGACCCGAGTGCCGCTTCCGCCGTCCCGTAAGTTTGTTTTTCAGCTTTTTTCCGCTTTTCTGCGCCTCGCCGCCGGCGCTTTTTGCCCCATTGTGCCCCCCTGATTGCTGTCTCCCCGATCGTATTTAATCCCAGTATTGTGTCCATATTGTGTTTTTTCCTGCATTTGTGACTGTTTTTGCCCGATTTCTGTGCCTTTCGCCCCTTGTGCGCTCCTCGACCCCAGCCGCTGCTTCCCTGCGGCCCCGCCCCCCTCGCGCCCCCATTTGCCGCTCCCTCCCGCCTCCCGCCTCCCAGCTGCTCCTCCCTCCCCCCTCCCTTCTTAATGGCTGGCGCTGCGCGTCGCCAGTGAGCGAGTTCGGACCTGGTTCAGGTCCTGAACTCGCCCCTCACGACCGCAGCACCAACCTGCTGCCTTCTGCCTCTGCCCCACGACCACGCTGCCGTCTGCGTGTTCGAGGCCCTCCTCCACCCGCAGGCATCCTCCTGCGCCTCATCCCTGGTGGCTAGTGGGCTCACTTGACCCGAGTGCCGCTTCCGCCGTCCCGTAAGTTTGTTTTTCAGCTTTTTTCCACTTTTCTGCGCCTCGCCGCCGGCGCTTTTTGCCCCATTGTGCCCCCCTGATTGCTGTCTCCCCGATCGTATTTAATCCCAGTATTGTGTCCATATTGTGTTTTTTCCTGCATTTGTGACTGTTTTTGCCCGATTTCTGTGCCTTTCGCCCCTTGTGCGCTCCTCGACCCCAGCCGCTGCTTCCCTGCGGCCCGGCCCCCCTCGCGCCCCCATTTGCCGCTCCCTCCCGCCTCCCGCCTCCCAGCTGCTCCTCCCTCCCCCCTCCCTTCTTAATGGCTGGCGCTGCGCGTCCGCGCGCAGCGGGCGCGCCGGAGGCGCGCCAGAGGCAAGCCCGTCTGCGCCCGTCCGCGCCTGTACCGCGCCCAGCGCCACCCCCCCTGGTCCTCGCGCCTCCCGCGCCCACTTCTCGGCCGAAGAGCTCCGCGCCCTCAACCGCGGGCCCTCCACTGAATGCTTCCGGGCATCCCCGAAGCTCCTCAAGACCTGGCTCTTCGACCGCTAAACAGCCTCTCCACCCCCCCCCACCTCAGCGCCTCGAAACCCTAACGGGTACATAGCGCACTTTATAAATACTATGATTGATTGATTGATTGAACAAGCTTTGGCAGTTGCAAAACACACGTTGCACGGGTGCACTGATTCACATGGGGAAGCAAGCTCTTACCTCCATCAAAGTTGGACAGTTGGAAGAGAGGACCGTCTGGACCACTTCAGTCTACCACCATTGATGCCCGATCCACCAAGCTCAGCAGGAGAGGGGATCCACGCAGCCAGTCATCATTGCAGTTGGTGCCTGCAGAAGCAGGGGAATGACTCCTTCACCCCAAGGGAGATTCCTTTGTTCTTCTGATGCAGGCTGAAGATAGGCTGCCTTCTGAGGATGCACAACCGGGAAACAGTAGCAGTTGCTGGTAGGAGCTGGAAATACAATGCTTCAGAAGGTGTCTTGCTTCTTTGTTGCAGCTTGTAGAGTTTCTGGAGGGTCCAGGTGCAGTTTCTTTGGTGAGAATTCAACGTGGAGGATGCAGAGGATTCCTGCTGGAGTCTTGCAATCTGAATCTGAGGAACCACCCAAAGGAGAGACCCTAAATAGCCCTGAAAGGGGGATTGGTCACCTAAGCAGGTAAGCACCTATCAGGGGAGAGCTCTGACGTCACCTGCTGACACTTGTGAGAGGAGGCCTGTTTTTGCATGGTTAGGCCCACTTTTGTACCTGATGTTGATGTGTTCTAGAAGTTGGTAGTGCCCAGGGCCCCTGCTAAACAGGTTCCCTGGGCCAGAGCTCTTTCCCTAAAACTGTTGTGATGCTTGGCACAATTGGTTACACTCTTAAATACCCCTGTAAGTAATTAGTAAATGGGTACCCTAGTACCAAGTGCAGGAGATAGTAAGAGTAGACCCCTGGGGGCAGCAGCACTGATTGTCCCACTCCCAAGAGCACTGCACTCAGATGAACCCAGCACTGCCATTGCAGGCTGAGTGTACTGGGGCAACTCTGAAAAGGACAAACTTGACAGGGCACACCCTCTATGTGCCCTGTCCCCATACACTGCAGGTGTTATGGATAAGTCACCCCTCTAGCAGGCCTTCCAGCCCTAAGGCAGGGTGCACCATACTATATGTGGGGGCATAGCTGCCTGAGCAATATGCCCCCACTCTGTCCTTGCTAAACCTAAGACATAGGGAGTGAAAAGGGAGAAGCCATCTTAATGTATGTACGGGACACTGGTCAAACACAAGTTCCCCATCTACACAGTGGCCACTCCGCACCCTGGGTTGTTTGGTATCAAACAACTCAGAATATTCAATCCAAACTGATACCAGTATTGGATTTAACCTTAAATGTACCCAGGGGCCACCTTAGAGGTGCCCCCTGCAAAAGCTAACCCTAACTGGCAGAGTTTCTGGCTGGTTCCATCCAGCTGCCACTCCTGACAGCCAATATACAAACCTGGTGGAGAGCCCTGGCTCTCTGGTTTGTAAGACAATGCCCTTCCTGGGTGGAGGAGCTAACACCCCCTCCCTCAGGAATGTGCAACACCCTGGCGGTGAGTTTCAAAGGGCTACAGCCCCTGAAACTGTAGCCTCCAGGCCTGCTGCTAGCAGCAGAGGGCTTCCCCCTCTGCAAACCCCCACTTTTGGTGGGAGCAAAGGCGGGAAACCACAGAAAGGGTAGGAGGAGTGGCCTCACTGAGCCTGCACCACCCCTAAGGGCTTGCATTAGAAGTGGACCCTCTGATTCAGTTTTCTCCATCTTGGAATGGAAGGAAAACAGCCAATGAGGTTTAGGAAAGTGACCCTTCCCACAGGAAGAGGTCACTGTAGTGGGGGTACCCCCCCAGGGTAAGTGCCCCATTGGACTCTACCAGGGTCCTCCTGAAACACCCACTAATTACAGTATTTAGTGGGCTCCCCTAGATCAAGATTTTAGATTTCGAAAAGGATCCCAAGAAGAAAAGGAGACCAGCACCAAATAAACCGCCAGGATGAGAACTGAGGACCTGCTGCACCAGAAGAGGCATCAAGACCCTTGCTTGCTGCACCAGAGTCCCGACAATCATGACAGTGGAGGAGCTGAACACTGGACCGACTCCAAGAAACCCAGGAGACCTCCAGGCCTCAGGGATCACCCCAGATCTCCCGTCTTAGTGGAGGCCCACACAAGAAAAGCAAGAAAACTGCAAAGGACCAACAAACCAGTGAGGGATACTTCACTGAATCCCCGATATCTCCGCAACCGGAAGTCACAGCCAGACCCGACGACAGCCCAGAAGTGCCACCTCCCCCCAACGGACCCTCTGCATAGTGTACCTGGTTGTGTACACTGCATAGAGGGCCAGCCTCCAACAGTACTAGCCACTCAGATGCTCCCAGAGTTTCCTTTCAACCTTGAATCCAAGATAGCAAAACCCAGAGACCCTCTGGAGGAGCTATGAGCAACACCCCTGGGTTGGTGATGGACAGGGGAGTAGTCACTCCCCTTTCCTTTGTCCAGTTGCATGCCAGAGAAGGGACTGTGGGTCCCTGAACTTTTGTAGACTGGTTTATGCAAGGAGGGCACCAAATGTGGCCTTCTAAGCTTTTCCAGTGGCCTGGGGAGGCTACCCCTCCCAAGCCTGTAACACCTATTTCCAAAGGGAGCAGGTGTAACGCCCCTCTCCCAATGGAAATCCTTTGTTCTGCCTTCCTGGGCTTGAGCTTCTCAAGCAACAGGAGGGCAGAAACCTTTCTGTGAAGTGGCAGGAGCTGGGGCTGCTTGGAAAACCTCAGAAGGCTGGAATGGCAATACTGGGGGTCCTTTAAGGAGCCCCTAGAGTGCACGGAATCATACAACCAATGCTTGCAAAATACTTGGGGTATGATTCCAACATGTTTGATGCCAAACATGCCTATGTTCGGAGTTATCATTATGTATCTGGACATATGTAGTGACCTATGTCCAGTACACCGTAAAATGGCTTTCCCGCACTCACGAAGTCTGGGAAAATGGGGGCACCTTTGCTATTGCAGGAGTGCCCTCACACACAGGTACTTGCACCCTGTCCTCTGGGCTAGGAGGGCCTGCCATAGGGTTGACTTACAGTGACCTAGTGCAGTGACCTGTAGTGAAAGGGTGCATGCAACTTTTCATGCAGGTTGCAATGGCAGGCCTGCAGACACCTTTTGCATGGGCTCCCATGGGTGGCAAAATGCATGCTGCAGCCCATGGGGATCCCCTGGTGTCCCAATGCCCTGGGTACCTAGGTACCATATGCTAGGGACTTACATGGGGCACCAGTATGCCAATTGTGGGGTGTACTAAGTCAGGGCGCAAATGCAGTTTGTTTCAAAAAGTATAGTGCTGGCTGGCGTCATTCCAGAACGCCAGCCTGGCGCCAAATTTATGGAATCCCGCAAGCCGACGCAAAGAGTGGGTTAGCATCTGGGAAATTTATGTTAGCCGGGTGGGGTTGGCAGTGTGGGGGAATGGGGTTTTGCACCAAAAAAGTAGCTTAGGCTGGTTAGAGGTAAAAAAAAAAAATTATAACCAGCCTAGCGTAATTTCATGACGCAGAGCAATCCATACCACATGACTCCTGTCTTGTAAAATACAGGAGTCATGCCGACCACCCCAATGGCCAGCACAGGTGACTAGGGTCCCCTGGGCATGGCCATTGCACCCAGTGCCATGTAGGGGGGACCCATTTCTGGGCCCCTAATAGCACTTTAAGAATTTAAAAAAAATACTTACCTCTACTCATCTGGGATGGGGTCTCCAATCCTTTGGTGTCCCTCTAGTGTGGGTAGGGGTGTTCCTGGGGCTTGGGGTGGCCACCTGTGGACTCTTTCCATGGTGTCTGACCATGGAAATGGGTCCACAGGTCCCCTAATGCCTGCCCTGACCCAGGCATTAAATGATGGTGCTAAGTAGGCTTAGCGCCATTATTTAGGCCCGCCTCTCCCCTGTGCATCTTTTTTGCACAGGATGATGAATAAGGCGCTAGGGGCTTTGAGTCATTTTTGAGACGGAAACTCCTACCTTGCATCTCATTGATGCAAGGTGGTTTCACGCATCCAAAAAATGACTTTAACTCCAATATTTTGACGCTAGATGGGTCTAGCGCCAAAATATAAATATGGAGTTAAGTTTGCGCTGAATTAGCTTAAAACAATGATGCTAATTAAGCGCAAACTGAGTATAAATATGGGCCTAAGTCTTCCGGGGTCAAGTAATCTTCCCTACATAATATATGGCAGAGAGACCCTGCAAAAGATGGGAAGTGAAAGGCTGTGGGTTGCCCCTAGGGGGGTCTTTTCCCTCTATCTCCAAAGCAGCCCTCAAGAGGAATTTTAAGCAGCACAAATTGAGCACTCTATTGTCTAGGCCAGTCGTAGCTTCTTTATCAGATGATTACAATGCAGAGCAAATTTTAGACAAAATAGAGCCTTCTTTTGCTAGGAAGCTCTAGGCAAAAACTCCAAAGTCCCCTCCGGAGCAACTTGGACTACATTGTTCCTTTGTCAACAGTTTAATACACCCTGCCCATTTTTGCATCTTATCATAATGGAGTGTCAGTCATTTTTAGTCTGCCCCAACTCTGTAATCTGTTTTGCATTTCGCAGCAGGAGTTGTATAACTCTCGATGAGCTATGCGTAGTTTGCTTGTTTCATTAATAACAATTGACTGTTTTATTGTATGAAGGTATTTTTTTACTTTCTTTTATTGTATTTGGGAATTTTATCGATTTTATCTGTTCTCTTGCAGGGGATCCTCATCAATAGTTATAAACACTGAATATTCCCACCTATGAGCGGGGACCCCATAGTACATATTAAATACATATTATATATATATATATATATATATATATATATATCTATCTATCTATAGCATAAAAATTGTACGTGGTATTTGAGATATATATATATATATATATATATATATATATATATATATACTGTCAACACTTCATCTGGATAAAGATAGCAAACAAATGGACTGTTTGGACAAAAAGATGTGTGGTACATCTGTGCTACATATGCATCCTTTATGAGGGTGGCCAGTGCCTCTGCACTATTTGTTAGATATGACAGATCATTTTTGGGACCCTCTGTTGAGGTTTACGGACAAGTTGCCAAAAGAGGACTGACAACTTTCACATTCCGATAATCAGGAAACATCAGAAATTTCTCTATTTCAAAGTAGCATCCAAGCACTTCCAGTACAAGATACTGCCCTTTGGGCTCAGGTCAGCACCTCACACATTCTTTAAATACATGGCAGTAGTTATGGTATTCCTGCGGAGGAAGAAAATATTTGTCTACCCATACTTAGGCGATTGGCTGATCAAAAGTTCTTCCCCTGCACTTTCACATAGAGCATTATCAGATCTGCAGTGAAACCTTGCAAAACCTGGGCTTAGAAGTCAACTTCAAAAAATTCCCACAAATACAGACTCAAAAACTACACTGCCTGGGAGCAACTCTTGACATAAAACACGCAAGAGTGTATCCTTTGGAGGAGAGGTTATCCTCAATCAAGAAATGTTGCACTCTCCTCCCTACTCCTCCTCCATCGGCCAGGCAAGTGGCATCACTGCTGGGGTCGAAGGCCTCTTGCATATCTATTGTCCCCAATGTTAAATTACACATGAGGCCACTGCAACAAGCTCTGGAAGATTAATAGTCTCAGTATTTAAACCTCTAAGATGACACATTGGTCCTATCAAAAGTTACTCGACAGTCGCTATAGTGGTGAATGAACAGTCAATACCTCCTGGAAGGAGTCCCCTTGTACCAGGAACTTCCCACACAGACTCTTGTCACTGATGCTTCCTTCCAGGGTTGGGAAGATCATATGGGCTCTCTACAAATTCAAGGCTTGTGGTCGGATAAGGAGCAGCTGTATCGCATAAACATGCTGGAACTCAGAACAGTCCATCTAGCCCTGAAGTTCTTTTGTCCATCCGTAAAGACAAATCCTCTCCTCATACAGATAGATAACATGAAGACAAATTCTCTCCTCATACAAACAGACAATATGACCACAACACATTATCTAAACAAACAAGGAGGAACTCACTCTCGTCCTTTATCACTGGAAGCCTAAGCCATCTGGAAGTGGCTACTGGCCAGGGGCCTAACAATCTCTACCATTAACCTGCCAGTGGCACAAAACAACTAAGCAGACTCTATAAGCCGCATCTTTGCAGAAGGTCATGACTGGATTCTGAATGAGGACATCGCTGAAGACATCCTTCGGGAATCGGGGCAATCACAAATCAACCTATTTGTGGACGGAAACAACAAAAAGTGCCCTGACTTCGCTTCCAGGTTCTACCGACCAGGAACAAAGGGGAATGCCTTTTTGATAGACAGGCCCAGGACATTTCTTTATGCCTTTCCACCCATTCCATGGATCCCAAAAGTCAACAACACACTGTACAGAGCCAGGACCAGAATGGTCCTGACAGCCCAGATTGGCAATGCCACTGGTGGTATCCGGATCTCCTCCACCTGTCAGGAACACCACACAAGAGGTTGCCTTGCAGACCAGGTGTCTTCTACAAGTTCGGAGGGAAGATTTTCCATCCCACCCTCCCCTCACTGAGCTTGACAACATGGCTCCATGTAGGAAAATGGCTCCCTGTTGCAGTTACCCCCCACTTTTTTGCCTGATATTGAGCTGACTTGACTGAGAAGTATACTGGGACCCTGCTAACCAGGCCCCAGCACCAGTGTTCTTTCACTTAAGAATGTACCATTGTTCCACAATTGGCACATCCCTGGCACACAGATAAGTCCCTTATAAAAGGTACCAGTGGTACCAAGAACCTGTGACCAGGGAAATGTGTTGTGCCACCCTAAAGGACCCCTCACCTAACGCATGCACACTGCCATTGCAGATTGTGTGTGTTGGTGGGGAGAAAAAGGCAAAGTCGACATGGCATCCCCCTCAGGATGCCATGCCCACAAAATATTGCCTGTGGCATAGGTAAGTCACCCCTCTAGCAGGCCTTACAGCCCTAAGGCAGGGTGCACTATACCACAGGTGAGGGCATAGCTGCATGAACAATATGCCCCTACATTGTCTAAGTCTAGTCTTAGACATTGTAAGTACAGTGTGGCCATATTAAGTATATGGTCTGGGAGTTTGTGATAATGAACTCCACAGCTCTATAATGGCTACACTGAATACTGGGAAGTTTGGTATCAAACGTCTCAGAATAATAAACCCACACTGAAGCTAGTGTTGGATTTATTACAAAATGCACACAGAGGGCCTCTTAGAAGATGCCCTGTGTATTTTACCCAATCCTTCAGGACAGGTCTGACTGGTCTGTGCCAGCCTGCCACAGAGACGAGTTTCTGCCCCCCTGGGGTGAAAGCCTTTGTGCTCTCAGAGGACAGAACAAAGCCTGCACTGGCTGGTGGTACTTCTCACCTCCCCCTGCAGGAACTGTAACACCTCAAAGGCTCATGCCTTTTGTTAAAGCACCCCAGGGCATCCCAGTTAATGGAGATGCCCGCCCCTCCAACAACTGCCCATACTTTTGGCGGCAAGGCAGGAGAGGATAATGAGAAAAACAAAGAGGAGTCACTCACCAGTCAAGACAGCCCCTAAGGTATCCTGAGCTGAGGTGATCCCTGCCTTTATAAATCCTCCATCTTGAGATTGGAGGATTCCCCCAATAGGAATAGGGATGTGACCCTCTCCCCTCAGGGAGGAGGCACAAAGAAGGTGTAGCCACCCTTCAGGACAGTAGCCATTGGCTACTACCCCCCCAGACCTAAACACACCCCTAAATGTAGTATTTAGGGCCGACCCAGAACCCAGGAAATCAGATTCCTACAATCTACACAAAGAAGAAGGACTGCTGACCTGAATGCCCTACAGAGACGACAGAGACGACAACTGACTTGGCCCCAGCCCTACCAGCCTGTCTCCAGACTCAAAAAAACCAATCCGACAGGGACCAGCAACCTCTGAAGCCTCAGAGGACTGCCCTGAACCCGAAGGACCAAGAAACTCTTGAGAACAGAAGTACTGTTCAAAAACAGCAACAACTTTGCAACTTTTTAGCAACTTCCAAGGAACTCACTCTTCCCGCCGGAAGCGTGAGACTTCACCCTCTGCACCCGACGCCCCCGGCTCGAGCTTCAGAGAACTAACACCGCAGAGAGGACTCCCAGGCGACTGCAACTCCGTGAGTAACCTGAGACGACCCCCCCTGCACCCCACAGTGACGCATGCAGAGAGGATCCAGAGGCTCCCCCTGACCGCGACTGCCTGGAACAAAGAACCCAACGCCTGGACCAGGCACTGCACCCGCAGCCCCCAAGATCAAAAGGAACTGAACTCCAGTGCAGGAGTGACCATCAGACGACCCTCTGCCAAGCCCAGTCAGTGGCTGGCCCTAGAAGCCCCCCTGTATCCTGCCCTGCCTGCACCGTTAGAGTGACCCCCGGGTCCCTCCATTGACTTCCATTGAAAACCCGATGCCTGCTAAGCACACTGCACCCGGCCGCCCCTGTGCCGCTGAGGGTGTGTTTTGTGTGCCTAGTTGTGTCCCCCCCAGTGCTCTATAAAACCCCCCAGGTCTACCCTCCGAGGACGCAGGTATTTACCTGCTGGCAGACTGGAACTGGAGCACCCCTGTTCTCTATAGGCACCTATGTGTTTTGGGCCCTTCTCTGACCATGCACCTGACCGGCCCTGTGTTCCTGGTGCGGTGACTTTGGGGTTGCCTTGAACCCCAACAGTGGGCTGCCTATGCCCAGGAAACTGAACTTGTAAGTGCCTTACTTACCTGCGAAACTAACCAATACTTACCTCCCCCAGGAACTGTTGATTTTTGCACTGTGTCCACTTTTAAATTAACTTATTGCCATTTTAACTAAAACTGTGTATGTTACTGCTCTCATTGAAAGTTCCTTACTTATCTGTGTGGAGTACCTTGCATTTTATGTATTTACTTCAAATCTTGAATCTTGTGGTTCTAAAATAAATTAAGAAAATATATTTTTCTATATAAAAACCATTGGCCTGGAGTTAAGTCTTTGAGTGTGTTCCTCATTTATTGCCTGTGTGTGTACAACAAATAAATGCTTAACACTACCCTCTGATAAGCCTACTGCTCCAACACACTCCCACAAAATAGAGCATTAGAATTATCTAATTTTGCCACTATTAACCTCTACGGGGAAGCCTTGGACTCTGTGCACACTATCTCTAACTTTGAGATAGTATATACAGAGCCAACTTCCTACACTCCTAATTCCTCCAGTATGGAGACTTAGCTCTCTCGCAGGAGCGCATAAGACCATCAACCAGGCGTTCTTACGCTTGTAAGTGGAAAAGATATTACATTTGGTATGTTGAGAATAGTTTCCATCCCATCTAAATTCAGAAAGAAGTAATATTACCTTATCCCCTGCATTTAGCAAAATCTGGGCTACAATTTACCTCTTTAGGGTACGCCTAGCAGCGCTTACAGAAAGTCCCCTACACAAAAATCATTCTTCCAGGTACGTGTATTAAAGGATTTTTTAGAGTTTGAAAAAGGTGATTCCACCCATCCACAACCCATCTCCATGGGAATTGAATGTGGTGCTTTCAAAAATCATAGTTCCACCTTTTGAATCAATACACAAAGCATCCTTGCAATACTTTACCTGGAAATTGCTTTCCTGGTAGCCATCATTCGGTATGCACAGTGAGTAAGATTCAAGCTCTCTGTTCCAAAGAGCCTTACACCATGTTCCATGCCAACAGGGTAGTGATGAAAAGTAATCTGAGTTTTCCTCCCAAGGTGGTGTCTGATTTCTACATTTAACAATTTTACTTCCTACATTTTCCCTAATCCCTCCACACTAGCAGAAACAGTTACACTCTTTAAATTTTAAGAGAGTACTGAAATTCTATGTGGAGAAGACCAAAGTTATCAGGTAATCTGACCACCTGTTTGTTACCTATGGGCCAATGGGAACAGGCATTGCTGCATCTAAACAGATGGTTTCTAGATGGATAGTTTATTGTATTCTGTTCACCTACTAGTTCGCCAACAAGCAGTTACCCAAAGCTCATGCTGCACAGGGCAAGGTGGCAACAGCAGCCCTACTTAAGAATGTTCCCATCTCTGAAATCTGAAAAGCTGCTACTTGGAGATCAGTGCAAACTTTTACAAGGCATTACTATCTATATTCAGACAGTAAGACAGACACCCAAGTGGGGCAGGCCTCCTTAAGAAGTCTATTCAGATGATAATGATAATTGTCTGTGCTTGCTTTTGATTTGTCCACAGGAGTGTGGGATGGGCTTGCTACTATTCAGTGCTTATGACTATTGATGAGGATCCCCTAGAAGAGAAGGATAAGTTACTTACCTGTAATCCAGGTTCCCTACCAGGGGAATCCTCATCAAAGTCATAAGCAACCCGCCATCCTCCCTGGATGAATCTTGCATGCAGCAGTTCAGACATGGCTGTGTTCTGTTCTTTACATCACCGTAAAAAAGTACTGATCTAACTGTCACCTTTTGGGGCATGATGAGTTCTTGAAGGCATGGTGCCAGTATTCACTTGTTATGCTTTTAATGCAGTCTATCAGCTAACAATGCATGAGCATTTCCCTGCAGTTTTCTCTTCAATAAAGGCTGGGTTTGCATTTTATGCACTCTCTTCTCTGATTTACAGAAATGCTTGAGTCTGGTGAGATGTTTATTAAAGAAAAACTATATATATATATATATATATATATATATATATATATATATATATATGTGTTTCTAAAATTCTAGGTACAACTTTAATGCTATACATATATATATATATATTTGATAGAGACTTCGAGTTGCAGATTCCTTACCTTTGAATTTCCCTAGGCGTCAGACTGGATCCGGAGATTTTTCTTTGAGCAGTACCTCTGCGCGCCGTCAGGCGCATCGGTTGATTCCGCAGGCATCGTTGGGTCAGGTTCAACGTGATGACGTCGCAGTCCTATGTAGGCGCCACCCCTGCACGCTGACGTCAGTTATTTTCTCTCCGCACCAGCTGACGCGCAGATCCGGAGAGAGCTGCCTCAGTCATTTTTTGTTTACATCAATACTTTTGTCGAATTCTTTTGACGAGTTTGTGGATGTGTCACTGTATGTCCCGCAAGACTGGATTACAGCCCTGAGACTACTGTCACCGAACTATGTCAGAGACGGATCCGCACCTTGTGTGTCTTTGGTGCCTGGAGCGCAATCACGAACCGAAGTCATGCTTTGAGTGTCCGGCCATAAACCCGAAACCTTTGAGGAAGTGATCCCTAAAGCTCATGGTGGCCTGACACTCAATTCTGTGGCGCTCACGGTCTCGTTCGAGAGGAAGGTCTCGAGACTGGCCACCACTGTTCGTCCTCGAAGTTATTGGGACATTTGAGGAGAGTATGGAGGGGACATTGGACCCTTTAGAATACCAGCTTGACCCCCAAATGGACTGGGTGCAAAATTTTGGTGATGCCAGTGGTCTAGACACCTCCCTTGACACTGGTATGCTCTCTCCTCCTACTGTGGCTACTGACGCAAGTGCCTCATATTCCATGGTGGTGAGAAGGGTGGCTGAAGAACTGGACCTCAAACTACCTTCTGTGGAGGTTAGGCCTAATATCCTAACGACATGCTTCAGCCGGGGTCTTCCTCTTCCGAAACCCTTCTTCCTTTTATTCAGCCACTGACAGATGTCCTTTTGGGTACTCGGTCCAGACCCAGCACAGGGGCTCCTGTGAATAGAACGTTTGCCAGCCACCATCGGCCTGCGCCCACAGACATGGAATTCCTCACTCTACACCCCACGCCTGAGAGCCTTGTCATCCAGGCTTCCTCTTCATCTGGCGCATTCCCTGTCGCACCCCCGGATAGGGAATCAAAAAGACTGGACAATTTGGGGAAGAAGTTGTTTTCTTCAAACAGTCTAGAGCTGCGGTCCATGAACACCGAATGCCTTTTGGACCGCTATTCCCATACTCTCTGGGATATGGTTGCGCAAGAGCTGCCTAGAGTTCCGGAGGAGGCCCGAACTATCCTTTCCCAAGCCGTAACAGATGGGAGGGCTGCAGCGAAGTTCATGGTTCGTTGTGGACTGGATACGACCGGCTCTCTGGGCAGATCGGTTGCATCGACGGTGGCATTGAAATGCCACGTCTGGGTGCACTCAGGGTAGTATCTTTGGCTGTAGATAGCAAAACCTCCTGTTTCAGGCCACTTGTGCTGACATAACCCACCGCACTGGAGCCTTCTGTTCTCAACTACACCTGAACACTTCCTTTCAACAACTGCTCTCCTTTTCAAACTTTTTATGGAGGGCGAAGCATACCCCCCTGTCTTGCCCCAGCCTTGCAATCGCTGAAAGGAGGGAGGCCTGGCTCCAGAACTAATGTCAATGCAGCCCCTCAGCGGCAGCTTGCAGCAGCTCCACATCAACCAGCAGAAAGTAAAACCTTAGCTAGAGGTCTCTTTGCCTGTCATAGGGCAAATGTCTTCATTTTGGGCCGAGTGTAAAGTGCAGCCCAGTTTTAGGCTACACAGCAGCAGTGCAGTGTGCACACCAGTGAGTTCTGCTCCGCTGCCGAGCTAGCGGAGTCTTTTTGCGGAACTCCACACTCCAAGAAAAGCGCAGCGTGCCAAAAACTCTGTTAACTTTGCCCGCAAAGTGGAGCTCACCTCCCACCCCTACAAAAAACGATAACTGGACAGTGAATTGCACTCTGGAGGATGCAATATGCTCTGCCCCAGTCCTGAAAGCTCAAGATTACTCTGGGCACTTTATTGTGCAAACAGACCCCTCAGAACTTGGGATAGGAGCAGTCTTAGCCCAGACCAATGATGAGGGACATGACCAGCCTGTTGCTTTTATACTCATAAGACCACTGCCTAGGGAAAAATAACAGAGTGCCATAGAGAGAAACGTCTTTACAGTGGTCTGGGCATTGAAGAAGCTGAGGCCATACTTGTTTGGCTCTCACTTCATAGTTCAGACAGACCATAGGCTTCTCAGGTGGCATCAACAGATAAAAGGTGAAAACTCCAAACTGCTTAGGTGGCCCATATCTGTACAAGGAATGGACGTTAAAGTGGAACATAGCCCTGGGACTGGCCATGCCAATGCAGATGGCCTTTCCAGGTTTTTCCACTTAGAGCATGAAGACTCCCCAGGGGAAGGCTAGGTTCATCTCCTTTCATTTGAGGGGGGAGGAAGGGCCTCTTTTGGCATGGTAGCCCCCACTTTTTGTGGGGGGAAATGATGTGGTTTCAAACTGTATGTGCACTGGGCTCCTGCTAAACAGGTTCCCATGGGCCAGATCTCTTTTCCCAAAACTGTAAAATGTATTGGCACTTCAGTCACCCTTATAGGTCTCTAGTAAATGGTACCCCTGGTACCTAGGGCATGGGTACTGAAGATGGTCCCCCAGAGATGCAGCACCAATTGGGCCACTCTGAGAGCCTCACCAGCCTCATTCAGACTGCCATTGCAGGTGCATGACCAGGTGTATTTTAGAGTTGCAAACTCAACTTGGCACTCACCAAGAGTGCCCTGTCCACTAACACTGCATGCACTATAGGTAAGTCACCCCTCTGGCATGCCTTACAGCCCTAAGGCAGGGTGCACTATAATGCACGTGAGGGCACGTTTGCATGAGCAACTATGCCCCTACTGTACCTTTACAAAACCTTATGACATAGCAAGTGTACAGGAAAGCCATAGCAAATGCATGTGCTGGATACTAGTCATTATGAGTTCCCTAGCTACATGATGGACTCTGAGTACTGGGATGTTTGGTATCAAACAACTCAGAATAATAAACCTACAGGGATGCCAGTGTTGGATTTATTAAAACAGGTACCCAGAGGGCATCTTGGAGGGGCCCCATGCAAAACCTACCAGCCCTGGCATGATTGCTGACTGGTTTTTACCAGCCTGCCACCACCAGGCACAGATTTCGATTCCTTGGGTGTGAGCCTCTGCTCTCAAGAGCTAGAACACAAAGCCTTTCCTGAGTGGAGGTGTTACTCCTTCTCCATCAGGAAGGCACCCAGACCCAGCAGTCAGCTTCAAAGGCTTTACCCCTTTGAAATCTGACCTCTGACTCTGCTGCTAGCAGCAGATGGCTGCCCCATTTCCAAACTTTGAACAGGAAAACTGGTGGGAAAACCCAGCCAGAGTAGGTGGAGTGACTAACCCCTGCCTGCACCACTCCTCAGGTGTGGCAAGTGAGGTGACCAATCCATTTCTTTTTCTGCCATCTTGGATGGTAGGAAACTAGCCTATCAGCGTTAGAGATGTGACCTCTTACCACATGAAGCGGTCCCATAGTGGGTGTAGCTACTCTAAGATAAGTGGCCTTTTGGCCACTACCAGGTATTCCCCTTATAGGCCACCAAATGCAGTATTTAGTGGGCATCCCTAGACCTGCAAATCAGATTCGACAGACACAAGAACACCAGTGACAAAGAAGACCCAAGGCTTGAGAACAGAAGTCCTGCTACAACAAGAAAAAGGTGCCAAACCCTGCCTGCCACACCCAGAACTCGGCAATCGTAGCTGAAAGGTCGACTGGACATCGAATGGACTCTAAGAAACCCCTGAGGACCTTCAATCTTCTACAAATTGCCAAGAACCTCCCTTCAGAGTGAAGGTATCATGCCCTGCACCCAGCAGGCAAGAACCAGTGAAGTTCAGTTCACTGACCGGCCACTGACCAAGGAACCGGACACAGCAGTCAGATCAAATTTCACCTGACTGACCCAGAGGACAAATTCTGCCAGTGTGCCAAGTTTGGTGGCATTGCGATCTCCAGTGGCTGAGACGTGCCATAGCCCGGGCACTGGACCCCCAACATTGGACACCCAGAAGAAAAGTTCACTCTGGAATCTCCGAGGACCA
Source organism: Pleurodeles waltl (assembly GCF_031143425.1). Classification (NCBI taxonomy): domain Eukaryota; kingdom Metazoa; phylum Chordata; class Amphibia; order Caudata; family Salamandridae; genus Pleurodeles; species Pleurodeles waltl. The sequence continues at coordinate 1,155,976,248 of NC_090439.1, read as the reverse complement.
GAAGCAAGCTCGAGTTGATGGACTTTAGGACACCCAAGAACCACCTCCCGAGAATGGCCCCGTTGAACTTCAATCCACCCTCAAAGTGACCTGCACCTGGCTCCAAGGACCCTAGGATGCACGACCCTTGACAGACCTATCTGCACTGCACCTGGCTTCCCTGGCCCCTGCATCGGAAGCGCAGCTGTGCTCCGAGGGTCCTTCATCCCTTGCAACCTTTACACTCTAAGGGGACCCACCGGACTTACCTTTAAGCCCTCCTATGCTGTGTGTTTCCACCTGGTCCTCTTCTCCATTATGCACCAGCTCCAAGACATTTAGCTGCTGCTGCTGCTGCTGCTCAAACCGGGAACCGCACGAACCTCTCCGGCTGTCCCACAGGACATCTCGATAACCTCAACCTAAAAACAGAAGGTGACACTTGTGAGAGCATTGCCTGATTTTGTATGAATTTGTAAACTTTTATCCCATTGATTCCTATGGTGTGTGATTACGCACAAAAATATTATTTTTGCTCAATTTGGAAAAATCATAACTTGACAAAATACTAGCCTGATTTTGATGATCTTGGTCTTAAATTGTTTTATAAAAATCTGAAATATTTTTATAAGTTGGTCTCAGGTTATTCTTTTGAGTGTGTGTCCACATTTATTGATACTATGAGTACAACAAATGCTTTGCACATCACGATTAGTCCAACTGCTAAACCAAGCTAGCACTAAAAAGAGAGCATTAGGTGGTCTACTTAATACCTCTTAGATGGGTTGCTTGGACTCTCTGCACAGTGCACATCATTTTTGTGCACTATACAGAGAACCAGTCACCTACATCTGGTGGTACAATGGTGGGATACAACACTTTGCATTTGCTGATACCACTTTTTGTGAGAAGCTGGCCTGGATTGTAGTGGGTACCAGAGGTACTTACACCTTATACCAGGTCCATTGATCCACCTTAGTGAAATGTAGGCAGTGTCTAGCAGGTTAGGATATCTAGAGGTAGCTGTAGCTGTAGCAGAGCAGCCAAGGCTGAACTAGGAGACATGCAAAGCTCTTGCAATACCACTATAGTCACACAGTACTTATACACAAGAAAGACAATACTCAGTGTTACCAAAATTAAAGGTACTTTATTTTAGAGACACAAGACCAAAAATATCTTAGAGGCTATACTCCCTCTGGAGGTAAGTATTATACACAATATATACACAAATAACCAGAATCAGGTAAATAAACAGTCATAAAATAGTGCAAACAGTGAAAAACAAAATAGGTTGCAATGGGCCTAGGGGCATCACAAACCAGGTACTAAAATAGTGGAATGCGAATGTCGGTTCGCCCCCTAGGCAAATGTAGTGTGTAGAGGGGCGCTGGGAGTGTAGGAAAACACCAAAGGTAAGTAAATTACCCCACCCCAGAAAAACAGGAAGAATGTACAGCAAGTTTCCGCAGAATACACTAGAAGTTGTGGTAAAGGATTATGCAAAAACCAAGCGAGACTGCAAGAAACCAACAATTGATTCCTGGACCTGAAGACCTGTGGAGAGAGGAGATCAACAAGAGCCCCTGCTAACCCGGATGAAGGTGCAAAGGTTGATTCTCTGGCTGGAAGAAGAAGTCAGAAATGCACCAAAGAAGACAGCTGCGGGTTCCTGCTTGTTGCAAAAAAAGTCCTACATTGAGGTGTTGGAAGCAGGCTGGTTTTGCCATTGGATTACGCCAGCAAGCCTTGGATCATGCAAATGTCATGGTTGGTGGGAAAAGGCGCTACCTGGGCCCAGGATGGACCTGGGTGTCTCCACTCAGACTGAGGAGACAGAGGGGGCTCTCAGCACTTTAGAGAGCCCTCAGAAGACCAGTCAGCACCCACAGGAGTCCCAGGACATGGGGACAAAGGAGTTGCAAAATGCAGTAGTCGCAGCACTACACAAAGGGATCCCACGCCACAGGAGAACAACTCAGGGATCTGAGCATTTCAGGATAGAGTGCTGGGGACCTGGGCTACGCTGTGCATGAAGGATTTCTGAAAGAAGTGCACAGAAGCCCAAGGAGCTGCAGAACACACGGTGCACAGGAGCACTGTCTGCACGGGGAGGCGAGCCCTTACCTCCACCAAATTTGGACAGCTGGACCTTTAGACAGTCAGGATCACTTCGTTCCACCACCTGTGTTCCAGGGATCATGCTCGTCAACAGGAGAGGAGTCCCAGTGTACCGGTCGTCATTGCAGAAAGGCGCCTGCTGAAGCAGGGAAGTGATTTCGTCACTCCACAGGAGATTCTCTTGGTCCTTCTGGTGCAGAATGAGGACAGGCAGTTCTCAGAGCATGCACAACTTGGAAACTGTTGCCGTTGCTGGCAGGAGCTGAAGTTGCAGAGTTGCAGAAGCCTTCTTGGATACTTTGTTGCAGTTACAATGTTCAAGGGAGCAGTCTGCAGTTGATCCGATGGTCAGAGGATGCAGAGGAGTCCTGGTGGAGTCTTGCAAACCGAATCTGAAGAAACACCCAGAGGAGAGACTCTAAATAGCCCCGAGAGGGGGATTGGCTACTAAGCCAGGTATGAACCTATCAGGAGGGGTCTCTGGCATCACCTGGTGGCACTGGCTACTCAGATGTTCCCCGAGGGTCCCACACCTTGGAATCCAAGATGGCTAACTCCAGGGACACTCTGGAAGAGCTCTTTGCACCACCCCTGGGGTGGTGATAGACAGGGGAGTGATCACTACCCTTTCCATTGTCCAGTTTCACACTACAGCAGGGACTGGGGGTCCCTGAACCGGTGTAGACTAGATTATGCAAGGAGGGCCCCGTTTGTGCCCTTCAAAGCTTTTCCAGAGTCTCTGGGAGGATACCCCATGCCCATCACACCTATTTTCAATGGGAGAGGGTGTAACACCCCTCTCCTAAAGGAAATGCATTGTTCTGCCTTCCTGGGATTGCACTGCTCAATCCCTAGGAGGGCAGAAACCTGTCTGTGAGGTGGCTGCAGCTAGGGATGCAGTGGTAACCTCAGAGAGCTGGTTTAGAAGTCCATGGTGGAGCCCCAGTGGTGCATGGAATTGGCCCCCCAATACCAGAATTGGATTGGGAGTACAATTTATCAATCTTAGACACCTCACATGGCCGTACTCAAAGTCACCATTGTGAAGCTACATATATGCTAGTGCAAGGGTGCCCTCACACACTAACTTTGCACCTAGCCTTCAATAACTGAAGGTTAGACATATAGGTGACATATAAGTTACCTGGTGCAATGAAAATGGCTGTGAAATAGTGTGTTCACTATTTCACTCAGGCTGCAGTGGCAGTCCTGAAGAAGTGTTTGTATGAGCTCCTTATGGGTGGCAAAAGAAATGCTGCAGCCGATAAGGTTCTCCTGGAACCCCAATACACTGGGTACCTAGGTACCATATAATAGGGACTTATAAGGGGGTCCTGTGTGCCAATCTGGATTGGAATATGGAGTCACTAGACTATAGTGACACATTTTGAAACAGGGAAAGCATAAGCACTGGAGTTCTGGTTAGAAGGACTCCAGTGATACAGTCAAGCATGCTGACAACACAGTAAAACATACTGCCACATAGGCCACAATCTATAAGCACTGGGGTCCTGACTAGCAGGACCCCAGTGAGATAGTAAAAATACACTGACAAACAGGTAGAAATTAGGGATAACATGCCAAGAGTGGTACTTTCCTACACAACCCCCCAAACGAGGGACAAGAAGGCTAACCTTGCCCAGATGAGTCTTCATTGTCTAAGTGGAAATATCTGAAAAGTCCATCTGCATTGGAGTGGTTACTCCCAGGTCTATATTCCACTGTAGAGTCAATCCCCTGTAGGGAAATGGAGCACCTCAACAATTTAGGGTTTTTTCCCTTCATCTGTTTTAACCATAAGAGAGGTTTGTGGTGTGTCTGAACTATGAAGTGAGTCCCAAATAAGTATGGTCTCAGCTTCTTCAGGGCCCAGAACACAGCAAAGGCCTCCCTCTCTATGGCTGACCATCACTTTTCTCTAGGGGTGATAAAAGCAACAGGTTGATCCTGGCCCTCTGAGTTTAGTTGTGAAAGCACTGCCCCAACCCCCATTTCAGAAGCATCTGTCTAAATTTTTTAGAGTAGTTTAGGCTTTTTAGGACATGTGCAGTACACATAGCCTGTGTAAGCTCCTCAAAAGCTTTTTGACAGCTGGCTGTCCATAATACCTTTTTGGGCATTTTCTTAGAGGTGAGGTCATTAACAGGGGGCAGCAATGGAGCCATAGTTCTTAATGAACCTCCTGTAATACTCAGTGAGACCAAGAATGTCTTTGACCTGGGTGTGAGTAGTAGGGGCAGCCCAGTCTAAAATAATCTGTATCTTCCCCTATAGTTGTTCAATCTGTTCCCCACTAACTAGGAGTCCCAGATAAACCACTTTCGCCTGCCATATCTGGCATTTAGAAGCCTTGAAAGTGAGGCCTGCCTTTTGCAGGGCCTCCAAGACTTTCCACAGGTGGACCAGGTGGTCATTCAAGGTACAGATAAATACAGCAATATCGTCCAGATATGCTGCACTGAACACTCCCGGACCTTGGAGGACTGTGTTCACTAGCCTTTGGAAAGTGGCAGGTGCATTTTTCAGATCAAAAGACATAACTGTGACTTGATAATGCCCTCCTATGGTTGAAAATTCAGGTTTTGGTTTAGCATCATCTGATAATTTGATCTGCCAATACCCTGCAGTCAAATCAAAGGTGCTTATATATTTGGCAGATGCCAGTATATCTGTTAGCTCCTCTGCCCTGGGTATAGGGTGAGCATCTGTTTTTGTAACTGCATTGAACCCTCTGTAGTCTACACAAAACCTTGTTTTTGATTACGAGGTTTGGGGACAGCACCACAGGGCTGACTCAGGGGATGTCTAAGTGTTCAATAACTGCTAGGTCCAACACCATCTGAACCTCTGATTTCATACAGTCTCTGACATGGTCAGGCTGCCTATAAATCTTACTTTTGACAGGCAAACTGTCTCCAGTATCAATAGTATGTTCACACCAAGTAGTCTGACTAGGTGTGATTGAAAAGAGTTCAGAGAATTGGCCTAGTTGGTTCGTGCAGTCCTCCTTTTGCTCTACTGTAAGGGAGTCTGCAAGGACAACCCCCTCCACTGAGCCATCAGCTGCAGTATTGGAGAAGTGGCCAGGGAGAGGGTCACTCTCTTCTTCTTGCCCCTCATCTGTGGCCATGAGTAGGGTCACATCTGCCCTTTCATAGTAGGGTTTAAGACAGTTGACATGAAGTACCCTGAGGGGACTTCTGGTAGTGCCAACGCCCACCAAATAGGTGACCTCACCCTTGTTTTCCACAATAAGATGTGGTTCACTCCATCTGTCTTGGAGTGCTGTGGTGCCACAGGCTCCATGACCCGTACCTCCTTTGCTTTTGAAGGTCCTGACTGGCCCGAAGGGTTTTAGTGGCCTTTTTCATGTACTCAGCCATTCTTAATCTTAGGCCAAGTGTAAGGAAATGCCTTCATTGACACGGTTACACCCTGGCTTTTTGCCTTTTGTTGATGCTACTTATGATTGAAAATGTGCTGGGTCCCTGCTAACCAGGCCCTAGCACCAGTGTTCTTTCCCTAAACTGTACCTTTGTTCCCACAATTGTAACAGCTCTGGCACACAGATAAGTCCCTTGTAAATGGTACCCCTGGTACCAAGGGCCCTGATGCCAGGGAAGGTCTCTAAGGGCTGTAGCATGTATTATGCCACCCCGGGGACCCCTCACTCAGCACTTGCACACTGCCTCACAGCTTGTGTGTGCTGGTGGGGAGAAAAAGACTAAGTCGACATGGCACTCCCTTCAGGGTGCCATGCCCACCTCTCACTGCCTGTGGCCTAGGTAAGTCACCCCTCTAGCAGGCCTTATAGCCCTAAAGGAGGGTGCATTATACCACAGGTGAGGGCATATGTGCATGAGCACTATGCCCCTACAGTGTCTAAGCAAAACCTTAGACATTGTAAGTGCAGGGCAGACATAAAAAGTATATGGTCTGGGAGTTTGTCAAACTCAAACTCCACAGTTCCATAATGGCTACACTGAATACTGGGATGTTTGGTATCAAACTTCTCAGCACAATAAATGTACACTAATGCCAGTGTGGGATTTATTGTAAAATACACCCAGAGGGCATCTTAGAGATGCCCTCTGAATACCAGAGTTTCTGGCCACATGGGGAGAGTGCCTTTGTCACTCTGTGGCCAGGAACAAAGCCTGTACTTGGTGGAGATGCTTCTCACCTCCCCCTGCAGGAACTGTAACACCTGGTGGTGAGCCTCAAAGGCTCATGCCTTTTGTTACATGGTACAGCACCCCAGGACATCCCAGCTAGTAGAGATGCCCACCCCTCCGGCCACTGCCCCCACGTTTGGCGGCAAGGCAGGAGAGGATAATGAGAAAACAACAAGGAGCCACCCCCCAGTCAGAACAGCCCCTAAGGTGTCCTGACCTGAGGTGACCGCTGCCTTTAGAAATTCTCCATCTAGCGATTGGAGGATTCCCACAATAGGATTAAGGATGTGCCCCCCCTCCCCTCAGGGAGGAGGCAGAAGGAGGGCGTAGCCACCCTCAAGGACAGTAGCCATTGGCTACTGCCCCCCAGATCTAAACACAACCCTAAATTCAGTATTTAGGGGTGACCCTGAACCCAGTAAATCAGATTCCTGCAACCTACACAAAGAAGGACTGCAAACCTGAAAGCACTGCAGAGACGACAGAGACGACAACTGACTTGGCCCCAGCCCTACTGGCCTGTTTCCAGACTCTAAGAAACTGCACAGCGATGCATCCGACAGGGACCAGCGACCTCTGAAGACTCAGAGGGACTGCCCTGAAACGGAAGGACCAAGCAACTCCCGAGAACAGGGCACTGTTTACCAACAGCAACATTTTTGCAACAAAGAAACAACTTTTAAAGGACTCACTCTTCCCGCCGGAAGGGTGAGACTTCACACTCTGCACCCAACGCCCCTGGCTCGAGCTCCAGAGAACAAACACTGCAGAGAGGACTCCCAGGCAACTGTAATGATGTGAGTAACCTGAGTCGACCCCCTGGTAACAAGGAACCCGATGCCTGGACCAAGCACTGCACCTGCAGCCCCCAGGACGGAGAGGAACGAACCTCCAGTGCAGGAGTGACCAGCAGGCGGCCCTCTTCCTAGCCCAGTCGGTGGGTGTCCCAATAAGCCTCCCTGTGCCCTGCCTGCATCGCCTAAGTGACCCCCGGGTCCCTCCATTGCTTCCTATAGCAAACCCGATGCCAACTTTGCACACTGCACCTGACCGCCCCTGTGCCGCTGAGGGTGTGTTTTGTGTGGCTGTTTGTGTCCCCCCCCCAGTGCTCTACAAACCCCCCTGGATTGCTCCCCGAGGACGCGGGTACATACCTGCCAGAAGACTGGAACCGGAGCACCCCTGTTCTCCATAGGTGCCTATGTGTTTTGGGCCCTCCTTTGACCTCTGCACCTGACCGGCTCTGTGTTGCTGGTGTGGGAACTTTGGGGTTGCCTTGAACCCCCAACGGTGGGCTGCCTATGCCCAGGAGACTGAACTTGTAAGTGCTTTACTTTTCTCAGAAACTTAACCATACTTACCTCCCCCAAGAACTGTTGATTTTTGCAGTGTCCACTTTTAAAATAGCTTATTGCCATTTTAACCTATTAACCTATACAGTGTGTACTACTGTTTTAATTCAAAGTTCCTTACTTACCTGCATGGAGTACCTTGTATTTTATGTATTTACTTCTAATCTTGAATCTTGTGGTTCTAAAATACATTATGAAAATATATTTTTCTATATAAAAACTATTAGCTTAGAGTTAAGTCTTTGAGTGTGTGTTCTTCATTTATTGCCTGTGTGTGTACAACAAATGCTTAACACTACCCTCTGATAAGCCTACTACTCGACCACACTACCACAAAATAGAACATTGGAGTTATCTAATTTTGCCACTATCAACCTCTAAGGGGAACCTTTGAACTCTGTGCACACTATCTCTCACTTTGCGATAGTATATACAGAGGCAACTTCCTACACCAAGCACATAATCCACAATATCTTGTTTAGGGGGCTTCAAGGTTTGCTCCCACCCCTCTTTGACAAGTGCAATTGGACTCCTAACAGGGTGACCAAATAGGAGTTCAAAGGGGTTGTAGCCCACTCCTTTTTGGGGTACCCCCCTGTAGGGAAAAAGAAGTCAGGAGGACATCCCATCTCCTTCTGAGTTTTTCAGAGTCCCATGATCATGCCTTTGAGAGTTTTATTAAATCTCTCAACCAGTCCATTTGTTTGTGGATGATAGATTGTGGTGAATGTATAGGTTACACCACATTGCTTCCACATTACTTTTAAAGTATGCAAACATGAAGTTACTACCCATGTCTGATAAAAAGCCCACCCTGGAAAATATTCCAAGTAGGGCCTTTGCCACTGCAGGAGCTGTAGTGGTCCTTAAGGGGACTGCTTCTGGGTATCTTGTGATGAATCTGTTTCCAGAAGCAGTTGGAGGGTCAAATGGGCCAACAATATCAACCCCTACCCTTTTAAAGGGCTCCCCAACCACAGTCAGTGGTATTAAGGGGGCCTTTGGGGTGCCACCAGTTTTGCCACTGGCTTGGCAAATGACACAAGATCAACAGAACTCTTTTGTGTCCTCTTACATGTGAAGCCAGTGAAAGTCAGGGACAAGTCTGTCCCAGGTCTTACTTTGCCCCAGATGTCCAGCCAGGGGAATATTATGTGCATGAGTTAGGAGGAATTCCCTATACTACTAGGGAATGACCAGTGTTTTGGTAGCACTAGGCTTTGGGTCCCTTGCCTCAGTATAACGGAAATTGTTTTCCCAATAAATTCTCCCTGGCAGGCCCCCCTGCACCCAAGAGTTCAGTTGTGTCAGCCTGAAGCTCCTCTGGTGTAGGTTCTGCACAAGGAGTTGACTCCTCCTCATCAAAAGGGGCATCTTCTGGACAGGGAGGGATGCTGGACAATGGTTTGCCCGTTCTACCCCTGGTTTTTGGGAGCAATTGGTCCATTCTTCCAGGATCCAAGTGTCCCTGTCCTCTTTGCTTCTTGGCCTGAGCCCTGGTAAGAGCAAAGATGTGCCCTGGAATGCCCAGCATGGCTGCATGGGCCTCTAACTCCACTTCAGCCCAAGCTGAAGTTTCCAAATCATTGCCCATCATTGCCCATAGACACTCTGCAGGTAAGTCAGTGAATGCCACAACTTTATTTGGACCAGTGACCCCCACCCCCCCAGTTGAGATTCATAACAGCCATGGGGTAGTTAAAAGGGTTCTTACGGGCTTCAGTAACTTGGTACTGATGACCAAGTAGGTATTGCTCAGGGGCAACCAGTTTCTCCATCACCATACTGACCCTGGCACCTGTGTCCCAGTAGGCCTCAACCTGAACATATTTTATGCAGGTTTCTAGAATCAAATGTATTTTCTTTGACATTGTAACTTCTAAAACTGCTGTTGCTGCTGCACCATGGGAAACTAATCCCTACCCCCGTCTTTCTCTTTCCACAGCTAACGATTCCCTATCTAAGACCAACTGTTGCTGCTGTAGCTTCAGTCTGACCTCCTCTAAACTCAGCTTTCTGAGTTCGCTTTCTAGGTACTGGTCCTCAGGGTTGGATGTGTTGGACACTTCTGACACAGCAGTGACATGGGAGTGTGCAGAGGTTGATCTTGCCCTAACTTGTGTAACCCTAGTGACCTGTTGTAGGAAGTTGGTTCTGTATATACTATCTCAAAGTGAGAGATAGTGTGCACAGAGCCCACGGGGTCTCCTTGGAGGTTGATTGTGGTAATAATAGGTAATACTAATGCTCTATTTGTGGTAGTGTGGTCAAGCAGAAGGCTTATCAGAGGGTAGTGTGAAGCATTTGGTGTACACACACAGGCAATAAATGGGAAAACACACTCAAAGACTTAACTCCAGGCCAATAGGTCTCCAGTCTGCTAGCAGGTAAGTACCTGCGTCCTCGGGGAGCAGACCATGGGGGTTTTGTAGAGCACTGGGGGGGCCCAAACATGCTCACAAAATACACCCTTATTGGCACAGGGCCGGCCAGGTGCAGTGTGCAAACACAGCGTCGGGTTTTCTGTTAGAATCAGTGGAGGGGCCCGGGGGTCACTCCAGCGATGCAAACAGGGCACAGAGGGGCATCTCGAGCCAGCCACTGACTGGGCAAAGATGAGGGCCGCCTGCTGGTCACTCCTGCACTGGTAGTTGGTTCCTCTTGGCTTGGGAGCTGCGGGTGCAGTGCTTCTTCCAGGCGTCGGATTCATTGTTGCCGGGCAGTCGCAGTCAGGGGGATCCTCTGGATTCTCTCTGCAGGCGTTACAGTGGGGATGCAGGGAGGTAATCTCAGGGTGGCCACCTCGTGGGAGTCGCCTGGAGGTCCTTGCTGCAGTGCTGGTTTCTCTGGACATGAGGCGGGGGCGTCGGGTGAAGAGTGTTGGGTACTCACGCATCAGGAGTAAGCCCCTTTAAAAATGGTTTCTTCTTTGTTGTTGGGACAGAGCCAGTGTCCACAGGAGTTTCTTGGTCCTTTGGGTTGCAGGGCAGTCCTCTGAGTTGGCAGAGGTCGCTAGTCCCGCTGGATGCGTCGCTCTTGCAGGTTCTTTGAGTCTGGAGACAGCCCAGTAGGGCTGGGGCAAAGTCAGTTGTCATCTCCGTCTTCTCTGCTGGGCTTTCAGGTCAGCAGTCCTTCTTCTTGTTTAGGTTGTCAGGAAATCTGTTTTCCTGGGTTCAGGGTCACCCCTAAATACTAAATTTAGGGGAGTGTTTAGGGCTGGAGGGCATTAGCCAATGGCTACTGTCCCTCAGAGTGGCTACACCCTCCTTGTGCCTCCTCCCTTTGGGGAGGGGGCACATCCCTAATCCTATTGGGGAAATCCTTCAAAGCAAGATGGAGGATTTTCTAAAGGTTCACCTTAGGGGCTGGAGGGTGAATCTTCCTTGTTTTTCTAACTATCTCTTCCAGACTTGCCGCTAAAAGTGGGGGCTGCGTCTGGGGGGGGCGGGCGGGCATCTCCACTAGCTGGAGTGCCCTGTGGCAGTGTAACACCAGACTCGAGCCTTTGAGGCACACCACCAGGTGTTACAGTTCCTGCAGGGGGAGGTATGAAGCACCTCCAGCCAGGACAGGCTTTGTTCCTGGTCACAGTGTGCACAAAGGCACTCACCCCATGTGGCCAGAAACTAGTCTGGAAGTGGCAGGCTGGCAGAGACCGGTCAGCCTAGCACTGGCAGTTGGGCTGGCATGCAGGGGTCATCTCTAAGATGCCCTCTGAGTGCATTTCTCAATAAATCTCACACTGGCATCAGTGTGGATTTATTGTGCTGAGAAGTTTGATACCAAACTTCCCAGTATTCAGTGTAGCCATTATGGAACTGTGGAGTTTGTGTTTGACAAACTTCCAGACCATATACTCTTTATGGCTACCCTGCACTTGCAATGTCCAAGAATTGGCCTCAACACTGTAGGGGCACAGTGCTCATGAAGCTATGCCCTCACCTGTGTTATAGTGCACCCTGCCTTAGGGCTCTAAGGCCTCCTAGAGGGGTGACTTACCTATGCCACAGGCATGGGCATGGTACCCTGAGGGGAGTGCCATGTCGACTTAGTCTTTTTCTCCCCAACAGCACACACAAGCTGTGAGGCAGTGTGCAAGTGCTGAGTGAGGGGTCCCCAGGGTGGCATAATACATGCTGCAGCCCTTAGAATCCTTCCCTGGCCCAATGGCCCTTGGTACCAGGGCTACCATTTACAAGGGACTTATCTGTGTGCCAGGTCTGTGCCAATTGTGGAGACAAAGGTACAGTTTTAGGGAAAGAAAACTGGCGCTGGAGCCTGGTTAGCAGGGTCCCAGCATACTTTCAATCATAAATAGCATCAACAAAAGGCAAAATGTTAGGGGGTAACCAACAGTGGCATTTTCCTACACAACCCCCCCCCCCAAAAAAAGAGGATGAGACAAACCTTTCCAAAGAGAGTCTTCATTTTCGAAGTGGAAGACCCTGGAAAGGCCATCTGCATTGGAATGGGCAGTCCCAGGTCTGTGTTCCACTACAAAGTCCATTCCCTGTAGGGATATGGACCACCTCAACAGTTTAGGGTTCTCTCCTTTCATCTGCCCTTGGTATGGGGTGAGCATCTGTCTAGGTGACAGAGTTGAGCCCTCTGTATTCCACATAAAACCTCATCTCTCTTTTTCCATCCTTGATGATAGGTTTGGGGACCAAGACCACTGGGCTAGATCAGGGACTACGAGAGTGCTCTATCACTCCCTATTCCAGCATCTTGTGGACTTCCACCATGATGCTTTCCTTGACTTGGTCAGACTGTCTGAATATTCATTCTTGATAGGTAAACTGTCTCCTGTGTCCACATTATAGGTACACAGGAGTGTCTAACCAGGGGTCAAAGAAAAGAGCGCCACAAACTCCTGTAGGACTTGCCTTCAGTCAGCTTGCTGTTGGCCAGAGAGGGTGTCTGAGTAGGTAACTCCATCTACTGAGCCATCTTTAGGGTCAGTTGAGAGGAGGTCAGGGAGAGGTTCGCTCTCTGCTTCCTGATCCTCATCAGTAACCATCAACATGGTTATGTCTGTCCTGTCATTGTAGAGTTTAAGACGGTTATCATGGATCACCCTCTTGGGTGTCCTGCTAGTGCCCAGGTCCACTAAGTAAGTGACCTGACCCTTCTTTTCTAGCACTGGGTAAGAGCCACTCCATCTGTCCTGGAGTGCACTGGCAGTCACAGGCTCCAGAACCCAGACTTTCTGCCCTGGCTGAATTTCAACCACTGCAGCCTTTGGGTCATACCACAACTTCTGGAGTTGTTGGCTGGGCTCAAGGTTTTTGCTTGCCTTTTCCATGTACTCTGCCATCCTGGAGCAGAGGCCTAATACATAGTCAACTACATCTTGTTTAGGCTCATGGAGAGGTCTCTCCCAGCCTTCTTTTACAAGTGCCAGTGGTCCCCTTACAGGATGGCCAAACAGAAGCTCAAAGTGGGAAAACCCTACTCCCTTCTGTGGCACCTCTCTGTAGACAAAAAGCAGGCATGGCAGGAGGACATCCCATCTCCTTTTGAGTTTTTCAGGGAGCCCCATGATCATGCCCTTCAATGTCTTGTTAAATCTCTCTACAAGACCATTGGTTTGTGGATGGTATGGTGTGGTGAACTTGTAAGTCACCCCATACTCATTCCACATATGTTTCAGGTAAGCTGACATGAAGTTGGTACCTCTGTCAGAATCCACCTCCTTAGGAAAACCCACTCTGGTAAAGATACATATGAGTGCTTTGGCTACTGCAGGGGCAGTAGTCGACCTAAGGGGAATTGCCTTAGGGTACCTGTTAGCATGATCCACTACTACCAGTATATATTACTTCCCTGATGCTCTGGGAAATTCAAGTGGACCCACTATGTCCACACCAACCCTCTCAAATGGGACCTGCACCACTGGAAGTGGAAGGAGGAGGGCCTTTGGATGGCTACCTGTCTTGCCAGTTGCTTGACAGGTGACACAGGAGCTGCACAACTCCCTTACCTTGTGGGACATATTGGGCCAATAGAAATGGTTGCCTAATCTTTCCCAAGTCTTGGGTTGTCCCAAATGCCCAGCAAGGGGAATGTCATGGGCTAAGATAAGGATGAGCTCTCTAACCTCCTGAGGCACTACCACTCTCCTAGTGGCACCACGTTTGGGATCTCTTGCCTCAGTGTAAAGGAGTCCATCCTCCCAATAGGCCCCGTGAGATCCACTTACACTTCCATTTTCATGCTCAGCTGCTTGCTGTCTTAGGCCTTCAAGAGTCGGAAAGGTCTTTTGTCCCTGTCACAGGTGTTACCTTGAGGGTGCCCCTGGGCCCAAGTGCTCTACCTGATAAGGCTCCAGCTCAATGGACTCAGCTCCCTCAGCGGATAGGACATCTTCCTGGGAAGAGAGGTACTGTTTCTTTTGCTGTGTAGAGCTGGTCCCCCAGTCTTCTTTCCTTTTTTCTTGGGAGATTGGGCCACTAGTCAAGACTCCAACACTCCTTTTTCACTCTGTGCTCTTGTCTTACCACACACCAGTTCAGGGATACCCAGCATGGCTGCATGGGTCTTGAGCTCTACCTCAGCCCATGCTGAGGACTCCAGATCATTCCCTAGCAAACACTCTACTGGGATTGCAGAGGAGACTACCACTTGTTTCAGGCCATGGGATGGACTTTAGTTTCATTGTCAGCATTGGTGACTGGATATGTCTGTCCAGCCAGATACTGGCCTGGGGAAACCAGCTTGTGTGTCACCATGGTGACACTGGCACCTGTATCCCTCCGGGCTTCTACCTTATTCCCATTTATCAAGAGCTGCTGCCTGTATTTTCGCATGTTAGGCGGCCAGGAAGCTAGTGTGGCTAATTTCCCCATCTGAGGGAGGATCCTCAAGCTCATAGGGGTGGTCCCTTGTAAACTCCTGGAGCTTGGCCTTGTTAGGGTTGGACCCAGTTTTGATCTTTTTTATCTTACAGAGAGACCTTAGCTCTGACATCCCTAAGATGCAGGTAAGGGGTGAGGTTGAGTTCCATCACTATCTCATCTGTGTAACTCATTATGACTCTACAAGTTGGAATTACTTTTTAAGAAACTAAAAAATACTTCTAGTACTTAAACCTACCTTTTACAAACGTTGAAACTTAAAAAGACATGTTAACAGGGACTTACACAAGGCCCTATCAGGACTTTTAAAAATATAGAAAAATAGTCAAAAATTCAAAAATCACTTTCTAATGACACGTTTTGAAATTTTGTTGTGGATCTGGTATTGGCTGAGTAGTCCAGCAAATTCAAAGTCTCAGATCCCACTGCTGATCCACCAATGCATGATGTTGGCTCTATATATACTATCTCAAAGTGAGAGATAGTGTGCACAGAGTAGAGGGTTCCCCTTTTGAGGTTGATAGTGGCAATAATAAATGATACTAATGCTCTAATTGTTGTAGTGTGGTAGAGCAGTAGGCTTATCAGAGGGTAGTGTTAAGCATTTGTTGTACACACACAGGCAATAAATGGGAACACACACTCAAAGACTTAACTCCAGGCCAATAGGCTTTTATATAGAAAAATATTATTATGTTAATTTATTTTAGAACCACAAGATTCAGAATTCAAGTAAATATATAAATCGTAAGGTACTTGGCATAGGTAAATATAGAGCTTTGAATGAAAACAGTAATGTAAACAGTTTTGTCAAAAATGGCAATACACTATTTTAAAAGTGGACGCAGTGCAAAATTCAATAGTTCTGGGGGGGAGGGGGGGAGAGTACAAGTTAGTTTAGCAGCTAAGTAAAGCACTTATAAGTTCAGTGTCCGGGGCATAGTCAGCCCACCGTTGGGAATTCAAGTCAACCCCAAACACCCAGCACCAGCAACACAGGGCCGGTCAGGTGCAGAGGTCAAAGGGGCTCAAATAACATGGGAGCCTAGGGAGACTAGGGGTGCTCCGGTTCCAGTCTGCTAGCAGGTAAGTACCTGCATCCTCGGGGAGCAGACCAGGGGGGGTTTGTAGAGCACTGAGGCACATAAAATTCACCCTCAGCGGCACAGGGGCAGCCGGTGCAGTGTGCAAACACAGCATTGGGTTTTCTATTGGAATCTATGGTGGGATCTGGGGGTCACACTGGCGATGCAGGCAGGGCACAGAGGGGCTTTTCGGGCCAGCCACCGATGGGGCAAAGATGAGGGCCACCTGCTGGTCACTCCTGCACCGGTAGTTGGTTCCTCTCGGGCCTGGGAGCTACAGGTGCAGTGCTTCTTCCAGGTGTCGTGTTCTTTGTTACCTGGCAGTCGCGGTCAGGGGGATCCTATGGATACTCTCTGCAGGCGTCGCCAAGAGGTCATCTCAGGGTGGCCACATTGTGGGAGCCACCTGGTGGTCCTCTCTGAAGTGTTGGTTTCTCTGGACCCGAGCCGGGGGGCGTCGGGGCAGAGTGTTGGGGACTCACTCTTTAGGAGTGAGGTGGGAGTCCCTTTAAAGATGGTTTCTTCTTTGCTGTTCGGACAGAGCCGCTGTCCACAGGAGTTTCTGGGTCCTTTGGGTTGCAGGGCAGTCCTCTGAGTCAGCAGAGATCGCTGGTGCCGCTGAATGCATCGTTGCTGCAGGTTCTTTGAGTCTGGAGACAGGCCGGTAGGGCTGGGGCCAAGTCATTTGTCGTCTCTGCAGGGCTTTCAGGTCAGCAGTCCTTCTTCTTGTTTAGGTTGTCAGGAAATCTGTCTTCCTGGTTTCAGGGTTGCCCCTAAATACTAAATTTAGAGGTGTGCTTAGGAGTGGAGGGCTGTAGCCAATGGCTACTGTCCCTGAGGGTGGCTACACCCTCCTTGTGCCTCCTCCCACTAGGAAGGGGGGCACATCTCTAATCCTTTTGAGGGAAATCCTCCAAAGCAAGATGGAGGATTTTCTAAGGAAGGGGTCACCTCAGCTCAGGGCACCTTAGGGGTTGTCCTGGCTTAAGGGTGACTCTTTCTTCTTTTTCTCATTATCTCCTCCAGACTTGCTGCGGAAAGTGGGGGCTGTGTCCGGGGGCGGGCATCTCCACTAGCTGGAGTGCCCTGAGGCGTTGTACCACCAGACTTGAGACTTTGAGGCACACCACCAGGTGTTACAGTTCCTGCAGGGGGAGGTGTGAAGCACCTCCAGCCAGGACAGGCTTTGTTCCTTGTCACAGAGTGCACAAAGGCACTCACCCGATGTGGCCAGAAACTAGTCTGTAAGTTGCAGGCTGGCAGAGACCGGTTAGCCTAGCACTAGCTGTTGGGCTGGCATGCCGGGGGCATCTCTAAGATGCCCTCTGAGTACATTTCTCAATAAATCTCACACTGGCATCAGTGTGGATTTATTGTGCTGAGAAATTTGATATCAAACTTCCCAGTATTCAGTGTAGCCATTATGGAACTGTAGAGTTCATGTTTGACAAACTCCAAGACCATATACTCTTTATAGCTACCCTGCACTTACAATGTCTAAGAATTGGCTTAGACACTGTAGGGGCATAGCGCTCATGCAGCTATTCCCCCACCTGTGATATAGTGCACCCTGCCTTAGGGCTGTAAGACCTGCTAGAGCAGTGACTTACCTATGCCACAGGCAGTGGGTTGTGGGCATGGCGCCCTGAGGGGAGTGCCATGCCGACTTAGTCTTTTTCTCTCCACCAGCACACACAAGCTGTGAGGCAGTGTGCATGTGCTGAGTGAGGGTCCCCAGGGTGGCATAATACATGCTGCAGCCCTTAGAGACTTTCCCTAGCATCAGGGCCCTTGGTACCAGGGGTACCATTTACAAGGGACTTATCTGTGTGCCTGGGCTGTGCCAATTGTAGAGACAAAGATACACTGGTGCTGGGGCCTGGTTATCAGGGTCCCAGCACACTTTCAATCAGAACTAGCATCAACAAAAGGTAAACAGTTAGGGGGCAACCATGCCAACAGTGGCATTTTCCTACACCTGACATCTATGTCTGAAGGGTGCCCTGCTTGTGAGTGACCCCTTCCCACTACCAGCTACACTAGGAGGCTTATTAAGAGAAATATCTATGGAAGGACCCTCCCCTACATCTTCAGGAACCTCTCCTGAATCTACCTGGTCAGATTCCCCCTCTACCTCCCCCTCTGGTTGTGCATGACCATCAGAATGCTCCTGGTCATCTTGGAAGAGGAGATTTAAGAGGAAATTATTATTGGGGCTCTTCCCAATCTCTAAGCTTCTTTCAAAGCAGAGCCCCCTCAGACCAGAAGACATAGTGACAGAAAAGTTAGGAAAAAGAGTAAGAAGTAAGCAAAACTATTTCACCTAACTTTTCAGGGAGAAAGAAACATTTTTGGAAAGCAATTTCTTTAGAGTGAAAATAAGACTGCTAGTTATAATTTTATATAGCTCTAAGTATTAGTGTACATGTTCCTGTGGAAAGCACCAGTGACAAAAGTGATAAAGCAAATGCAAGTACTTATCCCACCGCTGCACCAATGTGAGAAGCTGGCCTGGTTTGTAGTGGGTACCAGAGGTATACTTACACCTTGGACCAGGTCCAGTGATCCACGTTGGTGAAATGTAGGCAGTATCTAGCAGCTTAGGCTCTCTAGAGGTAGCTGTAGCAGAGCAGCCAAGGCTGAGCTAGGAGTCATGCAAGGCTTTTGCAATACCATTATAATCACACAGCACTTATACACAAGAAAAACAATAGTTAGTGTTACCAAAAATAAAGGTACTTTATTTTACTAACACAAGGCCAAAAATACCTTACAGGCTATACTCCCTCTGGAGGTAAGTATTATACACAACATATACACTAGTAAACAAAATCAGGTAAGTAAACAGTCATAAAATAGTGCAAACTGTAAAAAATGCAATAGATTGCAATGGGCCTAGGGGCAACACAAACCATATACTAAAATAGTGAAATACGAATGTTGGTTCCTCTCTAGGCAAGTGTAGTGTGTAGAGGGGCGCTGGGAGTGTAGGAAAACATCAAAGGTAAGTAAATTACACCACCTCAGAGCCCAGGAAAACAGGAGTAAAGTACAGCAAGTTTCCTCAGAACACACTAGAAGTTGTGGTGAAGGATAATGCAAAGAAACCAACAATGGATTCCTGGACCTGAAGACCTGTGGAGAGAGAAGACCAAGCCCAGAAGTCGATGAAGAGTCCAGGAAGAACAGGAGGCCCTGCTAACCCGGATGAAGGTGCAAACGTGGATTCTCCGGTTGGAAGAAGAAGTCAGAAATGCACCAAAGAGGACAGCTGCGGGATTCTGCTTGGTGTAAGAGATGTCCTACATCGAGTCGTTGGATTCCGCCAACAAGCCTTGTCTCATGCAAATGCTGTGGTTGGTAGATAAAGGCTCTACCTGGGGCCAGGGATGACGCTCGTCAACAGGAGAGGAGTCCCAGAGTACCGGTTGTCATTGCAGAAAGGTGCCTGCTAAAGCAGGGAAGTGACTCCGTCACTTAACAGGAGATTTGTTCGGTCCTTCTGGTGCAGAATGAAGATAGGCAGTCCTCAGAGCATGCACAACCTGGAAGCTGTTGCAGTTGGTGGCAGGAGCTGAAGTTGCAGAGTTGCAGTAGCCTTCTTGAATACTTTGTTGCAGTTACAGTGTTCCTAGAGCAATCTGCAGTTGATCCGACGGTCAGAAGCTGAAGCAGGGGATGCAGAGGAGTCCTGGTGGAGTCTTGCAAACTGAATCTGAGGAAACACCCAGAGGAGAGACCCTAAATAGCCCTGAGAGGGGGATTGGCTACCTAACCAGATATGCACCTATCAGGAGGGATGTAGGAAAATGGCTCCCTGTTGCAGTTACCCACACTTTTTGCCTGATATTAAAGTGTGCTGTGACCCTGCTAACCAGGCCTCAGCACCAGTGTTCTTTCACTAAAAATGTACCATTGTTTCCACAATTGACATACCCCTGGCACACAGATAAGTCCCTTGTAAAAGATACCAGTGGTACCAAGGGCCCTGTGACCAGGGAAGGTCCCTAAGGGCTGCAGCATGTGTTGGGCCACCCTAAGGGGCCCTTCACCTAACACATGCACACTGCCATTGCAGATTGTGTGTGTTGGTGGGAGAAAAAGGCAAAGTCAACATGGCATCCCCCTCAGGATGCCATGCACACAAATTACTGCCTGTGGCATAGGTAAATCATCCCTCTAGTAGGCCTTAAAGCCCTAAGGCAGGGTGCACTATACCACAGGTGAGGGCATAGCTGCATGAGCAATATGCCCCTACAGTGTCTAAGTCTGTTCTTAGCCATTGCAAGTACAGTGTGGCCATTTTAAGTATATGGTCTGGGAGTTTGTCAAAACGAACTCCACAGCTCCACAGTGGCTACACTGAATACTGGGAAGTTTGGTATCTAACTTCTCAGAATAATAAAACCACACTGATGCCAGTGCTGTATTTATTACAAAATGCACACAGAGGGCATCTTACAGATGCCCCCTGTATTTTACCCAATCCTTCAGTGCAGGACTGACTGATCTGTGCCAGCCTGCCACTGAGACGAATTTCTGACCCCATAGTGAGTGCCTTTGTGCTCTCTGAGGCCAGAAACAAAAGCCTGCACTTGGTGGAGGTGCTTCACATCTCCCCCCTGCAAGATCTGTAACACCTAACAGTGAGCCTCAAAGGCTCAGGCTTTGTGTTACAATGCCCCAGGGCACTCCAGCACTCCAGCTAGTGGAGATGCTCCCCCCCCCCCCCCCCCCCGGAGACAGCCCCTACTTTTGGCAGCAAGTCCGGAGGACATAATGAAAAAAACAAGGAGGAGTCACCCACCACTCAGGACAGCCCCTAAGGAGTCCTGAGCTGAGGTGACCCCTGCCTTAAGAAATCCTCAATCTTGGTTTTGGAGGATTCCCCCAATAAGAATAGGGGTGTGCCCCCTCCCCTCAGGGAGGAGGCACAAGGTGGGTGTAGCCACCCTCAAGGACAGTAGCCAATGGCTACTGCCCCCCAGACCTAAAAACACACCTAAATTTAATATTTAGAGGTGACCCTGAACCCAAGAAATCAGTTTCTTGCAACCTGAAACAAAAAGGACTGCTAACCTGAAAGCCCCGCAGAGACGATGGAAACGATAACTGACTTGGCCCCAGCCCTAACGGCCTGTCTCCAGACTCAAATAACCTGCACAGCGACGCATCCAGCGGGACCAGCAACCTCTGAGGACTCAGAGGACTGACCTGCACCTAAAGGACCAAGAACCTCCCAAGGACATCGGATCTGTCCGGAAACAACAACAAAGCAAGCAACTTTAAAGAGACTCCAACTTCCCGCCAGAAGCGTGAGACTTCACACTATGCACCCGATGCCCCCGGCTCAAGTTTGGAGAAGCCAACACTGCAGAGAGGACTCCCAGGTGACTCCTATGACATGGACACCCTGAGTGAACCTCCCTGCACCCCCACAGCGACACCTGCATAGAGGATCCAGAGGCACCCCGTGACAACGACTACCTGGTAACACAGGAACCCGACACCTGGACCAAGCACTGCACCCGCAGTCCCCAGGACCAAGAGGAACCATCTACCAGTGCACGAGTGACCAGCAGGCGGCCCTCATCATAGCCCAGTTGGTGGCTGGCCAGGGAAAGCCCTCCTGTGCCCTGCCTGCATCGCCAGAGTGACCCCCGGGTCCCTCCATTGTTTTGAATTCAAAACCTGACGCCTTCTTTGCACACTGCGCCCGGCCGCCCCTACGGCGCTGAGGGTGTGTTTTGTGTGCTTGTGTATGTGTGTCCTAGTGCTCTACAAAACCCCCCTGGTCTGCTTCCCGAGGACACAGGTACTTACCTGCCAGCAGACTGGAACCGGAGCACCCCATGTTCTCTATTGGTGCCTATGTTATTTGGGCCCTCCTTTGACCTCTGCACCTGACCGGCCCTGTGTTGCTGGTGCGGTGGCTTTAGGGTTGCCTTGAACCCTCAACGGTGGGCTGCCTATGCCCAGGAAAGTGAACTTGTAAGTGCTTTACTTACCTGGGAAACTAACCAATACCTACTTCCCCCAGGAACTGTTGATTTTTGCAGAGTGTCCACTTTTGAAATAGCTATTTGCCATTTTAACCAAAACGGTGTTTACTACTGTTTTAATTCAAAGTTCTATACTTACCTGTGTGAAATACCTTACATTTTATGTACTTACCTCAAATTTGAATCTTGTGGTTCTAAAAATAAATTAAGAAAATATATTTTTCTATATAACACCTATTGGCCTGGAGTTAAGTCTTAGAGTGTGTGTTCCTCTTTTATTGCCTTTGTGTGTACAACAAATGCTTAACAGTACCCTCTGATAAGCCTACTGCTCGACCACACTACCACAAAATAGAGTATTCAAATTATCTAATTGTGCCACTATCAACCTCTAAGGGAAAACCTGGGACTCTGTGCACACTATCTCTCACTTTGAGATGGTATATACGGAGCCAACTTCCTACAAGGGGTCTCTGACATCACCTGCTGGCACTGGCTACTCAGATTCTCCCATATGGTCCCCACACCTTGGAATCCAAGATGGGTAATGCCAGGGACACTCTGGAGGAGCTCTGGGCACCACCCTTGAGGTGGTGATGGACAGGGGAGTGGTCACTCCACTTTCCTTTGTCCAGTTTCACGCCAGAGCAGAGACTGGGGTCCCTGAACTGGTGTAGACTGGATTTTGCAGGGAGGGCACTGTTTGTGCCCTTTAAAGAATTTCCAGAGGCTCTGGGAGGATACCCCTTCCATGCCTGTAAAACCAATTTCCAATGGGAGAGGGTGTAACACCCCTCTCCTAAAGGAAATGCATTGTTCTGCCTTCCTGGGATTGAGCTGCTGAATCCCCAGTATGGCAGAAACCTGTCTGTGAGGTGGCAGCAGCTGAGGCTGCAGTGGAAACCTCAGAGAGCTGGTTTGGCAGTACTGGGGGTCTATGGTGGAACCGCACGGGTGCATGGAATTGGTCCCCAATATCAGAATTGGATTGGGAGTACAATTTCTCAATCTTAGACACCTCACATGGCCATATTCGGCGTTACCATTGTGAAGCTACATATATGCATTGACATATATGTAGTGCACCCTTATAATGGTATCCCCGCACTCACGAAGCCTGGGAAATTGGTCCTGGACAATGTGGGGACACCTTTGCTAGTTCAAGGGTGCCCTCACACACACTAACTTTGCACCTAGCCTTCAGTAACCGAAGGTTAGACATATAGGTGACTTATAAGTTACCTGGTGTAGTGAAAATGACTGTGAAATAGTGTTTTCTCTATTTCACTCAGACTGCAGTGGCAGTCCTGATGGAGTATTTGTATGAGCTCCTTATGGGTGGCAAAAGAAATGCTGCAGCCCATAAGGATCTCCTGGAATCCCAATGCCCTGGGCACCTAGGTACCATATATTAGGGGCTTATAAGGGGGCTCCAGTGTGCCAATCTGGATTGGAATATGGAGTCACTAGACTATAGTGGCAAATTTTGAAACAGAGAGAGCATAAGCACTGGAGTTCTTGTTAGCAGGACTTTAGTGACAAAGTCAAGCATACTGACAACACAGTAAAACATAATGACATATAGGCCACAAACTATAAGCACTGGGGTCCTGACTAGCAGGATCCCAGTGAGATAGTAAAACACACTGACAAACAGGTAGAAATTGGGGGTAACATGCCAAGAAGGATGGTACTTTCCTACACTTTGTCACTAAGGGGCATATTTATACTTTTTGATGCATAAGTACGCAGCGCAGTTTTGCATTAAAAAGTTTAGCACCGGCTTGCGCCATTCCTGGGTGCCATCCGGGTGCCATATTTATGGAATGGTGGAAGCTGGTGCAAAGGATGGGCTAGCGTAAAAAAAAAAAAAAAGACTTTAACTGGGTGGAGGTGGCAGTATGGGAGAAATAATGCCTCTAAACAGCCTAGCGTCATTTTCTGATGCAAAACCATCCAAACCATATGACTCCTGTCTTAGAAAAAGACAGGACTCATGCTCCCCACCCCAGTGGCCAGCACAAGGGACCGGTGTCCCCTAGGCATGGCCATTGCACCCTGTGCCATGCAGGGGGCCCCAAGTTGGGCCCCCGATGGCACTACAATTAAAAAAAAAATACTTACCTCTACTTACTCTCCTTACCTGCAATGGGATCCCCCATCCTCTGGTGTGGGTGGGAAACGTTCCCAGGACTAGAGAAGGGCACCTGTGGACCCATTCCATGGTGTTTAACCATGGATGTGGGTCCACAGGTCCCTTAACGCCTGGTCTGACCCAGGCATTAAATAATGGTGCAAAGCAAGGTTTGCACCATTATTTAGCCCCTCCCAAACTGTGCGTCATTTTAGCATGGGGGGATAAATATGGGGCTATGGGGTAAGCACAATTTTTTAGATGGGAACGCCTACCTTGCCTCTCATTAACGCAAGGTAGGTTCACGCATCTAAAAAATGATGCAAACTCCAGTATTTTGATGTTAGATGTGTTTAACGTCAAAATATAAATATGGAGTTCGTTTTGCGCTGAATTTGTGTAAAAAAATGATGCAAATTTGGTGCAAACCGAGTATAAATATGTCCCTAAGTGAGGACACGGTCGTTTCCAGGATCTCCAAATTCAAGGAAATGGTCTACCACTCAAAAGTCATGCATATAAACTGCTTGGAAGTCAATACTTTTTTTCTCACAATCGGGGCATTCTTACCTCGTATACACATCTTCAGTGTTGGCACATATAGTCAATACAACCAGCATGCATTACATAAACAAGCAAGGAGGTACAAGGTCGCTGTCTCTCTCCCAGGAAGCACAGGGGTTATGGCACTGGCTGACAACACACAATCTTACTTTAAAGGCCAAGCCTATAGCAGGAGCAGGCAATACTTTGGCCTACATGCTCAGCAGATTCCTAGAGAGCTGCCATGATTGGGAGCTGAACCAGAAGGAGCTAAACACAGTTTGTCAACTTTAGGGCAACCCATAGTTAGATCTCTTCACAATGAAAGAGAACAACACATGCTGCTTCTACCCCAGTCAGCACCCACTCTCAGGATGATGGGGGAAAGCCTTTTTGATAAGATGGTTCAGAATATATGTGAATGCTTCTTCCCCTTCCCCATGATACTGGGGTCATCCATAAGATGAGAATAAATAGATGCTGATTGATCCTAATCTCTACTAGGTGGCCTAGGAAATACTGGTTCACGGAGCTCCTCCTGTGGTAGGAGTCCAAGTCTGTTCATCTTCAGGCCAAGCATACCCTGCTGATAATGAGCAAGGGCCTAGTTCTACTTCTGAATCCAGGCTCTCTCCAGTTATATGCATGGCTCCTGAATTCAGGTTATCCAAAAATGGCAATATTCTTCAAGAATGCAGGTATATCTTTGCAAGAGCAAGGACAGAATCAACCTACAAATCCTACAGATTGAAATGGAAAAGATTCTGTTTATGGTGTCAACAATCCAAGCTGCGTCCACTGGAAGTGTCACAGAGCAAATCTTGCCTTATCTTCTGTCTCTGGCTTGTTAGGGTTGGTTGCATGCGTCTTTGAAAGTTCATCTTGCAGCAATATCCCGCTATAGACATTGCTCACAACTTCCATCCCTCTGCTCCACAAGGATTTTCAAACAATTCATGATAGGACTCTTTCAAGTTTTCCCACCGCTCCATGCTCCTACACAGGATTGGCAACTTAACGTTGTTCTTTCCTAGCTCATCAAACTGCCATTTAAACCAATTTCCAAGGTGGATTTAAAATTTGTTACCTGGAAGGTAGCTACTCTGTTGGCACTGAAATCCGCTAGAAGGGTGAGTAAGATTTAGGTGTTCACAACCCAGGAGCCATTTCTCCAGTTCACAGATGATGGTGTCACTCTAAGGACTAATGCAAAATGTATTCCTAAAGTACCTTCGCACCTTCACCTTAACAAACCTTTTTATTTAAAAACGTTTTTCTGAAATCCAGCAACCCCGGCAGAACAATCTTTGCATACACTAGACATTAACAGATGCCTCAAGTTTTAATTACATCATACCAAACAGTTTTGTAAAACTGAACAACTCTTGGTTGCATATGGGCAGTCTCGCAAGGCACATCAGTTACAAAAGCAACCATCGCCAGGTCGATTTTGGCAAACATACAGTTTTCCCACTCCAGGGCTGGCAAACCACTTTCCTCTAAGGCAAAGGTGCATTCTAAAAGGGAAGTCTCCATATCAGCTGCCTTGTTCACAGGTGTTCTTTTTGAGAAAACATGTTGTGCTGAAGCGTGGAAGAGCGTCCACACTTTCACTCAGCACTATTGCCTGAACTCAGCACACCCCAGTCATGCAGCAGTTGGCAAGGCGGTGTTACAGCTTCTATTTCAATAAGGTGAGCCTCTGTTATTTTGAACACTATCTTACTCAACATCTGATATGTTATTGCACATTATAGATAGATATCTAATAGAGACTTCTAGTTGCAGATTCCTTACCTTAGAATTTCCCCCAGGTGTCAGACTGGATTCAGAGATTTTTCTTTGAGCAATACCTTTGCACGTCGGTAGGTGGCGTTGGTAGACTCCACGGGCATCGCTCCTTCTGTGTTGCTTCAGCCAAGCGAGTGAAGTGAAAGTTCAATGAGACCGCTTCGACAACTTCTTTTTCTAACCTGTACCCAAAGATTTTGAGGAAGACGAGTGGTGGTGGCTCCGTGAATGTTCTCGAGATCTTCCTCTCAAGCAAGACCGGGACATACGTGGAGTTGAGCGCCGGGCCACCATGAGTTTGAGGGATTGCTCCCTCAAGGCCTTCGGGTACATGGCCCAGCACTCGGAGCACGACTTCGGGCCGGGGTCGCGCTCCAGGCACCACATACAAACCGACATCATGCGGTGACAATCCTCACACGGCTTAAACCCAGTTTTCGTGGACATCCTCGACGCACCAAAACTCACTTAAAAACTCCACAAAACAGGCAAAATTGGTCAAAAAGAGACCAAGGTAGCTCTCTCTGGATCAGCGAGTTGCGCAGAAAGAAAAGAACTGATGTCACTGCACTGAGGCGGCATCTATGTACTACTCCCGACGTCAATGCACAGCCGATCACGAATGAAGTCTTGATACGGAGGTGGCTGAAGGTCTCTTTCAGCAGGGGATAGAGCCTTGGTTAGATTTGTTCACCTCCGCAGAGAATGCACAATGTCAGCTGTTTTGCGTGTTGGAGTTTCCAAGGTGGCACTCGCTCGGAGACGCTTTTCGTCTCAAGTGGAACTCCGGCCTCCTTTACACCTTTACGCCTATACCACTTCTGCCCAGAGTTCTCAAGAAGATCAGGAACGACCGGGGCCAAGGCATCCTGGTGACTCCAGACTGGGCACGGAGAGTAAGGTATCCAGAGCTATTGAGTATGATCATCGATCCTCCACTCAGACTGCCTCTTCAGGCAGATCTTTTGTCGCAGCAGGGCACTGTTCTCCACCTGAAGCTGTCGAATCTCCACCTTCATGCGTGGAGATTGAGCAGCGCTAGTTGACGACTTTTGATATTCCACCCGAAGTCTGTGATGTTATCTTGGCAGCCAGGCGTCCCTCCGCCAAAATGGTATACGCCTGTCGTTGGCATTATTTGTGGTATGGTGCACCAACAAATCTGTTGATCCTCTCTCTGCCCCTCTATCTGAGTTTCTTTTGTTCATACTTTCTTTGGCCCAGCAGGGCTCTGCTTTGGGCACCCTTAAAGGATATTTATCTGCCATTTCGGCCTTTCTTAGGTTACCTGATCAGCCCTCGCTCTTTAAATCTCCTATTGTGAGTTGATTCCTCAAAGGTCTCACCCATTTATTTCCTCCCACTCCATTTATTATGCTTCAGTGGGCCGTCCATCTTGTCCTTACTTATTTAATGTGCACTCCCTTTGAGCCCATGCACAATTGTCCCTTACGGCTCCTCACCTTCAAAACTGTCTTTCTTATTGCCATCACTTCTGCTCACAGAGTGAGTGAGCTTCAGGCTCTTTCGTCCAAACCTCCATACTTGTCTGTGCACCCTGACAAAGTGGTGTTGCGCACTAAAGTTTCCTTCCTTCCTTCCAAAGGTTGCTTCGCCTTTTCATGTAAGCCAGTCCATCACCCTGCCTACTTTTTACGCAGCCCCCCATCCTTCCCATGAGGAGGAGAGACTCCACTGTCTGGACCCAAAAAGAGCATTGGCATTCTATCATAATTGTACTAAAGATTTCTGGGTGGATGATCAACTCTTTGTTGGGTATGTGGGTGTGAAGAAAGGGAAGGTGGTGCAAAAACGTACCATCTCTCGATGGGTACTTCTTTGCATTAAGATATGCTACTCTTTGGCCAAGAAGCAACCCCCTGAGGGCTTGCATGTTCATTCCACCAGAGCAACTGCTGCTTCCACTGCATTTGCACACAGAGTTCCTGTCCTGGATATATGATAGGCAGCTACGTGGGAGTCCCTTCACACATTTGCTAAACACTACTGCCTGGACAGTCAGGTCCGTCAGAGCGACTACTTTGGTCATTCGGTCCTGCAGGACTTTGTGGTGTTATCTTTGTTCGCAGCCCACCCCTGAGGATAGCATTGCTTGGGTATTTTTCTTAAGATAAGGAATCTGCAACTAGAAGTCTCTATCAGATGTACAAGTTACTTACCTTTGGTAACGAAGTATCTGGTAGAGACATATTCTAGTTGCAGATTCTTTACGGACCCACCCATCCTCCCCGCTTTTGAACTGATTTCTAGGGTCAGGGATTTCCCCTTCAGGTCCTTAGCTCTGCGCACCAATTTCAGTGTTCTTATCGGCTCTGCGGTTTGGCGTGGAAAGTCATTAAAAGAAACTGACATCACTGCGCTGAGGCAGTGTCTATGTACTACTCCTGATCTCATCACGGCGACTACGACGCCAACGACGCCCGTGGAGTCGACCGACGCACAAGGGTATGGCTCGAAGAAATATCTCCAGTTCCAGTCTGACGCCTGGGGGAAATTCTAAGGTAAGGAATCTGCAACTAAAATATGTCTCTACCAGATATTTTGTTACCAAAGGTTAGTAACTTGTACATTAATGCATTCAAATATATGTATCATTAGTATTGTTGTTATTATTATTATTATTATTATTATTATTTTACAGCCCACTATCTGCAAAGGTGATAATGTCACAATTTATAAAATTACAAAACTGCTTGCTAATCTGATTCAAGCATGTGAATCTATGAAAGATCCAATACTGGAGAAGAAAATGAGTTACTTACAAGTAACCTCTGTTTTCCAGTATTGGAATCTTTCATAGACTCACATGCGACCCATCCACCTCCCTATAGAGGCTCCTCTTATGTCTTCTCTCACTTGTGCTTGAAAAT
The DNA here is from genome assembly GCF_031143425.1 of Pleurodeles waltl. Lineage (NCBI taxonomy): Eukaryota > Metazoa > Chordata > Amphibia > Caudata > Salamandridae > Pleurodeles > Pleurodeles waltl. Next base: position 1,155,947,318 of record NC_090439.1, on the reverse strand, counting down.
CTGAGAGACTGGATCTTCTGTAGTGATGGTTCTAAAGGGTGCTGTCACCTGCTTGGCAGGACTTCAGATATTTTCAAATGATGGGAATAGGCTGTAAAAGTGAAAGCATTTTAGCATTACTTTATGTGTAGATTTTTTTGATACTGCTATTTAATATTACAGTGGGAGTCCCACTTCGGCGATGGAGACTGACTCACGCATGTGAATCTATGAAAGATACCAGTACTGGAGAACTGAATTTACAGGTAAGTAACTCATTTTCTTCTGTCATGTTGCTTCCACTCGCTTCAGCTTCAAGACCCTCATTATCACAGAGGGCTTAAAGAGCGACAACTGATTTGGGAGGCAATGTACACCATGACAGTGGTTATCACATAACGCTGCTGTGCCAGGGCGAGTGCAAGCTGGAGGATTTAAGACAAGCAAACCTTCAAGGAGTCCACATGCTGTTCTGCACACCAGGAGAGATAGCTGTTCCGCCTCCCAGAATATACTAATTGTGTGAAATTGGGTTTGTGGTTGGGGCAGGGGGTTAAACCCTACTCAAGCAACTATCACAGACCTTGTCAGATTGAACCCCAAAAAAACACTAAATTAACATGTGCTTAATCTTCTGGTAGGCTGAAACAAAAGCAGCCAGAATTAACTTAGAGGAAATGTGTAAAGTATTTATGCAGCACCTAAACAGTAATAAATTGAAAACACAACACAAGATAAATCCCACACCAATTAAAAAAAATACAGAACATTTTAATGAATGATTTGACACCAAAATTAGAGAATTAAAAACTTGTTTTTGTCTATTGTAGACAAATGGCTCCTTGCTGCAGTTACCCCCCACACACACACTTTTTGCCTGATATTGATGCTGACTTGACTGAGAGTGTTCTAGGACCCTGCTAACCAGGCTCCAGCACCAGTGTTCTTTCACTAAAAATGCACCATTGTTTCCACAATTGGCACACCCCTGGCACACAGATAAGTCCTTTGTAAAAGGTACCAGTGGTACCAAGTGCCCTGTGACCAGGGAAGGTCCCTAAGGGCTGCAGCATGTGTTGTGCCACCCTAAGGTACCCTTAACCTAACACATGCACACTGCCATTGCAGATTGTCTGTGTTGGTGGGGAGAAAAAGGCAAAGTCGACATGGCATCCCCCTCAGGATGCCATGCACACAAAATACTGCCTGTGGCACATGCAAGTCTCCCCTCCAGCAGGACTTAAAGCCCTAAGGCAGGGTGCACTATACCACAGGTGAGGGCATAGCTGCATGAGCAATATGCCCCTACAGTGTTTACGTCCATTCTCAGACATTGTAAGAACAGTGTGGCCATATTAGGTATATAGTCTGGGAGTTTTTCAAAACGAACTCCACAGTTCCATAATGGCTACACTAAATACTAGGAAGTTTGTTATCAAACTTCTCAGAATAACAAACCCACACGGATGCCAGTGCTGGATTTATTACAAAATGCACACATAGAGCATCTTAGAGATGCCCCCTGTATCTTACCCAGTCCTTCAGTGCAGGACTGACTGGTCTGTGCCAGCCTTCCACTGAGGGATGAGTTTCTGACCTCCTGTGGTGAGAGCCTTTGTGCTCTCTGAGGCCAGAAACAAAGCCTGCTCTGGGTGGAAGTGCTTCCCCCCTCCCCCCTGCAGGAACTGTAACACCTAGCACTGACCCTCAAAGGCTCAGGCTTTGTGTTACAATGCCCCAGGGCACTAAAGCTAGTGGAGATGCCCGCCCCCCCCGGACACAGCCCCCACTTTTAGTGGCAAGTCCGAGGAGATAATGAAAAAAACAAGGAATAGTCACCCCCTCAGCCAGGTCCACCCCTAAGGTGACCAGAGCTGAAGTGACCCCCTCCTTGGAAAATCCTTTATCTTGTTTTGGAGGATTTAGCCCAATAGGATAATGGGTGTGCCCCCCTCTCAAAGGGAGGAGGCACAAGGAGGGTGTAGCCACTCTCAGGAGCAGTAGCCATTGGCTACTGCCCTCCAGCCCTAAACACACCTCTAAATCTAGTATTTAGGGGCGACCCTGAACCCAGGAAATCAGATTCTTGATGACCTAACAAAAAGAAGAACTGCTGACCTGAAAACCCCACAGAGAAAAAGGAGACGACAACTGCTTTGGCCCCAGCCCTTCCGGCCTGTCTCCAGATTCAAAGAACCTGCAACAGCGATGCATCCTGCGGGCCCAGTGACCTCTGCCGACTCAGAGGACTGCCCTGCAATTCCTTAGGACCAAGAAACTCCCGTGAGACAGTGGCTCTGTCCAAAGCAACAAAGAAGAAACCATCTTTAAAGGGACTCCCACCTCACTCCTGAAGTGTGAGTCCCCAAAACTCTGCACCCGAAGCCCCCGGCCTGTGTCCAGAGAAACCAACACCGCAGAGAGGACCCCCAGGCCACTCCCACGACGTGTCACCCTGAGACGACCTCCCTGCACCGCTACGACGACACCTGCAGAGAGAATCCAAAGGATCCCCCTGACCGTGACTGCCCGGTAACAATGAACCGGACGCCTGGAAGAAGCACTGCACCCACAGCCCCCAGGCCCAAGAGGAAACAACTATTGGTGCAGGAGTGAGCAGCAGGCAGCCCTCATCTTTGCCCAGTCGGTGGCTGGCCCGAGAAGGCCCCCTGTGCCCTGCCTGCATCGCCAGAGTGACCCCCGGGTCTCTCCATTGATTTCTAAATAAAACCCAACACCTACTTCACACACTGCACCCGGCAGCCCCTGTGCTGCTGAGGGTGTTTTTTGTATGCCTGTTTGTGACACCCTCCCCTCCTCCCCCTGCCCCCCCCCCCACAGTGCTCTTCAAAACCCCCCTGGTCTGCTCCCCGAGGACGCAGGTACCTACCTGCTAGCAGACTGGAACCAGAGCACCCCTAGTCTCTGTAGGCGCCTATGTTATTTGGGCCCCAATTTGACCTCTACACCTGACGGGCCCTGTGTCGCTGGGTGTTTGGGGTTAACTGGAACCCCCAACGGTAGGTTGCCAATGCCATAGATACTGAACTTGTAAGTGCTTTACTTACCTGACAGACTAACCTTTTCTTACCTCCCCCAGGAACTGTTGAATTTTGCAGTGTCCACTTTTAAAATAGCATATTGCCATATTATGCCAAACTGTGTACATTACTGTTTTCATTTAAAGTTCTATATTAACCTATGCCAAGTACCTTACAAGTTATGTACTTATTTGAAATCTGAATCTTGTGTTTCTAAAATAAATTAGGAAAAGAATATATTTCTATATAAAAACCTATTGGCCTGAAGTTAAGTCATTGAGTGTGTGTCCTCATTTCCTGTGTGTGTACAACAAATGCTTAACACTACCCTCTGATAAGCCTAACTGCTCGAGCACACTACCACAAGCAGAGCATTAGTATTTTCTATTATTGCCTCTGTCAAGCCTCTTGGGGATCCCGTGGACTCTGTGCCCACTATCTCTCACTCTGAGATAGTATATACAGAGCCAGCTTCCTACATCTATGTATTGTTCACTCAAATGCGCTTGCACTGCACTGTCACTTGGGGCACCTACATTGCCTTTGGTTACTTTGATTACTTTTCGTGTTCCTTTGCAAAGATTCTTGAATCAACATATCTTGGGGCAGATTTAGGGAACGCGGCGCTGCACCTAGTGCAGACCCACTTTCCGTGCACCCCTTAGCCCCCCCCACCGCCACCACGTGTGTGCTGTATTCAAAATACGGCGCACCATGGCGCAGGGTAAGGTGCAATAGCGTCATTTTTTTTACGCTATTGATGTACTCTGCAGGAGTAGCGCCAAAATGTTGGCACTACTCCTGCAGAGTACATAGGTGCCCATTATAAATAATGCCATGCCCCCTTTTCACACCTGCTCTGAGCAGCGTTAAAAGTGCCAGAAAAATGGTGAAAGGAAATATCTTAGATTTTCTTGCACCAGTTCTTCGGCCCCCATAACGGGGAAACGCCCCCTTGCATACATTATGCCTGGTACAGGCATAACGTAGTGCAACGGTTTACAAAGTGGTGCAATATATGCATTGCGCCACTTTGTAAATAAGTTGCGGGGGGAAAATGCCACTTTAGCGCAGACTTAGCATAAAAAAATGACCTTATGGCAGCTCTAAGGTGGCGTTAGGGGCTCTTAAATCTGTCCCCTAGTGATTTCTTGTTGACTTGTGATCAATTCGTCCATGATCAAGTAATGATTGAATGATTCCTAGGGGAACAGAGCTTTATGTGTAGTTTATTACCCTTGTTCTCAGAAAACTGGCTGGCCTATATTTTTTTATAAAGCCCAGACTTTGGCAGAAAAAAGACATGCATCGGCTAAGCCTGAAAGAACTGCCACCCTCCCTTATGGGCAAAACAACACAGAACGAGCGAGGCTTATCAGGAAACTGCATGTAAAGACCTGCTGCGGCCTGTATACAAAACTCTTACTAAAACAGCGGGACTTCCACATCAAGAGAAGACTCATCCACACACAAATGTGCTGTCCTGGAAATCGTGCAGTTCTTAAAACATTCGATTTTTTAAGAATTATGATATAAAGGCAGAAAAAAAGGATTTACTGCTAGGTTTAAAAAACAGGTTACTGAAGCCTTTTTTTCTAAGTCAAAGAAGACCTGTATGGAAAGGATTTCAAGTAGCCAGGAGGTGACACCAGAATGAAACAAGCATTTACAATCAAATTGGTTTGCCTTTTGCACTGCGTGCTGTTGGCATTTCTAAAGCTTGTTTGTGTACTATCGAGCACACACACACAAAAGCATCGGGAAATTGAATGCTAGAGGAATAGGTCTCTCATTGCGAGAGTTAGAGATATTGACACTGTAAATTATGTTTTTTACCAATGTGTTTTGTTTTGTAGTGTAGTGAATGTATGTGATGTGTAGTAGATTTATGTGTGTTGTACTGGAATTGTTAGTTGTTTATTTATGTGGTGTGGAATAGTGTGTCGTTTAGTTTATTTGTGCAGTAGAATTATGTGGCATGCTGAAAAGATCGTGGTGAGAGCTGCACAGAATAGATAGAAAGGAATAGGTAGTTTGTGTAGGTAGTGGTGATTGATATTGAGACAGAGGAGCAGAAATAGTTTGTGAGAAAGAGAAAGATGGGGAGCTGAGGCCACAGATGCCTGAAGAGGGAGCTCGTGCTATGCAGAAGACACCCTAAGAAGAGGAGGCGAGCCTGTGTTTGAGGAAAGGAAACTTAGAAAAGGCACGTGAAAGAAACTGTGCGTGAAGTCCTGAAGTTCACTATATCAACGAGGTAGGAATAGTGTGTGAGAGAGCGAGATAGAGGGATGAGAGTGTAATTGCTTCGCTGTCAGAGGGCGCCGCCTGCTGGTTGAGACACCTCCTTACACGTGCTTCAACAAGCGTTCGACAGCACGCCATGCCAAGGAAGACGTAGCAAGCACATAATATTTAGATTAAAATTAAGATCAGCCATGTGCCAGAGTTTTATGCAGGGTCACTGGAATTATGCAATTCTGCGGCCGTGGAGTTTTCTGCCTAATTATTATAGATTTGTCACATAAAGTATCCTACGGTGCACAATCTGCAGATTTTAACTAAAAAATGTTTCTAGCACAAAATAATAAAAAGTTACAAAAAACTTTGCGATGTGTTACCGCAGTGGAAGTCCCTTTGGAAAAGTTGACTAGTTCCCTTTTAGTTGCTTATTGCTGTATTTGGCTGTTAAGCAACTGGTACTAAAGAGGTGAAATCCTTGACAAGAGAGCGTTACTGTGAGTAAAAAGGACAACATAATGAGTAATAGTATCACAAAATGTGCTACATTATGGCACATAATTTGCCCTTTGTTGCTCCATAATTTAGTCAACCACTGCCACATAACTCCAGTGGACCTTGTTATGTAATGCTCGAGCACTGCCTCCTTCTCCAGGAAGGCGCCTCATTCAGTTCCCAGATCAAGAATGACGGATGATGCTCTGCTTGGTACAGATTCACGGATCTGCCCTCTCCACGACATCAGGATTTCAACGAAAAATAGCACAAACTTTGTATAGAAAAAGGGTGAGGAAATAACCTCCATTTAGTATTTAGTATGCGAGCTGTAGATCAGGGATCAGAAAGAACAGTGTGCACAATTGGTAAATAAAGCTGATTAGAGCCAATGATATCTCAGCATGAAGCCTTCCTCCATGCGTTACTCAGTGGCTTGTTTCTGAGGCACTGAGCACTCCAAACCTACAGGGGTCCAATGTATAGCTGGATCGCACCAGCAAACACAAAGTTCGCCAGCCCCCCCCCCACCCAAAAAAACTGCTACAATATCGATCTCGTATAGCAGCCGGAGGGAAATGTTGTTGGGCACCAGAGCAAACGCTGTTTGTAAGGTTAAAGTGCTGCAATGATAGGCAGTGCGCGTCATCAGTGCGGGAGGGGGGGTAGATGGGGGGGGGGGGGGGGGGTAGTGCTTTGGACCATACAAAGAGTGGACCATGTTACATCAGTGCTGCTGGCTAGGGCCACAAGCCCTGGGGATCTCCCAGACAGGCAGGGTATGCTACAGGGACTGCAGACGAGGGGCTGCGTTCTCCTGCCATGGTCGAAACATCATCCATTTTATTGTCCCTATCCAGGGCACGTGGGTGAAGCAGTGGGTGCTCTAGGATAGCAGAGTGGCTGGGTTGAAAAAACAAGCGATTCAACAAACCTGGAAGCGGGATCTTCTCGCCACCCAAACTCCGCATTCAAACCTCGCCAGGATGTTTACTGGCAACGCAGAAGCTTGCATTCTAAATGCATAATATCATATGTAACACTTCGTCAACGTGTGCGAGCACACTTCCAACCACAAGTCTGGACTTGTAGGTGCAGCACTGTCCCGGTCGGCCACCATTTTTGGGTCAGGATGAACATTCTATTTTAACCCCTTCGCTGCCAGGCTTTTCCCCTCCTGTGCCAGGCCGTTTTTTGGCTATTTGGGGCAGTTCGCGCTTAGGCCCTCATAACTTTTTGTTCACATAAGCTACCCACGCCAAATTTGTCTCCTTTTGTCCCAACATCCTAAGGATTCTAGTGGTACCCAGAATTTGTGGGTTCCCCTGAAGGAGACCAGGAAATTAGCCAAAATACAGAGAAAATTTATTTAAAAAAAAAAAAAAATAGGAAAAAAGGGCTGCAGAAGAAGGCTCGTGGTTTTTCCCCTGAAAATGGCATCAACAAAGGGTTTGCGGTGGCAGGATCACCATCTTCCCAGCTTTCAGGAACAGGCAGACCTGAATTAGAAAACCCAATTTTTCGATACAATTTTGACATTTTACTGGAACATACCCCATTTTTACTATTTTTCGTGCTTTCAGCCTCCTTCCAGTTAGTGACGTAAATGGGTGAGAAACCAATGTTGGATCCCAGAAAGCTAGACATTTCTGAAAAGTAGACAAAATTCTGAATTCAGCAAGGGGTCATTTGTGTAGATCCTACAAGTGTTTCCTACAGAAAATAACAGCTGAAATAAAAGAATATTGAAATTGAGGTAAAAAAACAGCCATTTTTCTCCACGTTTTACTCTGTAACTTTTTCCTGCAATGTCAGATTTTTGAAAGCAATACACCGTTACGCCAGCTGGACTCTTCTGATTGCGGGGATATATAAGGCTTGTAGGTTCATCAAGAACCCTAGGTACCCAGAGCCAATAAATGAGCTGTACCCTGCAATGGGTTTTCATTCTAGACCAGGTATACAGCAATTCATTTGCTGAAATATAAAAAATTAAAAATAGGTATCCAGAAAACCTTTGTATTTCCAAAATGGCCACAAGATAAGGTTTTGAGAAGCAGTGGTTATTTGCACATCTCTGAATTTCGGAGTGCCCATACTAGCATGTGAATTACAGAGCATTTCTCAAATAGACGTCTTTTTAACACACTGTCTGACATTTGGAAGGAAAAAATTAGGAGAAAGACAAGGGAAAATCACACTTGTTTTGCTATTCTATGTTACCCCAAGTCTCCCGATAAAAATGGTACCTCAATTGCGTAGATAGGCCTAGCACCCGCGACAAGAACTGCCCCAAAGCACAACGTGGACACATCACATTTTCACAAAGAAAACAGAGCTGTTTTTTACAAAGTGCCTAGCTGTGGATTTTGGCCTGTAGCTCAGCCGGCACCTAGGGAAACGTAGCAAACCTGCACAGTTTTGAAAACTAGACACCTAGGGGAATCCAAGATGGGGTGACTTTTGGGGCTCTGACCAGGTTCTGTTACCCAGAATCCTTTTCAAACCTCAAAATTTGGCCCAAAAAACACTTTTTCCTCTCATTTCGGTGACAGAAAGTTCTGGAATCAGAGAAGAGCCACAAATGTCCTTTCAACCAGCGTTCCCCCAAGTGTCCTGATAAAAATGGTACCTCACTTTTGTGGGTAGGCCTACTGCCCACAAAAGAAAATGCCCCAAAACACTATCTGGACACATCAAAATTATTAAAAACAAAACTACCTGTTTTTGCGGGGGACACCTGCATTTTTGGTCCTGGGCTCAGCAGCCATCTAGGGAAACCTACCAAACCCAGACATTTCTGAAAACTAGACACCCGAGGGAGTCCAGGGAGATATGACTTGCGTGGATCCCCCAATGTTTTCTTACCCAGAATCCCCCGCAAACCTCAAATTTAGCTAAAAAATCACCTTTTTCCAACATTTCTGTGTGGGATTACTGCAGTGGGACAAATTTCATACCACTCAACGTTCCCCTCAGTCTCCCGGTAAAAATGATAACTCATTTGTGTAGTTGGGCCAAGTGCTTGTGAAAGGGAAGAGCCAAAAACATGTCGATGTTGAGGGGGAACCAAACGGGGTCCAAAAGGGCAGTTTGCAAAAAAACATTTTTAGGCTGACAAGTGCAGCAGAATGTTTATCGGTATAGATGAGACAATGCTGGGTGGTAGGAATTTTGTGGATTCCTGCAGATTCCGGAAGGTTCCATCACAAAAAAGTGGGAAAAATATGTGATTTCCAGCCAAGTTGGAGGTTTGCAGGGCATTGTGGGTATGAAAATGGTGCGGGTGCATGTGAAACACACCACCCTGGAATCACCCAGATGTTTAGTTTTCAGATGTGTCTAAGTCTTGTGGATTTTTCTACATGGCAGCGTCCCAAAGTCCATAAAGTGCAGCCCTCACCATTCCCTCTTTTTTTTATAAAAAACTTCCCTGGCCTCTGGTGGGCTTTCTGCCCCCCGTTGGGGGCAGACAGGCCTTCCAAAAATAGGCTCATCTGCCCCCAAGGGGGGCAGATATGGCCAACAGTAATGTGCCCCCATGGGGAGCAACCCTTACCCAAGGGGCTGCCCCCCTAAAGAAAACACATGCATACACACACACCAATCCCTGGTGCCTAAGTGGTTTCTGCCCCCATGGGGCCAGATTGGCCTAACAAAAATCGGCCGATCTACCCCCAAGGGAGGCAGAAATGGTCTAAATACAATTTGCCCCCCAGGGGAGCAACCCTTGGTTAAGGGGTCGCTCCCCAGCTCTAAAAAACAAACACATTTCTTTTTATCCCTGGCGCCTAGAGGCTTTTGCCCCCGGGGGGGGGCAGAAATGGCCTAAAAGAATTTGACCCCCCAGCCCCCTGGGAGCAACCCTTGCCTAAGGGGTCGCTCCCCTTGTGTGACATTGGCGCAAAAAAAAGATCCCCGTTCCATAGTGGTTTCTGCCCCCCTTGGGGGCAGATTGACCTAACAAAAATCGCCCGATCTTTCCCCAAGGGGGGCAGAAATAGTCAAAATACAATGTGCCCCCCCAGGGGCCGCTCCCCACCTCTAAAAAAAAAAAAAAAAGGTTTATCCCTGGCGCCTAGAGGCTTCTGCCCCCCCTGGTGGCAGATCAGCCTAATAACAATAGGCCGATCTGCCCTCGGGGGGCAGTAATGGCCTAAAATAAATTTGCCTCTCCCACCCCCTGGGAGCTACCCTTGCCTAAGGGGTCGCTCCCCTTCCGTGAATTTGGCGTAAAAAAACCTCACTGGTGTCTAGTGGTTTCTGTCCCCGTTTGGGGCAGGTTGGCCTCATAAAAATAGGCCAATCTGCCCCCAACGGGCAGAAATGGCCTAAATATAATTTGCCCCCTAGGGGAGTGACCCTTGCCCGAGGGGTCGCTCCCCCACCTCTTAAAAAAAAAAAAAAAAACATGTTGAGCATTTCTCTTGCGATGGCACTGGAAGCTGAGCCGATGGGAGGAGGCCTCTGTGATGGTCAGCGCCGATCGCGCACTGATGTCACAGGGGGGGTCGGGGGGCTGTCGTGGGTGGAAGGGTGAAGCTTCCCCTTCCATCTCTGCCTTTGGGGGGTGGGGGGAAGAACACAGAGGGAGCGCTAGCGCTCCCTTTGGGCTCTGTGCCCAGGACGTAATGGTTACATCCTGGGCACACGAGCACTGTGCCGCAGGACATAACCGTTACGTCCGCGGCACCGAACAGGTTAAGGCAGACTCCATGAGCTCATTAGTTACAGAGGATTACGTTTGCCTGATGTTAAAATGGCAAACCTCAGGCGGAAGCCTTGCTGATGCGCAGATACATGCGCAGGTCTGTGTTTCTCTCTGGAGCGGGTTTTTATGCAGACAGTGTGAGGCAGTGACTTAGTAGATGCAGTCGCACCACTTAGAAACCCGCCAGCTCTATGGCTGGACTCCGGGCAAGCAGCAGATTGCGTGGAGCCTCTGTGCTGTTTGCCCACCTACGGTGGGGAATTGACGGCCAAGAAGGAGAGTCCACAGTGGGTGAGCACCCCAACCCTATGCTCACAGCGTCTAATGATGGAATGACATCAGATCAGCGATGAGTAGCGGGAGCAATGGCAAAGAATAGTAAGGCTTAATCAGAGACCTGTGCAAGAGCACAGAAAAAAAACACAAGTGCGCGCCATGCATAAAACCACACAAGTAATGGGGCAACAAGCAACCTAATGGGAGGTGGGGAAGGATGGCAGCAATAACAGGGGAGGGTGGGGTGGGAGAGAAAATGCAAGAAATTTTTTTTAGGCGCCATACCCACAGTGTAACATGAGCAGGACATTTAAAAAAAAAAAAGTCTCAAAGCGTAATGATACAGTACTTAGTTCCTGCTTCTGTGGGAGGAAACAAAAACAAAAGAGGCTAATAATAGGCCGATCTTCCCCCGGGGGGGCAGAAAAGGCCTTAAAAAAAATGCCCCCCCCTGGGGAGCGACCCTTGCCCAAGGGGTCGCTCCCCTTATGCCAATTTCAACCAAAAAATAAATCCCTGGTGTCCAGTGGGCATTTTAGCTGTTGGATCGCTTCACAATCCGTCTGCTAAAATGTTCAGAGAGACTTCAAAGGGAAGGAAATTAATTTCCGTCCTTTGAAGCCTCTCAGGCCTCCTCCACCTGATCGGAAGCGGAATGCTGAGCATTTCTCTTGCGATCGCACTGGAAGCTGCGCCGATGGGAGGAGGCCTCTGTGATGGTCAGCGCCTATCGCACACTGACGTCACAGGGGGGGTCGGGGGCTGTCGGGGGTGGAAGGGTGAAGCTTTCCCTTCCATCTCTACCTTTAGGGGGTGGGGGAAAGAACACAGAGGGAGCGCTAGCGCTCCCTTTGGGCTCTGTGCCCAGGACGTAATGGTTACATCCTGGGCACACGAACACTGTGCCGCAGGACATAACCGTTACGTCCGCGGCACGGAGCAGGTTAAGGCAGACTCCATGAGCTCATTAGTTACAGAGGATTACGTTTGCCTGATGTTTAAATGGCAAACCTCAGGCGGAAGCCTTGCTGATGCGCAGATACATGCGCAGGTCTGTGTTTCTCTCTGGAGCGGGTCTTTATGCAGACAGTGTGAGGCGGTGACTTAGTAGATGCAGTCGCACCACTTAGAAACCCGCCAGCTCTATGGCTGGACTCTGGGCAAGCAGCAGGTTGCGTGGAGCCTCTGTGCTGTTTGCCCACCTACTGTGGGGAATTGACGGCCAAGAAGGAGAGTCCACAGTGGGTGAGCACCCCAACCCTTTGCGCACAGCGTCTTATGATGGAATTACATCATATCAGCGATGAGTAGCGGGAGCAATGGCAAAGAATAGTAAGGCTTAATCAGAGACCTGTGCAAGAGCACAGAAAAAAAACACAAGTGCGCCCCATGCATAAAACCACACAAGTAATGGGGCAACAAGCAACCTAACGGGAGGTGGGGGAAGGATGGCAGCAATAACAGGGGAGGGAGAGGTGGGAGAGAAAATGCAATAAATTTTTTTTAGGCGCCATACCCACAGTGTAACATGAGCAGGACATTTAAAAAAAAAAAAAAAGTCTCCATACGTAATGATACAGTACTTAGTTCCTGCTTCTGTGGGAGGAAACAAAAACAAAAGAGGCAAATATGAACACTAGCAAGCAAGGTTTCTTTAAGGACACTAAAACAAACAAACGAAAAGCGTGGGCGAAGTTTCAGCCCTCACAGAAGTATATACTAAAGTGTATACAAGAGGTCGGAAGCTCGACCTAGAAAGTGTTCCTTTTTTAGCATGCATTTTTAAGATGCTCTTGTAAAAAAACAATAGCCTATGTAGAATTCCATTTTATTGGAACCCTCTGGAGCCTTTCTTCCTGGAAAGTTGCATGTACTACAATACACATATGCACTATAGATATCAGATCTTTCTTGTAGGTCACTGAGCAATGGCCACACAGAAAGGCAGGAATTATGAATGTGGACGAATAAATCGGAAATACAGTACAGTTATTATTAGAACCATAGCAAGTGAAAAAATCATTGTACTGCTACCTGCCTTTTAATAGTGTCATAGTGTCATCACTTGAATGTTGAGTCTGAATTCAGTGTTTCAACCAGTCCAATTCAATGCTCTACATCATTTGTGTACTTGATCATCCACCTGGATAGCATATGCTTTGGAGTTACGGAAATGTTTGTGCATCTATACAAAAGCTGGTATATGCGGATATGCCTATTTATCTTTTTATTTCCTCTCTATAGATTCTACTCGGAAATCACCCAAACGCCCCAAAACAGGTAAGGACTTAGCTCTTTTCAATAATAGTTTAAGCACATCATGTAGAGCATGCAGCATATCTTTATATTCCGCATGTAACATCACTGTTCTGTGGGTTCACAAATGAGGGTGGGCTTGCACAGAGAATATAACCTGATGAAGACTCATCCCCTTCCTTGCAGACAAAGGGGTTGGATCACCTTGAACTTTCATGCTGACTGCTGCCTCAACCTGCATTGCAGGGTTAGCCGTGGCCTGCTTGATGAGTAGTGCAGCATTGAGGAACATGCTGTTCCACTCCACCTTTTCTCACTATTCCCAGGCAGGCGTTTCAGCCTACCAGCGCTGATGTAACACATCAATGGCATGTCAGTTAGTGACCAAAGTGCAACAAGCTCACTGCTCATTAGTTGGATGGCTGGCAGGACCTGCAATAAAGGCTCTCCTTGTTATAACTCTTGCACCGCTTGCTGGCTGAAAACGTTTTTGAACCATTTTCAATCGTTTGATTTTGACCATTACTTATGACTTCAGTGGCAATATGATAATTGTTTATTAAAGTTTATGTACCGGTAATCTTTGTTACTTTGATTCTTCCTTCCTCATCCCATTCTTTACTTGAATGAGATTGAGGGCCTGATTACGAGTTTGGTGGTCCAAAAATCTGACTGCCGGACCCGTGGTGAGGAGGCCGCTGCAGAGCTGGCAGTCTTTCCGCTGGCCCTATTACGAGTTTTCCACTGGACTGACCGGCAGAAACCAACGTTTCCACCGGTCAGCCCGGTGGAAAACAAGTGGCGGTATTGGACACGGCTCCACATGGTGCTGGGTCTAACGGCGTTGCACAGGGGGCCTCCCTGCACAGCAGACAGTGCGCATTTTGATGGTGCTGGGAGGGGGAATCCTGCACTGCAGGGGCTCCTCTGTGGCCCCCAGCACTTGTTTTCCCCTTTCCTTTTCATGGCTGCTGGAGGCTGGCCTGGTTGGTAGTGGGTACCTATGGTATTTACACCTTATACCTGGTCCAGTTATCCCTTATTAGTGAAATGTAGGCAGTGTCTAGAAGGCAGGCTCTTTAGAGGTAGCTGTAGCTGAGCAGCCAAGGCTTATCTAGGAGACATGTAAAGCTCATGCAGTACCATTGTAGTCACACAGTACTCACACACATGAAAGAAAATACTCAGTGTTACAAAAATAAAGGTACTTTATTTTAGTGACACAAATGCATGGCAAAAATACCAGAGACTATACTCCCTTAGGAGGTAAGTAATACACAAATTATATAACTAGTATGCAGAAATAGGCAGAACAAAGTTAGAAAACAGTGCAATTAGTGAAAATCACAATAGTTAGAAATGGGCCTAGGGGGAACACAAACCATATACTAAGAAAGTGGAATGCGAAAGTCGGTTTCCCACCTAGGAAGTGTAGTGTGTGTAGGGGATCGCTGGGAATACAAGAAAACACCAAAGATAAGTACTAGAACCCATCCCAGAGCCCAGGAAAGTAGGAATAAATCACACTAACTTTCCCAGAACACACAGAAACATGAGAAAGAAGATTATGCAAGAACCAGAAGATACTGCAAGACACCAACAGTGGATTCCTGGACCTGAAGAACTGTGGAAGAACGAGACCAAGTCCAAGAAGCACAGAAGAATCCAGGAAGAACAGGAGCCCTTGCTAACCCGGATGAAGGTGCCAAAGAAGAACCACCAGTGAAGAAGAACAGTCAGTACTGCTCCCAAGAAGACAGAGTTGGGTTCCCGGTTGTTGCAAATGATGTCACACGCCAGATGGAGGATTGCAGTCTAGTTTGCGTTGCTGGGGTCTGCCAACAAGCCTTGGCACACACAAAGCTTGTGGTTAGCAAGGAATGGCGCTGTCTGGGACCAGAAAGGAACAGGTGGACTCTACCCAGGAGGGGGAGTCAAAGTGGGCTGTGAAACTCAGAGAGCCCACAGAAGACCAAAAAGCGCGCAGAGGAGTCCCACAGGACAGGGACAAGGAAGGTGCAAAAGAGGACCAAGCAGCACGATGACAAAGGTTCCCACGCTGCTGTAGAACCACTCAGGAAGCTGTGCATCACAGGATAGAGTGCTGGGGTACAGAGCTGCAAGATGCACGAAGAACTTAGTGGAAGGATGCCAACAAGCCTTGGCAACTGCAAAACACTCGGTGCATGGGGTACTGTTTTGCGTGGGGAATCAAGCTCTTACCTTCACCAAAGTTGGACAGTAGGACATCAGGATTGTCAGGACCACTTCAGTCCACCACCTGTGATGCAGGATCCACGCAGCTCAGCAGGAGAGGGGATCCACTCAGCAAGTCGTCATTGCAGTAGGTGCCTGCTGAGGCAGGAGAGTGACTCCTTCACCCAAGGGAGATTCCTTTGCTCTTCTGGTGCAGGCTGAAGATGGGCTTTCCTCAGAGGATGCACAACCAGGAAACAGTTGCAGTTGCTGACAGGAGCTGAAGATACAATGTTGCAGAAGACGTCTTGCTTCTTTGTTGCAGTTTGTAGAGTTCCTAGAGGGTCCAGATGCAGCTTCTTTGGTGAGAAGTTGAAGTGTAGGATGCAGAGGATTCTTGCTGGAGTGTTGCAATCCAAATCTGAAGAACCACCCAAAGGAGAGACCCTAAATAGCCCTGAAAGGGGGATTAGTCAGCTACACATGTAAGCACCTATCAGGAGAGGGCTCTGACGTCACCTGCTGGCACTGGCCACTCAGATTCTTCCAGAGTTCCCTGCCAACTTGGAATCCAAGATGGCAAAACCCAGGGACCCTCTGGAGGAGCTCTGAGCACCACCCCTGGGTTGGTGATGGACAGGGGAGTGGTCACTCCCCTTTCATTTGTCCAGTTTCATGCCAGGGCAGGGACTTGGGGTCCTTGAACCGGTGTAGACTGGATTATGCAAGGAGGACACCAAATGTGCCCTTCAAAGCATTTCCAGTGGCTTGGTGAGGCTACCCCTCCCAAGCCTGTAATACCTATTTCCAAAGAGAGAGGGTGTAACACCCCTCTCCCAAAGGAAATCCTTTGTTATGCCTTCCTGGGCTTGAGATTTTTCAGCAAGAGGAGGGCAGAAACCTGTCTGAGAGGTGACAGCAGCTGGGGCTGCCTGGAAAACCCCAAAAGGCTGGAATGGCAATACTGGGTGTCCTCTGAGGAGCCCCCAGAGTGCATGGAATCATACAGCCAATGCTTGCAAATGTCTCAGGGTAAGATTCCAACATATTTGATACCAAACATGCCTATGTTCGGAGGTACCGTTATCTGGCTGGACATAGGTAGTGACCTATGTCCAGTACATGCGTAAAATGGTGTCCATGCACTCACGTAGTCCGGGAAAAGGTTCCTGGAGGTTGTGGGGGCACCTCTGCTAGTGCAGGGGTGCCCTCACACACAGGTACTTTGCACCCTGCCCTCAGGGCTGGAGTGCCTGCTATAGGGGTGACTTATAAGTGACCTGGTGCAGTGTAAATGGCAGTGAAAGTGTGTATGCACCTTTTCATGCAGGCTGTATTGGCAGTCCTACAGAATCCTTTGCATGGGCTACCTTTGGGTGGCAAAAGATATGGTGCAGCCCATAATGATCCCCTGGAACTCCATTGTCCTGGGTATCTAAGTAGCATATACTAGGGACTTATAAGGGGGCACCAGTAGGCCAATTGTGGGTGAAATACTGTGTTACCAGTATGCAACAACCACATTTAGAGGAGAGAGAGCATAATCGCTGGGGTCCTGGTTAGCAGGATCCCAGTGAACACAGTCAAGCACACTGACATCAGGCAAAAAATGGGGGTTACCATGGCAAAAAGAGGGTACTTTCCTACAATGGCGGCTGAACTGCCATGAAAAGGCTAGCAGAGAACATGGTGGTAATCAGAAGGGCGGCGCTGACGTGAGTGCCATCCTGGCTGATCACAACCAAGACTGCCATCAGTCCGAATGTACCTTAGATCCTGGCGGGGACGGTGGTCAGTTGACAGACCCGCCTGCCAACTTTGTAATGTGGTGGTCGAACCACCACAGCCACGGTGGTCCGAGTGTGACTGGCAGCCTTGACACCGCCAGACTCGTAATCTGGCCCTAAATCTGTCTTTGCCACTAGTCTCACATCCTTTGCCACTAGGGAGGAGGAATGAAGGTTTACTATAAGTAATGTTAACATTACCTTCTCATCGCCTTTTTTGCCCCTTTTCCTTACTTAAAAACAAAGCAGCTAAACTAAGAATACAGAAACCCCATACAAACTGAAAATCATCCTGAGTGAAAACAAAAAAATAGGTCAATACAGATATGACGTTATAAAGAAGCTGCTTTAGAAAGACCCCTTGAGCCAGGCGCATTTCGGTCTCTTGTGCATATTTACCCTACAGAGTAAAATGCATGTAGCTGGGGCATGCTAGCTAACAACCTTGGAAAAAATCCAAAATAAATAGTCCACCCACTCTGCCTTCTTGTGGTCAAACCCATTGTAGACTGAACTTGTATTAACTTAGAGGAAATCTCCCCAGACTTCTGGTAGGCTAAATAAGTGACTAACTGGAAGTGTCTCATTAGAGAAATTGGGAAGACCTAAGTAAATGAGTCTTCCAAATTCATCCTCTCCAAATAAATATTCAATGTTCTGACCACATCTAAAAGATGAGCCTTGTGGACTCATACCATCCTGTGTCTGCTGCTTCTAGCCAGGGAGAAGCCACTGTTGGTGACATTTGCCTGGGCCAGGGCCTATCCTGAGGATCAGACCATTGCCAATCCCCTCCCCACATCTGCCCCTTGCAGTGGGCCGGCGGGACCACGCGACTTGCTCCAAGAAATACCCGGGGGGCCCTCCTATCTGGCAGCTTCCAGCGCCAGAAGCCCCGCTCACATGCAAATTGCCTCTGAGTCAACACTTCAGGACACTGTGGCACTCCTCCACTCCTCAATGCTCTGGCAAGCCCTCACCTACGGGGTGGTGGGCACCCCATAACAAACAAACCTGGGGCCTCCCTTGACTGTTGCTGTCTGCTTGGCCAATGGTGGTCTGCCCTTTGGACTTTACCACGCCTTCGCATTGGTTGCGTTAAAATAGGAAAGTTGTACCTGAGACGAGGCTGAATCACACTGCCGGGAAGAGCTATGGGGGTCACGGTCGGTGCCCAGTCAACACAGCCACCTTTGCCATAAGTGGGGCTGCCCTATCCCCCTCCACGGCCTGGTCCCCCCCCCCGGGGCACCCTTGGGCTGTGTCACTTTGGTGTCCTGCACCACCATCAACTGAGTCACCTTCTGCTGTTCCTCCCCTGCTCTATGGCCTACCCTTGACTACCTCGGTGTCTGAACAGGGGAACAAAAAACTTTTGTCTCTGGCAGGTTCACATTACCCTGTCGTTATTCCTGAGTCCTCTCAAGCAACTGACAACTGAGTGGAAGATTTCCACTCCCACCCCCCATGGCGCAACATGGACTGTCCAAAAACCTCTCCGTCCACCTCATTCTACTGCCTCCTTGCAGCCCTCCCCAGATACCTTTCAACATGACTCCTGTACTGCATCCTTGCAGCCCCCCCAGGACCATTTAGACCACATTCGGGCTTTATCGAGAACTCCGGCAAATCTATGGCGACTGCCTGTTGTGGGTACACTAGCAAATACAAGACCTTGATTACAGTAAGATGCTGTTGCTTGCAACATTCAGACCTATTTGGATATATTCATTACATCCTAGAATATCAAGTTTGAAATAACCAATGCTTGTTAAATTTGCCATTTATTATAACCAATGCTTGTTGATTATGGACATTTTATTCTACCTGCTCCAACTGTAACTGCTAAAACGTGCTCTTCACAATGTGATCTGTATTGAATATGTGCCACAATCAGGAGGATAATTGCTCATTTCCTTAACAAGCAGCCAACTGCCTTTCCACCTGCTCCAACTGTAACTGCCAAAACATGTGCTCTTCACAGGGTGATCTATATTGAACATGTGCCACAGTCAGAATGAAAATTCCTCATTTCCTTAACAAGCAATCAAATGCCAAAAGGCACATGTGCCTGATTATTTAAGGATGTTTGTGAGTCTGAGGCCTTGCTTGGCTTTGTACATATTGTTCTGTTCACCTGTTTCCAGTCAAGTTGAGGTCTTTGTCCTCTAGCCTACCTCCAGGTGAGTTCCAGTGTTCCTCATTCTCAGACCAGCTTCCAGCATTTCTCGTCCTCCGAACAGCCTCCAGTCGATTTCCAGGAATCCTCGCCCTCTGGTTGGCTTCTTTGAGGAGTCCCAGCTCTCCTCTTTTGTCTTCTGCTGACAATCCTGTATTTCCCGTAAAAGAGAGGAAATAAGAAAGGTGAAAAAACCCAGTTTGGGTTCTTCTGAAATGTTCAACCAAGTAACTTCTTTCAAGGTAAAGAAAGATTAATTCCTTAAATGAAACAAAACAGAGATCTGTCTTTTAAATCATTTATGACAATAGGAACTCACATGATTTATCGTTTGGGTGGGAATCCAAGATACCGCTAAACAGACATTAAGGAAAGATGTATTTCCTGTAACAAGCGCTCCCCTGAGAATTAGAAGATTGGAAATAGAGCAGGTTTATCATACCTATTAGTGGCAAAAGATTAAGCCAGAAACACAAAGAAGACTTTTAGTCAAGTTGATTGTTTTTGAGTTTGGACATTGCTTCAGAGACTCTGAAAGTATTGTAAAAAGAGGAAGAGACTTGTTCACCCTTATAGAAATGTATGCACAGTGTGTCACCAATAACAGATATTATGCAATGTACAATTGTTTATGCAAGTTCAATGTACTGTGTTTTAGAGCCCAGAATCTCAAAAACCAAGAAAACATTAATTTGATAAATGAGAAGTCCTGACACCCAACATGACGCGCAGTCCAGGGTCCAGCAGTCTGATTCTGCAGTCAACAAAGCAGAAGCTGGTATTTTCTCTTTTTCTCTTCTGAAAACCCCCTTCCCCTTGAGGACTTGTGAGGGGGCAATGTACACTTCATCGGGGTCACGTTAGTCCTCATCAGGATTAGGGAATTGTCATCGCCCCACTGGAACGCCTTGGCACAGAACACTGCCCTGATCTCTTTGGTCACTGAATTGACTTTTCTTAGGAATGATCACCAAAAACTCAAGAAACGAATGGCTAGGTGGGAATGGCTATGATTTGTGCATACGTTTCAGACAGCCAGTACACAGGGAGGGTGGAGATGTAACAAGAGTACATCTGCATACTGAATAGTCTTACTGGGCTGGGAGTGGTAGAGGTGGGGCACATATTCAACTATAAAGTCTGTGCCCCAGCCTCACACAAAGGGCTCATTTACCCCCTACTGATGTCTGGAGGCAGTGCTTGAGAAGGGGACATTCCTGGAACCGGTTAGTGCTAGTTGGAACCCCCTCCTCACCTTTGTGGAAGCTGAGCAAAATTAGTATAATTACTGGGGTTTGTCCGCCCCCATTAGGAGACAAGACAGAACACTGATGGACTGGGCACTGGATGCTGCTGGAGGGACTCGCCAGGAACCACCTCGGAGTGCTCTGCTGTTGGACTGACCTTGACCTGTGACCTGAGAGGGACTGCCACTGCTTTTGAATCCTTGTGATGGTCTGCTTGCCCCCATTGCTGTCTCCAAGGGCTGGATGGTGATCCCCTTTTTCCCCCGCCTTTCCCCTCTCTAAAGCGCATGAAGGGCACTTGATGATTAATTTTACCTGCGCAAGATAAGCGATGTGTGTACTAGGCAGGAGCATGGTGAGCTCTCCACCTGTTTGTTACAGCACGTGAAGAGAGCTTTATTCATGATTTACTGCCTGCTTTGGGTGTAGGATAGCACCCCGTGTCCTGGAGGTGGTGGCCCTTCCCCTTCTCTTGATGCAGGAGCGACCAAGAGGAGCCTGCTAGTAGCCTCTTGTACCAGCGTGGATGAGCGCAACCTTAAGGGTGCCCCGGGGGCACGAGCCGACATGTCTTTTTGCTGTGAAATCACCGCTACGGCCCGGGCAGGTGCAGGGGCAGGATATTCCCCCCCCCAGTCCCCCATTATGTATATTGCATTCTTCATGATCTGATTCCTATTATATGTTGTGGTTACCATGTTGGGAGTAACCACATATTTTCAGGGAATGTCTGATCTGCATTGGAAGGGTAATGTAGGTGTATGACCAACGTAATATGAAAATATTTGCAGGATTTATGCATTTATGCTGGTGATAATAATGAACTGCGTTTTGGGAATGTTCCTTTCTATATGCATTTATTCTCTGTAGGTATGTGTTTACCTGACTACTGCTGGTTTGCAGAGTACTTAGAACATGTGTGATAATCTGACAACTGCTTGCGTAGCAGGGTACTTCTGATACATATCGTTTTGGTCTAATGATGTTTTTGTGCAATACAGTTTATTTTTATATAACTTATTGTGGAGTCTTCTTTGTGGTGTATTTATTGTGTGACTGATGTGTGTGTGTTATACTAACGCTTTACACATTGCCTCTGGGATAAGCGTGACTGCTTGAGCCAAGCTGCCAAGTGTAGGAGGCTGGCCTGGTTTTTAGTGGGTACCTAAGGTTCTTACACCTTATACCAGGTCCAGTTATCCCTTATTAGTGAAATGTAGGCAGTGTTCTAGCAGCTTAGGCTGTCTAGGGGTAGTTGTAGCAGAGCAGCTTAGGCTGAACTAGGAGACATGCAAAGCTCCTGCAATACCACTACACAGTACTTATACACAATAAAAGACAATACTCAGTGTTACCAAAAATAAAGGTACTTTATTTTAGTGACACAAGGTCAAAAATATCTTAGAGGCTATACTCCTTCTGGAGGTAAGTATTATACACAATATATACACTAGTAACCAAAATCAGGTAAGTAAACGGTCATAGAATAGTGCAAACAGTAGAAAATACAATAGATTGCAATGGGCCTAGGGGCAACACAAACCATATACTAAAGTAGTGGAATGCGTATGTCGAGTTCCCCCCTAGGCCAGTGTAGTGTGTAGAGGGGTGCTGGGAGTGTAGGAAAACACCAAAGGTAAGTAAAGTACTCCACCCCAAAGCCCAGGAAAGCAGGAGTAAAGTACAGCAAGTTTCCTCAGGACACACAAGAAGTTGTGATAAAGGATTCTGCAAGAACCACGCAAGACTGCAAGCAAACAAACGGATTCCTGGACCTGAAGACCTGTGGAGAGAGGAGACCAAGTCCAGAAGTCGGAGAAGAGTCAAGGAAGGATAGGAGCCCCTGGCAACCTAGAAAAAGGTGCAAAAGTGGATTCTCTGGTTAGAAAAGTACAGAACGCACCACAAAAGATGGCTGCGGGTTCCTGCTTGGTGCAGGAGATTTCCCACATTGAGTTGTTGAATGCAGGCTGTTTGCATCGCTGGATTCCGCCAACAAGTCTTGGTTCAAGCAAGAAAGCGAGAGCTGCTGCCTTGACCCAGGAGGGACCTAGGGGTCTCAACACAGACTGAGAAGACAGAGTGGGCTCTCAGCACTTCAGGGAGCCCTCAGAGGACCAGGCAGCACCCACAGAAGTCCCAGAACATGGGGACAAAGACGTTGCAAAGTGCGGTCGTCGCAGTACTACACTGGAAGGTCCCACGCCACTGGAGAACAACTCAGAGAGCTATGCGCCGCAGGAGGAAGTGCTGGGGACCTGGGCTACTCTGTGCACGAGGAACATTTGGAAGAAATGCATAGAAGCCCGAGGAGCTGCAGAAGACGCGGAGTACAGGGTAGTGTCGCAGCACGGGGAGGCAAGCTCTTACCTCCACCAAATTTGGACAGCTGGACCTTTGAACAGTCTGAGTCACTTTGGTCCACCACCTGTGCTCCAGGGAGCAGGCTCGTTGTCCGGAGAGGAGTCCCAGAGTACCGGTTGTCTTCGCAGAAGGATGCCTGCTGAAGCAGGGAAGTTACTCCGTCACTCCACGGGAGATTCCTTCGGTTCTTCTGGTGCAGGGTGAAGACAGACAGTCCTCAGAGCGTGCACACCTTGGAAATTGTTTCAAATGCTGGCTGGAGCTGAAGTTGCAGGTCACATGAGTCGTCCTGGATACTTTGTTGCAGTTACACCGGTTCCTAGAGCAGCCTGCGGTTGATCCGATCGTCAGAGGTTGAAGCAGAGGATGCAGAGGAGTCCTGGAGGAATCTTGCAAATCAAATCTGAGGAAACACCCAGAGGAGAGAACCTAAATAGCCCTGAGAGGGGGATCGACTAACTACCCAGGTATGCACCTATCTGGAGGAATCTCTGATGTCACCTGCTGGCACTGGCCACTCAGAGGTCTCCAGAGGGTCCCCACAAATTGGAATCCAAGATAGCTAATGCCAGGGACACTCTGGAGGAGCTCTGGGCACCACCCGTGGGGTGGTGATGGACAGGGGAGTGGTCACTCCCATTTCCTTTGTCTAGCTTTGCGCAGAGCAGGGACTGGGGGTTACTGAACTTGGGTAGACTGGATTATCAAAGGAGGGCACCATTTGTGCCATTCAAAGCATTTCCAGAGGCTCTGGGAGGATACCCCTCCCATGCCTGTAACACCTATTTCGAATGGGAGAGGGTGTAACACACCTCTCCTAAAGGAAATGCATTGTTCTGCCTTCCAGGGATTGAGCTGCTCAGTCCTCAGGAGGGCAGAAACCTGTCTGTGAGGTGGCAGCAGCTAGGGCTGCAGTGGAAACCTCAGGGAGCTGGTTTGGCAGTACTGGGGGTCCATGGTGAAGCTCCCAGGGTGCAGGGGATTGCCCCCCCAATACCAGATTTGGATTGGGGTGTCAATTTCATGATCCTAGACACTTCACATGGCCATATTTGGAGTTACCATTCTGAAGCTACATATTTGTATTGGCATATATGTAGTGCACGCTTATAATGGTGTCTCTGCACTTACGAAGTCTGGGAAATTGGTCCTGAACAACGTGGGGGCACCTTTGATAGTGCAAGGGTGCCCTCACACACAGTAACTTTACACCTAGCCTTCAGTAAATGAAGCTTAGACATATAGCTGATTTATAAGTTACCTGGTGCAGTGAAAAATGGCTGTGAAATAGTGTATGCACTATTTCACTCATGCTGCAGTGGCAGTCCTGATGAAAGGTTTGTATGAGCTCCTTATGTGTGGCAAAAGAAATGCTGCAACCCATAAGAATCGCCTGGAACCCCAATGCCCTGGGTACCTAGGTACCATATACTAGGGACTTATAAGGGTGGTCCAGTGTGCCAATCAGAATTGGAATATGTAGTCACTAAACTGTAGTGACAAATTTGGTAAGTAGAGAGAGCATAAGCACTGGAGTTCTGGTTAGCAGAACTTCAGTAACACAGTCAAGCATACTGACAACATACATAGGCCAAAAACTATGTCCACTGGGGTGCTGGCTAGCAGGATCCCAGTGAGACAGGCAAACACACTGAGAAATAGGGGTTTAAACTATGAGCACTGGTGTCCTGGCTAGCAGGATCCCAGTGAGACAGTAAAAACACACTGACAAACACTCACAAACAGGCCAAAAGTGGGGTAATCATGCTAGAAAGAGGCTACTTTCTCACACCAAGGGGGTGAGCAGGGGTTATTTTGGTTGGGTATCTCCCTTTCCCTGAATATAGTGGCAGTCCTTGCCTGGCTGAGGTACCTACCCTAGCCAACCAGGAAAACCATTTCTAAAAGTCTTTATCCCCATTTGCAGATCATTGTTATATGTGCAGATTGTTGCACCTGCTTGTTGGTATGTTACTCCATGGAGTCTTCTACCATCTGCATGATGTTCTGGTGTGTCCGCTCTTTCTTTCCCTCGATGTGACCACAGCGCTAGGCCCTGCTACACTTCCTTATTGGTTATAGGATGGCTAGCCATGCCCGTTCTTGTTTTCCGCCTTGGCCACCCCTTTCTTAGTATGATTTGTTTTCACTGATATTCAGTTTGGGTGTTTAGCCGGTTGTGAAAGGTTCTTCCTGTTTATTCCTACCCACCCCCTCACTACCCTACATTATGCGCGACCAAACGGGACATGGCTGAGACGGTGTGGAGAAGCAGGCTGCTTCCATATACTCCTTCAATACCATTATGTCTCACTACCCCGACTATGCCACCTGACATTCCGCCTAATTCCTTACCCTCAATGTCAAGGGCATAATACTGCACAGAAACTCTATTCCAAATATTCTTACTTTAAATGGCACCGTCCTCACACAGTCTTACTCCAGGATATGCATATAACCTTGACGGAGGTACCCCGATTCCAAAAGCGATGGCAAGGTTCCATATATGCTACCACATACTCGTCACTCACCAGGGATGCGTTGATATGGGCTTGCCATGAGACTCCTTTTCAACAGTCAACACTATAATCAGCAAGGGAAGCCGCTATGTTTTCCTTGAAGGCCGTCTTAACAGCTTCCCAGTGCTGCTCGAGAGTTTATACGCACCTAACACTGATCAAGGCACCTTCTGGATGACTCTTTCTGTTGTACTGTCCTGGAAGACCCACCTCCTATGGATTTTGGGAGGGCATTATAATTGTGTCCTCAACATTCATCTTGACTGTTCTCACCCGCCTCTACCACACTTTCCCTCTTGCACTCAATCTACCAATTTCACAGACTGGGTAGAACATTGGGCTCTGGTGGATGCATGGATGACCCTCTACCCCACAACACAGGTTTATCCCTTCTATTTCCCACGCCACAATCTGCACGCCCAACTAGATCGTATACTCTGTTCACAGGTGCTCGCACCCTCCCTGCAACTGGCAGACTACTTTGGTAGGGTGGTTTCTGACCATGATGAACATATACCTGACTAACACTGTGGTACCCCTTATCTCCCTGATGAATGCTTGGAAGACTCTGCATTCCGGGCCTCTCAGGCCTCCCATATTTGTGATTTCTTCAACGAAAACAAGGGCACTGCCTCCAAAAAGCTCCTTGAATACGACGCTAAAGTTGTCACAGTCTGCAATTGCCTGCAGGTGATTGTTGAGGTCTGGCATATGTTGGACAGGGAGATCGGGGAGGCTGACCATCACTCCTCCCCTGCTGGAGCGTCTGACTCAACAAGACTCTTCCTACCTCCCTGCTCCGGAGTAGGATAAGCACCAACATGCCTTTCTATTGGAGCTCCTACGCTGCCTCAGTTTTACTGCCTGCGTGACCAAAGCTCATATGGAAGGCAATAAATCTGTTTGCTTCCTTGTCTGGCTGATTCGCCAATGACAGAAGGAGAACCACATCCTCGAGCTCCAATCCCCTACTGGGGTGCTGCTTCACACGTAATCCAACATTACTCTTTTACACTTATTTTTCCAGTATGTCTCAGTTTTTCTGAAGTGAGTGTGCAGACTACTCTTAATACTTTTACAGACCTTCTCTGTAGGAAAATACCACTGCTGGCATGGTCACCCCCCACTTTTTGCATAGTGTTGATGCCACCTTTGATTGGAGGTGTGCTGGGACCCTGCTAACCAGGCCCCAGCACCAGTGTTCTTTCCCTAAAACTGTACCTTTGTTTGCACAATGAGCACAACTCTGGCACATAGTTAAGCCCCTTGTAAAAGGTACCCCTGGTACCAAGGGCCCTGTGGCCCTCAGGGACCCCTCACGCAGTGCATGCACACTGCTTTGCAGCTTGTGTGTGCTGGTGGGGAGAAAAGACAAAGTAGACATGGCACTCCCCTTAGAGTGCCATGCCCTCAAACCACTGCCTGTTGCATAAGTAAGTCACACATCTAACAGGCCTTACAGCCCTAAGGCAGGGTGCACTATACCA
Organism: Pleurodeles waltl; assembly: GCF_031143425.1. Taxonomy (NCBI): domain Eukaryota; kingdom Metazoa; phylum Chordata; class Amphibia; order Caudata; family Salamandridae; genus Pleurodeles; species Pleurodeles waltl. Next base: position 1,155,920,540 of record NC_090439.1, on the reverse strand, counting down.
CAGGTGAGGGCATAGCTGCATGAGAACTATGGCCCTCATTCTGACCTTGGCGGGCGGCGGAGGCCGCCCGCCAAAGTCCCCCCGTCAGGTTACCGTTCCGCGGTCGAAAGACCGCGGCGGTAATTCTGACTTTCCCGCTGGGCTGGCGGGCGGTCGCTTTCAGACCGCCAGCCAGCCCAGCGGGAAAGAGGCTTCCACGATGAAGCCGGCTCGGAATCGAGCCGGCGGAGTGGAAGCTGTGCGACGGGTGCAGTTGCACCCGTCGCGTATTTCACTGTCTGCGCAGCAGACAGTGAAATACATGTAGGGGCCCTCTTACGGGGGCCCCTGCAATGCCCATGCCAGTGGCATGGGCACTGCAGGGGCCCCCAGGGGCCCCGCGACCCCCCCTACCGCCATCCGGATCTCGGCGGTCCGACCGCCGGGATCTGGATTGCGGTAGGGGGGGTCGGAATCCCCGCGGCGGTGCAGCAAGCTGCGCCGCCGCGGAGGATTCAATGGGGCCGTGGTACACTGGCGGGACCAGTGGTGCCGGTCCGACCGCGGCTTTACCGCCGCGGTCAGGAATCCCCATTGGAGCACCGCCGGCCTGTCGGCGGTGCTCCCGCGGTCCTCCGCCCTGGCGGTCAAAGACCGCCAGGGTCAGAATGACCACCTATGTCCCTACAGTGTTTAAGTCAATTCTTTGGCATTGTAAGTGCAGGGTAGCCATACTGAGTATATGGTCTGGGAGTTTGTCATTACGAACTCCACAGCACCACAATGGCTACACTGAATACTGGGAAGTTTGGTATCAAAATTCTCAGCACAATAAACCCACACTGATGCCAGTGTGGGATTTGTGGAGAAATGCACACAGAGGGCATCTTAGAGATGCCCCCGGTATGTTAGCCCAACTTCTAGTGCAAGGCTGACTGGTCTATGCCAGCCTGCCACTTCCAGATGAGTTTCTGACCACATGGAGTGAGTGCCTTTATGCACTCTGTGGTCAGAAACAAAGCCTGCCCTGGGTGGAGGTGCTTCACACCTCCCCTTGCAAGAACTGTAACACCTGGCAGTGAGCCTCAAAGTCTCAAGCCTGGTGTTACAATGCCCCAGGGCACTCCACCTTGTTGAGATGCCCACCACCCGGACTTTGGTGGCAAGTCCGGGGGGATAATGAGAAAAACAAGGAGTCACCCCCTCACCCTAAGGTGACAAGAGCGGAAGTGACCCTCTCCTTGAGAAATCCTTCATCTTGCTTTGGAGGATTAGGACCAATAGGGATAGGGATGTGCCCCCTCCCCAGAGGGAGTGGGCACAAGGAGGGGGTAGTCACCCTAAGGGGCAGTAAATTTAGTATTTAGGGGTGACCCTGAACCCAGCTCTTCAGATTCCTGACGATCTCACAAGAAGAAGAAGGACTGCTGAGCTGAAAACCCAGCAGAAAAGAGAAGGAGATGAGAACTGACTTGGCCAGCCCTACTGGCTTGTCTCCTGCTTCCAAGGCCCTGCAACTGAAAAGCTACGTGTTCTACAGGACCACCAACCCCTGAAAATCCTCTAGACGACTGCCTGCATCACAGAGGACCACGCAATCCTGTGGGCAGTAGCTTTGCCCAACCAGAAGAAAAGACATCAATCTTTAAAGGGACTCCCACCTCACTCCAAAATTGTGAGTCCCCACTACTCTGCACCCAACACCCCCAGCCCATGTCCGGAGAAACCAACTATCCAGAGAGGACCCCCAGGCGACTCCGACAATGTGTCCTCTCTGAGCTGACCTCTCTGCACCCCCACGACGACGCCTGTAGAGGAAATCCCGAGGACCCCCTGACCGCGACTGCCCCTGGACAAAGATATCCAACGCCTGGAGAAGCACTGCACCTGCAGCCCCCAGCCTGTGAGAAACCGACCACTGGTGCAGCAATGGCCAGCAGGTGGTGGCTTGCCCGAGAGGCCCGCCTATGCCGTGCCTGCAGCACCTAAGTGACCCCCTGGTCCCTCCATAGAGTTCTATTGAGAACCCGATGCCCTGTTGGCACACTGCATCCGGCCGTCCCTGTGCCGCTGAGGGTGGGGTTTTTGTGACTACTTGGGTCCCCTCCAGTACTCCTCCAAACCCCCCTGGTCTGCCCTCTGACAACGCGGGTTCTTACCTGCAATCAGACTGGAACCGGAGAACCGCCTTCTCCATAGGCACGCATGTTATTTTGCCTCCTGTTTGACCTCTGCACCTGACTAGTCCTGTGTTGCTGGTGCTGGGTGTTTGGGGTTGCCTTGAACCTCCAACGATGGACTACCCATACACCAGAGATTGAGCCTGTAAGTGTGGTACTTACCTCTGAAACTGTACTGTACATACCTCCCCCAGGAACTGTTGATAACTGCAGTGTGTCCACTTTTAAAATAGCTTTTTTGTCATTTTAATGAAAACTGTGTACAATATTGAATCTATTCAAAGGCTCAACTATTACTATGCAAAGTACCTTTCATTTAATATAGTTACCTGCTAAATGAATCTTGTAGTTCTAAAAATAAAATAATATTGCCTGGAGTTAAGTCATTGAGTGTGTGTTTGCACTTGTTGCTTGTGTGTGTACAACAAATGCTTAACACTACTCTCTAAGCCTAACTGCTCGACCACACTACCACAAATAGAGCATTAGCATTATCTATTATTATTATTGCCTCTGTCAAGCCTCTTGGGGAACCCCTGGACTCTGTGCACACTATATCTAATTTTGATATAGTATATGTAGAGCCATCTTCCTACACTCTCCCTCTTCCAAACATTGATGAAACCCACTCAAACTGCATTGGACGGGGTCATCACTCTTGCTGATGTCAAACAAGCAATCCATGACCTGGCAAGCAATAAGACCACGGGCCTTGATGGCCTCCCAATAGAGTACTACAGCACATTCGCTGATGCAATCGCAGCCCATCTAGCCACTATGTGTAATGAGGTTCTCCGGCTGAGCGAACTGCCTTCCATGTTCCTTCAATTTCTGCTTGTCTCAATCCCCAAACCAAGCCGAGATCTGACTGATGTATCATCTTATTGCCCAGTTGCTATTGTGGGAATGGATTACAAGATCCTGGGGAAGATATTAGCCTCTGGGTATGCCCAAGTCTTGCCAGACCTCGTTCTTCCAGATCAGAATGGATTTGTACCTTGACACAGCACTTCCCATAAGCTTTGACAGCTTTTCCACATTCAGGATTAGGTACGTGATCATTTCCAGTTCTCAGTAAATGTGGGCGGAGCTTACGGAGTTCTACTCTTTGGAATTGTGCAGAGTTAGCTAAAAACACCTCGAAATTCCGCGGAGTTCTGCTTGCGGTGGAATGGCGCCTGCCCTGTTCTGGTTGCACCCTTGGTACAGGCCCAGTGTCCCCACCCGTGTGCCCATAGAAAAGGCCCTAATCTTGGTTTCTTATCTATAGGCGCAGGGGCACTGGGCCTGGACATTATTTATTTGCGTATGTGGCGGGGGCTGTGCTCGGCAAAAAATTATCTTGCAGTCAGAACTCCATGGAAAACAAGAGACAGGTTCTTTACCGTGGAGTTGTGCCTGCAAGTTTCCTTTTTTCTGAGCACAGTCACAGACCCCCCGTCAAATGCACATAATGTCCAGGCCCAGTGCCTGCCCCTGTGTGCATATAGAAGAGAAATCAAGAGGAGGGTCTGAATGCTGTGTGGGTCCAGGGTCCCCATTGGCAGCAGCCTGGCTCTCCGCCTCCCTCTGCCCCCTGCTCCTGGGTTGCTGAGGACAGTGAAACAAGGGAGGGGCTGGAACTGGAGCTGGCGCCAGTGTAGCCTCCCCTCAGCAGCAGCTTACAGCAGTAGCCCGACGCTGACTGGCAGAAAGCAATACCTTAGGTAGGGGTCTCTGTGCCTGTCGTAGGGCAAATGTTCTCTTCATTTTTGGCTGAGCGTAAAGTGCAGCCAAGTTTTTGACATGGGCCACACAGCGCACGCCACTAAGCTGTGCTCCGCTGCCGGGCTAGCAGAGTTTTTTTTGTCGAACTCCATGCTCTAAATGGAGCGCAAAAAACTATGTTAACTCCGCTAGCCGAGCCGAGGTAACCGCCCACCCCTAGTTCTCAGTCTGCTTGGTGCTGGGCCTGGAGAAGGCTTTCGATTCCCTAGATTGGTCTTACATGGTGCCCCTCACACGAGTACAAGTGGGAAGCCTCATATCGGAGGTGTTTGCAATAGGACGTGGCACACAACATGAATGTCCCCTCTTGCCATTGCTTTTTGCAATGGCCATGGAGCGTCTGGCGATCCTGCTCCCCCTAGACCGTGAACAGTGGTGTATTCCCTTTTCAGACATGTGGTGTCGCTCTATGCAGGCGACCTCCTTCTATATTTGTGGGATGCCCAAGCTAGTCCAGCTCCAATCCTTACTGCATTACGGTCATTTGCCAAAGTGTCTGGTCTCCGGGTTAATTGGAGCAAATCCTCCATGTACCCACTACACAATACCCTTGCCCCCGTAGAAATTACCATTGATGGAAGCACTTTCCCATTGCATGTTTCTGCGATACACTATCTAAAGGTGCATTTGTATCACTCTCCAGAAAACCTATTTGAGGGCAACCTGTGCCCGGTGTCAAAGTCACTTAGGTCCCCGGTGTCCTTCTGAATAAAACTGTCCTAGCCACCACGGGAAGAATTGCATTATCGAAGATAGTGATACTACCCTGGCTTCTGTAATACTTTACTAACCTTCTGGTGATTCCTCCTTGGGTATTTTTTAAGAAACTTGGGGGGTGATTCCGACCCTGGCGGTAAATACCGCCAGGGCCGGGGTCTGCGGGAGCACCGCCAACAGGCTGGCGGTGCTCCTTTGGGCATTCTGACCACGGCGGTACAGCCGCGGCCAGAAACGGAAAGTCGGTGGTGTACCGCCGACTTTCCGCTGCCCAGGGGAATCCTGCGCCGCCATGGGGATTCCGACCCCCATACCGCCATCCTGTTCCTGGCGGTTTCGGCCGCCAGGAACAGGATGGCGGTATGGGGTGTCGTGGGGCCCCTGGGGGCCCCTGCAGTGCCCATGCCAATGGCATGGGCACTGCAGGGGCCCCCGTAAGAGGGCCCCACTTAGAATTTCAGTGTCTGCTTAGCAGACACTGAAATTGCGACGGGTGCTACTGCACCCGTCGCACCCCTTCCACTCCGCCGGCTCCATTCGGAGCCGGCTTCCTCGTGGAAGGGTGTTTCCCGCTGGGCTGGCGGGCGGCCTTTTGGCGGTCGCCCGCCAGCCCAGCGAGAAACCCAGAATGACCGCCGCAGTCTTTTGACGGCGGTACGGTCTTCTGGCGGTTCCCGCTTGGCGGGCGGCTCCCGCCGCCCGCCAAGCTTGGAATGACCCCCTTGATTCCTTGCTTTTTTTACTCATTTGGGTGGAAGGGCCTCTGCAGTATCACCCTGAGGAAGCTACAATTACGAACGAATAAGGGCAGACTGGGTGCTTCCTCCTTTGAATTGTACTTTTTGGCTGCTCAACTATAGTGGGTAACCTGGTGGATTGTTGGTCAAAACCTGAGTGAAATATGCCACCACTCCCCACCCCTTATCTCCACCATTATCTGGAGCCTTCTCCTCCCAAGGTCGTTACCTGGCCCATCCTGCTTCCTGCAGCTAAGCATTGCATATAAGTGTCTTTGAAGACTCAGTATTCTTACAAAACAGATTGTTCCGTACATCCCAGAATTCCCCCTGGTGGGCCTTCCAAGCTACCCAGGCTGTTATTCCGTCAGAACCGTGCGCAGCTGGCTGAACTGTTCTATCACCACTGCCGATGACCCGTTCTCAGACGGTGTAGGAAAGTACCTTCTTTTTGGCATGTCACCCCCAATTTCTGCCTAATGTCAGTGTGTTTTACTGTGTCACTGGGATCCTGCTAACCAGGACCCCAGTGTGTATGCTCTCTCACCTCTAAATGTTGTCACTGCATACTGGTAACCCAGTATTTCACCCAAAATTGGCATACTGGTCACCCCTTACAAGTCCCTAGTATATGGTATCTAGGTACCCAGAGCATTGGGGCTCCAGGGGATCCCTATGAGATGCAGTATTTCTTATGCCACCCGTAGGGGGCCCTTGCAAAGGCTTCTACAGGACTGCCATTGCACCCTGTGCATGCACCATTTCACTGCCTTTTACACTGCACCAGGTCACTTATACGTCACCCATATGTCAGGCCTTCCTACCCTGAAGGCTGGGTGCACAGTACCTGTGTGTGAGGGCACCCCTGCGCTAGCAGAGGTGCTCCATGTCGTACAGGACCATTTTCCGGACCTCGCGAGTGCAGGGGCGCCATTTTCCGCACCCACTGGACATAGGTTACTACCTATGTACAGTTTCACAGTGGTAACTCTGAATATGGCCATGTTTGGTATCAAACATGTTGGAATCATACCCCAAGGCTTTTGCAAGCATTGGTTGTATGATTCCATGCTCTCTGCGGGCTCCTTAGAGGATCCCCAGCCCTGCCATTACAGCCTTCTGAGGTTTTCCAGGCAGCCACAGCTGCTGCCACCTCACAGACAGGCTTCTGCCCTCCTGTTGCTCAAGCAGCTCGAGCCCAGGAAGGCAGAAGAAAGCGTTTCCTTTGGGAAAGGGATGTTACACCCTCTCCCTTTGGAAATATGTGTTACAGTTATGGGAGGGGTAACCTCCCAAAGCCTCTGGAAATGCTTTGAAGGGCACAGATGGTGTCCTACTTCTTGCATAATCCAGTCTTCATTGGTTCAGGGACCCCCAGTCCCTGCTCTGGTGTGAAACTGGACAAAGGAAAAGGCAGTGACCACCCCCCTGTCCATCACCACCCCAGGGGTGGTGCCCAGAGCTTCTCCAGTGTGATTACTACCCACTGAAATTCACACGGTGACCACATACAGAATCATACTGAATCCATCATGAAAGAAAACCAAATGTTTTCTGGTAAACCCTCTACTGTAAACAGATCTTCAATTCCACACCATTTAACCAAAAGGGGCCAAGTGCTATTTACAGCTTTTCTCCACAGAACCTCTTCTATAAGCCTGAAATGACATGGGGAAGCACTTTGATTAAAACCCCATCTTCTCAGCTAACAAACCAACAAATCCAAAAGACTGAAGGAGACTAGAGGAAGAGATGAATTAAGGGAGTTGGGAAAAATGAATAAATATACTTCTTCTCTACTGTAAGGAGCAGAAGGAGAAGAACCCTAGTCCCTCTCGTCAGTAGAGGTACATCCATGATTACCTCCACTGTTTCTCTTTGAAACTTTATCAGAATGTTTAGCCACAGAAGGGCACCCTTCCTACTCCAAAGATCTTGCACTATACCCTAGCAACTAGGAATTTAACAGACTTGCAAATTGAAGAAGCTTCAGAAGTCTCCATTTCGATCAAGTATCCTGAAAACCTAAGACACTAATGATAAAATTCTAGTAGCAAGGGAACACTTGATGGCATATGCACCACACTCGGGGATAGAACGTTCTTCTCACTTATGAAAGTTCTTTGTGCAACAGGAGTGCTAGAATCCACGACCTTGTCCCAATCGGCAATTAAAATACCCCTTTACCACTCAGATGTCTGAGACATCTCAAAAATACTTGGCTTGCCTCCCTGACTGCTGCCAGTCTCTTCTGAATGGTTTATTGTACTCTGCTTCTTCCAAAAGTCACTGACACTATTGAAATCTAGGATCTGAAATCCAACCCAGCCTGCTGGCAGCAAATGTAGTCATTATTAGGGTCTAATTCCTAAAGCTGAGGGAATCTAATCATTAAGCTAGAGGATCTCAATTGGACTGTAAGACTAAAATGTGACCTTTCTACTCCACCAGAAGAGGAGCCAAAAGTGAAGGATGTGTAGAACCAGTGACCATAGAAAGATGAAACATTACCTCCAAAAAGTGGGACCACTCCAAAACTGTCAGTATCAAGTGATAACCTGATATTTGGATGGACTCCAATATATTTCTCTAATCATCTAGGTGCAAGCTATTCTTTCACCGGTTCTTATGCCTCTGCCCATAAATGTTTCTGATGTCTTTTGTTCAGCCATGGTAAGAATACCTCCTCCAGATCTGACCTGAGCCAGATTTCCAATTTATCCAGTGGTCTGGCACCAAAGAAGTTGAGACTCTGTGCCATTGATCAGGAAGCCAAATCCTGTCTGGGTTACCACATTGGTGTCTCTAAGTGTTAAAGCACAGAACTGGATGTAAGTCATAAAGACCGACTATATAGAGATGCAGCCTGATTCCCTGTTTGTAAAGCAGCCCCTTGCCAAGAGCTAAGGCCCTTTGTAGGGACTATCAGTGCTGACTACAATCCACAAGGAATGCTTTTTAGTAGGTAATCTTGATCTCTGGCAACCACCTGAGGTATCCTGTAAAAAAAGATTTGAGTCATAACCTATCCTCCAGAACTGGGAAAATTACCAGCCAAACATATCATCATCTTGCATTTTATTTGTTTGAGGTATTGTATGTCCATTATCTTCGTAAATTCATCAAAGGTGTTCTTTAGCAAGACGCTAAACAAATGCCCCTTAACTTACAAGGGAACCAAACACTTTTTTTTACCTAGTATGATACCCTCTCTTGTAAGTCCTGTCTTTGCACTAGGTCTTTGGACTAAAGAGTCAATATAAATTCAGGGTCTTCTTTTGAGAGTTTGGAAGATTTGTTATACACATAGAATTGTAGTCCCCTAAAGAGAGGCATCTCTAAAAGATAGTCCCTTTGTGATGTCTCTCTCCTTCAGAACTATTACACAAAATAAACAGATGCTGCCATCACTGAGATCTTAGGCAAGGGTAAAAAATCTCTGAGAGAAACTCTGTCTGAACCACCAGTGACACAGAGGCTGATAGCAGATCTTTCACTTGTTCAAATATGCCAGTAAAAACAGAAACATTGACTAGGAAGCATAGATTGCCATGTATTAGACCCCATGGGTAAGCTAAGGAAAGTATAGGCTTTACTTTCTGCTTTCTTGTACACTGGGTGTAATATAACTTTATCTGTTGACAGCAGTGAAAGGTGACTCATCAAATCATTTCAGAGAGGATATATGACAAGAAAAGTGCCCTATTGCCCCTAGACAGAAAATACACGCTGCCCATGAATTTAGGGCTTAAAGCTATATGGATTCTTCCTAAACTCTTATTAGAAAAGTCTGGATCACTGAAATGAGAAGCACTTTAGGAACAAATGCAAAAATTTAGCCAGAGCACAATAGTTTCAGTAATGGTCTGCTATGCAGAGCAGGTCCCCAAAAGTAATGAAAGTGCAATAATAATTTAGATGATGGTCTGCTAAACAAAGCAGGTGCAATTTATTGAAGAAGTGGAGTTACAGTTGATCAATACTTGAGCAAGTAGGAGTATCTAATAACTAAAGACAGTCATATATCAAAAGACAGCCATGTCAGAAAAAAGCCAGCTGACACGTGTTTCGTCTAAGACAACTTTTTCAGTCCTGGAAATTAGAAGTTAAGCATTTCATCAGTCACTGTGCCAATATAAAGCATATGATGTCAATTCCACCCATAATAATAGTAGTGTGTCTACTCAAACAAGTGCAACTCTAATAATTTTTAGAAAAAGCCACACACAAAAGTGGTGGGGTAAATAAAGAGAAGACCACAATTGTGCTAGAAGATGAGCCGTATAACAGGTGAGTCAACCAGACAACAAGTAGTAAGTCCTAAATACGTGTATGTGACCACCAGAAGTAGTGGAGCCAACCATAAAGAGAGAACAAATAGTTCAATAGAGAAAACAATCATGAAAATATGGAAATTAAAGGAAACCCAGAGGTAGTAAGAGTCTTACTGCAAGTGCCCCTTATCACACAAAAGGAATGGCCGTGTGTGGTGCCCTGGACACTGTAAGTGTAAATGGATCTCTTCAAACTCCGTCATTAGTGAGTAAGAACATAATACCGAAGCTGTATTACCCAGTAGGTATTAAAGTATTAAATATTCAGGATCCACCTTGGTGCTAAGATCACTGTAAGGCAAAATAAATTGCCATCAAAATTTAACTGAAAATAAGGGAACCCACATAGGTGAAAGGTTAAAGTTAATGATCAAAATCAAGACCACATACCTGGAGTGGTGCATGAGTATAAATGGTCACTGTAAAGTCTTTGCTGTGATAATGCTGCAGATAAAAACATGTAGAATTTGTTAAATAATGTAAAGACTGAGGGAAGGGAACTGCAACACAAGTGTAGTGGAAAGTCATACTACCCATCATTGTGACCATAGTGACCACCTTATAGTGGTCCACACACCAAGGTGGATCCTGGAGATTTGAGACTTTAATACCTATGGGGTAATACAACTTCAGTATTATTTTCTACTGAGGGAACTGTCCACTTAGTTAGCCAACCACTTAGCCAGCTATCACCATAAAGGAGCCCCTTAGAAGAGAAGCAGAGCTCTCAATAATTTCCAGATAAGGGTGCCAGTCAATAAAGTTGGGTGCAAGCTCCCAGCAGCACTTCAATCTGAACAGCAGATCAAAAATCAAAAAGTGCAGACCTCTGCACCACTGAAGAAGCAATATTCCCAGCAATGCTCTGGCCTCTGCACCACAAATTTTCAGAACGGGGTGCCCACTCATCAAGTTGAGTACAGGGAAGTCACAATACAGCCTCAGGCCATATTTTTGGCATCTTACATGTATCTCTAGTGTGCCTTCAGGCCTCAAGGATCTGCAGGGCCCTCAAGTCAGATTGCCACCGGTGGATCTGTCTTTGGGTCCATTTGAGCTCCACGTTTTGCACAGACTCTAATGCCAACTTCCATTCAGTCCCTCTTTCATCAACCCCAGTCCCGACATTGCTAGTGCCAACTGCGATGTCCATTCCCAAGATTAAACCAACTCAACCTCAATCAGAGTTGCACACTGACTCCACTCCAGCACACCTGGTTCCCATAGAGCCTTATTCACACAATATACTCCCACTACCATAGGGGCATCATCCTCAGAGACTCCATCATCTTTTTGGTTCCGATTCTGATCAGAGTTTACCACCAACCGGAGACAACAATGATAATTCTCCTTCCTGGCGGCCAAGACCTGGAACTCCCTCCCCACCAGCCTCAGGACCACCCAGGACCACTCCGCTTTCCGGAGACTCCTAAAGACTTGGCTGTTCGAGCAGCGATAACCCCCCCCTTTCCCCCCTAGCGCCTTGAGACCCGCACGGGTGAGTAGCGCGCTTTATAAATGTTAATGATTTGATTTGATTTGAATGATGGAGCTGATTTATCCCACATTATGATGATAATAGTTTAGACATAGATTTACAGGAGACCGGTGGGCTTGATACTTTCCCTGATACAAAGTTTAGCATTCTCTCTTGGGCTACCAATGGAAGAGAGTGCTCCCACTGCTGTGGTAATTTGGCCTGCTGCAGAGGTCCTGAACCTATAAGTGCTTTATGTTAAAGTTAAGACAAAAGTCCTTAAAGTAGTCCTGCAACCTAGGCCTGCTTGTGCTGAGCCCTTACTCCCATTCAATAAAGCCCTAGCTAACACTCTGATGAATGCTCGGTCTAAGCCTTGATCTTGCCCACCAGTGAACAGGCAAGTGGCTAGATGCCACAGACCACTGCCTGGGAACCCTTGTTTTTTACACATCATCCTAATCGTGAGTGGTGCAAACGTCCACCAGCAAAGTGGATCCTAATCCTTTTCCACAACCACACCCACCCCTGGGCAGGGAATTGAAAAGGGTTGAGCCATTTGCAAAACTAATGTTTTCTTTGGCCAGCCTAGCTTTTGTGGTTGGTCAACATTATTTGCTTATTAGGACGATATGCACACACTCTCTGGGACATCGCCAGCGAAATATTGCCAGTAGTTCCCACTCAAACCATTCTAGATGGTCAGGATACAGCCAAACACAGAATTCATGCTGGCATAGATACTACTGATTGCTTGGGGCAAGCAGCCATCACTAATGTGGTGCCTTGTTGCATGAATGGATGCAATCCTCAGGAAATGTGCATACATTCCTTATGGGTATGCCATTCAATGGATCCCGCCTCTTTGGTGAAAAACCTGACTCTATCTTATTTTTTGGACCTCTAAACCCCTGCAAAGCTGTGCTGAAGAAGGATGGAGGCCTTCATAAAATGTAGATATTTCTCCTATGAATGTCTTCCTGCTGAAGGACAAGTTTATAATGCTCATACTGACACAGGTTCTGTGTACTCTAGATCCAGGTGACTGGATGGTAGCCCTCGACTTGCATAGAGTGTACTTTCATGTACCCATCCTTTAGTCTTACACAGGTTAACTATGGCTGAAGGATGGCCTAGTATATTTTTAGTTTGCCATGCTTCCCTTGGGCCTTACCAGCGCCCCTCAGGTGTAAACCAAAGTAATGGCAGTGGTCGCTGCCCATCTTCGGAGGTTAGGGACAGCAGTGTTCCCCTGCCTTGATGACTGGATGTTGAAGGTGGACTTGCCACAGTCAGTTGTAGGCTACCTCCTGATGAGGGTGAACAACCTGATATCTTTCGAGTTATCAGTCAGTGAGTCGAATTTACATCAGTTTCTTTAGTCTTAGAGGAGCTGTCTTGGACATGGTCCAGTTAAGGGCTTTTCACCCATCACAATAAGTTCAGAACATTTGAACAATGATCCTGCTATCCGAGTCTCAATCATGTATCTTGGTGTGAGCAGTTCTGAGACTTCTTGGCCTATTACCATCCACTGTCCACCTTCTACTGAAAAGCCCGCATCTGCCACCTGGGGAAGTGGACAAGCAGGATGCATGCTTGTCCAATTCCCCAAGTGGCATATACTGTCTCTTTAGTGGAATCTGAAGTTTCTGTGGGGCCAGTACAACAAAATCCTGTTGGATGCCATCCAGGTTGAAGAGAAGACTGCACAAGATCTGCAGTGGTGCCCGCTCAACTGCAACATAACTAGCGGCAGACCCCTTTCTCTTCCCCACCCAGAACTCACTGTGGTGACTGGATACCTGGTTGGGAGGATCATCCCGGGAGGTGGAGATCAAAGGATTCTGGTCTCCAGCTGAAACCTGAATCCATACCAGTTTGCTGAAGTTATGTACCATTCATCTGACATTGAAGGCCTTTCACTGTCCATCAAAGGGAGCCCAGTGCAGATTCTCAAAGACAACAGCACCGCATGTTGTACTGAAACATGCAGGGCACAGTGTGGTCCTGGAGCCTGTGACAGGAGGCCTTGATCCTTTGGAGGTGGTTGGAACATCAGTGGATCTTCCTGATTGTCAACCACCTGGCAGTATCTTTGAACTCCAAACAGACAAGCTGAGCCTGCGGTACCTGGCAGATCATGAATGGCGGCTGCACCCAAAGGTAGCACAGGGCATCTTCATACAGTGGGGTGAACACTGGCTAGATGTCTTTGCCACCCTCAAATAAACAAAGTCCAAACATTTGGCATTGGGGTTCCTGCAAAGGCTGTCCCTATGAGATGCATTTCAGCCGCGGTGGAATGTGAAGCAATTGTATGCCATCCTGACCTGCATATCCTGCCCAGATTTCTGAAGAAAATCATGAACAGCAAGGCCCAAACCATCATAGTTGCCCTGGATTTTGCCAAAAGTGTGGGGAATCCAGACACTCTGAGCATGTGTGTCTACCCTCCAATAAGGCTACCACTTCTTCTGTCACAGCAGCAGGGCAGGGTTCTCCACCCGAACCTGCACAGTCTACACCTCCACGCGTGGAGACTGAGTAATGGCAGTTGTCTGTGTTTCATTTGCCAACTGAAGTTGTGAATATCAACCTGGCTGCCATGTGTCCTTCAACTAAGTCTGTTTATGCCTGGTGCTGTGACAAATTTGTGGCCTGGTCCAGAGTCAGCAGGAGAGACCATTTGTAAGCCAAGTTCTCAGATATTTTGTTATTTGTTTTGTCTTTAGCTCAATAGGAGCTTGCTGTGGGCACTATTAAAAATTATTTATTGGCCTTTTTGGCCTTTTGATGTTTACCTGGCCAACTATCCTTGTTTAACTCATCTGTTATGTGTTTTCCTAAAAAAAGCTCCTCTCTAGACCATTTATGATGCCACAGTGGGACCTTAATTTGGTCCTGACATTTCACATGTGTACTTCCTTTAAGCCGAAACACACATACTCTTTTATCTTCTTATCCTAAAGAATGTCTTCCTTGCCATGATCACTCCAGTTTGTTGCATGAGTAAGCTCCAGATTTTCTCAGTGCAATTCTCCTACACTTCCGTTTTTCTAGACAAACTACTGCTGAGGACCAGGGAGGCCTTCTTGACAAAGATGTTGACTCCTTTTTGGGCTGGACAATTCATTGTCCTCCCAATATTTGTCAGTGATGGAACCCCACAGGGTCAGTCTCTGGTGCCTAGCCTCCTCCCATCTCAAATTCATGTGACAGCTGTGCTTTAGTGAACCTGAAGGCCGTCCTAACTATAACTATAACTCGTGCTCTAAGGTAAATATAACTCGCACCCTCGCCATGCACTGCTAATTACCACACAAATTACGGCACTCTTGACATCTTCGACAACATCATTGATAATATCAATGTAATATTTGTAGGAACATTTTTGATGAAAAAACTGCGCAGGGCAGGAGTGCGAGATACAGTTACCATAGTGCACGAGTTATAGTTATTTGAGATACCTCTAAATATAGCTGGTGAATTTCTGTGGTTTCAAACATCCAAATGTGAGCCTAACTATAACGTCCCTGTAACCTTTAGTTATTTAAGTGAATATATAATATATATAAACAGACCATAGAAAGACATCCACAAATCTTTATTTAAAAGCAAAAAGAAAGGAAATAGGAGGCATTGTTCATCAATTGGCTGCATTGAACAGAGTCAGAAACATCTTTCAAAACTTCTCTCAAAACGTTTTAACTTGGTAGTTGCTAGTATCTGCTGTACTGACAACCTATTTTCTGACAGAAAATATAATTTTTTCAGTCAAAAATGCCTTCCCTTTTTGTCTACCAGAGTCCCTCCATCCTGACTCCTGTCCTCTCTGTTAGAAGCTATGCAGGTGTACCTTGAAGGACAGGGAGAAGATCAGGCTTCATGGACTGAAGGAGAGAGGATCATCCACAAGAGACCTTGGGGAACATGAGTCTTCCTCTGAAGAGCCCGCCTCTCATCAAAAAACACAACACCAAGGAAGATCTTGTGAGAAACACCATAAAAAGAGGTCCTAGTCGACGCTAAGAGGTTGGATGTTGAGAAAAATACCAAATTGTTCACTGTCGATGTCGAAGACACCGTCGAAGGGGAGGTCGGCTCATCGTTCAATGTTGGAACACACCCAACGCTCAATGCCAAGTGTACCATTGCCGCCCAGAAGACACCATCAGCCAACGTCAAGACACTGCTCGGTACTAAAAGAGCCTTTGCTATCTAGGTCACTTTCCATTGATGTGGAGGCATGCGATGTCAACACATGAAATACTCTAGAGGCAATCTGTGGCCCCTGCAAAACAGCAGTCGACACCGAGAAGTCAGTCGACATCGAGACCTAAAGTAACACCATGCAAGACATCAAAGGAACACCAAATATCGACATTGACAGACACAAATGCTGTGGAATAACCTCAGCTAACATCCCCAGAGATCCAGATTGTATTAGCTGACTTGGCAACATCAACACCTCGAATAACCTTCCAGATTGCAGTCTTTTGTTTAAGTTTCACCAAGATGGCTAGAAAGCTTAAGAAAGAGACCAGTGCCTCCAGCGTCAGATTCTTAATATTGTCAGCCATATTCTACTTCCAGGCCTCTTGGACCTTCTCCCAAGAGAACACCTCCATTAAGGTTCTGTCCTAGCACAATATCGGAGCCTCCTGTGGCTCCAATGGCCACGCCATGTAGAAGTCCGCAACTATTGCCTTGTAGGTATAGAAGTCCTGTTTGCTACTGCTCTGGATATTTTGCTGAACACCTAGGACCAGGTCAAGGTGCAGGAGTTCTAGATCTTGCACTGCCTCCTCCAGGCACAGATGAAAAACACCATTCTGGTCCACAACATCCCAGTCATCAGTGAGAGACTACTCTCACACTCTGTCTGATACACCCCCAGCACGAGTTTCACCAACGGATGACCTATTAACATTTAATGATGTCTTGATCAGAGGGTCCACCAAACTCAATACAGACATCCCAATGACAACGGCATCCTTCTCTGTGATTTTTCTAACTTTACGCCACAATACAGCTTTACAACCACTCTTGCCTCTAGTGCCTGAGTTTCTAGAACTGGCAATGCAGCTGTTTCTAATGCCAGCATCTGTAAGATCAGCACTATCTGATAGAGAATTCTAGTTGCAGATTCCTTACCTTTGAATTTCCCCAGGCGTCAGACTGGATCCGGAGATTTGTCTTCGAGCAGTACCTCTGCGCGCCATCAGATGGCGCCAGTCACTTACCTAGTGGACCTGGGTACTAGCAGGATACCCAAAAGGGTGATCCATGTTAACCGCCTTAAGCTCTATAATAACAGGGCAAATATAACCATGTTGATGGTTACTGATGAGGATGAGTGAGCAGAGAGTGAACCTCTCCCTGACCTCCTCTCCACTGACCCTAAGGATGGATCAGTAGATGGAGTTGTCAATTCAGACACCCTCTCTGCCCAACAGCAAGCTGACTGTAGGCAAGTCCTATAACAGTATGCTGAGCTCTTTTCTTTGACCCCTGGTCAGACACATCTGTGTACACACGGTGTGGACACAGGAGACAGTTTACCTGTCAAAAACAAAATATTCAGACAGTCTGACCAAGTCAAGGAAAGCATCAAAGTGGAAGGCCACAAGATGCTGGAGTTAGGGGTAATAGAGCACTCTAAGGGTCCCTGGGCTAGCCCAAACCTCACACCAAGGATGGAAAGAGAGAGATGAGGTTTTGTGTGGACTACAAAGGACTCAATTCTGTCACCAAGACAGATGCTCACCCCATACCCAGAGCAGATGAGCTGATTGACAAGTTAGGTGCAGCCACATTTCTGAGTACCTTTGACTTAACTGCAGGGTACTGGCAAATTAGGATGACACCTGGAGCAATTGCTTAGAATAATCTGGAGCTTTTAGAACTGGTGCTGAGCACATAGCTTCTTTCAGGGTGTCAAAGGCCTTTTGACAGTCTATGGTCCAGTTAACTTTCTTGGGCATTTTCTTGGAGGTACGTACTTTGAGGGGAGTCACTATGTATCCATATCCCTTCACAAACCTCCTATAGTATCCAGTCAAGCCAAGGAATGCCCTGACTTGAGAGGGAGGCCTTTTCTGTGGTTTGGTCACTGAAAAAGGTGAGACCATACCTGGTTGGTACTCACTTTATAGTTCAAACTGACCACAGACATCTCAGATGGCTCATGCAGATGAAAGGAGAGAACCCTAAACTGTTGACGTGGTCCATATCCCTACAGGGAATGGACTTTGTAATGGAGCACAGACGTGGGACTGCCCATGCCAATGCAGATGGCCTTTCCAGGTTCCTCCACTTAGAAAATGAAGACTCTCATGGAAAAGGTTATTCTCATCCTCTTTCGTTTGGGGGGGTTGTGTAGGAACATGCCACCGTTGGCATGGTTACCCCCTAACTTTTTGCCTTTTGTTGATGCCACCTTTAATTGAAAGTGTGCTGGGACCCTGCTAACCAGGCCCCAGCAACAGTGTTCTTTCCCTAAAACTGTACCTTCGTCTCCACAATTGGCAGAGCCCTGGCAC
This sequence comes from Pleurodeles waltl, assembly GCF_031143425.1. Lineage (NCBI taxonomy): Eukaryota > Metazoa > Chordata > Amphibia > Caudata > Salamandridae > Pleurodeles > Pleurodeles waltl. The sequence continues at coordinate 1,155,902,804 of NC_090439.1, read as the reverse complement.
ACAGATAATTCCCTTTTAAAAGGTACCACTGGTACCATGGGCCCTGTGGCCAGGGAAGGTCTCTAAGGGTTTCAGCATGTATTATACCACCCTGGGGACCCCTCACTCAGCACATGCACACTGCCTCACGGCTTGTGGGTGCTGGTGGGGAGAAAAAGAGTAAGTTGATGTGGCATTCCCCTCAGAGTGCCATGCCCACAACCCACTGCCTGTGGCATAGGTTAGTCACCTCTCTAGCAGGCCTTACAGCCCTAAGGCAGGGTGTACTATACCACAGGTGAGGGCATAGCTGCATGAGCACTATGCCCCTACAGTGTCTAAGCCAATTCTTAGAAATTGTAAGTGCAGGGTAGCCATAAAGAGTATATGGTCTGGGAGTTTGTCAAACACAAACTCCCCACTTCCATAATGGCTACACTGAATACTAGGAAGTTTTGTATCAAACTTCTCAGCACGATAAATCCACACTGATGCCAGTGTGAGATTTATTGAGAAAGGCACTCAGAGGGCATCTTAGAGATGACCCCTGCATGTCAGCCCAACTGCTAGTGCTAGGCTGACCGGTCTCTGCCAGTCTGCCACTTCCATACTAGTTTCTGGCCACATGGGGTGAGTGCCTTTGTGTACTCTGTGACCAGTAACAAAGCCTGTCCTGGTGGAGGTGCTTCGCCCCCCCCCCGAAGCAACTGTAACATGTGACAGTGAGCCTCAAAGGCTCAAGCCTGGTGTTACAATGCCCCAGGGCAGTCCAGCTAGTGGAGATGCCTGCCCCCCCTTGACACAACACCCACTTTTGGCAGCAAGTCAGGAGGAGATAATGAGAAAAACAAGGAGTCACCCTCCAGCCAGGACAGCCCCTAAGGTGTCCAGAGCTGAGGTGACCCCTTCCTTAGGAAAAACCCCCATCTTGGCATGGAGGATTTAGCCCAATAGGATTAGGGATGAGGCCCCCTCCCCAAAGAGAGGAGGCACAAGGAGGGTGTGGCCACCCTCAGGGACTGTAGCCATTGGCTACTGCCCTCCAGCCCTAACACACCCCTAAATCTAGCATGATGACATAACAAGAAGAAGGACTGCTGACCTGAAAACCCCAAAAAGAAGAAGGAGACGACAACTATTTTGGCCCCAGCCCTACTGGCCTGTCTCCAGATTCAAAGAACCTGCAACAGCGATGCATCCTGGGGGCGCAGTGACCTCTGCCGACTCAGAGGACTGCTCTGCAATTCCAAAGGACCAAGAAACTCCAGTGGACAGTGGCTCTGTTCAAACCAACAAGAATAAACCATCTTTAAAGGGACTCTCACCTCACTCCTGAGGCATGAGTCCCCACCACTCTGCACCCGATGCCCACAGCCCATGTCCAGAGAAACCAACACCACAGAGAGGACCCCCAGGCGACTCCAAAGACGTGTTCACCCTGAGCTGACCTCTCTGCACCCCCATAACGACGCCTGAAGAGAGAATCCAGAGGACCCTCTGACCACGACTGCTGTGTAAGGAAGAACCCGACTCCTAGAAGAAGCACTGCACCTGCAGCCCCCGGCCCCTGAGGAACCAACTACTGGTGCAATTCTGGCCAGCAGGCAGCTCTCGCCTTTGTCCAGTCAGTGGCTGGCCCGAGAAGCCTCCCTGTGCCCTGCCTGCATCGTTAGAGTGACCCCAAGGGTCCATCCATTGACTTCAATAAAAAAACAGACGCTGTGTTGACACACTGCCCCCAGCCGCCCCTGTGCCACTGAGGGTGTATTTTGTGTGCCTGTTTGGGACCCCCCCAGTGCTCTACAAAACCACCCTGGGCTGCTCCCTGAGGACGCCGGTACTTACCTGCTAGCAGACTAGAATCAGAGCACCCCATTCTCCATAGGCTCCTATGTTATTTGGGCCCCTCTTTGACCTCTGCACCTGACTGTCCCTGTGTTGCTGGTGCTTGGTACTTGGGGTTGACTTGAACCCCCAACGGTGGGCTGCCTATGACCCGGAGACTGAACTTTTAAGTACTTTACTTACCTCGCAAACTAACCTGTACTTACCTCCCCCAGGAACTGTTGAATGTTGCAGTGTCCACTTTAGCTTATTGATATTTAATGCCAAACTGTGTACATTACTGTTTTTATTCAAAGCCCTATCTTTACCTATGCCAAGTACCTTACAATTAATGTACTCACCTGAAATCTGAATCTTGTGGTTCTAAAATAAATTAAGAAAAGAATATCTTTCTATATAAAAACCTATTGGCCTGGAGCTAAGTCATTGAGTGTGTGTTCTTATTTATTGCCTGTGTGTGTACAACAAACGCTTAACAATACCCTCTAATAAGCCTAACTGCTCGTCCCCACTACCACAAATAGAGCATTAGTATTATCTATTATTGCCTCTGTCAAGCCTCTTGGGGAACCCCTGGACTCTCTATCTCTCACTTTGAGATAGTATATACAGAGCCAGCTTCCTACATTAGGGTTCTCTCCTTTCATTTGTATGAGCCATCTGAGAGGTCTGTGGCCAGTTTGAACTATAAAGTGAGTACCAAATAAGTATGGTATCAACTTTTTCAGTGACCAAACCACATCAAAGGCCTCCCTCTCAATGGCACCCCAGAGCTGCTCCCTGGGGGAGTAACTTCCTGCTAATAAAAGCAACAGGCTGGTCAAGGCCATCATCATTAGTTTGGGATAGGACTGCTCCTATCCCATGTTTCGAGGCATCTGCCTGCACAAAGAAATGCTTAGAATAATCTAGAGCTTTCAAAACTGGTGCTGAGCATATAGCTTCTTTTAGGGTGTCAAATGCCTTTTGACAGTCTATAGTCCAGTTAACTTTCTTGGGCATTTTCATGGAGATAGGTTCTGTGAGGGGACTCCCTATGGATCCATATCCCTTCACAAACCTCCTATAGTATCCAATCAAGCCAAGGAATGCCCTGACTTGAGTTTGGGTTTTTGGAGCTTCCCAGTCCAGAATTGTCTTGATCTTGGGTTTTAAGGGTTGCACTTGGCCTCCACCCACAAGGTGGCCCAATTATACAACTGCTCCCTGCCTTTTCTGGCATTTGGATGCCTTGATAGAGAGGCCTGCTGCTTGCAGGGCCTGCAAACCCTTCTTCAGGTGGACAAGGTGATCCGGCCAGTTGGAGCTAAAGACAGCAATATTATCTAGATATGCTGCACTAAGGGACTCCAAGTCAGCAAGGACTTGATTTACCAACCTTTGGAAGGTGGCAGGGGCATTCTTTAAGCCAAAGGGCATAGCAGTAAACTGATAATGCCCATCAAGTGCTGAGAATGCTGTTTTATCTTTTGCTCCAGGTGCCATTTTGATTTGCCAATACCCTGCTGTCAAGTCAAGAATTTAGGAATTTGGCTGCACCTAATTTGTCAATTAGTTCATCTGCCCATGGTATGGGGTGAGCATCTATCTTGGTGACAGAGTTGAGCCCTCTGTAGTCCACACAAAATCTCATCTCTCTCTTTCCATCCTTGGTGTGAGGTTTGGGGGCCAAGACAGCTGGGCTCTACTTGATAAGGCTCCATGGACTCAGTTCCCTCAGGGGATAGGACATCTTCCTGGTAAGAGAGGTCCTGTTTCTTTTGCTGTGTAGAGGCTGGTCCCCCAGTCCTCTCACCTTTTCTCTTGGAAGGTTGGGCCATTATTCCAGACTCCAACACTTGTTCACCCTGTGCTCTGCTCTGTGGTCTTGTCTTAACACACACCAGGTTCAGGGATACCCAGCTCATGCTGAGGACTCAAGATCATTCCCTAGCAAATACTCTACTGGGATTGTAGAGGAGACTACCACTTGTTTCAGGCCAGTGACCCCTCCCCATTCTAAAGTCACCATTGCCATGGGATGGACTTTAGTTTCATTGTCAGCATTGGTGACTGCATATATCTGTCCAGCCAGATACTCTACTGGGGAAACCAGTTTGCCTGTCACCATGGTGACACTGGCACCTGCATCCCTCAGGGCTCCTACCTTATTCCCATTTATCAAGAGTTGCTGCCTGTATTTTTGCATGTTAGGCAGCCAGGCAACTAGTGTGGCTAAATCCACCCCACCCTCTTAGACTAAGGTAGCTTCAGTGTGAACCCTGATTTACTCTGGGCACACTGTTGATCCCACCTGGAGACTAGCAATTCAAATGCTAACTGGAGTAGTAGTTGTGGGACTTTTGTTGAGACAGGCCTTGTCTCCAGTTTGGTGCCCATGCTGTCTATAGTTGTGACACCAGGCCTTCTTGGGATCAAAGTTTTTACCCTTATACCCATTTGTGGAATGTGAAGAGGCTCGGGCCCACCCTCCTGAGAATGTTTTTGTGGCCCTTGAGAAGACGCTCTGTTTTTGTCCTTAGATGTCTCATCACCCTTCCCCTAGGGAGGTTTTGTGACCCCTTTCTTTCATTCACCCCCCATGGAAGTCTTGGTCACCTTTGTCTTGACCCAGTGGTCTGCCTTCTTTCCCAAATTCTTGGGGAGAAATTGGACCTAGGCCTACCAGATGTTGATGCAACTTTCATTGAAGCAATTACTTAACAGATGTTCTTTCATAAATAAACTATACAGACCATGATAGTCACTTACTCCACTGCCAGTTACCCAACCAACTAGTGTTTTGAGTGAGAAGTCAACAAAATCAACCTAAGACTGGCTCGAGGTTTTGTGAGCTCCCCTAAACCGAATTCTATACTCCTCAGTTGAGAATCCAAAGCCCTCAATCAGGGTAGCCTTCATGAGGTCTTAGGATTCTGCATCCTTACCAGAGAGTGTGAGGAGTCTATCCCTATACTTACCAGTGAACATTTTCCACAGGAGAGCACCCCAGTAAGATCTGCTTACTTTTCTGGGTACACAAGCCCTCTCAAAAGCTGTGAACCATTTGGTGATAGCATCACCTTCTTCGCATTTAGTTACAATCCCTTTGGGGATTTCTAGGATGTCATTATTCTTTCTGACCCTATTTAAGTTGCTGTCACCATTTATGGGTGTTAACCCCATTTCCTTTTTTCCCTTTCTATAGCAAGGAACTGCTTCTCCAAAGCTAATCTTTTGGCCATCCTTGCTAAAAGGATGTCCTCTTCATTGAGGCTGTCCTCAATGCTTACAGAGGGACTGGACTCCCCTGTGGAAGAACCAGGTTCTCTGACTATGATTTGTGGAGACAGGGTTCTAGGAACCCTGGTCTCCCTAATTAGGACAGGAGGGGGAAGTTCTTGCTCCTGTTCACTAATTTCTTCCCTATCTGAGGGAGGATCTTCCATCAAAGTGGGATGGTCCCTTATATACTCTGCCAAGAGCCCCTGGAGCTTGACCTCGGTTGGATTGGACCCAGTTTTGGTCTTTTTTATCTTCCAGAGGGACCTTAGCTCTGACATCCCTAGATGCAGGTAATGGCTGAAGTTGAGTTCCATCACCATCTCCTCTGGGTTATTCCTTCGTTCTCTAAAACTTGGGATTACTTTTTGAGAAACTAAAAACTACTTCTTGAACTTAAATCCTAACTCTTACAAACGTTTAAACTTAAAAAGAAATGCTAATAGGGACGTACACAAGGCCCTAGCAGGACTTTTAAAAATTTAGAAAAATAGTTACGAATTCAAAAATCCATTTTCTAATGACAATTTTGGAATTTTTTTGTGTGATCAGGTATTGGCTGAGTAGTCCAGAAAATGCAAAGTCTTAGATCCCACCGCTGATCCACCAGTGTAGGAAGCTGGCTCTGTATATACTATCTCAGAGTGAGAGATAGTGTGAACAGAGTCCAGGGGTTGCCCAAGAGGCTTAACAGAGGCAATAATAGATAATACTAATGCTCTATTTGTGATATTGTGGTCGAGCAGTTAGGCTTATCAGAGGGTAGCGTTAAGCATTTTTTGTACACACACAGGCAATAAATGTGAACACATGCTCAATTACTTAACTCCAGGCCAATAGGTTTTTATATAGAAAAATATTATTTTCTTAATTTATTTATGAACCACAAGATTCAGATTGCAGGTAAGTACATTGATTGTAAGGTACTTGGCATAGGTAAAGATAGGGCTTTGAATAAAAACAGTAATGTGCACAGTTTGGCATAAAAGGGCAATAAGCTATTTTAAAAGTGGACACAGTGCAAACTTCAACAGTTCCTGGGGGAAGTAAGTACAGGTTAGTTTGCGAGGTAAGTAAAGCACTTACAAGTTCAGTCTCCAGGGCATAGGCAGCCCACCGCTGGGAGTTCAAGTCAATCCCAAACACCAAGCACCAGCAACACAGGGCCTGTCAGGTGCAGAGGTCAAAGAGGGGCCCAAATAACATAGGTGCCTACGGAGACTAGGGGTGCTCCGTTTCCAGTCTGCTAGCAGGTAAGTACCTGCTTCCTTGGGGAGCAGACCAGGGGGGTTTTGTAGAGCAATGTGAGGGTCCCAAACAGGCACACAAAATACACCCCCAGCGGCACAGGGGCGGCCGGGTGCAGTGTGCAAACAAGGTGTCAGGTTTTTGTTTTGAACTCAATGGAGGGACCCGGGGGTCACTCTGACGATGCAGGCGGGGCACAGGGGGGCTTCTCTGGCCAGCCACCAACTGGGCAAAGATGAGGGCCACCTGCTGGTCACTACTGCACCGGTAGTTTGTTCCTCACGGGCCTGGGAGCTGCGAGTGCAGTGCTTCTTCCAGGCATCGGGTTCTTTGTTACTGGGCAGTTGCGGTCAGGGGGGTCCTCTGGATTCTCTCTGCAGGCATCGTTGTGGGGGTGCAGGGAGGTCACCTCAGGGTGGATACATCGTTGGAGTCACCCTGGGGTCCTCTCTGAGGTGTTGGTTTCTCTGGACATGGACCTGGGGCGTCGGGTGCAGAATGGTGGGGACTCACGCTTCAGGAGTGCGGTGAGAGTCCCATTAAAGATGGTTTCTTCTTGTTGCCTTGGACAGAGCCACTGTCCACAGGAGTTTCTTTGTCCTTTGGAATTGCAGGGCAGTCGTCTGAGTCGGCAGAGGTTGCTCGGCCCGCAGGATGCATCGCTGTTGCAGGTTCTTTGAATCTGGAGATAGGCCGGTAGGGCTGGGGCCAAAGCAGTTGTCGTCTCCTTCTCTGTGGGGTTTTCAGGTCAGCAGTCCTTCTTCTTGTTAGGTCGTCAGGAATCCGATTTCCTGGGTTCAGAGTTGCCCCTTAATACTAGATTTAGTGGTGTGTTAGGGCTGGAGGGCAGTAGCCAATGGCTACTGTCCCTGAGGGTGGCTACACCCTCCTTGTGCCTCCTCCCTTTGGGTAGGGGGGCACACCTCTAATCCCATTTGCCTAAATCATCCATGCCAAGATGGAGGATTTTCTAAGGAAGGGGTCATCTCAGCTCTGGACACCTTAGGGGCTGTCCCGGCTGGAGGGCGACTCCTCCTTGTTTTTCTCATTATCTCCTCCTGACTTGCTGCCAAAAGTGGGTGCTGTATCTGGGAGGCTCACCCCCAAGTGTTACAGTTTCTGGAGGGGGAGGTGTTAAGCACCTCCACCCAGGACAGGCTTTGTTCCTGGTCACAGAGTGCACAAAGGCACTCACCTCATGTGGCCAGAAACTAGTCTGGAAGTGGCAGGCTGGCAGAGACCGGTCAGCCTAGCACTAGCAGTTGGGCTGGCATGCAGGGGGCATCTCTAAGATGAGTGGATTTCTCAATAAATCTCACACTGGCATCAGTGTGGATTTATTGTGCTGAGAAGTTTGTTACCAAACTTCCCAGTATTCAGTGTAACGATTATGGAACTGTGGAGTTTCTTTTTAACAAATTCCCAGACCATATACTTTTTATGGCTACCCTGCACTATCAATGTCTAAGAATTGGCTGAGACACTGTAGGGGCATAGTGCTCATGCAGCTATGCCCTCACCTGTGGTATAGTGCATCCTGCCTTTCGGCTGTAAGGCCTACTAGAGGGTTGACTTACCTATGCCACAGGCAGTGGTTTATGGGCATGGCACTCTGAGGGGAGTGCTATGTCGATTTGTTTTTTTCGCTCCACTAGCACAGAAAAGCTGCCAAGCAGTGTGCATGTGCTGAGTGAGGGGTCCCTGATGGTGGCATGATACATGCTGCACCCCTTAGGGACCTTCCCTGTCCACAGAACACTTGGTACCAGGGGTACCTTTTACAAGGGACTTATCTGTGCGCCGGGGCTTTACCAATTATGGAAACAAAGGTACAGTTTTAGGGAAAGAACAATGGTGCTGGGGCCTGGTTAGCAGGGTCCCAGCACACTTCCCATCAAAGCTGGCATCATCACTAGGCAAAACGTGGGGTGTGATCATGCCAACAGTGGCATTTTCCTACAATTACTTATTAACATTTAATGATGTCTTGATCAGAGGTGCCACCAAGCTTAATATAGACACCCCAATGATAATGTCACCGCACTCTGTGAAATTTGAAACTCTATGTCACAAAACACGATCACTTTTGCCTCTAGTGCCTAGACTTCTAGAACTGGCAATGCAGCTGTTTCGAATGCCAGCAACTTTAAGATCAGTACCATCGCGGATCCTGAAGAAGTACAAGGCTCCTGATCAGGATCCATTACTCCTTAGGGCTAATCTTCCACCAGACTCTGTGATAGTAGCAGTCGCACAGGAGTCCCATTCTGCTTCCTCCTCTTCATCTTTTGTCCCACCAGACAAAGAAAACAAGCAAATAGATGCCCTTGGGAAAAATTAGAGAAATATCTGCATTGTTGATGAAGGTGGTTAGTTCTTCTGCTCTACTGGGACGATACAACAGATCCTTCTGGGATTCCTTGGTGAGGTTCACTGAAAAGCTGCCTAGAGAAGACAGGCAGGATGTTTTGGAGGTGCTTAATGAAGTTGGCCTGGTCTCCAATTAGATCAGTGCATCTACAAATGGCTCAGATCTGGCAGAGCATGGCTATGCACATGGCTTGTGTGCAGGGAGATAATCCTGTCTATGCCTTATGAGGTTCAAGCCTGAGGCGCAGCATCGTATGATGAACCTCCCATTTTCTGGTACCACTCTTTTTGGTTCCCATGCTGATGAAGAGATGTCCAGAATGAAGATAGAGCTGGACACTCTAGAGGCTATAAGCCTGGAGAAAATGAAGGAATTCTGCGTGGGTTACAGGCCCTATGATAGAAGGTATTTCCAACAGAGGGTTCAGACTCCTCCCTGGCAGCAACACAAGCAGCAGGCAAGATTACACTTCTGCCCTCATCGACCATCCAGGGGAAGGGGTGCAGAGCAACAACAGCAACCTGCAGCTGCGGGAAAACGTTCTGCAAAGCAAGGAATAGTTACATCTCCCTTCACTGTCCCTGCTCCGGTGGAGGGAAGCATTGTCAATTACTGGGAGGAGTGGCAGTCCATCACGAAGCATAGCTGAGTCTTGAATATTGTACAGAATGGCTACTCTCTTCGCTTCAAGTCCCCTCCTCCAAATGTTCCATTGGCAAAAATATCCCAGTATCACTAGACTTCTTGCAGTCAGAAATGAACACCCCAATTCAAAAAAACACCATAGAGGAAGTCCCGGGTTATCAAAGGGAATCAAGAATCTATTCCTGTTGCTTTCTAGTAATGAAAGGACCAAAGCAAGAATTCATGCCCATTCTAGAACACGGAGTACTCAATAAATAAGTTGAAAACATATGAGAATGCTGGCTCTGCACCAAATCTACCCACAGTTGCAGCAAGGGGACTGGATGTGTGTAATAGACCTTCAAGATGCATTTTCCATATCCCTATCTCCATAGAACATCAACAGTTTCTCCATTTCAAGGTGGGATCTCAGCAATATCAGAACACAGTGGTCCTATTCGGCCTCTAGTCAGGCCCACAAACATTGTCAAAATGCATGGCCATCGTTGTAGCATTCTTAAGGAGACAGAAAATCGTCCTGTATCCTTACCTCGATGGCTGGCTGATAAAAAGCTCCTCTACATCACAGACAAGTGAGCATTTTCACATTTGTGTAGAAACACTCACATATCTGGGGCTTCGCATCGACTTCCAAAAGTCCACAGTTCACCCAGTGCAAAACAAAACACAGTGTGTTTTTTTCGGAGGAGAGACTATCATCCACCAATCTGAAATATTGCAATCTTCTGCAGGTTTGTCATCCATTTGCAAGGCAGATATCTTCTCTACTGGGGTCATTGGCTTCTTTTATCATCATAGTTCTGAATAAGAGGTTGCACGTGAGGTCCCTGCAGCAATGCTTGGAAGACCAGTGGAATCAACTCTCCAAATGGTGGGAGGACAAGCTGACAATGTCACAGGTGGTGTGTCAGTGTCTCCCATGGTGGTCTCAACGGAACATTCTGATGGTGGAGGTACCATTCCACCAAGACCCACCCAGGCAATCACGGACACCTCCTTACGGGGATCAGGGTTCACATGGGCTCCCTTGAAACTCGAGGTATGTGGTCCAACAAGGAAAAGACATACGACATTATAATGCTGGAGCTGAGAGTCGTTCACCCTACACTGAAGTCTATCTTTCCAGCACCAACTACAAAATGCATCCTTGTCCAAACAGACAAAATGACAACCGTGCATTACCTCAATGAAAAGCGCAGAACTCACGTTTGTCCTCTTTCCCAAGAGGCAACCCAGAAATCTCCCAATAATAACCATCCATCTGGCAGATTCTCAAAATTTGCAGGCAGATTGTAGGAAAGTAGCCTCTTTCTAGCTTGTCCATAGTATATGGTACCTAGGTACCCAGGGCATTGGGGTTCCAGGGATCCCTATGGGCTGCAGCAGTTATTCTGCCACCCATAGGGAGTCCATGCAAAAGGTTCTACAGCCCTGCCAGTGCAGCCTGTGTAAAATGGGTGCATACACCCGTTTTCACTACACGTCACAACACCAGGTCACTATACGTCACCCCTGTGGTAGGCCCACTCAGCCCAGAAGACAGGGTGCAGATACCTGTGTGTGAGGGCACCCCTGCACTATCAGAGGTGCGCCCACAAACTCCAGATCCATTTTCCTGGACTTTATGTGTGTGCCATTTTACGCATGTACTGGACATAGGTAACTACCTGTGTCCAGCTACATAGGGGTAACTCCGAACCTGCCCATGTTTTTGTATCAAACATGTCGGAATCATCCCCCAATACTGTTGCAAGTGTTGGAAGTATGATTCCATGCACTCTGGAGGCTCCTTAGAGGACCCCCAGCATTGCTACCACAAGTCTTACAGTGTTTTCCGGGCAGCCCAGCTGCTGCCACCCCTCAGACATGTTTCTGCCCTCCTGCTGCTTGATCTGATCAAGCCCAGGAAGGCAGAACAAAGGATTTCCTTTGGGAGATGGAGGTAACACCCTCTCCCTTTGGAAATAGGTGTGACTGGCTTTGGAAGGGTAGCCTCCCCAACCCATTGGTTTGCTTTGAAGGGCACATTTGGTGCCCTCCAAGCATAAACCAGTCCACATGCGTTCAGGGACCCCCCAGTCCCTGCTCTGTCGTGAAACTGGATAATGGAAAGAGGAGTGACTACTCCCCTGTCCATCACCACCCCAGGGGTGATGCCCAAATCTCCTCCAGAGGGTCCCTGGGTTCTGCCATCTTGTTTCCAAGGTTGGCAGGGAACTCTTGGAGCATCTGAGTGGCCAGGCAAGGCAGGTGACGTCACAGCCCCCTCCTGATAGGTGCTTACCTGGTTAGGTGACCAATCCCCCTTTCAGGGCTATTTAGGGCCTCTCTCTTGGGTGGGTCCTCTGATTCGGCTTTCAAGATTCCAGCAGGACTGCTCTGCAACCACTGCTTCGACTTCTGGCCACTGGAACCGCAACTGGACCCTCTTGGAACCGACAGCACTGCTACAATGAAGATACTCTTCTGCAACTTTGTTTCCACATCTCCTGCCAGCTTTGCAACATTTCCCCAGTTGTGCATCCTCAGAAGACTGCAACTCTTCAGCCTGCACAACCGCAGGCACCTAGAACAAGCAACGACCGGCTGCTTGGATCTCCTCTCATGTTGAGCAGCATGGATCCTGCATCACTGGTGGTGGTCTGGAGTAGTCCTCTTAGTCCTCTTAGTCCTCTCTGCCAGATGTCCAACTTTGGTGGAGATAAGTCTTTGCTTTCCCACGCAGGACAGTACCCCTGTGCACCGTGTCTCTTGCAGCTGCCAAGGTTTGTTCGCATCACCTCCAAAAGATCTTCAGGCGACGTGTAGCTCCAGCCCCCAGCACTCCATCCTGCAAAGCATAGCCTCCTGGGTGGTTCTCCTGTGGCATGTGATCCTCTTTTGTAGTGCTGCATGGGCTTCCTCTGCGACTCCTGTGTCCCCATCCCGTGGGACTCCTATGGGTGCTGCCTCTGCTCCTGTGGACTCTCTGCGATACTGAGGGACCCCTGTGACTCCCTCTCTTGGGTTGAGTCCTCCTGGGCCTTGCTGGTCCCCGGCAGCACTTCTTTTCCACTAACCACAAGTTTGCCTTTGCCAAGGCTTGTGGGTGGAATCCCTGCACCAACACCCATCTGCAATCCTCCTTCCAGTGTGGGACTTCATTTGCATCCATCAGGAACTCTTCTCTGGCTCCATGGCTGCAGTGCTGACCTGTTCTTCATCACCGTCGACCAACTCCTGCATCCACAGCTGGGTGGGTAGTAGCTCCTGCTACTCCTGGACTCTACTGCGGCTCTTGGACTTGGTCCCCTCTCTCCACAGGTCTTCCTTCTTCAGGCTTCCACTGATGGTTTTCTTGCAGGCTTGTCTGGGTGTCTTCTTTTGCTTCTTTTCCTCTTTTTGGGTGATTTGAGGAAAATCAATGATTTTACTCCTGCATTCCTGGTTGCTGGGGGGCACAGTGTTACTTACCTCTGTGGTTTTCTAGTACTCACAGCTCCCCTCTACACATTTTACTTACCTAGGTGGGGGTACCTTGTTCGCATTCCATTTTTTAGTAAATGGTTTGTGCTCGCCTAGGGTCACTATTGGTTATTCCTAATTGCACTGGTTTGTAACCTTTTCTATGCCTGTTTCTGATCACATTACTAGTGTATATATTTGTATTACTTACCTCCTAAGGGTGGGTTACCTGTCTAGTATTTTGTGGTGATTTGTACCTTTATTTTTGTATAACTGAGTGTTTTCTTTCATGTTGCTGTGTGCCTACAGTGGTATTGTATGAGCTTTGCATGTCTCCTAGATAAGCCTTTGCTGCTCATCCACAGCTACCTCTAGAGAGTCTGGCTTCTAGACACTGCATACACTTCACTAAGTGGATGTGGTATAAGGTGTAGGTACCATAGGTACCCACTACACACCAGGCCAGATTCCTACACAGATGATCTCAGTTGAAATTTCCAAGACAATCACAACTGGATTCTCAACAATTATATCTTACAAGAAATCTTCTGCGAGTGGGGATATACTCGAATAAACTTGCTTGTAGACTTCATCAACAGAAAATGCCAAGACTACGCGTCCAGGCTCACCCAGCCAGGGACGAAGGAAAATGTCCTTTTGATAAGTTGGTCAGGGAGATTTCCCTATGCATTTCCACCAATTCCTCTCATTTCAACAGTGATTCTTAAGTTATATCACCCCCAGACCAGAATGATACTCTTAGCCACAGAGTGGCCTTTCCAGTGGTGGCTCATGGACCTTCTACATCTTTCAAAGAGGCCCCACTGGAGGCTTTCCTATGGACAGGATCTCCAGTTCAAGTTTGGAGGACAGATACTACTTGAATTCCTCCAATGTGAACATTTAGACATTTCAAAAGAATGCATGGACATTTTCAGGGAAGCTAGGAGACCTTCCACTGGAAGATTATGGGGGTCATTCTGACCTCGGCGGTAAAAGGCGCCTACCGCCGGTCAGAAATCCTCCATAATCCCGCCGCGGTCAACAGAAATACGCCCATCCCATTACGACCCACGAATCCACGCGGCGGTCATTCAAACGCGGTATTCCATTGGCGGGACACACCGGCGCGGTCAGAATACCCACCAACGAACAAAACTCACCCACATTGGACGATTTGAATCCCACACACCTGATACACATACACACACCACTCCCACACACATAATACAATATAAAACACCCACCCACATCACCCAAAAACCCCTACGCTTACAAAATCGTAAAGAAGGCAAGAGCGAGACACCAGCATCCAAAACATAACAGCCACAGTCACTCAACACCATCACCCACACACTATCCACACACAAAACAACACACACCACCACACTCAACTCACTTAAATACACATACTCCACCCCACACATCATACACACCACCCCATGGCACCCCAAAGACAACCCCGCTTCACAGACGAAGAACTCAGGGTTATGGTGGAGGAAATCGTTCGTGTAGAGCCCCAGCTGTTCGGCACACAGGTCCAATACACCAGCATTGCCCGGAGGACGGAGCTATGGCAGAGGATTGTCGACAGGGTGAACGCAGTGGGACAGCACCCCAGAAATCGGGAAGACATCAGGAAGCGATGGAACGACCTACGGGGGAAGGTGCGTTCCATGGTATCCAGGCACAACATCGCCGTGCAGAAGACTGACGGAGGACCCCCACCTCAACCCCCACAATTCACATCATGGGAGGAGGAAGTCTTGAACATCCTGCATCCTGACGGCCTCGCAGGAGTCGGCGGAGGAATGGATACTGGTAAGTTGAAGCTTCAATACTGCTTCCCCCCCACCTGCATGCCAAATCAGACCCCAACCCTCACCCCCATCCTCGAACCCCACCCTCACCCCCACCCCCATCCTCACCCCCACCCTCACCCCCACCACCATCCTCACCCCCACCCTCACCCCCACCACCATCCTCACCCCCACCACCATCCTCACCCCCACCCCCAGCACACCTATTCCCCGCCAATGTCTCACCATCACAACCCACACATCCCAAAACCTAGGCCTGCATGCGTCCACTAAGCATGGACACCCATCACCAAAGCATGCCCAATGCATATACACATCCCCCCCACAAGCCACCCTCACCAAAGCCCCCACACACGAATGCCAGCACTTGGGGACACGAGAACCCATAGATACACCCATATGCCACTCATTGAAACTATAACCATACCTCTATACCCCTGCAGGACCCGACCGTCAACACACCGCGGCGGAGGGGCCAGAATTCTCCACACCCCCCACCCAAGAGGCCGTCAGCGATGACAGCAGCTCTGTCGATCTGGACACCGATGACCAGCCCGGACCATCGGGGACCTCTGGACAGTCGGTTCCCCTCACACAGGCACAGGCCACTATAGACCCTAACCCCTCTGGGAACACCAGCACAGCTCCCACCCAGCGGGCCCATGCCTCTGTCTCCAGGGCGCGTCAATCTGCGGTGTGTCTACCACTACAGGGCACCCAGGATAACCCACCACCCCAACAACAACAGGGACCTGGGGGCAGTGGTAGTGGGCACACCGGCCAGGGGGCAGAGGCCCAGGGAAACAGGGCAACTCGGCGGGCAGCTGTGCGACAGGGGGGGGAGGAGAGGCCCAGGGAACCCACTCTCCACGAGGTCCTCACCACCATCATGGGAGCATACAACCGCTCCCAGGAGACGATGGCGACGGTACTGGCCCGGTTCCAGGAGATCCAGGTGCTGCAGGAGGAACACTATCGGGGGTACAGGGAGGACATCCGAGCCATCAACACCACCCTGGTTACCATGGTAGGGCTGCTGCAGGACCTCGTAAACAGCAGGGCGGACACTGAACAACACCCAAGGGCCCCTGCCACTAGCCGGGACCAAGAACAGCCATCCACCTCCGCCGGCGCTAGTGGACAGGAGGCCCCCGCACAGCAGCAGCCCACCAGACCCCCACCTCCTGCAGGAGAAGAACCACCCCGCAAGAGGGCCCTGAGATCTCGCAAGACAGAGTAGGATGTCAAGACCCCCGCCAGCAATGGATACCACCTGATGTCATCCCACTGTCCCACATTGTCACCCTGTCCATCCTCGAACTGCCCATGCTCCATCTCTCTACAGGCCTCTGGACAATGCACCTGTGTGACTGTTACTCTGGACTCTGACATGGACATTCCTTCACCATAGCCCCCACCCACTTGAAACCACCCATCCCATTTTGAGCACTTCAATAAACACCTGTTTTGCACCAAAATATCAGGAGTCTGGCTGTGATTTCAATAGATTGTAATTGACATGACAGTGCAAATATGTCCTTGTACATGGTGAAGTCAACAAACAGCTGCCACAAAGCTGTAGTCCATGGGGAAACAAAGCACAGGACTCGTAGTGGGGACCCCAGATCTGAAATAGGGAGGGAAAAGCCAAAACTCAGTCATCATACACTGGGGCAAATAGACAGGCAGCAGAGATGCTGCAGAGTAGTTAACTTTTACTAAATTATCTTTGAAATGTTACCTGTGTCCTATTGGAAGTACTGTTCAATGATTCTGTCCCTGTTGTCTGTTTCAGCCCCGTCGTCTTCCTCCTCGTCACTCTCCTCAGGTTCCACCGCTGCCACAACACCACCGTCTCGACCATCCTCCTGCAGGAAAGGCACCTGGCGGCGCAAAGCCAGGTTGTGAAGCATGCAGCAGGCCACGATGATGTGACACACCTTCTTAGGTGAGTACATTAGGGATCCACCGGTCATATGCAGGCAGCGAAACCTGGCCTTTAGGAGGCCAAAGGTGCGTTCGATCACCCTCCTAGTACGCCCATGGGCCTCATTGTACCGTTCCTCTGCCCTGGTCCGGGGATTCCTTACTGGGGTCAGTAGCCACGACAGGTTGGGGTACCCAGAGTCCCCCACTAGCCATACACGGTGTCTCTCTAGCTGTTCCATCACGTAAGGGATGCTGCTATTCCTGAGGATGTAGGCGTCATGCACTGACCCTGGGAATTTGGCATTTACATGCGAGATGTACTGGTCAGCCAAACACACCACCTGGATGTTCATTGAATGGTAACTTTTTCTGTTCCTGTACACCTGCTCCCTGTCTCTTGGGGGAACCAAAGCCACATGGGTCCCATCAATGGCACCAATTACGTTGGGAATATGTCCAAGGGCGTAGAAATCACCCTTCACTGTAGCCAGTTCGCCCACCTCAGGGAAAATGATGTAGTTCCTCACGGATTTCATCAGGGCAGACAACACTCTGGATAACACCTTTGAAAACATGGGCTGAGACATCCCAGAAGCAATTCCCACGGTTGTCTGAAATGACCCACTTGCCAAGAAATGGAGTACTGACATGACCTGCACCAGAGGGGGAATCCCTGTGGGTTGGCGGATGGGGGACATCAGGTCGGGCTCCAGCCGGGCACACAGTTCATGGATAGTGGCACGGTTAAGACGGTAGGTCAGGATAATGTGGCGTTCTTCCATTGTCGACAGGTCCACCAGCGGTCGGTACACGGGAGGATTCATCCGTCTCCTCGCCCAACCCAGCGGACGGTGCCTAGGAAGGACAACATGGAGCACACAGTCAGGCAACCCACAGGTACGTACTCACAGCTAGCACAGTATACGATTCTCTATGCAGTGAATGGCGTGTATGAGTGGCTATGCAAGGCCTAGGCCTGTGTGACGCAGTTGAAATTGAGCCATGTGGGCCCTGGAAATGGCGGCTGCCTGACCTGTGAAGTGTGACAATGGGATGTGAGGTCAATGCGCTGGCGTGGCACACCGCGGCGGGCGGCGGGCCAAGACCGCGGCGCGAAGCCGCATTGGTTAACATTGAAGCCTATGGGTTTCAGGAGCCAATGGCGAAGGGCGCCGGCGGTGGCGGGACGCACCGCCGCGGTACGCACCGCCGCGGACGTCACCGCCATTTTCTATCTACTTATCCACTTGCGACTTGAACTTTCACAGGAGAGGACCTATACTGCAAGTGTTGCTGTGACCTCGGTCTGGAAGGGACAATGGCTGCTGCGACTGGGGAAAGGGCCCCTGCCTTCACTGGAGAGGAGTTGGAGAAACTTGTGGATGGGGTCCTCCCCCAGTATGCGCTACTCTACGGTCCTCCAGACCAACAAGTGAGTTTAATTCTATCTGGATTTGGGGCCACTGGCTGGCTTGGGGGCCTGGCGGGGATGGGGGGCAAGTTGGGGCTGGCGGGGGCCTGGCGGGGATGGGGTGCATGTTGGGGCTGGCGGGGGCCTGGCGGGGATGGGGGGCATGTTGGGCATGGCGGGGGCCTGGCGGGGATGGGGTGCATGTTGGGCATGGCGGGGGGCCTGGCGGGGGGCCTGGCGGGGGGCCTGGCGGGGATGGGGGGCATGTTGGGCATGGCGGGGGGCCTGGCGGGGGGCCTGGCGGGGATGGGGGGCGTTGGGCCACTGGAAAGGAAAATGCTGAGTAACTTGAACGTGGTATTTCTCCCTCCCTGTACGTGTCACATAGGTCCGCGCCCATGAGAAGATCGGGATTTGGCGTGCCATCGCCAAGGAAGTCCGGGGCCTGGGGGTCCACCATCGACGGGGCACCCACTGCCGCAAGAGGTGGGAGGACATCCGCCGCGGGACCAAGAAGACCGCCGAGTCTCTGCTGGGGATGGCCTCCCAACGTAGGCGGGGTGCCTGCCGTCAACTGAGCCCCCTGATGTTCCGGATCCTGGCGGTGGCCTACCCTGATTTGGATGGGCGCGTGAGGGCAGCACAGCAGACACAAGGGGGTGAGTACAAGCATCATCTACTCTGTTGTCGTGCAGTGGAGGTGTCTGGGTGGGGGAGGAGGGCTGTGGGTCCCCCTAGGCCAGGGCGATATCTGTAGGCTGGGCACCCCCGTAAGCCCCTGTGTCCTCAGCCACCACCCTCAGTAGTGTGTCAGTACAGCCATCCCTGGGCCGTGTCATCCATGGGTGCAGTTGACAACTCTAGGCGTGTAGGGCATGTTCCACGGAATGCGTAGCGGACCCCAAGTGCGCAACTTAGTGCAGGGGGCATCTGTGTCTGTCATGTCCGCTAACTGTACCGGAGATCCATGTACTCAATATCCCTTTATTTCTCTCTCCCCCCCCCCTTTTTGTTTGTCTTTCTGTGCTTGTGTGCATCAGCATCATCAGGCGGAGGAGAAGTGGCATCGGGGCAGGAGGGAGCTGCATCTCACATGGCCCAGGAGGGCCATGCCACAGAGTCAGACTGGACCAGTGAGACGGAGGGCGAGGGGAGCTCCACGACGGGGACGACTGGAGCCTGCAGCGACACGGACACGTCCTCGGAAGGGGGCTCCCTTGCGGGGGTGGCACCATCCGTGCCCCCCGCCATTACAGGTACAGCCGCCACCCAGCGCACCATCTCCGCCCTCCCAGCAGCCCCTCCGCGTTCGCCCCGTGCCCGCTCTGCCAGGAAGCCGGGCATCTCCTTCGCCCCAGGCACCTCAGGCCCTGCCCCTGTTACCCCCGCTGCCCTCAGTGAGGAGGTCATTGACCTCCTCCGAACGCTCATTGTTGGGCAGACTACCCTTTTGAATGCCATCCAGGGGGTGGAGAGGGAGGTTCATCGCAGCAATGCGTACCTGGAGGGCATTCATTCGGGTCAGGCTGCCCATCAGCGATCGTTCCAGGCTCTGGCCTCAGCACTGACGGCAGCCATTGTCCCTGTCTCCTGCCTGCCTCTACTAACTCCCTCCTCCCAGTCTCCTGTTCCTCTGCCTGTCCCACCCACACCATCAGACCAGCCTGCACACACCTCAACACCCAAGAGAAGCTCATCCAAACATAAGCACCACAGATCACCCAGACATTCACACACGCAACATTCCGATGCAGACATGCCAACAGTCACTACCACCTCTGTGACCCCCACCTCCTCGTCTCCCTCCTCCCTCCCTGTGACGTCTACACTCACACCTCCATTCACCTCACCATCAGCCAGTGTTTCCATCACCAGCACACCCTCCACTCCAGTCCGCACACGTGCAGTCACCATCCCCACTGCCATTTACACGTCCCCTGTGTCCTCTCCCACTGTGTCTGTCACCCCCTCTTCCACACCACACAAACGCAGCCACCCACCCACCCAACAGCCATCCACCTCACGACAGCCTATCCCTCCTGCACCTGCACCCAAAGACAGCAAACGTGACTCACCTACAACCACATCCTCTCCCTCCACTCCCATTCCCACTGTACCTACCACTCTCCATTGTCCCAAGAAGCTCTTCCTCGCCACTACTAACTTCTTTCCTGACCCTGAGCCCCCCCCTCCTTCTCGTCGGGGTAAGAAGAGCACCTCAGCCACCACCAGCCCTGCAGCCCCCTTGACAAGGGTGCAGGGGTATTGGAGCCCGCCAGCCCGCATGTCTGGATCTTCGCCCAGCAGCAAGGGGACAGCCAGCCCACCCCCTGGGAAGAGGAGCAGAAGGCGGAAGGGGCGTCGCAGGAGCCCGCCTTCTACATCCCCCCCGGACACCACCCAGAGACAGTCACCAGCCACAGCTCCAAAGGGAGGCAAGGGCCACAGGCCGACGACTAAGGAGGGCAAGGGCAGCAAGTTGGAGAGGTCAGGCAGCAGGCCTGCTGCCCAGGAGGAGCCCACAACCCCCATAGCCGCTGCCCCGGGAGGAACCGGCACAGCTGCCCCTGGAGAGCCCACCACCCCCATAGCCGCTGCCCAGGGAGGACCCAGCCCAGCTGGCCAGGAGGGCCCCACCACCCACAGCCCAGGTGGGCAGTGAAGGAGCACCATCCCCGCTGCCCAGGAGGGCACCACCAGGCAATTAGCAGTTGGCCATAGACCGTCCGCCGTCTCAAGAACCGCTGAACTGGGCCCCGCCGTCTCAAGAACCGCTGAACTGGGCCCCGCCGTCTCAAGAACCGCTGAACTGGGCCCCGCCGTCTCAAGAACCGCTGAACTGGGCCCTTCAAGGCAAGAACCGCTGAACTGGGCCCCGCCGTCTCAAGAACCGCTGAACTGGGCCCCGCCGTCTCAAGAACCGCTGAACTGGGCCCCGCCGTCTCAAGAACCGCTGAACTGGGCCCTTCAAGGCAAGAACCGCTGAACTGGGCCCCGCCGTCTCAAGAACCGCTGAACTGGGCCCTTCAAGGCAAGAACCGCTGAACTGGGCCCCGCCGTCTCAAGAACCGCTGAACTGGGCCCCGCCGTCTCAAGAACCGCTGAACTGGGCCCTTCAGGGCAAGAACCGCTGGCCCTTTGGCAGACGTGGCAGGGCAGGATCTATCTCGGGCAGGGCTGCAGGATGTCCTCTGGCCAACTTGCCTCCTCCAGTGGCAGTGGGGTCTGTTATGGACTGTATGGACTGTGGCTTTTCTCTCCCCAGGATGGCCCAGTGGGCAGGCCACCCACTGTATGGACTGTATGGACTGTGGCTTTGCTCTCCCCAGGATGGCCCAGTGGGCAGGCCACCCACTGTATGGACTGTATGGACTGTGGCTTTGCTCTCCCCAGGATGGCCCAGTGGGCAGGCCACCCACTGTATGGACTGTATGGACTGTGGCTTTGCTCTCCCCAGGATGGCCCAGTGGGCAGGCCACCCACTGTATGGACTGTATGGACTGTGGCTTTGCTCTCCCCAGGATGGCCCAGTGGGCAGGCCACCCACTGTATGGACTGTATGGACTGTGGCTTTGCACTCCCCAGGATGGGCCAGTGGTCATGGAGTCCCCTCGTGGATCTGGCGTCGTGTACTCAAGTGGCTGAGGTGCCCCCCCTTCCCTTCCCCCTGAGGTGCCTGTCCTATTTTCTTTCTGATGCCCCTGCAGTGTTCTCTCCGTGGAGTTCTTGTCGTGGGACTGGGCCTTGCCCCTTTGCACAGGACCCCTGTGATCCACGGACAGTGGTTGGACTACATTTAGTAGCTGTATATATTTTGTACATAGTTTATTTATTTATTTGGATTACTGGTGTCCATATTTCAATATATCTGGCCGTTTATGATCTCTTCTTTTGGTCTTTGCATTATTTCGGAGGGGGGTGGTTTGTGGGTTGTGACAGTGATCTGTGGGAATGCATTGATGTGTGTGTTGTAGTGGGTGTGGGTGGGTGGGTGTGTGCCGGTAATCTTTTCCCTCCCCTGTGTCGTAGGTGCAGTACTCACCGATGTCTTCCGCGCCGCCGGGCGTGCTCCTGGTATATGAGGAGGAATAGGAGTGCGGGGATGACCTGTAACTCTGGCTCCATACTGCCGGAATCTCGCGTGGAGTGCGTAGAGGTGAGCGTTTTCCCGTTCGTAGTCTGTTTCCGCCGTGTTCTTATCGGCGGTGCTCCCGCCCCGGAAAAGGTGGCAGATTGGTGGGTCGTAATAGGGTGGGCGGTACTTTGTCTGCCGCCGGGCTGTTGGCGGGAACCGCCGCGCTGTTTGTTTGTACCGCTGTGGCGGTCGGAGTGTTAAGTTGGCGGGCTGTGTTGGCGGTTCCCGCCAGGGTCAGAATGCCATTTTTAATACCGCCGGTCTGTTCGCGGTCCGACCGCCGCCTCTCCGCCGACCGCCAGGGTCAGAATGAGGGCCTATATGTATTCAAGTGGAAGAAGTTTTATTTGCAGTGTACACAGAAGAATCACAATCCAATTTCATGCAAAGAGGATGTATTCATCCTGTATCTGCTACACTTGGGTAGATCAGGACTACAAGTCTCCTCAGTCAGGGTACACCTTGACAGCCTAAAGACAATAAAGACAATCTCTCTCAGGAACATCCTTTTTCAGAATCCCAGTGGTAAAACACTCTCTCAAAGGGCTTAAAAAGGTGTTTCTCCCAGTCAGGAATCCCTCTCGTCCATGGGAGGTAAATATTGTCCTTTCCAAATTCACGGGCATTCCATTTCAGCCAATCCATAAAGCCTTTTTGCAACATTTCACCTAGAAAGTGGCTTTTTTGGTGGCTATCACTTCCACCTGTGGGGTAAGTGAAATTCAAGCTCTGTGTTCAGAGTTACCATATACTGTGTTTCATTCCAATAGAGTGGTTATGAGGACTCATCCCAGTTTTTTCCCAAAGGGAGTCTCGGAGTCTCACATCAATCAGAATATCTCTCCACCTACTTTCTTTCCTAATCCCTCAAATCCAGCTGAGAGCTCACTACATTCACTGGATGTTAAGCGAGTTTTACAATTATCATTTGACAAAACCAAGAGTATCAGAAAAGTGAATCATCTGTTTGTGAGAACAGGTTTAACCTCATCTAAATCTCAATCTCAATCACAATCTACAATCACTTTCAAGCTGCTTTGTATCACCCACAAAGCTATACATGGAACAGGACCGCTTTTTATCAGAAACAAAATAACCAAATACATCCAACAAAGAAACCTCCACTCAAGATTGGTACCCCGCCTTAGAACACCACCATACAAGAAAAAGACTATAGGTGGTACATCCTTCTCAGTTCAAGCAGCCAAACTATGGAACTCATTACCCCCAACTATAAGAGCCACAGATAACTTTCTTGTCTTCAGAAAACTACTCAAGAGTTGTCTCTTTCCTTCATAACCACCATATTCATACAACTAATGACTGCATATGGCTATGTTGATAAATATTTTTTCTGATTATGTGTATATTTCTAGTTATGTATAGTTCTTTAGATAATATGTATCGCTACTATGTCATAACAATAAAATACACACACACTCTTTAAACCTGTTTGACTAAGTATATTTACCCATGGTTCTAATTATGTATTGTACGTACATATATGTCTGTATATGTGTGTGTATTCATGTGTGTATGTGTGTGTGTGTGTGTGTATATATATATATATATATATATATATATATATATGTGTTCAATGGCGTGTGTAGCTGCAGGTGCACATGCTGTGCGTTGTCCTGCCGCCTAGTGTTGGGCTCGGGGTGTTGCAGGTTGTTTTTCTTCGGGGAGGTCTTTTCGGGTCGCGGACCGGGGGACTCCTCCCTTTCGGCTCCGTTGCGCATGGGCGTCGACTCCATCTTGGATTGTTTTCTTTCCGCCATCGGGTTCGGACGTGTTCCTCTTTGCTCCGTATTTCGAATCGGGAAAGTTAGCTAATCATCGAAAAATCGACGGTATTGTTCGTGCTCGGTACAGGTTTAGTGTTAGGACATCGACACCGATAGAAGAAGCGCTCCGGCGGCCCTTCGGGGCTTCCACTCCTCAGCGGTGCCTGGTCGGCCCGACCGCGTCCATCGTCGAAACTCATGGACAGGACCCCCTTCCGCTTCTGCCCCAATTGCCACGCCAAGTATCCTTATACAGACCAACACTTGGTCTGTAATCTGTGTCTATCACCGGAACACAGAGAGGATACTTGCGAGGCCTGTCAGGCATTTCGATCGAAAAAGACCCTACGCGATCGAAGAGCCAGAAGACTTCAAATGACATTGACACCGGCCGAACAGATCGACGTCGAGGAGGAGGAAACAATCTCCATTCAAGAATCGGACTCGGACGACTCCGAAAGTGAGCTACTGACGGCACAACAAAAAACTGTGAGTAAAACTGCCCCGGCAAAGACTCACTCCAAAATCATAAAGGCCAAGGGGATGCCATTGCCAACAGGCCATGGCTTAACCCGAAAACACGGTGACCAACCATCGGCACCGAAAAAGGCCTCACAACAGCCGAAGACATCCGACTCCAGTCGAGATACCGGCTCCGAACCATCTCGGCACCGAGAGTTCGACACACCCAAGGTGAAAAAGGTTTCCTCGGAGCCGAAAAAGACTGTACCGAAACCTTCGGTGTCGAAAAAGGCAGCCTCTGAGCCAAAAATAGGCTCCTACACAGAAGAGCACGGACTTTCCACTCAAATGCACGAGCACAGATTTGAGCAGGAATTAAGTATGGGAGAACCAGACCATACTCAAAGAAGGCTGCACATCCAGAAAGAGACTGGTAAAATACAAACTCTTCCTCCTATTAAAATAAAAAGAAAGCTAGCATTTCAGGAGTCGGAAATGCAGCCAAAGGCAAAGGTGGCAAGAGACAAAACACCACCACCAAGATTTTCGCCACAGTCTTTCCACAGTCTCTCCACTGCATTCACCACAGCTGTCTCCGGTAACAACACCGCCAATGCAGTCACCAACACACACAGGGATGACACAGGATGACCCGGATGCATAGGACTTATATGATGCACCGGTCTCCGACAACAGTCCGATTGTTACCCGGCAAGGCTGTCACCTCCAGAGGACAGCTCTGCATATATGCAGGTGTTATCAAGGGCAGCTACTTTCCATAATGTAGCAATGCATGCGGAGCCAATAGAAGATTACTTCTTATTTAACACCTTGGCATCCACCCGTTTGCCAATGCTCCCAGGCATGCTTAAGCACGCCAAACAGGTGTTCCAGGACCCAGTGAAAGGCAGAGCTATCACACCTAGGGTGGAGAAAAAATATAATCCTCCCCCAACGGACCCTGTGTTTATAACACAGCAACTGACACCAGATTCGGTGGTCGTGGGTGCGGCCAGAAAGAGGGCAAACTCCCTATCATCAGGAGACGCACCACCGCCTGACAAGGAAAGTCAGAAGTTCGATGCTGCAGGCAAACGGGTGGCAGCACAGGCAGCCAATCAATGGCGGATTGCCATTTCACAGACTCTACTGGCTCACTACGACAGGGCACACTGGGACGAGATGCAGCATATAATACAGCACTTGCCCAAGGAACATCAAAAACGTGCCCAACAGGCTGTTGAGGAAGGACAAGCAATTTCCAACAACCAAATAAGGTCTGCACTGGACTCGGCAGACACAGCAGCACGGACAGTGAACACTGCGGTAACCATTCGCAGGCATGCATGGTTACGGAGCTCAGGTTTTAAACCGAAAATCCAGCAAGCTGTGTTAAATATGCCGTTTAACCAGGAACAATTGTTTGGACCGGAGGTGGACAAGGCAATCGAGAAACTAAAGAAGGACACGGCCAAGACCATGGGCGCGCTCTACTCCCCACAAAGCAGAGGCACTTTTAGAAGACCACAATTTAGAGGGGGTTTCGTACCCAAACCCCAGAGCCTTCCACCTCACAAGCCAGACCCACCTATCAGGGGCAGTACCAGAGAGGAGGGTTTCGAGGATCATACAGGGGTGGTCAATTACCAAAAGCAAGGGGGAAATTCCAAATCCCTAAAACAACTCAAGCCAAACAGTGACTTCATTGTCACAAACCCCCAACACTTAACACCAGTGGGGGGGAGACTTACTGCATACTACCAAAACTGGACAAACATAACTACGGATGCATGGGTCCTAGCCATTATCCAACATGGTTATTGCATAGAATTCATAAATTACCCACCAGATGTGCCCCCAAAAGCACACAATATGTCCAACCAACAATTAGACCTGTTACAGCTGGAAGTCCAAGCATTGTTACAAAAACAAGCAATAGAACTAGTACCCAACCATCAAAAAGGAACAGGTGTCTACTCCCTGTATTTCCTAATTCCAAAGAAAGACAAAACGTTGAGACCCATATTAGACCTCAGAACGCTGAATCCCTACATCAAATCAGATCACTTCCACATGGTAACACTTCAAGATGTGATTCCCTTGCTCAAAAAACAGGACTACATATCAACGTTAGATCTGAAGGATGCATATTTCCACATACCCATTCATCCTTCTCACAGGAAATACTTAACGTTTGTAATCCACGGCGTGCATTACCAATTCAAGGTGTTACCATTCGGGATAACAACAGCCCCAAGGGTATTCACAAAATGCCTTGCAGTAGTAGCCGCTCATATAAGGAGACAGCACATGCACGTATTCCCATACTTAGACGATTGGTTAATAAAAACCAGCACTCAGCAACAGTGTCTTCTTCACACACAATACGTTATAGAAACTCTACACAAACTAGGGTTTTCTATAAACTACCAAAAATCACATCTACAACCATCCCAAATACAACAATACTTGGGAGCAATACTCAACACGCAAAAGGCGATGGCCACTCCAAGTCCGCCAAGGGTACAAGCGTTCCAGAATAAAATTATAAACATGCAGCCAAACCAACACTACCAAGTGAAGTTTGTAATGAAACTTCTAGGCATGATGTCTTCATGCATAGCCATTGTCCCAAACGCAAGACTACACATGCGGCCCTTACAACAGTGCCTAGCAAAACAATGGACACAAGCACAGGGTCAACTCCAAGATCTAGTGTTGATAGACCGCCAGACACACTTCTCGCTTCAATGGTGGAACCCTATAAATTTAAACCAAGGGCGGCCATTCCAAGACCCAGTGCCTCAATACGTGATCACAACAGATGCTTCCATGATGGGGTGGGGAGCACACCTCAACCAGCACAGTATACAGGGACAATGGGACATTCAATAAAAACAACTGCACATAAATCATCTAGAACTGTTGGCAGTGTTTCTAGCATTGAAAGCATTTCAACCACTGATAGCCCACAAACACATTCTTGTCAAAACAGACAAGATGACAACAATGTGTTACCTCAACATACAAGGAGGGACACACTCGTCACAACTGTGTCTCTTGGCACAAATTTTTTTGCATTGGGCGATTCACAATAACATTCGCCTAATAGCACAATACATCCCAGGCATTCAAAACCAGTTAGCCGACAATCTCAGTCGAGATCACCAACAAGCACACGAATGGGAAATTCATCCCCAGATCCTACAAGATTACTTTCGATGCTAGGGAACACCAACAATAGACCTATTCGCAACAAAAGAAAACGCAAAATGCCAAAACTTCGCGTCCAGATACCCACACCCTCAGTCCAAGGGCAATGCGTTATGGATCAGTTGGTCAGGGATATTTGCTTACGCTGTTCCCCCTCTCCCACTCATTCCTTATCTGGAAAACAAACTGAGTCAAAACAGACTCAAACTAATACTCATAGCACCAACCTGGGCTCACCAACCGTGGTACACAACACTACTGGACCTATCAGTAGTACCTCCCGTCAAATTAACAAACAAGCCAGATCTGTTAACTCAACACAAACAACAGATCAGACACCCGAATCCAGCATCGCTCAATCTAGCAATCTGGCTCTTGAAGTCTTAGAATTTGGACACTTAGGGGGTCATTCCTACCCTGGCGGTCATAGACCGCCAGGGCAGGTGACGGAGGAAGCACCGCCAACAGGCTGGCGGTGCTTCCGGGGGCATTCTGACTGCGGCGGTAAAGCCGCGGTCAGAAACGGGAAACCGGCAGTGTCCCGCCGGTTTCCGGTGCCCCAGGGAATCCTGCGCCGCCATGGGGATTCCGACCCCCTTACCACCATCCTGTTCCTGGCGGTTTTCACCGCCAGGAACAGGGTGGCGGTAACGGGTGTCGTGGGGCCCCTGGGGGCCCCTGCAGTGCCCATGCCACTGGCATGGGCACTGCAGGGGCCCCCTAACAGGGCCCCACATTGATTTTCAGTGTCTGCTTGGCAGACACTGAAAATCGCGACGGGTGCCCGTTCGGAGCCGGCTTCCTCGATGCTGGTGCTTTCCCGCTGGGCGGGCGGGCGGCCTTTTGGCGGTCGCCCGCCAGCCCAGCGGGAAAGTCAGAATGACTGCCGCGGTCTTTTGACCGCGGTACGGTCTTCTGGTGGTTCCCGCTGGCGGGCGGCAACCGCCGCCCGCCAAACTTGGAATCAGGGCCTTAGACCTTATACAAAATTGTATGGAGGTCATTAAACAAGCTAGGAAACCTACTACAAGACATTGTTATGCAAACAAATGGAAAAGGTTTGTTTACTACTGCCACAATAATCAAATTCAACCACTACATGCTTCCTCAAAGGACATTGTAAGTTACTTACTACACTTACAGAAGTCTAAACTAGCATTTTCTTCTATTAAAATACATCTCACAGCAATATCTGCCTATCTGCAGATTACACATTCAACATCACTTTTTAGAATCCCAGTCATCAAAGCATTTATGGAGGGACTAAAAAGAATTATACCCCCGAGAACACCACCAGTACCTTCGTGGAACCTTAATATTGTATTAACACGACTCATGGGACCACCATTTGAACCCATGCACTCTTGTGAAATACAATACTTAACCTGGATGGTAGCCTTCCTAATAGCTATCACATCTCTTAGGAGAGTAAGTGAGATACAAGCATTCACTATACAAGAACCCTTTATACAAATACATAAACATAAAGTGGTTCTCCGTACAAATCCCAAATTCTTACCAAAAGTTATATCACCATTCCACCTAAACCAAACAGTGGAACTCCCAGTCTTCTTTCCACAACCATGTATTACATTGACAGAACAAAACAGTTTCGCGAAACAAAACAATTGTTTGTAGCCTTCCAAAAACCTCATGCAGGGAATCCTATATCCAAGCTAGGCATTGCCAGATGGATAGTGAAATGTATTCAAACCTGCTATATTAAAGCAAAAAGAGATCTACCTATTACACCAAAGGCGCATTCCACTAGGGAATATACCCATGACAGAAATTTGTAAGGCAGCCACATGGTCTACGTCTCATACATTCACAAAACATTACTGTGTAGATGTGTTAGCAACACAACAGGCCACAGTAGGACAGGCTGTATTGCGAACATTATTTCAGACAACTTCAACTCCTACAGGCTAAGCCACCGCTTTTGGGGAGATTACTGCTTACTAGTCTATGCACAGCATGTGTATCTGCTGCTACACATGCTATCGAACGGAAAATGTCACTTACCCAGTGTACATCTGTTCATGGCATGAGACGCTGCAGATTCACATGCGCCCTCCCACCTCCCCGGGAGCCTGTAGCCGTTATAAGTTGAATTAAAATTGTAAATTTGTAAATTTGTAAACAAATACTATTTTAATACACATTATGTACATACATACTTTGCATGGGCACATTTACTATATTCACAACTCCTACCTCACCCTCTGCGGGGAGGGCAATCTGGGATGGAGTCGGCGCCCATGCGCAGTGGAGCCGGGGGGAGGGGTCCCTCGGTCTCGTGGCCCGAGGGGACTTCTTCAGGGAGGGGCGGCTTGTTGCACTCCGGGCCCAGCGCTGGGTGGCGGGATGGTGCGCGGCGTGTGGGTCTGCAGTGACTCATGCCACGAACAGATGTACACTGGGTAAGTGACATTTTCCATATATATATGTGTATGTGTGTATGTTGTTTCTGTGCTTGGCATGTTCGTGGGTCATTGCATGGCCCCTGGGTGGGTTCTTATACTAGATATCTATGAATCCCTGCTCTCATCTTACCACACTTATCTACCGACCATCATATGTCATGACTCTATCAATCTAGTCTCCATCCCCACTCTGACTCTTCCCAAATCCATTCTACTATTTTCATCTCCTAAATAACTCTGCCTAAGCTCTTCCCTCCGCTTCCACATCTAACTCACAAAACCTCACTTTACTACCATGACCTCCCAAACAACCCTACTAAATTCGCCCTCATTTGTCTCACCCTGCTACTATGATCTCCCTAACCCTTCCACAGAATCTTCCCTCCTCCATCCCCCTTTACTCATCCCAAGCCCCTGGGATGAGTAAATGAGGTCTATACTCCCAATTAACACTTCTGGATTTATTTCCTCCTCCACCCCTCCATTACTCCTGTCAATCTAACTAACAAACTCTCATATCCACGGCTCAAATTAACTCTTAATAATACTAAAACTGTACTCATATTTCCCGATACAAATCCATGACTAATTCTTGTTGCGTTCCGGAGTAGCGTGCTACTCGACGAAAAGCGCTTCAACGCCTTGTCAGGGGTAGTAAGTGCTATATAAATACTATTACAATACAATACAATACAATGTAAAGATGCATTGTTCCCTGTATTATACTTTCAACCCAGCTAAGTGACAAGTCATTACCTGCTAAACCTAGAGCACACCCTACAAGGGGAAAAGCTGCTACTGTAGCTCTGTTAAGAAAGGTATCAATTTTTGAAATGTGTAAAGCCACTACCTGGAAATAAGCACATACCTTTACTAGGCATTACTGTCTGGATTCAGATGCTAAAGCAGATACTCAAGTAGAGCAGGATTCGTTTTAATTAAAATGTTTAATGGAGCTGTTTTTGGCTTCTAAGTCTTCACGTTGTGGGATGGGCTTCTTCTTCTATTTGTTTATGACTACTGATGAGGATCCCCTTTAAGAGAAGGATAAATTGATTACCTCTATTCCTAGTTCTCTTTCACAGGAATCCTCATCAAAGTCATAAGCAACCCACCCACCTCCCTGGACAAAAGCCATTGCAGCTCTCAACACGTTCTGTATGCAGGATTCCTTAGTTTTTCTTTAAAAATGATCTGACCTAACTGCCACCTGTGGGGCATGATGGGATCCAGGGGGTACTGTGAGGTTCTTAAAGGCACAGTACCAGTTTCTAGTCTTACTCTTTTCAAGGCAGCCTATTTGATAACAATGTCACATATTCCCTTTTTATTCCCTATATACGTTCACTGTAAAAAACAAGTTTAACGTTATAGTTAGGTTCTGAATTTACTCGCGCACAACCATCGAAATTCAGCAGTTATAGTTAGCTCAAGTAACAATAAGTCGCAGCCAAAGGCAACATGTGGTGGGACTGTCACGAGGACCTTTTGTTCCCGAGTTGGTTCCCCCTGATTTTACCTTAAGTTTATATTTTCATGCCAGGCAGAAGGGTATACCTGCTATGCACTCAGTATGGTCTTAGGGTTAGGTAGGAATCTGTAGAACCTCTAGAACCTTTTGAATTTCTCGAACCTCATTTACCTTGGTTGGAATATTCATTGTCTTTACCACATTCCTATTGCTCACAATTATGCTTTGTTTAATCTGTCTAATAATCATAGCTCATTCTCTCTATGCAAGATTTTGATTGCTTCAATAAATGTATTGACAACCTACCTCATATCTCTCTTGGGCTCCACCTGGAAATTGGGCCAACCACTCCCGATGGTGTGCATGGACTTAGTCCCCCACATTCTGAAGTTCTTTTGTCCTAGTACTCGGTCCTAGTATCAAAGTAGGATCCATATAACAGGATATGGTGAGGAATGTCTTGTTTGCGTTTCCTGAGGACCTCCAAGCCAATCTGCAGAGGATCATGCAAGATGGCCAAAACACAGCAAGGTACGTCATTAGGTCAGGGCTGGGCAGTGCAGATTGTTAGGGTTGGGCATTTGGTGCCAGCATGGTGCTTCGCCATCAGGCATGGATCAGATCCATGGCTTTAACTTTAAGCATCACTTATAGACATGCCATTTGATAAGCATCTGTCACTTCGGAGGCAAGGCAAACCCGGATTAGGAGCTCATTGGTGCTCTGTTGTGGGACTGTTGGCTTGACCTTTTGCAGGCCTGACATCATAATATATTGTTGTTTGTAATGTCATTAGTCCACCAGGGTCTTGCAGTGGGCAGTTAAGGGTTACATTTCGGCCACTTATGCTTGTCTGATGAACCTTCCCTTTTCAAGTCACCTGTTGTGTTGCACTTTCTGAAAGTTTTTGCTCACATGTTACCTCCAACATCTTTTGTTATGTAGCAATGGATCTCAGTTGGTTCCTCACGTGCCTAATGTGTACACCGTTTTCGCAGATGCATTGTCATTTCTTAGGCTGCTGACAATCAAAACTGTCTTTCTAACTACAGTCACTTCTGCACGCTCTGTGAGTGAACTGCAGGCGCTCTAAGTGCAAACTCCCTGCGCCACTTTCTTTACAGATAATTTGGTTCTGAGAACTCAACTCACATTCCTACCATAAATCATGTCCCCCTTTTACGCCGGTAGAAATTACAGGACAAACCGATACACCTTGAATAGAACCAGGGTTATATTTAAGGAACAGTGGTTCAATAGGATGTATTCAAAGGGAGTGTATCACTAGATTACATGTAACACTTTCAGACAATTTTGATGAAATTTCTGTCAAAACGTAAAGATTTATCACATGAGTGAAGAGAGGGCCCATTTATACTACAACTTGAACTCAGATGCTGATTCGCAAAGGCAACTTATACTTTTGAGTAATTTTACACTTTTGAGTGAATTTGCTTCTTTTGGCAATTCACAAAATCCGACTGTAAATTACTGCTAAAAATAAATAAACTTATGGGGATAGTGACATAAAATAAAAGACCATCGAAATTCAAATTCAAATAAATTATGCAAAAGAGTTAAACATATAAATAAAAATATTTTTAAATATTTATTTTAGTTTGAGCAAGTGTAATCTTCCTCAGAAGAAATGTTACTCTAAAATGTAAGTTACCTTTGCAAATCAGGCCCTTATGTGTAGTACCATAACAGTAATTACAGTACATAGATGTTGAGCAGATTATGCATATTGTGTGGTGCTCCGTGGTGCTTTTCATATGTACAGTTAAAACCGATTCAACAAAGAACAGCGCCTTTATACCCTGGTGGGTGACAAGCAGAGCTCTACAAATCCACCTTCCACTACATTACACTACATTACTGTGGGAAGCATTCAGTATTACAGTGTTGCAACTTCCTGCTTCACAGTCCAGAGCAAGACCAGTGTTGTAATGTTGATGTTGGAGCCTAGGAGCCAAAGGTGAAAGGGTCATATCAGGACTAAATTGCTTTCTGTTTTAGTAGAAAAATATTGTAATTAGTGTTTTACTGAATTGCAAACAGTAAGAACCCAACTAGAACACGTAGAAAGGTCTCACTGTGTTTCCTTGCAGGACAGAATATGCTTCAAGTAACATTTATTCAGAGGTATCTGTGTCCAGATGCCTCCAGGGCAGACGGCAACCGTATCACCCAACCTGCTCACCCCGCTCTGGTGGAAGGAAATTACTGATTATTTCAAAACCAGATGCAACCCCAGGGGTGACAGAAGCTGCCTGGTCTGACGGCAAATCGTTCATCTAAAAAAAAATGCTCTGTGTCTGCTGCGTGTTACACGTGTAAAGCCGAGAGTGACCCAGAATTACCATTACCGGGGTTCCCGGTAAATCTGGGGAGATGGTGAAATATCGGGATTACGTAATTTGTGGAGTAACATTCGGGAATGGGCGTTATCAGGCTGAGTCCCACGTTTTCGCGTGGAGTTCGACACAGAGTGGCGGTTTTGAGCTGAAATGTGAGTGAAAACCAAAAGTGTATGTTTCAGACGGGCCTGTCATTCCCACTACTGGACTCACCGGGGTCCATGGAGCCGCTCACAATAAAGGCCCAGCTCTACATTTAAAACCTGTCCCAATAGGACTACTTTGTGTCAAATGTCAAATTATTTTGCTGCCCTTTCAAATTTGAACTTCAGTTGTGGTATTTTTCTATTGGTTTTATCGTTTTACGCTGTTTTCTTCATGTCATGGTTTTGATGTTCGTAATTATGCGGTTCATTATCTATAACTATTTATGTCTTACTGTTTACTGCACCTAGAAGCTCTGCTCCTGGTGCTGGTTTCTGCACGGTACAAAAGTTTAAAAGAAGGACAAAACTATAGACATGCATGGGTCCCTGCTCCTTTATTAGCCTAGATCCGTTTCACTGCTTCCAATCGTTGGCTGTGCTGTAGGATATACGTGCCCTGTTTTTGCTACAGGCATTAGAGCAAACGTGATGGAAATGTTTTCATGTGGATGTATTTTCTCGGATAGACAGACATGGCTTTAACCTTGTTCCCTCTCCCCAGGTTCTAAAACGAAAAATAAAAACCGCACGAAGACAGGTCAGTACTGTGCCGCTCTTTTAATAATGGCTTGAGTTCCTTATGGGGCTCATTTGTATTTAAGTTGTTCGTGTTGATTTTCATTGCAGGACCAATACCTGAGTAAAGTGACTCCCTTGGGCCTAAAACCCCAGGCTTACTCTGTCTCACTTCCTGGCTGCCCACTGCTCTAGTCAGTCTGATTGTAACCAGATTAGAATATATCCTAGGCATTGCATGGCATCAAAGTCCCTTTGGTATGTAGTATTTTCATGAACATTTTAGCTGGGGATTTATAGGTACGCTCATTCCTATAATTAAACGGTCTACCCAGTTTCTCTGTTCTCTGACCAGCGTCCCCAGATTTCTGACCAGCGTCCCCAGATTTTCTCAAGTTTCCCATCCTATATAATATATCAATGCCATTCACCCATCCCTATCACTGTATTCCATCATTAAAAGCAGGCACCATGCCTATTTTTTGCAGTGTCTCTTTTAGCCACAATTAGATCCAGGCTTATGAATAATTTCTGGGACTGGTATCTGGACATGTCTGTTGTATCCCATATTCCAAGGAAAAAAGTCTATGCCCTCATTTTTATAGCCAGTCCGAACACAGAATCTAGTTCTTTGCATAGCTGTCCCTACTAGTTTCCAGTTCAGGAGCATCCCCATACTGTATGGGAGAAGGTGTCTCTCCACTCATATCTCGGAAGGGTTTATCATTGCTAGTCTGCTACCTGGGAAAATGTACCCTGTGGAGAATCTTTAGTTGAATCAGTCGGAAACTAGATTTATTCAATTACTTCTTTAGCACTCTGAGGAACTCCTCCTACATATCCTTTTCCAATGCACCGACATCCCAACCCCATCTATTTCTCAATTTAATCAAACCAGTGATTACATTGTTCATTAATGAACTATAGACTAGGATACCATCTTTTGGCACATGTTGGTCTCCAATATTCTACACTCTATGTCCACACTAAGGCAAGCCTTCCATCACCTTATTGTGGAACCCTATACGCCCTAATATTCCACACTTACGTTGTAGATATTTCAATATATAAGACCATTTGGGGTAATATTCTCTTTAAGGTGTGTAAAGTACAATCAACATAACTAAGAGTTGATATATTGAATAGTCACAGTCGTTAAATCCAGTCATTTTGTTCACATCTTTCAGTGTCTCACAGAGGAGTTTTGGGCATTATGATGTTGTTCTAACCAATTTCTCTCTTTAGCTCAGTGCTTAATTTGTGCTTTTTGTTTCCGCTGCGGAGTACCAGCACTTATTTTTGAGGGCCGGCACTTATTTTTCTGTCTCAAGCATTTACTGTGAGCAAAAGACACACATGGGAAAGACGGAGGAAGAGGAAAACGAACAAGCGTCATAAAGGGAGAAAGCAGAAAGCTGCAGGAGTGAGCTGAATGGGCAAGGAGTGGCTGTAAATGGATTACAGAGCCAGAGATTGCTTCATGATTACACTGTTTCAGTATTCCTTGTTAGCACATTTAATCACAGCAGCCACATGCTTAAGAGGAGGGCTTTGGGCACCAGCACCTTTTTATTTACAAATTAAGCACTGGTTTAGCTTGTGCCATGTTGTGAATACTGAGTGTGTGGCATACCAGATGCTTCCAGCTAACACCCTGCCTTATAAAACATGTGGGAAGCCCTTCACTCCTTTAACGTATCTGTCTATTCTAAAGGTGGTTCATTTTAAGAGGCAAATACTCATCTAGTCACTGTAATTAGTTGGGTGGCACGAGAATACTTTCTTTTGTTGGGCAATCTTATCCTGCCCTCATGTGTGGCTCTTTTGAGGGAGCTTACAGCAAAACTTAGAGACCCATCCTCCCATAATAGCATTCTTATGGTATAGTCTGTTCGGGGGAAAGTGCCTTCAGGGATTATACATGATGTATTTTGTACTACATACTGTAATGTCAAGGTTCAAGTTTATCAATGTTTGATAATATGCCAAATAAGGCAAAACAAACATCAAATGTTCAAAAGAATATTATCAGTATACATAGACTATTTATTTATAAAAACAATAACTTTTGTTATTTTCCATTTTTATACCCCAAGTAAAAATGGTTTATACATACCTTGAGACAAACTAGTATTTTTGTAAGAGGAAAGAAAAAATAGAATCAGTGTGCAAATAGTCCTATACCAAGCCTTGCAAAGTGCAGACCTATTACTAAACAAGCAGAATAACCGTACGTACTGCTCTATATTTTAGCTTACAACTAATGCACAAATAAGTTATATTCAAAAGTGCAACTCATTGTGCCAATATACTCCTAACAATTCCCTTAGGTTAATAGAATCTTCGCCTAATAGAGGCTGTAATTCAGAAGCCCTAAAATATATACTACTTGGAAATATAGCAGGAACAGTTGGGTTTTCACTATCCTAGTGATCACCAGAGAAGATTTTTGACTTTCCTATTGACCTACTGTAGGAAACTGGCCCTTGTTGAAGTTACCCCCCCACCTAACACCTTTTGCCTGATATTGATGCTGACTTGAGTGAGAGTGTGCTGGGATCCTGCTAACCAGCCCCCAGTACTAGTGTTCTTTCCCCAAAACTGTATCATTGTTTCTACAATTGGCACACCCCTAGCACACAGATAAGTCCCTTGTAAAAGGTACCAGTGCTACCAAGGGCCCTGTTGCCAGGAAGGGTCCCTAATGGCTGCAGCATGTGTTGCACCACCCTAAGGGAACCCTAACCCAAACACATGCACACTGCCATTGCAGATTGTGTGTATTAGTGGGGAGAAAAAGGCAAAGTCGCCATGGCATCCCTCTCAGGGTGCAATGCCCACAAACCACACCCCTCTAGCGGGCTTACAGCCTTAAGGCAGGGTGCACTATACCACAGGTGAGGGCATAGCTGCATCAGCAATATGTCTCTACAGGTTCTAAGTCCATTCTAATACATTGTAAGTGCAGTGTGGCCATAATGAGTACATGGGCTGGGAGTTTGTTATTACGAACTCCACAGCTTCATGATGACTTCACTGAAGACTGATAAGTTTGGTATCAAACTCCTTAGCACAATAAACCCACACTGATGCCAGTGTTGGATTTATTGTAAAAAGCACACATAGGGCATCTTAGATATTCCGCCTGTATTTTCCCCACCACTCTAATGTAGGGCTGACTGATCTGTGGCAGCTAGCAGACACGTTTCTGACCCCTTGGGGTGAGGGCCTTTGTGCTCTCTGAGGCCAGAAACAAAGCCTGCTCTGGGTTGAAGTGCTTTACACCTCGCCCATGCAGGAACTGTAACCCTTGGTGGTGAGCCTGAAAGGCTCAGGCCTCCTGTTACAGTGCTCCAGGGCACTCCAGCTAGTGGGGATGCCTCCCCCCCAGACAGAGCCCCACTTTTGGTGGCATGGCAAGTCCGGTGGGAAAATTAGGTAAAACACAGAGGAGTGACCACTCCAGCCAGGACCACCCCTTAGATGTCCAGAGCTGAAGTGACCCATTCCCTGCAGAATTCTCCATCTTGGTTTGGAGGACAGGGACCAGTAGGGTTAGTTCTGTGTCTTTCTCCCCAAAGGAAGTGGATACCGGAAGGGCGTAGTCACCCGCAGGGACAGTAGCCATTGGCTACCACCCTCTGACCCCTGAAACACCCCTGAATTCAGGAATTAAGGGTTCCCCTGAACCTAGCTTGTCAGATTCCTGTTGACCTCAAGAAGACAAGAAGAAGAAAGAAACACTGCTATGCTGACTCCCAGCAGAAAAGACTGAAGACACCAACTGATTTGGCCCCAACCCTTCCCGCCTGTGTACAGCTTCTGAAGCCTCTGCTACAAAAAGGCGACGCATCCTGCAGGACCAGCAACCTCTTAAAAGCCTCAAGAGGACATCCTGTAGCCCAGAGGACCAAGATCTCCCTTGGACAGTGGCCCTGTCCAGAAAGAAGCTCCAACAAACGACTCCAGAACATGCTCGGATCCATGAGTCCTGCCCACTCTTTACCCAACACCTACGGCCCGTGTCCAGGTGGCCCAACGGACTAGAGGTGGTCCCCAGGTGATTTTGACCTAGTGTCCACCCTGGGTTGACCCCTCCTGTCCCCCGCAATGAGGCCTGCAGACTAAATCCAGAGGACCCCCCATGCCTGTGAAGAATCTGGATGAAGATACCCGATGCCAAAAGGTACCCTGCACCTGCAGCCCCCTGGCATTGGGAAACCCGACCTCTGGTGAAGCAGCTTGCAACAGGTGGCCCTCCTCACTGTCCAACCTGTGGTTTCTCTAAACTGCCCCCCTCCACCCAGCCTGCAGCCTACTTGTGAACCCCGGGGTCCCCCTATTGGAAAGCATTGTGAGCCCGATGCTAAGTTTGCACCCTGCACCCGGCAGCGTGTGCAGCACTGTGCTGCTGAGGGTGTGTGTTTGGTGCCGACCTGTAACCCCCCCATCTGCTGCTCACCTAAACCCCCCAGGTCCCCTCTCCGAAGACGTGGGTACTTACATGCTGGCAGATCTAATTCCGAGTACCCCTAATCTTCATAGGAACTCATTGTAAATCTTGTAGCAACTTTGACCTCTGCACCCGTTTGGCCCCCTGTTGCTGGTGGTGGGTGTTTGGAGTTAACTTGAACCCTAACCTGTGGACATCCTAACCCCCTAGAGACTGGAATTGTAAGTCTTGTACTTACCTTGAAACTGTGCTAACTTTTCTTAAATATCTTTGAAAATTGCACTGTCTCGACTTTTGAAACAGATATTTGCTATTTTATTGAAAACCGTTTTACTTGCCAAATCGAAACTAAGTGGTGTTGATATATTTGCTTTCTACTTAGTTGCAAATGTACTTACCTGCAAACTGAATATTGTGGTTCTAGAAATAAAGTAACAAAATACATTTTTGCTATATAAAAAGCATTGGCCTGGAGTTAGTCATTGAGTGTGTGCTTCCTTCATTGCCTGTGTGTGTATAACAAATGCTTTGCATTACCCTCTGATAAACCTAATTACTCGACCACACTACCACATAAGAGGGAATTAGTATTAGCTACTGTAGCCTCTGTTAGGCCTATGGGGAACCCCTGCACTCTGTGCCCACGATATCTCTTTTTGATATAGTATATAGAGAGCCACCTTCCTGCACCTACCAATATTATGCACAGAGCCAATCTGATTTAGTCATAATTACTTAACAGTATTTCTCCAGACAGTAACAGAGTCAGATATTATCACAATTCATTATACAGGTGAACAGTTCATTAACATTTTCTAATATTCAGTTGTTTAAAAACAAGCATTAAACATGTCTTCCTTTCCATTAAGACATATGTAGAAAAAATGTAAAATGTAATTATTGTAACAGAACCTTCTTTACAAAAGAGCCATAATACTATAGGGTCAGACTTGTATAGATTCCAAAATAACACCCACTGTCTAAACATTTTTGCCTCTCATTTCTTTTATATATGGTTGTATCTTTCCAGTGAATTCACCTTTACACATTTAAGATTCTTTTCCACTCACATTGCTTTAAAACTCTTGTACCAATTTTGTTCGGTGACTGCTTTTATGAAAACTGAGAGCACTCCCCACGGATCAACCTTCGCAGCAATATTCCTATGATTAACCATCTCTCTTACATCTTTATCAGACATGCAGTAGTTTCTGATCATGTGCTTTATTGTGTCTTTTGTGGATGTCAAAATGTGAGGCCAGTAATCCAATATTCTTTGATAATACTTAGATTTTAAATTCAGCAGACTATGGCCAGTATTAAAAAGCAGCACACTGACCCATTCAGGATACTGAGCCATCTTTTCCAGATATTCATCCTGATTTGTTCACCATATTTTAAACCTTTTCCTCTAAGATCTCTCCCCATATTGCATCAAATTCACTATGTTGATATGAGATTCACATAATACCTCCACAGATTTATGGGCAAGCTCCATGTCTAGCTGACCCACAGCTCAGCCATAGCTCTGTATCTTCGTTTCTGTGTCTCAAAATGAATTTTAAAAGAAAAAGTGTTTCTAAAAATTATACTCAAATACTTATGTTCAGGCACAGCTTCCACCTGGTGGCCATTCAACCACGATTTCAAACTTACCCCTTTAGTGCTTTTCATAAAAACATTACTTTTGTTTTTGTTACAGTTATTATAAGTTAATTCAAGATACAATATTTAACAAATTTATTCAATTGTCTTTGTAAGCCAACTGGGCAAAATCAATTAAAATTGTGTCATCTGCATTACATATATAGGACACTGCTTCCTCTCCCAATTTCAGCAGGAAGGAGCTATATATAGAAAACAAGAGAAGTGCCAATATGCATTCCTGTCTTAGGCCATTGAGGGTCAGATTTACCAACATGTTGCACCTTGCTTGTGTCTCAAAAGTGACACAAACCAGCAAAATGTTATTTTTTATTATTTAATTTCGAGGGCAAAACTTGTCTAAAGTTCACACAAAGTGGCGTGAAGCACTGCTTTGCCTTACTTAGCATCAAGGGGGTGTTAAATGGGCATTCTTGTGCAACCGCCCATGCTCTTTGACACAAACACTTTTTACCAAAAATGGGAGACAGGGTTTTGCGTAAAAAATGAACACCATTTCAAAGCAGGGCATTAGAAGGACACATTTCTCCTTTCTTTTCTGACTTTGAATGTGTGCTGCACTGTGCAAAAAAGTTTTAAAAGTCGTCTAGGCATAGTATTTTGTACTGGAAGGGAACCTTTCCAGTACAAAACCTATGCTGGACTCTCGCACACACTCTTGCGGTATGGCACAAAGGTGTGTGCGTGGCTTTCGGCATTAACATTTTGTGCTGGCTCTAGGGAGAGGAGAAGAGAGTGCTCTCCTGCTCCCTCCCTGTCACGTAACACAGCATTTTTGGTTGCTGCACTGTGTTGGGTGACAGTTTGATAAAACGGGCCTTTGGTGTTTAAATTCTTCTTGACAGTGAGCCATTGTTACCCAGTTCAATTTGTGCCCATGAATTCTCATGTAGAATCATTATCCATTTCAACAATCCTGGTGGAATGCGGCATCTAACCAATTTCTTTCAAAGCCGCAACCGGATCGATATATGTCACATACAGTGATCGGCTCCTCACTAAGGCATAATTTTCCATAAGGAATCATAATAAAATGTACCCGTCAACAATAGAGACTCTTTTCCTAAACTCTGCCTGAAATTTCAGGAGTATCTTTGCCTCTCCTACCCAATCTTCAACAAATGTAAACATGTCCTTGGCATGTATTTTCTTAGTGATATCTAATGTTATCATTCTATGATTATTTGGATCCTTCAGGGAACTCCTTTGATAAACTAGAACCCATATACTACCTTTCCATGAACATGAGACTCTGTTCTTCTTGATGACTGCCATAAACAAAGGTACCAATTCTAGTGCTCACTTATATGGAGCCTGCTTGCATATCACAGCAGGTATACCATCTGGACTTTGTGCTTGTGACCTTTTTAGATCCTTTTTCAAATGTTCAATGTCTTCTGCCATTGGCAGCAGAACTTTTTGTGTGAAATTTATTATGGTCTTATCTCCCTGTTTTCCAACAATATTAGGCTCAGTACTATTTTCTTTTTCTTTAACACTATTCAACACTGTTATATAAGCAACCCATTTCTGTGTCAGCACATTTTTATTTTTTCCAAGTGCTTTACCTATTAGTTCCCGAAATACTTTAGGCAGGCCTCCACTTAGTGCCATGATTACATCTGAACATTTCCTTTCTTTTTCTACCCACATTATTCTTATGACTACTTCCTACACTGATTCCTGTACAGTTTTATCAGACCCCTCAATGACTGATCCAATTTGAAGGCATCCCTAATGCTATTTAACATTGCTCTTGCTGTTTCTGTTGCATCACAGCCCGACGTCAAGCCAAAAATCCCCTCCGGTGGAGAGGCCCAAAGAAGTTTTGAAGAGGAGGCATAGAGAGCCCCCTCCTACAAAAATATTGGAACTGACTGGAGCACTTTTCTGATGAAAGTCCCATGTAAGAATCCCTGGATTTCAAGGACTACCCTCTGCAAGTGAGCTGGACACCTCTCTAGAACTTGCGATGAAGTATCCAACTGATCCAAGTGATGCTTAAGGCTGCTGATTGGCTTGACCTAAAATTGCTCACAACAGAGACTAAAACTAATATCCTCACTGAGCTTCTGCTTCCTTTGGTGGCTCCAGCTGAGCCAGCCCCCCATTCAACGATTATCTGTTAGACCCACTACTAGCAGCATGTAAGAAACCCTCTTCATTGCCAGCAGTGAATCACCTAGTGACCTGCTGGTATTGTTTGGCTTCCGACAACCCAGACTTCTTAACTTCTCATCCATCCCTGAAATGCCATGTTATGTGGCACAATCTAGTGGCACCTTTCAGACAGTGCCTTCTGACAGGGAGTTCAAACGGATGGAGGCTTGGGGGGAAGGAAGACTTCTCAGCAGGGAGTATGGGCCACAAATCTCCGAAGACTAACTGCTTGCCTGCTAGTTATAACCATTATCATAACCATACTTTGTGGGGCATGGAACAAATGATACTCCCTCATATACCGCCTGACATGAAAGAACACTCACAAGAACTCATAGCAGGTGGCCAGAATACTTTCTGGCACATCATAGAATCCAGCTTGGATACCGCAGATTCCGTCACCAGAGCAACGGGCACCTCCATCTCAGTAAGACAGCATGCTTGGCTTTGGACGTCAAATTTTTCCTTGGATGTCTGAGCCAATTTCATGGATCTTCCTTTCAACAGCGCTCTACTCTTCAAAGATTATGACAACTCTGCTCTGGAGAGGTTTAAGACCTGCAAAGTCACTGCAAGATCTTTAGGCTAGCAGCCTCTGCCTGCTAGGGACTATAGAAGTATTTGGCACTTTTGAGGCTTCGGATGAGGAGTCTCTTTGTGTCCCCACCAATACCAACTGTCCATCCTCTAACAACAACAACAGCATAACCTGCTTGTCAGACAGTACAAAGGCTGTGGCAAAGCAAGAGGTGGGGAATCTACTCTGCAACCTTTCTCCTCATCCTCCTCCCCAGTGCCTCAAAGAAAGCAGGCCTAGTTCACTTCCTCAACCCCACATGAGGCCTGTGGGAGGAAGGGTGTCCTATTTTCTAGAGGTTTCACCACCATCCACCCCTGCCCCCATCTTGTCCTCTCCTGACTATCTGACCATCCTGCGACAGGAGGTGCCAGCTCTCTTCCTCAAAGGAGCAGTAGAGCTAGTGCCCGAGAGGGAAAAGGACCAAGGTTGTTGCGCACGTTACTTCTTGGTGCCCAAGAAGGATGGCAGTCTCTGCCCCATCCTGGATCATAGGAACCTGAACTTTTTCCTCACAAAGAACAAATTCAAGATGCTGTCCCTAGCTCAAGTTCTACGGATGTTGGATCTTGGAGACGGGATGGTGTCCCTAGACTTGCAGAATGCATACTTCTACAGCCCTATATTGCATTCTAATTGAAAGTACTTGAGGTTTGTGGTGGGCTCAGTTCTCTACCAATTTGCGGTACTATCCTTTGAGATGACATCGACACCTCGAGTCTTCAGGTAATGGCATTGGTGATGACCCAACTCAGATGGTTCCTCAAAGCCAGTTCGCCAGAACTGGTGTCTTGCCATTTGCAATAATGGCATCTCTGCTGTTCGACCTGGGTGTTCGATCAATAACCCCAAAT
Organism: Pleurodeles waltl; assembly: GCF_031143425.1. Lineage (NCBI taxonomy): Eukaryota > Metazoa > Chordata > Amphibia > Caudata > Salamandridae > Pleurodeles > Pleurodeles waltl. The sequence goes on along the minus strand of NC_090439.1, from coordinate 1,155,858,566 downwards.
CTCACCTGTGACCCGCTTAACTAATCGAGTACATAAGGTTGGTACTGGACTCCAGTCTTCTACACACCTTTCTACCTTACCAGAGAGTCCAACACATCCTGGAAATGACTTCCTTCTTGCAATCAGATGTAACGATTCCAGTACTTAGAGTCCTGCAGTTCCTAGGTCTGCTGGCTTCTTGCGTTCACCTCGTCACACACGCATGCACATTCGCACATGAGGGCTCTGCATGGGTGCCTCCATCGGCAGTGGCTGCAGTACAGTGGAGATCTAGTGGACCCCATTGTGATCTCCCCTTGTGCTACTGCGGAAGCGTTTTGGTGGGGAAACAAGGTGAACCTGACGTACAGAGTGGCTTTAACTCCTCCGCCAGCTGGGGCTGCGGTAGTAATGGATTTCTCCACCCTGGGGTGGGCTGCTCATCTGGAGAATCTGGAGATCAGAGGCCTCTGGTCTTCAGAAGAACAGGTGCTTCACATCAACGACCAGGAATTATGGGCAGTTTGACTCAGACTTAGGGCCTTCCTCCCCTCCATTGTTGATCAGTTTGTCCAGAAATTGAAGGACAGCGTTACAGCGATATGATATGTCAACAAGCAGGGCAAAGAAGCTCTCACTTTCTTTGACTGGAAGCAATGAGACTGTGGTCTTGGGCACACTGCCAGGGGATCTGGCTTATTGTTAATCACCTACTGGGGTCTCTGAATGTCAGAGCTGACAGTCTGAGCCATCTTGCCAAACACAAGTGGTGTTTTATACCAGAGGGAGTCTAGAACATCTTTGCGCAATGGGGCACTCCTCAGGTGGACTTATTCACATCCTCTGAAAAAAGGTCAATGCCTACAGGTCTGCGACTTCCCAGTGTTGGGAGCCTTGGGAGCAGCCCTATGTGTTTCCCCCATACCCTTGATTCCACAGGTTCTGAGTAAAATTTGCGAAGACTAGGCCCAAGGCATTCTCATCACCCTGGATTGGCCAAGAAGGGTGTGGTATGCAGACCTCCTGTGCTTCTCCATGTGTCCTCCATTCTGCCTGCCATTCTGACCAGATCCTCTCTCCTGACTGGGGGTGCTTGGAGATTGAGCGGGGACAATTGAGCTCATTACAGCTATCACCGGAAGTGGTAGATGTCATCTTAACTACGCATTGCCTCTCCACGAAGATGGTTTATTCCAACAGATAGGGCACCTTTGTTGCATGGTGTGGGAACAATGGAGTGGATCCCTTGCAGGCCAAGTTATCCCATGTTTTGCGGTTTCTGCTTTCCTTGGCTCAGAGGAGATGTGCTATTGGCATTGTGAAGGGTTATTTAGCTACCATGTGTGCCTTCCTCTTTCTGCCTGATCAGCCATCCCTTTTGAAGTCCCCAGTGGTCATGCGTTTTCTCAAAGGCCTGGCTAACCTTTTTGCTCCCACTTCCTTTGTGGTTCCTCAATGGGAATTGAATGTGGTTCTTACGTTTTTTATGAGGACCCTGTTTGGGCCCCTTTACAGTTGTACCTGTCGAATGGTAACAATAAAAAATATATTTTTGGTTGCAGTAACTTCTGCTAGGATGGTCAGTAAGTTACAATCCCTTAGCTGTTGTCTTCCCTCACAAAATAATTCCCTGACAAGTTGGTGTAGCAAAGCAAGGCTCCTTTCCTTCTCAAGATGGTCACTCTCTTCCAACTTGCCCAGTCCATCACCCTTCCCTCTTTTTACCCTCCCCCTCATCCCACAAAAAAGGAAGAGTGCTTGCAACAGTTAGATCCCAGGAGCTCAGCCAACTACTACCTTGATCACACCAAGGAACGCAGATTGGATGATCAGCTCTCCATTGGCTACTGTGGTACCACAAAGGGGAAAACGGTTCAGAAGAGGACGCTATCATGATGGATAATTATCTGCATGAAAACTTGGCCAAGAAAGATCTGCCTGAAGGGATCCGTGCTCAGTCCACCAGAGCAAGATCTACTACTTCTGCACTTACGTGGGGGGTTCCGATTGTGGATATATGCAAAGTGGCAATCTGGGCCTCTCTGCACAAATTTGCAAAACACAGTTGTCTCGACTCCAAAGTGAGAAGGGATGGTCACTTCAATCGTCCTATAGGTCTACCTGGTATAAATATCCATCATTCTCCTCCTAGGTGGGTTATTGTTGTGGCATCTGTTGTACAGGTGAAGAACTTTGAAGTAGAAGTATCCATCATAAGGAAAAGTTACCAGCATTAACGGTCTTTCTGTTGTATACTGTACCTGCAGATTACTCAGTGACTCACACACCTTCCAGTTTGATGGATAATTTCTACACACCAATTAATAAGATTCCCTTATGCATTTTTTTGGTACAGCAAAACGTTTTTCTGATGTCATTCTACCATGCCACCTCAAAGGCTTGATAAAAACGTAGAGTAACTGATGTTGGTATGTCATAGTGGGCACTAACTGGCTTCAGTGGTGTCATCTGACATCACTTCCGACTCCAACCAAATCCAGCACCCTCTACTGATGACCTTGAAGGTTTGAAGTGTCCAGATCCAGTCAGGCACCCGGGGTTGTGCTACATGTATAGAGTATCCACCAGAAAGATCATTACCACGAGCACATAACTTTTTGCTGGCCTCAATTAATTTGTAACCTCCTAAAATTAGAATTTCCCAGACAGCAATGAATACAGGGGCATTTCCACCAATCATTTTTCACTTTCCTCCTGGTATTATGTCTTACATTGATGTATCATTCACAAGACTGCAATCTAAGTATTTATACAGGGATACCATCCATATATTACCTTCAGCAGTGAAATTCATCCCCACAGACCCTTTGCTTTGAGTGAAGCCATGCCTACAACCCTCCTGATAACCTATTGAGATGTTTGAAAAAGCAGTAGCTTTCCTAGGATGCATATACATCTCTGCACACCAGTGCTTAGTTTGTAAAGAAAAATTAGCTGGTGCCCAAAGCTCCCCACTGAATCATGCGGCTGCTGCAATTAAATGTGCGACCATGGTACACCTGGGACAGGGTAATCCTGAAGCCATCTTGGGCCTCTTTAATCCATTCACAGCCACTCCTTACCTCTTCAGCTCACTCTTGCAGCTTTCTACTTTCTCCCATGGTGATGCTTTTTCCTTTTTCTCTTCCCCCATCTTTCCCATATGTGTATTTCGTTCGCAGTAAATGCGGCAGAAAAAAGTGCTGGCCCTCAAAAATAAGTGCTGGTGGCTCGTACCAGAAAACACTGCCTCAAATTAAGGACTGGCACACACCAACAATTGATCGACTTTAGCTATCTAGTTAGCCCCTAAGCATATGCCCTCTGTACCATCTGTAACACCAGTTCATCAGACAAATTCAGATTCCATAACTCTAGATGGGGACGTTAGGATTTCCAAGTATTGGACTGCAGCTTTTATCCTCATCCCAACCAGCTTCCTCCCTCTTACCTGTGTTAGAAATTTTAAAGAGGTGTTTGCAAACTCCCAACAAGGTCCCTGCCTGCGTCACTTGCTTTTTTTTCCATCATCAAAACAGGCTTTACTATTTCTACCTTTATGATTAAATTTTTCACTATAGGTGCAAAGAAATCTGTTACACAGACTTATTTATGACACATTCTTTCAAACATCACATATGCTTTATTGGCACAACAATATCCTCTTCAGTTTCAGCCGTACGTGGCACCTGAAAATCTTGCAGTGTCCTTTTGTGTAGATCTTTTACAGTATGCAGCTTGTCTGTCAGCAGCCAGGAGGGTGGTACAGGTTTACGTGGCCTCACAACTCTTATGCTATGATCCTCTTTGCTCTTTCTGTTTCTTAAAGAGTATGAATAGAGACATTTTTGTGACATCATGCCAAGGTTTGTTTTTGGACCATTAGGATTTTTCCTTAGTGTCTTGCTGTTCAAGAACCCTGTTCTCAACATAGTTAGTGACTTTATAGATTTTAGTGTACTTTGGAATGAAACTTGTTTCTTACATTCTTACAATGCTTTTTTTAAAGGGCCTATTTTTTGTTTGTGCATTGCTCAGTTCCAATTTGGAGGAGCCATTCAATTTCCTTTTGGCCATATCTGTATTCGATGATTTTAATTAGTGAAGGTTTTGTCGTAGCTTGAGTCTTGCTCTAGGCTGGTTTAAGGATGATAGTACTTATGTTTGTAGGTGACTATGCCAGTCCTACAACAAGTTGCAACTGTTTTCCCAAACCTCCTGGCTCACAAGCAGCACCTCACCAAAAACCCAAATAGTAAAAGGTAATTTGTGGCAGCCTTTACGCATTTACTCATGGACTCAAGAGTGTGACATCTCAGGGAGCGTTGTGGTTAAACTGAGATTACCCTTTCCCACATGACCAACATGTCTCAAATAAACACAGGCAATGAAGGAGATGCAGTAAAGTTTAAAATAGGTTTTATTAACAAAACTGCAATCTACAATAGGTTGCATGGGCTACAATAATAAGGACAATGAATAATGCAAGAAACAGAATTGTGAACACGAGAGTCACTAATACAAAGATTCCCATCATCTTGCAGTAACATAAAATGACATGAAATATGAAATATTTCCTAATACCCTAATAATGTGAACGTAATCTCTAACCTAACAGAGAGCTAGGTATGTTAAACATAATCTGCCAATGCCATGTCCATGACAAGAGCCCCCCAACCCTTGTTACCTTGGAATGAGGGATCTAGCTCAGACTCCATAGGGATACAAAGACTGGGTCAACATCAAGGTGACGTGCAGCATCGATAGCAGTGATGGCATCTGGTTGGAATCCCTCTGACTATCTGTCTAAGTGAGGTGTATTTATACAGATCTGCTCGGACCCCTGACGTAGGTCTGTTCCCAAACAATAGATAACAAGACATGCTTGGGATGTCAATTTATGTAAATAAATCCCTCGAAGATGTGAAGAGGGAAAGCACATAATGGGAATGCCCACAGTTTGTTTATCTTGGTTGCTTGATAGTGACGCCTTTGCACGGTGGCACTGATAATGTGAAATAAAAAAATTGGCCTTACTAGAAACAAGGCAGCAAATTTTAAATATATAATTAAATAAAAGCGCTAAAACAGAGCAAACTAAGTAGGGCAAAAGTCACCGTATGACGGGGACATGAGTCTACAAGCCAGAGGGCTAAGCTAACTCGTGCTACCCATTAAAACAAGATAGGATTCACTACAGTTTGAAATGTTCAACTCTCAGACTGGGGAGAATGATTGTCCCGCTCACTCTCCTAACGTCAGCAGCTTGTATGCTTTATTCAGCGCACAAAACTATTTTGCCCCACTTCAAGTACACACACTAGGTGTCTCAGTTTATCACACCAGAGGTTCCTCTCAGTCCAATCCTAGCTTATGACGCATGGCTCAACTGGGTACCATGTGTGTCCAAATAAGTGCTAAAATTCAGCAATACTTGTAATTACAAGTGTTATTGGTAGTGTCAACGTCAAGTCCAAAATCCAGATACAATCTTTTTATATACAAAAATTAATATATTGATGATGCCACCCAGGCTGTACTCAATGAACTGGTTTCCAGCCGGGTCCTGCACTTGACTACTGCGCCTTGAATAATCTGCCCTCTTTGACCCAGTAGTCAACCCTCTCTCACCTCCACTTCATGTCTACCAGAGAGGGTAGACAAGTCAGAGCAGTGGAGCCGGGCACAAGCACAACGGCTAACTCTGTAATAATACAGAATTATAGTATTTCAGTGATACAATAATGAAAAGGACCATCTCAGAGAGTCAGACTCTAATAGAGACGTACTCCACTTTAAGTTAGAGTATACTTTATTGGAGAATTGGCACATGACTTGTCACCACCAAGGTAGCTGCAAACTGTCATAGTCACCCAGTATTTCAGAATCCTGTCACCCAGTCACCTAGACACAGGTATCCTAGATACACATCTCCCTTCCCCAAAAACATTTTTTAAATATATTTGCACTTCTTTCATAAAAACACAATATAACTTATATAAAAACAAATGTGGGGTGACTTACACATAAGGAAAGTACTACCAAGTCAAAAGTACAATAGGTGTAATTTCAAGTGAACTTAAGGCATTAATAACATGTGAACTATAACTTCTGGTGGATACAACTACCTGTGGATTCCTCACCTTATGAATGCTCCCAATGCGCCAGCATTCAATGGAAATTTTCTTTCAGCTCTCCACGTGGACGAGGACATCACAATTGCACAGCTCCACACGCGACTCCGTCTGATGTCATCGTGGCAATAAAAAGTCCTCGTCAGCATGCTGACTTCAGTTCCCTTTTTTCCGCGCCTTCGACACTAACAGTTTTTCCTGGCTTTCGAACAGTTACTATTTCGAAGGTGTTGTTGTTGTCGAGATACAACCTCTCCGCCGAAGAAATCGGGCTTTAAGCCTTGTCACAAGTGCAGGGGTCGCATGTCGGACACACATCCTCATGAGGACTGCTTGTGGTGCCTAAGTTTGGAGCACGACGTGGAGGGGTGTGTGCCTTGACGGAGAGAGAGGCTAAGCTCTTCTTGACAAAAGCTAAGAAGGAGCATAAGGGTCATCTAAGATCTAGGGCGAGGGACTCTTCTTCACATAAGTCCTCGAGGTCACATAAGAAGTGGTGCCGGCACGATTCTCGATGTTGTTCTTCCAGGGTTGGGTCTCGGTCCCCTCTGAGACGGCGCTGTATGGCATGGGAGGTCAGTCCAATGGTCATTCCTCAGCCTCGGAGTCCACAAACTTCTCTGAAGCCATCGTTGATAGTGGTCTTCGAGTCCCTGGCGAGTCCTCTGGTTCAATTTTCTCCTGTGTCTACTCAGGAGCCAGTGGCACAAGCTTCGGATTCAGTTCAAGCGACTCAGGACGAGCAGATGTCTCCTGCCTTCCCGACTCCGGGAGCGGATCCAGCAGCATTCCTTAATGCTATGTTTGGCATTTTAAACAGAGCAATGGCCCCAGCAGGTCCACATGTCCATTAGCTTTCACACTGGTTTCGCCAGCGCCATAGAAACAGGCCCCGTTTGTACTCTTCTATCCAGCTGAAGGTGCTGTTTCAGTGCAGATGATGTCACCCCAGATGATGTTGCCAATGGCGCCGATGGAGTCGATGCCAGCACCGGATGGGTCCCAATTAGGACGAAGTGTCTCTCCACCCTCTCTTCCGCCGGAGTGTCCATCTGCTTTGAAACCGGCGTGGTCCTCTACGTCTTCGGAGCCCCTACTCCCTTTTAATGATGCCCTTACTAAGCCCATTCTAGACATTTGGAGGAAACCTGTCACAACTCCAGCGGTTTCCATGACTGTGGCTAGGAGGTACAGAGTTGCTCCAAGGGATCCACAGTTTTTGTCTCAGCATCCAAAACCTGAGAATTTGGTAGTGCAAGCCTCTTGTTCTGTCGGGTTTTCCCCTGGTTCATTCCCTGCTACTCCATCAGACAGAGAGTCTAAGCGAATGGAACAAACAGCAAAGAAGGGTTTCTCCTCATGCAGTATGCGCTTGAAGTCTGTAAATGCTACCTGTGTGCTGGGAAGGTATATTAATTCCCTGATGGACACGGCAAGAGCTATGGTGCCAAGCTTGCCTCAGGATGTGCAGGGTCAATTTGCTAAACTCCTGTTGGACACTCAAGCGGCGACCAAGCAGGTTATCCAGTCTGGTTTGTACATTGCACAACGCGTTTCGGTGATACGCGCACCACAAACCTTTGACACTGCGTATATTAGGCTATGTACACTAGGATCGCATTTTGCATTCATATCTACGAGTGAAGGGGAACATGAGTGCCTCAAATATGGGTTTAACTCCACCTGTTCCATTTATTCCGATAGCGGGAGAACCGCAAATGAAATGGGCAGATTGGAAGGACTATCTCATTAATTATTTATCAGCCATAGAAGAAGAAAATTATAAGGAATTTTCATCATCTAGGAAAAAGAAAATACTACTGCATAATCTGGGTCCAGAAGGCTTGTGAGTTTACAGCCAAATAGAAAAGAAACCAAGATCTGATGTAAATACAGATCTGAATCTATAGAGGATAATGTTGCCGCTCTTAGAAAATTAGCCATATCTTGTAAATTTGGAACCTTACAGGAAGATTTAATAAGAGATCAAAAGTGATGCACTCAAATATCACCAGTATTCAAGAAAAGCTATGGGTATGTGGGGAAGCTCCTTTAAATGAAATTATTGCAATGGTAAAAAAAAAAGCAGAGGTGTCTAAAAGATGCGCAAAAGCTGCACTAAAGAGCAACGGTGAGACAGAGGCGGTCATTACAACATTGGCGGTAAAAGCTGCATACCGCCGTGCAGAAGACCGCCAACACGCCGCCGCGGAAAACCGCCACAGCTATTATGACCCACAGCACGGATTCCGCCAACATTCAGACACCCACACAAGTCCGCCACACCAAAGGTCAGTGATAAACTGGCAAAAACAAATCCTACACCGTCACACCAACAGAAATACGCCCACACTGTCACGACCCACGAA